>NC_140589.1:1360625-2721250 GCF_964204655.1 Triturus cristatus
GGTGTAAAGTAGTTGGCGTAGCTATAGTGAGGTAGAGTGCATTTGTTTTGAGTAAAGTGGTATAGAGTGAAGTGTTGTAGAGTAGTGGGTTTGAGGTGAGTGGCATAGCATAGAGTTCAGTAGTGGAGGGCAGTGATGAGTAGAGTGTTATAGAGTGTAGAGGCGTAGAGTGGTTTATAGTGTACTGGTGTAGAGCACAGTTATTTACAGGTGAGTGGGTAATAGTGAAATGGCATTTAGTATTGAGTGGTGCATAATAAAGTAAAGTAGCGTAGTATTAAGTGGTAATGCTGAGTGTAATAGGGCAGTGGTGAACTTTGTAGATTTGTGTGTTGTAAGTATATTGGTGCATAGTGGTTTAGAGTTTATAGCAGAGTGAAGTGGCACATAGTTTAGTGGCGTAGAGTAGAGTTGTATATGTTCTATTTTCATATATTAGTGTTGTGCACAGTTTACTAGCCTAGTTAAGTAGTTCTCTTGTGAGCATGTGTTTGTCTTTTTTGTTCAAAGTATAAAATTACGACAAATGTTGCTTCGTAGTTACATCCAACATTTGGCAAGCTTGTGAAATAGTCTCGGTTGGAAGATTTTTCTGCTATGTTTTTGAACAAGTTAATGTTTGTGTGTGAATCACATACACATCTGGTCACAATAGAGATAGCGATATTTGTTTTTCCTTTTGCCACTCTTTTGTTGTGCAGCCATCTGGGTTTGATCAATAGGAAGGTGTGAGCGCATTTCAATGACTTTTCTGCCCAAGGTTGACTTTTATAATATGGATCACGTGCATCTAATGCCACAGGCTGCTTATAGGAATGCAACGTTACCACCAGCTTAAAATTCATTTTCTGCCAAAAAAAAGGCAAGAATTACTTTTCTGTATGGTTCATTTATTACTGTTTTTTTCGCAGTTTTGCATGTGAGCCATATTCTGTGAATAGTACATGTTGTCAGCTGCAGGTAAATTATCCCTCTGCTCTACCTTATATCAACTATAACTGCCAATTCAATATTCTCCTATCTTTCTTTAGCAGGTAAACTAAATAATACAGGTATTTTGGCACATAGAATTATTTTTTTTTGAACTGCAGAAAATAAATGTAATTCTGCAGTTGTTTTCTAAATGATGCATTTCTACAAAACTGGCCCCTCTCGCGGCAAAAGCAGTAGAGCAAGTGGCAAGAATGCTCACTAGAGGACAGTATTTACTTCACTAAGAGCTAATGTCCACAAACAGATTTAAGAGTGTGAGACGGGCACTTTAATAAAGAAAAATTCACTGCGTGAAAGTCCCACACAGCCTTCAGCTGCTATGAAAGAAATGCTCAAGAAGACAGTGGAGAGTGGCATGTAAACAAATGGCAGTGATACCACAGGAGTTCCAATTAGAAAATAAAATTGTCAGCCAGGCATGTGGACAAGCAGCTATCAGAAACTGGTCGGGACTCTGTTAATAGCAGCTAATAGGGACAAAGAGCTCTACAGACCAATAAGCCTCAGAAAACAAAGGCACTGTCGACTAGTGAAAATGCCCACCTGCATAAACAGATAACCTCTGTAACACAGACTAAGTAACAACCCACACACGGTCTCGCATAGCGAATCAACATAGCTCTAACTTTAAACAATATGTATCTTCAGTGTGTGCTAAACAGACGCACGAGCCACAGCCTGGATGCAATATATTGCGTCCTTCAGGGGCCCAGGCAGCCATGCATTGAAAAACCGAACACAAAAATACAATTTCAACTATGGCAGTGATTTTCAAGCCTTGGACGCCCTAATCCATTAATAACAGCAGGAAAGATACAGTCGCTCTGCCTCTTGTGGAACCAGATAGTGGAACTGAACCACTTAAATTCCGTGGCAGCTCCTGTAACTGTAGCTCCTGGCAGACATTGAACAGCACTGGAAATACCTCAGTCTTTCTCTCTCTCTTCAGGTTTTGCTAGATGGGTTCTGCTGGACCTTTTCCAGCTGCTGTAGACCCAGCAGTGCTGCGTAAATGCCTGACTTTCATTTCCTCGCTGTCGGCTGTGCGCTGGAATCTGGCTGTGTGGAAGAGTGGTTCTGATGTGTTTGAGCGCAGAGACCTGAGTTGCCCTCTGCAATGTGGAGTAATGTAACCATGAGCAGGCAGCCCATGAGCGCTCACAAAAACAAGCCATGAACTTGAATGCAACTCTGGAACGAAAGACTAGTGTGTGCAGAGATTTCTCCTGTGTCACTCTGCAGAGGTTGCTGCTGCCATCTACCATCATCTTCTCGCCACATCCCGCCCTTGGAAAAACAAAAAATCAAACGCTATGAAGTGGCCAGTGCTTCACTTAGGAGGAATAAAGACACAAGTGCATGTGGGAGGGGGAGAACAAACGGGCATGCGGAAGAGACGAAACAGGATTTGGGTGGGTGAGGACAAAGTAAACAAGATAAAGGCACGCACGTAGCCACTCGAAACACGATCACGTGTGAAGAGCTGTTCAGAATTTACAAAAAAAGTTCCTGAACAGATTGTAAATTAGAAAAAAAGAAGAAGCCAACAAGGCCTAGACGAATACTTCAGGGGAGGGAATGAGTTGCGAAAAGGAGGGACCAGGAAGACAAATTACCCACTGGCAAGCAAGGAATTTGGAAAGACAAATTGAAAGTGGTGGGAGGAGTTCAATCCACAAAGTACATACAGCAGATCATCCTGACAGCGCAAGTGCTGTCTAGGCTCAACCTGAGAAGTATAGAAACTGTGATGCTGCATGCAATTGGGGCAGGGTCAAAGCTGTGGCTAAAAAAACAAAATATTCTGTTTTTTTTAAAATCTTTCACAGTCAGGTAGCTACATCCAAATTAACGTGGAGCTTAAATGAAAAATAAATCAAAAATATGTTACTTAGTGTGAAATGCACTATAGTAGTACATTATGAAACCTCTATTAGTTAATGCACTGTAGAGGTCTGTGTGTGTTTAACCAGAGAGCCACAAAACTGAATCCGGGTTGATGCAGTGTAGAATAGTGACTTGTTTCTATCTAGTGTTAATAATCCACAGCCTGTGACAACAAGCATTTGCAATGCGATAGGTCTCGCATCATAAAAGTTTGAGCTATTGGCATTGCTAATAATAATGCAACACCAATAGCTCAAACATTTAGTAATGCCAGACCTATTGCATTGCAAATGCTTGGTTTGTGTAAAAATGCAAGATGGATTTAATGAATTTGCGAGATGTGTAAAACTGAACTTGTAGCCTATGGCGTTTCACTCTATAGATTATATATGATAAAATAACTCCTTATAGCAATACAGAGTGGCAGGTCACTATTATCTGTAATAAATGAGCAGGTCTAAGGTTAGCACATACCGAGGGGAGGGGAGGGGGAAGGCTTTCTCTGATGGATTCGCGTTCAGTGTCCTCGTCATTTTATAGGTCAAGCATACAGCCTAGCTAAGTAAAGTGCAAAAAAAGCGAGGACACTTTACAAGCGTAAGGGCATTTTCATGCGTGATTTACAAAGTTTGTTGTAGTGTGCTTTTATAACTATAATAAATTGAAAAGGTTGTGGCATTACGTCAGACCTGCTGACTTTGAAACTGGGGAAAAATATATTTTAAAAAAATCACTTTTACTGTGCTCCATTTAGACCCTTTTCTTTTCTTGGGGCTATAAACCAATGAAGTGCTTCTGATGTAAAAATTCCAGTGCAGGTTAGGGCTGCATACGTTAGTGCAAGAAGCTTAATGAGCAGTGGGACTATTACATGCAATCTTGCTATTCGGTAAAGAGAGCTATCTTCAGTCACATTTAAAAGCAGGTTAATCATTGACCTCTAGTTGACCCATGTTAATTTATCGCTTTGATTTCCTATGTGAGTCGCTTGTGTTTGCTCATCTTAAGATCCTTATATGAGTTTTAGCAATAAACAGTACTGCTCTGAGAGGAAGATTACCTGTAACAGTGACAGAAGCGGCATTTCGATTTTTCATGCGACACTCAATCAATCATTGGCATTTATAAAGCGCACTACTCACCCGTAAGGGTCTCAAGGCGCTGGGGGGGGAGGGGGTTATTGCTCGTACAGCCAGGTCTTGAGCTGCCTTCTGAAGGAGTGGTGGTCCTGTGTTAAGCGGAGATGGCTGGGGAGAGAGTTCCAGGTCTTCGCTGCGAGGTAGGAAAAAGATTTGCCTCCGGCGGTGGCTTTGCGGATGCGGGGGACGGCTGCCAGGGCTTGTCCGGTCGATCGCAGGTTGTGTTGGCCTTTCAAGGCCAACGTCCGCTTTGAGGCCTGTCATGAAATCGCCTCGAAAGGTCAGGCACGGGCAACGGATTCAACACTAATATACATTGAATGAGCCTCTCCATTGCCGCAGCGATATTCGATTTCGCCTTCCTGATCCACCACTGCTCACCCTTCAACCAGTGCGCCTCCTTCAAGCGTTCATTCAGCAGGAAAATTTATTGCAAGTGGAACAGGAGGTAAAAGCGGTTCTGAATTTATTTTTTGCATCGCGCTTTCAGTTTGAGTGAAAGCGTGATGCAAGAAATAAACACGCGCCGCCATTAACAAAGCCCCTGTCCCAGCTGCGCACGTCGTGCAGCCTTTGTAAGCAGAACAAGCACGCAAGTGGTGCGCGCGCTCCACAGCAAGACATCTGTTTTGCATTATCGGGCACGATAATGCAAAACAGATGTAGGGCCTGCGGTTAACCGACACCAATAGGCCATGGGCAGAGCAATGCGCCCGCCTTTGGCCAATTGCGTGCTGTCTTTGTTAAAAAGACGCACGCAAAGGCCAATAGCGTGGGGCAAAACGAAAAGCACACGCACGAGCGTGTGCCATTCTTAGGTTAGTTTTAGAAGCCCCTACATGAGGTCTTTCGCCAGAACAGCGCATGCGTACTGTTACAGGCTCAACCTAAAAAGCACTGTGAATATGTAAGTCATTATTTTAAACTTGCATTATACACAGTATAAGATAGGTTTCTACAAAATGTGCAGAAAGATTTAAGATAAAGTGCTTCTAAATATAGATTTTATTAAGACCCAAACTGTACGTAATGTAATTTTTAGGGCGAACCTGAACTAGCGCGCAAGCGCTGCTCTGACGATCTGTTGTAGGTAGAGTACGGAGGACAATCCCGGCCCATATTTCTCATTGGCTTGTGCCTTTGTAAATGCTGGCCTTTGATTCCTTAATGGGCTTTTTAGTCCCTCATTAGTACGGCCATGTCGTCATTTGTATCTTCCCATGGCTACTGGCCCCTTTACTTGGTTGTTACACGGTACGTGTACTTTTTTTCTTTATTTAGCTTCTCCTACATTCGGCATGACGAGCAACATGCTTCTCTTACATTCAGCACGCCATGACCGCTTTCACTTTCGACGCAGCCGGGACAATGGCGGCCGCAATGCCATTGGTCTCACATTTTTTTTCTAAGAGAAATCTCTCTGCTTTGGCCAGTCCCAGTCCATCGTCTAACTTGATTACCCGCCACGGCACAAGCGAAGTTTCTGCTGTCACGGAGCTGAGCCATGCACGGCTCCCTCTGCTGCAGCCGCCTTTGGGTAATGTGAGCCCTGCAGCATGGCCACCAGTGGATACACTGGCATGTGGGAGAAGTTGTAGTCCTTGATGCCTTACCATAAAGGACCGGAGCCGGGCTCCAAAGAAAGCTGTCAGACGGCGAGTATAGTGACCATGAGGAGCCACCACTGCCCCCTCTTCCGCCTCTCCACTACCGAGACGAGGAGATGCGCCGGGTGCATTGACGAAGTGGTGCGTGCCGCCGAGAAGGGGCTGTACAAGGAGCACACCATGGACCGGGCTCCGCTGCGCAACACGTACTTTTTGGGGGAGGGCTACACTTGGGGCGCAGCTGTACAAGCGCAGGCCTGGCCAGGAGCAGCTATACACCAAGGGCAACGTGGATGAGATCCCCGCCTGGGTGCACCAGCAGATCATCCGCAAACGAGGAGCACCAGGTCATCCCTGAGGGCTTCGTTAATAGCGCCGTCATCAACGATTACTAGCCCGGAGGCTGCATCGTCTCGCACGTGCACCCCAGCCACATCTTCGGACGGCCCATCGTTTCCGTGTCCTTCAGCGACTCGGCGCTGTGCTTCGGCTGCAAGTTACAGTTCAAGCCGATCCGGGTGTCCGAGCCCGTGGTGATTTGCCTGTGCGGAGGGATATTGTCACCATCTCCAGGTAAGAGAAGATGGGGTTGGTGTCATACTGTGGGAGTGAAGATGCCTCCTCTCTGTAAGGCGAAAGTGATGGGTAATGTTATTTTAAGTGCCAAAAGTCTAAAACATTTGTGATCATCACTATACAGCAAGAATGTCATAATGTAGTCTTTTGTTAATATCAAGCACCCTTAAACTCAGGGTCTGTAGCACTTTTTAAGCAAAGCGCAACATGTACTCATCAGTCTTCTTGGCAGATGGATAGATTGAAGGATCACAGTCCTTGAGGTAAGGTGGTAAAACGGCCCACTGCCCTCTGGTAAAGAAATATATGCTCACTATCCACAGGGGAGGAAGCATAATTCACCACTATGATTGAGAGGAGGGTGGGGTGGGAGTCACCCTCTGAGGGTCGGATCACAATGCTTGCGCACGGTTAATTCCCTCAAGTAAGGTGGGGCTTTGGCTGAGGGTTACCTGGCTTACTTGTCTTGGGATGGCATGGTCATAATTATTAGAGGGTGTGAAAGTATGACCAAGTCCATGGCGAATGTACTGTGGGGTTTACATCCACTATAGAGTCGCTCCCAGTTGCTTGGTTTCTCATTTCCTGGTGATAAGAATACCATTACTATTTACATATAAAACAACATCTCATTGTTTAATCACAGCTGTCTATCTATAGTTGTTTGGAGTACCGCTGCGGCTTGTTTTGCTTGTATAGTGCTGAGCATTTTATAGAGCAAAATAGTACGCAGATTCCTTATATACTAGGGTATGGATGGACACCTTCCTCCGCTAAGCACTGTCCTAATTCTCCCATATGGTTCTTCAGACTGATTTTTCTGGTTCGAATGTGATAGCAGGATCAACATAATATTGGAATTCCATCGCCGTTCGATGTTTACATTGCGGCAGAGTTAAAATTTCTTGCCAATGGTTCTGGCAGATAATCTCCCAATTTTGAATTTTGACAACACTTACACATCTTCTTCACTGCACTATTTATCACTACTTTGAAGACGTCTCTTCCTCTGATATTTACAATGTAACAAGCGGACGAAAAGGCCCTTTATTGCAATGCAATAGGTCTCGCATTTGAGAGAGTTTAAGCTATTAGTATTGTAAATGCAAGGCCTTTTGTTTATGTTTTAAAAACCCAAAACATAAATAAAAGGCATTGTCATTTACAATGCCAATAGCTCAAACTCGCGTGAATGTGAGACCTACTGCATTGCAAAAGCTTGTTTTACATAACTGTTCCTCCAACACCTCGTCGGTGTTGTAAGCACTATATAAGTACAATTGTAATTGCAGCTCAGTTGTTAACTCTTTGCACTACCACTCAAAAATAATAAATCTTTATCATCACAAAGCTTCAAGTGTTTCAACCAATTAAAGCCAGTATCGGCTCCCAAGCATCCTTTACATTTGCACATTAACTTGTGCATATTTGCATTTCTTTCAGGCAAGCAGCACCCCGGCAGGAAGGCTCGTTTATCTGCCTGCCAGGCTTCGGTTTCACAGCACAAGACATACTGAATGACACTTCAGCAGAAGCATTCAAGCTATAAGAATTCATCGTCCTGGGCCGGTTGTCTTTTTTCAACAAGCATTTGCAATGCAATTGGTCTCGCCTTTGGGACCTTATATGTATTTAGCTATGCAGCACATTAGCCGGGGTGCTGAAACATCTACTGTTTTTAACATGGAGGGAAAATAAGCCCCAAACTGCGTGAAATGCCAGGTTTGGGAACACATTGAGAGAAATATTGCCTTTCAACAGGCAAGAAGGATGTGTGCACAGCCTCAGGTGGTAGCGGAAGGAACCGGGGGTAAGAGAAGGCCAAGGGAGGATGTTTGCCTAGGCGAGACCTAAAAAGGAAAGGGAAATAGTTAACCATTTAGTGGCTGATTTGTACAAAATGAAATCAGAGAACTTTGATAAATCACAGCTTCCGCGCTTCAATTGTGTGATCTTAGGCAAAAAATGTATTTCATCAAAACTCCCTTTGTTTTCATTATGGCTATGGAAGCCCTTTCAAATATGTGAGTTCAGAATACCAGCTGTGCAAAAACCTATCACGTTTGATTTAATAGACTATAATTTTACTTTGTTTACATGGCAACTGTTGTGCTTCTCAGTTCACTAAAGGTTCATGTTTGAAACTCTTTTAATAAGTCCTTCTCAGTGCAATGTTATGTATAAAGGCATAATATTACTTCCACATGTTAGGCACTTTTTTATTTTCAAAAGGCTATCCTATTTTACATGATGTGTGTTGTATCATTTACATAGGTAACATTTTCAGTGCTCGGTTCGTGCAGGGGCTATAAGAGCCGAGCCAGACCCTTGGTTAGGTTCTCCCCATTAATTCGTTTGATCTCTCTCCTGTGATGTGGTGTAACCCGCTCAGTTAGCTTTTATTTACATTGTTTTAATGTTGTCGATAGCGATCAGCCACCTGAGTTCTACGGTCGGTTGCGAGAATTGCACAGAAACATGACGCGCGGTGAGGTCCGTGCAGCGCTATCATGGTCCTGCGGGGTCCCTGCAGCGCTAACATGCTCCTGTGGCGTCCGCAGAGTATCCTACGCCGTGTGCAGACACTGCACTGTGCTCACCACTTGTGCCCGGCTCCAGGCGGCTGTATGTGTCGAGGAGAAGAATGTTTAGGACCACTGTTCAGTGCGGGGGCGCCAAGCCTCGGGTGTGCCCCGGTGCCTGCCTGCTTAGGGCGGGAGGACGTCTGGGCAGGGGAGCGCATTCAGGCCTGGGCACGGTTTGCGGGGTGGCTGTGATCCATGCCGTGGTGAGGGAGGATGTGCAGGCCAGGGGTGCTGCAGCCTCCCGTCAGCCTCCAGGTGCTCTCCCTCTCAAAGATGTTCTCACTATATCACACTACATACTCATTTACAACACTAGCAATACCTCATATAAACAAATAACATATCTTTGAAAAGTGTTTTTCTTTAACATGAGAAAGTGTTTCTGTTAGAAGGCGACCTCAGAGGGGCCCGGAGGGGGCCCTGACTGCCCTGAGACCCACCCTCGAGGTATCGTAGCCGGGCACTGGCGGGAGACTCCTCAGGGGGAGGAACCTCGTATCTAGGATCGCACACTCGGCACCACACGACAGAGAGACACCACACAAGGAGTTCTTACGAGCAAATCTTTATCAAGTTAGAGTAGTAGGATCTTTATGATCTGCACGGTAAATATGTACAAGCAGAGCGTGGGCTCTCAGAGTCTTGGAGGGGGGTAGCGGGACAGTCTTTGGGGATATGGATCAGATGCAGGAGCGTACCCGGCGCACAGCTCACAATCCTCGAGCTGCGGGGCACGCTTGTCGTCGTGGGGTCCGGCGGGACCAAGAGAGTCTGCAGGAGCCGCGAGTCACTCAGCTAGGCTCAGATACCAGTTCGGTGGTCTTACGATCTTCGAGGAGCCGCGAGTCACTCAGCAGGGCTCAAGCACAAGTTCGGAGGTCTTACGATCTTCAGGGAGCCGCGAGTCACTCAGCAGGGCTCAAGCACAAGTTCGGAGGTCTTACGATCTTCAGGGAGCCGCGAGTCACTCAGCAGGGCTCAAGCACAAGTTCGGAGGTCTTACGATCTTCAGGGAGCCGCGAGTCACTCAGCAGGGCTCAGGTGTTCCAAGGCGAATCTGCCGGACGGTCCCCGAGCGCCCCTTGTTATAGGGCGACCCCCTCTTTGATGTCCGGAGTCTGTGCAGACAGGGGTCTTGTCACCTGGGGGGTTGCTGGTTGGGGTTTCCTGCTATTGTCTTTTGATCCTTCCAGTGCCGGGTCGGGAGGAGTCCCAGACACCCAGCAGGCGTGGAGCCAGCCCTCGGGGAGGCCGGCAGGTCGATCGAAACCCACCGCTCCAGGGAAGCGCAGAGGTGTGATAGAAACTGCTCCTCCCTCTCTCAATCAATCAATCAATCAAAGACATTTATAGAGCGCACTACTTACCCGTAGGGTCTCAAGGCGCTATGGGAGGTGGGGTGCCGTTACTGCTCGAACAGCCAGGTCTTGAGCTTCTTCCTGAAGGAGAGGTGGTCTTGGGTCAAGCGCAGGTCGGTCGGGAGGGAGTTCCAGGTCTTGGCGGCCAGGTAGGAGAAGGACCTTCCTCCTGTTGTCGCTCTTCGGATGCGGGGGACGGCGGCGAGGGCGTGGCTGGCTGATCGGAGGTGGCGTTTGGGAGCGTAGAAGTTGACTCGGTTGTTGAGGTAGCTCGGGCCTTGATCGTGAAGGGCTTTGTGTGCGTGGGTGAGGAGACGGAAGGTGATTCTTTTGTTGACGGGGAGCCAATGCAGGTCTCTCAGATGTCCGGAGATGTGGCTGTTACGTGGGATGTCGAGGATGAGTCTGGCTGAGGCGTTCTGGATCCGCTGGAGTCTCTGCTGGAGCTTGGCGGTGGTTCCGGCGTAGAGGGCGTTGCCGTAGTCCAGTCGGCTGGTGACGAGGGCCTGGGTGACCGTCTTCCTGGTCTCCGTGGGGATCCACCAGAAGATCTTCCGTAGCATGCGCAGGATGTTGAAGCACGACGAGGAGACGGCGTTGACTTGTCTGGTCATGGAGAGGGAGGAGTCCAGGATGAAGCCCAGGTTGCGTGCGTGGTCCGTCGGTTTGGGTGCGGTGCCCAGGGCGGGGGGCCACCAGGAGTCGTCCCATGCGGAGGGCGAGGAGCCCAGGATGAGGACCTCCGTCTTGTCTGAGTTCAGTTTCAGGCGGCTGGTCGTCATCCACTCGGCTACATCTTTCATCCCATCGTGCAGGTTGGCTCTGGCGGCGGCGGGGTCGTTGGTCAGGGAGAGGATCAGCTGGGTGTCGTCGGCGTAGGAGATTATGTTGAGGTTGTGTTGGCGTGCGATGGCCGCGAGGGGGCTCATGTAGACGTTGAAGAGGGTGGGGCTCAGCGAGGATCCTTGAGGGACGCCGCAGATGACTTCGGTGGCCTCTGACTTGTACGGTGGTAGGCGGACTCTCTGTGTTCTTCCGTCGAGGAAGGAGACGATCCAATCCAGTGCCTTCTCCTGGATTCCGATGTTGCTGAGGCGCTGCACTAGGGTGCGGTGGCAGACCGTGTCGAAAGCTGCGGAGAGGTCTAGGAGGATGAGGGCCGCTGTTTCTCCGTTTTCCATCACGGCTCGGATGTCGTCGGTGGCGGCGATGAGGGCGGTCTCTGTGCTGTGGTTGGCTCGGAAGCCAGACTGTGAGGGGTCGAGGGACCCATTCGTCTCGAGGAAGGCGGCCAGCTGTTTGTTGACGGTCTTCTCGATGACTTTGGCTGGAAACGGGAGGAGCGAGATGGGGCGGTAGTTCTTGAGATCGGTGGGGTCCGCTGTAGGTTTCTTGAGTAGAACGCTGAGTTCGGCGTGCTTCCAGCTCTCAGGGAAGGTGGCGGTGTCGAAGGAGGTGTTGATAATGTCCCGCAGGTGGGGTGCGATGACAGCGTCGGCCTTGTTGAAAACGTGGTGAGGGCAGGGGTCGGTCGGAGATCCGGAGTGGACGGAGTTCATCATGCGGACGGTGTCTTCGGTGCTGATCGGAGTCCAGGCGCGGAGGGTGGTGGTGGGCGGCGTTGCTGTGGTCGTGGCGTGCGTCGGTTGACAGCTGAAGCTGTTGTGTATGTCCGCGATCTTGTTGTGGAAGTAGGAGGCGAGGGAGTTGCAGAGGTCTTGCGATGGGGTGATGTCGTTGTTTCCGGCGTTGGGGTTGGAGAGCTCTTTCACGATGTTGAAGAGTTCCTTGCAGTTGTGTGCGTTGTTGTTCAGCCGGTCCTTGAATGCAGTTTTCTTGGCGGCGCGGATCAGTTGGTGATGCTTCCGGGTGGCCATCTTGAGGGTGGTCATGTTGTCTGGTGTTGGTTCCCTTCTCCAGACTTTCTCGAGGGCTCGGCAGTTCTTCTTGGAGCTCTTGAGTTCGTCCGTGAACCATGGGGCTTTCTTGCTGGCGGGTCTGCTGGGCGGGGTCCTCAGAGGGGCGAGTTCGTCCGCGCAGTTGCTGATCCACTTCGTGAGGTTGTCGGCGGCCTGGCTGGGGTTCGCTGAGCTGGTAGGCGGGTGCTGGCTCAGGGAAGCGGCGAGCTGGTCGGCTGTGATCTTGTTCCAGTTTCTACGAGCAACCTGTCGCTGGTGGTGGTGGATCGTCGTTCTTTTGAAGGTGAAGTGGACGCAGCTGTGGTCCGTCCAGTGGAGTCCTGTGGCGTGGCTGAAGGCGATGTCTTTGCTGGATGAGAAGATGGCGTCGAGTGTGTGTCCGGCGAGGTGGGTGGGGGTGGACACCAGTTGCTTGAGTCCGAGGTTGGCGAGGTTGTCGAGCAGGGTGGTGGTGTTGCGGTCGTTGTTGTTCTCCAGGTGGAAGTTGAGGTCCCCCAGGAGGATGTAGTCAGCGGAGGGGAGGGCGTGCGGGTTGATGAAGTCGGCGATGTCCTCGCTGAATTGTGTGCGTGGTCCCGGGGGTCGGTAGATCAGGGTGCCTCTGAGGGTGGTCTTCGGGTCGGTGTGTATCTGGAAGTGCAGGTGTTCGGCGGTCGTTAAGGTGTCGTCGGTGCTGGTCGTGATGCGGATGGTGTTCCTGTGGAAGATGGCGATGCCTCCTCCCATCTGGTTGGCGGTGCGGTCCCTCCGGGTGATCTTGTATCCCTCTGGGATGGCGATGGCGATGTCGGGCGCTGAAGAGGCGTTCATCCAGGTTTCCGTGAGGAAGGCAACGTCAGGGGCTGTGGTGTCGAGGAGGTTCCAGAGTTCGATGGCGTGTCTGTGGATGGAGCGGGTGTTGAGCAGGATGCACTTGAGGTGGTTGCTGCTGGTGTTCGGCTTGGCGGGTGCTGGTGCGGGGCAGGTCCGGATGCAGGAGAACTTGCAGGCGTGGCAGCTGAAGGGTCCGTGGGTGCGTCGTGGGGTGGCTCGGTAGCATCCTGGGAATTGGCCGGTGTTGAGTGCGTTGAGGGTGGCGGCGGTGTACGTCAGGCGGGTGGGCCGGGGTCCTCGAGGGGCAGGGGTCCTGGCCCTGGGCGCGGTCCAGGCGCGGACGGGCGCAGACGGGCTTACCTTTGGCGCGCCTTCGGCGCGCCCGCTGCGCGTACGCACGGTCGCCATATATGGCGAAGTGCGAGGGGGGCGGAGCAGCTGGGAGGTGGGAGCGGGGAGGGTACAGAATGAAGAAAGGGGCGGGGTCAGCGGCGGTGGCGGGAAGCGGGGAGGGATGAGACAGGGGCAGACAAGGAACAAGTCCGGCAAATAGGCAACAGGGGGGGACAAAATAACAATATACAGCAAGATACAATTACACCAAGCAGCGGTACAATTCAGGAAGCGAGCACAGACCACGCCGCTCGATGGCAGGGGGCGTGGTCCTGCGGCGGCAGCCGGAGCTCAGAGGCAGGCAGGCGGGGAGGCACACGCAGCAGCTGGTGGCCGTGCGGCGCGGGGGGTGTCCTAGACTAGGTCACACTCACCTGCGTCGCACGGTCGCCATATATGGCCAAGTGCGAGGGGGGGCGGAGCAGCTGGGAGGCGGGAGCGGGGACGGTACAGAATGAAGAAAGGGGCGGGGTCAGCGGCGGTGGCGGGAAGCGGGGAGGGATGAGACAGGGGCAGACAAGGAACAAATCCGGCAAATAGGCAACAGGGGGGGACAAAATAACAATATACAGCAAGATACAATTACACAAAACAGCGGTACAATTCAGGAAGCGAGCACAGACCACGCCGCTCGATGGCAGGGGGCGTGGTCCCGCGGCGGCAGCCGGAGCTCAGAGGCAGGCAGGCGGGGAGGCACACGCAGCAGCTGGTGGCCGTGCGGCGCGGGGGGTGTCCTAGACTAGGTCACACTCACCTGCGTCGCACGGTCGCCATATATGGCCAAGTGCGAGGGGGGCGGAGCAGCTGGGAGGCGGGAGCGGGGAGGGTACAGAATGAAGAAAGGGGCGGGGTCAGCGGCGGTGGCGGGAAGCGGGGAGGGATGAGACAGGGGCAGACAAGGAACAAATCCGGCAAATAGGCAACAGGGGGGGACAAAATAACAATATACAGCAAGATACAATTACACAAAACAGCGGTACAATTCAGGAAGCGAGCACAGACCACGCCGCTCGATGGCAGGGGGCGTGGTCCCGCGGCGGCAGCCGGAGCTCAGAGGCAGGCAGGCGGGGAGGCACACGCAGCAGCTGGTGGCCGTGCGGCGCGGGGGTGTCCTAGACTAGGTCTCTCATCCCAAGGGGAGCGCGATGTGCTCCAGCCGGAGTGGCGCCTCTAGGCCAGGGTCGCGCTGGGGCCGGGCAGCCATCTTGGTGCATGAAGTGGGCACGCGGGCCCGGTGTGGCCGAAGGGAGGAAGGCCATGGACGGGGATGTCCGGGTTGGGTGCGTGTGAGTTCTGGTGGGGAGGATCGGCTAGGCCGTGGGTTTGGGGGCTGTGTGAGGTGCAGGGGTCGGGTCTAGCTATGGTGCGATGGCCGGGTCTAACATGCGTCCCCCCCAGCTGAAAGCCGGAGAGAACTACCCATCTTCTTGGGGGTTCTCTTCGCTGAGGCGGAAGAACCGGGAGAGGCCATCGGCGTTGGCGTGGTCATTCCCAGGGCGATGTTCGACGGTGAAATCCATCCCCTGGAGGGAGATTGACCACCGCAGTAGCTTGGGGTTTTCTCCTCGCATCTGCATGAGCCATCGCAAGGGGCGATGGTCGGTTTGGACCTTGAAATGGGTGCCGAACAGGTAAGGGCGTAGTTTTTTCAGGGCCCAGACTACGGCGAATGCCTCTCGCTCGATGGTGCTCCATCTTTGTTCCCTGGGCAATAGCCTTCGGCTGAGGAAGGCCACGGGCTGGTCTAGACCTTGGTCATTCACCTGGGAGAGGACGGCCCCGATGCCGTGCTCGGAGGCATCAGTCTGTACCACGAACTCCTTAGAGTAGTCGGGGGCCTGGAGGACGGGGGCAGTACACATGGCCGCTTTCAGGGCCTCGAACGCCTCTTGGCAGGCAGGGGACCAGTGCACCTTCTTGGGCTGTTTTTTGGACGTGAGTCCCGTGAGGGGACCGACCAGGCTGCCGTAATTCCTGATGAATCTCCGGTAATAGCCCGTGAGGCCCAGGAAGGCCCGAACCTCCGTTTGGGTAGTGGTTGGCTCCCAGGCTAGGATGGCGTCGATTTTGGGCTGTAGGGGGGCGACCTGGCCGCTTCCGACCTGGTGTCCCAGGTAGGTTACTGAACCCTGCCCAATTTGGCACTTGCTGGCTTTCACGGTGAGGCCTGCCTGGCGCAGGGCGGTCAGTACCCTCCGAAGGTGCTGGAGGTGCTCACTCCACTCAGAACTAAAAACTGCGATATCGTCGAGATATGCAGCACTGAATTTTTCCAGCCCGGCCAGGACTCTATTTACCAGCCGCTGAAAGGTGGCCGGGTATTTTTCATCCCGAACGGCATCACGCGAAAGCGATAGTGCCCATCCGGGGTGGAGAAGGCGGACCGCTCCTTGGCTCCTTCTGTGAGCGCAATTTGCCAGTAGCCACAGGTGAGATCGAAGGTACTGAGGAATCGAGCAGCCCCGAGCCGGTCAATGAGCTCGTCGGCTCGGGGAATGGGGTGGGCATCGGTTCGGGTGACCTCATTGAGTCCCCGGTAATCTACGCAGAAGCGGAGTTCTGGCGCGACCCCGGGGGTGGCTGCTTTGGGGACCAGGACCACGGGGCTGGCCCAGGGGCTATCTGAGGGCTCGATGACGCCTAGGGTCAACATCTTCGAGACTTCGGCCTGGATGCCTTTTGCATATCTTCTTTGGTGTTGAGACCAGTGGTAGCGATTCGGAGTTCCTTACAGAATTGTTTTAGTTCTTTGTGAGTGTACTCTTCCAGCTGTTCCACCTGGAACACGGCACTGGCGTCGTCTTCTACGAGAACCACAGCGTTTCCTTCTGCCATCTTTGTCGGTAGTGCGTCAGCCGTTCACGGTACGATCTCTAGATTATGGGCCCGAATCCCGACGCTTGCCACCAATGTTAGAAGGCGACCTCAGAGGGGCCCGGAGGGGGCCCTGACTGCCCTGAGACCCACCCTCGAGGTATCGTAGCCGGGCACTGGCTGGAGACTCCTCAGGGGGAGGAACCTCGTATCTAGGATCGCACACTCGGCACCACACGACAGAGAGACACCACACAAGGAGTTCTTACGAGCAAATCTTTATCAAGTTAGAGTAGTAGGATCTTTATGATCTGCACGGCAAATATGTACAAGCAGAGCGTGGGCTCTCAGAGTCTTGGAGGGGGGTAGCGGGACAGTCTTTGGGGATATGGATCAGATGCAGGAGCGTACCCGGCGCACAGCTCACAATCCTCGAGCTGGGGGGCACGCTTGTCGTCGTGGGGTCCGGCGGGACCAAGAGAGTCTGCAGGAGCCGCGAGTCACTCAGCTAGGCTCAGATACCAGTTCGGTGGTCTTACGATCTTCGAGGAGCCGCGAGTCACTCAGCAGGGCTCAAGCACAAGTTCGGAGGTCTTACGATCTTCAGGGGAGCCGCGAGTCACTCAGCAGGGCTCAAGCACAAGTTCGGAGGTCTTACGATCTTCAGGGAGCCGCGAGTCACTCAGCAGGGCTCAAGCACAAGTTCGGAGGTCTTACGATCTTCAGGGAGCCGCGAGTCACTCAGCAGGGCTCAGGTGTTCCAAGGCGAATCTGCCGGACGGTCCCCGAGCGCCCCTTGTTATAGGGCGACCCCTCTTTGATGTCCGGAGTCTGTGCAGGCAGGGGTCTTGTCACCCGGGGGGTTGCTTGTTGGGGTTTCCTGCTATTGTCTTTTGATCCTTCCAGTGCCGGGTCGGGAGGAGTCCCAGACACCCAGCAGGCGTGGAGCCAGCCCTCGGGGAGGCCGGCAGGTCGATCGAAACCCACCGCTCCA
Source organism: Triturus cristatus (assembly GCF_964204655.1). Taxonomy (NCBI): domain Eukaryota; kingdom Metazoa; phylum Chordata; class Amphibia; order Caudata; family Salamandridae; genus Triturus; species Triturus cristatus. The sequence continues at coordinate 1,377,704 of NC_140589.1, forward strand.
GGGAAGCGCAGAGGTGTGATAGAAACTGCTCCTCCCTCTCTCATCCCAAGGGGAGCGCGATGTGCTCCAGCCGGAGTGGCGCCTCTAGGCCAGGGTCGCGCTGGGGCCGGGCAGCCATCTTGGTGCATGAAGTGGGCACGCGGGCCCGGTGTGGCCGAAGGGAGGAAGGCCATGGACGGGGATGTCCGGGTTGGGTGCGTGTGAGTTCTGGTGGGGAGGATCGGCTAGGCCGTGGGTTTGGGGGCTGTGTGAGGTGCAGGGGTCGGGTCTAGCTATGGTGCGATGGCCGGGTCTAACAGTTTCACTATAGCACTCCAGTTTATATCAATGCCTTGATAGTTTTTATACATGAACTTAGAAACATTCATGCTCCCCAGCTCAGCCTACAATGCCATTATTGAACTCCGAGGCAAGTCAGTTGTCACGTGCACCCTTTGTGTGGTCTAGATTCTCATTATAAATTAAATGGCAATATAGTCTATAAAGGAAACATGAGAGTGTTTTTGTACCACACACTCTGAGCTCACTTATGACGTGCTCTAATGCAGTAATGTAGTAAAAGGAGGCAGGTTGAAATAACATTTGTGCCTAGGATCACACAAATTGGTCCAGCGGGGAAGCCAAATCGATTCCAAGTTTTCTTGTTTCACATTGTGCAATTCAGTCAATAGAGGAGTATCTCTTTCTCTCTGCTGTTTTACATCATATACTGATGTTTGTTGTAAATTCTGGGCCCACGAGGATTGAGTGTTTGTGGCAAGCTGAAGCCACATGAAAGCTCAACTCATTTCAGGCTCAATGGTCCAAGAGGACAGCAAGCTCAGCAACAGCCAGGCATGGAAGTGAACCTTCAGTGGCTTGCCCACCTTTACTTCCCACTAACATATTGGCCTCAGAGTGGAGCTGCAGGTGTGCCCTCTCCCCTGACATACCGTGTTCTCCTGTGTGTGAGCCTCAAACACAGCGGTTGCCAGTTGGGAGCAGTGGAAATGTCTCCTCAGGCCCCCTCACGGACTGTTTTCTAGGCGGTCTTTGCAGCCTTTAGATCTCAGTAGAGGGCACTCATCTCTGGCACTGTGTGTGCTGTACTGCTGCAGATCATGGGTCTCAGGCACACACCGTTACCAGTCACTGAATGGACTACAGCTGGGGATAGCTCCTTCCTCTGCAGTGTACTGGGAATGTGTGCAGCATATGAGTCTGGCATACACTGCAATCACCGAGCAGAGCTAGAATCACGTCTTTGCAGCCTGTGGGTCTCTTACTAGAGGGGCTGTGGGCAGAGTGTCACTTCAATTTCAGGATGAGGTAAGAGCTAAAGCTCTGTTGGATTAACCGAGCTAGCAACATTTTCTGATGGCGAGCCTCATTCCGCGACTGTCAGAGCGACGGTCACCCAACCCTAGCCCCATGTCTCCTACATTTCAAGTTCAAACCAAGAAGGGGAGGGATAAAGAAGGTATACAGATGAGAAGGGAAATCCATATAATATGGTATGTTCATACAGTGCAGCAGAATATGTGTGGCTATATACAATACATACTTCCTTTTAACAACAGAAGAAACAATGGCAAACTTGTTAATCTTGATTAATTCTTTAAAAAGAAGCTCTAATCCATGTGGATGATTTCACCTGTTTGGCAGTGGATGCATTTGACAGGTCCTCAGCACTTTCCATTTTACCACCATCATCAGGAGAATCGGGATTAGAATCGATCCTGTCATCTTGTTGAAATGACAGAGCTCTTGGTTCATCTACATCCATGCGAAATCCAGGCTCAAAATCAACCTCCATACCACTGGGATCAGCATGAGTTTCACCATCAGTTAGTTTGCTAAGTGTTTCCTGCTTCGATACATCCTGTATTGCACAAGAACTCTTCCTTTTTTAATAATTTTTTTGGGAAAAACAAGAAGATCCCTTGTGAAACTAAAAAGGAATCTTCATTTTCACCATCTTTCCCACTTGGAAATCATGTGGATGGACAGCATGCCTAGAGCAGGGGTCTCTCACCATTTCTGTAATAAGAGCGACTTCATCTCAGCCAAAGTCATTCCAAGCTACTAACATTATTAGTGTTGTAATAGTGACCAGTGCCACCGAGATAACCGTGTCCATCCTATACATGTTTACCAGCAGTGACAACGTTGGGGCATCAGGCAAGGTGGCAAGTAGTAATGTGATAAAGGATTGGTCACTTTGGAATGGCTTGGCCTAGTAAATATATACCAACCATAGTTGTGATGCTCATGGCACCAAAGTAATCATAACAGTTGTAAGTCTCACAAATGAAACATCATTTATCTCTGAAACATCAGGATAACAAATATATTTTAAATGCAGTCTAATTTTGATATAAACATATTAATTCTGCCAAACAAACGCTTCTCATTTTGCAGACTGGGTTGTGCAGAGGAGAGCTACTTACAGGCAGCTGGAGTGCTTTCAGTAACTCATAACCTACTTGCTGGAGAAGCCTGGCTAAAGTCATTTCTTTGTTACTTTTCTTGATAGGATCGATCCCATCGGGCGTCAACATTGCACATATCTCTTACTGATTGCAATTTTATCCCAGAGCTACTAGAGATATATCTTAGAAATGGGTTGTCTACCCTTCAATGGGAGAAATGGACTTACACTGATAACGGAAGTTGGGGATAATCTGTAGAACCATAAACTCCCCCTGACAGAGTGAACCACCGGTCTGAGTAGAAAGGGTAAGTGGACGCTGTTCTTCCTGTCATTAGGCCTTTGCACTGAAGTTTGTTTGAAGCAGTGGTGATATACAATATATCATGTGCCCATAAAAGTAAACACAATTCAGATCTCAATCGCATGTAACTATAGTTTCAGGACAACCTTCCTTGCTAAAAAGGTCCATAAGGAAGGTGACTACAGAAGTGGTGATATTCTCAACAAACTTCACTTCAGTATAGGCTCAGTGGTAATCAATGAAAAAGGGGACAAACCCCACCGAAGAATACAGATTCTTAAATGGTCCTGCTGTGGCAAGACCAATCTTCTGCCTGGAATTGTGCGGCCTTTGAACCAGCAGCATAGGCTGGATATTACACTTCACACATTTGTCACTATTCAAACAAACTTCACAGTCCCTAACAAAATGCTCGGCCTCAGAATACATGTCTGGTAACAAAAATGTGATCCTGTTGGATACCATTTTCGATGGTTTTAAAATATTTGCACGGTATGTTTTAACTGATTGGTTGCTAGCCGTAATATGAAGTCCAGTGTTTGCAACTGATTAGTAATATTGGCTCGATGATTGTTTTTAACATGTATTTGCACAAATCTTTAATGGCTTTCAAAGCAGAATAAAGAATATTTGATTGATTGAGTTGAAGGCATTCAAAATCAAGTGATAAAAGAGCGTGAGAGACAATCAATTCATGCCGCCTAGCCACGATCAAATATAGCCACGTGAGGCAGTCTCTGGTGCTATTTCAGGACAAACACTTCTCGAGGGTTTACTGGGTTTGAAAATAACCACAATGATTGTCCCACATAGACCTTGATGCATTTAGCCGGTCTTCATCACTTTTATCTTATAGAAAATGCAAATGAGGGTTGATCTGTGACGGCAACATTTGAATGAATTCAAGCAGGAAGTGATTCAGACCTGGTGTTCTCCTTATGTGCAGCCCTGACATTGCCTCTCCAGTTTCAGCTAGCGTTATGGAGAGCGTCAAGATCTGCTTGGAGTGTGGATGCAGCTGTTGACACGGTCTCACAGAGCCTCTTAATGCAGAGACTTCGTGAATTCAGCCTACACTTGAGAGCTTTGCAGTGGTTCGGATCCTTTTTGACCAGTAGATCCCAATTAGTCCAGCGGCCCCTTTCAGATCCAACCAGTGCATGTCCAAATGCAGGGTTCCTCCGGGCTCCTCCCTCAGCCCTTCCGTTTTCAATATCTATGTGTTTTCTCTACCGTGTATTGTGAAGGCTTGGGCCTTTGAGATCCTCTCCTATGCAGATGATACCCCGCTTATCATTTCTATAGGCGAGAAACTTGTAGAGACACAGGACAGTCTCAGAGGCTGTCTTTACAAAGTCGCCACTTAGATACAGTCACGCTGCAGAAATCATGAAAGCAGCGTTTTGGATCCAGGTTCCAGGTTTTCGTGCAGTTCGCAACACAGCCGCACAGCTCACAGAGGCGAGGCGAGGTGCAGGTCTGAGGTCTGCGAAGGAGGGAGGAAGTAAGCGCAAGCAAGCGCAGCGCTAGGGATACAGTCACAGTGCTTGAAACTTAAAGCTGAAAAAACAGAAAGACTGGTCTTTGGTGTGGCAAGTAAAATCTGGAATGTCTCCTGGTGGCCATCACTTCTGGACCCTGCGTCCAAACCCAGACGCATCGCCAAGAACCTTGCATGACCAGCTTAGTGCAACAGGTAGTAAATGTTTCGGTCTTCTCTCTTTGCTGCCTATGCTTTTCCATTGGATCGCAGCAGATTGGCGAAGGACAGTCATCCAGCCGTTTTTTATGAGTTGGTTGGATTCTGGTAATGCCTTATATCAAGGAAGGGCTGTTTATCTGCTTGCAATCAATCCAGAACACGGCAGCCAGGCTTACTTGCAAAAGAACACCAAGCAATTTGGCTTCTGCTTGTCTGAACTAACTGCCTTGGCTTCCTGTTCTTAAGAGGGGCAAATTCAAGCTAGCATGTCATGTTCATAGAGCACTCTTCGAAACCGGGCCAATCATTTTATGTGAGCGAGTCACTGTCTACGAACCTCTACAAGCACTTCACTCCACTAATTTACCCATGGTGAGGGCCAAGTGCATTAAAAAGGCGAGAATAGGAAAAGGTTTGTTCAACCATCTAGCAGCAATCCATTGGAACTCTTTGCCTCTTGATTTCCGCCTTATCTGTAGTGTCTTTACGGTTCGAAAGAGGCTGAAGACTTGAGTATTCCTCCCAGTAATAATTCGAGCAAGGCGTCATGCAATCCTCAATGTTAGTGCTGGGATATCCCCTCAGGGATGATGGTCGCACTCTATAAATACTGTAAATAAATGATTTTCAAAGACGTGTATTTGTTTCAAATCATTTTGTGGATGTGGCCTATGCGCCAACAAGAGTCCTCTGATTTGCTTTGAGGTTCTTAAGGTTACGGAATCTCGGCAAGCGGATAAGTCCTTTTCTTACCCGGTAGCATTACTGTGATTTTAATTTTCTCCCTCACAAACCGAGCCCAAGCTAAGTTGTTGAATGTTAGTAAGCTGCTCTTAATTTGACATTCACTAATTAAGTATGTACTGCAGTATTGGTTGACTTGTGGTTCTTCTTTCTTTGGCACTAGGACACCTTCGCGTTGTGACATATGTTTTTAAATACCCAAATAAATAAATAACTAAGGGAGTGCTTCCTAGAGTACTCAAAGTTCTGCTGTATAGCAAGAGCTGGTGTCTGCCTGGCAGCCAGTTTCCCAGATGTAAGGGAACATCCCCTGCTGTCTGCCCTTTCTGCTGGAGGGGCTGATGAGTGTCTGCTGTGACAGGGAAGGAGCCTCAGGAGGAAAGTGTCTAGGAAAAGAAGCCCAGCATGTTCCTGGTGGTAGAAACACCCAGAGAAAGCTGACTCCATGAGAGAGCGAAGACCAGAGTGACCTGTGCAGTCGTTGGGTTTCCTGATCTCTCTCCGCGGTTCCTGTTAGACCCAAAAGACAAAACAAATTCAACAACCATTGTGTCCATCTGGTAGCCACTGCAAGCCACAGTCTGCTGCTGCCTTTGCCAATGGAAGGAAAAGCCACACCACTTCCGAGGTAGAGGTGGCCGGCCTAAGACGGCTGTAACTTCCAGAGAGACAGCCTCCCTGACCCTTCGGTCCAGTGGGGGCCGCCAGTGTCTTGTAATAGGGCCCTTCTGCAGTCGGCCAGTGGAGGTCCAACACGGCTAAATATGCTGTTACCCCTACAACAGGATCCACCGTGCTGTATTCATCTGGCAAATGCTGTCCTGAAGGGAAGCTGCAGGGTACCCCAAAGACACAGCTGCATCTGATCATGTGGAATCACCATAAAGTAATGTGTACCTGTGCCTAATTCTTGCCTTTACCACAGAATACTGGGAAATATAATTAGGAGGGTTGTCAGTGCGTGAGAGAATACTGGGGTGGGGGGTTTCGTGCTTGTGGGAGATCGCACCCAGAGATACTACCGCATATTTGCTATTCAAACAACATTGTGTAGTATTTCATTCTACTGTGTGTTTGTTTAAAATTTCCTTCTTCTACTTAAAGACAAGCATTGGGTGGACATTTAATTTACTCCATAGGTTGGCTATTGAGTTCTAACCTCTTGCCCTCTACACTGCATCCCTTAAAAACCTGTGATGTCTCACCCTCGCTTCCCTAAGAGTGAGGTGCAGAAAAGGTGCTACGTCCAATTTGCAGAGCCTCAACCATCAAAGTTGAGGTCCAATAGCACCTGTGTGCCATGTGGTCCTGCTCACAGGGTCTGACAGTAATGTAAAACATACATTTGCACACTGTAGGTATCACTAAGTGCTAATGTTCACCTCAGGGTACCAAGTGACATCACAGCCAACTGGATCTTCATGCACATTCTTCATGATGTCATTTGGAAGCTGTCAGTAGAAAACAGCCATGTTTCTGATCCAGATCCATGTGTGATTCTACGCCTCTCTTATGCAGTAGGCAATGCAATTCTCCAAGCACCTGGAATGACCCTGGCCATCCTTGATTCAAATGCACTGAACCTGAGTAAACAATCATCATTTCATCTTAATTAAAAAAATATTTATTTAGTTTTTGCAGTTGAGATAAAGTTGCATCTGGTTTAAGTCATTTCTACAAGAAGTTTAAAATCAACTAATAGTCCATTGTGGTACAAAAGACATCCCTCTGTCTGCACCTTAAGCTGATTGAGTCCCTTCGATTACCTCAGCACTGATACCTGTATTGCAGGCTTCTGAAGCGGCAGGGCCCGCAAGGGCTCAGGCTAAGAGTTTGATGTTGGCAATGATCGTCTGTTTAATACCCTCAGTGATTGTCTGCTCAGCAGCTAAAGTTAAACAAGATGATAGTAATATATATATATATTTTCCTTCTGATTTTTAGTCTCTGTTGAAAACATGGCCCTGGGAGATATACGGTCCATTGAGATACTACCGACCCTTGGGCGACCATTTCAGCTTGGGATGTTGTATGACTGTCGCAACCATGCTGTGATTCCAGGTAAAAAAATGAATGTGCTGCTGCTTGAGATTTTCTAAATGTAAAAAACTCCTCACCCTTCAGAATGTTAAAAAGTCAATGTTTTGTTTTTAAGCCGTCATTATCTTTTGAAATGTGCTAAAAACACACACCTCTCCTGGCACTAGCACTGACAGTAGTTCATGCCTCTTTTCAATTTGAAGCAGATCCACAGAAGATATCCCTTTTAGAAGCCTCTTCTCAGTGCAGCTCCACAAACTCATGACCCCCTCCCATGGTCACGCCGCAGTGATAGGCTACTCTGCTTCACTTATATTATGTTTCTCATTTGATGCAACAGTTTTATCTTACGTGAACATGTCTTCTCAGGCATCCATGAGTGTCCACAGTGATCAGCTGCTCAGCTTCATTTGCATCCTGTCCCTCACCAGTCACCACAGCACTGTGCCGCATGGACACATCTCTGCTGGTATCCCCTGTGGAATGAAGAGATTCCCTCTTGGATGCTTCTTTTGAGCAGCCATTTGTCACCTGAAAGCTTGACACATTGGAGTAGATCTCCCCTCCAGCATTGGAGCAGATCTCCCCTCCAGCATTGGAGCAGATCTCCCCTCCAGCATTGGAGCAGATCTCCCCTCCAGCATTGGAGCAGATCTCCCCTCCAGCATTGGAGCAGATCTCCCCTCCAGCATTGGAGCAGATCTGGGGAATATCTATGCCTGTTGGCCTGCTGAGCTGCAGATGGAAAGCAGACTCCATGATCCAGGCTCTTGAAGTCAAATCTGCTGCAGCCTCACCCTATCCTTGACGGCACTCGATAGGTCCTATCAGACAACACAGATTTGAGGATGGATTTTGGTTTAAAATAATTATGAGTGAGAGGACACTTCTATCGCGCACACACATTAATCACTCATCTAGACACTGTTCATCACATTATTATTGTGTTTTCACTGTTCATGACATTACTTACGTGTCATAATTGGATAAAACAGATCAGCAGAATGTCATTTTAAATTGAATAAAGAAAATTTGATTATCTCCATACATCAGTCATTTATAATTGTGAGTTAGGTGTCTGCCATACCCAGCCCTTCGTCATATGGGGCCTGCTTACATTTGACCCAGGCTATCCTTGGTTGTTTACCCAACCATAGAGATTTCTGTATGGTGGCTTTCATTGTGATAAAAATGGATTGCAGAATATTATAAGGGAAGTGTTATGGAATATATAAGAATTTGGGAAAAACAATAATTTTACAAAAGGGCTATCCTGACACTAAATAACAAGGGGAGCACCTCCCGTTTACAGATATTATGCTTGAGTTTTGTCAGCAACAGAGAAATGAATATGTTCCATGCTTCTTAAGAATACATTGTGATAGATACCCCTAAGGATTTAAAGCTACCTTTTCGCATCCAGAGCTGGGGATACGAAAGTGCCCCCACATTTGCTTGCCAATGAGTGCTGACAGATTTATTCCAGTTAACTGTTAATCCTGTGGCATTGGACTGGAGACGTAGGGTTTGCATTATGTGTGCACCTTTTACATACGGTCCATGCAGGAAGAGGCGCATGCGCTCTGTGGACACAAATATATTTGATATTCACTGTAGTCAGCCCATCAAAGACCCTTCACTGAAGCATCTATCCGGATTGGTTTGGACAGGGGTTCTAGTGGGGGCAAGGGGCAGACCCTTCTGGTGCCCTCTTCCTTCGGGAATGGATTCCGGAGGGTTCCCTTGCACTGTAATGCGAGCCCAGGGTAATGTATAGAAGGCTTTAATACATGCAATGAATTGGGGTCCAAACTTCATCTTGTGCTGAACCTTTCGCAGAAACCTCCAACCCATTGAGGTATATATCTCATTCCCAAAAACCGTGTGGCCAGCCGCCACTCGCAGCTTAGGATCATGGCCACCTTTGCCCCTATGCACCTGCCACTATTGACCCTCGTTTGATGGTTTTAAAATATTTGCACGGTATGTTTTAACTGATTGGATGCTAGCCGTAATATGAAGTCCAGTGTTTCCATCTGATTAGTAATATTGGCTCGAGGGTTGTTTTTAACAAGTATTTGCACAAATCTTTTATGGCTTTCAAAGCCGAATAAAGAATATTTGATTGATTGAGTTGAAGGCATTCAAAATCAAGTGATAAAAGAGCGTGAGAGACAATCAATTCATGCCGCCTAGCCACGATCAAATATAGCCACGTGAGGCAGTCTCTGGTGCTATTTCAGGACAAACGCTGCTCGGGGGTTTACTGGGTTTGAAAATAACCACAATTATTGTCTCACATAGACTTAGAGGCATTTACCCGGTCTTGATCACTTCATCTTATAGGAAATGCAAATGAGGATTGATCTGTGACAGAATCGTTTTAAAGAATTCAAGCAGGAAACCTGGGGTTCGCCTTGAGTGCAGCCATGACATTGCCTCTCCAGTTTCGGCTAGCGTTATGGAGAGCGTCAAGATCTGCTTGGGATTGTTGGATGGGAGGACTGCCACAAGATCGATGTAAAGCCGCTAACTTCCTACTCTATCTTTAAGTAGGCCTCCACTCTATCTTAGATCATGAAAGTCACCAATGTATCCGTTTTAGGTCACAGAAAGTGCCATTTTCCTCAATGTATGCGGAATCACTGTCATGTCTGCCATTGACCTTCATTCCAAGAACTGTGAAAGTGTCAAATGATTCACACAGTGATATACATAACACACCTGAGGCAACATCAAGTCTGGGACAAGTGTCTGATTATCATAATATCCAAGTCAAATAAAAGCAAACACAGACAAATAGCCAAATAATGTAGCCTGAATTGATGGCATTTTACCTTATATTTCATAAGGATACATATGAGAGGCACACCTTTATGCACATCATCTATGTCAGACATTCCTAAATTTATGAATAATCATGAGAGAGTGCAACGCATACAAGCCAGTATAGATCTGACATCTCAAACTGATTTTTGAGAGACCCTTACCTACTAGAATCCCCTAGTGGCTCGCTTCATTATCGGGCTACACTCCGGACCCCTAATGTGTCGGGTAGGCTCAACCTCCAGAGGGAGGGAGCACTTCTAACTTTGATGCTCAATGTGGTCCGTGATTAATGTAGTTAAAATTACCTCCAACTCCTAATTGACTTTATTTTTTCTCACAGGAATCAGGGAATGATAAAAATGAGGGGGAGCTGCAGATTGGGAGTAAATCAATGATCCCTCACATCTAAAATTAGTCGCAGTCTATATGTTTCGGCCAGCATTGCACAATTGGGTCATGTGGCTTTGATCAGGATCTAAACAAGCAGATCACTAGTGTGAAAATAAGGACAGTATTGTATTTTTATTTTTAGAATAGTGTACTCTAATATGCAAGCACAGTAACTTACAGTTCCTCTAGATTACAATAGCCCATTACCTGAAAAAGGCTAAGTATCCATGTCACCATTAACACACATCATAGTTTCAATTCAAGAATACTTGTCTTAACACGTCTTACCTAGAACAAAGTTATGTGGATGTTCTTTCCATGCTTTTTCAGGTTATGGGCTATTGTACCCCAGAGGAACTGTAAGTTTTTGTTCCTGCATATTAGAGTACGCTATTATAATAAAAATAGGATATGTCCCTTAGTTTTACACTTAGGTCCTGATGAAAGCCACATGACCCAGTGGGCGAGGTTGGCTGAAACATGTAGACCGTGATCGATTTTAGATGTAGTGGATCATCGATTTACTCCCAATCAACATCTCCCTCTGATTTTAATCTTACCCTGATTCCTGCTAGAAAAAGTCTGAAAGAAACAGTGAGTTATAGATTCCTTACCTTAAAGTTACCCTCAGGCGTCAGACTGGATCTGGAATGTTTTTCGTTAGCAGTACCTCTGCGCATTGAAAGTTGGCGTCGGTCAGCTCCACGTTTGTCGTTGGCGTCCTGGTCACTGGGATGATGTAGCAGTAGCTACATAGACACCGCCCTCGTGCGCTGACCTCTGTTCTTTCTTTTTCCGCGCCAGCCAGCGCAGATCTGCAGAGAGCGGTACCTCCAGTCACTTTTTGACTGGCTTTTTGACGACTTTTGTCAACTCCGTTTTTGAATCTTTGACTCCTGGTGCACGTCAGGGATGCCCGCCTTCAAGGCTGGGTTCCTGTAGCCGACTGATGTCGGTGACGGATCTACACCGCGTGTGCCTGTTTTGTTTGGCGCTTGACCACGACCCCAAGTGGTGCTCCGACTGCCGGACCATGAATCCGAAGTCTTTGCGGGAGCAGTCCTAAAAGCTTCTTGAGGGCCGGAAGTCGGCTCCACGCCATTCGAGGTCCCGGTCATGTGGGACGTCGAGGGACCGGTCGCAGAGTCATCACCATCACTCTTCTTCCAAGTCTTTGCACTCGGGGTCAGGTAAGTCGAAGCACAAGAAGAAGTCGAAGAAGCATCGTCGCTCTTCAACTTCTCCCCGTCCATCGGCCAACGCGACGAGGGATGCTGGTGGTGCCCCTCCCGCAGCTCCAAGTGTGGAGCCCGAAGGGTTTACTCCCGGTTTCCCTCCCTTCCTGGGACCCAGAGCGACCCCGGTCCAGCTTCCCCAATTTTACGAAGCTATGCATGTGATCTTTGGGCAGCCCGACTCCGCTGGCGCGCCTTCTGGTCTCGCAGACTCGGCTTGGGGACCTGGGCCTTCGACACCGGAGGCTCCAGCCCTGGCACCGCAGGGTCCCCTTGGATCTAGGCCTGGATCCAGATCGGCGCCAGTCAAACTCATTACACCTCCCCCGGCGCCGAATCCACCGGCACAACGTTCGCAGCTGACACCATTTGTGTCCCCAGCCGATGTCGACCCCGGCCTCCATTCCGATGTAGACACGGAGCCGGACCAGCGTTGACCGATGCCGGATCCGGCGCCAACGGGTACTTTTGTGCCCTTGTTCTTCCCTGACTCTTTTAGACCAGATTGGGAGCCAGAGGAGGGTGAGGAGGACTGGGAGGAGTCTGGAGACCCTTTAACTGACCAGTTGTGCTATGAACCGGACTGGAGAGAGGAACTGGGGGAATCCAATGGTTTGGATACCTCACCAGACCTTGGCATGTTGTCTCCTCCTTCTGTGACTACAGGGGAGGGAGTGTCTTACGCCGTGGTGTTGAGTAGGGCGGCCAAGACTCTCAACCTCGAGCTACCGACGGTGGCAGTCAGGACTAACCTCCTGACAGACGCTTCAACCGTTAACGAGCTCTTTGGAGCCCCTGCTCCCGTTTAATGAGGCCCTCTCCGACATCCTTTTGGTCACCTGGTCCAGGCTCAACACAGGGGCTCCTGTGGATCGGATGATTGCCCGATGCCACTGCCCGGCTCCGGGCAACCCCACTTTCCTCTCCAAACACCCCACCCCTGAGAGCTTGGTGGTCCAAGCCTCCACCTCCTATAGCGCATTCCCTAACGCACCACCTGATAGGGAATCCAAAAAGCTGGACCATCAGGGGAAGATGTTTTCTTCCTCCAGCTTGGGACTGCGGTCGGTAAACACTGCATGTCTTTTGGACCGTTACACCCACTCCGTGTGGGATACCGTAGCGCAAGTGCTGCCTCAGGGCCCGGAGGAGGCCCGGGCCGTACTCTCCCGTGCAGTTGCCGAAGGGAGAGACGCAGCGAAGTTTACCATCGGCTGTGGGCTGGATACCACCGATTCACCAGACAGGATAATTTCCAAGTCGGTAGCCCTTCAACGCTGCACCTGGTTGAGGTCGACTGATTTTTAAGGGGATGTCCATTCCACTCTTATGGACATGCCCTTTGATGGCCGTCGCCTATTCGGCGACAAGGCAGACAACGTGCTGGTGCGCTGTAAGGGTTCTCGGGCTACAGCTAAGTCCTTGGGCCTCTCCACCACCTACCCTGTGCAGCCTGCCTATCGCCCCTTTTGTGGCTACTGAAGGGGTGCCCCACCACGTCCTTCCCAGAGCCACAGGCCAGTGGAAGATGTTCAGCTCCTGTGTGGCCGGGGACGTGGGAACCACCGCCGTGCTTCTGAGGTCCAGCAGACGGGCCAGTCCACCACTGCAGCAGCCTCCAAACCCTCCTAGTCTGACCTTTTAGGTCCACCAAACGCCGGACAGGTGGGTTTTTCAAATAGTCCAAAGGGGCTACTCCCTCCCCTTTGAGACTACCCCTCCATCCATGCCACCTCAGTAACATCGCATGTCCGAGGATCATCTGGCCCTTCTCCAACAGGAAGTTTAGGCACTCTTTGCCAAAAGAGCCATCGAGCGCGTTCCTGTCCCAGAAGTAGGTCGTGGTTGCTCTTCCCACTACTTTCTGGTGCCCGAGAAGGACAAAGTCCTACATCCTATCTTGGATCTTAGGAACATCAACCGCTTCCTTAGGAAGGAGAAGTTCAAAATGTTGACGTTAGCTCAGGTCCTGTCTGCCTTTGACCCTGGAGACTGGATGGTAGCGTTGGACTTGTAGGATGCTTTTTTCACATTCCCGTCCTGCTGGCCCACCGGCGTTACCTGCACTTCACGGTAGGTCACGAGCATTTTCAGTTTACCGTGCTCTCCCTTTTGGCCTTACCAGCACCCCTCAGGTGTTCACGAAAGTGATGGCGGTGGTCTCATCTCATCTGCGCAGATCAGGGTTTCCAGTCTTCCCCTATCTCAACGACTGCCTGTTGAAGGCGGGCTTGCCCCAGGCTGTCGTCTCCCACCTCCAGACTATGGCCGACCTCCTGCATTCGCTGGGGTTCTCCATCAACGTGCCGAATTCACACCTGACTGCCTCTCAGAAGCTCCTCTTCATCGGTGCGATTCTGGACACAACGCAGTTCGAGTCTATCCTCCCAAACAGCAAGTCCCAGATATTTGGGCTATGATTCCGATCTTTCAATCTCTATCCCGGGTTTCGGTCAGGATGACCCTCAGGCTACTGGACCTGATGGTCTCCTGCATCCTGCTGGTGGACCATGCCAGATGGCATATGCAGGCTCTGCAGTGGGACCTGAAGTTCCAGTGGGCACAACATCAGGGGAACCTGTTCGATTGCATCCAGATCTCGGAGGGCACTGTGCACCAATTGTAGTGGTGGCTAACGAACCATGGATTGGGTCGATGGCAGATCCCTCTCCCTTCCCCAACCAGAGTTCACAGTGGTGACCGATGCATCACTTCTGGGATGGGGCGGCCACATGGGAGAGGCAGAGATCAGATGCCTTTGGTCTCCGGCGGAGTCCGGGCTCCACATCAACATTCTGGAGCTTCGGGCGATTTGTCTTGCACTCAAAGCATTCCGTCCCTCTGTCCGGGGAAGAATAGTGCAGGTGTCCACGGACAACACCACCGCCAAGTGATACTGCAACAAACAAGGCAGGGTGGGGTCGTGAACCCTATGTCAAGAGACCCTCCTCCTCTGGACATGGCTGGAACATCAGGGCATATCCCTGGTGGTTCAACACCTGGCAGGTTTTCCAAATGCCAGGGCGGATGAACTCAGACGCAGGTGCATGATGGATCACGAATGGCGTCTTCACTCGGACGTGGTGCAAGGTCTCTTTCAACAGTGGGGAGAGCCATGGTTTGATCTATTTGCCACTGAAGAGAACGCACAATGTCAGCAATTCTGCGTGTTGAAATTTCCAAGGTGGTACTCGCTAGGCGATGCTTTTCGTCGCGAGTGGAGTTACCGTCTTCTATATGCCTTTCCGCCTATACCACTTATACCCAGAGTGCTGAAGAAGATCAAGCGCGACCGGGCCCAAGTCATTCTTATGTTTCCAGATTGGGCACAAAGAGTCTGGTATCCAGAGCTGTTACATATGGCCATCCATCTTCCAATCAGACTGCCTCTTCGGGAGTATCATCTGACGCAGCAGCAGGGAACGGTCCTCCACCCGAACCTGTCCAGCCTCCACCTCCTTGCGTGGAGATTGAACAGCGGCAGTTGAGGTCATTTGACCTGCCTCCCGAAGTCTGCGATGTTATCTTGGCACCCTCCACTAAGATGGTATACGCCTGCAGATGGAACAAATGTGTGGCATGGTGCGCAGCAAAGGCTGTGGATCCCCTTTATGCTCCTCTTTCCGAGGTTCTCTTGTTCCTCCTTTCTTTGGCCCAGCAGGGCTCTGCTCTGGGCACTCTAAAGGGCTACCTCTCGGCCATTTCAGCCTTCCTTAGGCTTCCTGATCAGTCTCCTGTTGTCAATCGCTTCCTTAAGGGCATTACTCATCTTTTTCCTCCTGTTCCCTTCACTATGCCCCAGTGGGATTAGAACTTGTATCTTATGTGCGCTCCCTTTGAACCGCTACATAACTGTCTTCTCAGACGTCTGACCTTGAAAACGGTCTTTCTGGTGGCCATCACCTCTGCATGCAAGGTGAGTGAGCTCCAAGAACTTTCTTCTAAGCCTCATTTTCTGTTAATCCGGACAAGGTTGTCCTTCGAACTCGTCCTTCCTTCCCAGAGTGGTTACTCCTTTCCATATTGGACAGACCATCACTGTGCCCACCTTCTTTTCGCCTCTGCATCCTTCCTAAGAAGAAGAGAGACTCCACCGTCTGGATCCAAAGCATGCGCTTTCCTTTTACTTCGATCACACAAAACAATTCCGGGTAGCTGACTAGCTCTTTGTTGGCTACGTGGGTGCCATGCACAAACGCACCATTTCTAGATGGGTCGTTTTGTGCGTCAGAGCTTCTCATTCCTTGGGAAAGAAGGAGCCTCCAGTGGGGTTGCACGCGCATTCCACCAGGGCGACGGCTGCTACCGCTGCTTTGGGATGTGGAGTCCCCCTTAATGACATCTGTTAGGCAGCCACATGGGCATCGCTGCACATTTTTACAAGACACTACTGCCTGGACAGCCAAGTCTGGAGAGATGGCTTCTTTGGCCGTTCTGTTCTCCAGGACTTTCTGATGTGAACTTAGTTTGCAGACCCACCTCTGGGGCTGGTATTTCTGGGGTATCTATTCTAAGGTAAGGAATCTATAACTAACTGTTTCTTTCAGATGTACAAGTTACTTACCTTCGGTAACGATATATCTGTAAGAAACATAGGTTAGTTATAGATTCCTTACCGACTCGCCCATCCTCCCCATTCTGCGAACTGACTTCTAGGGTTAAGGACTTCCTTTCAGGGCCCTAGTTTTGTGCACCTGTGGTCAGTGTCTTCCATGGCTCTGTGCTTCTGGCGTGGAAAGTCGTGTACAGAACTGACGTCCGCGCGCAAGGGCGGCGTCTATGTAGCTACAAGGACGTCATCCCGGCGACGCCAACGATGAACGGGGAGCCGACCGATGCCACCTTTCGACGCGCAGGGGTACGGCTGACAAAAAACGTTCCGGATCCAGTCTGACGCCTGGGGGTAATTCTAAGGTAAGGTATGTTTCTTACAGATATATCATTACCGAAGGTAAGTAACTTGTCCATGAAGTCAATTTGGTGTTAGAGGTGATTTTAACTACATTAATCACGGATCCCATTAAACCCCAAATTTAGAAGTGCTCTCTCTCTCTCTGGAAGTAGAGCCTACCCTGACAAATTAGGTGTCGGAGTGTAGACCCGATGATGAAGCATGCCACTAGTTGATTCTAGTGGGTGAGGGATTCTTAAAACTTGAGACTTCAGATCTGTACTGGCTTTTCTGGATTCCACTCTCGTATGATTATTGATTTGCCAATGAAACAAGGAAGGTAGCCTATATGAAACTAATGGGTTCACAGAGGTGATAGTCCCCCGGGAACAGCTCAGATTTCTTATATTTCATGGAATACTGCAGGCTTACAGTCAAAGCTGGAAGCTTTGGAATGGTCTAACTTCGTAAAAGCCCAGGATATCTGCATATTTCAGGAAACATGGTCTATAAACCCCATCTATCGCTCAGGTTATCTTAATTTTTATAAACCAGCAACCCAAGGGCAGCGGGGCAGATTAATAGGTGGCCTAACAATATGGGTTAAGCAAGATCCATGGTACAGGATCCAGGAAGTTAGCATTGATAGCCCAGATGTCATGGCCATCTCATTACAGACTAGTTCTCCAACCCAAACAATAGACCTCAATGTGTATGCAAGAGGTCTTACATGCGGAAGACTGTCTGACACGGTCTCCCTCCTAGAGGGCTTCCTAGAAAGAAGGTCTGGAGCTGTTAACTTTGTAATTGCAGGGGACTTCAACGGTACGTTTGAACTCCTTGACCAAGAAGACACTAAACTTACAGAAGAGGAAGATGCACAAAGGAGCATTCCCCTATTAGAGCTACCCCCGATCAAGAGGTGGACGGAGGCAGCATTACAACTTAAAGCTTTGTGTATGGAAAAGGGCATTAGGGCAGTAAATGGGAGGACCGCATCAGACAGATCAGGCTCAAACACATTTAACAACGGTCAAAGTGCGAGCCGTATAGATTATATCCTTATCAACTTGGAACAGTGGCCATGCCCCGTTGACATAGAGGTCCAAGAAAGAGAGAAAGCAACCACAACCCCTTAATATTAAAGTTGAAAGACGTAGAGTCGAATACGGTCTCATCTCAGGCATTGCATTGTACAACTCACAACATCTTACTCTGCAATGACATGAGGTGGGTAAAATGGAACAAAATGATGGATAATGACCAAGTGCTTTCGTCAATAAGGGCAGATGTAATTAACACTCTGACTGAGTTAGAATCCGCTCCCAACCAGGAAGCATTAAATAAAAATACAACCAGGGCTCATGAAGATTTAGTCGGGAAAATGACGACTATTTTATAAAACCCCGTAGGTACAGCAGTAAACAGAAAGAGATACAAGCCAACTGGTATGACAAGGCCTGTAGAGATGCTTATACACACTGGCGGCAGCTATTAAATCGAAAGATCTGGTCAGTATTAAACCAATTCGCAAGAGGTACAAAGCGACGCAACTGCAAGCCAAAAAAAGATTAGGATGAGCAGAGCTGGCTGGATCTCTATAAGGCCAGCACAGAGAGAAACCTCCCAAACTGTTGGCAGTTGGTAAAATGGGGGAGAGGAGGACAGGCACGGATACCACAAAACCTTGCAGCCCCTGCGGTGTGGGTTTCTTACTTTTCGTCTCAATTTGCAGACAATGAGTTGGGGAAACCGAAGACATATTTCAAATTCATCCATACAATTTAGTCCTACATTTCGATATAAGGGAGGTGGAAGTAGCACTTGGCGCCGTTACCGGGTGTTGCGGAGGATCTATTCCTGTGTGACAGAGGCATCTGGCATAGGTACATACAGCTGCTTGCAAACACAATAACCAATGGAGCCTCCATTCCGGAGACCTGGCGGGGTGCCGAGATTTTACCAATATACAAAAATGCTGACCGATCCAGCCTAGCAATTATAGGCCAATTAGTTTAATTGACTCCATACAAAAGATAACGGCAAGAATGGTGTTAAACAGAATTCAGGAATGGATTACAGATAATGATATATTGACACCGTTTCAGGCTGGATTTCGTGTTCCGACGAGCACCATCGACCCAGGTGTTCCGCTATGTATTAATCTACTGAGTGTAGTAGTGATTGCAGGAGGTACTATCTATGGGGCATTTGTGGACCTAAAGTCAGCATTTGATCTGGTCCCACGCAACAAACTTTGGATGGTCCTAAAAGACCTTGGAATGCCACTAGATTTACTCCTCCGCGACATCATCAACGCCTCCTTCAACACCGCCACCTTCCCGGAGTGCTGGAAACACTCCAAGATCAGTGCCCTGCTGAAGAAACCAACTGCAGACCTCTCCGACCTCAAGAACTACCGCCCCATCTCGCTCCTCCCGTTTCCTACCAAAGTCATCGAGAAGACCGTCAACAGACAGCTAGCCGCCTTCCTCGAGACCAACGGATCCCTCGACCACTCGCAATCTGGCTTCCGAGCCAACCACAGCATGGAGACCGCCCTCATCACAGCCACAGACGACATCAGATCCCTAATGGACAACGGGGAAACCGCGGCCCTCATCCTCCTGGACCTCTCCGCAGCGTTCGACACTGTCTGCCACCGCACCCTGGTACAGCGCCTGAACAACACCGGCATCCAGGAGAAGGCCCTGGAGTGGATCACCTCATTCCTCGCCGGAAGAACCCAGAGAGTCCGCCTCCCCCCGTTCCGGTCAGCGGCCACCGAAGTCATCTGCGGCGTTCCACAAGGGTCATCGCTCAGCCCCACCCTCTTCAACGTCTACATGAGCCCCTTCGCAACCATCGCTCGTCAACACAATCTCAAGATCATCACCTACGCCGACGACACCCAGCTGATCCTCTCCCTCACCAGCGACCTGGACGCCGCCAGAGCCAGCCTACACGAAGGGATGAAAGACATCGCCGAATGGATGAAGAACAGCCGCCTGAAACTGAACTCAGACAAGACGGAGGTCCTCATCCTGGGATCATCACCCTCCGCCTGGGACGACTCCTGGTGGCCCCCCGTCCTGGGAGCCACCCCCAAGCCAACGGACCACGCACGCAACCTAGGCTTCATCCTGGACTCCTCCCTCTCGATGACCAGACAAGTCAACGCCGTCTCGTCTTCATGCTTCAACACCCTGCGCATGCTTCGAAAGATCTTCCGGTGGATCCCCACCGAGACCAGGAAGACGGTCACCCAGGCCCTCGTCATCAGTCGGCTGGACTACGGGAACGCCCTCTACGCCGACACCGCCGCCAAACTCCAGAAGAAACTCCAACGGATCCAGAACGCCTCAGTACGACTCATCCTGGACATCCCCCGACACAGCCACATCTCCGGACACCTGAGAGACCTGCACTGGCTCCCCGTCAACAAAAGAATCACGTTCCGACTCCTCACCCACGCACACAAGGCCCTCCACGACCTGGGCCCCAAGTTCCTCAACAGCCGCCTGACCTTCCACAAGCCCACCCGCCAGCTCCGCTCCGCCAGCCTCGCTCTCGCCACCGTCCCCCGCATCCGCAGAGCCACCGCCGGAGGAAGATCCTTCTCCTACCTGGCAGCCAAGACATGGAACTCCCCCCCCCCATCCACCTCCGGACAACGCAAGACCATCTCGCCTTCAGGAAGCAACTCAAGACCTGGCTGTTCGAGCAGCAGCGTTCCCCCCCCCCCCCCCTCCCAGCGCCTTGAGACCCTCCGGGTGAGCAGTGCGCTATGCAAATGCCTATGATTGATTGATTGATTGATTGACTGTCTTTAGTCATGAGGCTTCATGAATAAACTTTTGCACAGGTGTGCTGAAGCACACAGGGCAGTAATACAAGCCAATATCCGGTCTCTAAAGGTGTCCGCCAAGGGTGTGACATGGCACCTACACTATTTTCATTGTTTTTAAATGGGGTTGTACATTTTTTTGCTTCCTATCCAACTGACCCACCAACATTCGAAGGCATTGAAGTACCTATACTCATATTTACAGATGACAAACTTGTCATCTCGAAAACACAGAACGGCCTGCAATGGGCACTAACACATTTTGAGGACTTCTGTAATGCCCGTGGCCTTGTGATAAATACGAACAAAACCACATTTATGGTTCTTCACAAGCGCCGGTCAATTAAGGGTAGTATTCACCTAAGCAATGAGACTCTTGATCAGACTGATGTGTTCAATTACTTAGGGATTACCATGGAAAAAAACGTGCATGGAAACTGCAGATAGAACCTATGGCCCTTAAGCACCGGCAACTGGCGGGTCTGCTGTTGAAAGAACAAAAGGCTTCACACTCTAAGCCCATAAGTCCAGCCCTGAAGATATACAGCAGCAAAGTCAAAGCCTCTGTACTTTATAGTGCAGAACTCTGGGGCTTTGACAATCTGGTACCATTAGTATTAGCCCAAAACGAATTTCTGAGAGGAATCACAGGGGTCTCATCTAATACTGCACTTAAGCCTTTATATTATGATCTAGGCTGTAATCGATTGGACGAGACAGCAAGATTTCGTCCGATAGCATTCTGGCAGAGACTATGGCCCACCCCTGAGCTATCACACTATGCTAGTGCACTCAAAGATGGTTGGAGAGCCGACACCTCACATAAGATCATTTGGCTGCAAAAGGTGAAAACCACACTTGTCAACATGGGCCTGAGACACTTATGGGGAGACTCAGATGGCCAACGGTTCACATTTAATTTTTTTTATGAAGGAACACTATTGGTCCATGGTTGCAACAAATTCAACACAAACCATTGTGAGCACAACACTGACAGGCACATTTATTGAGTTCTAGCCTAGTCCCCAGTATGAATCTTATTGGGACGTTATATCCAAGCCAAGAGACAGAAGACTCTTTTTTAAATTTCGGGTGGGCTCACTACCAATGAAGGTGCATATGCATCAAAATTCAGAAAAGCGAGTCCCTATTAGCGATAAATAAGGAATCACAAATAAGGATTCGTTTTCCAGGATGCATGTACAGATTCGGTAAATTTTAGCGATTCTGTAAAAATCGCAAAATCAAACCGAATACACGATAGCGAGTCCTTAAAATAAAGATTAGCAAATTCCGAATTCGGTAATAGCGATTTTGGAAATAGCGAATTCTCAAAAAACGGGTCGCACTGGAAGCAGGCTGATGACATCACAACCAGGAAGTCATCCAGCCCATGCTTCATTCAGTGCCCTGAGGAGCTCAGAGGAGGAGGCAGAGCATAGAAGCTGAGCTGAGAGACTTCACCCTCACAACCCAGCCACACTACAGCTATCCAGGATGGACAAGAATGCATCAAATCCATCAGCCACGCCCAGAAAGAGGAAGAGAAAGTTCTCTGATAGGGAACTGGAACATTTGATAGAGGGGGTGAGCAGCAAGCATGACAAGCTTTTTGGAAAGCTGTCACTCAAGGTGCCCGAAGACGAGAAGCGCAAGATATGGCTGCGCATTAAGGAGAGGGTAAATGCTGTTGGAGTCAGGCACCACAGCATTGACGACCTGAAGAAGAGGTGGTATGACCTCAGGAAAAGGGCAAAGGAGCACATTGCAGAAAGGGTGAAGGAAGCAGCTGGCACAGATGGGGGGCCATCCAGAGTACCTGCCAACACAGCCCTGGAGGACCTCATTGAGGGGACTATTGAGCCAGAGGCAGTCGTCGGAGTCACCCAAATGGACACTTCCGTCGCAGCAACCATAGAACAAGGTAAGTTGCATGCCTGTGCTGATACGCTGCGTATTGTATACCCATGCCCATCCCCCCAGGCTAATCACAGTGTGCAGGAAGAAGTGCATAACACATATACCCTCACATAAGTATTGCATCATGGGAGTTGTAGTCATGTTAGCCAAGTGTGCATGTTTGATCACCAATGCACAAGAAATTAGACCAGCAGTACAGTGTGTCTAAATATGTCATTTATTATGTTAACAGTATGCAAAATGATAAACAGACATAGTAACAAAATAAAATAACAATGCACTGTTTCACACACAGATGCATCTCCGGTGGACTCTGATGACAGCGAGCGCCTTATCATTTCCGAGACACTGGCAGAGACCGATGGAGAGACTCCGCAGGAACGTCAATCCACACCAGCACCACCACCACCGACAGCACCACCACCACCACCGACACCACCAAGACGCAGGGCACATGTCCCCTCCCTGCAGGTAATGGATACAGAGCTGAGCCCAGCACCCACAAGTGTTCCCAGTCAAACACGTGTCACTCCGCCAGCTCCAACACCAGCACGTGGCCGAGTCAGACAGCGGCGCAAGTCCATGCGCAGTATTGCTGAGGGATCCGAACAGCCTACAAACGTCTACGGTGGGGTAGAGTCCCAGATGCTGCGTGTTCAGCGCCTGCAGGGGAGACATATGGGAACAATGAACCTCAACCTCTCAAAACTGGCTAAACACATGTGCACGATGACAGACGCTGTGCGTCATCTGTCCACAGTTGTAGCAGAGGGGAATCGTGATATCAACAAAACCCTACAGAAGCTCACCCGTGCCGTCCTAGCAGGACAACACAGCGAGCGCAGGAGGCATCGGCAGAACTTGCTTCGATCTACTGCATCTACTAGGGCCATCACCAAGCTCTGCAACAGCACTGCTGTTTTGTCACGCCGCTCCGTGTCAGTGCAGATAGACCTAGGTCATTACTGCAGGGATGTAGCGAAGGCCTTAGGCCAGGTGACCACTGCAGTTGAACATCTACAGTCTGGCACATTTAGTGCCAGCAACTTGGGAGGGGAGGAGGGCAGTCAGGCGGCATCGAGCGTGAGTAGCGGGTCCGTGCCGGAGACCAGTAACAGGAGGCACAGTTTGCTCAGCTCTACAGCCTCAGACACACATCATGGTGATGTAGAGGAGCCACGCGACAGGAGGCTGGGGGTACGTGAAAAGCAGCACTAGACATGCAGTTCCGCCTATTTGTCCATGGTGGTGTAACCATGGGTCACTTACATATCGTGATTGTACTCCCGTGATGCCAACGGACATGTTTCTTTTCAAAATGTGTTGAATCACCGTCATGTTTATAGAATATGTATATTCACTTTGACAAGTGCTCATGTGAATTAAACATTTGCACTCCACAATATATTGTGATGGCTCATTCTTACCTGGCTCTGAAGTGATGTTGTGTGATGTATGTCCTCCTCCTTTGACCTTCAGCTGTGTTTGGCACGTGTGCCTGTCGGTGTTGTGCGGGGGGGGTTGGTCATCCTGGAAGTTGTCATCTCCATTCATCTCTATTCGTATCCCCCTTCTTGTCGCAATGTTGTGCAGCATGGCACACACTGCTATTATCCTGCAGCAGGTTTCAGGGTTATACTGCAATGTACCTCCCGTCCAATGTAAGATCCTGTAGCGACTTTTAAGGATACCAAATGTTCCCTCAACCACATTTCTGGTACTGGTATGTGCCGCGTTGTAGCGCTGCTCTAGGGGTGTTGCTGGGTTGAGGTAGGGAGTGAGGAGATATTCACGCAAGGAGTATGAGCTGTCACCTACAGGGTGGGAAGCAAAGGGTTAGCGGCAGGAATACAATTACATATGTGATGATGATGTAACAAATAGGTATATGTATGTACCAAGTAGGTGTCCCTCTCCGAATTCACCGTTGAGCAGACGCCTGTGGATGCCACTGTGTCTGAATATGTAGGAGTCGTGTGTGCTCCCGGGAAATTGCGCCACAATGTCCGTAACTATGTGCTTGTCATTGCACACGACCTGCACGTTTATCGAGTGTTAGGACTTTTTGTTACGGAATATGTACTCTTTGGCTGAGGGGGGTTAGATGGGCACATGCGTGCAATCAATGCATCCTATGACATGGGGAAATTGTGCCACCTGGTAGAAGTCCTATTTGGTCCGGTTCAACTGCTGTGGGGTAGTGGGGAAGGTGATGTGGGTGTGTATCATTGACAGCATGGCATCAATGAATCTACGGAAGAAGCGTGAAAGTGCGCTTTGTGATACGCCTCCGGCAACCGCTACAACCCCCTGGAAACTTCCAGACGCCAGCAGGTGGAGGCTGCATAGGACCTGGACATGCGCAGGTATGGCATTGGTCCTACGGGTCTGGTGCTGCAGTAGTGGTTCCAGGTCAGCAATTAGGCTCATAACCATGGCACGATTCAGTCGGTAATTGTCATAGATTTCGTCGTCATTTTGGCCAAGCAATGTGATGCGCACCCTGAATACCCTCTCCTGGATCCTCCTGCGCGGTGCTGCTGCATTTATCCTCATCCTCCTTGCAAGAACGTAGAGGGCTGCCATTTTGGATAAAATACGGGGTCTCCAGTGCCATTTTTGAAGGGTTTCTGATTGTTTCCACCTGTTTAAAACATTGTTTTATTTTTTAAATGTTTTTTTTTCTTTCATCAACTTTACCTCCTGGTTGAGATTCCCCTTAATCTGCTCATGCTAAATAGCGAATTTGGTGATTTTCGCTATTTGCGATTTTTGATGCATTCCATTGCGATTTTTTTTTATTTGCGAATCGCTATATCGGGAGGAATTGGAAATATCGCTATTTTCAAATCGCTATTTTGCGATTCGGTAATTTACCGCGTGGGTTAATTTGTGATTATTCTTTTTTTCGTTATTGGGGTTGATGCATTGGGATATGATGTTTTGCGCTCGGTAACGTCCTGTTTTACCAAATCGCTATTTTACCGAGGGGAATTTTGGTTGATGCATGTGCCAGAAAGTCATTCACACTTAAATGGCACAATACAAATGAGAATGGATGCTGTGTATGTGTAGAACATGCAGAGACCTATCTTCATATCTTGTTTGTTTGCCCGGCCTACAAAGCTCCCAGGGACAAATGGTTAAAACCGTTATGCAGAAATTTGGGTACCCGGTCTAGTGTTACCGCATTAAGAATACTGCAAACAAACACTAATGAACTGTGTGCTATTGCAATTGCTAAGTGTCTGAGTTGGATGTGGACAATTTGTGAATTTTTTAATAAAATGAATGCAGCCGCACACAATAGGAGTCAACAAAATGAATAATGTTGAAGATCAATCTTGCTAGATTAGTGTATCCATCAATAGTGCTATGTTTAAAAATTATTTTAGTACAGAACATGAGTTGCTGTATAAATGGAGGCCCATGGTCATTTAGTGTCATACATGCTATTGAGTACCTGTCAGCTATCGCCAAACTACTATAAAAATCATTGTAGTTCTTTACTAGCATTACTGGGCCAAGTACATCTTGTATATACAATTAACTAACCACAAATTTTAATGATATATATTTTTTTTAACCTACTTCAAGTCTTACGAATATGAATGAAATGGTTTTAAGGGTTGTTTTTATGCAACAAAAAAATTCCATTGTGATCTAGCTGTCCTTTTTTAATAATTTTAAATAGATCTACACATGTTGAGTATTATTGTCAAGTGGGTGCGCTTTTTCATAACAAAAATGTTGCACACACAATGCGAATGTCTGTTATGATCGTGATTATCGAAATAAAGATTATGAACCAAACTGAAAGTGGAGTGGATATTTCCCAGATCACTTTCTTCTCCCTCATTGCATGAAAATGAGTGATTCCTAAACTTATGTCAGAAATCCCAACCTCTGATAAGATTTAATATATAGGGACTGCCACTTGACCGCTAGTTAGGAGATGCTCCTCGCTCACATATTTGCACTTAATGCTGCCGGAGATGTTCTTGACTGCAGCCAGCGCACCAAGAAGTTGCTACATCGCACTTGATACAGTTAACAAGTGAGCTTAATCCCTGTGAAAAACGCAGCAGCAGCATGTGTTTTCCTTTCACAGGGAACTCTGCTTTCACGCTTGACTAATAACTGTAGATTTTTGCTGTCAAAAAGGTATGCAGTGCATTGCTTTTCCCTAAGAAAGTTTAGATTTCAAGATCTAGTTTCCATTCTCTCCTTGTGTAGCGCATAAAAGTAGGTTTTACGGTGAAACAAGTTCACCCTGTTGCACTAAAAACCTTTGAAAGTGCTTATTCTTCTTAGTACCATGTGTGTGTGATATTGAAAAGAGCGAAATAGGTTTGTTTTGATACCACATTGCTCCTGATCCAAGTTTAGGAATTGTTAGTAACCCGGCAGCAGTGATTCCACTTCAACAGTGTATTGGGTGGGGTTCTGCGTGGCTACAATAGGCTGTCTTTCACATTCAGCTTTGCGGCATTGAACCAAATTCACCTGTAACACCTGTGGGTGGGAAAGCAAATCTTTTAGACCTACGCTAGAGTCGTAGTTGCGCAGCAAATGGGTTTGCCGATTCAGCGTTCAATGGAGTATGAAGCATAAAGAGACTGATAATAAGGGGCAAAGGTATCGACTGTATCCTGTGGATCTGTAACTTTATTGCCTTCTCCGTCTATTATATGTAGGATTACCTGTGATTGTGTCTCTGGTGTGGCTAACCAATGTAGTAATTTTCCTGGTTTATCCCCGGATTCGTATAGATTACCTTGGTGGGGGGGGGCATACAAAGTTGCCATGCCTTATCCATGGATATATATGTGAGTTAGGCTCTAGAAAGCTCAAGCTGCCTGCAGTACAGAGTGGGGTTTGTACCAGCCACCAGCATCTGTGTCCTGAAGGCAACCACCTAGGTCTCTTGTTCTCATTTGTGTGTTCTCAATAAGGGCTATAGCTCATTTATTATCACAGTTTTGAATGCCTCCCAGGCAATAAATGTTTAGGGAACCAAATTCTGGTTAATTCTGAAGTATCCACAACATCCTCTTGGAGGGATGCCACCAAGTCTCCGTTTGTAAGCCACTAGGGTCTGAACAGACAGTTTCCTCCTGAACTCTTGAGCTGAGGTCATTGCCAAGTATTGACAGGAAAATTGGCAAAGCATCTGGTATGACCTGTGGGAGAATGTCTGTGGCTACGGCATCCCCCAAGTCTCTCGATACAAATGGTACCTCACTTGTGTGGGTAGGTTTTCCAAGATTTTATCGGGAGACCAAGGGGAACTCTGTGTGGTAGGACATTTGTGCCCGCACGAAGATCCCACACAGAAATGTGAGGAAAATGTGATTTTATTTCCAGCTAATTTTGAGGTTTGCAGAGGATTCTGGGTAGGAAATGGTTGCAGGATCTACACAAGCCACACTTCCCTGGACTCCCCCGGGTGTCTAGTTTTCAGTGTCTAGTTTTCAGAAATGTGTGGGTTTGGTAGGTTTCCCTATATGGCCGCCAAGCCATGTCACACAGTCAGCCAAGCACTATCCACGCACACCGCCAGCCAAGTGTCACCCATGCGCTCCGTCTGCCAAGCAGTGTTGGACTGGGAACAGCAACCAGCCCTGGCAGATTGCTGCTCGACCGGCCCTGGGGAAGGGGGAGGGGGGTGCTAGTAAGAAGCACCGATACCGCTTTTGTTACTGGGGGCCAATGACAAAACCAGCCCCCATGGCTAGAAAACAGGCCCACCCCTCCGGCCCACTGGGGAAATGCCATGTGCCCGCTATGGCCAGTCTGGCCCTGCTGCCAACCACCATCCATGCACACTGCCAGTCAAGCACCACTCCACACACACCACCTGGCAAGTGCCAATCTACACACACTGTCATCAAGGGCGAGTCCACACACACCATTAGCCAAGTGCTGGTCCATACACACCGAAAGTAAAATGCCAAACAAAGGCTGGTACACGCAGACCGTCCGCCATACTGCCGTTCACACACACACACAAACTCTCCCTGGTTTCCAGTGGCTTTCTGTCCCTGCTTGGGGGCAGTTTAGACTTAAAATATTACTGAAAAAGCCAAAATGTGTGCCTCAAAAAAAGAGGGGTGATGTGGGGCAAACATGTAATTCAAACAGAAAAAAGATACATGTGCCGTGAAGTGATACATATGTGCACTTTTGTTTGTGTGCCAAACCCTCTACATGTCGGTAAGACCCAATCGCATAACTTTCTACGGCTTCTTGTGGTTGTTGATTTAAGATGTCTAGAATCCAAAGTTTTGTCCATAACAGCACTTAAATCCCCACCCATTATATTACAAGCTCACCCAGAGGTATATTTACCATTATGTTCGTCAAGGAATTGTCTAGAAGGGCTGCGAGAGGGGCATACATGCTCCTCAATGATCATCTTTGTCCATGCAACAGCTTAGTCAGCATGATGCATCTTTATAAACTTTCTAAAAATAAACAACACATTTTCCTCTCATTTCTGTGGTAGAAAGTTCTGGAATCTGCATGGATCCACAAAATCCCACTCACCCACCATTCCCCAAAGTCTCCTGATAAAAATGGAACCTCACTTGTGTGTAGGCTTAGTGCCTGCAGCAGGAATCCTCCTACAGCACAACGTGGACACATCACATTTTTCCAATGAAAACTGACCCTTTTTATGCAAATTGCCTAGCTGTGGATTTTGAACCCTAGCTCAGCCGGCAGCTTGGAAAACCTAGCAAAGCTATACATTTTTGAAAACTAGTCACCCAAGGAAATCCAGGATGGGGTGACTTGTGTGGCTCTCATCAGGTTCTCTTACCAAGAATCCCTTGCAAACCTCAAACGTTGTAAAAAAAAAAAAAACATTTTTAGCACATTTCTGTGATGTAAAGTTCTGGAATCTGTTTGGATCCAAACAATTCCACCTACCCTACATTCCCCCAAGTCTCTTGATAAAAATGATACCTCACTTGTGTGGGTAGGTTTTCCCAGATTATATCGGGAGACCAAGGGGATCTCTGTGTGGGAGGACATTTGTGCCCGCATGGAGATCCCACACAGAAATGTGAGGAATTCTGGGTAGGAAATTGTTGCACGATCTACACAAGCCACACTTCCCTGGACTCCCCCGTGTGCCTAGTTTTCAGTGTCTACTTTCCAGAAATGTGTGGGTTTGGTAGGTTTCCCTAGATGGCCGCCGAGCCATGTCACACAGTCAGGCAAGCGCCACCCATGCGCTCCGCCTGCCAAGCAGGGTTGGACTGGGAACAGCAACCAGCCCTGGCAGATTTCTGCTCGACCGACCCTGGGGAAGGGGGCGGGGGGTGCTAGTAAGAAGCACCGATACCGCTTTTGTTACTGGGGGCCGATGACAAAACCAGCCCCCATGGCTAGAAAACAGGCCCCCACCTTTCCGGCCCACTGGGGAAATGCCATGTGCCCGCTATGGCCAGTCTGGCCCTGCTGCCAACCACCATCCATGCACTCTGCCAGCCAAGCACCACTCCACACACACCACCTGGCAAGTGCCAATCTACACACACTGTCATCAAGGGCGAGTCCACACACACCATTAGCCAAGTGCAGGTCCATACACACCGAAAGTAAAATGCCAAACAAAGGCTGGTACACGTAGACCGTCCGCCATACTGCCGTTCACACGCACACAAACTCTCCCTGGTTTCCAGTGGCTTTCTGTCCCTGCTTGGGGGCTGTTGAGACTTAAAATATCCTCGAAAAAGCCAAAATGTGTGCCTCAAAAAAAGAGGGGTGATGTGGGGCAAACATGTAATTCAAACAGAAAAAAGATACATGTGCCGTGAAGTGATACATATGTGCACTTTTGTTTGTGTGCCAAACCCTCTACATGTCGGTAAGACCCAATCGCATAACTTTCTACGGCTTCTTGTGGTTGTTGAGTTAATATGTCTAGAATCCAAAGTTTTGTCCATAACAGCACTTCAATCCCCACCCATTATATTACAAGCTCACTCAGAGGTATATTTACCATTATGTTAGTCAAGTCATTGTCTAGAAGGGCTGCGAGAGGGGCATGCATGCTCCTCAATGATCATCTTTGTCCATGCAACAGCTTAGTCAGCATGATGCATCTTTAAACTTTCTAAAAAAAAAACAACACATTTTCCTCTCATTTCTGTGGTAGAAAGTTCTGGAATCTGCATGGATCCACAAAATCCCACTCACCCAGCATTCCCCAAAGTCTCCTGATAAAAATGGAACCTCACTTGTGTGTAGGCCTAGTGCCTGCAGCAGGAATCCTCCTACAGCACAACGTGGACACATCACATTTTTCCAATGAAAACGGACCCTTTTTATGCAAATTGCCTAGCTGTGGATTTTGAACCCTAGCTCAGCCGGCACCTTGGAAAACCTAGCAAAGCTATACATTTTTGAAAACTAGACACCCAAGGAAATCCAGGATGGGGTGTCTTGTGTGGCTCTCATCAGGTTCTCTTACCCAGAATCCCTTGCAAACCTCAAACGTTGTAAAAAAAAACATTTTCATCACATTTCTGTGATGTAAAGTTCTGGAATCTGTTTGGATCCAAACAATTCCACCTACCCTACATTCCCCCAAGTCTCTTGATAAAAATGATACCTCACTTGTGTGGGTAGGTTTTCCCAGATTATATCGGGAGACCAAGGGGATCTCTGTGTGGGAGGACATTTGTGCCGGCATGGAGATCCCACACAGAAATGTGAGGAATTCTGGGTAGGAAATTGTTGCACGATCTACACAAGCCACACTTCCCTGGACTCCCCCGTGTGCCTAGTTTTCAGTGTCTACTTTCCAGAAATGTGTGGGTTTGGTAGGTTTCCCTAGATGGCCGCCGAGCCATGTCACACAGTCAGGCAAGCGCCACCCATGCGCTCCGCCTGCCAAGCAGGGTTGGACTGGGAACAGCAACCAGCCCTGGCAGATTTCTGCTCGACCGACCCTGGGGAAGGGGGCGGGGGGTGCTAGTAAGAAGCACCGATACCGCTTTTGTTACTGGGGGCCGATGACAAAACCAGCCCCCATGGCTAGAAAACAGGCCCCCACCTTTCCGGCCCACTGGGGAAATGCCATGTGCCCGCTATGGCCAGTCTGGCCCTGCTGCCAACCACCATCCATGCACTCTGCCAGCCAAGCACCACTCCACACACACCACCTGGCAAGTGCCAATCTACACACACTGTCATCAAGGGCGAGTCCACACACACCATTAGCCAAGTGCAGGTCCATACACACCGAAAGTAAAATGCCAAACAAAGGCTGGTACACGTAGACTGTCCGCCATACTGCCGTTCACACGCACACAAACTCTCCCTGGTTTCCAGTGGCTTTCTGTCCCTGCTTGGGGGCTGTTGAGACTTAAAATATCCTCGAAAAAGCCAAAATGTGTGCCTCAAAAAAAGAGGGGTGATGTGGGGCAAACATGTAATTCAAACAGAAAAAAGATACATGTGCCGTGAAGTGATACATATGTGCACTTTTGTTTGTGTGCCAAACCCTCTACATGTCAGTAAGACCCAATCGCATAACTTTCTACGGCTTCTTGTGGTTGTTGATTTAATATGTCTAGAATCCAAAGTTTTGTCCATAACAGCACTTAAATCCCCACCCATTATATTACAAGCTCACCCAGAGGTATATTTACCATTATGTTAGTCAAGTCATTGTCTAGAAGGGCTGCGAGAGGGGCATGCATGCTCCTCAATGATCATCTTTGTCCATGCAACAGCTTAGTCAGCATGATGCATCTTTAAACTTTCTAAAAAAAAACCAACACATTTTCCTCTCATTTCTGTGGTAGAAAGTTCTGGAATCTGCATGGATCCACAAAATCCCACTCACCCAGCATTCCCCAAAGTCTCCTGATAAAAATGGAACCTCACTTGTGTGTAGGCCTAGTGCCTGCAGCAGGAATCCTCCTACAGCACAACGTGGACACATCACATTTTTCCAATGAAAACGGACCCTTTTTATGCAAATTGCCTAGCTGTGGATTTTGAACCCTAGCTCAGCCGGCACCTTGGAAAACCTAGCAAAGCTATACATTTTTGAAAACTAGACACCCAAGGAAATCCAGGATGGGGTGTCTTGTGTGGCTCTCATCAGGTTCTCTTACCCAGAATCCCTTGCAAACCTCAAACGTTGTAAAAAAAAACATTTTCATCACATTTCTGTGATGTAAAGTTCTGGAATCTGTTTGGATCCAAACAATTCCACCTACCCTACATTCCCCCAAGTCTCTTGATAAAAATGATACCTCACTTGTGTGGGTAGGTTTTCCCAGATTATATCGGGAGACCAAGGGGATCTCTGTGTGGGAGGACATTTGTGCCGGCATGGAGATCCCACACAGAAATGTGAGGAATTCTGGGTAGGAAATTGTTGCACGATCTACACAAGCCACACTTCCCTGGACTCCCCCGTGTGCCTAGTTTTCAGTGTCTACTTTCCAGAAATGTGTGGGTTTGGTAGGTTTCCCTAGATGGCCGCCGAGCCATGTCACACAGTCAGGCAAGCGCCACCCATGCGCTCC
Organism: Triturus cristatus; assembly: GCF_964204655.1. Lineage (NCBI taxonomy): Eukaryota > Metazoa > Chordata > Amphibia > Caudata > Salamandridae > Triturus > Triturus cristatus. The sequence goes on from NC_140589.1 coordinate 1,410,569, forward strand.
GCCTGCCAAGCAGGGTTGGACTGGGAACAGCAACCAGCCCTGGCAGATTTCTGCTCGACCGACCCTGGGGAAGGGGGCGGGGGGTGCTAGTAAGAAGCACCGATACCGCTTTTGTTACTGGGGGCCGATGACAAAACCAGCCCCCATGGCTAGAAAACAGGCCCCCACCTTTCCGGCCCACTGGGGAAATGCCATGTGCCCGCTATGGCCAGTCTGGCCCTGCTGCCAACCACCATCCATGCACTCTGCCAGCCAAGCACCACTCCACACACACCACCTGGCAAGTGCCAATCTACACACACTGTCATCAAGGGTGAGTCCACACACACCATTAGCCAAGTGCAGGTCCATACACACCGAAAGTAAAATGCCAAACAAAGGCTGGTACACGTAGACCGTCCGCCATACTGCCGTTCACACGCACACAAACTCTCCCTGGTTTCCAGTGGCTTTCTGTCCCTGCTTGGGGGCTGTTGAGACTTAAAATATCCTCGAAAAAGCCAAAATGTGTGCCTCAAAAAAAGAGGGGTGATGTGGGGCAAACATGTAATTCAAACAGAAAAAAGATACATGTGCCGTGAAGTGATACATATGTGCACTTTTGTTTGTGTGCCAAACCCTCTACATGTCGGTAAGACCCAATCGCATAACTTTCTACGGCTTCTTGTGGTTGTTGATTTAATATGTCTAGAATCCAAAGTTTTGTCCATAACAGCACTTAAATCCCCACCCATTATATTACAAGCTCACCCAGAGGTATATTTACCATTATGTTAGTCAAGTCATTGTCTAGAAGGGCTGCGAGAGGGGCATGCATGCTCCTCAATGATCATCTTTGTCCATGCAACAGCTTAGTCAGCATGATGCATCTTTAAACTTTCTAAAAAAAAAACAACACATTTTCCTCTCATTTCTGTGGTAGAAAGTTCTGGAATCTGCATGGATCCACAAAATCCCACTCACCCAGCATTCCCCAAAGTCTCCTGATAAAAATGGAACCTCACTTGTGTGTAGGCCTAGTGCCTGCAGCAGGAATCCTCCTACAGCACAACGTGGACACATCACATTTTTCCAATGAAAACGGACCCTTTTTATGCAAATTGCCTAGCTGTGGATTTTGAACCCTAGCTCAGCCGGCACCTTGGAAAACCTAGCAAAGCTATACATTTTTGAAAACTAGACACCCAAGGAAATCCAGGATGGGGTGTCTTGTGTGGCTCTCATCAGGTTCTCTTACCCAGAATCCCTTGCAAACCTCAAACGTTGTAAAAAAAAACATTTTCATCACATTTCTGTGATGTAAAGTTCTGGAATCTGTTTGGATCCAAACAATTCCACCTACCCTATATTCCCCCAAGCCTCTTAATAAAAATGATACCTCACTTGTGTGGGTAGGTTTTCCAAGATTATATCGGGAGACCAAGGGGATCTCTGTGTGGTAGGACATTTGTGCCCGCATGGAGATCCCACACAGAAATGTGAGGAAAATGTGATTTTTTTCAACTAATTTTGAGGTTTGCAGGGGATTCTGGGTAGGAAATTGTTGCATGATCTACACAAGCCACAGTACCCTGGACTCCCCCGTGTGCCTAGTTTTCAGTTTCTAGTTTTCAGAAATGTGTGGGTTTGGTAGGTTTCCCTAGATGGCCGCCGAGCCACGTCACACAGTCAGCCAAGCGCCACCCATGCGCTCCGCCTGCCAAGCAGGGTTGGACTGGGAACAGCAACCAGCCCTGGCAGATTGCTGCTCGACCGGCCCTGGGAAAGGGGGAGGGGGGTGCTAGTAAGAAGCACCGATACCGCTTTTGTTACTGGGGGCCGATATTGTATCGCTGCTGCAAATAGGGCTCCCGGTGACAAAACCAGCCCCCATGGCCAGAAAACAGGCCCCCACCCTTCCGGCCCACTGGGGAAATGCCATGTGCCCGCTATGGCCAGTCTGGCCCTGCTGCCAACCACCATCCACGCACTCTGCCAGCCAAGCACCACTCCACACACACCACCTGGCAAGCGCCAATAAACACACACTGTCATCAAGCGCGAGTCCATACACACCGAAAGCAAAATGCCAAACAAAGGCTGGTACACGTAGACCGTCCGCCATACTTCCGTTCACACACACACAAACTCTCCCTGGTTTCTAGTGGCTTTCTGTCCCTGCTTGGGGGCAGATGAGACTTAAAATATCACGGAAAAAGCCAAAATGTGTGCCTTGAAAAAAGAGGGGCGATAAGGGGCTATTCCCTGATTTGTCTTGGGGGGGGCAGAAATACTTTTTTGGGGGTGGGGGCAGGGGCATTAGCATGCCCATTTTTGGGAGCCCCCACCCCTACGTATATAAAAAAAACATAATCTCTGGTGCCTAGTGGGTTTCTGCCTCCCTGAGGGGCAGATCAGGGACTATTGCTGCTGTGAGCCTCCCGGGGGAGGGAAAAAGACTAGCACATTTTTTCGGAGAGTGGGGCGTTCTAGACAGCCCCTACGTATGATAAAAAGAAGTACCTGGTATCTAATGTTCTTTGTACCCCCCCGATGGGCAGACTGGGGGCTACTGCCCCCATCTGACTGTTCTCAAATATATTTGGGTGGGGTCTTGCCCTTTGTAGGCTGCCCCCACCCCACTATATTTTTTTTAAAATCTCTGGTGTCTAGTGCGCTTTCTACCCCTCCTCCCCCTGGGGGCAGATTGGGAATAATAACCCAAATGTGCCCCTTGGGTGGGCAGAAAGTTGTTGTAAATGTGTTCTTCTTTCAACATGGTAGTTATATCTAGCCCTTCCTTTGTGTCCTTTCCTCTTTGCCCTTCCAGAATACTTGTGATGTTCTAAATGCTTCTCTGTGAGCCAAGCTGCATTCCAGACTTGTCAGTTGGTGTCTGGTCAGCTGGTGAGGTGTACGCTTTGTCTGTGCTCTAAGGATAAATCTTCTACTTACCGTGTAGAGACTCCAGCGTTGTTCTTTCTACAACTTACATCAAAAGTCTTTACAGGTTGTTCTAAATACTATTTAAAAAAATCCCTGGTGTCTAGTGTGCTTTCAGCCCACCAGGGGGGCAGATTTGCGGCTTCTGCCCCACATCTGCCTCCCCAGGGGGGCAGAAAGACTGTTCCCAAATATATTTGGGTGGGGGCATGGTCTTGCCCTTTGTGGGCAGCCCCCACTCCTCTTTTATAAAAAATAATAAAAAATCCCTGGCATCTAGTGGGCTTTCGGGGAGTGCGGGGGGCAGAAAGACTGATTTTCTCCAAATTATTTTGGGGAGAGCAAGGGTTCTTGCCCAAGGGGCCCCTTCCCCCTCCCTGGTGTCTAGTGGTAGTTCGCTGCTTGGGGATCGCCAAGCAGGTTCGCCACAGGGGTACCATTGGAAATGGGAGACTATCCCGTTTCCATTTGATTCCTCTCCAGAACATGCTCAGGGGGCTGAGATAGCCCCACGAGCACATAGAAGGTGAAACAGAAATGTGTCTATCGGCTCATTTCAGTTTTGGTTTAACTGAAATGAGGTCAGTGTGACATGCACGCTGATCGTCATTTCAGTGAAACAAGGTAAACAGCCTCGTGAGCTAGGGAAGCGCTTCCCAAGCTCTCAAGGCTGTTTAGGGGGAAAGGAGATCTGATTTCCTGTGCAATGGCGCAGACGCTCGGTAGCCACCCGACGCACATGAGCACTTTTGTGTCGGAAGGCTCCCGCGCGTCCGACGCATCGAATAGGTTAAGTACGTTGATGTTCCATGACATGAGTTTGTGCGTGATGAGATCTAGAGTCAAGTCTTGCCTAGTAAGTGTGTTTTAGTGTTAACACATCGCAGTGTTTTCCTCTCTTTCCTGCATCTGACGTTCAACAAAACTGTAAAACCAGCCCATCCCAACTCCCTCCCCCACACAACATATTTCCACCCCTGAAGCATCCGTCATCCATTACTACTGAACCGAAGAAACTAAAAAGAAGAAAATGGGGCAATTGTGTACAGGCTATATTTGTAGTTCCTTTGGTCTAATGAGGGTTCATGTAGCAGAGGGGTCCCAGTAGGCTATCTTAGTGCATCTCATCTGTAGCATTGTCGAGGGATTATCAGATATGATTTCTTCTGATCCTTGTTCGCCTACCATGTAAGTTGAATGGCAAAAGGTTTGAAAGAACACCAGAACAGGGACGTTCGCTTGTTTCAGACAAAAAGTCTAGTCTCCTTTCCAGTCCCTGTTCCCAGTTCTCAATTAAAACTAGAAGTCTGAACCAGTGAGTCCCTGGTAGGTTAGGGATGGGAGCTGGGAGAGGGAGGATCAGGTGTGTGTTCAACTGTTTGTCATCCCGTTGATTTTCCATCTCTTCTTCGTTAGATTCGGATGGGGTGTCCTTCTCAGCTCTACATCATAGTATGGTTAACAAGCCTGTTCTTAGTCTACCATGGCGGGTAACCCTTCTCCCCAGTCGATCCTCACCTCTGTGTGGGAGCGCAGCCAAAGGGTCTTTTGTGGGTGACTGAGGTCTTTTGAAGTTCTGAAGTACTTTGAGCCGTCCCAAAAGCTGTCAAAGTTATCAAATAAGTACATTTGCCATTGTGCAAAATGTTTATGTAGTAACCAAGCGCATAAAAGATGATTAATACGGTTTATTAATAGCTACATGGTCAGTGGAGTCGGACAGCACCGACTCCATCAACAGCTCCAACCAAAACAGTGGCAATTCTAAAAGTTGCTAAGTAACCATACATTCTGGAATGACACAACACTAAAGCATTAAAGTGATACACAGCACAGTGAAATATACAGGATACTACAGTTTAGCCAGGCCGGCCGGAACTGTTGTATTCGAGTCACTGTTGCTAGCTCCACTGGAAGGTGATTCCAGCAGTGAGAGATAGAGTCGGTTGCTGGAGAGGAAGCATGTGTGCAGGGGTTGTGCCTGCTATCTTGAACAAACAGCTCAACCACATTAATCTAGTCTGTGTGTCTAAGAAGTGGCAATGAGAACGGGATGCTGATCCACGACACTGTCCTTTTGTGCTGGAACAGAATTGGCGTGTTCATCTGAACCAAGCAACCCCTGGCCTTCCGGAGGCAACTGAGTGCCAGGAAAGCGACAACAGCAATGAAGTGCAGACGTGTGACCTGTGCAGCATGTACACTCACTAGGACTATTGTTGTGTTGTCTAACTTTCTAGTGTTTGAAACCCCAAGGAACTGTGCTCACCAAGGAATTTAGCCGCTTGAGCCTCAGTTTTGTGCGTGAAGCAAGTACCGGTGCAGCAAACTGATGCCGGTGTCGGCTGAAGGGAATTGCTTTCTGTGGTAGTCTGTGGCCGGTTTGCTGCCGTTCGGGGGGTCAGCAGCGTGCGTACAATTCTAGGGGCAGACTCAGGCCTGGGTAATGTGTGTACATTGTTGTGATTTGAAATAAGGACCAGCGCGTCATACTGGCGCAGGTTGAGGATTCCCTTGTGGAAGGTTCCTCCTCACGCACTAGACTCCTGTGGTCTCAGCGCAGTGCGACAGCTGTTGCCAGGGCAACCGTTGCCGCCAAATAGCACGCTTGCTTGAGTCGGGCGGTCTCCGTGCATGGCGATGCAGAGAAGCACATCTGTGGAAGGTGTAATGGAGCAGGGTGGATACCAAGAGAGGTGTGTTTGTGCAGCAAATCACTTCAAGGATTCATGGGAGGAGATTACAAGAGGGAAAACAGTAAGGGTGAACATTACAGTGACTGCTTTTACTTGAGGCCAGGTGACACATATAACCAGACATGTATTCTTTTATTATTGTTGTTATTCTTTGTTGTTGTTGTTTTACTTTATTGTTGTGGGGAAAGGACATTTGTGGCATTCCTGGGGTTCTGGAAGGTGATTCCAGCAGTGAGAGATAGTCGGTTGCTGGAGAGGAAGGACATGTAAAGGGGTTGTTCCTGCTTTCTTGAATAAACAACTCCACCACATTAATCTAGTCTGTGTGTGTTAAAAGGAACAGTAGCATACATTTCAAGTTTTTGGCAGTGCGCCGTCTTTTGGCTTACAGTGATGATTAGCGCTACTGCTCCACCTTTAAAGTTTAATCCCAAAACTCATGATGGAATTTGTGTCTAAGGACCGGACCCATTTCATCCTAGCCATTTGCAGAATCACATCCCGATCTCCGTAATTAGGAAGTCTTAGGATGAAAGGTCTAGGTGGAGCACCAGGAGGGGGTCCAGCCGTCAGATTGTTATGAGTCCTCTCAGCTGTAGAACATTGGGACAAATGTTCTTTTTGTATCTACAAAGTTAGCCATGTGGTTATAAATTGGGTCGGGTTTGATTCCTCTGCTTCCTTAGGTATCCCAACTATGCACACATTATTCCACCTGTAGCAGCCTTTCCTGTCTTGGCTCGGTCCTGCATTTCCCTGTTGGCTCAAAGAAGTTGCGCTACTTGCTGTTAGAGGGTCTGCATGCTGTCTCCAAATCCGGAGATCTTGTTGCAGAAGTGTGAGATGAATGCTCACTTTGCAAATTTTAGTTTCCCGACAAGAACGTGCCTCATTGAGTGCCTGCAAGATGGTGGCTTAGCATTTCCAAGTCAATATCCATCTTGACAAAGTGCAATGATGTGCCTTTTTTGCAACCAGTCGACCCATTGCTACTAAGAGACTTGTAGTACATCTACCCCCTCCTCCCCTCCCCCACAGCCCCAAATCGTCCATTGTTCACAAGAGTGCCATCATAGGGCCAGGCATTTCATGTCTCCTCACCATCTGTGTCACGGTGCGGTGTATGTGCATCCAGTATTATATAATTGAACATTCCCAAATCATGTGGTAAGGATGCACAGCCTGACCCTGCATCTTAGACATTGAGGATCTAGGCCTTTCCTTCTGCTGCTAAGTCTGGTTTGGTTGTAGATATTTCAGCTGCATGAGTCTCAGTCTCATGTACAACGCAAGGACCTTGGGGACCATCTTTGCTTCATGTCAGACTGCATCGTCTAAAGAGCGGACATCTTGTTCTTATTTGTCTCGCAGTTTTAATAAATGTTATGGGGTGTTAAACCACTAGTGTGGAGTACCATTTAGAAATGCCCTTCCCTTCTAGAGCTGCTATTGTAATCTTTGCCTCAATGGAGTTATAGTCTGGGAGGGAGAATTTAGGCCCTCCGCATGTGCGTCTCTGGCATAGCTGTAATACACTGGTAGAATTGCGAGTTATGCATGCCAGAACTGTCCAGGTGCGTAAATGTTTGGATGTGGTCACCTGCCCAGAAGTCCCCCAAGTTAGAAATGCCCATAAGGGCCCAGGGGCGGAAACCTTCTAATTCCAATTACCACACCGCTGTAGAGATGCACAGTGAGGGATCTTTTACGTTTAATCCAATGGAGAGCTTGATAGCAGCATGACAGAGCCGTCTTAATGTTGGGCAGGAACTCAGGGCATCTAATTAGACTGTTGAGCAAATTAAATATGCAATATTTTTCAGTGCATTCTAATTTGGAAATTTTGCATGGGTCATCACGGGCCATGACAAACCAATAATTAAAGGGCACAATGTGGCTAGGCCAGTAAGATAGTTTAATGTTTATTTCGATAATAAATATAATTTGCAATGTTTATATGATTACTAATGCTATATAGCATTGTAAGTTGTGTGTTTTACAGACTTTTACCTTGCTAGGCCTTGGAATGGTTTATTTTGCATTTCTCTTTTCTATTGCGTATTGATGCATGCTTGCTAAATTTTATCTATACTTCCTGAATTTATTTCTATTTAAGGGTATTATTTTACATGCTTTTAGAAGTAGATTTGCATGTAACTGGGTTTGTAATTTATCATAATACTACTGAAAGGTATGTTCATCATATTAAATCACTTTTTCCTTATAGGTTACTTTATGATTTCCTACAAACTCATTTGATGTATCATCCAGATAATTAATCTTTATTATCTATAATAGGTCCAACACCCAGAGTAGTTGGACACCCACCTGCCACTGCTACTGACGATACATGTCTTGGGTGAGGAACCCACTTCTGCAAGTACGGATGAAGAGGAGCAGCCAGGTCCATCTGGTCTGCCTGGGCAAACAGCTACAGTGAGTCTCACTCAGCCCACACCTTCACCTCCCACCCCAGCTGTTACTACTCCACTTCCTGTGCCCAAAGGAACATCATCCCAATCTTGTGCTCCCTAGTCCTGGCTGCTGTTCATCCAACACTACTACCACCACCTCCAGTTCGGCCAGAAGCCAGTGGGATGAGGCAATCTAGGTCAAGGGCACAGGGTAGTAGAGGTAGGGTTTGTGGGAGGGAATCTGTGGGCCACTAAAGTGAGGCCATTGGGTGTATTTTCACCCAGGACACCATCGACCAAGTCTTGGGATCCCTCAGTCGTTCCCAAGACATGATGGGCCAGTTCCTTACAGAGCTCTGGGAGATGAAGCAGTTGCAGCGGGAGCTCAATGTTCAGATCCAAAATCTCGGCTACAATATAGGCTCGCTGATTGGGGTGCTGCAGTATTCTTTGACTCAAATTTGCAGGGCTTTTCCAGAACATCTTCCCCTGTCTGTTATACAACAACATCTGGGCCAATTGCATATGCCTCAACCAAAGAAAAGGAGGCCCTGCCACAAGAAAAAACACCTGCACCCACCTCAGTCCACAAGTCATAAACAGTTCATCCTGGCTAGCAGCAGAGGAGGGCAAACCCTCCACGATCACCAGCAAGAGATGCAGAATCTAATTTTCTCCAGTGCGTGACTAGCAATCACTGTGTGGACTACTTCCTGGACACATTTACCTTTCTGATGCCAGTTGTAATTTGTACCTTGGATTTCAAAGAAATAGGGCTCTTCAATTATATTTTCATTCACCATGATTGCCTTTTTTTATGTGGCATTTTTTTGTTTTTTCCATTTTGTAATATTTTATTTAGTTTTGTTCAATTAAAGAAAAATGTACAAATACTAAGGCCCTTATTACGAGTCTGAACCCATACGGGCAGTGGGCAGACTGGCGGACCGCCCGCCGCATTAGGACTATAGCAGTTGGACTGCCACGGGACTACTGCTGCTAGGCATCCACGATCCTTGGCAGTGGCGCAGCAGTCTGAGACCCCAAATATGCTGGTGGTGCTGCTGCGACCCCGCAAAGCATATTGGGACTTCCCTACCGTCACATTTTTCATGGCAGTGTGACCGTCATGAAATGTGTGGCAGTGAGGAAACAAATGAGGCCCTACAGGACCGCCTGTTGCCTCTGTGCCATAAGGTGCATTCAGGGGCACATGTTGTGATGCCCTGTGTTTTTGCAGTCCCAGTTCCTGTAGGGGATGGACTTAACAGTCCATGCCCTGCAAGAACTGTCTTTGACTCTCACATTGCGGTTCCTTTTTCAAAGGGACTGCAGTGGAACTGCCAGAGAACCGCCCGCCAGAGTAAAAATGAGTAATAGTCTAGCAGGCGGTCTTTAATGGCTTTGGCAGTCTTGAAGCAGGGCGGAAGCAAGGTGGCCCTGGTCCGAGACTACCAAAGTGATAATCAGGCTCTAAGACTGGTGTTGTATTTCTTTCTCAATTGGTTCAAATTATTGTGTCTCAACTTACATTATAAAATTCTTTTCATTTCAAATATTATTCCTTTATACATATATTACATGTAGGTAATGCATTTCACATTTGCTATAAATGAGAAAAAGATAACAAAAACGACTAATCAAAAAGTAATATTTATTAAATTGGGATAAAGTATTGTTTGTAACATTTAGAAAGATATTATAGCCTATGCATAATCAAAATACTTGTGCTGGATATTATTTCATGGTTCCTGACCTTGGCAACATGGAAGAACGGGATATAATCACAAAACGACGGCGCCATCAGCCGGAGCCTGATCTTCATTAGGGTTCCCACATCGTGACACTGATCGTGAAAATGACGATAGTACTCCTGTTTTGTGCCCACAGGATCATGACAGGATACTCTTGTGGTATGTTTGGAATGTCACAATCCACTTTCAGTGGTGTGCTCCAAGAAGCTTTTACTTGAATGATGAGACACATCAATAGCTTCATACCTTTACCACTAAATGAGGATTTGAGCGATCTGAAGGGAGGCGTATATGCTTCGGCTCGCCTAGCACATGTTGTCAGAGCAATTTAAGCAGCACATATTGTAGCAACACTCAACATAAAACAAGTTGAATACAATCTTAAAAACGTCCATTCAATCACTGTGCAAGTTGTCTTCGTAACACATATGTCCATCCAGAGTGTGTGTGTGTCTTTCACATGGTCAACCCATGTTCCCTTTGTGCTTCACAACATCAGAACTGCAATCCTCACAACGTTGAAACGTCCAAATGAAGATGACATAGTAAAGTAACCTAAACATATTAAATTAAGTAAAAAATATTTGTATGATATTACAAAATAGACAAATTACAAATGAAAAATTTTGTACCCACATTTTCTAAAAAAAATCAAAGATAAACAATGTAATTAACACAGTAGTCAATGTGTCAAAATTTAGATCAACAAACATCTTTGTTCTTGAGTGACCTTCACTTGCCCTTTCACAGAAATGTCGAGCACAGACTTTTATTCTCATTAGATTAAAAGTTGGTTTAAATGTAATGTAATGGTAGGTGAATATATACTTACACTCGTGAAGAAGTGTCAATAACATCTTGACTAAGTCAGTTCCTTCCTCTTCACCGCTGTCAACTTCATTTGGCATTTCAACATCCTCACCGGCGGCTCTTCATGGTCTTCTTCGTCTGCACGGTATCAGATGTTCTGTTGTATAACACAGCATGCCATGGTGATTTTGAACACCTTACCGGGTGAGTAGAGGAGGGCTCCACCTGTCGTGTCCAGACATCGAAATCTGGCCTTTAAGAGCCCAAAAGCCTGCTCCACTGGCCTCCGTGTTTTTTCCACGGCCCTCATTGATGCAGACTTCCCCTGCGGTTGTTGGATTCCTCCGTAGTTCCAAGAACCATGATCAGTACTCTTGAAATTGACCAAGAAAATATATTATCATATTGTACTTACCAACAACCCTCTCAGGTCTAAGTTGTGACATTTGCTGGAGTATGGTACTGTTCTGTAGTACAAAGGAATCATGGATTGATCTTGGAAAATGCACACACACGCTGGTGATGTACAAATCTGGTAAACAGACAACTTGCACATTGAGTGAATGTAAGTTCTTCCACTTGCGGTACACTTGTTCTCTGGTGTGTGGTGGCACTAAGGCAATATGTGTGCCATCAGTTGCTCCAGCCATGTGTGGTAAGTGTAGGAAGGTGGAATCTAACTGCATGGTTGCCCCCACATTTTTTCCTGGTGTTTTGATGGTTTTTGACTTAGTTTGGCTGGGAACCTGCTATTCAGGGCCCCAGCCTATCTGCTTTCTCTTATAAATTGATTCCCTGTACTTTAGGTACACCACAGATTGGGTCCTGAGGTACCCTTGTGAGTCCCTAGTATATGGTATACTATGTACCCAGGGCATAGGTACCCCAGAGGCCTACCAGGGGCTGAAGCATGTATTATGCCACCCCTGGAAAGCCACCCAAAATGACACCACAGGTCTGCTACTGCAGCCTGGGTAAGGTGGTGCATGCACCCCTTACTGTGATACGGGTTACCTATATCACTATATAAACACACACATATAAACCTATAAGTCACACCTGTGGCAAGCCTTATCAATCCTGAAGGCAAAGTGCTTGGTTGTTATGTGAGAGGGTGCCCCTGCATGAGCAGAGCACCTCTGCATCATTCGGAGACCCTTCTCTGATGCTGTTTGTAGTGCAGCCTGACCACATACTCTTAAGTGCATTTTAACCAAACGGTAAATGCTAACTTTGGACTGGCTGCACGGAAACATGTCATGTTTGGTGTCAAACACCTTGGAATCATACCCCCACACCAATAACTGGTGTGGGAGTATGATCCCACCCTTCTAGAGGAAGAGACATGACAGCACTGGTATCCCCGGTAGAAACTTAATAGAGCCCTGGCATCACAAAATGGATGCTGCAGCCACAGACACGGGTCTGGCCTCCTGCTGCTGACCAAAACTCCGGCAGGGGAGGCCTGGACAATAGGTTTCCTGTCACCTCCCAAACAGGCTTATGTGTATTGGGTCTGGGTGGGAGCACTCTCTGAGTGCTTTGAAGTCCTGCACTGGGGGCACATTTGGTGTCCCTGTGCATAGTCCAGCTCAAACCGGTTCAGGGGCTTCCATCCCCTGCTCTGGGGCGAAACTGGACAAAGGAAATGGGTGTAGCCACCCCTCATTCATGACCCTCCTATAGATGGATCTCCAGAGCTAGTCCAACCCCTTCCTTAGGTATAAGTAAGGAACCTCTGGAACCAGAACCTTAGATTACCCTGGACGAAACTCTGAAGCCGAATCCTGGACCTTCGATGCTCTGCTCAAGACCAGAGGACTGAAGAAATCTCCCTTGGGGTAAAGGAGTGACTCCCCTGCTTGGCAGGCACCACAGAAGCAATTTGCCGGTCTGCATCATCGAAGCTCCCGCCGGACTCCGAAGTATTTGCAGCCCAGGAAGAGGATTTCCAGACATCTCAGAGGCCGACCGAGTCCCCAGCAAAGCTAAGACCCGCAGCCCTCGTGAGTAGCGTGGAGTCAGAACTCCTGGTCAGCGTGCATTGACTTCTCGACATCTCTTGAAGTCGTATTTGGGCTGACTTGTAGCCCCCACCTCGAGCACTGAATCCACCGAAGATTGTCGGCCTGGTCATTCCGAGTGACCCGTGGGCCTCCATTTTGTGTTTCGTCTCGAGGTCCCTTCGCGATCCCTGGTCCGTTGACTGGTGGGTCCCTGAGGGGGTAACTTTGTATTTCCTTGGGCTTCCCTGGTTGCTCCAGATGTCCCCTGACTCCCAACCAAGCGGTGAGTCCCACAGACCTTGCTGGTCTGCACCGAAGCATCTTTCTCGTTTCTGCGTGGGTTGCTGTTGCCAAGGTTGGTTATGTCCAATCCGGGCACCAACGCTGCAGCACTCAACATCCTTCGTGGGACAGCTCGAATCCAGCTCCTGGTCGTCCTCGACACCTCCTATTCCTCGTGGCTGAAGAGTCAAGCTTCACCTCTTTCACCTGAAATCACCCGACATCGGTGGGCATCTGCTCCTCACCTTCCTGGTCACTAGCTAGTGACCCAGACTCTGTCCCCTCTGCTTTCAGGTTCTTCTCATCTTCGAACCCGGCTTGGATCTCTTCAGACACTTCGCATCTTCATGGCAGCATCACTTCTTTGCCAACTCCCATTGAAATCCATGACGCGACCCGACACCAAAAGACACCTATGCACCCAGCTTCCGTGGGTGAGGTAACACAATACTCCGGTGCTCCCGTGGGTGCTAGCCCTAGAACTTCCTAAGTCCAAAAGGGTTTGGTCCTGACTCATTTCTAAGTGTCCCTAATCTTTAAAAATCTAACCGCGACTTTCCCCATAGAAGCTAACGGGAGCTCACGGCTGTGTTCACACACTGCACACGGCCCCCGTGGGTCTCCTGTGTCACTACCTTGGGTGGTTCCTTGTGGTCCCAATGATTCTACAGGCTCTAGGCCTTGTGTCTAGTTAAGTTGTGGTTCTTATACCACTATTTTAGTATATGGTTTGGCTCGCCGCTAGGGCCTGACGTGTATTTGTGCTATTTTACTGTGGTTATTGAAGTGTAACTTATGTGTTTTGACCTCTAGTCTCGTAAAGAGACTAGGAGGGTGTGTTTAGTAATAAATACATATATTTTATATATCTACCTGGTGTGGATATCTTTCATTTAGTGACTCAAGCGATTATAGACTGGTAAAACAAGCTGCTTTACATTCCTTCAAGACTTAGCCTGAAGGCTGCTCTCCATAGCTACCACTAGGATAGCTTTCAATAAAGGTTGTCCTTAACCTATAACCAATAAGGAGTTGTTTGGACTGATACAAGGTGCCCCCTAGAACTAGTGGACAGCATATATCAGGCCAACTTCTCACAGTAAGCGACCCAAAGCATAAAAATATCCCTTCACATTGTCTAAATTCTCATTTCATGGAAACTGCATGAAGCTGTTGACGTGTGCATCACTGAAGAGAGAGCTTCTTCTCGCGCACCACTGAAAGTTGGTTTGACGTTCCACGGTGCATTGGAATGAAATGAAGAAAATGAAGTACTGTCAGGATTTTGACTATTGGTGTTATTGCTGCGCGATTGCTATTGTGAGGCAGAAGATTCGGCTCTAACGGATGACATAAATCAAGAATAGTTTGCTTATTCAATCTGAAATTTTTGATGATATCTCGTTCTTCCACGGTGGCAAGGTCTGCAAGTGGTCTGAAACCTTGAGTCTGTCATCTCCTCGCTCTCTGGGTTCAAACGTCGGCATTTAAAATAATACAGATGTAGATCTTTGCAAATATTCTCAAATCAAAACACATTTCATGTAGTTATCGAAATAAATACTTTTCTAACAATTATACACAGCATTAATATTTTTCTTATTTCTTTTTAACATGACATTTTTTACATGTTTTTTAAAATGTGTAAATAATACATTTTAAATTTATCAATCAGTCAGGTGACTTGTAAAGTGCGGCTACTCACCCGTAAGAGTCTCAAGGCACTGGGGAGGTGAGGGGGACTGCTGATCCGCCGAAGGCACCGTGGTTCAGTCAAAGAGCCAGGTCTTGAGTCCTTCCTGAATTGGGGCAGTGACGGGGGTTGCCTGAGATGGAGAGGCAGGGTGTTCCAGGTCTTTGCTGCGAGGTAGGAGAAGGACCTTACTCCAGCCATGGTCTTGTGGATACGTAGGACGGTGGCCAAGGCCAGATGGGGAAGTGGAGGTCTCCGGTGGGTGCGTGGAATGATAGGCGGTGGTTAAGGTATGCAGGTCCCGCGTTATGTAGGGCTTTGTAGGTATGTGAGGAGCTTGAAGGTGATTCTTTTGTTGACTGGGAAGACAGGTGGGAAAAAGTGGAACAGCCCAGAAGATGTGCCTACCTCTGCCAACCCCACCCCTCAGGTAGGGGAGGCAAGGTGAAGCCCACTCTTCGGTTCCCGCCATCTTGCAGTTGGCAGGTACCCACCAATCAGGGATAAGGAGGCTCCAATCTCCTCCGCTTTAGGAAATTACTAAAGACTGAACTTTTCCGTCACTGATTTCTCTGACCTGGCACACTCCTCTTCTGCAGCGTGGAGATACCCCTTTGGGGGTGATTCTAGTGCTTTACAAATCCCATACAAAGGATGCTGCCCACCTCACCATGTGGGGTGAGCACCCTAAGGTTGTAGTCACCCTTCAGTATGCCATTTGCTACTACATTGAGACCAGTAAACAGCCCCCTAAATACAGTATTTAGGGGGAGTCCTGGACCCAGAATTCATATTCAACATGACAAGAAGAAGAAGGACCAAAAAGCCGTGCTGCAGAAGAAGAGGATGATGACAACTGCTTTGGCCCCAGCCCTACTGGCCTGTCTCCTTCTTCTGAACCCCTGCAAGCTGAAACCGGCGTGTCCTGAGCCAGCTGCATCCAAGAACCCCGGGGACCTTCCCTGCCTTCCTAAAAGACGCTGATCCCCCATGGACAATGGTTTTGTCCAACAGCATACAAGCCACGACTCCAAAATCCAGCTGGAAGCGCGAGTCCTCTCCACTCTGTACCCGACGCCCACAGCCCGAGCAATGCCCCCCCGGCGATCCTGACCTGGGATCCAGCATTAGAAGACCTCCTCCGACCTTTTCTTCGACACCTGCAGCCTCATCCTAAAGGGTCTCCCCAACCATGACTAGAACCGGTGAAAAGAACCTGACACGAAAAGACACCACTGCACCCATAGCACTGAGCCGCAAGGTGTGCGACTGACAGTGTCCTGGTGTCCAGCAACCCTTCAACCTGGTTCTCCAGTCGTTGGATCTCTATTTCCAGTCTTCTTGCTCCAGCCTGCAGGCTTTTTCTTCAAGCGGCTTCCTCTATAGGTTAACATCGGGCTCCTGACACCTCCTAAGCGACCTACACCCGGCTGTCCCTGTGCTGCAGGTGGTGTGGAGTTGGTGCTAACCTGGGACACCTTGTGCCGTCACCTTAGCTCCAGGAGCTTGCCTCCCAAGACTGAGTGGCCTGACCATGAGCAGTCCCCAACCAAGGCGCCCCATTGGCTAAAATTGGCGCCCTGCACTCTCTGCCCAGCCACCCAAGTGCCGCTGGTGGGGCCTCTTGAATGCCAACCTTAACCTTGAGGAACTTTGGTTCTACCCCCAAAACACCCTTCCTAAAACCATTTACTTACCTGCAAACCTAACACTTTGTTTTTCTCCATCTGACTGTTTGTATGGTTTTCTCTGAAAAATGTTCTAAGTGTTGAACCATTTATTGTACCACAGCAAAGTAACTTAGTGTCTCTAAAAGAGTTAACCTGCTTGCTAATGTCCTACCATGCCCAAACTGTGTGATTAGTATGTTGCAAAAGTAGAGAAGTAACTAAAAAGTAACTAAAAAATAATCTAAATTAATTTCTAGTGTTCTCAAGAGCTTACAACCTATTTTCTTGACCTCAAAAGTAGTTTGTATGTTCCTACAAAACCGTTGCCCACTGTATTTTGAAAACTAGTATTGTATGAAAAGTATTACTTACCTGCTACTGAGTAAATCTTGGTTCTAGTAATAAAAATAACAAAGTAACAACTTTTTATTCAAGCAATTGGTCTGGATTCAGTCTGTTGAGTGTGTGACATCATTTCTTGCTTGAGTGTGTACAACCAATACTACCCTCTGATAAGCCTGACTGCTCAACCACTCTACCATAAAAGAGAGTAAGGTATTATCTACTTTAGCCTCTGCTAAACCTCTGGGGATCCCCTGGGCTCCGTGCACACTATACCTCATTTTAACATAGTATATACAGAGCCAGCATCCTACACTGCCTTTAATATATGTCAGTCCCCCCTAAGGAAGGTCTCTTGAGCCCAGGAGACAGGGTGCCTTATATTCAAGGCATGGACATGAAAGTGCAGGCTTATATGTATGTCCCTATAGCGTCCTTTCCCGTTAACATATACTGTAAGTGTTAGGCGGTCCATAGGGTAACATTGGCTGGCACCTGGGCAGACCCAGGGTTGCTAGCTCCATTGTGGTACTGCCCAAGCCTGTCGAGCTTGGTATGAAACAACATGTCTTCTCACCCCTAACTCGATTCTTGAGTGAGCTGGTATGCACCCATGTGGCTACCAGAGAGCTTGCCGAATTAGTTACCCCAGCTTATCTGTGTTCTGGCTGGCTAGCACATGTTTCCTGTGCATGTTGCCGCCAAGATAGGGTTCTGACATCCCGCCAGGAAATGTGATCACTCCCTGGAGTCAGTAACAAAGGCTTGGGCAGGAAGGAGGTCACACCTCTCTCCTCCCAAGCAGGCTAGTGAAGTGGCACATCAAGGTGGTGAGCTTCAAAGGCTGCATGGCCTCTGATATGCATCAGGGTTGACTCCCAAAGGAGGAACCAGCCCTCCCCAGGCACAATTGTTCCAGGACAGGAAGAAAAATTAGCAATTTGCCACACCTCAAGGGTGAGCATCCTGTTCTGTTCAGCTGAGGAAGACTTCTACCATCTTGAAAATGCTAGGTTCTGGGTAGAAAAGGCGAACCACTCCCCCAAGTAGGGTCACCTCAGGGGCCGATTAGCTGTAGGGACTAGCTGCCCATTGGCTAATAGGTCCACACCTTAAAACTTCCCTACATCCACGATTTAAGGGACCCCCTGACACCAGAACATCAGTTCTGACTGACCTGCATCGTACAAATAGGAGACCCGCATCTATGACGACAAGACTTTGCCCAATCCAAAAGAGGTATACTCTATCCCTGAGGCAACATTCTTGAAACTGCTGGATCGAGATTTATCCTGGGAAAACTCTCAATTCCCCCAGCCAGAGAGACAGCTGTGAGAGCCTGAAGCACCACCAGGCTCCCCTGGACTAGTGGCATCAGTTCTCTCCAAACTGAAGGTAAAACAGTGCTCCAGATCCGAAGAATCACTGTCGATCGGGCCCTCCAAGGGATCGGCCTAATCCAGATGATCTAGTACTTTGTGGGAGCTGTAGTACTGCCTTCCACAAAGGTACATGCAGCTACTGCGTTTCCCGGGACCACCGGACATCGAAGTTACTTTCTGCTTCACTCACCCCTGCCAAGGCTTGTTGTTTGCCAGTCCGGCAACTGACCCCTGCATTTGACACTGCACCTAGAGGAAACTTCATATGATGTTCATCCGACATCAGCAGCGGCCCTGTTGTGTTTTTGCATCTGTTTCCAGCATTAAAACCAGCTCCCCCGCCGCTCCATTTCAGCACCAGGGAGACCCAGGGCATCTCTACATCCGGGCTCCATGAGCCTGGTAAAATTGAACTTGCACTGTCATAGCTTGGTCCTTGGACCCGCATCACCTTTACCCGGCAAGGGTGCAATATAACTCGACCTGCAAGTGACCGATTGTCACTAGTGGTTTTTCCCATTCACTGCAATGTTACATTTTTGCTGTATTATTTTGCATTGATTTTCTATTAGTGCTAAAATCTGTAACTCTGGTTGTATGCATGCAGTTCTGTTCTGTTCCTTTTAGTGTTTAAATCAAGATACAAATACACTTTATTTTTATAAAGTGGTGTCAGACTTCTCTCGAGTCGTGTCAATTACTTATCGCCCGTGCTGAAATGCTTAACATATGTTCCTCTAGGAGAGCCTGAATGCTTTTTGCCCCATTGCTGGACTGAGCTAGGGATTTATTAGTGTGAATCCAATAACCATCTGTAGAGTACTGTGGTAATATTACATGGTGGGGACTAACCCCCACACCACATAACACTCCACTTTCCTACAATTACACAGACTCAAAGATTCTGCTTGCATTTAAGGGCAGACCTTCGTCTAGACTACTTTGGTCCTGGCTCTTTACAAATACCCTTCAGTTGATAAATTGTGCTGGAGGAGACCACATTGCTTGTTATGTTTTTTTATTGATGCATTGTCAAAAGCTCTGAGATCCAGTCACCTGTTGTCGATTGTGCCATTTAAGAACCATGTAAATTGTAAACGAATAATAAAGTGTCAAGCAAGAAGTTGTCCCATGACTACTCCTTGTAATTTTGTTTGAGAAGCTTTATATTATAATAGTTGGAATTAGAGTTGGAGTGGGAACTGTAATTTCATGCAGTGGAATGCCGATCTTTTAGTGACCATATATTTTTGTGTGTTTCAGGTGTTAGTCTCTGGGACATGGAGTCCATAGGTAAAGATGTGCGGGTCACACAGCAGCTTAAATCAGAATTCAAAATCATAGCCTCTGATAATATTGAAGACAAAGCTTCTGCCATAGGTGTCTCCTCCTCCTTAAAGGCAAGTTTTCTGGGAGGTTTGGTTGACGTGGATGGAGCAGCAAAATATTTGAAGGAGACAAAAACCACCAAGCACCAGGCCCGTGTTACACTACAGTATTCTACAACAACAAAGTTCGAACAACTGACCATGACGCATGTAGGACCTCACAATATCACATATCCAGGGATATTTGAACAGGATATGGGAACTCATGTGGTGACTGGTGTACTGTACGGGGCAAATGCATTCTTTGTGTTTGGCCATGAGGTATCCTCATCTGAGAGCATGCGAGATATACATGTGGATTTAATGGAAACCATAAAGAATCTACACATGTTTCCCATTAAAGAGACAGGAAAAGGTAACTTTAATGAAAGTGACAAGGTGAAATCTCAGAAGATCAAATGCACATTCTGTGGAGACTTTTCTTATCAAAACACCATTACTACTTTTGAAGAGGCTATTACTATCTATAATATGCTGCCTTCCCTTCTTGGTAAAAACGGCGAGAATGCAGTTCCTGTAAAGATCTGGTTGTATCCACTGATTAACCTGGACTCCCGAGCCTCTCGGCTGGTGCGCAGTATTAGTCCGGTTCTGTTAGAAGATGTCCAGGTTATCATTGAAGAGCTAAGTGATATTGACATTCAGTGTAATGACTTGGTGACCCATCCAGCTGTTATAGACCTCCCTCATATCAATAACAAAATCCAGCAATTCAGAACTCTCTGCAAGCGGTTCAGACTCACCTTCCAGAAAGAACTTGCTAGAGTCCTTCCGGCTGTCCATGGAGGCAGAGAAGATGAGAGTGCATTGTGGAACATTTTAACTGCCAAAGAACAATCCCCATTCAGTAGCCAACAACTCAATACATTTATTGAATCAAAACAGGAAGAGATCACTTTTGTCAGCTCGTATCTTAATGTGCTGAAGGAATTGAAGGAAGTTAAAGTTCTATTTTCTCAGTGGGAACGAAACCAAGTATTACAAGATCCGAACGTTGAGTTAGTAGTCTCATTAACATTCACCTCATTACAAGAAGAGGACCTGCATTTATCAGACCTTAAACACTGGCTTCTTGTACAATTTATTAATAAAAGTCCTCAACCAACCACCCCTACTCCTGAGCTAGAGAACACAAGGTCTAGGAGGTGGTTTAATAATGACATCATCAATCAAGAAACAAGGACAAATGTCAAAGAATTTATTGATTTTGCACGTGTTAATATCTTGAATAAGAAGATACGTTTTATCGTATCCTCTGTTTCAGATCCTCATAATCCTGGGACTTCAATTTACCTGTATGACCATGGTGTTCTGATAAACTCTGCTTTTCACCCTCCACGACTAGAGGCCCCTACAATTGATAGAATATCTCATGACAGTGTGTGGATCACATGTACTCCAAGCCCCGATGGCCGTGATCCTATTCTGAGCTATTGTGTGGAGTACAGACTAATGAGTGAACAGAGCTGGAATATCATGGAAGGAAAAGACACCAGTAAGGGGTTCACTGTGACAGGCCTTCAGCCCAACACTTTGTACCAGTTTAGACAATCAGTAGTAACGGCTCGGTGGGTCACATTACCAAGTGATGCC
Source organism: Triturus cristatus (assembly GCF_964204655.1). NCBI lineage: Eukaryota > Metazoa > Chordata > Amphibia > Caudata > Salamandridae > Triturus > Triturus cristatus. Next base: position 1,431,521 of record NC_140589.1, read on the forward strand.
ACAGACATGGTACAGACACTCCCTTGTAGTCCGCCATGGAACTTGACCGGCCTGAATGAAACCCCGAATTCCATCATCCTCACCTGGCAGGAGCCTGACACATTTGGTGTTGGGACGAGGATAAATCACTACAAGGTTGAATACTTGGAAGAGCCTAAGGACAACAACGTCTGGCTAGAAGAAACAACTGGAAAGAAGACAGAGTCCTACACTATTGAGAGACTCAAGCTTGACTCTTTGTACAGATTCCGCGTGTTGGCCATCTGTGAAAATGCCGGAAGCAGTGCACCAAGTGTGGAGCATGTCTTTTCCACTTCTCCGGGTAAGAATCTATACTGGATATCCTTGCATAAAAAGTGCTTAGTTCTGTCTAGGGATTATTTAATATGTTCAAATAGACCTATAATACCAAAAGTTACAAACACTTCGATAGGGATATTGGCAAGAATGTTCTCAGAACAACCCTTAGGATTAGGAAACACAGGGCACACGTATCAACTACCAAATGATTATGTCCTTGATGGCGACTATAATATGAAGCTAAACATCTGCCGGTTTAAATCAGTGTCCTTATTAAATCTGTATCAAAAGCAACATTAAAATGTCAATTCTTTCATTGCATTTATTTTAATTTAGTGTGTGTAAACACACACACAAAAAGCTGTCTAGCACTTTCGAGGCAACTGCACCATGCCTGCAAAGTCTTTGCCTGTAAACTGTTCATGTAGATTCATGTTGATAGCAACTGGTCAAGAGGATAAAGTGTAATCAATGTCTCTCAGAAAGCTGTGGGGATAGATTGGTTCTTTAGGTATGGGCTTTCCAAAGTTCGTAGCCCTGTACTGGATGGGTCTAGTCCTTTGTGTGAGTTAAATCTAGTTTGGCTTCTACTGGCCTGAAGTCACGCAGTTAAGCATCTCCCAGTCCAAATTTTCTGTTGGTGTGTAAAGGGTACCAGATTCCACAGGTATTTCAAATTGTTTCCCACATAGGTTTTGTACACACACACATTGTAACTCTCTGCACCACTGTCCACTAGTAAAGCAGTCTAAAGGTTTAGATACTGCCCTTGGGATTCTGTAGGTTCAATCGGACTCTTTCTGTTTGATTCTTGCACCTTTAGAGGTAGCTTCTAAAATGTTTTCATTGTGCCACAATATGCAGTACGCAGCAGCAAGGCTGCCGAGGCAGATTCAAAGCCCTTGCATATTTGACATGGTGGATCCATTGTGGGATTGGGTCTGCCTTTCTAAGCAACAAGAGTTCCTTCTGGTGGACACTCTATTTAACCACCAGTTCCTCACCTTTAGAATACTCCCCAGTCTGAATCCGGAAAGCTTCATAGCAGTGCTCCCATGTGCCGCTAGGTGGCACTGTGTCGCTCCGCGTTGACTTTGCTCCGCCCTGGTAGAGCTAGAGCAGAGTGTAGGAAACTGGCTCTGTATACACTAAACCAAAGTAAGGTATAGTGCACAGAGTCGAGCGGATCCCCAAAGGTTTACCGAAGTAAGCATAGATAATACCTTACTCCCTATTTGTGGTAGTGTGTGCGAGCAGTAAGGCTTTATCAGAGGGTAGTGTTAAGCATTTATTGTACACACTCAGGCAAGAAATGATATCACACACTCAAAGACTGAACTCGGACCAATTATTGGCATAAAGTTACTTCTTTTGTTGTATTTTATTTTTAGAACCAAGCAGGACTTGGTACAGGTAGGCAAAAGTTCAGCTTTTACAGACAGGCTGATAAGGATATGCACGCTGAATGAATTTGGCTTTGATACAGGTTGGTACAATGTTAAACTGTTGTAAATACTTTTGGATTAATTTGGATTACTTTGTGATTACTGTTTCGATTACTTTTTATACTCATTGTGATATGCCTAGATATCACACTGTGACATATCCTAGGCAAAGGTAAGTAGAACACTTTTATGTTAAAACACAGCTACTTAGGTTTCTATACAAGCACAACTCAACACGACTTTTTCAAAGGAAAACAGTCAATGCAATCCTATGGCGGCAAATGTGGTTATCGGTTTGCAGGTAAGTAATCTGTCGTAGGATTGAGTTTCTTGCATTAGAACAAGGGTTCCCCCAGGGTCAATGATGCATTCCAAGAGCACCCTCAGCTGAACTCGGATGGCGGGTGCAAAGTGCTGAAGCCCAATGTTAGCCTTTGGGGCTAGGGGGTCGTCGGTTGGTGGCTGCTCTCAGGCAAGCCACAGGGTTGAGGGAGCAAAGCTCCTAGGGTTAAGCTCAGGGCAAAGAGGTATCCAAGTTAGCACACAATGTGCACCCACAGCAGCACTCAGGCGGTCGGGTGCAGGGTGCTGGTTTGGCATTGGGTGCCCTGTTGTTTCCAATGGGAGATCTCCGGTTGGAACAAAGGCTGCACTCTCGGGCACGGAGACTCTTCCTGGAGTGTCGCCACGTACATTAGGATGCAGAGGGATGCCTGGACACTGTTGGTTGGGCTTCCTAAGGCAAAGGGGTGTTGGGCACAGAGGTTTCTTTAGGTGTAGGGTTTCCTTACCAGCTCAGGTTGCGGTCGGGGGACCCTCCATGTAGAGGCTACAAGCAGCGTCGGGAGACTTGAGGTAGGGCTGGGGTCACCATATCCCAGGTCAGATTCACTGTGGGGAACTCCTCGTGGTTTTGGGCCACTGAAATCGGGCCATGGGCGCCAGTGCACAGTGGTGCAAACTCACGGATTTGGCCGGAGCCAGAGTCTGATTTTTGAGCAAGTCCGGTGCTCACAGGAGAAAGTGTTTGTAGGAAAGGCAGGAGAGGTTCTCAGGATTCTGGGGGGCTGCTGGCTGCAGAGCACGCTGGTATTCCACTGGAGCAGGCCAAGGTCTGGACAAGCCGGTAGGGCTGGGGCCAATGTTGTTGGTATCCTCATCTTTTTCCTGCAGCATGGCTCTTTGGTCCTTCTTCTTCTTCTTCTTGTCTGAGGAGGCAAGGTTTGGGGTTGCCCCTAAATACTAAATTTAGGGGTGTTTTATGTAGGTACGGTTCAGGACCAGTAGGTCCCTTCCTTGGGTTGGGTACACCCCCTATTATGCCACCCTCCAGTGGGAGAGGGGCATAAGCCTCTCTCTGGTTAGCTGGGTCCCCCATCTTCAAGATGATAGGGACTGAGAGTTGTGCTTCGCCTAGCCTCCTTTACCAGAGGGGTGGAGTTGGCACACCTCTCCTCCTATCTTGGTTTTCCTGCCGATTTTCCCTCCCAAAGCTGGGCATTAAAACTGGTGGGGGCCTTGTGCTGGAAGCAGCAAATGGCTGGGTCAGCTCACAAAGGCAGCAAGCCTTTGACGCTTTCCGTTCGTGGACCCTGCCCATACTGGGGGAGGAGGCTTGGCACCTCTGCCCAGGATGTGCTTTGTTCTGGACCCGAGAGCGGGAGGCTCTCGACCCAGGGGTCCAGAAACATCTCTGGGGGTGGCACTCAGCCTGGACACTAGAGTTAGGTTGTTTTTCGGGGGCCAATCTAAGATGCCCTCTGAGTACATATAGCATTCAGTGTGGGTTTTGCTACCAAACGTCCCAGAGTTCAGTAAAGCCATTATGGTGCTGTGAAGTTTTGAATGACAAACTCCCAGACCATATACTCTTTATGGCTTTATTGCGTTGACAATGTCTAAGAAGGGACTTAGACACTGTAGAGATACAGTGATCATGCACCAGTGGTATGGTGCACCCAGCTAGAGTGGTGTCTTAACTATGCCATAGCCAATGGGTTGCAGGCAAGGCACCAAGATATGCGTGCCATGTCGACTCTTCAATTTTCTCTGCACCAAAACCCGCAGCCTGCAATGGCAGTGTTAGTGTGTTTTAAGGTACAGTACATCTAAGGGTGGCACAGCATTTGCTGCAGCCCTTCGAGGCCTTCCCTGGTTACAGTGGCATTGCTACCTATGGTACCTGACTTACATGTGGTCAGAGAGGTGCCAGTTTGGGGTAACAAAGGAACAGTTTTAGGGAAAGAACAAATGCCCTTGGTACCTGTTTAGCAGGAGCCCAGGGCACACTTATTCAAGGAGCATCAGGCAAAAAAATAAGGTGGGTAACCATGCAAAAAGAAAGGGCACTTTCCTACACGGATCCACATGTAAGTACCCTCCTGCATGCTGACGTCAGTTCCTTGCTTGAAACTTTCCTCACTCTTGTACGTGGAGGACAATAAAATTGGAGGTACCAATATGCAGATTTCTAATTTAGGGACCTTTTTAGATGGTAAAAAAAAGTCCAATCCACATATCAGGGAGGAGGTGCGGCAGTAAGGAATCTGTGGTTACGGTATCTATCACAAAGAGCGTTCCCAAAAATAAGCAACTTCTTCTTCTGATGGATACTTCTAACCGCAGATTCCTGACCTTTAGAATAGATACCAAAAGCAGGTGGCTATTCTGTGGAGTGAGCTCAGCACAAGTTTTTCCATTAAGATCAGTATGACTGGGGAAAAACGTGGTGTAAGGCGGTTGCTCAGTGAGCCTGGGACTCATTCACTCAGTGAGCTGAAATGATCGCTACACGGAAGACGGTCTTCAGGGTCAGAAGCTACATTGAGCAGCTGTGCATTGGATCAAAGGGAGTACACATGAGAAATGCCAGGACCAAATTAAGGTCCCACTTTGAAAAAACAAATGGTTTGAGAGGAAAGATGTGTGGCAAACGTTTTTTAAAATGCTTCACAATAGGTGATTTGAACAATGATGATTAAACCGGTAAATGCAGAAAAGCCAAAGGGGCTGATGATGAACCTTTAATAGTACCCACTGCAAGGGTTTGCGGAAAAAAATATCTTGACAGCTTGGCTTCAACAGGTGTGTCCTGCAGCCACAATTCCTGAATACAAATTTGTTACTGTAGCTGGCATAAATAGATGTTATAGGGCACCTAGCAGCCAGGATGACATCCACAACTTTGTCTGGCAAATCAAACACTGTTAGCTGCCACTGCTCAATCTCTATGCAAGGAGGTGTAGATTGCGCTGGTTTGGGTGTAGAACCTGCCCTGCTGGATCCTCCCTAAATGGTAGCATGATTGGAGGGCAGAGGCAAATGCTCAGGAGATCCGGATGGCACACTTTTCTTGCTCAGTCCAGAGCCACTAGGACAACTTGGGACTGGAGTAGGAGAGGTAGAGACGGGAAGGCATTCAGGAGTCCCGTTTTCCCCTCCATCTGAAATGCATCTCTGAAGGAGAGCCTTCACAGGAGCTCCAACATGCACATTTGTGGGCATTGTTGGTTCTCAATGGTGCCGAAGAGATCTAGACATGGTTCTCCCAATTTTCAGATGCCTTCATGCGCCACCTGGGAGTGCGGCTGCCGTTCATGATCTGCCAGGTACTGCCGACTGAGCTTGTCTGCCCTGGTGTTCAAGGATCCCGCCTTGTGGTTCACAATCCGGGAGATGCACTCGCATTCTAACAATCTTCAAAGGTGCAAAGCCTCCTGGCACAGGACACAGGACCCCACTCTGCCCATATGGCTATGGTGTCGTCCTGTACTCATATTCCCTCGATGGGCAGTAGGAAGGCCTTAAATGACAGACAAATGGCCTGCAACTCAAATAGATTAATATGGAACCGGGTTTCCGCCAAAAACTAGACTCCTCTGATCCCCACCTCTCCCAGATGGCATCCCTGCAGTGATACATCTGTCACCATTGTCAGCTCTGGGTGTGGAAGGGAGAGCGGTCTGGGTCTAGTAGTCTTTGAGCAGCCACTACTGCAGATCATCAGCAGTCTTATCTGAAACCTGGATGACATCCAACAGGTTTCCTTGGCGCTGGGCCCACAGACTTCAAATCCCACTGCAGAGCCTGCATATGCCACCTGTCGAAGTGCACCAACATGATGCATGAGGTGAACGAAGCGGTACAAAAGGGGGTGGTGATGGACAGAGCATCAGAACCAATCAAACACTCACACCCAGTCAACAGATCTGGGTTTCATTCATCACAGTTCTTTAGCCCACTCTGCCACCCCAGTTCAGACATGGCCATATGCAAATCAGTCTGACCCTGTGCCTCATGGGAACAGTCCAGCCCGAACTGCCAAGCCATGCCTTCCCTGGAACGGAAACAAGCTTCCTAGGACCGGTTTCTGGCATTTCAGCCGTCTTCAGCCAGGCTTGCTTGAATCCAGTGGCAAAGTGAGCAAGGGTCTCACGTCTGAGCATACCCTGCCAACTTATGGCGAACAAAGCGGTACAAAAGGGGGTGGTGATGGACAGAGCACCAGAACCAATCAAACACTCACACCCAGTCAACAGATCTGGGTTTGATCCATCACCGTTCTTTAGCCCACTCTGCCACCCCAGTTCAGACATGGCTGTATGCAAATCAGTCTGACCCTGTGCCTCATGGGAACAGTCCAGCCCGAACTGCCAAGCCATGCCTTCCCTGGGCTGGAAACAAGCTTCCTAGGACTGGTTTCTGGCATTTCAGCTGTCTTCAGCCAGGCTTGCTTGAATCCAGTGGCAAAGTGAGCAAGGGACTCATGTCTGAGCATACCCTGCAAACTTATAGCGAACAAAGCGGTACAAGAGGGGGTGGTGATGGACAGAGCATCAGAACCAATCAAACACTCAAACCCAGTCAACAGATCTGGGTTTGATCCATCACCGTTCTTTAGCCCACTCTGCCACCCAAGTTCAGACATGGCCATATGCAAATCAGTCTGACCCTGTGCCTCATGGGAACAGTCCAGCCCGAACTGCCAAGCCATGCCTCCCCGGGCTGGAAACAAGCTTCCTAGGACCGGTTTCTTGCATTTCAGCTGTCTTCAGCCAGGCTTGCTTGAATCCAGTGGCAAAGTGAGCAAGGGACTCATGTCTGAGCATACCCTGCCAACTTATGGCGAACAAAGCGGTACAAAAGGGGGTGGTGATGGACAGAGCATCAGAACCAATCAAACACTCACACCCAGTCAACAGATCTAGGTTTGATCCATCACCGTTCTTTAGCCCACTCTGCCACCCCAGTTCAGACATGGCCATATGCAAATCAGTCTGACCCTGTGCCTCATGGGAACAGTCCAGCCTGAACTGCCAAGCCATGCCTTCCCTGGGCTGGAAACAAGCTTCCTAGGACCGGTTTCTGGCATTTCAGCTGTCTTCAGCCAGGCTTGCTTGAATCCAGTGGCAAAGTGAGCAAGGGACTCATGTTTGAGCATACCCTGCCAACTTATGGCGAACAAAGCGGTACAAAAGGGGGTGAACGAGCCAAGAAGCATCAGAGCTGCATTCTCCATGATCCAGGACCAAAGCTGAAACACCAAGATCATAACCTAAATGGTTGGGACTCTTCACGACAAAGTAAAGACCTTGAATTACACTGTGTCCAAGACAGCTCCTTTGAAATGAAGTCTCTGCAAAATAGTCTAGTGTAACTTTGGCTCATTGATCGAGAACCCCAACAATGTCAGGAGGTGTGCTGTCATCTGGAGGTGTTTTAGGGCTGACTATAGCAAGCCCGTCTTTAACACCAAATTGTCAAGGTGGGAGAAAACTGGTATCCCCAACCTCCGAAGATAGGCAATGATCACCACCATCACGTTCGGGAATATTAAAGGGGCGCTAGCAAGGCTGAAGGGGAGTATGGCAAACTGAAAATGCTATTGGCCAACCTTGAACTACAGGTAACGTCTGCAACTAGAAGACAGCCTCATGAAAGTATGTGTTCCGCAGTTTCAAGGCTACCATCCAGTCGCCTGAGTCCAGGGCAGACGTAATCTGGACCCGTGTGAGCATCTTGATTTTGCAATTCTGCAGAAAGGCATTCAGGTGGTGAAGATATAACATACAGAGAAGGCCTCAATCCCTCTTCAGTGTGAGGAAATAGCTGGAGTAACAAGCCATTACTATTTCTGAGTCTGGAACCATCTTAACAACACCTTTGGAACGTAGAGCTCCCTCCTCTTGAGATGGACGGGGACTTCGACAGTCGCTTTGATGTGGGACAAAGCTGCAGTGGGTCTGAAAAGAATCGAAGGGCATAGCCCTGCTGAACTCTATAGAGGACCCATGTGTTGAATTTCATGCATTGAAGTATACAAAAAAGTGATGGATGGAATGCTTCAATTCATCTCAGCCATTGTTAAATATTCAGGCCTTATCACATGTGGGCAAAAGAACAGTGGGTTGGAATGCTAACGCGAGCGATTGCCAGTGGTTAGACTTACTCTGAGGATTCTTCCCAGCAACATTTTTGTGTTCGATTTGATGGATTGCCACCATGAATATTGGATCCTGCCTCCCACATGGCGGTTGTGTGCTGCTAAGGGCATACTAAAGTGGTTTGTACGCTGAAGTCGCAGAGAAGGGACTGGGAAGACTGATGTTCCCAGGGATGCTGCATAAGAAAATCAGGGTCATCGGGTACCAGTCTGTGGCGTCTGGCCCCCTGCGTTTTCACCAGTAAGCAAGGCTTAGACCTAGTGCTCATCAGATAAACAGACAGGGCTTTTCTGAATGGACGTAAGGGCTCAGAGGCTCCAGAACGTCTGTAAGGATGTTTGTCTTAACTGCTCAAGTCAAATTACTACACCAAAGCAACCACTCACTGTTGTTGGCAGCTCGAAGGGTAAAAATAACTCTTTACCAGAGGAAGTATTAAGCCCTCTATCCTCCAGTAAACCTGTCCATAAACTGTCCTGGCCATAATCAGCTGCGGTCCGTGCAGGTAACAGTGGTGGGGCGGTGGGGCCGGGTAAGGGGGATTTCAAGGGACGATGCAGAGGGAAAATTCATTATTTAAATTTCGCCTTGACATCATATGTCGAAATCCCCCCTTACCCGGCCCCTCCTCTGTTACCTGCACGGACCGCGGATGGCCATAATGTGGTTGTAAATCGTTCCTCATCATTGCCATTGTGTTTTCTGGGTGGTGGTAAGCTCTAGTCGGAATTAAAAGGAAAAAAAATGATGGATACTCTGAGGACGGGTCTGAGGTAATGGAGGTATAATGTCTGAATCTGCCTAGATATGAAACTGGTGCCCTGGGGTGGAGTCAGAGTCCGACCTCGGCTGAGATTGAGATGGATTTGGCTCGAGGTCTTTGGATTTGCACTTGATCTTACTCCAGCCTCAGTGATGTTGGGATCGGGACCGGCATTGATGAAAGAGGGATCAGCTCAGTTCTTGGAGCCGAACTGGAACCTGGCATCGGAATTGGTGTGGAACGTGATATTGCTTCTATGGGCTCAGAAAGCTTTGAGGGTGGATTCATGGCAGTAACCTGGCTGGAGGCCCCTGTGGATCCTGAGGTCCCAATGGCTTTGAGCTTCTGTGGTGTTGCTGAAGGCCCAAGAATTTAGGACGCATCGCGATCAATTGCAGAATTGACTATTCATTCCGGAATAGGGAGCGAGATCGAGTGGCACCTTGAAACCTTCAGAACTTCTCTTTAGACAGAGAGTGGTGGGATGGGGTTGGAGCTGGGCCGCGCCCTCAATTTGGAGTGGGAACAGGACTTGTGTGCGGTCCAAGTCTGGTTTCTGTTTGTCCAGGATCATCTTCAGGTCCCTGAGGGCACACTCGACTTAACGATTTTCCCTGAGCCCAAATACCAAAGGAAGTCCTGTGTGGGTTCACTACCAACATCTGTTTTCGGCTGTCATGGCATGGTTTGTACCCTGTACTTTTAATTGGGGTCATCATGCCCTTGCACACTGGATTTACATTTCAAAATTATTTAAAAAAAACAAAACAGAGCAGTGTTCTGGATACGCATTTGAAGGTGTGGTAAGAAAGGAACTGACCGGCATGCAGGTGTGAGGCATTTATGCGACTCTGATCGAACACTTTTGGGGTTCTACAAAGTCAACGTGGAGTCGCACAGTGCACCTAGTAGCACTGCTTTGAGAACTCTCTGGATCCAGCATGGTGCCTGGGGAATATTCTAAAGGTGAGGATCTGTGGCTAGAATTACCCATCAGAATTAATATTTCTCATGTTGACTGCATTTTAATGTTCAAAGGAGAGCACTGTATCCAATGTCCATAAGTGAGAGGGGGATCGCTCCCCATACCTGTGGTCAGGTAAGGAGTGGTTTGGCCAGATCCTTCCCCAAGCATGTATAAAAAATAATAATGAATACATTTTCAAACTTAAAAATCCATAAAATGACATTATTTTAAGTTTTAATAGATAACCTGGTTCATTCCTGATACATTAATACTACACAAAACATTCTTTAGTATTCGCACATTTGGTTGTATTATTCCTCTAAATACATTGAAGACCCGTGGCACTATTCCTTCTCGTGAATTACACACAGATTAAGGCGCCGATTGCGATGTCGTTCAGAAACTTTTCCGATCTAATCGGTTTCGGAATTGTTTTCGACCGAATCGGGTTGTGCGAGTCCGACCGACTGATTACTATGCTTCCCAACATCGTTCAGTCGGACTGGCATTGACTTCAATGGGAGCCTGTGTTCCAAACGAGAACACAGGCGCCCATTGAAAGAAGAGGTGGTTGGGGAAAACATTTTACCCAGTGGCAGGCAACCTGCTGAGCCTGGTTGGAAAGAGGTTCAAGGAAAAACAGGGGAACTCTACTCACTAAGGAACCAGGGTAATAGTTATATAGGAAAAACAATGGTTCCTTTGGAATAATATACTATGAGGTTATGATACATAAGCACAATCGCGATATAGAGGGTTAGATAATGGCAGAGCGCGAAGGAACCACTAACTCACCAATTACAGAGTAGTATATTTTATGGATTTTTTAAACAATAAAGTTAGGAGTAAACATTATACATCAAAACAACATTTGTGCATAGCGTCCCGAGTGACAAAGGGAACCTAAACCTAAGTGACAATGTGAATATTAGATACAAGGCTTCCACAGTTTGTACAAGTCGACCATTATCATAATAATTCCATGTGAACAGCAGCTAAATGCAGTGATATGTGCTGGGGAAATGGTTCGCTTCTTCTGTATGTCGACGACGTTTCGACCCTCAAAACAATGTGGGCTCTCTTCAGGACTATTGATGAAGGGACGTCTGAATATATGGTTGCGCAGCCTTGTGAAATGATGTGCCACATGCTAAGAAATAAGGAAAAAGCTTTACTCACATGAAGACCCGTCCGGGTACTCAATGTGAGGAAAGGCTGTCAATCCAATGGGGTGTGTAGGTGGGCCAGAGGGGCTCAATTTATTATACGCCACAGCCGTAGCGTTGTAGAATCCCTTTGTGGACTAACAGTGACAATGCACTGAGAGTATTTCTCAGTAGAAGAATGGAAAAGCGGGACAGCGCTCCGCGTGTAGATTCAGAAAATGCCGCGTCATTCTTCTACTGAGAAATACTTTTTCTTTTACTTTTACAAATTAGTTACAACCACAGCTCTGGACCAGCCACTGATCAGTGGTTTGTGATTGTAATTGCCGTCACAAAGCATTGATGCACCCGTTTCTGAATCGCATGTGAGGGGGCTTTTTTACTCCCCTTCCTTTTTATTGTTTTAGAAAAGTCGCAAAAGTTATTTTATGAATCTTTTGCGACCCACTTGTGTCATCGTCATCCTTTATTTCGGTTTAGCAATAAATCACAAAGAAACTGATAAACAAATTAAATAAAACATTAAAAACACATAGCCAAACTTGAAATAAAACCACATCCTAATTGATGTTTCAGTGGAAATGAGCTTGATAACCTGCCCCATGATAAAATGAAATATATTACCAACCTCAAGACAATCGTAATCGTACAGCTCCCCTGTAAAAAAAATAAAACAACTGAAGAGCATATGTTAGTTGAGGGCAGCATCTGTAGAAATAACAAAGTTGACCTAGCCAGCTTGATATCCTAGCCCCTAAACAAGTGGGTAATGGGCCTCCTCCTCAGATACAAGTAATACAGACAGAACAATATGAAATGAAGCGTATCCATGGTGGCAAAAGAATCACACCCACAAGGAGCCAAACTATTGACCGGGCGCTCTAAGAACTACTACAAGAAAATGAACCATGGGCCCGATTCACAGAACTAACTTAAGACAAAATCCTAAACTTACTACCATTTTGGTATTCACAGAAGTTAGGAGTCCTAACTTTAGGACTCCTAAATGCCTTCTGTGAATACCGAAAGTCTTAAAATTAGGATTTTTCTCAGTTTAGGAGTAGTAAAGTTAGGCGAAGTCTGGAAATCCACCTCTGGTGATGCAAAGACTTCGGCATCCGGCGGGAGCTTCAGCGATGCAGACCGGTCGGTTGCTTCTTTGATGCCTGCCAAGCAGGGGAGTCACTCCTTGACCCCAAGGGAGATTTCTTCCGTCTTCTAGTTGTGATAGAAAGTCAAAGGTCCAGCATATATGATGCAGAGTTTCGTCCAGGGTAATCTAAAGTCCTAGGGACTGGATTCCTATACTTATACTAAGTTTAGGGGATGGACTAACTCTAAGGCCCCACCTATGAGTGGGCTTGGAAAGAGGGGTGGTTACACCCATTTCCTTTGTCCAGTTTCGCGCCAGAGAAGGGGCAGGTAGCCCCTGCAAACGGTTTGAACTGGACTATGCACAGGGACACCTAGTGTGCCCCCAGTGCAGGACTTCAAAGCACCAGAGAGTGCTCCCGCCCAGCCCCAATACACATCTGCCTGTCTGGGGAGGTGGTTACACCTCCCTTCGACAGGAAACCTATTGTCCAGGCCTCCCCTGCCGGAGTTTCGGTCAGCAGCAGGAGGCCAGACCCGTGTCTGTGGCAGAGGCATCCATTTTGTGATGCCAGGGTTCAGGAAAGTCCTACCGGGTTTGACCAGTGCGAACATGTCTCTCCCTCTAGAAGGGTGGAATGGTATCCCCGCCGCCAGAACTGAGGGGGGGGGGGTAGTATTCCAAAGCGTTTAACACCAAACACAACATGTTTTGATGCAGCCATTCAAAAGTTTGCGTTTACCGCAAGCTCATAATGCACTTAAGAGTATATGGTATGGCTGTATCACAGAACAGCCATAAGGAAGTATTTCTGAAAGCTGCAGAGGGGCTCAGCTCATGCTTGGGCACCCTCTCACACAAAACCAAGCACTCTGCCTTCAGGATTGTCAAGGCCTGCCATAGGAGTGGCTTATAGGTTTATATGTGTCTGTATATATATATGTGGATATAGGTAGCCTATACCACTGTAAGGGGTGCAAGCACACCCTTACCCAGGCTGCAGTAGCAGACCTGTGGTACCATTTTGGAGTGCTTCCCAGGGGTGGCATAATAGATGCTGCAGCCCCTGGCAGGCCTCTGAGGTACCTATGCCCTAGGTACATAGTATACCATATACTAGGAGCTTATAAGGCACTCCAGAATCCAATTAGATATGTACCTAATGTACATGCAAACCATTTTAGAGAGGAAACAGCTAGGCTGTGGTCCTGATTAGCAGGGCCACAGCCAGACTAAGGTTGAAAAACAGTGAAACACCAGCAAAAAGTGGGGGTACCCATGTGAAGCAGATGCTACTCTCCTACATGCTATATTTTCAATTGTGAAGAATGTGGTAGCAGTTCAATGATAAGAAGCGGATTGTGGAAGTTATTGAGTTGGGTGTGTTTGAGGTTGTGATATTAATTTATTTATTTTTAAAGTTTTATATAGCGCAAGCATGACCCTAGTGGGTATCAGAGCGCTTTACTGGCCAAAAGGCAATGACATAAAGAAATAACAACCAATATAATGATATAAGTCAAAGTAAAAGATGACATTGGGTAAAAAAATAAAAAAGACATACAGGAGGGAGATAATGGGTAATACAATTGCAAAGTAGGCCATAATCAGCGTTAGATGACAAAGGGTAAGAGTTTCTAGCTCAGAGTGATGTTCATCAGTAAAGATTTCACTTCCCTTTTGAAGGTGAGCGTAGAGGGAATCTGTGCACTTTCCGGAGGAAGATAGTTCCAGATTCTCGGGGCAATGTCTGAGAAAGTACGATTGTAGGTTTTCATCTTTTGTTTATATTTCTCCAGCTTGAGACGCAAGGTACTGGAGCTCCTTGAGGACCGGGCATCTCCCGATAGTTTGAGCTTATGTGCCAGGTACAAGGGGTGTTTGGAAATACAGTGCTTTATGAGTCACACATGCAATTTGTAATTGAATCCTTGCCTCAAACGGAAGCCAGTTGAGAGATTTCAGGTCAGGAGAAATGTGGTTGGATTTCTTGGAGCCAGTGATAATCCTAGCCGCCGCATTTAGAGGTGCTCTGAGGGGGGTAATATGTATCTAGGAAGCCCGCAGAGTGGCACTAGCATATTCCAACCATGAGATGACTAACGATTGCACCGCAGATTTGAAGTCCTCATGTGGAAGGTATGGTTTAAGTTTCCTAAGGATGCTTAAATTTTTTCCATACTCATCACATCAAAATAATTTGCACACAGCATTAGTCAATACATTGGAGGAACATTGATAAAACCAAGAAAGAAAGAAAAGAAAAGGGAGTCATTAATTCCGCCCCAGAGTTTAGGTTCCCAAAACAATCTCCTTATTTTCAAGGATCCTTCTTCCATCTCCTAACAGGTTCCCATATACGCTTGCCAAGAGCTCTACCCTTTTTCCCCTTTCTGTCATATATCCCTTTTTCCAAATTATATGCTGACAACAATCTGGCCAGCCATTGATGAAATGTTGGAGCTACCTTATCCAACCATACTGATGCAATACAAATTCTGTAGACAGACATAGCCAAAAACAAAAAGAAAGGTGAGCCAGACTGCTCTTCTGCCCCTCCTACCCCCAGGAGGATCCATACTGGTGTAGGAACAACATTTATTCCTAAATTTACGTCTAGAAAAGATTCAATGGCCTTGATCAAGAGTTTAAGCTGGGGACACAGCGCGAATATATGAACAATATCAGCCTCACTACTATTACACCGGGGGCACGTAATTCCCGCCGTTCCCCCCTATTTAGCGATCCTATCTGGTGTATAGTAAAGTGAATAAATCGTCTTATAATGCTGGGCCTGTAAGGCTGCCGAGCAGAGTATAGTCCACCCTAATTCAAGAGAATCCTGGAAGCACTCCTGATCAACCTGGAGTTTATCGCCCCATTTCCTTCCATACTTTCCCAAATCATCACCTTTTAATAAAGACAACTCAGCATAAATTTTCTTTATAGAACAATCTGCTCCAGTCTCAATCATATCCAGAACCCTATTTTTACTAAACCCAGCAGTCCCACCCTTCTTATTCATCAAGAAACTCCGAACTTGCAAAAACTTAAAGAAGTTGTTCCTAGGAATACCATACTTCCCTTGGATTTCCAAAAACTCTAAGAAGCCTTGATCTCCCATAAAATCCCCAACTTTTCGAATTCCCCGCCGTCCCGAATCACTCATAATTCCATCCGCAAATATCTCTACAGGAAGAGATTTATTCCCCTCAATCCTAGTGTAGGCATTGAATCTCCCCATCCCGAGTTTTTTACTCAGCGCTGCCCAGATTTTAAACCCTGCTGAAAGTGTCTTAAATTTGGTTCGGTTTATAGTACCCAGGATCAGTATATTTCAAAAAACAATTCCCAGCATCTTCACCAATAAGTATTGCATAAATGTCAGTTGAACCTGACTTGACCTGGATATCTGAATTGTCTCCTCCCATGAGCCCTCTCATATATTGTATGGCTGATGCCCAATAATATAACTTAAAGTCCGGTACTGCCCATCCTCCTCTATCCCTAGGAAGGGTTAGAAATCGAAGGGCCCTCCTAGTTTTCCCTTGTGCCCAAATAAATCTATTAATCAGGTGTTCAATTGCCAGAAACCATTTACCTTCAAATGTCAGAGGGATTGTCCTAAATAAATACCGGAATTTGGGCAGAATAAGCATTTTAATCACATTAGAGCGACCCACTAAAGAAAGATGGAGATTGTGAATCCTATCGAGATCTTTCTTGCATTTCACCATTATAGGCTCGATGTTTTGCTCCACGATCTTTCCTAAATCTGCCGAAATATTGATACCTAAATAGACCGCTGATTTCACTACCCGCACATCATTGCAGGTCGCCTGTAAATTCTTTATGATCTGTGTCTTAGGTCCATTTAAAGCGTATCCAGAAATCCGTCCAAATACCTCCGCCTCCAATTCTACTTCCAACATTGCCCTGGTAGGGGAGGGAGACACTATCGCCACATCGTCTGCATAGATCAAAGTTTTACAGAGTTGACCCTGGATGTGAATCGGGACAATTTGATCATTTAATTCAAGCCTACGGATCAACGGATCGATATAAACCGCAAAAAGCAGGGGCGAGCATGAACACCCCTGTCGGGTGCCTCGATTAATCTGGAGAGGCAATGTATGCCCTCCATTAATTCTAAGCTGGGCTGTGGGTGACCGATAAAGTGCCTGTATCGACTTAATGAAACCTACTCCAATACCACACCATGTTAATGCAGCCCAAAGGTAGTCCCAGGAGACCCGGTCAAATGTCTTTTCTGCGTCTAAAAACATAACCGCCATGGGATCTCCTGAGACTTCCGTAGCGTCAAATAAAGTAATTACTTTTCGAACATGTTGCGCCGTTCCTCTCCCTGGTATAAACCCATGCTGTGTAGGGCTAACCAACTGCGCTATTATCTTGGACAGTCTAAGAGCCATTACCTTGGAGAAGATTTTGGCATCCGAGTTCATGAGGGTGATAGGCCTATATGATCCTGGTTCCAAAGAAGACTTGCCCTTTTTTAAAATCACAACAATGTCTGCCCCTGCCTACGATTCTGGGACAGAGTATCCAGACTGAGCCTGCAAAATAGTATCGACCAGATCAGGGATTAATGTTTTTTGAAACATTTTGTAAAACTCAATAGGGATTAAATCAGGCCCCGCAGCCTTACCAGAGGGGAGACTATTAAGAGCTACTAGAATTTCCTCAATCTTAAGAGGTGCATCAAGTGCCTCCCTATCTTGATCAGAAAGCTGAGGAGGAGATAGATCCGAGAGATACCGCTGGATATCTGAGGGAGCTCCTAACTAATCTAGCATAAAATTGCCTAAAAACCTCTTTAATTTCCTCGGGATCTGTAACTTTACCTCCTTTACCGTCAAAAATCTCGTTGATCTTTCCTGCCGCGGTTCTCTGCCTAGTACGAATTGCAAGTGTATGTCCAACCCGCTCACTCAACTCATAACATTGTTCTTTTTTGGTCAAAAAAGTCGCGGCTACCTTTATGGCAAGCCCCTCATTAAGATCTGCTTTAATACATGCTATATTAAGGAGTACCGAGGCCGGAGAAACACCAGCCTGAACCAGAAGGGCCAGCTCCTGTTCCGCCTCTGCAAGTGCTCTCACCAATTTATTAACTCTGGCCTGTTCAAGTTTTTGCTTATGTAGACTATAACTTAACGTCTCTCCACGAACCCCGGCCTTAAAAGCATCCCAGATCATCCCTGAGGAAGTACTACCACGGTTTATTTCCCAAAAGGTTTTTATCCAATTATTCATATGTTTAACATAATCCTCATCTTTAAGTAACCTCCTCTCAAATGTCCAAGTCCGCGTGCGCCTTTCACTTCCTTGTAATTTTACTGTTAAAACCAATGGGTTATGATCCGAAACCAGTCGAGGGAACTTTTCTATCTTACTGTCAAAAATGAAGGAGTTTGATATAAAAAAATAATCCAACCTAACACAAACCATATGAGGAGCGGAATAATAGGTTATACCATCATCCAGTGGATTCAAACGCCCCCATGCATCAGCTAAGGAGTTATGGCGCACCATATTGATGATTGCTCTAGATACCTTTTTCTTCCGCCCACGATATTGCTGTCCCTCCTCAATACCCAACCCGCCAATCCCATTTATGTTAAAATCCCCCGCCAAAATAACTGGTTCTGGCCATAGAGCCAATTCTGAATCTAGGTATTGAACGACACCCGGGTCATCTTCGGTAGAACCATAGACTGATCCAATGGTAACTATTTGGTTATTAATTAAACATTCTATCAAGGCCCATCTCCCCCATTGGTCCTCCTTCTTCCTAATGACCTTAACATCCTTTCTTTTGGACAAAATAGCCACCCCTCTAGTTCTAACCCCCTGTCTCGAGAAAGCCAACAGGAAAAACCCAAGCTGTTCAATTAAGTAACCCCTTGCGGCTTCTACATGCGTCTCCTGGAGACATACAAAATCCAGCAGCATTAATCTGAGGGTAGCTGCAACACGTTGTCTTTTCAGCTGGTCATTCAGCCCACAAACGTTAATTGAGGCAATCCTTATACTCATTAAAATACATCATATATGTGACCCTTCCACGAAAACAAACCATAATTGCATAATCCATTTGCGTTCCTCATTACCTGCCCAGATTGTGGCTTCACCTCCCCTTTCCGAATAAAACTTCTCAAACCTAGTGCTGTGCAACACGATACAAATCGCCATTCCCGTGCCCGGCCCCTCCCAAACCCCTCCCCCACCCGGAAATTCCCCCCCAGTACCCTCCCGACTTACAGGCAAATGGGTCGATCCTGACCCATGTGTGGCAGCTAAGAATGCAGCAGCCGCACCCCCCCCTCACTCGTAGACCCCCTATATTCCATACATCTTAGCCATATGGCCTAGGATTCTTTTATACCTCCTAAGAACTAGGGAAAGGAGTAAACCCTTACCCCCCTTCTGCTCTTTCATTTCTGCTAAATATTGCTGGGCCTTGATCTCTGAGATAAAAAACTTAACCTGCCCCTTGAAAATAACCTTGAGCCCCGCAGGATACATCAGGTAGGCCTCATGCCCAAGGCTCTGAAAGGGACCAATCAGCTGCCTCAGCCTCCATCTTCTTTCCACCGTGACATGGCAGAAATCAGGACGGGCAAAGAAAGTAACTCCATCAAACGTGCGTCTAGCGTCTGGTTTAGCCTTCTCCATAACCTCTTGCCTAAGGAGAAAATTACCAACATAAACCAAAATTGCCCGGGGTCTTGCTGCCTGTGATGAACTAAGGGATTTTTTTTTGATAAAATGGGAAGCGATGCGCTCTTTGAACCTCAACCTCCCAGTCCCAAGTCTCCATCTCAGGGAATGCGCCCTTGAACAATTTAATTACAAACGCTCTTGTATCCTGCCCTTCGACCCCTTCAGCCACACCCAAAAGTCTTATGTTGTTGCGCCTCTGGCGATTCTCGAAGTCCTCGAGTTTCCATTGGAGATCCTCAGACAGTTTCTCCTGTGCCTCCTTAAATGAGTACCACCTGCTCACATCGTCTTCCAGCTGACTCGTTCTCTCCTCCACATGAGCAACCCTGTCCGCCATCTCCTCGTATAGTTTATTCATTTTTCGCATAGAGCTCTGGATTTTTTTTGCCGACTGTTTTGCTCTCCGACTCTCAAGCCTCGCCTCGCTCCGCATCTGCTTCAGAGTGGTATACAGAAGATCCAATGACATGGCCTGTGGCTGATTACCAATGTCATCCTGATCTGTCTGGGGCTTAGGCGCCACGCCCTCCTGATATAGATGAGACGTAGCTGAATAGTCCCAACAGAGCTTCCTGCTCTTCCCTACTTCAGGCGGACTAGGTGAGTGTTTTAGTTTAGATTTTGACTTTTTCTTATATAAAGCCCTATGAGTAGCAGGTGCCTTCTGAACCGAGGAACTCACTGCGGAGTCTAGATCAGAGCTACTATTCAAACTTCCTTCGCTAGACATAAAAGAGTCTGAATCGTCATTTAGAGAAAAGAAGCATTCACCGTCTGGGGTTCCAGGGATTCCTCGACTAGATAGTAATAGCTGAGCCTGAGTGTGAGCCTGACGTTGAACCTGAGCCTGAACAGTTACACCTTTAAGACTTGATTTCTCAAGGATCACCAAAGGCTCTGTCAAAACTCCTGCATCATTCTGAACAATATTTTTAACATACAAGGAGTCACCTTTTTTGCAGGCCATACTATCAGCCAGGGTTCTTTCCACGCCAGCATGCTCACCAGACTTACTCTGCAGTCTCAGCATCTCAACACGCAATGAACTCGCGTTCGATTTTTCCTGACTCGGGGGGAGTGCCTGCAACATAGTATCCGATTGCTTAGCAACAACGGATTCAGCGTATGGTGGAGCCGGTGACGCTTCGTTTCTTTCCTCAAGACTGGCCCCGAGTTGTGTCCCGTCAGTTTCCAATGCCTTTGCCTTGAAAGATTCGTGTACAGAAGGCTGCCTGAGATCCTTAGTTGATTTGGTCTTACCCCCATCGGGCCCCGGCTTCACTGCTGGAATTGATTTGCGGGCACTGGCATCTTTCCCGCCTCCCGCTATCGCTACAGCGGTTCCAGCGCTTCCAGCAAAACCTCGCGGGTCATCTGGTTTCTTCGGAGCTCTCCGTACCTGTGCTCCGCGTTGCAGAGAATCTTTGCCCACATCGGCGTCCGGTTGCTCCTTGTGGGTTACATCTTCCTTGGGTTGCTTGGGCCCCCTCGGCGCCATGATCCGGCTGGTTCTAGGCTTACCGCTACTCTGCCACAGTAACGGCCACTGCACAAGTAAGTCCGATTTAATTGTATCTATCGCCGTGATAGCCTGCAGCAACCAACGTGTTGAGCAAAATCACCAAATAGAGGCCACAATCGAGTAGGGGGCCTTGAACATCCCGCTTCCCCTAGGATCACATAGTCAGGGTGCCTCAGAGGAGGGAGAGAGAGCCGCGACTTCGCGCTGTACTCAGTCAGCGGCCATCTTGCCCAAAAACATCAGTACCATATTTCTAGCTATTTCAGATCTTTGCACTGTCTTCCTGTGGCTAATCGCATTCTATTAAATCTTGACACATCTATCACAAAATAAAGTACAGTTCAGGTCTTGGCTTTTTGTCTGACCACGTTCATTGTTATTCTCCCATACGAGCTCTTCAATCATGTTTTTCCAATCTAATATTAGTCCACACTTTTGTTGATCGAGATTGGGCAGTAAAGCCTTTTCAATCACTGCTGCGCAAACTTGAAATGCATGCTTCAGCAATTGAGGGATATTTCTATCACCTTATATTATGAAGGGGATTGACAATTGGTCATTCAATAAAAGTACCTAGATTTCTGTTTGTTTCTATTGTGATTCGCTTATGCACTCTTATTTGATGCCAAGATACCTCGGCGAGGTCATTCAACCATGTATTTATTTGTCGACACAAAGATAGATTTAGTGCTCTGAGTATGAACGAATATCTTTGTTAAGTGCTGATAGGTTGAGATGGTCAGAAGAGAAGTGGCTAACGAGATTTGGAGCTTGATAGACAACCTCTCACAAGCATGAGGACGCATGCTGGATTATATATCCCATAACTGCACTCCTGTCCCAGTTCAAGTGGAGTATGCTGTAGGTGAGGTTTGAAGAGTCAACAGAGAGCTAAATCTCAATCAATGCTTACATGTGAGCCGAATTGTTGATAATTAAACCGTGGATGTTTTGAAACCTTGTAGTTCTGAAATAGCATAACAGATCTGATTACTTGTTGTGAGTTCTGGCAACTTTCTGCAACAAATGTGCACACACACAAAAAACACACTGTTATTATTAAAGCCTTTAGTTTAAGCTAAATTTAGTGCAAAAGAAATGAAACAACATACAGAAATCAGGAATATTGTAGCAGGAGCACTAATGTAAGTATTATGAAATCGGTCAGCATACTATACGATGCTTTTTTAAGGACCCCTGCATGACTAATGAAAGGCTTTTTCCATAATGGAGATCAATTTTTTGATGAAGACTACAAACATTCAAACCTGAATAGCAGCAGGCCTGTGCACAAGTCAAAGTAACAAAGCAGAGTAAGTACTCCATCTTTCAAAGTTTCATAATGCCACAATCCCTGTACAGTCGAAAGAAAATAAAGACAAAGTGAACAATCTTGAGTGTTGTGCTCTTCTTTTACTGTCGATCGATTGCCCAGCCAACACGAGTTTCGTCTGGGGAAGTACCCCAGAACTTCTTCAGGGCTATGAGGCAATGCCAACAGGGTATCTTGATTCTCTAAGCCACTTGTAGTTCCGTCCCGGCTTATCGAAGGGAATGGGTGTAATCCGCCAGTATCAAGGGTCCTGGATATGGGACCCCGTAGTGGAGCCACGTGTGTGCTTCACTCAAGTCAAGATACGCTTTATTCAATTTAAAATGTCAAATCATAAAAGCACAAGACATTGCAATAAGCGAGAATATATCAATTCATGTAATTAAAACTTGACAAATATTTAGTAAAAATTATGTCTGTTAAAAATTACAAGTATATATTAAAAATAGCATCTATTAAAAATAACAAAAAGAAAGACTGTAAGCTAGTTTCAGTGCACAGCCATGACATAGATAAAAACCTGATTGATTAATCAAAGGAGGGAGCTTGCATAGTTTTCCTTGTTCTGACCACCCCTTTCAAATATTTTACAATGTGGTCAGTAAAAATGTAATCATCTAGGAATTGTAGCCTAAGGAAAGCAGATCGACATTGTCTCAGCCCCTGCATTTTCAGGTTAGAAAGGATCCATCTTTTCCTGATTCAGGTATAAAACTTATAATATAGTGTGGATTGTTGACTGTGTAGATGTTTCATCGCAGGGGCATGGGCAAAGAGAGCGTGACCAATCATTTACCTGAGGGAATGTAACCAGATTATGGAAATTGCCTCGGCGTAGGCGCGTCAATAACATCCGGTCATAATTTCTTGGTGTGGATCGTAGATATGGTTGTATCCCCGTTTGAGTCGAGAGCAATTGATTGGCTCTGACTGATGTTTTCATAATTTTAGAGAACAATCTCATTGTCTCCAAGTGGTTGATACATAAAACCCTTAAATCTTTCCTCTTAATAAGAGACAGGCTATCTGGGCTAGCAAAGTAATCAGAACGATCAAAGTCATGCATACATTTTTTCACATAAGCGAGCCAAGGACTACATTGTACCCGTTGCAAGTTCAGACAGTCTTTTATCACGTCCCGGTTGAGACCAGTGGTAACGCCTATCCAGACCTTATGCCATGATAGAATCGGCTGAATTTTAATTAGGTCGGACAGGTATGACCGTTCCAGTTCGCCGTGGCAAATATATGTGCCCGTACTATTTGGGACAGCTAGAAGATATCTTAGAAACCAATTCTCGACTTGCTGAAGATACTCTACGTTTGCATAACCCCAAATACCAGCTCCGTACAGATCAACTGAAGTGCATTTAGCTTTGTATATTGTCAACAGATCGTTAATAGGACGCTTTCCTAACTTCCTGGCAAAGTTGATCAAAGCGCCTATGGCTTTGGCGAAAAGCAATTTTTTACAATTGATGGTTTTGCCCATGAGCCCCTTCTATCAAAGACAATTCCCACGTATGAGAAGTGATTAACAAATTCAAGTTTTTTGTTATTTATAAAAATGTCACGGCACTTAACACTGGGCTTGCTACATTTCTTGACAAAAGTTTTGGTAATATTAACATTAAGGTCTAGGCTTGACATATAAGATGCAAAGCTCAACACAATTTTCTGCAAGCCGATGCGGGCTAACAAGACCGCATCGTCGATGTATAACAGTGCACCAATTGTCCTTTTGCGTAAGCTAGGTAGGTCTTGGCATTCCCTCAATAAAGTGTTGCCCAGACTAATTATGTAAAAGGTTAAGAGGAGGTGGGCTAAAACACACCTCTGCCTTACCCCCTTCCTGACAGGGAAGCTGTGACTAAGTTCACCATTTCTACCATAGCAGACCCTGGCCCGGGCGTCTAGGTAAGATTGTTTTAAAAAAGTAATTAGTTGTGTTTCCACCCCCATGTCCTCTAGGATGTGCCACAGCTTCTGGTGATTGACACAGTCAAACGATGAGCAAAGGTCAACGAAACATATAAAAAGGTTCCCTTTTTTTGCCTGAGTATATTTTCCCAGTATGAGGCTCAGGTTCAGACTCTGTTCCACAGTACCTTGACCTTGATGGAATCTGCACTGAAGTTCTGAGATGACAGCTGTGTCCTCCTCCCACGACTGCAGTCTATTTAAAATAGCGCGCCCGGCCACGGCGAGTCCAGCAATGATATGGGTCTATAACAGGCCGGGTCGTTGCAGTCGCCTTTCTTAAAAATAGAGACAAGAATGGACTCCGTCCAAGTTGTAATGAACCCTTGTGTACAGCAGGCCCTTAAGACCAAAGTTAGGAGTGTGGAAATTTAGCTTGCAAACTGAACATTATCTGCGCCATCTTGCCTCTCCCCAGCGCCACGCACAGCGAATGCACGGCCGCCATTTTAGGCACCCCACTCTCTCCCCGCTCACTCTCGATCGCCAGCACCTTCCCCTGGCGCTGCAAGCATCCCCCCCGCGCGCCGGCCACCCCCGCTCTCTCATACAGGCCATAAACCCTCTCCTTCTGCGCGACCCTGCTACGGAACCCCTTCCGACCGACGACCCATACATGGTCATGCCTCTCCTTTGATTAAACCAGATTGGTCGCACACTGCTACACCTACCAGGCGTGTTCCCCCAATGAAAATGGTCCCTGAAGGTCAGCGTCGGCGGATACACCTATGCTCGAGTGTGAATGCAAGTATGCGTGGCGTGTGCCATCCCTGGACACGTGTTTCGAGGTAGTTGCCTCTCGTCAGCAGGGAGTAGGAAAATGTGTGGGGTTGCTGTGTAAGCTGCTAAAAACGTTATCAGGTCTAGTACCTCTCGTAGCGCGCAGGTGCGTAACCATGAGTCCGTCGACTCCACCGGCTCAAGGGAGCCTGAATATAAAGTTAAACCAGATTGGTCGCACACTGCTACACCTACCAGGCGTGTTCCCCCAATGAAAATGGTCCCTGAAGGTCAGCGTCGGCGGATACACCTATGCTCGAGTGTGAATGCAAGTATGCGTGGCGTGTGCCATCCCTGGACACGTGTTTCGAGGTAGTTGCCTCTCGTCAGCAGGGAGTAGGAAAATGTGTGGGGTTGCTGTGTAAGCTGCTAAAAACGTTATCAGGTCTAGTACCTCTCGTAGCGCGCAGGTGCGTAACCATGAGTCCGTCGACTCCACCGGCTCAAGGGAGCCTGAATATAAAGTTAAACCAGATTGGTCACACACTGCTACACCTACCAGGCGTGTTCCCCCAATGAAAATGGTCCCTGAAGGTCAGCGTCGGCGGATACACCTATGCTCGAGTGTGAATGCAAGTATGCGTGGCGTGTGCCATCCCTGGACACGTGTTTCGAGGTAGTTGCCTCTCGTCAGCAGGGAGTAGGAAAATGTGTGGGGTTGCTGTGTAAGCTGCTAAAAACGTTATCAGGTCTAGTACCTCTCGTAGCGCGCAGGTGCGTAACCATGAGTCCGTCGACTCCACCGGCTCAAGGGAGCCTGAATATAAAGTTAAACCAGATTGGTCGCACACTGCTACACCTACCAGGCGTGTTCCCCCAATGAAAATGGTCCCTGAAGGTCAGCGTCGGCGGATACACCTATGCTCGAGTGTGAATGCAAGTATGCGTGGCGTGTGCCATCCCTGGACACGTGTTTCGAGGTAGTTGCCTCTCGTCAGCAGGGAGTAGGAAAATGTGTGGGGTTGCTGTGTAAGCTGCTAAAAACGTGGTAGAAGAAGTAGTTAGTAATGTTTGCAACAGCCCTATCCTACCCATTGTAAAGAAGCAAGGCGAGGGGGATGAGAAAGCCTACCGTTTCATTGTTGACTTGCGAGAGGTTAACAAAGTAGTCATACCCCAGTACCCCGTAGTCTCAGACATCACCACCATCCTCACCCTGATTCCATCCACTGCCACCATCTTTACTGTTATTGACCTCAAGAACGCATTCTTTTCCATCCCCATCCACCCAGACAGCCGCTACCTGTTCGGCTTCACTTTAAAAGCCCGTTCGTACAGATTCTGCAGGGCACCCCAAGGCTACACTGAGAGTCCCAGTATTTACAGCCAAGCCCTCAAGAGGCAACTGGATGCAGTCCAACTACCCGATGGAGTGGTGCTGATACAGTACGTCGATGACATTCTTTTGGCGGCCGACACCACTCCTCTTGCCGTCACAGCCACCATTCACCTCCTCCGCTTCCTTGCGGAGAACGGTCACAAGGTCTCCAGAAAGAAATTGCAATTCTGCCAGCCCCAAGTAACGTATCTAGGCCACCTACTATCCAAAGACGGGAGGAAACTTACCCCTGACCGAATTCAAACCATCCTAGAAACCCCTGTTCCCAAAACTCAGAAGCAAGTACGGTCCCTAGTGGGCCTCACCTCCTTTTGTCGACAGTGGTTGCCAAACTTCAGTCTTACCATAAAGCCTCTGCTTTCCCTGCTGGCTAAAGATGTCCCCTTCCCCCTCCCCTGGACACCTGAATGTCAATCCTCCTTCAAAGAATTACGAAACGCCCTCTGCTCGGCCCCAGTCCTAGGAACCCCAGACTACACTAAACCTTTCTCCCTCTACACCCACGAAAGGGAGGGATGTGCGTTGTCTGTCCTAACCCAGTCCATAGGCCCTAAGCAACGCCCTTGTGCCTACTTCTCTGCCACTCTTGACCCCGTAGCCAGAGCTTTGCCCGCCTGCCTTCGAGCAGTAGCCGCCGCTGCTGTCTCTATCCGGCAAAGTGAGGGGATCGTGCTCTCGAACCCCCTCACGGTATTGGTACCCCATGCTGTTGACACCCTCCTGAACCAAACCAAGACTCAACACCTGACTAGCGCACGACTGACTGGTTATGAACTGACTCTGCTTGCACCCCACATCACATTGAAACGATGCACCACTCTGAATCCAGCTACACTACTGCCTCTCCCTAACGCTGACCCCAATGCATCCCCTATACATGATTGCGTGACCCTCACCGACGAACAAACCAAGAGTAGGGTTGACCTCCGGGATACTGCCTTCCCAGGCCCTGACGGAGAACTGTGGGTGGATGGCTCATGCATCAAGCTCCCCGATGGCACCACCTCAGCTGCCTATGCAGTCACCACAGCCCGAACAATTGTTGAGACAGCCCGCATCACACAGCGATCCGCACAGGCGGCGGAACTAATTGCTCTTACACGAGCCTGCATCCTGGCAGCAGGGACAACCGCAAACATTTACACAGACAGTCAGTACGCCTTCGGGGTAGTTCACCACTTTGGGCTCTTATGGAAAGAGAGGGGATTCTTGACTTCTCATGGCACACCCATCCTGTATGGAGATCTAGTCTCTGCCCTGACCGAAGCAGTCCTCCTCCCCACACGGTTAGCTGTGATCAAATGCCAGGCACACAAGAAGGTGACAGACATTATAGGACAGGGAAATGCACTGGCTGACATTACTGCCCGAACCACAGCCGAGAATAGGTCCACGACCCGTATGTACGTGACCAGGTCACAAACTGAGAAATGGAAGGATGCTAGGGAAACAATTAGGGATATCCAACTAGCCAGCACACCACACGAATTAACTGAATGGGCCCGGGTGGGATTGAAGGACGATGACGGTTGCTGGCGAACCAAAGACTTGAACAAATGGTTGCTACCAGATTCATACTTGATCCCCATGCTGACCATGGCACACTCCCCCGCACACATAGGGTCTGCCCCCATGATCGAACTCATCTCCAAAGTCTGGCACAACGACAAAATACCAGACTCAGCCAAACGTCTAGTCCAACAATGCCTAGTATGCCTCCAACACAACCCTGGGAAAGGAACTGCTGTACCCCGGGGAGGGTTTGGGGTCCCCAATCACCCCTTTGAAGTCCTACAAATGGACTATGTCCAGCTAGAAAGGTGCCAAGGTTTGAAGTATGTACTTGTCGTTGTGTGTGCCTTCAACAAGTGGGTGGAAGCCTACCCAACCCATGACAACACCGCTATGACTACCGCAAAAGTACTACTGAAGGAATTCTTCCCCCGATACGGCCTTTGTCGAATTTTGTGGAGCGACAACGGCCCCCACTTCGTAGCCGAAGTTATCCAACTCATCTTAAAAGGGTTGGGTGTAAAACAGAAGTTCCATGCGGTCTTCCATCCCCAATCTGCAGGCCTGGTTGAGCGACACAACGCCACATTGAAACTTAAGATAGCAAAAATAGTCGCCACCACAGGGCTAAGATGGCCAGACGCTCTCCCACTAGCATTGCTATCAATGCGTTCCACCCCCACCAAACACCACTTAACCCCCTACGAGGTCGTCTTCGGGCGGTCCATGAACCTTTGGACTGCACCAAAACCGACATCCATCCACGACGTCCCGGACGTCCTCATGTCTAATTATCTGTACAATCTAAGTAAAACGTTGTCTATCATCCATCAGCAGGTGCTGCACGCCATTTCCGATGTTTCCAGGGGCCCCGGGCACGACATCCAACCCGGTGACTTCGTCTTAGTGCGTAACTTCCAGCGCACCAAGAGTCTGGAGCCCCGGTGGACGGGCCCCCTGCAAGTCCTGATCACCACCCGAACAGCTCTTCGAGTGGAGGGGAAACGCAATTGGCTGCATGCACACCACTGCAAGAAGGTATCACCGACCCTGACAACCACGGACAACATCACCGCCCAAGAGGAACTTCTGGACAAAGACCGACCATCCCTGAGCCGCTGCCCGGATACAGAGACACTTGAATTGATTGAATATCCCGATCCCACTGTGCCATCCAAAGAAGGGTATAACTTGCGACGAAAGGAGAGAACTTCGGCTAAGCAGACCACAGGCTAAGTGGAAATCTCAGAGCGGTAGCCTAGTCACCTCAAAGGCCACCAGGAGAGAAACTAAACAAAGTCTGTGGTTCTGCCCGCTACCGAGTCTCTCGAAGGTGATGGAAGCGCCCGACATGAAGGTGATGGAAGCAACCGGACGTCCGAAGATCCCCTACAAAAACCCAAAGACTGACCGAATGCACAGCTTTAAGACTATAGCACTTTTTATGACCCTTCTCTTTTGCCTTCTCCTCATGGTCACCTTCTGGATCATGGAGGAGAACACACCCGCTCATAAGACATTGCTGACCACCGTTCAACCTACCACCACGAGGGAGCACCATCTGATCTCACTTTCACCCCAACTCCGAGAAAGGCGTAAGGAGTTTTGGAATAACTCTTTTGTGCAGTTGCTCCACCAACACAATCTTGCCACCAACGCCACTAACTGCTGGATCTGTGGATTGCTACCACATGCCACTGGGCACTCAATCCCTTTCATCCCTTCACCTTTTTCTGTCCATGGTTCCTGCCTCGCCTGGCTGATCCTTCTGCAGGAGAGCTACAAGGACAATGCCACTTCCGGCAGAACCATGTCACACTTCTACCATGGGTTCTGGCTGAACAAAACTGGTAGAACTTCCGCCCTCTTCTGCCCTCTGAGATCGAACACTTCCTTTCACATGGACATCCCTGCCAAAGAACGAGTTGAAATGCAAGTGTTCAACAATCCAGCCAGACCCACCTTCTCTTACCTCCGAAAACGGACGGCCGCCACCCTAACAGTGGCCCTGTCCGTCATCAACATCACTGGATCTGTATGCCTCGAAGGCCTGGGGGCACAGCTGGTGGGCCACAGCTCCTGCCTCATCACCCGAACATTGGACTCAGTTGACCCACCCTCCTTTGTTGCCTCCCCGAATATGTACTTCGTCTGTGGTACTAAGGCCTACACCTGGCTCTCGAAAGGTTGGGGAGGCACCTGCTACATCGCCTTTGTCCTTCCCCCGACATATGTGGCTCCAGCAAACCATCACCGACAGAAACGTGCCAAAGACATTGTACAAGCCGACTCCGCCGGAGCGCAGTTCATGGACGCAGTAAAAGGTCTTGTTCCACTCTGGGGTCCAATGGCGAACAGCCGTGCCATCCGCCTATTAACCCAGGCAGTCGAAACAGCAATGAACATTACAGCTGGCGCCCTCGCCAACAACACCGCTGAGCTTCAGGCCGTCCGCCTGGTGGCTCTTCAGAACCGCCTTGTTCTAGATGTGGTTCTGGCTGATCGTGGAGGAGCATGCCGCATCATTGGGTCCAGCTGTTGTACCTACGTACCAGATAACTCACCCTCAGTCTACAAAGCAATTGAACACCTCCACAGACTGTCCACAGAAGTCCATCAAGAGCAAGAAGAATGGTCGCTGGGGAGTTGGTTTTGGGACGCTATTAAAAGTTGGGGATGGAGGCTGTTTTCATTTATCCTAATACCGGTTGTGATACTATGTGGATGTTGCTTGGGGATTCAGTGTCTGCCACCTTTATGTTCGCTTTTAATGAACTGTATCTGCCCTAAGACTTTGAACTTTGAAACAGAGCGGATGAAAGCTCTTTATGAGGTGGAAGTCTGTAGTATTATGGGGATAAATCCGAACTAGACAAGCTGGCGAGATATGTTAAAAGGGAGGACTGTGGAAATTTAGCTTGCAAACTGAACATTATCTGCGCCATCTTGCCTCTCCCCAGCGCCACGCACAGCGAATGCACGGCCGCTATTTTAGGCACCCCACTCTCTCCCCGCTCACTCTCGATCGCCAGCACCTTCCCCTGGCGCTGCAAGCATCCCCCCCGCGCGCCGGCCACCCCCGCTCTCTCATACAGGCCATAAACCCTCTCCTTCTGCGCGACCCTGCTACGGAACCCCTTCCGACCGACGACCCATACATGGTCATGCCTCTCCTTTGATAACCCCTTTCCTCTGCGCCCCATTGTCCGAACTGGTCCCAGGCCATCACCTAGCCCTGCGGATGCAGTTTATTGCCCCTACTGTAAGGGAAACACCCCACATCAAAGGGATTACAGTAGATCAAAGCCCCTACCCCCTGAGACCCGACCGGTCACACACACCCCCGGGAATTGGCGGAATACCCTGCTGCGCAATAGCCATCTCCTACTGTGGGTGGGGTGGGAACTTCTACTGTATCTATGTGTGGGATCGGATCTGAACCGGGGCTTCAGGGGATATTCTCCCATACATCAAGGGAACCTCAAGAATGTACTATGTGTAATAAAGCAATAAACCAGTGTATAAGAGACCAGGTCTCAGAGATGCAGTTAGAGCACCTCGTGACGATACCTTGCTGTCTGATCTGATGTGTTCTGCTCCGACGGAATAAAACTTTGTTTCCTGCCTTCCAGTCTCCGGCGCCTGCCTCTTTCATTGGTAAATTATCGAGTGGTATGAGAGGCGATTACTGCCGGGCAAATACTTGAAAGGTTATCGACTGAAACTGCCGCTACCATTTAACAGGAGTGGGCCCCAGAGCAAAGAGCAGGATTTATATAGATCTACTGGGATACTGTCTGGTCCCGGAGCTTTTCCCCTTATGCTTGCGTTGATGGCCATCACCTCGTCCACATTAAAATCTATGCAGATTGGGAGGTAGCTTACGGGACCTGTTGTTACAGTAGGCTGGAAAAGTGGGTCACCCATGGATCCTCCCCGACTGTGTTTTCAAAGCTTGGTGAGGTTTTAGGGGCCTAGAACGGGGCATTCACAGCCTTCCAAAAACCTTTCATGTCCTTTAAGGCAGATACTTGCTTAAGACCCTGCCACAGTTCAGATCTAATGGCCTCTTTTCTTTCTTTGAGGGACGTTTTATACGCCATCCTGGCCCTTTTTATTGCTTCCTGATCTCTCCTCGGCTTGTGTAGAGCAGATTTCAGAGCTGCATGCGATTTGCTACACTGGGAATCAAACCAGCTTGCCGTACTATTAGAGGATCTTTTGGATTCTGTTATTAAATTATTTTGAATGGCTTGTGAGATTTTGCAGAAGGAGTTCAAAATACTGATATCTGTGGCCATCTCGTCAAGGCAAACCGAGAAGTCTGTTTTACACTTAATTTAAAGTGACTTAGTTAATTGTAAGGTATCTACTCCCGCCCATCTAATGCTGTATCCGTTCGATCTATTAATAACAAAATCCTGTGAAGGCTCAGTGGCCATGTGTCTAATGGATAACGCTTTGGTCGGCAGATCTACGGTAACGCTAATTGGGAAGTGGTCACTGAAGGCGACGGAATGGGTTTTAAAATTAAATGTTCTATCAGCATATCTATTTGATATTAAAAGAAAATCTATAGTTGAGCACGCCCTACCACCGTTAAATGTACCACTAAATGGTATGGGTGGTGAGCAAAGATCGTTGACGATGCCCAGGTCCATGGTATATTTAATCATGTTTAACATTTCCCCAAGGGTGGAACGCGAAAAATGAGAGATATCTATCTCATCATCAGGTAATAAACCGCAATATCCTCCTGCCGCATGAGTACAAAGGCTCATGTTGAAGTCCCCTCCACAGATTATGCAAAGGTCTTTGGTTGTGTTCCCATAAATAGCGTCCAGATCCTCCTGTAGCTGCCTTAAGACTTCCCTCGTTTGCACGGCAGAAATGTTACTTTAAAAATTTGAGAGAACAGTGCAATGGGATTTGTCAATCTGTTTTTTTAAAACCTAATAATAGGTTTTAGATTGTACACGGGCTACCCTTATTGCATTCAACCTGTGACATATGATAGTACATAGGCCACCCTCATTCCTCCAGTGACTGGAGGATACAGCCGGGGTAAAAAATGTTTTGAACCCGTTAACATGTCGAATATCATCTGCCTAGGTTTCTTGAAAGCATAGAATATCGAAATCATAAATGAATTTATGCCAGTCGGAGTTAGACAATTTAGTAGATAAACCTGCCACAAAAGTATGTTCATGAGGCTAGACCTAAGTTCGCCCTCAGTAATGCACTTAGTATACCACAGGCAGCGTTAAGGACGTTAGAGTAGTGATCAGTGTTAGTTAAAGGATGTGAATGGTAAGTATTTGTGATTGTTGAATGAGATCCCTGCTTATTGTTACCAGGTGCAGTATGTTCGTTAGCCACTTTGCTGTCTGGCTGGGCTTCGCCTTTGGCAGGTGGCCCCGGGCTTCGATGGATAGAATTATCAATTAAAACTTCAATATTGCTTTGGTCATTATGAGAGGCCTCCTTTTAGGTCCATAGGTACCAATTTTAGGCTAGGGGGATTGTTTTCTGTGGTCCCGCTTTGTACTGCATGACTAGTTGTGGAAACAAGTCAATCTATGTCTGAATCAGCGACTACAACGGTCCCATTCGTTGCGGTCGTCGATTCAGAGAGTGTACTCGCTTGGTCAGAATTGCCCCCAGTGGTTATAACAGAGGGTCCCTACTCTGGACCTCTCTCCACTCCTTGATCTCTCAGCTCGCACACACAGCCGGGACGGAAGTATAACTGGTCTTGAGTGAAGCACACACTTGGCTCCACTACGGAGTCCCATATCCAGGACCCTTGATACTGGCGGATTACACCCATTCCCTTCGATAAGCCAGGACGGAACTACATCTGGCTTAGAGAATCAAGATACCCTCTTGGCATTGCCTCATAGTCCTGAAGAAGTCTTGGTGTACATCCCCAGACAAAACACGTGTTGGCTGGGCAATTTATCGGCAGAAAAAGAAGAACACAACACTCAAGATTTTTCACTTTGTCTTTATTTTCTTTCGACTGTACAGTGATCGTAGCATTATGAAACTTTGAAAGATGGAGTACTTACTCTGCTTTGTTACTTTGACGTGTGCACAGGTCTGCACCAATTCAGCGTGACCTTGGTCTAGATTTTTGGGGGTTCAGGGTGGTTCCCCTTCCTGTTAGCACCGTCCCACACACCTCAACTCCAAATAAGATACGTGCAACCTTTGCAGGCGCCCTCTGTGAGAAGGTGGCCTGATATATGCTGTCCACTAGTTCTAGTGGGCACCTTGTATCAGTCCAAACAACCCCTTATGGTGAATGGTTAAAGACAACCTTATGTGAAAGCTATCCTAGTGGTAGCTATGGAGAGCAGCCTTCAGGCTAAGTCTTGAAGGAATGTAAAGCAGCTTGTTTTACCAG
Organism: Triturus cristatus; assembly: GCF_964204655.1. NCBI lineage: Eukaryota > Metazoa > Chordata > Amphibia > Caudata > Salamandridae > Triturus > Triturus cristatus. Next base: position 1,465,320 of record NC_140589.1, read on the forward strand.
TCTATAATCTCTTGAATGATCAAATGAAAAGACAACCACACCAGGTATATATTTAAAAGAAATGTATTTAGTTTAACACACACCCCTCTAGTCTCTTTATGAGACTGGAGTTCGAAGTACTTTAGTTACAAGTGTTTAAGCCTCAGTAAAAGCACAAATACACGTTTGGGCCCTAGGGGCGTACCAAACCATATACCAAAAAAGTGGTATAAGAACCACGACTGTAATAGGCACTAGGCCTATCGCCTCTAGAATCGCTGGGACCCCAAGGTAGTGACACAGGGGACCCACGGGAGCCGTATGCAGTGTGAAAACACAACCGCGGGTTCCTATTATCTTTTATGGGGAATGTCGCGGTTGGAATTTTAAAGATGAGGGACACTTCTAATCGAGTCAGGACTAAACCCTTTTGGACTTAGGCAGTTCTAGGGCTAGCACCCACGAGAGCACTGGAGTACTCGAGTTACCTCACCTATGGAAGCCGGGTGCATAGGTGTCTTTTGGTGTTGGGTCGCGTCGTCGATTCCAATGGAAGCCTGCAAAGAACTGCTGCTGCCGTGAAGAGGAGAAGTGTCCGGAGAGATCCAAGCCTGGATCTAGGATGTAAGGAACCTGAAAGCAGAGGGGACAGAGTCTGGGTCACTTGCCAGTGACCTAGGGCAGGATGGACCAATGCCCACAGATGTCGGGTGCTTCAAGTGAGTTGATGGGTGTCTTGACTCTTCAGCCACGAGGTCCAGGAGGCATCGACAAAGTCCATGAGCCGGATTCGAGCTGTCCCACGAAGTCTGTCGAGTGCTGCGGTGTCTGCGACCAGAAAGGACCCAACAAGCCTTGGCAATGGCAAGACACAGGAATGCAGAGAAAGGACTGCGGTGCAGACCAGCAAGGTCTGATGAACTCACCCAGCGAGGGTAAGTAAGGGCACATCTTGAGCAACCAGGAAAGCCCAAACAGAAGAGGAGTTGCCTTCATGGGGACCTGCTAGCCAACGGGCTAGTGATCGCGAAGGAGCCTTGAGCGGTCGCACTTGAAGCTGGCCCACGGGTCACTCGTGGAGTGGAGGCCAACAATCTTCGATGCAGGAGGTGCTCAAGGCTGGGGCTACTTGGAGCCCAAAGCACAACTTCGAGGATGACCAGGAAGATAGTGTTGCTGCAAAAGTTCACGGTGTCCAGGGGTCACGGTTCCACGTCACCCACGATAGCCACGGGCCTCAGCTTTGCTGTGGACTCAGGGTAGCCTCGGGGAAGTCTTGAAATCCACCTCTGGGGATGCAGAGACTTCGGCGTCCATCAGGAGCTTCAGAATTGCAGACCGGTCAGTTGCTTCTTTGGTGCCTGCCAAGCAGGGGAGTCACTCCTTGACCCCAAGGGAGATTTCTTCAGTCTTCTAGTTCAAGTAGAAAGTCGAAGGTCCAGGATATATGTTACAGAGGTTCATCCAGGGTAATCTAAAATCCTAGGGACTGGATTCCTATACTTATAGTAAGTTTAGGGGATCGACTAACTCTAAGGCCAACCTATGGGTGGGCCTGGGGTGGGGGTGGTTACACCCCTTCCCCTTTGTTCAGTTTCGTACCAGAGCAGGGGCTGAGTGCCCGTGCAACCGGTTTGAACTGGAGTATGCACAGGAACACCAAGTGTGCCCCCAGTGCAGGACTTCAAAGCACCAGAGAGTGTTCCCGCCCAGCCCCAATACACATCTGGGGAGGTGGTCACACCTCCCTTCGACAAGAAACCTATTGCCCAGGCCTCCCCTGCCAGAGTTTTGGTCAGCAGCAGGAGGCCAGGCCCGTGTCTGTCGCAGAGGCATGCATTTTGTGATGCCAGGGCTCAGGAAAGTCCTACCGGGTTTATCCAGTGTGAACATGTCTCTTCCTCTAGAAGGGTGGAATGCTACCCCCGCCGCCAAGCGTTTGACACCAAACACAACATGTTTTGATGCAGCCATTCCAACGTTAGCATTTACCGCGAGTTATAATGCACTTAAGAGTATATGGTATGGCTGTATCACAGAACAGCCAATAGGAAGTATTTACGAAAGCTGCTGAGGGGCTCAGCTCATGCTTGGGCACCCTCTCACATAAAACCAAGCACTCTGCATTCAGGATTGTCAAGGCCTGCCATAGAAGTGGCTTATAGGTTTATATGTGTCTGTATAAGGTAGTGATATAGGTAGCCTATACCACAGTAAGGGGTGCAAACACACCCTTACCCAGGCTATAGTAGCAGACCTGTGGTGTCATTTTAGAGTGCTTCCTAGGGGTGGCATAATATATGCTGCAGCCCCTGGTAGGCCTCTGAGGTACCTATGCCCTAGGTACATAGTATACCATATACTAGGGGCTTATAAGGCACTCCAGAATCCAGTTAGATATGTACCTAATGTACATGCAAACCATTTTACAGAGACAGCAGATAGACTGGGGCCCTGAATAGCAGGATCCCAGTCCAACTAAGTCATAAACCAGCAAAACACTAGGAAAAAAGTGGGGGCAACCATATAGTCAGATTCCACCTTCCTACATAACCATCCTCCCCCCAAACGAAAGGAGATAAGGCTAACCTTGGCCAGTTGAGCCTTTATTGACTAAGTAGCCATATAAGGAAGCACCTGCACTAGCATGGTTGCCCCCTGTCCTATGGTCCACTAAGCTGTTCCTCACCCTAAAGGTATTAGAGGATCTCCACCATGGGGAATTACTACCTGTGGTGTGCTTTGGGAAAGTAGAAGGCTGGTGAGGTGGCTGAGTAGAGAAGTGAGGCCCTAATAAAGTTGGCCTCAGCTTCCTCAGATCACTTGTCACCATGGATGCTTTCCATGACTGAGTTGTACTTTGCTCTAAGAGTCAACCTCTGGCTGCCTACAGCTGGGGGTTGGGTCCCTTTGGTTGGAACACTGGATGGGCTGGGCAGGTTTGGAACCTTTGGGTCCCATGTTTGCCCTTGCCCAACAGAGACTTGCTGGGGGAGGTCCCTACACAATGGTAATGGGGATTCCTCAGTGTGTTGAGGAATTCTCACCTGCCTAGGGCTACTAGACTGGGTTCACCAAATCTGCTGATGGGGGGGGAGGGGTTCCTCTGGACAGGAGGCCCTGTGAGGTCCACTGACCTTCCTGACCTCTGCAGCCCTGGGCTGACTGAGGCAGGGTAGAGAGGGGCAGGTTACCTGCTCCAGACTGGGTACCACCTTGGAAGGTTCCACTACCATCAGGGGTGTTGCCAGGCCAGGCCTGACTATCTCTGGGGCAGTTCCTTCACAAGGGGTAGGATCAGCTCCCTTAGGAGGCTGACCCTTACCTATTGTCTGGTGGGAAGAAGACTTTTCTTCAACCCTTGTGCTCTCTGGTGGAGGAGAGTGGGCCATTATTTTAGGCTCCATCACTCCAAACATATTCTGGGTTTGTGCTGTGGCCATCACAGCCCCACTACCTCTTTCAGGGATGCCCAGCATTCTTAGATGTGTTTGGTGTTCAACTTCAGCCCAGGCTGAAATTTCCAGAGCATTGCCCATCAGGCAATCTACAGGCAAGTTTGGGGACACTGCCACTCTTTTTGGGCCTGTGACTCCTCCCCAGCTGAGATTGACTATGGCCATGGGGTGATCTGTTCTGACACCATCAATGTTGGGCACCTGGTATTTAAACTCAGGTAAAAGCTGCTGAGGGGGCACTAGTTTCCCTGTCACCATGGTAACATTCGCCCCTGTGTCCCTGAAGGCCACAGTTGTCTGACCATTAATCAGTGGCTCCTATCTGTACCTGCCCAATGCATTGGGACCTATGGTAAAAGTGGCAAATCCCATGCCACCATCAGAGTCAGAGGAGTCAGGTGAGGAGGCCCTTCCTAAATTGGGGCCTACCTCTGTTCCACTTGCAAAAGCACCTAACCTTTTGGGTGCAATCCTACCACCTGGGGGATTACTACTAGTAGTTCCAGGAGGAATGGTAGTATTTGTTGGAGGAACATTTTCTTTATTGCCAATCCTGGGGCAACTGGGATCAGTTTTCCAGGGCCCAGGCTTTTTACAGACATGGCAATATGGTTTCTTTTCAGGAGAGGAAGGAGTTTGGGACCCACCCCCAGAAGAGGACTTTTGGGGCCCTGTAGAGGACTTATCTTTAGATTTGTCTCCACCTTTCTCTTGGGGCTTGGTAGAATCTTTCTTCTGGTCACCCCCCTGATTCTTAGGCCTTACTCTGGTTCTGACCCATTTGTCTGCGTTCTTTCCCAATTCTCGGGGAGAGGTCCGATCAGAGTCCACCAGGTACTGGTGTAAAAGCTGGTTTTGACAATTTCTAAGGATCTGCTCCCTCATAATCAAATTGTACAATCCCTTGAAGTCATGCACTTTGCTGACATATATCCAACCTTCCAGGGCCTTAGTAGCACAGTCAACAAAGTTAACCCAGTCCTGATTTTGTGCCTTTTGGGTATCTCTGAACTTTAACCTGTATTGTTCAGTGGTTAGGCCAAACCCATCTATCAGAGCACTTTTCAAGACTTTGTAATCATCAGCATCCTCTTCTCTTAGAGTGAGGAGCTTGTCTCTACCTTTGTCTGCAAAGGAGAGCCATAAGATTGTTGCCCACTGACCTTGAGGGACCTTCTGTACTTTACAGGCCCTCTCCAAGGCAGTTATCCATTTGTGGATGTCATCCCCACTCTGGTAAGGAGGGACAATCTTACCTAGGTTTCTATGGTCATAAGACCTCATCCTGTCTCTAGGGAAATTGCTGCCACCAAGGGACTCTAGTCCCTCCTTTTTACTAGCTCTGTAGCGCTCCAGGGCTTCCCTATCTAAGGACATCTGCTGCTTTCTGAGGTTGAACTTGTCTTGCTCATACTTCAACAGTCTCTCTCTCCTCTCCTGGGAGGTTTCCCTCCCTCTGTGAGAAGAAACAGAGGTTCCTATTGAGGAGTTAGACTGAATAGATCCCCTTGACTGAGATCTATCCCTTCGAGCCCTGTGTTCAGGCCTACCAGGACGAATGAAGGCAGTGGCATTATTGTCATCATGCTCATCCTCATCCTGATGGTCTGTGTCCACCAGAGTCTGGTCATTGTCACCAGTCTGGTCAGCATTAGATTTAGGGTCAGGGGAGTTTCCATCCCTGGACCCACCCTCAGGTGCTGCCCCACCCACACTGTCTCCATCCACAGGCCCACTAGGACTTGTGATATCATCCAGTTTCAGTATCTTTGAGATGCTGGGTGGATGGGCTTTTGCCTGTCTTCAGCTTCCTAATGGAACATAAGGCCCTATGCTGAGCAAAGGAGAGAACCTCATTTTTTATAGGGAAGGAGCTCACTGGTTCCAGGTAGGTACTCAGTGGTTCCTGGCTGGTTAGACATTACTAATGTGGTGTTGTGTACTGCACTACCTACACTAGTGTGGCCTACTAAACTCTCTTGAGTTGTAGAAAGGGTGTGCTATCCCTTAACCCCTTCGACGCTCATGACGGAACGGTTCCGTCATGAGCGTCGGTTGAGCTGTGCTCATGACGGAACCGTTCCGTCATGACCACGCCCGCGCAGGTAACGGTCAGCACCGCGGGGGAATCCGCCCCGCATGGAAGGGGTTAACACACAACTCTAAGTTCAGTAGAACTTACTGTAGCTAAACTTGATATTATATGTACCTCAGGTACCTTTAGTGGTTTTCAGTTAATCAATTCAGTTGAGATTATCTGGTAAAACAATAGCAAGCTGGAATCCCACACGCTGCCCACCAATGTGAGAAGGTGGCCTGATATATGCTGTCTACTAGTTCTAGTGGGCACCTTGTATCAGTCCAAACAACCCCTTATGGTGATAGGTTAAAGACAACCTTATGTGAAAGCTATCCTAGTGGTAGCTATGGAGAGCAGCCTTCAGGATAAGTCTTGAAGGAATGTAAAGCAGCTTGTTTTACCAGTCTATAATCTCTTGAATGATCAAATGAAAAGACAACCACACCAGGTATATATTTAAAATATATGTATTTAGGTTAACAATCACCCCTCTAGTCTCTTTATGAGACTGGAGTTCGAAGTACTTTAGTTACAAGTGTTTAAGCATCAGTAAAAGCACAAATACACGTTTGGGCCCTAGGGGCGTACCAAACCATATAATAAAAAAGTGGTATAAGAACCACGACTGTAATAGGCACTAGGCATATTGCCTCTAGAATCGCTGGGACCCCAAGGAACCACCCAAGGTAGTGACACAGGGGACCCACGGGAGCCGTATACAGTGTGAAAACACAACCGCGGGTTCCTATTATCTTCTATGGGGAATGTCGCAGTTGGAATTTTAAAGATTAGGGACACTTCTAATTGAGTCAGGATCAAACCCTTTTGGACTTAGGCAGTTCTAGGGCTAGCACCCACGAGAGCACTGGAGCACTCGAGTTACCTCACTCAGGGAAGCCGGGTGCATAGGTGTCTTTTGGTGTCGGGTCACGTCGTCGATTCCAATGGAAGACTGCAAAGAACTGCTCCTGCCGTGAAGAGGAGAAGCGTCCGGAGAGATCCAAGCCTGGATCTAGGATGTAAGGAACCTGAAAGCAGAGGGGACAGAGTCTGGGTCACTTGCCAGTGACCTAGGGCAGGATGGACCAATGTCCACATATGTCGGGTGCTTCAGGTGAGTTGATGGGTGTCTTGACTCTTCAGCCACGAGGTCCAGGAGGCGTCGACGTAGTCCACGAGCCGGATTCGAGCTGTCCCACGAAGTCTGTCGAGTGCTGCGGTGTCGGCGACCAGAAAGAACCCAAAAAGCCTTGGCAACGGCAAGTCACAGGAATGCAGAGAAAGGACTGCGGTGCAGACCAGCAACGTCTGATGGACTCACCCAATAAGGGTAAGTAAGGGCACATCTGGATACATCCAGGAAAGCCCAAGCAGAAGAGGAGTTGCCTTTGTGGGGACCTGCTAGCCAACGGGCTAGTGATCGCGAAGGAACCTCGAGCGGTCGCACTTGAAGCTGGCCCACGGGTCACTCGTGGAGTGGAGGCCAACAATCTTCGGTGCAGGAGGTGCTCAAAGCTAGGGCTACTCGGAGCCCAAAGCACAACTTCGAGGTTAACCAGGAAGATAGTGTTGCTGCAAAAGTTCACGTGTCCAGGAGTCACGGTTCCACGTCACCCACGATAGCCACGGGCATCAGCTTTGCTATGGACTCAGGGTAGCCTCGGGGAAGTCTGGAAATCCACCTCTGGGGATGCAGAGACTTCGGCGTCCGGCGGGAGCTTCAGAATTGCACCAGAGAGTGCTCCCGCCCAGCCCCAATACACATCAGCCTGTCTGGGAAGGTGGTCACACCTCCCTTCGACAGGAAACCTATTGTCCAGGCCCCCCCTGCCAGAGTTTCGGTCAGCAGCAGGAGGCCAGACCCGTGTCTGTGGCAGAGGCATCCATTTTGTGATGCCAGGGCTCAGGAAAGTCTTACAGTGTTTAGCCAGTGTGAACATGTCTCTCCCTCTAGAAGGGTGGAATGCTACCCCCGCCGCCAGGACTGGCGGGGGGATAGTATTTCAAAGCGTTTGACACGAAACACGACATGTTTTGATGCAGCCATTCCAAAGTTTGCATTTACCACAAGGTTATAATGCACTTAAGAGTATATGGTATGGCTGTATCACAGAACAGCCCTAAGGAAGTATTTCCGAAAGCTGCTGAGGGGCTCAGCTCATGCTTGGGCACCCTCTCACATAAAACCAAGCACTCTGCCTTCAGGATTGTCAAGGCCTGCCATAGGAGTGGCTTATAGGTTTATATGTGTCTGTATAAGGTAGTGATATAGGTAGCCTATACCACAGTAAGGGGTGCAAGCACACCCTTACCCAGGCTGCAGTAGCAGACCTGTGGTGTCATTTTGGAGGGCTTCCCAGGGGTGGCATAATATATGCTGCAGCCCCTGGTAGGCCTCTGAGGTACCTATGCCCTAGGTACACAGTATACCATATACGAGGGGCTTATAAGGCACTCCAGAATCCAATTAGATATGTACCTAATGTACATGCAAACCATTTTACAGAGAAAGCAGATAGACTGGGGCCTTGAATAGCAGGATCCAAGTCCAACTAAGTCATAAACCAGCAAAACACCAGGAAAAAAGTGGGGGCAACCATATAGTCAGATTCCACCCTCCACAAACCACATATGCTCAAAACTCTGCCCTTTGCATGAAACATTCATACCTGAACTGTGTTTTCTGGTCTGTTGGCCTGTCTTTGAGACAATGCAAAATTATGTCTTTGCAGGTGAAAAACTGGTCCAGATGGGCATAAGCTCGGAGCAGCCTTCCTCTGTGGTCTGGAATGTTGTCAAAGACCCGATCTACCTCACAAAGAGGGTTATGAACAACTTATTTATGAGGGTCATCTGATGTGATGCTGTCTAGCTGGGGGGGGGGGGGGAGGGGAGGGGTGTTTCTGCTGTTCTCCTGATCTCCCCTGCAAACACTTCAATGTTTGTGCATATTCATGAGTGTTGCCTGCCTTCAAAATACAGGATCCTGCATCAGAAACCACCCTGATCATAATATGGGAAAGAATGACAAGAAACAGAGAAAGATTTAGGATTTTTCAGAAGAAAAGCGAAGCTTTCATATGCAGCTCCCTACTGACAAAATGTCAGATCATGTGGGTGATATTGCTCTGTTCCACGGAACAGGACTCTCTGATTAAACGGCTGAACAGCTGACTGAAATTTTGGTAAATAGATTCTTATTGGTGTAAAACTGTGACTGGTGCAAAAGCATTTGGATAAGGTCACTGGGAGATTTACTGAAATGGAGGGCAGAACGAATGATGCTGAAAATGCATTGCTTGTACTTGAACTCAAGACTTGAATGCTGCTCATGTTCGACTTGAGGAGAGTGCCTGGAGCAGTAATATACACATGTGGGGTGTCTTTTGTTAAACAGCAAAATTGCAGGCTATTTTCCAAAGCCACTGTCAGATGTGTTGAAGGTTCTGAGAGCTCACCATTTCTTGGGTGCAAGACCAAAGCCAAAGGACAACCCTAGATCCACTGTTGCCAATGTTTTGAATTACAGGGACTCAACATTGAAGGCACCGAAGTAGGCTGGAGTCCTGTATTGTGAAAATCAAAGTGCAAGTATAGATCCTGACCTCACAGCTGCTGTTCAGTGTGGCTGAAACCATTTTGTTCTTGTGAAGGATGTACCTTCGACTAAGGGAGTATAGTATGTTGGGTTGCACTTAGCCAAATTGAAAATTGTATTTAAGAACAGATGACACTTCTTTGCAGATGTTGAAGCTGCCTTCACTTTTGATGAGCAGTTGGCCGAAGGATACTAGGTGTGTATGTTTGACCAATTAAGTGATTCTATGTTTGTGGATTTTTGTATGCTTTTTTATGTACATTTGATTCTGGATTGTTGGTGTGTCTTGCTTCTAAGGCACTTGTTGGTAAAAGTTGCTAAAATACATGGGAGACCATTAGTATGTAACCTTGCCCTTTCACATGGCTTGATGATGGGCTGTACCATGCCACCACAGGTAGATAGCGGTACTGTGTGCTGTCCGGGTGATGATTAAAATGACAATGACACCGATAAGTAGAGATATTGGGACCTTATATCTTGACAGTGTCTGATGGGGGGCTTTCCTCTATTTGCCCTTGTAGAGGCGCTTCAGACCCTAAATAGAGTGCCTCGCTTCAGCTGACTGCTGACCCAACCAATGACAGTGAGTAAGGGGTGAGCCTGCGCTGGAAGCTGTGGCATCTATACCACATACACAAAAATGGAGCCAAGGGGGTCAAAAAGGCAGGTCGCCCCCCACTCATGACCATATACAAAAAAGGACCTGCCTCGTACTAATCCTTGTTTTAAGCACAGTGTACACACTCAACACTTAATACTCAACGTACTGGCTTCTGCACAAACTGTTGCTCTTTAGCCGTCTTTGCGGCCCTGATTGCCATTCGCTAAGGAGTTCTAGTGTCACTGGCTATGTAAATGCCTGAAACTAGGTATATTTAGAAAAGTGTTTCCCCTAAAAAGCTATTATATCCCCACCACTATGTGTGAGAAGAAAAGAGGAAGAAAAAGCGAGTTCAAATTCAAATTCAACAGAACCATCGAGTATAGTCTCTGTTCCAATACCTCAAAAGAAAGAAGTGCAAAAAAGTGAGGCGGACGGCAGTACCTCACGGACGTAACCCCAACGAGGTTTATGCAGACAGGTACTCGCCCGCTACCTCACGTTCTCATCATAGGCGACTGCCGTCCCAAATGAAGATAAAGAATAAATCAAAAGTAGTTGTGTCTATTCTAATACCTAATGTGAAGTGGAACTAAAAATCTAAACTGTGTCTATGTTCCAACAACAAAAAAGTGGGTGTCGACCCTAAGAAAGAGGAGAGTGAGTCTGATCAGGACCCAAAACACTCCCAATTAATACCGGGCAAGACCACACTAGCTAAATCAGACTTTTATTTAGTGCTGTGTGGCTGTCCACTAAAACCAACATGTTTCGTTGCTTGTATGGATTGGCGGCAACTTCTTCAGGGCTAGGGTCGACTAGCCTCTCTGCTTTAATAGCTCTGACCAGTATAGTATCTGTCAGGACCTGCGGGAAACATAAAATACAAACACACACATTCAATACAGCACCCCAGTTACCTTTAAAGGGTAACACACATTCAATCAGGCACTTTAGCAGTTTGCATTGATTAACTGCAATGGACACAGTGCCTGTATCATCTGTATCAATCATATTTACCGTTGGGGTTGCTCATTTACAGCATACCTCAACCCTCAGAATAGGAGCGTCTGTGCTACCTCGGGTACTTCCGAGCTGCTTGCCCGCAAACCGCGGATTCGTATATCTAAAATGCATAGGAACAGAGAGTTATCTTATTGCATACCAGTATTGAACACCTTACACACCTATGTTAGTTACTAACTATGTGTAGGACCGCTATCATGTAATAACCAGGATCCTGTGATTTCCCCATATAGCTAACACACATGTATCATTTAATGCCTAACACGTCCTATCACGATTGGTTAGTATTAATCATCAATACTGCAAAGAGACTGAGCGAGGAACTGCTTAAAGAAATATTAGATTTGGAAACAGCACTGAAGGCAGATACCATCATAAAAGATATAAAAGAACAGTTGACCACAATCCAGAATGATGTTGGGGAATATCAAATTTATATGGTGAACCAAAAAATGAAGGGACTTAAAAGAAACCTAGAGAGATTTAGCCATGAATGGGCCTTTCCGTATGTCGAGGACAGTCATTATCAACAACCCCCAGAAACACCACACTTTACACGAGGGTCCAGAGGTGGGCGCCGGCAAGGTAAACGAACATTTAACAATTGGACGTTTGACAATACTAGCAGTGAAGAGGATGATTGCAATGGACAACCCTCTACCTCTGCTTCCACGTCCAACTTTAACCAGAGAGTCAGATTTAACACCACAGAGAGGCCAAACGAAGATCTGGGAGCCATGCTGAGGGATTTTTTAGAACAGCGCCCCCCAGATCAGAGAGGGACCAGTTACAGGGGGAGGGCCAGAGGCAGAGGCAGAGCACGCCACAACAACAATCCAGTGTGGCAGAATTTTTCACCCAGGATCACCCGTAGCAGGGGCAGAATACCCCAGTAACTAGGGAGGAGAATGACATTGTGATCAATCTGTCTTCACACATCTTGACAATAGACGAACACAGGGTCTTAAACAAAGGCCTTGGATATGTCCCCACTCCCAAACATGACAGCTTTAAGCTGCGGGGTGAACTGTACGGGTTGATGAGGAAGATCAAACTAAATAAATTCTTCCAGGGTAAAGAAACTGAGGCACCTTCGGTGTTCTCTACAAATCTGCGACGACCGTCCCAATTTTGCCCCCCTAACCATTCTATTGGCCCAGAAGTCCTTGTTTTTGAACAAAAAATCATGCAAGACATTAGTTCTTTGGAAGAACAACAGCAGGACCCCAGCCACAGCAACATGACAAAGGCTGATTGGTTAGCAGTACATTCCCTCCAGCAGAACCCTAGTATCACCATCAAACCTGCTGATAAGGGGGGAGCGGTGGTGGTGCTGGACACTGTGGATTATGAGCGGGAGGTGGCCAGATTGCTTGATGTACGACATAATTATCAACCTCTCATGAGAGATCCCACCAAGAACTTACAGACGACCATTCAAACGATGGTCGCGGAAGCCAAAGCAAAGAAGTGGATCACGGTCAAAGAAGCGGACTTTTTGATTAACGAAAAACCCAGGACCCCTGCGTTTTACATCGTCCCAAAAATTCATAAGGCACAGAGGCCACCCCCGGGACGCCCTATTGTATCAGGGATTCAATCTGTCCTGGAACCGCTATCCCAGTTTGCAGATTTCTTCCTGAGGGAATGTGTGATTACCCAACCCTCTTATGTACAGGACACCACATCAGTCTTAAAAATCCTGGATGACATTGTGTTTGACCCTCAACATCAATTGCTGGTCACAATTGACATCGAATCATTATACACCAGCATCCCCCAGGAAGCAACACTGGTGGCAGCAGCACATGCCCTGGGTGAGTGCGAATGGTTTTATGATGTCCCGCAAACCTTCGTTCTCCAATGCATTGAATTGGCCTTAACAAAAAACTTCTTCGCCTACAAGGACCAGCTATATTTGCAAGTGTCCGGTACGTCGATGGGGGCTACATTTGCCCCCAGTCTGGCTTGTATTTATGTGGGCCAATTTGAGACTAATTACATCTCACATTGCACCAATCTCTTCCAGAGGAACATTGCCCTCTGGAAGAGATATATCGACGATGTGCTCTGTATTTGGACAGGCTCTGCAGCAGATCTTGACAGATTCCTTCAGTGGCTTAATGGCCTCGATGAATGCCTCAAATTTACCTTGACTATCAGCAACACTTCAGCCACATATCTGGATCTCGATATCAGTGTAGTAAATCGGAAATTGGTCACTAATGTCCATCAGAAACCTACCGACAAGAACTCCCTCCTGCACTATAGATCCTACCACCCCAGGGCATTGAGGGACAACTTACCTGTAGGACAATTCCTGAGATATCGCAGGAACTGTTCGAACACTGAGGACTTTGTACAACAAGCAGAAACCTTATCATGTAAACTGGAGGCACGAGCATACCCTATCAAGGTTATCAAGCAGGCTAAAAAACGAGCCCTGAATACCCCACGAACGGCCCTCTTGGAGAGAACACCGAAAATCACAGGAGATTGCATCCCCGTAGTCACCACCTTTGGTCCCTTGTCGACACAAATTAGACAAGTGATCAGGAAACACTGGCCACTTCTACACACTTCTACCATGACCATGCCACAACCCCGCTTTGCCTTTAAACGCTCTACCAGTCTACGCGATCGCCTTGTGCACTCACGACCTAAGGGTGAGATCAAGTCCACAGGGATTCCGCCAGGACACTATCAATGCGGTGGTTGTAGTGTATGCGAACTCACCACTCCAACTAAGAATGTCATGCTGGCAAGTGGGAAGATTTGGCATTTGAATGCGTTCAGCAATTGTAATACTAACAACGTTATATATAGACTGACATGTCCATGCGGCCTTCACTACATTGGATTGACCACGCGTAAAGTGAAGGTCCGTGTACAAGAACATTTAAGTACCATTCGGATGGGCAAATTAACCACAAAGTTGGTCCAGCACTTCGTGACGGCCAGACATGGCCCTCACGAATTACGTTGGGTCGTATTGGAGCGGGTCTTGGGTGACATTTATAACATGGACGCCAGACTAACAATGAAGGAGGCACGTTGGATTTACCAGGAGGGAGCAGACCTACACGGCCTTAATGATTACATCGAGTGGAACAAGGTTGCAAATCAATAATTTACATCACATTGCAAACCTCATCCAAATGAACTGCATACATTTTTTGTATATCCGCAAGTATACATATAGTGATAGGGTGGTTAGGGCAACCCATGCAGACCCTGCACACCATCTGAGTACACTGTCCTGTCGACATCTCGGAGGGCCATTCATGGGCTGTGACAATATCGGTAATCATTTGCATGACACATTGTTAGGACCCTATTGTAAATATATAACAACTGAAGGGCCCTGGAATGTGTGCTATGTTGCAGCCAGTTCATTATCTCACTAAGCCAATTGGGGAGTGTGGTGCATTGGTTAATAACATCATGACACCATACACGCTAGCTCCATTATGGGTATGTGTCCCGGTGTACATAAGATGGCCGCGATTGCCCTCAGTGCACGTCCGCACATGTCAACGACACCGTATACGCTATTTCCATTTTGGGCGCGTATTCCGGTTTACACAAGATGGCCGCTGTTGCCTTCAGTTCACGCTCGCGCATGGGCATAGTCAACACGCGCGTAGCATTTAAACAAGAAAGAGCCACACAGCCCGCGATGGAGGCTGGATAGAACACGGAGCGCAAGACTGACGAGGTGAGACTGATAGCGGGCTGGGTGTGGTAGACTGTACACAGAATAGAGCAAATGCATACTCTTAGTTCCCGTTAGTGGCCGTCTAATACATCCAATCTCCCCGGTTTCGGAGGGCGGGGCGGTGTCATCGGAGAGCCCACACGGTGTGCACCCCGCCATCACAACTTAACCATATACAGCTAGCACAACTTGGATAGGACCATTAATACAATGAGGAAGCGAAGCGTATTAATTTATGTGGCCATCCTAACGTGATGGGACGTGTTAGGCATTAAATGATACATGTGTGTTAGCTATATGGGGAAATCACAGGATCCTGGTTATTACATGATAGCGGTCCTACACATAGTTAGTAACTAACATAGGTGTGTAAGGTGTTCAATACTGGTATGCAATAAGATAACTCTCTGTTCCTATGCATTTTAGATATACGAATCCACGGTTTGCGGGCAAGCAGCTCAGAAGTACCCGAGGTAGCACAGACGCTCCTATTCTGAGGGTTGAGGTATGCTGTAAATGAGCAACCCCAACGGTAAATATGATTGATACAGATGATACAGGCACTGTGTCCATTGCAGTTAATCAATGCAAACTGCGGAAGTGCCTGATTGAATGTGTGTTACCCTTTAAAGGTAACTGGGGTGCTGTATTGAATGTGTGTGTTTATATTTTATGTTTCCCACAGGTCCTGACAGATACTATACTGGTCAGAGCTATTAAAGCAGAGAGGCTAGTCGACGCTAGCCCTGAAGAAGTTGCCGCCAATCCATACAGGCAACGAAACATGTTGGTTTTAGTGGACAGCCACACAGCACTAAATAAAAGTCTGATTTAGCTACTGTGGTCTTGCCCGGTATTAATTGGGAGTGTTTTGGGTCCTGATCAGACTCACTCTCCTCTTTCTTAGGGTCGACACCCACTTTTTTGTTGTTGGAACATAGACACAGTTTAGATTTTTAGTTCCACTTCACATTAGGTATTAGAATAGACACAACTACTTTTGATTTATTCTTTATCTTCATTTGGGACGGCAGTCGCCTATGATGAGAACGTGAGGTAGCGGGCGAGTACCTGTCTGCATAAACCTCGTTGGGGTTACGTCCGTGAGGTACTGCCGTCCGCCTCACTTTTTTGCACTTCTTTCTTTTGAGGTATTGGAACAGAGACTATACTCGATGGTTCTGTTGAATTTGAACTCGCTTTTTCTTCCTCTTTTCTTCTCACACATAGTGGTGGGGATATAATAGCTTTTTAGGGGAAACACTTTTCTAAATATACCTAGTTTCAGGCATTTACATAGCCAGTGACACTAGAACTCCTTAGCGAATGGCAATCAGGGCCGCAAAGACGGCTAAAGAGCAACAGTTTGTGCAGAAGCCAGAACGTTGAGTATAAAGTGTTGAGTGTGTACACTGTGCTTAAAACAAGGATTAGAACGAGGCAGGTCCTTTTTTGTATATGGTCATGAGTGGGGGGCGACCTGCCTTTTTGACCCCCTTGGCTCCATTTTTGTGTATGTGGTATAGATGCCACAGCTTCCAGCGCAGGCTCACCCCTTACTCACTGTCATTGTACGAGGTAGGTCCTTTTTTGTATATGGGCATCTATACCACAACCAATACTTCCTGGATTGTGTGGGCTTGGTAGTCTTGCACCATTAGGCAGTCTGGAAAACAAGGACAACTTGTCTTGATTAGAAGGCAGAGCGAGGCAGAGTGAGCTGGATTGTGGTAGGAGTTGGATATTTCATAATGCTTGATGTGGGAAATACAACTTTCTCCCCAGTGTGCCTTCCATATTCTGCGTGCATTGAGTGTTTCACCTGTTGGAAGCTTACTTATGAGTCTCAATGTTTTTTGGGCCAATCTCTTCTGGATGATATACCCGCACCAGTGAAGCAGAAAAGACACTCTTCTCGGTCTTCCACAATGTTAATCCCAGTGTCACTTCTGTAGTTGTGTCCTTTGACACATAGAAGGAGTTTGTTCCTGTCAAACAACTTTTTCTGTTCAAGGTAGTGTGGACGTTGGGGATTGGGAACTATATTCTTTCCTTTGTTAAATTGCTGTATACTTAGCCCTTCCCACAGAGTCTGGTGACCAAGGTGATACCTGATGACTCAATGCTTGGGCATGGCACTAGGCAGAGATGCTCACTTTACCCGCTTCTTTTTGCCACGGTGAGAGAGACCCTGCATGCTTTATTCGTGAAAAATACTATGATAGTGGGGTTAAGTTCTGTTCCCACCCAGAAATCATTAGTGTATTGTTGGGGTAATCAGAGTTATTTTCATAACCCCAGTCTCCCAAGATCCAAAGGTTCTGTTTGACTTTAATTATCAAGTTATTCTTTTCTGAAATTGGGGTCTCCTAATTTCCATGATTGGTTGCAAATCTCTCACCAACTTGGTAGATTTTCCCGAACTCCCTCATATATTTCATAACATCCCAATTCTTTATCTTCAGTAACCATATTTAATTATTTAACTCATCATATCCTGACTGCTTCACATCTGAGGCATTTGGCATCAAGTATGTACTACATAGTAATGGAGTAACTGAAGTAACTGGGATTCTAAGCAGGCAAGGGTGAGAGTGTTGGGCCATATCCTCTCAGATCTCCTTGTTTGCAAACCAAAAATGTCTCCTTGAATTATGAACACAGATTACTCCACTTTAAATTCCTGCATTAGGTCTGTGTTATGCCTGCCACGTTGTACGGGATAGACCAATCAGTCCTTGATGGGCTTTAGGACAGATTTCTTACACCTGGTGTAGCCCTAACATCCTAAATAGTATTTCCGGTAGGAGGTTGGGAAAGAACCGTTTGAAATAGTGGGGAAGAATCTCATTAGGACTCCTGAGACGTGGCTGTTGGGATTTATTAAGGTGAGCCCAAAGACAAAAAAGTGTTTTAGATGTTATGTAGCTGTCAACGCTCTAATTAAAATAATTAAAAGGGTAAAGACATAGGATTGGGACTGTCAGAGCCTTTATAAGACTCAGTCCAAGCCAAACAAACTAACAAGAGACAGAACTCCTAGACAAACTTTATAAATTTATTCGAAATTATAATTCTTACAGACTACAAAAAGATAGTAAATCGATTATGAATGATCTCAAACTAAATAGTCAAAGTCATACTCTGCAAAGAGGACTAACATAAGGGCAGTGTCTTAAGCATGTCATCGCCAGAACCAAAAATGAAGCAAATAAAAAGGCTTTCATTGAGTCTGCTTGGTTAGAAAGCCCATCTGGTGCAGAGTCTACTCAGTTTAACAGTCCAAGAAAGTCTGGCACATATGCCAACGATTTAGACCGAAACCCCACACACATTCAGTGTGAGTTATAACACACTAGTGTTGAACTACTATTCTAATAAGCCACGGGAGATTGTAATACATAGGATACATTCAATAAGATACATCTGGAAGCACCAACTTGACTGCATATTAATAAATGAATGTATGCATACGGAATGAAGAAAATGACATGATGTTTATATAATGCAGAAATACAATAAACAGTTCAACCAAATTGAAAGTTACAAGGACAGTGTTAGAATCCGGGTTCTCTGGTTGGCACAGGTAGGTACTTGTGACAAGCAGGGAACCTTTCCTCTAGTCAGGGTAAGGGGTTACACTCCTAAAATAACACCTGCTCACCCTCTGGTAGCTTGGCGCAAGCAGACAAGGCTTATCTCAGAGCGTTATAGGTTAAGCATTTGTGAACACATACAGTAACCAAGTGACAACACTACAAATGGACACCACACAGGTTTTTATATTAACCCCTTCGCTGCTGCGGACATTCCGCTGCAGCGCTGGGGGGGGCAGGGGGGCAGCGCGGCGGGCCTGTGCTCATGACGGAGCCGCTCCGTCATGAGCCACAGTTGAGCTGTGCTCATGACGGAACGGTTCCGTCATGACTCCGCCCATTTGCGTTGTCCCCCCGCACAGGCGGGGAAACAGCGCCGCGTAGGCGGAGCGGCCGCCAACGGGAGTGTCATGACGGAACCGTTCCGTCATGAGCACACGCCAACCGTGGCTCATGACGGAACGGTTCCGTCATGAGCAGGGAAGGGGTTAAAAATAAGGATTCTTTATATAGAGTTACCACAAGACCATTAAACGACAAAAATACACAATACTGTTATTTTAGACGGTAGAAGTTTGCTTAGTTCTCTTAAGTTCTTAAATGCGACACTTTAAGTCAATGTACCTTAGATGCGACATGCAGGGCAACGAAAGTGTTGCAACGATGCTGATTCGATTAAGTTTTTGGTGCAAAGAAATAAAGACGTGAAGATCTTCCAGATGCGTTACGCTTCTCCGATGTTGCGAGAAGACTCGACTCGATGCGTCAACTACAGCGGCGTCACCCCTCTACGCGATGCGATGACAGCGGTCTTGACATTGCCCTCTGGAAGAGATATATCGACGATGTGCTCTGTATTTGGACAGGCTCTGCAGCAGATCTTGACAGATTCCTTCAGTGGCTTAATGGCCTCGATGAATGCCTCAAATTTACCTTGACTATCAGCAACACTTCAGCCACATATCTGGATCTCGATATCAGTGTAGTAAATCGGAAATTGGTCACTAATGTCCATCAGAAACCTACCGACAAGAACTCCCTCCTGCACTATAGATCCTACCACCCCAGGGCATTGAGGGACAACTTACCTGTAGGACAATTCCTGAGATATCGCAGGAACTGTTCGAACACTGAGGACTTTGTACAACAAGCAGAAACCTTATCATGTAAACTGGAGGCACGAGCATACCCTATCAAGGTTATCAAGCAGGCTAAAAAACGAGCCCTGAATACCCCACGAACGGCCCTCTTGGAGAGAACACCGAAAATCACAGGAGATTGCATCCCCGTAGTCACCACCTTTGGTCCCTTGTCGACACAAATTAGACAAGTGATCAGGAAACACTGGCCACTTCTACACACTTCTACCATGACCATGCCACAACCCCGCTTTGCCTTTAAACGCTCTACCAGTCTACGCGATCGCCTTGTGCACTCACGACCTAAGGGTGAGATCAAGTCCACAGGGATTCCGCCAGGACACTATCAATGCGGTGGTTGTAGTGTATGCGAACTCACCACTCCAACTAAGAATGTCATGCTGGCAAGTGGGAAGATTTGGCATTTGAATGCGTTCAGCAATTGTAATACTAACAACGTTATATATAGACTGACATGTCCATGCGGCCTTCACTACATTGGATTGACCACGCGTAAAGTGAAGGTCCGTGTACAAGAACATTTAAGTACCATTCGGATGGGCAAATTAACCACAAAGTTGGTCCAGCACTTCGTGACGGCCAGACATGGCCCTCACGAATTACGTTGGGTCGTATTGGAGCGGGTCTTGGGTGACATTTATAACATGGACGCCAGACTAACAATGAAGGAGGCACGTTGGATTTACCAGGAGGGAGCAGACCTACACGGCCTTAATGATTACATCGAGTGGAACAAGGTTGCAAATCAATAATTTACATCACATTGCAAACCTCATCCAAATGAACTGCATACATTTTTTGTATATCCGCAAGTATACATATAGTGATAGGGTGGTTAGGGCAACCCATGCAGACCCTGCACACCATCTGAGTACACTGTCCTGTCGACATCTCGGAGGGCCATTCATGGGCTGTGACAATATCGGTAATCATTTGCATGACACATTGTTAGGACCCTATTGTAAATATATAACAACTGAAGGGCCCTGGAATGTGTGCTATGTTGCAGCCAGTTCATTATCTCACTAAGCCAATTGGGGAGTGTGGTGCATTGGTTAATAACATCATGACACCATACACGCTAGCTCCATTATGGGTATGTGTCCCGGTGTACATAAGATGGCCGCGATTGCCCTCAGTGCACGTCCGCACATGTCAACGACACCGTATACGCTATTTCCATTTTGGGCGCGTATTCCGGTTTACACAAGATGGCCGCTGTTGCCTTCAGTTCACGCTCGCGCATGGGCATAGTCAACACGCGCGTAGCATTTAAACAAGAAAGAGCCACACAGCCCGCGATGGAGGCTGGATAGAACACGGAGCGCAAGACTGACGAGGTGAGACTGATAGCGGGCTGGGTGTGGTAGACTGTACACAGAATAGAGCAAATGCATACTCTTAGTTCCCGTTAGTGGCCGTCTAATACATCCAATCTCCCCGGTTTCGGAGGGCGGGGCGGTGTCATCGGAGAGCCCACACGGTGTGCACCCCGCCATCACAACTTAACCATATACAGCTAGCACAACTTGGATAGGACCATTAATACAATGAGGAAGCGAAGCGTATTAATTTATGTGGCCATCCTAACGTGATGGGACGTGTTAGGCATTAAATGATACATGTGTGTTAGCTATATGGGGAAATCACAGGATCCTGGTTATTACATGATAGCGGTCCTACACATAGTTAGTAACTAACATAGGTGTGTAAGGTGTTCAATACTGGTATGCAATAAGATAACTCTCTGTTCCTATGCATTTTAGATATACGAATCCGCGGTTTGCGGGCAAGCAGCTCAGAAGTACCCGAGGTAGCACAGACGCTCCTATTCTGAGGGTTGAGGTATGCTGTAAATGAGCAACCCCAACGGTAAATATGATTGATACAGATGATACAGGCACTGTGTCCATTGCAGTTAATCAATGCAAACTGCGGAAGTGCCTGATTGAATGTGTGTTACCCTTTAAAGGTAACTGGGGTGCTGTATTGAATGTGTGTGTTTATATTTTATGTTTCCCACAGGTCCTGACAGATACTATACTGGTCAGAGCTATTAAAGCAGAGAGGCTAGTCGACGCTAGCCCTGAAGAAGTTGCCGCCAATCCATACAGGCAACGAAACATGTTGGTTTTAGTGGACAGCCACACAGCACTAAATAAAAGTCTGATTTAGCTACTGTGGTCTTGCCCGGTATTAATTGGGAGTGTTTTGGGTCCTGATCAGACTCACTCTCCTCTTTCTTAGGGTCGACACCCACTTTTTTGTTGTTGGAACATAGACACAGTTTAGATTTTTAGTTCCACTTCACATTAGGTATTAGAATACACACAACTACTTTTGATTTATTCTTTATCTTCATTTGGGACGGCAGTCGCCTATGATGAGAACGTGAGGTAGCGGGCGAGTACCTGTCTGCATAAACCTCGTTGGGGTTACGTCCGTGAGGTACTGCCGTCCGCCTCACTTTTTTGCACTTCTTTCTTTTGAGGTATTGGAACAGAGACTATACTCGATGGTTCTGTTGAATTTGAACTCGCTTTTTCTTCCTCTTTTCTTCTCACACATAGTGGTGGGGATATAATAGCTTTTTAGGGGAAACACTTTTCTAAATATACCTAGTTTCAGGCATTTACATAGCCAGTGACACTAGAACTCCTTAGCGAATGGCAATCAGGGCCGCAAAGACGGCTAAAGAGCAACAGTTTGTGCAGAAGCCAGAACGTTGAGTATAAAGTGTTGAGTGTGTACACTGTGCTTAAAACAAGGATTAGAACGAGGCAGGTCCTTTTTTGTATATGGTCATGAGTGGGGGGCGACCTGCCTTTTTGACCCCCTTGGCTCCATTTTTGTGTATGTGGTATAGATGCCACAGCTTCCAGCGCAGGCTCACCCCTTACTCACTGTCATTGTACGAGGTAGGTCCTTTTTTGTATATGGGCATCTATACCACAACCAATACTTCCTGGATTGTGTGGGCTTGGTAGTCTTGCACCATTAGGCAGTCTGGAAAACAAGGACAACTTGTCTTGATTAGAAGGCAGAGCGAGGCAGAGTGAGCTGGATTGTGGTAGGAGTTGGATATTTCATAATGCTTGATGTGGGAAATACAACTTTCTCCCCAGTGTGCCTTCCATATTCTGCGTGCATTGAGTGTTTCACCTGTTGGAAGCTTACTTATGAGTCTCAATGTTTTTTGGGCCAATCTCTTCTGGATGATATACCCGCACCAGTGAAGCAGAAAAGACACTCTTCTCGGTCTTCCACAATGTTAATCCCAGTGTCACTTCTGTAGTTGTGTCCTTTGACACATAGAAGGAGTTTGTTCCTGTCAAACAACTTTTTCTGTTCAAGGTAGTGTGGACGTTGGGGATTGGGAACTATATTCTTTCCTTTGTTAAATTGCTGTATACTTAGCCCTTCCCACAGAGTCTGGTGACCAAGGTGATACCTGATGACTCAATGCTTGGGCATGGCACTAGGCAGAGATGCTCACTTTACCCGCTTCTTTTTGCCACGGTGAGAGAGACCCTGCATGCTTTATTCGTGAAAAATACTATGATAGTGGGGTTAAGTTCTGTTCCCACCCAGAAATCATTAGTGTATTGTTGGGGTAATCAGAGTTATTTTCATAACCCCAGTCTCCCAAGATCCAAAGGTTCTGTTTGACTTTAATTATCAAGTTATTCTTTTCTGAAATTGGGGTCTCCTAATTTCCATGATTGGTTGCAAATCTCTCACCAACTTGGTAGATTTTCCCGAACTCCCTCATATATTTCATAACATCCCAATTCTTTATCTTCAGTAACCATATTTAATTATTTAACTCATCATATCCTGACTGCTTCACATCTGAGGCATTTGGCATCAAGTATGTACTACATAGTAATGGAGTAACTGAAGTAACTGGGATTCTAAGCAGGCAAGGGTGAGAGTGTTGGGCCATATCCTCTCAGATCTCCTTGTTTGCAAACCAAAAATGTCTCCTTGAATTATGAACACAGATTACTCCACTTTAAATTCCTGCATTAGGTCTGTGTTATGCCTGCCACGTTGTACGGGATAGACCAATCAGTCCTTGATGGGCTTTAGGACAGATTTCTTACACCTGGTGTAGCCCTAACATCCTAAATAGTATTTCCGGTAGGAGGTTGGGAAAGAACCGTTTGAAATAGTGGGGAAGAATCTCATTAGGACTCCTGAGACGTGGCTGTTGGGATTTATTAAGGTGAGCCCAAAGACAAAAAAGTGTTTTAGATGTTATGTAGCTGTCAACGCTCTAATTAAAATAATTAAAAGGGTAAAGACATAGGATTGGGACTGTCAGAGCCTTTATAAGACTCAGTCCAAGCCAAACAAACTAACAAGAGACAGAACTCCTAGACAAACTTTATAAATTTATTCGAAATTATAATTCTTACAGACTACAAAAAGATAGTAAATCGATTATGAATGATCTCAAACTAAATAGTCAAAGTCATACTCTGCAAAGAGGACTAACATAAGGGCAGTGTCTTAAGCATGTCATCGCCAGAACCAAAAATGAAGCAAATAAAAAGGCTTTCATTGAGTCTGCTTGGTTAGAAAGCCCATCTGGTGCAGAGTCTACTCAGTTTAACAGTCCAAGAAAGTCTGGCACATATGCCAACGATTTAGACCGAAACCCCACACACATTCAGTGTGAGTTATAACACACTAGTGTTGAACTACTATTCTAATAAGCCACGGGAGATTGTAATACATAGGATACATTCAATAAGATACATCTGGAAGCACCAACTTGACTGCATATTAATAAATGAGTGTATGCATACGGAATGAAGAAAATGACATGATGTTTATATAATGCAGAAATACAATAAACAGTTCAACCAAATTGAAAGTTACAAGGACAGTGTTAGAATCCGGGTTCTCTGGTTGGCACAGGTAGGTACTTGTGACAAGCAGGGAACCTTTCCTCTAGTCAGGGTAAGGGGTTACACTCCTAAAATAACACCTGCTCACCCTCTGGTAGCTTGGCGCAAGCAGACAAGGCTTATCTCAGAGCGTTATAGGTTAAGCATTTGTGAACACATACAGTAACCAAGTGACAACACTACAAATGGACACCACACAGGTTTTTATATTAACCCCTTCGCTGCTGCGGACATTCCGCTGCAGCGCTGGGGGGGGCAGGGGGGCAGCGCGGCGGGCCTGTGCTCATGACGGAGCCGCTCCGTCATGAGCCACAGTTGAGCTGTGCTCATGACGGAACGGTTCCGTCATGACTCCGCCCATTTGCGTTGTCCCCCCGCACAGGCGGGGAAACAGCGCCGCGTAGGCGGAGCGGCCGCCAACGGGAGTGTCATGACGGAACCGTTCCGTCATGAGCACACGCCAACCGTGGCTCATGACGGAACGGTTCCGTCATGAGCAGGGAAGGGGTTAAAAATAAGGATTCTTTATATAGAGTTACCACAAGACCATTAAACGACAAAAATACACAATACTGTTATTTTAGACGGTAGAAGTTTGCTTAGTTCTCTTAAGTTCTTAAATGCGACACTTTAAGTCAATGTACCTTAGATGCGACATGCAGGGCAACGAAAGTGTTGCAACGATGCTGATTCGATTAAGTTTTTGGTGCAAAGAAATAAAGACGTGAAGATCTTCCAGATGCGTTACGCTTCTCCGATGTTGCGAGAAGACTCGACTCGATGCGTCAACTACAGCGGCGTCACCCCTCTACGCGATGCGATGACAGCGGTCTTGGCAGCGGCACTCTTCTCCGACGTTTGCGAGACGCTTCCGCTCGATGCAATGCTGCAGCGGCGTCACCCCTTTACGCGATGCGACGACAGCAGCTCCGACGGCGGCACGCTTCTCCGTAGATGCGAGGCGCTTTTCTTGATGCGGTGCAATGCGACAACTACGATGGCTGCGATGGCGACACGCTTCTTCCTCGATACGAGACTCTTCTCTTGATGCGGTGCAATGCGTCAGCTACGATGGCTGCGATGGCGACATGCTTCTTCGGCGTTGCGAGACACTTCCGGAATGATGCGAGACGCTTCCGCTCGATGCGAGGCTGCAGCGGCGACACCCTTTGCGAGATGCGACGACAACAACTCCGACAGCAGCACGCTTCTCCTTCTTGAGTCGCGCTTCCAGCTCCTTGCGACACGCAGTCCCTCAGAAGGCCCAACAACAGCAGCAGGCACTTCCAAAAGACTCTGGGGAGCTGGGGGGTGAAGTCCACTGGTCCTGGGACTTTGTTCAGGGGGCAAGCTCAGCTCAAGCCCTTGGAGATCTTTTAAGCACAAGTTGAAATAAAATCTTTGTAGTCTTTTCTCCTCTCCTTCCAGCAGCAAGGCAACCACTGCAGGCCAATCCCCCAGGTCAGGGACAGTACTCCTCCTTACAGCTTTCCCAGTTCCTTCTCCTCAGGCAGAGGTTCTTCTTGTCAAGCAGGATCTAATTTCTTGGGAGCAGGGTCCCAATACTTATACCCCTAATTCCTTTGTTCCTCTGGGGTAGAGGGGCCTTTGCCCAGTCCAAACCAGTTCTTGAGCACTTTGTTGACATGACTGCCTTTCTATTTAGGGTGCAGGGCAGAGACATCAGCTGCTCCACAGGAGGTGGAGCCAGCATTGTGGTGGTAGAGCATAGCCCTATTCAGAGTCCAGGTGCACTCCTCCCACCCATCTGGATGTCAATCTCTCTATTCTTCACCAGGCTACCTAGCCCTGCCCCTCTGGGTTTCCCCAGCCCTGTCACTCACACAAACCAGACAATCAATCAATCAAAGACATTTATAGAGCGCACTACCTACCCGTAGGGTCTCGAGGCGCTTGGGGGGGGGGGGGGGTGCCGCTACTGCTCGAACAGCCAGGTCTTGAGCTTCTTCCTGAAGGAGAGGTGGTCTTGGGTCAGGCGCAGGTCGGCCGGGAGGGAGTTCCAGGTCTTGGCGGCCAGGTAGGAGAAGGACCTTCCTCCTGTAGTGGCTCTGCGGATGCGTGGGATGGCGGCGAGGGCGTGGCTGGCGGATCGGAGGTGGCGTTTGGGGGCGTAGCAGTTGATGCGGTTGTTGAGGTAGCTCGGGCCTTGGTCGTGGAGAGCTTTGTGTGCGTGGGTAAGGAGGCGGAAGGGGATTCTCTTGTTGACCGGGAGCCAGTGCAGGTCTCTTAGGTGTCCGGAGATGTGGCTGTGTCGTGGGATGTCGAGGATGAGTCTGGCTGAGGCGTTCTGGATGCGCTGGAGTCTCTTCTGGATCTTGGCGGTGGTTCCGGCATAGAGTGCGTTGCTGTAGTCCATTCGGCTGGTGACGAGGGCCTGGGTGACGGTCTTCCTGGTCTCTGTGGGGATCCACCAGAAGATCTTCCGAAGCATGCGCAGGATGTTGAAGCACGACGAGGAGACGGCGTTGACTTGCCTGGTCATGGAGAGGCAGGAGTCCAAGATGAAACCCAGGTTGCGTGCGTGGTCCGTCGGTTTGGGTGCGGTGCCCAGGGCGGGGGGCCACCAGGAGTCGTCCCAGGCGGAGGGCGAGGAGCCCAGGATGAGGACCTCCGTCTTACCTGTGTTCAGCTTCAGGCGGCTCGTCGTCATCCACTCGGCTACCTCTCTCATCCCTTCGTGCAGGTTGGCTCTGGCGGCGGCGGGGTCGTTGGTCAGGGAGAGGATCAGCTGGGTGTCGTCGGCGTAGGAGATAATGTTGAGGTTGTGTTGGCGTGCGATGGCCGCGAGGGGGCTCATGTAGACGTTGAAGAGAGTCGGGCTCAGTGAGGATCCTTGAGGGACGCCGCAGATGACTTTGGTGGCCTCTGACTTGTACGGTGGTAGGCGGACTCTTTGTGTTCTTCCGTCGAGAAAGGAGACGATCCATTCCAGCGCCTTCTCCTGGATTCCGACGTTGCTGAGGCGCTGCACTAGGGTGCGGCGGCAGACTGTGTCGAAAGCCGCGGAGAGGTCTAGGAGGATGAGGGCCGCTGTTTCCCCGTTGTCCATCAGGGTTCGGATGTCGTCAGTGGCGGCGATGAGGGCGGTCTCGGTGCTGTGGTTGGCCCGGAATCCGGACTGCGATGGGTCGAGGGATCCATTCGTCTCGAGGAAGGTGGCCAGCTGTTTGTTGACGGTCTTCTCGATGACTTTGGCTGGAAACGGGAGTAGAGAGATGGGGCGGTAATTCTTGAGTTCGGTGGGGTCTGCTGTAGGTTTCTTCAGTAGAGCGCTGAGTTCGGCGTGCTTCCAGCTCTCGGGGAAGATGGCGGTGTCGAATGAGGTGTTGATGATGTCCCGCAGGTGGGGTGCGATGACCGCGTCGGCTTTGTTGAAGACGTGGTGAGGGCAGGGGTCGGTCGGAGATCCGGAGTGGATGGAGTTCATCGTGTGGACGGTTTCTTCGGTGTTGACCGGGGTCCAGGCGCGGAGGGTGGTGGTGGGTGGCGATGCTGCGGTCGTGGCGTGCGTCGGTTGAGTGCTGAAGCTGTAGTGTATGTCCGCGATCTTGTTGTGGAAGTAGGAGGCGAGGGAGTTGCAGAGGTCTTGCGAAGGGGTGATGTCGTTGTTTCCGGCATTGGGGTTGGAGAGCTCTTTCACGATTTTGAAGAGTTCCTTGCAGTTGTGTGCGTTGTTGTCCAGTCGGTTTTTGAAAGCCGTTTTCTTGGCGATGCGGATCAGTTGGTGGTGTTTCCGGGTGGCGAGCTTGAGGGTGGTCCTGTTGTCCGGCGTGGGTTCCCTTCTCCAGGCTTTCTCGAGGGCTCGGCAGTTCTTCTTGGAGCTCTTGAGTTCGTCGGTGAACCATGGGGCTCTCTTGCTGCCGGGTCTGCTGGGCGGGGTCCTCAGTCGGGCGAGTTCGTCCGCGCAGTTGCTGATCCACTTCGTGAGGTTGTCGGCGGCCTGGCTGGGGTTCGCTGAGCTGGCCGGAGGGTGCTGGCTCAGGGAGGCGGCGAGCTGGTCGGCTGTGATCTTGTTCCAGCTTCTTCGGGCAGCCTGTCGCTGGTGGTGGTGGGTCGTCGTTCTTCTGAAGGTGAAGTGGATGCATCTGTGATCTGTCCAGTGGAGTTCTGTGGCGTGGCTGAAGGCGATGTCTTTGCTGGATGAGAAGATGGCGTCGAGTGTGTGTCCGGCGAGGTGGGTGGGGGTGGACACCAGCTGCTTGAGTCCAAGGTTGGCGAGGTTGTCGAGCAGGGTGCTGGTGTTGCAGTCGTTGTTGTTCTCCAGGTGGAAGTTGAAGTCCCCCAGGAGGATGTAGTCAGCGGAGGGGAGGGCGTGCGGGCTGACGAAGTCGGCGATGTCCTCGCTGAATTGAGTGCGTGGTCCCGGAGGTCGGTAGATCAGGGTGCCTCTGAGGGTGGTCTTCGGGTCGGTGTGAATCTGGAAGTGCAGGTGTTCGGCGGAGGGTGGGGTGTTGTCGGTGCTGGTCGTGATGCGGATGGTGTTCTTGTGGATGATGGCGATGCCTCCTCCCACCTGGTTGGCGTTGCGGTCCTTCCGGGTGATCTTGTATCCTTCTGGGATGGCGATGGCGATGTCGGGCGCTGAGGAGGCGTTCATCCAGGTCTCCGTGATGAAGGCAACGTCAGGGGCTGTGGTGTCGAGGAGGTTCCAGAGTTCGATGGCGTGTCTGTGGACGGAGCGAGTGTTGAGCAGGATGCACTTGAGGTGGTTTCTGCTGGTGTTCGGCTTGGCAGGTGCTGGTGCCGGGCAGGTCCGGATGCAGGTGAACTTGCAGGCGTGGCAGCTGAAGGGTCCGTAGGTGTGCTTCGGAGTGGCTCGGTAGCATCCCTGGGTCCCGCCGGTGTTGAGTGCAATGAGTGTTGCGGCGTCGTAGGACTGTCGGGTCGTCTTCCGTCGGTGGGGTCCAGGGGTCCTGGCACTGGGCGCGGTCCAGGCGTGGACGGGCGTAGACGGGCTTGCCTTTGGCGCGCCTTCGGCGCACAATCGGCGCACCCGCTGCGCGTGACCGCTGCGCGTTCGCACGGTCGCCATATAAGGCGAAGTGCGCGGGTGGGCGGAGCAGCTGGGAGGCGGGAGCGGGGAGGGTACAGAAGAGAAAAAGGGGCGGGGTAATCGGCGGTGGCGGGAAGCGGGGAGGGAGAGCGGAGGGCGGCGAGGTAGGCGGGCAACCAGGAAGGAAAACGCTAACACGGGCACAAAGTACAGTAAAACAGGCACAAATGGAAGAAAAACAAGACCAAAACAACAGAAGTTCAGGCAGCCGGCAGGCGAGCACGGACCACGCCCCTCGGAGGAGGGGGCGTGGTCAGCGGCAGCGAGGCAGGCAGCGAGGCAGTGGGCAAGGCAGTGGGGCACACGCAGCAGCTGGTGGCCGTGCGGCGCAGGGGTGTCCCACAAGTGGGTCACACTCACCTGCGTCGCACGGTCGCCATATAAGGCCAAGTGCGCGGGTGGGCGGAGCAGCTGGGAGGCGGGAGCGGGGAGGGTACAGAAGAGAAAAAGGGGCGGGGTAATCGGCGGTGGCGGGAAGCGGGGAGGGAGAGCGGAGGGCGGCGAGGTAGGCGGGCAACCAGGAAGGAAAACGCTAACACGGGCACAAAGTACAGTAAAACAGGCACAAATGGAAGAAAAACAAGACCAAAACAACAGAAGTTCAGGCAGCCGGCAGGCGAGCACGGATCACACAGCCCCCTAGCAGGGTTAACCAAACTATCCTTCACCTCCCCATCCAGTGCCTCGCACACGTACTCAACACCACTCTCCTGAGATTGGCGAGACAGTATCTGACTGTCTCTGTCACTCAACCCACACTCTTCTGGGCGGTCTTCACACTCACACACCAGGATCTCAACTATGGGGGAATCCCTCCCACCACTAGGACTATGAACCCCTGTGCCAGTTTCCCAATTCACCTCAAGAACGCTGCGCACCACTGGAGCTACCTCATATCCTTGAACCTCCAGGTGTAAATTAACCCCCTCCTTCAAGTCAGGCGCCACATCTCTGGGTGTGTGTACTACTCTCTCAGCACTAGAAAATTCAATATTGCTGCCACCATCTGAGCTGGATTCCTCTGCCCACTCAGCAAAGCTCAATCTCTGAGCTACACACATTTCTTGTTGCTGGGCTGAGACACTCATGGTCTCAAGCCTCTCGAGCTCTAAGTCAAGCTCCCTCATGATCAACTCATGCTCCCTTTCCATTTTTCTTTCTTCTATTTCCAGCCTTTTCTGTTCCATTGCCAGTTGTCCGTTTAGTTTCGCCATCTCTATCTCATGAGCTCTGGTTTCCTTCCTGTCTGCCAACTCCTCTGGAGATAGACTTTTACCAGAAACACTGCTACCGACAGGGGAAGGGGTTCTCCTTCCTTTTGGACCCACTGGCCCATCCAGCTGCTCCTCTGCATTATCATCATCAGTGGCATTCCTTGCTTCTACCCAGGCCCTCGGCGCCTTGTAGAACTCTGCCTTGTTCTTACATCCAGTTGTAGAAACATTAAATTTCTTGCAGATGAGTTTCAGCTGCTTGGCAGTGTAGCTATCCAATTTCTCTTCTTCCCATTCAAATTCAGTATTAACAGAGACTATGGATGCTGCTTTCTCCACCATGGTTAAGCTTGTCAGTGCTCAAAAATAGACAGTCCCAAAAGAAATCTACCAACAAGTATTGGTTGCGTTTAAGGTCTGCACTCACTAAGTAGTGTTCACCAATTACTGTACATGAGTCACAAATGCAAGTCCAGAATCCCCACCGCTGACCACCAATGTTAGAATCCGGGTTCTCTGGTTGGCACAGGTAGGTACTTGTGACAAGCAGGGAACCTTTCCTCTTGTCAGGGTAAGGGGTTACACTCTAAAATAACCCCTGCTCACCCTCTAGGTAGCTTGGCGCGATCAGACAAGGCTTATCTCAGAGCGTTATAGGTACAGTAACCAAGTGACAACACTACAGATGGACACCACACAGGTTTTTATATTAAAAATAAGGATTCTTTATATAGAGTTACCACAAGACCATTAAACAACAAAAATGCACAATACTGTTATTTTAGATGGTAGAAGTTTGCTTAGTTCTCTTAAATCCTTAAATGTGACACTTTAAGTCAATGTACCTTAGATGCAACACGCAGGGCAACGAAAGTGTTGCAACGATGCTGATGCGATGAAGTTTTTGGTGCAAAGAAATAAAGACGTGAAGATATTCCAGATGCGTTACGCTTCTCCGATGTTGCGAGAAGACTTGACTCGATGCGTCAGCTACAGCGCGTCACCCCTTTACGCGATGCGATGACAGCGGCCTTGGCAGCGGCACTCTTTTCCGACGTTTGCGAGACGCTTCCGCTCGATGCGATGCTGCAGCGGCGTCACCCCTTTACGCGATGTGACGACAGCAACTCCGACGGCGGCACGCTTCTCCGTGGATGCGTGTCAGGAATCACAGGAGGTTTCCTCCTCCTTTTTCCTCCGTAGCTACTATTCTCTCTTCACAAACTCAAAGAGTAGCTAATCCTTTTAGTTGGAGCGCTAGTTGGCACCGTAGAAACTCCAACATGGCTGCCAACATCCTGACATTGCAACAGCATAACGCTGTTTAGCAGTCTAGTCTTTCTGCAAATGACAGTTGGTGAGGTGTGCTCCAACATTCTACTGTGCACTTCACTGAAGATCCTTCTGGAGCAGCACCTGTTGTTCATGCGTCAGGGTAGTGGCGGAATATGCGGGGTTAGCTTCGCCGGTTACTACCAATATTCAAGATTAAAGGTTAGTGTCAACTTCAAAGTATTATTTATGTTCCCATCCAAGTTTTCAGGCAATAAGCTGTTGAAACATAATTCTGACTGAAGCCTTGCTTGCACTAACGATTGAAATAAATCTGTGAAGAAGATTAATTCAACTTTAACCAATTAAATATATTTAGTATTGTATTTCCTGAGAGAATGACAAGGAAGAGAATGTTGACAAGTTCAGTTAACTCTTAACGTCCTGTAAATTCGCACTAGGGAAAAACGCGAGCATTGTTTCTCTGAGCTGCGTTATTCTAGATCAAATTTCTCATTCTGGATTTGAAGTTTACTCGCGGGCACTGTTCCTTTTGTGCCTCGCGGTACCTAAAGGCTGCAGGAATTAAACTCGTGCGCACGTTTCAGTTCGTGCGCACTACCGGCAAGGTTACAGAAATTCCTCTGCAATATTTAAACGCGCCTCTCTTTTGATCTGCGTAATTCAAAAAACGAACAAGTGCGAACACTGAGAGATTTCCGTTGACGCTTCATTACATTTTTTTCCTGAGAAGGAAAATATTAAATTACACACGTCTTGGCAGCTGCCATAAGAGCTGTGATAAATAGTCATACCAAACTGATTATAAGCACCTTCTCTAATTGGCTGGGAAGCATAAATCAGCAAATCTTCCATTTAGAAAAAATCTTAGACAGGTGCAATTGTCCTCATATCTCTATTTAATTGAAGTTCTCATTCTTCAGGCAACAAATTATAAACATCTCAATGACTTGTCCAGTAAGTGCATAGGTAGGAAGGGAACATCGAACTACATTACATACTTACAGAACAGAAAGATAACTTACCTTGTTTTTTCCTTTATCAAGACAGAGAACCTTAGAATAGAACGGCCTGCAAGGAAAAGAACAACAGCCTCATGCATCAAGCCAAAATCCAGTCGGTAAAATACCGATTCGCTAATAGCTCCCGGTATTGAGTTAAAAATACCCAATCCCAATGCATCAACCCAAAAGCAAAAATCGCTATTTAAGGAATCCTTAAATAGCGATTCCTTCAATAGCGATAGCATTTAAGGAATCCCAAATTGAGATTCCTTAATTTAAGGAATCTCAATTTGGGATTCCTTAAATGCAATGCATGAAAGTTAAAAAAATTAGCGAATTCGCTAATAGGGGGAGCAAATTACCATGAAGATGAACTGCATGGTAATTTGCTAAAAGTTTGAAAAATGCACTTTTGTGCATTTTTCAAAGTTTCATGCTGCGCACACACATGCCCTTAGAGCATGTGTGTGTGCAACATATGTGCACATATCAATTTCAGGGGTGCAATAGGGTGTTATTTTGACACCCTAGCACCCTTGAAATTGCATGAGCAATTTGCGAGAACCTACTGGTACTCGCTATTTGCTCATGCAATCTCCAATTCATTCCTATGGGCCTGGAGGCCCATAGGAATGATTGGGATGGCATTCCTTAATTGCTACTCGCAATTTTCTAGTAGCAATTAAGGAAAGTTAAGGAATCGCTATTTGAATAGCGATTCCTACATGCATAGCCTTTTGCTATTCCTTATTAGCGATTCCTTATTTTTCGCTAATAAGGAATCGCAAATGGCATTGTTGATGCATGTGCCCCCAAGTGATTAGAGCGAAGGCTTCTCTGGGTAAACACACACAACGCTCAAGAGAAGTAAGAAGAGTGGCAAGCCCAAAACTACTTACTGGTGAGATTAGTTATTAAATGTATATGTATCTATATTAAGGAAAGCAGTCTGTCAAGGTTACCGATATATCTGACTATTTAATGTTTCTAGCCTAACAACCTGAAGAAGAAGATTAAGCAGGACCAGCAGTGTTTTGGAGCTGTCTCTTCTCTGTCCAATCCCCTTTCCCCCCTCAGAACTTACCTGCGATGGATTAAAACAAACCTAGCAGGGGGGGTCCTGAGAAGGGTATTGGGAGTTAGCGTCATTCTGCTCCTGTGTGATTCGTTAAGTTCCCCTGACACAGTGAAGTGCCCACGCTGGTACTAACACATGAGCAGAATGACGGAAGGTCTGGATCTAAAAAATGTAGGCGAGATTTTAAGTAATATACAAAGGGACTTAGAGGCAGTGAGGGAGGAGAATAAGATATTAAGACCGGAGATTATAACCTTTAAAACGGAAACACCAGTTTAGGTAGCCAGTCAAGCCTCCACATCTTTTACTACAGAGAATCCAAACGCTAGCACTCCGTCTTTTGCCACCACCCAAGTCATTCACTCATTATCCCCCGTAATTCCTCTTGCTCCACCAGAGAGGTTCAATGGAGATCCGCAAAAGGCACACATTTTTTTGACCCAGTGTTCATTGCACTTCAAGTGCCGTCCAACCATTTTCCCTGATGCCCAATCCCGTGTGGCGTTCATCCTGTCCTACCTTAGTGGGGACGCCACTTCCTGGTCCATGCCACTAGTGTCTCAAGATGATCCAATTTTATATAACCATGAAGACTTCAAGAAAGAATTCCTTCGCATCTTTGATCGTAGAACTGGATCACAGGCGTCTGACAACGAACTGTTAGAATTAAAACAGGGTAACCGAGAACTCGTGGCCTATCTAGCTCAATTTAATAAATTAATAGTAGAGACGAATTGGCCAGAAAATAAAAGAGCAGCAGTATTTTACAGGGGATTGCGAGAAGAATTGAAAGATGCCCTTTCCCAAATCCCGAATCGACCTACTGACATCTCTGCCCTAGTGGATTGGACTCTAGAGATTGATTATCGGCAAACCGAGCGAAAAGGAGAACGTAGACGGGAGTTTCGACCTAGTGTTCCACGTTTTGATCGAGTTAAAACTGAACCGTCACGAACAGCGGAAGGTTCCACTGGAGCAGAACCCATGCAAATTGGAGTAATCATAGGTCCACTCTCCAAGGAGGAAAAAGAAAAACGAAGATTAAACAAGCTGTGTTTGTATTGTAGAGGAAGTGGACATTTTGTCAGGAACTGTTTAAAAAGACCAAAATTACCAGCAAAGGAGAAGGAAAACTAGAGGCACCACGGGTGAGCGGAGTTGGACCCGTGGTTGCGAAAGGAGCCACAACTCCAACAGACCATGAGGTAGCGAACACGTTACAAGTCTCTTCGCCCCATTTGGTTATGACAGTAACATTACGATTTAGAAGTATAAATTTGACCGGTGTTATTGTCATGGTTGCTTCTTGAGCAACAGGTAATTTCTGCGACCATAAATTTGCAGATCAAATTGGATTACAAGCCATTAAAAAGGAGAAAAGCGAGAAGGTCCGAGCAGTTGATGGTACTGAATTAACTTCAGGACCAATAATCAGTCATACAGAATCGGTACACATGACCACCATTGAGGGACACCAAGAGACCCTGCAGTTTAATTTAATTGACGCCCCCCAATTTCAACTAATCTTGGGCCTACCTTGGTTGACTAAACACAATCTGTTGATAGATTGGGGAGCCCGGACTATTCAATTAAATTCGGAATATTGTGCAAGACATTGTTTTGAAGATATGGCTCACCCTACCGTAACCAGTGCGGTCACTAAGTTATGCACTAATGGAAATTCTATATGTGTCATTCAAACACCTGAAATACCAGAGCTTTACAGAGAATTCGCAGATGTCTTTGATGAAATTAAAGCCAAAACATTACCTCCACACAGGTCTTATGACTGCAAGATCGACCTGGAACCCGGAGCCAACCTACCTTGCAGTAGAGTTTATGCCCTAACGGAAAAGGAAAATCTCCACTTAAAAGACTATTTGACCAAGAACTTGACAAATGGCCTTATTCGGCCATCCCAGTCCCCTGTCTCTTCCCCCCCTTTTTTTCGTGCCAAAGAAGGGGGGGATCTCAGGGCTTGCATAGACTTTAGAGCAATCAACAGAATCACTATCAAAAACCGATACCCGTTACCCCTCATCTCGGTATTGATTGATCAGGTGAAAGAAGCTAAGATTTGCACTCACCTAGACTTACGTGGAGCATATCATCTAGTCAGACTCCGAGAAGGCGATGAATGGAAGACCGCGTTCAGAACTAAATTTGGGCTCTATGAGTACCTTGTAATGCAGTATGGTCTGTGAAACGCACCTGCGGCCTTCCAATACTTTATCAACGATGTTTTAAGTAATTTTATTCACCGATGTGCAATAGTCTACATTGATGACATCTTAATTTATTCAAATACGACTGAAGAACATTATGATCAGGTCAGAGCGGTTCTACAATGCCTACGGCAAAACTCTCTATATGTAAAACTGGAGAAATGCCTCTTTAACACCGACACAGGGGAATTCCTTGGCTTTGTACTCTCGCCTAGTGGAGTTCAAATGGATGAACAGAAGGTGAAAACAATAACAGACTGGAAATCTCCTACTAGTATCAAAGAACTTCAAAGCTTTATTGGATTCTCCAATTTTTACAGATGATTCATTCATGGATTCTCTTCTAAAATTCTTCCTTTAACTCGTCTTCTGAAGAAAGGCGTCTCTTTCCACTGGTCTGATGAAGCTGAAGAGGCCTTCCGATTAATGAAAACCAGTTTCACCACAGCCCCAATTTTACTTCACGCAGATCCCTCCGAACCCTTCTATCTGGAGACGGACGCTTCAGACCTAGCCATCGGAGGAATTCTTTCACAGAGACACAAAGACACTGGGCAGCTGCATCCAGTAGCGTATCGTTCACGCAAACTCAATCCTGCGGAATGTAACTACACTATCACGGAAAAAGAACTTCTGGCCATTAAGGATGCCTTCAAGGATTGGAGGCATTACTTAATGGGGGCTAAACACACTGTAACTGTGTTCACAGATCACCGCAATCTAAAATTTTTGCGCTCTGCGCGTACACTCACACCACGTCAATAGCGGTGGTCTCTCTACTTTGCAGACTTTGATTTTGTTATTACCTTTCATCCCTGATCCAAAAATGGAAAGGCTGATGTCCTCTCACGGCTAGATACAGAAAATCAAACTCCAGTCATTGAAAATCAACCAATCATACCTGATGACAAATTCATTGCAGTGCTTTCCTTGGAACCCTTTGAACATCATGTTCGCAATTTGATGTCAGATCTGGATATGCAGACTTGGCTCTCAGAAGACCCGCTACATTCCATTCACAACGGTCTTCCCTACCACAACTCTGCCTTGTATCTACCCACTAAGGAACTCCAGTTAAAAGCCATGCAGGAAAGTCATGACAATCCACTGACTGATCATAAGGGCATCCTAAAAACTGAAGATTTACTTAAACGAAACTTTTGGTGGCCATACATGTGCCGTGATATTCTTCAATATGTTTTGAGTTGCGAACTATGTGCACGGGGGAAATCGGACAGGCAAGCTCCAAAGGGCCTCTTACAACCTATGCCAACCCCCCCCCATATACTTGGCACACGATCTCCCTAGACTTGATTGTTGATTTACCTTCCTCTCATGGTTATGACACTATCCTTGTTGTTGTTGACACCTTTAGTAAAATGGCACACTTTGTACCCTTTAAGTGTGCACCCACTTCCAAGCAGCTATCTCAACTTTTCAATCAACACATTATTCGCCTTCATGGGATTCCTAAGGTACTCATTTCAGACAGGGGCTCTCAGTTCCTATCACACTTTTGGAAAGCTTACATTAAGGGCCTTAACATTGACCACCGTTATTCTACCAGCTTTCATCCTGAAACTGATGGTCAAACCGAACTCATTAATCAAGAACTTGAACAACACCTTAGGTTATACTTGTTAGATGAGGAGGGTGACTGGCCTGACCATTTATGGACTGCTGAGTATGCCTACAATAACGCTCTTAATGTCTCCACAGGTTACTCACCTTTCATTATAAATTCAGGCAGGCATCCTAATTCCCATGTTAATTTTGACAATACTAACCTTCCTGCTGTTCAGGATATAGCCCACCAGTTAGCTAGGATCCACCACACTGTAACCCAGAATTTGTCCACAGCAAAGGCTCGTTACAAACACTTCGCTGATCGAAAACGTAAAAAGGTACCTGAGCTTCATGTGGGAGATTTAGTCTGGTTGTGTACAAAAAATCTTAGACTCAAAGGTTCCCGTAAATTCCAGCCTCGTTTTATGGGTCCTTATCCATTTGAGAAGGTCATTAATCCAGTTACTTATCGATTATCTCTTCCTGGTTCCACCAAAATTCACCCGGTCTTTCATGTTTCTCTTTTGAAACCAATTCACCCCGGGTTGCGTAGGTCTTCCCCTCCTGATCCTCTAATCCTGCATGGTGAGGCTGAGTATGAAGTTAAACGGATTTTAGATTCAAAACTCATCCGTGATGAACTCTTTTACCTCATTGATTGGAAGGGTTATGGACCTGATGAACGTTCCTGGGAAAGAAGTACTGATGTCCATGCCCCTCGATTAATTAAAGCCTTCCATGCTAAATTTCCTACCAAACCCAGATTGGAGGAAACCCCGTTGGGAGGGGGTACTGTCAGGAATCACAGGAGGTTTCCTCCTCCTATTTCCTCCGTAGCTACTATTCTCTCTTCACAAACTCAAAGAGTAGCTAATCCTTTTAGTTGGAGCGCTAGTTGGCACTGTAGAAACTCCAACATGGCTGCCAACATCCTGACATTGCAACAGCATAACGCTGTTTAGCAGTCTAGTCTTTCTACAAATGACAGTTGGTGAGGTGTGCTCCAACATTCTACTGTGCACTTCACTGAAGATTCTTCTGGAGCAGCACCTGTTGTTCATGCGTCGCGAAAGTTAGTCAGGGTAGTGGCGGAATATGCGGGGTTAGCTTCGCCGGTTACTACTAATATTCAAGATTAAAGGTTAGTGTCAACTTCAAAGTATTATTTCTGTTCCCATCCAAGTTTTCAGGCAATAAGCTGTTGAAACATAATTCTGACTGAAGCCTTGCTTGCACTAACAATTGAAATAAATCTGTGAAGAAGATTAATTCAACTTTAACCAATTAAATATAGTATTGTATTTCCAGAGAGAATGACAAGGAAGAGAATGTTGACAAGTTCAGTTAACTCTTAACGTCCTGTAAATTCGCACTAGCGAAAAACGCGAGCATTGTTTCTCTGAGCTGCGTTATTCTAGATCAAATTTCTCATTCTGGATTTGAAGTTTACTCGCGGGCACTGTTCCTTTTGTGCCTCGCGGTACCTAAAGGCTACAGGAGTTAAACTCGTGCGCACGTTTCAGTTCGTGCGCACTACCGGCAAGGTTACAGAAATTCCTCTGCAATATTTAAACGCGCCTCTCTTTTGAGCTGCGTAATTCAAAAAATGAACAAGTGTGAACACTGAGAGATTTCCGTTTGCGCCTCATTACATTTTTTCCCTGAGAAGGAAAATATTAAATTGCACACGTCTTGGCAGCCGCCATAATAGCTGTGATAAATAGTCATACCAAACTGATTATAAGCACCTTCTCTAATTGGCTGGGAAGCATAAATCAGCAAATCTTCCATTTAGAAAAAATCTTAGACAGGTGCAATTGTCCTCATATCCCAATTTAATTGAAGTTCTCATTCTTCAGGCAACAAATTATAAACATCTCAATCACTTGTCCAGTAAGTGCATAGGTAGGAAGGGAACATCGAACTACATTACATACTTACAGAACAGAAAGATAACTTACCTTGTTTTTTCCTTTATCAAGACAGAGAACCTTAGAATAGAACGGCCTGCAAGGAAAAGAACAAGTGATTAGAGCGAAGGCTTCTCTGGGTAAAAACACACACAACGCTCAAGAGAAGTAAGAAGAGTGGCAAGCCCAAAACTACTTACTCGTGAGATTAGTTATTAAATGTATATGTATCTATATTAAGGAAAGCAGTCTGTCAAGGTAACCGATATATCTGACTATTTAATGTTTCTAGCCTAACAACCTGAAGAAGAAGATTAAGCAGGACCAGCAGTGTTTTGGAGCTGTCTCTTCTCTGTCCAATCCCCTTTCCCCCCTCAGAACTTACCTGCGATGGATTAAAACAAACCTAGCAGGGGGGGTCCTGAGAAGGGCATTGGGAGTTAGCGTCATTCTGCTCCTGTGTGATTCGTTAAGTTCCCCTGACAATGCGAGGCGCTTTTCTTGATGCGGTGCAATGCGACTACTACGATGGCGACACGCTTCTTCCTCGATACGAGACTCTTCTCTTGATGCGGTGCAATGCGTCAGCTACGATGGCTGCGATGGCGACACGCTTCTTCGGCGTTGCGAGACACTTCCGGAATGATGCGAGACGCTTCCGCTCGATGCGAGGCTGCAGCGGCGACACCCTTTGCGAGATGCGCCGACAACAGCTCCGACGGCGGCACGCTTCTCCTTCTTGAGTCGCGCTTCCAGCTCCTTGCGACACGCAGTCCCTCAGAAGGCCCAACAACAGCAGCAGGCACTTCCAAAAGACTCTGGGGAGCTGGGGGGTGAAGTCCACTGGTCCTGGGACTTCGTTCAGGGGGCAAGCTCAGCTCAAGCCCTTGGAGATCTTTTAAGCACAAGTTGAAATAAAGTCTTTGTAGTCTTTTCTCCTCTCCTTCCAGCAGCAAGGCAACCACTGCAGGCCAATCCCCCAGGTCAGGTACAGTACTCCTCCTTACAGCTTTCCCAGTTCCTTCTCCTCAGGCAGAGGTTCTTCTTGTCAAGCAGGATCTAATTTCTTGGGAGCAGGGTCCCAATACTTATACCCCTAATTCCTTTGTTCCTCTGGGGTAGAGGGGCCTTTGCCCAGTCCAAACCAGTTCTTGAGCACTTTGTTGACATGACTCTGCCTTTCTATTTAGGGTGCAGGGCAGAGACATCAGCCGCTCCACAGGAGGTGGAGCCAGCATTGTGGTGGCAGAGCATAGCCCTATTCAGAGTCCAGGTGCACTCCTCCCACTCATCTGGATGTCAATCTCTCTATTCACCACCAAGCTACCTAGCCCTGCCCCTCTGGGTTTCCCCAGCCCTGTCACTCACACAAACCAGACAGGCAGATACACATCATAGCAGAGGCGGGCTGAAATGGTTAGGCAAGCAAATACCTACTTTCTAAAAGTGGTATTTGCTAATACAGAATATTAAAATAAACTTTACTAAAAGATGTATTTTATTATTCTGAGTTCAGGCATACTAAACTCGATTTTCTACCATGTTCCCTGGGTCTGTTAGGATCATAGGTTGTAACAATTCTAACAGCGCATTCTGGCCTATGGAGAACAGGTAGCCTTACAATAGTGAAAAACGAAAATGGCTGTAATTCACTATTAGGACATGCCACGCACATCAGGGCTTGTCCTACCTTATGCTTACAATGCACCCTGCCCTTGGGCCTACCGTAGGGGTGACTAATATGAAGTTAAGGGAAGGTTTAGGGACTGGGAAGTCATGACAGTACCAGACTGCACGCAGATGGCAGACCCTAGACATATTTTACCAGGCCGCTTCTGTGGGTGGCACAACCAGTGCTGCAATCCCACCAGCAGCATTTGTATTTACAAGCACTGGGCACTCCTGGTGCACTTTACTGGGGTCTGACAGTAAACCAAATAAGCCAATCATGGAATCCAACCAACATATACATTTTACATAGGGAGAGCATATGCACTTTAGCACTGAACAGCAGTAGTAAAGTGCCCAGAGTCATAGAATAGCCAACAACAGGTCAGACAAGCATTGGCAATGCCAATCGGTCTCGCCTTTGGGACCTTAGAAGTGTTTAGCCAGAGCTATTGGCTAACACATCTGCTCAGGTTGACCAGGCACTTCCGAAGTTCACTTGAGTGAAGACTTCGAGAACATGAGCAGGCGCAAGACTTTAAGGGCAGCAGCACTTTGCTGCAGACGGAGTCACGGAATTTAAGGTGGGCCTGTCCACCTGACATGGTTGTAGCTTCTATCTGGTCCACGGTTTTTTCCTTCACATTGAAACAGGCATGGTTTCAAAAATGACAATTAATAATATTAGTGATCATATTTTATTTACTAGAAAAGAGGTCACGTCTGTTCAGAGTCAAGGCAATCGCAGCTTCTCCTCTCTCCTCCAGCATTCCTCTGGCCCACCCTCGTCCTCTCCCTAGTGTTCTCTCTCTTGCAGGTGTTTACATAAGAGTAACCTGGGATCCGACCAGTCCTGGTAAGGAGTTCATGTGCACCCATCCCCCTTGCCTGTTTTCCTGGTGTGTACCAGCAAATACATTTTATAGGGGAGTAATCTGGAGCCCGACTCCCTGGAGGGTTTGTGTGGGCGCAGCTTGTTTTAGCCTTTTATCCCAGTGTGTATTCCCACATAGGCTGAAGCTGAATCTCAACATCTTCCCAGAGGGGCTGAGCGAGTGTTGCTCTTGCTTGCCTCTCTTATGGAGAGTGCTACCCTCAGAGTGTGTCTGTGGGGAGCAATCTGTGGCCTGACGCCCACAAGGGCTGAGTGAGCGTTGTTTACCCTCCTTCTCTGTGCTTGTGGGTACTCCCCAGAAATACTCCGCGGGGCCATGCCCCAGAAGGAGCTGTGTGGAGCTCATCTCCCCCTCACTCACACCCCTCCCAAAGGGAAGATCAGCCACTAAAGAAATGCGCATCCAGTTAAAAAAAAGAAATCTAGTCCACTCGACTTCCTATCCTAAAAGTGAATTAAATCACTGCTTTTAATCCAGTGTGAGAACAAGCACTTGGTGCTCTGCACGATTTTTATTTTTGCAGTGTGCGCTTTGTAGTTTTTCTTTCTGAGTGTATATTCTGAGATGCTGCTTTTAATGAGCCCGACCCCCGCCTTTCTCTCACCCCATTGCTGTCTCCAGCAACACCACCACAGTATGCCACCTTTGATTGCAGTCAAGGGTTAGCTGAAACCCCGTAGCAGCACCTCTTGAGTGGGGGCAATGAACATGCCAGCGCTACAGTAAGTTAAAAGCAGCAATGCATTCAGCCTGATCACAAAGACACCACACATCACATGTGCCCCACATAGGACACTTATCCGTGACACTGACTCCAGAATCGAGGTAGAAGCTGCGTTTATGCATCGGATTCACTTAGTGTTCATCAAGCCTGGGTGATTCCACAAAAACGAACACTGGCAATCATTTAAAGTCATCGACACTCCAAACATCATGTTCTAGAACAGAGGATTTTATTATCAATTTTCTTTTTTTCTCCTTGCCAGATCATTAGGGTTTCTGGAATACTTACAGTGTAAATGCCTTGCACAACAAAGGAAGTTACCAGGGCTTTAAGTGGCCCGGGTCACCGGCAGATGTAAATGAGCAGCACAATCTGAAAGCACATAAAATGAAACATAAAATACCTTTACCCCAATGCACCAGTGATGTCAGCAGGCGGCCTCGAGGACTCAGCGTGCGCCATCCGTGCAGTGCAAGTCCTAAGTTGGGAAACACTCCGGTCTCTGGGAAACCCCTCGGCACACGGGTTTCCCGGCAAGAAATGCACACCGAAGTGGATGCCTGCTTTTGCCCCGGGGGGACCGCAGAGTGCGTTCTGATAGAGAAGCACTCTAGTAGGTCCCTGCTTGTGCCCCAGGGGCACTGTAAAGTGTTCACAATGCCGTAGACAGCAATGTGGGCACGAAATTAAATGTTTGAAGTTTGGGAATATGACGCACTTGCCTCGAAGTAAAAAAAAGAATTATCCGTGTCTGGAAATGCACTCGGCAAGAGATTATACGTTCAAAGTCTGCCTCGAAGTAAACAAAAATTATACGTGCTGGGAAAAAAACTCGGCACGAGATCAAACGTTCAAAGTCTGTCAATATCACACGCTTGGCCTCGAAGTAAAAAAAATATATACATGCCGGGAAACACACTGGGCACGAGCTTAAACATTTCACCTCTGTCAAAAAGCAAGGCACATTAAAAAAAGAGATCACCCCAAAACAACAGACCAAAAAAAAGTGGACTAATGCAAGTAAAGGGGCTAATAGCCATAGGCGTGCACAACAGGAAAAAAGAAGGGACTTGGAACGCTATTAGCCAATAGCAAGTAGTACATTTTTGAAAGACACACTCAATAACAAATAGAAAAAAAGGAGGCGGGGACTCACCTAGTAAAGCATATACTGCATGTCTCAACGAGACAGCGCATGCGCTGCCTAGGCGAGACCTAAAATAATGCAGGAGGAAGGCAAAAAGTTTAGGGATGACCCTGCAAAAAGGGCCAAGCCCAACAGACAGGAACATCCTGAACATGGTTTCCACACAAGTTATTCCCATTTATTAATACAGAAGTCATGGATTAGGCTTCTATTTAGCCTATTTTCTGAAATGCAAAATAACACAGCAGACATGTCTGTGGAAAAGCTTAT
Source organism: Triturus cristatus (assembly GCF_964204655.1). NCBI lineage: Eukaryota > Metazoa > Chordata > Amphibia > Caudata > Salamandridae > Triturus > Triturus cristatus. The sequence goes on from NC_140589.1 coordinate 1,509,524, forward strand.
TCACATGCATTAAAGTTCACACTTCTTTCTGCAAATAAAAACAGATGTCAGTGCAAGCTGGCTGATGCCTTTTAGGCATTATTTTCTAATTAATACAAGTATTGTAGCATAGTCAAGAGGTGGGTGGTTCTGAGCTGGCTACAGGGCCCAATGTCTGAACTATGAGATTGGCTCAAGGATTTAACATATTTAAATGACATTGGAGGCATCGATTGCTCTTCACTTATTAGGGCTTCGGGAGCCAAGATTATCAGCCCTGGTTATACAGCCCATATTCTATATAGCTCTTTGAGTGTTGAAGTGAATGCTGTGAATGTTCAAATTAATGAACCACAATTGTTATAATGTGAAATAAAGATTGTATGGAACTTCTATAATCCTATTAACTGTTAATACTGTAATTACTGGTTTCTATTTTCTTTGTTATAAAACAGCTCTTTTATACCATCCAAAGCATTTATTGTAAAAAAATAAACTTAGTAATTGTGATGTCAGGTGAGAGAAATAGCATGATAATTCTCTTATTTCTATTTATTAGCTCTATCTATAAACATAAGCGCCCGATTACGAGTCTGGCGGTCTTGTGACCAACAGACCGGCGCAGGCGGGCCACCGACTGGTGTGTTATGACTGTTAAAGTCGTAGGGGCAGTGGACCGCCGGCTGTGACGTTACAGGAGCATGGCAACACACTATGCTGAGCAGGGACTTGCAGTTCCGCTCAGCACATTGCGATTTCTTGGACCACCAGCCTTTTCATGTGCAGGAACAAAGGGAGCCCTACAGGGCCCCCATGTCCCCACTGCCATGGGGATACATTCAGGTGGGCACAACATGTGCTCCCTTGGCTGCATTCACCCCAGTTCCGGGTGAAGCTCGGAGATGGTAGCATAGCATCATCTAAGATCGATATAAATAATGGCATGAAACAGGGGTGTGTTTTGGCCCCAAGCCTTTTTAATTTGTACCTTGCTGACCTGTGCATCCATTTGTCAAAAGTAAATGGCCATCCTCCGAAATTGGCAGAAGACCATATACAGTATCTGCAATACGCGGATGACATTGTGGTCTTAAGCCAAACCCCTATTGGCTTACAAAGAGTTATTGACCACCTGACAAACTACTTTGACCATCAGGGGCTGGAGATAAACATGAAAAAAACAAAGGTGATGCGATTAGTGGGCCCAAGACCCAAAAAATTCAGGTGGTTCGCCAAGGGTAAAGAAATAGAGGAAGTTGGTACTTACAAGTATTTGGGCATCAATTTAGGGCGATGTATGTCCTTTACTGATCAAAAATGTGCAATAAGAGCAAAGACTCAAACCTTAATCTTTGCATACAAACAGTTACAACTGAAATTGAGTTGCCCGTCATATAGCCATCTCTTAAAAACAAGGGCAGCGCAATTAATTCCAGCACTGGCTTATGGATTGGAAATATGGCATGGTCGGGAATTCGGAATTTTAAATGGTTTACAAACAAAGGTGTATAAAGCCGTGTTTTACCTCCCTCGAGCAGTGTCACCAGCACAGATCCGCCTGGAATTTGGACTTCAAAATCAGAAATTCCAGAGACAATCTGTTTTTGTTACACTATGCTGGAAACTTCGCTCCTTGGAACCAGGCACCTTGAACAACCTATGTTGGACAGAAATAAGGGCCCAGTTTGAACAAAAAAACCTGCATTCATGGGGTGAACATTTAAGATCAGCTTTGGTGGAACTGGATATTCAAGAGGCATGGGATGGTAAAATGGAGAGGGTGGCGCTCAATAGTGTGTGTAATGGCGCCGCAAAAAAATTATCCTTCCTAGACGACAAAAATACATTGGCAAAACGGCGACATTCTTGGACAGTGATAAATTATTATGTAAAACTCAAACCGCAAGACTATCTAGCAGCTCACTTCAGACTGTTTCTAAAAAAGAAGTTTATGCTGTATCGGTTTGGAGTACACAAAACCAAGGATTTGCAACCAAGTTGGAAAGGGAAATATCAAAACGCAATTTGTAGACTATGTGGATATTATAATGAATCCCTATGTCACATGATATGTGTCTGTCGTATAGTCAACGAAGCTAGAAGGTCGCTTTTAAAACCAATTTTAAAAGAGCTTTACATCCGTACTTTAGTTCTTATTATTTCCAAGCAGGGATAATAAATTCCCCATCCTAGCATCATTTACCCTACATTGCCATACACTTTGAAATGCTCCGTTTTCATACATACTCTGGAAATGCTTCCAGTTCTGTTTCTCTCAGGAATAAATTGGGGAGTCTTACTAGGGTGGGAATGACCTATACGTTATTGTGAATGCACATAAATATACATGTTTGCGAATATTCACCTAGTGTTGCATGTGCAACTTTGCTTTAAATTCCTCCGTCCCAATTCCTTCCTTAAACTTACGTGGGAAATTGCTGAATTTTGTAATCCTGCAGGCAGATTTTCTGAATGTCTAAATCACATCTTCAAGAGAATGATTGATTGGTGAGGCTGTGTGTTATCTTAGCACTACAGGCATTGATTTTTTACAGCGTTTTTATCTACGTGTGTTATTGTGTGCTTGTACGTTCTCTTTACTCCTTCTCCGCCTCTTATCTGCTTGGCACTGTTTAATCTCCACCCCGGTCCACCGCGGCTGTGTCGCCATTTGTGTGAAGGGCGGTCTCTTTCTCCTTCTGTCTGCTTGAGGTGACGCACTTGTGGAAGCGGTACTGTTCCGGCTCTCCAGTACTTAGGCTTGCTCAGACCGCGGACACGCAGCTTTGATTGGTGAGGCTGCGTGTTATCTTAGCACTCCGGGCATTGTTTTAAAAAAACATTTTTATCTACTTGCTGATCTTTGGTGTGTTATTGTGTGCTTGTCCGTTCTCTTTAACCTTTCTCCGCCTCTCACCTGCTGGGCACTCTTTACTCCCCGCTGCGGTCTACCGCGGCTGTGTCGCCGTTTGTGTGGAGGGCGGTCACTTTCTCTTTCTGACTGCTTGAATGACCCACTTTCGGGGGCGGTGGGGGCGGCGGGAGCGGTGCCTGAAGCAAGGCCGTCCGCTCCTGGATGTCTCCAGATGCCAGACATACTGCCAGTTCGGTCACCAGTAAGGTTATCTACTCTTGTGGCGATCTTCTTGCCATTAGGAAAGTAGTGAGCCCCTGTAGTCGCCCTCCATGTAACCTGCATGAGGGCCCGTTCTGCTGTAAAAATAGCGGTTTCAATTCTTGGGCAACTACTTTTCCCTCCCCACATCCCCTCTCTGCTCCAGACAGAATATTAAACTGTTTAGCCTTAATTGTCGATCCCTTGCCAAGCACTTTCCTGATGTCTACTACCTATTACAGGATGAATCTCCAGATGTCCTTTTTTTGACGGAGACATGGCTGTCAGCTACCATGGTGGCTGAGCCAGGCTTGGCGCTTCCCCCGGGCTTTAGCATTGTGACTCTCAATAGAGAGGCTAGAGGGTGAGGTATCGCAGTTGTTTTCAAATCCTGCTACACCTGCACTTTTGTTAAAGAAACCCTGGTGGGCTGTGAGTGTGCACGCTTTGGGATCTCTTTTAACACTAGCTATACCATGGCTGGTCTGCTGGTTTACCGCCCGCCAAGACGTTCGAAAGAATTTAGGGCTGCAGTAATCGATTCAGTTAGTTCCCTGGCTATGAGATCTACCAACTTCAGCGTTATTGGTAATTTGAACTTGCATGTTGACAGCCCCCATGACTCAGAAGTAGGTAACTTCTCCGTTGACTTAGTGGCATATCAGCTGCTCCAACTGGTTCAAGGCCCCACCCACTCTGCTGGCCATTTGCTAGATCCAGTCTTCTCTAACCATCCCTACCTCACAGTTACTACCCCCATTCTGGTAGGCTGGTCTGACCACTATCTGATCCCCATGACACTCTCGGGGTAGAGCCCCCTCGGAGGGTGCCCCAGAAATTCTCTCGCAAACGCCCCTGACACAAATTAAATTTTGATCATTTCCACACCCTCCTCTCTATGAACACACACAGCATGCCGGATGGTCCGGATGCTGCTGATAAAGCACTATCGGACTGGATCTTCCGCCCTTTGGACACACTTATTCCTGTTAAATGGTCTAAGTGCTGCAACACCAAATCTAGTCCTTTGTACAATGACATGCGCGCTATTATGCGCGAAGCCTGTAAAAGGCTGGAGCGGGCGTGGGGACAGGATTATGACCCGATCCTGAAGGTTGTTATCAGGCAGCCACCAAGAAGTATCACAGGGCTATTCAGACAGAGCGGGCAGCTAACTTTGCAGGCGAGATCAGGAGCAGCCGTAACCCCACCAAGAGTATTTTCTCTATACTTAAAGATCTTAAATCGGCAGGGGTATCTGCAGCGCCCTATATCACTTCGGATGAGCATTGTGAGGCTCTTGCCACATTTTTTGTCAACAAGGTGGATAACATCTATAAGACCTTTCCTCAAGCTGCTATGTGTTCTGAACTTGGGTGTAGACCCCTTCCCACTCACACGCTTGCCACCTTCCCGCCAATCTCCCAGGATGAGCTGCGCTCATTATGGCGCAAGGTTAAATCCAGCTCTCCTGCTGATCCCATGAAGCCTGATCAATTTATGAAACTGCTACCTGTGCTTCTTACACCTCTGGGTCAGGTGATTAACATGTCCCTGTTTATGGCAGCTGTCCCTAGGACTTGGAAGCAAGCTAGGGTGGTTCCCCTGTTTAAAAAACCTACCCCCGATACAGCTAAACCTGAGAACTTTGGTCCTATCTCTCTCCTGCCGTGGGCATCCAAGATCTCTTTGGCCTACATAAATTCCATCTTGACAGGTTTTTGGGAAGAAAATAACATATTAGACCCCTCTCAGAATGGCTTCCGTCTTCTTCACAACACATAGTCTGCTCTGCCAGCCATGACCGAACATCTGAGGGCAGGACTGGATGTGGGACGTACTTCGGCACTGATCTTATTGGATCTCACTGTCACATTTGACACGGTTTCCCATCAGATCCTGTTGCAAAGGTTGGAGGAGGCAGGCATTGTGGGCCCTGCCCTGGACTGGTTTGTCTCTTTTCTTTCTGAGAGAACCTTCCGGGTAACGGCCACCCCTTTCACCTCCAGGGTCCATACTATTAAACAAGGTGTGCCACAGGGCTCAGCTCTGAGCCCAACGCTTTTCAACCTGTACGTCCAACCATTAGCAGCGGTGGCCAGGAGTAGAGGGCTTACAGTAGTATCATATGCTGATGATGCACAGTTGGTAGTTGCACTTTCCGACAACTCCGTGCGGGACGCTCATAAGTTTCGGAGCGATCTCGCTGCTATCGCTGAGTGGATGACTGCCAACTGCCTCCAGCTCAATGCCTGCAAGTCTGAGGTCTTGCTGGTAGAGAAAGATTCTGAGCTGTGGAGTGAACGCTGGTGGCCTGCCCCCAAACAGATGGTGAAAAATATAGGTGTCCGGGTGAACTCTGCTCTCAGCTTCCAGGTCCAAACCAAGAAAGTGGCAGGGACATGTTTTGGTATACTGCGGGGGCTCAAACAGCTGTTGCGTTTTTTCGATCCACACATCAGGCAGGTTATTGTTAAGGCCTCCATTTTGTTGAGCCTGGATTACGCTAGCGCTCTACCTGGGGACTAACAAGACTGAGATTTTGAGACTGCAGAGGGCCCAAAACGCAGCTGCCAGAACTCTCCTTGGTCTTCCTAGAACCTGCTCCACCATCAGCGCTATTCGTCGGCTACACTTGTTGCCGGACGCCCCTTTGCTGGGGCAGCTGTGCGCTTTATAAAACAACATAACATAACTCTTCTAGTCTTTATTCTGTAAATTCATGTATTAAGATCTATTTGTGTGTGGCTAATTTAGGGGGGCATATAATTTTTGTGTGTATTGGGCCCATGATTTCATCAATTCAATCTCTGTCATATGTTTGACATTAAAAGTTACATTTTCATAAATATTGCTGCGTGTCAAAAAGTATTTGAATGTACAGCTACGTGACTCTGACAAAATGTCTACTGTACATTTCTTTGTTCAGGTTCGAATGAGGCGAAAATAAAACTAAAGTGTTAAATGTTATATAACGGTGTTGTGTGAGTTTTGTAAAGCTCTGGAGGTCGCCTAGTTGACTTTAGATTGCTAGTAATGTTAGATAAAGGGGTTTTGAGTTTCTGGAATCTTAATTATTTTTAATTACGTCTTTTTTCTTTTCTTAGGTTTTGACCGGAATCGCCACATATACTGTTTTTTATCCCATTTCATTGATAATCTGCACCCCCCTGAATGGGTAATGTGTACTCAGAAGGGAATCTCTTTCAGAATGGACAATGGCATGTACTGGAGCTCAACACCAGATGGGATCAAAGGTCAATATGAGAGAGATGACACTTGCCGGTTCCAAGTGAACCTGCAGAAGTCCGGGAAAGTGGAAATCCTAGATTACAAGGACGAGTACCTACATCCCGATATAGGTTACTGCGTCCAGACAGTCAAGGACAGGAATAAACCCTTCACGGATTATGAAGTTGAGTATAAAAGTGAGAAGGTGATTTTTAGGGCCTCCAACGGATTGTTTCTATCCAGAATTTACTACACTGGTATTGAACATACTGTAGAGGCCCGAAAAGAAAGACTTGATGTGTTCTGCCTTTTCCAGCTGATCGGTGCTGATCTCTAGGTCTTGGTTTTAATGGTGTGATCAGTTTACAGACTCCAACTATGGAATGCACTGGGTATCACTTTAAAACACAACACAGTGTATGAAAAATAAATGAATCATTGCATTAGATAGTTTGAACTTTAGAAGTAAAATAGGATAGGAGCATACTAAAAATGGTGATCCACTCAATGTTTCATAGGGTCAAACAAAGTGATCTATCAGTGCAAGCTCCGTAATGGTAACATGTTTTCAATCATCAGTTAAGGTCACCATAGGTATGACCCTAGGAGCGTCCTTAGAAGAATTGTCTTGCCTAATATCCTTTTGAAATGTCCTCAAATCAGTTCTGGCGAATTCACCTAGCTTGCATCTAACTTGAGCGTTCTGTTACTGATCCTGCCCCAGCTTTTCCGCATGTACCACAGACAACAGAGCAATATGTTGCGGCATCTTCGAGACTCAAACTATGCTAGACCTAGTCAGCTATCTCTCTCAACCCACTTAGAAAAGTTATGGTTCCGTGTCAAGTGGTGCAGAAGTGGATCAAATGTCAGAGGCTTTGATGAAAATGTAAGTTCGAGGCATATGAGCTGCAGATCACACACAAGCATTGTAGATCGCCATCTGGTGTTGGGCTTGGATGCTTGCACGTTGTTGTTGTCTTAGAAGAAGTCTTTGTGGTCACGAGATAGGTGACTCCTCCCTTGGACGATAGTGCGCATGGGCATCAACTCCTTCGTTAGATTGTTTTTTTCCGCCATGGGGTTCGGATGCAACTTTTCCGCTCCGGTAGGAAATCTCAATTCCAAGCTTCTCGAAGCGCAAAATTTCCACAAAAACCATCGAATCACCTTCATCTTCGACATCGATTTCATCGGCTCGATTCCGGACGTCGACGCGGGCCGCTGGGCCTATCCACGCCGTAAGCGCTATGGCTCATGGAAAGGACGCCTTTCAAAAAATGCCCCCAGTGTGGAGAAAAATGTCCACACAGTGACCATCACAAGATCTGCAACCTGTGCCTATCACCTGAACACGACGAGTCCAGCTGATCCAGCCTGTGCCTCCTTTCGATCCAAAAAGACCATTCGAGATCGAAGGGCTCAAAGACACATCATGGCACAGAGACCAGCTCCGGAACCAGAGGACATCTTTGATGAAGGCCCCGATGTCTCAGTAGAAGATTCCGAGGATCTCAAAATCATCTCCGAGGCAGAGGACTCAGACGACCTCATCACTCCTGGGCAACGTGTGAGTACTTCTGCCCCTGCCCCAACCCCTCCAAAACCAAAGGCAGTGGTCAAGACTTTGCCTGTTGGCTCCAGTCGAGACCGAAAACATCCTTCAGAAGCCCCGCCTCCGGGCTCGGCTCCAAAGAAACAACACAAGCCTTCCGGTAGCTCGAGACCGAGCAAACTGCATGTCATTGTCGCACCGGCACCTTCGGCACCGAAGCCAAAAGAACACTCGGCGCCGAAATCGGCTCCGATGCCTTCGACCCCGAAAACGCCAAGGCCCATAGATAAGCTGGCGTCGAAGGTTCCCAAGCCTAAAGATCCAGCTTCGGCTCCGAAACCATCGTCTGCACCGAAACAAACGGCTAAGGACTCTGATACACCTCCTAAAGCCAAAACCTACACGGATCAACCAAAACCTCGCTCGGAACAGAAAAAATCGGCACCGAAAACGGTTACCGAGGAACAAGAACTTTTTCACCCAGATCCCATCGATCCAAGGCAGAAAAAGATATATATCAACCCAAAAACTGGACATGTCACGGCTGTGCCATGTAAGAAACGAAAACTGGACACACCATCTGCTCCAGTTCCTGTACACAAGAAGAACTCTGCAACATCGCCTATGCCCCCTTGTTCTCCTATACTGCCTTCTAACCCACCTCCTCTGCCTACACCACCCTTACGTCTAACTTCTCCACCACATACACCACCTCCAGATGATGATGATGATGACCTAGGGGGTGCGGGTGATCCTAATGACCCGTTCACGGATCCAGATACCTCACCACTTGATGATTGGGCATTCCCTGTCCCAACAGACATGCCAGAACCGCAGCCATATCCCTCCAAACCATCTCCCCCAGATGGTCACCTGGGGTTTGGCCAATTATTAAATAGAGTGGCACTTTATCATGGCGTTACAATGCACTCCGGCGCACCAGAAGAAGATTTCCTCTTAGATAATTTTGAACAAATTAAAAAGTCAGTACAAATACTACCTATGATCAAAGGAGTCATTAAGCATGCCCCCGAAGAATTTAAGGACACCGTCCGTGCCAGGGTTCTTAACCCTAGAATAAAAAAGAAATATAGGCCTGCCCCTGAAGACCCTACTTGCATCAAAGGACAGTTGCCTTTGGATTCTCTGGTCGTTTCCAATGCTAGGAAAAGCGCCAACTCCCAGACCTCCGAAGATGCACCACCCCCGGACAAAGAATCCAAACTGCTAGAAGCTTCTGACAAAAGAGTTGCAGCACAAGCCGCTAATCATTGGCGTATTGCCAACACCCAAGCACTACTGGCACGATATGACAGGGCACACTACGACCAGTTAGATAAACATCTGCCTGAACAGTATAAAACCCAGGCAAATGACCTTATCCAAGCTCATTTCAAATGCGTCTAAGTGCCGCAGACACTGCCTCTAGAGCAATTAACACCAGTGTGCTCCTTAGACAACATGCCTGGCTACGCATTTCAGGCTTTAAGCCAGAGGTACAAACTACCATACTCAGTCAGCCATTCAACCAAGAACAGCTATTTGGGCCAGCCGTAGACACTGCCCTTGAAAAAATGAAAAAGGACACTGAGACTGCTAAGTCCATGGGAACATTACAGTCTCCACAAGCACGTGGCACCTTTCGGTGCTCTTTCTACAGAGGAGCCTCCAAAAATATGAGCGCAGACACCTCATCTATATTCAAAGCCACTACACAAACATCCCCCAGTAGAGGATATTTTAGAGGCGGATACAGAGGAAACAACAACAAGGGATGAGGTCGAGGTAATAACAACATTCGCACCTCCCCTGCCACAAAACAGTGACTTTTCTCCGCTCCCCACAGACCATTCCACTCCAGTCAGGGGCAGACTAACACAGTTCCTACCTGTCTGGAACTCCATCACAACAGACAAGTGGGTAAGACAAATGATCCAGTATGGTTACTGCCTGGAACTTACAGCTACACCCCACACATACCACCCAAACAGCGTCCAATGTCCCCAGACCATCTTACGCTCCTCAAACAAGAGATTCTCTCACTGCTCCAAAAGCACGCAATAGAGCCAGTTCTCTTAGAGCATCAAGGGACAGGGGTATACTCACTCTACTTCCTAATCCCCAAAAAGGATGGGACTCTAAGACCAATACTCGACCTCAGACCCATAAAGCTGTAGATACACTCAGATCATTTCCATATGATCACTCTTCAACAAGTGCTCCCACTACTGCATCAAGGCGATTTCCTTGCCACACTAGATCTCAAGGACGCCTACTTCCACATTCCCATACATCCTGCTCACAGGAAGTATCTAAGGTTTGTGGTGGACGGACAATACTACCAGTTCACAGTCCTTCCATTCAGTATAACAACCGCGCCCAGAGTATTCACAAAATGTCTTGCAGTAGTAGCAGCACATCTCAGAAGACAACAAATTCATGTTTTTCCATATCTAGACGACTGGCTAATAAAAGCAAAGTCATTCCACCAATGTGTTCTACACACTCACCAAACCATCCAAATGTTACACAACTTGGGGTTCACAATCAACTATCTCTAGTCTCATCTCCAACCCTCTCATATACACCAATATCTAGGAGCCACCATAAACACCTCCACAGCCCTAGCATATCCCAGTACAGCCAGGATAGCCAGTATACAAGCTCTTATCACACAATTTCAAAACCAACACTTTCTTCCAGCCAGTGTTCATGCAGCTCATAGGCATGATGGCATCTTGCATCTTCATTGTGCCTTATGCAAGACTTCAAATGCGTCCCTTACAGGAATGTCTAGCACGTCAGTGCAACCAGGCTCACAGACAACTCACAGATCTGGTGTTGGTGGACAGCCGCACGCATCGCTCTCTACAGTGGTGGAACATAACAAACTTGTCCAAAGGGCGGCCGTTCCTAGAACATCTTCCACAGATAGTGCTGACAAAAGACGCATCACTCACAGGATGGGGAGCTCATCTCCTCGGACACACCACTCAGGGCAAATGGACCACTCAACAGAAAGTGTTCCATATCAATTACCTAGAACTGCTAGCAGTATTCCTTGCACTAAAATCCTTCCAACTACATGTACAGAACAAGGCTGTCCTCATCCGGACGGACAACATGACAGCCATCTATTGCATACAAAAACAAGGAAACAAAACTGGGTTTAGGCATACATCAGTAAGGACTAGCCTGTAAACGTAAGTAACATCAAAATTACCAATACTGAGTCTCAATTTAATGTCCGCATTTCTTTATCGGAGGACTATATTGAATGAAAACATCATAAGTCTCAAGACCACTTTTTCCGTCTATTTAATAAGTTTGTTTTCTATTATTTAATAGGCACTTTAATTTTTAGTGACTTCAAAAAATGAATTTCAAGAACATATCTTAAGAAAAACCACGAGAAATAGCTGTGAACATAAAAACTTTTTCACTCCAGACACACTCAATTTTTCACCACACTGTCATGTCATACATTCATTCGCATACCATACTGCGCAGTTTCAAACATACATATTTAAACATATCAATCACAAATTATTTTTCAATTCAATCAAGAAATATTTTCACAAAGGCCATAGAAACATTTTTTTGCAAAAATGATACACAAGTGCAAGTTTTTAGGAATTATTTTAAACTCTTATGGCCAAAAAAGCTATGGTCGACGCGTTTCAAGCCCCGTCTATTCTTGGGACTCTCATCAGGACCTAAAAGCTAAACAAACAAGAAAAGACTTAGTACTACTAAAAACCTCTGCACTAACGGTTCAACTGCACAACTTTCCAACATTTGTACCTTTGTTCAAAAGGGAGCATAACGTCCAGGGAAGTCTTTTAAGACCTAGAAGAAAACGACCAATTCAATCAACACAACTTGATAACCATTCACAAGGTCATACATTCTGTTGCGTTTAAACAAGCGTGCTTACTTTATATGTGTCTCATCTAAAAAGTAAGTTCAACAGTTCAGTACCCTAACTCACCTCTAATTAGTGAACTGATCCACCAAGAAACTAATCCCCCCATTCCCGTTCTTTACAGAAACATCTACAATTCAATCACGAGATGAGACACATATAAAGTAAGCACGCTTGTTTAAAAGCAACAGAATGTATGACCTTGTGAATGGTTATCAAGTCGTGCTGATTGAATTGGTCGTTTTCTTCTAGGTCTTAAAAGACTTCCCTGGACGTTATGCTCCCTTTTGAACAAAGGTACAAATGTTGGAAAGTTGTGCAGTTGAACCGTTAGTGCAGAGGTTTTTAGTAGTACTAAGTCTTTTCTTGTTTGCTTAGCTTTTAGGTCCTGATGAGAGTCCCAAGAATAGACGGGGCTTGAAACGCGTCGACCATAGCTTTTTTGGCCAGAAGAGTTTAAAATAATTCCTAAAAACTTGCACTTGTGTATCATTTTTGCAAAAAAATGTTTCTATGGCCTTTGTGAAAATATTTCTTGATTGAATTGAAAAATAATTTGTGATTGATATGTTTAAATATGTATGTTTGAAACTGCGCAGTATGGTATGCGAATGAATGTATGACATGACAGTGTGGTGAAAAATTGAGTGTGTCTGGAGTGAAAAAGTTTTTATGTTCACAGCTATTTCTCGTGGTTTTTCTTAAGATATGTTCTTGAAATTCATTTTTTGAAGTCAGTAAAAATTAAAGTGCCTATTAAATAATAGAAAACAAACTTATTAAATAGACGGAAAAAGTGGTCTTGAGACTCATGTTGTTTTCATTCAATATAGTCCTCCGATAAAGAAATGCGGACATTAAATTGAGACTCAGTATTGGTAATTTTGATGTTACTTACAAAAACAAGGAGGCACACATTCTCTGCAGCTGTCCCAGCTCGCACAGAACATTTGGAGATGGGCCATTCCTCAGAACATATTCCTACTGGCAGAACACCTTCCTGGGGTTCAAAATCAAATTGCCGATCTGTTAAGTCGACAAATACAACAGATCCACGAATGGGAACTACATCCCCAAGTTCTACTGCCCTTTTTCCAAAAATGGGGCCAACCAGAAATAGATCTGTTCGCCACACACGAAAACGCAAAATGCCCAACCTTCGCTGCTAGGTTTCACCACCCGGAGTCAAAGGGCAATGCGATATGGATGAACTGGTCACGCAGATTTGCGGACGCTTCTCCGCCTCTCACTCATTCCACTAGTAGTACGCAAGCTCAGGCAGCAGTCTCTCAAACTGATCCTAGTAGCTCCCACATGGGCACGCCAGCCGTGGTTCACAACACTACTGGAACTCTCTCTAGTTCCACACCAAAAACTGCATCTCTCCCCGTCCTTAATAACCCAGAACCATGGCGAGATCAGACATCCAGATCCAGGTCAACTGAATCCGGCGATCTGGCTCCTGAAGTCCTAGAGTTCGGTTACCTTAACCTGCCACCAGACTGCATGAACATTATAAAAGAAGCCAGAAGACTACTACTAGAGCTTGCTATGCTGCAAAATGGAAAAGATTTGCCATTTACTGCACTAACAATAATATACACCCACTGGATGCATCCATTCAGAACATCATTTGCTACTTACTACACTTGCAAAGATGTAATTTAGCATACTCATCCATACGTCTCCCCCTAGCAGCATTAGCAGCCTACTTACAAAATCGACAGCACTTGTCACTCTTTAGAGTCCCTGCGATCAAAGCCTTCATGGAAGGACTTAAAAGAATGATTCCTCCAAGATTACCACCCTCTCCAGTGTGGAATCTAAACATTGTTCTTACTAGGCTCATGGGACCCCCATTTGAACCCCTGCATAAATGCAAACTGCAGTTCCTCACATGGAAAGTAGCTTTCCTTATCGCTATCACATCCCTCAGAAGGGTAAGTGAAATCCAGGCTTTAACCATACAAGAACCATTCCTACAATTACACCGTAACAAAGTGGTTCTTAGGACAAATCCAAAATTCCTTCCAAAAGTCATATCTCCTTTTCATCTTAACCAATCAGTAGAGTTACCAGTATTCTTTCCAAACCCAGACTCTGTAGCGGAAAGAGCTCTTCATACCTTAGATGTTAAAAGAGCCCTTCTTTACTACATTGACAGAACCAAATCATTCCACAAAACAATTGTTTGTAGCTTTATCTCCACCACATAAGGGCAACCCCATTTCCAAATCTGGGATTGCTAGGTGGATAGTTAAATGTATTCAAATATGCTACCAAAAAGCCAAGCGCACATTACCAACTCCGCCTAGAGCGCATTCCACACGCAAAAGGGGCTTCCATGGCATTGTTAGGGAACATTCCCTTAGAAGACATTTGTAAGGCAGCCACATGATCTACAACACACACCTTCACTAAACACTATTGTGTTGACATGCAAGCAAAGCAACAAGCTTCTGTGGGCCAAGCTGTCCTTAAAACTTTATTTCAAACTGCTGCAACTGATACAGGTGACCACCGCTAGGGGAGATACTGATATATAGTCTATGCTAGTGTGTGATCTGCAGCTCATATGCCTCGAACGGAATATGCTACTTACCAGTATGCATCTGTTCTTGGCATGTAGAGCTGCAGATCCACACACGCCCACCCGCCTCCCCGGGACCTGTATCGGTTCCAGCATTAGCTTACTTAGATATCACACATGGACATCTCTCTCTCTCCTACAAACTCCATCATTTCCCATCATGGCGAAAAACAATCTAACGATGGAGTTGATGCCCATGCGCACTATCGTCCAAGGGAGGAGTCACCTATCTCGTGACCACAAAGACTTCTTCCAAGACAACAACAACGTGTAAACATCCGAGCCCAACACCAGATGGCGATCTACAATGCTAGTGTGTGGATTTGCAGCTCTACATGCCAGGAACAGATGCATACTGGTAAGTAGCATATTCCTTTCCTCTAATTGTTTTTAGCTGAAGTGCTGGTTGTCTTGGAATTCTGCTGGGTTGTCATGGCTTTGTGGGCCTAAATTCCACAATTATCTTGAACAATTTGAGATCATCTTGTTACAGGAAACCCTGGTGGTTAGTAATCTGGAGCTTGAGGAATTTTATGGCTCACACGTGGATGCAGTACAATCTGGATGTGGGCCAAAAGGGTGGATTTGCCATTGATAATAATAAATGTTTATGATGCCAGGCCACAGAGGTGTACAGAAATTGTGTAGTGTGCCTTGACATACATGCCATGCTCATGGTAAGATTTTGAGCTGCATTATATTAGTAGAGTAGAAAGTGAAAATGAGTTCTTCATTGCAAGTGAGTGCATACCAAATACACGCCCTTCTTCTCAATTCTAATACGAATCTAGGGTCGGAATCTCTGTATTTAAAGTCCATGAGCAGTGTTCTCCTATCATGACAAAATGAAAATACGTATATTTTTCATAGCATATTTTACGCCCTGGGCGTTTCTAAACATATTTTACAAGCTGCAGTAGTGATTAGTGCATCCCATTGTTTGGTTTTTCACATACACTGCACTCCCGGTACATCCACTGTTTAAACTGGTGTAAAAGAGCTGATGCCCCATAGATTTAGGAGCAGCATGTGCATGATCCCAGATGAGTGAGAGGAAGGTAAATAAAGCCTTGACATTTAACCCTTCACCAGATGGCAGGAATGCTTGGCTTCTCTTTGTCACTTGTGTAGCATCAATTGCCTTCCTTATACAGCAGTAGCTTATTGATTAAAATATGTACGACATCTAGTGCCCTTCAGCACAGAGAAGGAGATGGCCTTATTAATAAATATGAATGTACCCTGCTGAGTGCCACAACACAAGGTGCTGAAGGGTTGGAGTCAGTTCGAACTGGGAACAAGGCCACGTATTCTTTTGGTTCATTACATTTATTAGACGAGAATCCACAAAGGACACATTGTGAGTTGTAAATGACATTCTGACTTGAGGACTATCCTTTGCAAGTGATTGCAATAACTAGGAGGGGGTGCCTGAAAGGGGCGCCCCCCTCCTCCATTGCATTTGAATGTGTCAATAGTTGCAACCCATTGATCTGATACCGGCTCCCTCAATTAAAATGTATCTAATTTGCACCAGTCCCAGTAGCATAGCTTCCACCATGTGAATGCATATGTTATTCAGGGGACCACAGTTAGTGTTCCCTCCCCCGTTCCCTCATCTTTCAATGAATACCATTTGTTTTGTTGTAAACGGCCCATGTCCCTTAAAAGACAGTGCTGCTTTAAAAACAAAAGAGAATGATAATGGTATCCTGCAGGGTTCCATCCAAGCATTGGAACCATTTTCTGTAAGTCAGAATCGCTTCTGCTTTATTAAAAGTATTGATGCATGCTTGTTCATAACTCTTTCTGAATGGGCATTTAGGGATGCCTCTGATCACTGCATCAGCTGCTTCGCAAAATTAGGAAGAGGGGGTCCATGAAATGTAGACTGCTTAGCAACCCCACTTTAGTCCATTGTGCCTGTAGTTATCGCTTTTTTTAGCAGCTTTATGTTCAAATGAGTAGGATAGCAACTAGATTTTCTGACCCGATTTTGGACATTATAGGTTTTCAATAGCGTGGATGATGCTTCTTAGCCTACAGGTGGGACCAACTGGTCCTCACAGCAGATTATCACATTAATTGGGTTACCTTAGCAACCACACTCGGGACATGGAATGCAAAGAGGAGCAAATGGATCACTTAGATAAACATAACAACAAACGTGTAGAAGAAATTAGGAAATATCTTACATTTAGCAAATGCAGTTGGGGAGTTTTTAAATTTACAATCGGAGACAATACACGTAATTGGGTAGGTAAAAACAGATGTGGTATAGGGAACATTTTGGGAATTAAAACATAGAGTGCTGGACTAGTCGATGGGCTAGAAGAAGCTTGTGCCACGTTTGCTAGTGGCCACTGTATGGCAAAGGCATGTGTTACTGAAGCAACGAAAAACATGAATGATGATTGGCAGCCTCAAGCGTCAAGAAGCCAGTCCTCGTGGAGTAGATCAGCTTTAACTGTATTAAATGAAATGTGTGCATCACATTGAATCCCACCCTACCTTGCTGACAGTAACTTACATCATTTTTTTGAGGTTTGACTCCAATTGTTTGTAGTTTACCTGTTTGCTTTGTTTAATAGCGAACTAGTCCAACTGTTGATTAACCTATCGAGGAAATGGAGGCTAATGGTAAAAGCCCTTTAAACAATGACACTCATTTGTAACTGTTTCGTTGCCTTAGTGATATTATTAGGAAATTGTTTACACAATACCTTCTGTGGTGTAGGCAAGTGATCCGCAGTTGCATCAGGCAGACAGGTCGTGTTTCTGAAGGAAAGCTTCACTTTGTGCCCTTACCTATTAGGTAAAGACTTGTATTGCCACTGTAGAACCTCCTGATTCAATCCAACACTCAACCCCTCGCCCTTCTTTCATTTCTGCTTCATAAATATTTATCTCAGATGCTCTTCACACAAGTCCCTGTCCTCATGATGACCCATGGATTGTTCAATCCAGGTTGAAACGCAGACTTTGTTCAAGTGCCTTATCTAAATCCTCTGGATAGATTTGCAGGCTTCCTGTACCCAAAGCTGTTTACCTGCGGCGGTTTTAATCAGTTGGCGGGGCCGTGTGCAGCACTACGTGGACTGTGTTTAAGTGCCTTAGCTAAATGCTCTGGATACACTTGCAGGTTGACCTAACCCAAAGCTGTTTACGTTTTGCCTCTGCCAGTTCACTGAGCACTGCCCTTTTCTCAGTGCATTTGCATCAGGCTGCCAGGTCGTTTTTATGAAGTGATTTTTCTCTTTGTACTCCATTGTTTTTGCGTTTGGAGAACATCTTAATTCAGTCCAACAGTTCCTCCCTCGCCGTTTTTTCATTTCTGCTGTACAACAGATTTGTCTCAGATGCTCATCAAATACGTCTCTGTCCTGATGATGACCCATGGATTGTTCAATCCAAGTTGAAACGCGGACTGTGTTCAAGTGCCTTATCTAAATCCTCTGGATACATTGACAGGCTGACCTAACCCAAAGGTGTTTACCTTTTGTTTCTGCCACTTCAATGTGTTTTCTTGGTTTTAGGAATACAATGTTGCTATCAAAATTAACACTGTGTTTTCAGCAGTTTAATTATTCATAGAACTGTGAAATAACTAAAATGAATAAAAGCAAGGTGTTCTTTGAATATTGTATTGTTTAATTAAATGATTTTCACAAATGTTCAAGAATGCAGAAGAATTTTTGTTGTATATTGTGTACTTCATCTTAAGTTATCACTTCTGCACCGCAAAACTAAAGCTCTAAATGGTTATCTGTTTTACAGCATAAAGGCACTAGTTGGAGCTAGTCATAGTTTGTGAACAAGTGCTCCTAATACTCTATGTAATAGTAAAGGGCAGCTTGAAAGTAATTTACAAGCTTTTCAATACTTGGCTTGGAGGCACGTTTAAAGGTCCCAAACTGTTTCATTTACAAGGCACTTTTTCCCCTACCACTGGTTCGATACTTTCCTGGAACAAGAATGTGCAAAATATAAGAAATAGTTTGGAGATGGCGTGTAAACACTCAGCATGACAGAGATGATCTAAACTATATACTATGCAAATGCTTTGAAATTAAAATGACACTATGGTACAAAAAGCTGTTTATCAGATGCAAATTGCTCACATTCCCTTCAAGCTTTTTATGCGGCTAAAAATGTAAAATTATTGGATGGTTTTGGGTGTTGATATAATTTTCCATGCCATTAATATGATCACATAGTGAAGGAGTCACTGATGCATGCATTATCAGATAGCGTTCTATACAATAAAGTTGAGCTGAAAACTATAATAGCTTACTTGTACTACTGCAGCAATAAAATGGTAATTCTTTTAAAATCCAAAGGTCCATGAATTTAACTATGCAAAGGTGCATTCAAAGTATTTAAGCATCAAATCATTTTAAATAACCTGTAGGTGCATTAATCACCAGAACTGTATATATTCTGTATTTATGGTTTGGGAATTGTGATTAAAGGTTGTACAGCAATTGATTTGTTTAAACAGTTTTACTGAAAATGTTGTACCTTTAAAACTTTGTCTCAGAACTTGCTTTTTGTATACCTCTTAGGAAAGAATTTTAGGAAGCACTGCCTTTCTTGAAGTTGCACAGTATTGTGATCCTAACAAAAACGGGTTTTTTATTCACTTTCAAAACTATTCGGAATTTAACTGGCTGTGTGTGTGTGTGTGTGTCTGTGTGTGTACATATATATATATATATATGTACCACATGCTTTGATACAATGATAAATGGAGTGATTTTATGGCGCCCGCCAAGTTTGAAAAAGGCTAATCTCGTGGCCGAAACGCGTTACTCGGCAAGCTGTTTTAATTTGAATAAATAAATACTAGAAGATTCCGTGGTGTGTCTGTCCTGTTGTTTTATTCGGAGTAGGAAAGGGATGAAAATATATATATATATATATTCACAGAAAAAACCATAGGTTTCAGGCACGTTATAGTTAGGAATTAGCATTTAAAAAACCTCAGAAATTCACTGAAAAAACCATAGGTTTCAGGGGTGTTATAGTTAGCTGGACTTTTCACTTGTACAAAACCATTGAAATTCCCCCGTTATAGTTAGTTCAGCTAACTATAACTCGCGCGCCCGCAATGCACTGCTGATGACGTCACATATTACATCACTCATGGCATGGTCAGTGACATCACTCATGACATCACTGATGACATCTCAAATGACATCACTGATGACATCATCCAGTGACTGTGTGTTTTTCTGAAAATTAAATATGTTTTATATATGTATATCTCAAGGTCGATGGAAGAATAAATGGGTATATAAGTGTCTAAATGGATGATTTGTTTTTGAAAAATTGATTGTGTAACTCACTGATTAAGTGTATCATAGTGAATACATGGCTTAGTGAGTAATGTTTAAATATGTAAATATCTGTATCAGTCTCTCACTTTGTGTATAAGTGGCTGCATGGATTGGTGAGTAGCTACATGGGTGTCTATATAGGTTATTAGTTGGTTTTTTGAGTATCAGTCTGAGTGTCTGCATGGTTCGGTGGGGGGTATTACGTAGTGCATAGGTGCATGAATGAGGGACACACTGTTTGTATGTGTTGAAGACAGCATGTGTGCAGGACTGTATGGGTGGATGAATGTGTGTAAGGGTGTGTTAGTGAGTGAATGACTGTCTCAATAGTGTCTTTATGAGTAACTACATATGTTTTAAACTAGTATATGTGACTATTGGTGTATATAAGTGAGTATATGTGAGAGTGAGAGATTGAAAGAGTTCCTGTATGAATAAGTATGTGTTTCTATAAGTGATTGTTTAAAAGACTAAGTATGTGTAAGCTTCCGTAGAAGTAAGTGTGGTGGTGTGTGTATAACTGTATATGCAAGTAAATGTATGTTTGATTCTTTATTAGCATGAGTGACTATGTGTGTGAGTAACTCTATGGATGAGTGGCATTGTGTAACAGGATGTATAGGTGTATGAGTACATATGATGAGTGAGTACATGTATGAGTGACTGTATAGGACTGTTGGTGAATGAGTGGATGTGTATGTGGATCTTAGAATTACTGAAGAGGTTGTTGTAACTGGTATTGGTATGTCCATTGTTTTGAAAATTTTAGTCTCTATTTTTGAATGTGTGTATCAAAGGTTATATTAGGGTGAGAGGACGTCTACCACTCTATCACAAGGATGATGTCATCAGTGATGTCATTTGAGATGTCATCAGTGATGTCATGAGTGATGTCACTGACCATGTCATGAGTGATGTAATATGTGACGTCATCAGCAGTGCATTGCGGGCGCACGAGTTATAGTTAGCTGAACTAACTATAACGGGGGAATTTCAATGGTTTTGTACAAGTGAAAAGTCCAGCTAACTATAACACCCCTGAAACCTATGGTTTTTTCAGTGAATTTCTGAGGTTTTTTAAATGCTAATTCCTAACTATAACGTGCCTGAAACCTATGGTTTTTTCTGTGAATTTCAAAGGTTTTTTAAATGCTAATTTCTAACTATGCCTACAGAGATAGGACATGTGAAGAAAGAAGAAAAAATGCACAGAAAGAAAAAAAAGAAGTGCAGAAAGAAGCAACAGAAGTCCTCAAAGACGAAGAAAAGTGCAGGAAGAAGGATAACGTGCAGAAAGAACAAAAAGAAGAGCAGAAAGAAGCCTTGTTGCAAAATCATCCTGTACCCTCAACTTTTTCAGACGGATACTGGTGGTAACTGAGTCTGACTAACCAGTCCTAGAGCCAGTGCTATGTTAAAAGACACTTAGAATACAGTGAAAACACCTACATACACTAGGGAACATTATGCGTTGGGGTCCCCCAGTGATTAGCATGACCTCCTCTGTAAGCCCCTAGTATATAATAGGGCAGGGGGATTAAAACTACCTCTTAAAACAGGCCACAGGGCATTTTTGCACACGTTAACTCAGGCCCCGTCCCCTCCCTTCACCACTGTGTAAACACGCCCTGTGTCCGTTTTTAGTTGGGAGATTAAGTTCATTTGAATCCTGAGGGTCCCTAGGGTCCAACTAGCCCACTAGGTACCTCCAGTAAGTGCCACAGAGCTGCGTTGCAGAGAGGTGTAAAAAGGGGCTTGGCCCCAGAACACCTGTCTGCAGCGCAGCTCCCTGGCGCATACTGGAGATGCCTGTTGGGCTACGTGGCCCTCAGGGACCCTCAGTATTGAAGAGGAATTAATTCCCCAACTTACAACTCGCCAAGGGGCGCGTTTCAGAGTGCTGCAAGGAGGGGGCGTGGCCTCCGGCGCGATGCCAGTCTTTTATTTATTTTAATTTTTTAAGAAGGGGGGCTGTGTGGTTCCCCTTCTTATTCTAATTTATTGGCCCTGATGACCCCATCCCCCAGGGCCTGTCTCCTAATTATATTTTTTTAAACCCAATCCCCAGGGCCGGCCACTGATTTTTATTATTTTAAAAAAATATATATTTATAGACACACCTAGGACATGCTGGACAAACCGTACGTACCTATCACCATGACGATTTGCGTGATATTCATTAAAAGGCGACTATGCATACAATGAATCCACGTGGAATGTATTTACACCACTAGTGAAGCTCTGACATGTCTGATGCCCTACCGTGCCTAATCCCGGTAGACACCCTTTATTTATAAAAACATGGGTAGCTATTGACGGGCACATTTAATACACATGCACACCAAGCCATTCAAAGAGGATTCGACAAAAATTCGACCAAAACTATGCAAGAAACCCCCCTCACGGTTAATAAAACACACATCCACTGCCGGATGTGTAATACTTTTTATTTTACTCTCTGGAAAGGGGACGAACATCACTTGAGAGTCACAGCGCGCTCCTGGCAGAGCCCAATGCTGTGTTACACCCACCATTGCCTGCTGAGTGCCACACACCTCTGTGTTGTATTCCACTAGCTAGTGCATATGCTATGACACTCTCTAGCCCATGTGCACTGTAACACCACCCCGTGAATATGTCATGCCACACTTGTCTTCGCACGGGTTATATTGCCCCATCTAACGTGCCTTCCTCGATGACTATGTTATAACGCACAGTGCTATGCCATACATATTACAATCTGGGATCCATATCTTTGTCACAGTGCATATGCAACGTTACACTCCCCAGCACATATTTTATATTACAACTTTAGAGACTAGTTAGGTTACACAACACTGCCCTGTGCATATTACACTCCAAGGCGCATATCGCATAGCACGCGCTAGTGCCTGTGCTATCTCGCGCTCTCCAATGAATCTGTCATTGCGCACAATGTATTGCATATTATATTTCACGCCCGGTTCATCTTATATCACACTTTTTGGTGCATAGTTTATACCATACACTATATCTAGTTTTCATTTTCGATCGTGCTCTCAGGACTATGTTCTATATAACACTGTTCACCTACCCTTTTCACGGGCATTACATTTTGCGATAGGGGGTGGAGGGTCAGGGGGTGTTTCTGCCAAGTGAGCCCGGAGTCACAGTCACAAACGTCCTCTTCTTCCTGAATAAAAGTGAGATTATGCTGCATACTTGTTCATATTTTAAGTAGTTCGCACAGACACACGTTTTAAAAACAAAGTTCCTACTACCCGCCTTCTCTGAACAGTTAGCTTGCTGCCCCACCCCCCTCCTCCCTATCCTCTGTTGTGTGAATCCATGGACTAGCCTCCTCCCTCCTGCCATGCATGGTCTGATGTGCTGCCACTGCCCTCAATTTAGTATGATGTACCAGTCCACTCCTCCTGCCCTCCATTGCCCAATTCTATGCCCCATCATTGACCTCCTGCTTAAACTCTGTGCTTAGCTTGCTGCCCCTATTCTCCTTCCCCCTGCCCTCCGATGTCTTTGTGCATGTCCCTGCTCCATCCTTTTTGCCCACCATGTTCCATGGACCTGCCACTCCTATCTACTCTGAGTGTTCTCTTGAGCTGCCCTCCCCTCCCACCTGCCTAGCATTGTCAGATGACTGTAACCTGTCCCTGCCACCTCCACCCTGCCTGTCCACATGCCATGCCGCTATCCTCTTCCTCCTGTCCTACATGGTCCATTGTACTGCCACACCCTTCTGCCCTCCCTGGTCTGTTGTGCTGCAACTGCTCCTCCTGCCTGCCCCGTGCGGTCTGTTGTGAGGCCCCTTCCCCTGAACTTTCTTGTCTGTGCACAGGTCCTGACCCTCCCTTCTATCCTCCTTCGTCTTTTGTGCATGCCCCTGCACCCTCCTTCTTGCCCATCATAGTCATTGTGCTGCCACTAACCCTCCCACTTGCCATGCATGGTCTTCTGTGCTGCCATGGCCCCTCCCACCTTCCCTGTGTGGTCAGTTAGCTGCCCCTGACCCCCTCCCACCTCCCCTCCATGGTCTGTGTGTATGCCATCACAGTCTCACTGTTGCTCTTCATGGTGTGTCTTGCTTCTAGTGCCCATCCTGCCTGACCTCCATGGCTATCTTGCTGCTCCTGCCCTGCCCCCTTGCCCCCAGCCCTCTGTTTACATGTGCAGACCCCTACTCCCTCCCTCCTGGCTTGTCTGTTCCATTGTAATGCCCCTGATCCGTCCCTCCTGCCCTTTATGGTCTGTTATGCTGCAGCTTTCTCTCCTGTCTGTCCATTATGGTCAGCTAGCTACCATTGCCTCTTGCCCCTTTGTTCTCTGTTGTCCATGTGCATGGTCCTGTCCCCTCCCTCTTGCTTTCTATGGATTATTGTGCTGCACTCCCGTCCCGCATGCCCTGTGTGGTGTATTGTGCTGCTGCAAACCCTGATGCCTGCCCTGCAGGGTCAGTTTGGTGCACCTCTCCATGTCCCTCCTGTCCTCTGTTATCCAAGTCCATGTCCCTACCCCATTTCCTTCCATGATCCAATGTACCATACTTGCGAACATTTTGAACTTGGTAAGAGGGAGATTTTGAAAAGAAACTGGGGTATTGATTTTCCCCTTTGAGTTACATTGAAAAAGAGGAGATTGTAGACAGGAGACAGATCAAATAAAGCCCATTTGAGCTTAAAAACATTGGACGTTTCCTGGCAGAATCGGGTCTGTTGGCATGTATGGTTGTACTACCATTGCCTCTTCCTTCTGCCCACAATGGTCTATTACATTGCCACAGCCTCTCTTGCAAGTCCTGTATTGTTGGTTTGTTGCCCCTGCCCCCCTTTCCACTGCCCTCCATAGTCTGTTGTGCTGCCACGGCCATTCCTGCCTGCTCAGTGTAGTTAAATTGTTGCCTTTGCACCCTCCTACCTGCCTTCAATTTTCAGAGCCCGTGCCCCTGGCCTCTGCCTCTCAACAGTATCCTAATGAACAACTAGATTGCTAACATTCTATATTTATTACAAAAGTGTGGAACGCCTGACATCATCTTGATGTAATCAAAACTGTAATACCTAGAGCATTTCCTTTAGAAATTACATATATGAGAGGGTCTTATTGGCATCAAAATTATGGTTAGTGCTCTAAAAGACTAAAATAAGGACATATTTTCTGAGTTTTCAAATAGCGTCAAAGCACTTTTAAATTATTTGTTATCTTTATGTTTTTTTATCCAGTTGACCACTTGATTAAATGTTGCACTTAGGGGAGAGGATGTGGTGTTACTTCCAGAACTGCAGACTTTGCAACTGGGGAACCAGGTTGGAGTTTCTGCTTCAGCTCGACATTCTGTGATTCTGGTCAAATCACTTAGTCTCCCCATGTCTACAACCAAAATGAATTTGATCTTGTGTGATGTAACCAATGCTCATGTAAAGCACTCCAATACCTGACAAGTCTGCACTATATAAAACTGCAAAAACACAGAAAATAAGTGTTTTGCACACTTCTGTCATTGGGCTACATGTGGGCAACATCTGGGTGATATTTGTGCTGCATTTGGGCTCTTGTGTCTCTGGTGGACATCTTGGGAGATTTATTTGTTAAGAAGTTTCCTAATTTCCTCATTTACTGCAGTCTCCTCAGTAGGAAATGCTTTCAGTTTTTTACTTTGATTCCATCAAGCAGGTATTCAGATATGTTACACACTTGCCATAAATTCTGAATGTTAGCACTCTAGTTGTTCATTAGATCACTGTAGTAAAGCTACTGCTCACCACGGAAGTCTGCTGCTGGTATTAAAAGTGCATGTTTCAGTCTGCATGTGAGAATTTTTTAATGAAATAGAAGAGGATTTGAGAAGTCACTCAAAATGTACCCTAATTTTTCTTTCTTCGGCACTAATCATAATTTCTATGGCAAAATGAACCCCCTCATTGTGTTCCTTTTTAAATTAAATGTATTAAGTGTTACTAGTTTATTCCAATCAAGATGGCTTCAGGTGTGCCATACTTTTGTCAGAAGTAAGACAGTAAGCGCTCTAGTTGTTCTTAAGAACACTCTGGAACATTCTGTCATTGGGCTATACTTGGGCTACATCTGGTGATATTTGGGCTACATTTGGGCTCTTTTGTCTCTGGTGGCCATCTTGGGAGATTTATTTGTTATGAAGTTTCCTAATTTCCTCATTTACTGCAGTCTCCTCAGTAGGAAATACTTTCATTTTTTAACTTTGGTTCCATCAAGAAGGCATTCAGATGTGTCACACACTTGCCATAAATTCTGAATGTTAGCACTCTAGTTGCTCATTAGATCACTGTAGTAAAGCTACTGCTCACCAGGGAAGTCTGCTGCTGGTATTCAAAGTGCATGTTTCAGTCTGAATGTCAGAATTATTTTATGAAATAGAAGAGGATTGGAGAAGTCACTCAAAATGCGTCCTAATTTTTCTTTCTGCAGCACTAATCATACTTTCTATGGCAAAATGAACCCCCTCATTTTGTTCCTTTTTAAATGAAATGTTTTAAGAATTACCACTTTATTCCAATCAAGATGGCTTTAGGTGTGCAATACGTTTATCATAAGTAGGACTGTTAGCGCTCTAGTTGTTCTTTAGAACACTCTGGGAAGCTGCACTAGAACACAAAGGAATCAACTGACAGTCTCTGCCCTTGTTGGATGTACATGTTTTACTGAGAATGTCAGACTTCATTCTCACATGACTGAGAAAGCTAATGTGAATTTACAGAAAATATGCTCTCAGTTTAGCTTATAGATCACCTTCCAAACCTCTGTGGGAAAAGCATGAGAAAATAGTTTTCTCTCAAACATGATTCATGTTATCCCAGCAGAAGGTTTTTTCACATGGTAAAATCACCTTAGAACATACCACAATTCCTAAAATGAGTATGGTACCATCAACAAATGATTCATAATGTAACTAAAGTCTTACAACCTTCTATTAACTGCAATGCTTTTTAATGAGGTGCTATCATGTATATTGGTCCCAAGATGGCTGCCAACACTTCTTGGATGAAGTGCTGACAGCCAATCAGATCTCACAATTAGATGTGTGGTTAGGCTCCGCCCAGATATATATGTGATTTTGATTTTCTCAGGAACTACTGAATGGATTTACACCATTTAAGCAAAAGGCACGACTCTGAACCAAGGTCTACCTTTCTGCCATTGTTGGTGTAATTCCGTTCAGCAGTTCGGGCTGTAGCTGCGGATAAAGATCCTATGGGAAATTACATGGGGAAAACACATTTTGGGACGCCCCTTTTTTCTCAGCCCCCGCTACACGAATCATCCTGAGACTTTCAGGATAGGAGCGGACCGGAGCTGGCCAAAAGTTTTGAAAATCTCGCGAAGATTCGTCAACAGGTGCCAAAAATATTTCAAATAGAATGTTGCGGATTTCCTATGGAAAATAGGTCCCAACTATAACTACCTACTGCAACCGCCTGTAGGTAAGATATATATATATATATATTATCTACTGGCGGTCGCCAGTAGATAGTTATAGTTAGGACCGTGTTTCCATAGGAAATCCGCAACATTCTATTTGGAATAACTTTGGCGCTGGTTGACGAATCCTCGCGAAATTTTCAAAATAGGTGGGGCGCTCCGCTCCTACCCTGAAAGTCTCGGGGGGATTCGTCAAGCGAGGGCTGAGAAAAAAGGGGGGTCCCAAAACGCGTTTTCCCCATGCAATTTTCCATAGGGACCTTTAGTCCAAGGTACAGCCCGAACGGCTGAACAGAATTACTTGAAAAAGAAGGGGGGGCACACAGCCCCCCTTCTTAAAAAATAAAATAAATAAAAGACCGTCATTGGCCACACCCCCTCCTTGCAGCACTCTGCAAACGCGCCCCCTAGCGAGTTGTAAGTTGGGGAATTAATTCCACTTCAATACTGAGGGTCCCTGAGGGCCAACTAGCCCAACAGGTATCTCCAGTATGCGCCAGGGAGCTGCTTTGCAGACAGGTGTTCTGAGGCTACGCCCCTTTTTACACCTCTCTGCAACGCAGCTCTGTGGCACTTACTGGAGGTACCTAGTGGGCTAGTTTGACCCTAGGGACCATTAGGATTCAAGGGGACTTAATCTCTCAACTTAGAACGGCCACAGGGCGTGTTTACACAGTGGTGAAGGGAGGGGATGGGGCCTGAGGTGACGTGTGCAAACATGCCCTGTGGCGCGTTTTAAGTTGGGAAAATAATTCCCTTTCAATCCTGAGGGACCCTGGGGGCCAACTAGCCCACCAGGTGCTTCCAGTAAGCGCCACTGCGCTGCGTTGCAGAGAGGTGGTGCAGGCCGTGCCCCTTTTTACAACTCTCTGCAATGGCGCTTACTGGATGTACCTAGTGGGCTATTTTGCCCCTAGGGACCCTCAGGATTCATGGGGACTTAATCTCCCAACTTAAAACGGCCACAGGGCGTGTTTACACCTTGGGGAAGGGAGGGGACGGGGCCTGAGGTGACATTTGCAAACGCCCTATGGCACGTTTTAAGTTGGGGAAATAATTCCCCTTCAATCCCGAGGGCCCCTGGGGGCTAACTAGCCACCCCGGTGCTTCCAGTAAGCGCCACTGAGCTGCGTTGTAGAGAGGTGGTCCAGGCCGTGCCACTTTTTACACCTCTCTGCAACACAGCTCTGTGGCACTTACTGGAGGTACCTAGTGGGCTAGTTGGACCCTAGGGACACTCAGGATTCAAATTAACGTAATCTCCCAACTGAAAACGGCCACAGTGCGTGTTTACACAGTGGTGAAGGGAGGGGACGGGGTCTGAGTTAACGTGTGCAAACACGCCCTGTGGCGCGTTTTAAGTTGGGGAAATAATTCACCTTCAATCCTGAGGGACCCTGGGGGCCAACTAGCCTACCAGGTGCTTCCAGTAAGCGCCACTGCGCTGCGTTGCAGAGAGGTGGTCTAGGCCGTGCCCCTTTTTACATCTCTCTGCAATGCAGCCCTGTGGCGCTTACTGGAGGTACCTAGTGGTCTAGTTGGACCCTTGGGACCCTCAGGATTCAAGGAGACTTAATCTCCCAACTTAAAACGGCCACAGGGCTTGTTTACACAGTGGGGAAGGGAGGGGACGGGGCCTGAGGTGACGTGTGCAAACACTCCCTGTGGCGCGTTTTAAGAGGTAGTTTTAATCCCCCTGCCCTATTATATACTAGGGCTTACAGAGGAGGTCATGTTAATCACAGGGGGACCCAAACTCATAGTGTTCCCTAGTGTATGTAGGTGTTTTCACTGTATTCTGAGTGTCTTTTAACATAGCACTGTTTCTAGGACTGGTTAGTCAGACTCAGTTACCACCAGTATCCATCTGAAAAAGTTGAGGGTACAGGATGATTTTGCAACAAGGCTTCTTTCTGCTCTTCTGTTTGTTCTTTCTGCACGTTATCCTTCTTCCTGCACTTTTCTTCGTCTTTGAGGACTTCTGTTGCTTCTTTCTGCATTTCTTTTTTTTCTTTCTGTGCGTTTTTTCTTCTTTCTTCACATGTCCTATCTCTGTAGGCATAGTCAGAAATTAGCATTTAAGATGTCATCAGTGATGTCATGAGTGATGTCACTGACCATGTCATAAGTGATGTAATATATGACGTCATCAGCAGTGCATTGCGGGCGCGTGAGTTATAGTTAGCTGAACTAACTATAACGGGGTAATTTCAATGGTTTTGTACGAGTGAAAAGTCCAGCTAGCTATAACGCCCCTGAAACCTATGGTTTTGTCAGTGAATTTCTAAGGTTTTTTAAATGCTAATTCCTAACTATAACGTGCCTGAAACCTATGGTTTTTTCAGTGAATATATATATATATATTCGCTGAAAAAACCATAGTTTTCAGGAACGTTATAGTTAGTTGGACATTTCATTTGTATAAAACCATAGAAATTCTGGCGTTATAGTTAGTTCAGCACGAATGATGTAATATGTGACGTCATCAGCAGTGCATTGCGAGGGCGCGAATTATAGTTAGCTGAACTAACTATAACGCCGGAATCTCTATATTTTATACAAGTGAAACGTCCAACTAACTATAACGTTCCTGAAACCTATAGATTTTTCAGTTAATTTCTATGGTTTTTTAAATGCTAATTTCTAACTATAACGTGCCTGAAATCTATGCTTTTTGCAGTGAATTTCTATGGTTTTTTAAATGCTAGTTTCTAACTATAACATGCCTGAAACATGTTTTTTTCAGTGAATTTCAAAGGTTTTTTAAATGAAAATTTGTAAGTCTAATGTACCTCAATCCTATTTTTTTTTCTTATATATATATTACCTACTGGCGGTCGCCAGTAGGTAGTTATAGTTAGGACCACGTTTCCATAGGAAATCCGCAACATTCTATTTGGAATAACTTTGGCGCCGGTCGACGAATCCTCGCGAATTTTTCAAAATAGGTGGGGCGCTACGCTACGCTCCTTCCCTGAAAGTCTCGGGGGGATTCGTCAAGCGGGGGCTGAGATAAAAGGGGGGTCCCAAAACGCGTTTTTCCCATGCATTTTTCCATAGGACCTTTAGACAGGGCTACAGCCCGAACGGCTGAACAGAATTTAATGAAGAGAGGTAGTCCTCAGGTCAAGGAAGTGCCTTTTGTAGGTTTGGTGTAAATCTGTTCAGTAGAATCTGAGAAAATAGCCTTTAAATCAATATATATATCTGTGGCAGCTTACCGTGCGCTTACGGTGCGCTTACCGTAAGCTTACCGTACGCGTACGGTGACGTGCGCGAGCGCGATTCTGATTGGCTGATAGATCTTAGTAAACATTCGAATCGGTCGAAACCAGGAAGCGGCGGCCGCCATTTCGTGTGTTTCACTCAGAAAAAAAAGAGTGATATCTTGAAAAGGGGGCAAGGAGGAGAGTTACAGACCCCCTAACATTTGTAAAGGGGTCAAAGAAGGACAGAAAAGTTCAAACAAAACATTTATTATTTTTAAAAAAAAATAGCGGGGTACGCGTACGGTAAGCTTACGGTAAGCTTACCGTACCGTACGGTAAAAAAAAAAAAAAAAAAAAGAAATGAAATGCAGATTTAAGAGTTTAGATATTAGGGGGCTCTAAAAAGAGCCGTTGTGTTTATGAAGTGATTTTTTATTGGTACCTACAAGTAAGTACCGATGCAGAGTCTAAGGTTCAAGAGGAAGACTCTGTTCCCTTCATCATTGAAGTGCACACCATCTCCTCTATAAATGTCTTGCATGTCGTAACGCAAGTTGTTGTGGTAAATGGAACCCATACCATAGTCACGGAGGAAAGCAGAAACAGATTTGTTGACGTGCTTTCTTGCTTTGTCAATCTGCGGACAGAAATGATTGGACCAGTTCCATTTTTGCCTTTGGCATATGTTAGAAAACACAAAGGCAGTTTTAGGGAAAAGTGAAAACAGTTGTGCAAAGGTGTCCTTCTTAAGCATTTCCAAACCTACCCCAGTCAAAGTGCCTAGGTCATTGCCACCACAGTGCACTATTATGAGGTCAGGGTGTTGGATTTGCATGAAGGATTTCACCAATGGCATCAATTGGTGCCACTTTAACCCTCTCTGACCAATCCATTTAATGTCTACATTTGGCAAAGCAAGGTCTCTCACCATACCTGTTTTCTCTGCAAACTTTTCACTCCAGAAGACATAGCTGTGCCCTACAATCCACACTGTGAACATCTTCCAAGGAGATCTGGATGCACTCAGGAGGTGTAATTCAGTAGAATGGGAAAATGAAATGAAAGACAGTTTGGAAATGGAGGCATACATATTTTTTTCATTAAAAAAAGAACTGATTGGCTGTTTCATACCATTCTAGAATAAAAACTAGGCTGCATGTGTAAATTAATAGAAGCATGTTTTGTATTGGTACAGAAAAATGTGTTACCAAAGTACAGTATTTTGGATTTGCTGTTAGGTTTGAAAAGTCAAGCACTCCTGCTCTGTGGAATTGAAACATTGTTTGGCGAACTTCTGACCTAACTCCACACAGCAGTGTTCCATGAGCTGTTGCTATGGTAGCAGGCAGAAGTCAAGTTGGGGGAAGGGTACTAGGCAGAAGTCAAGTTGGGGGAAGGGTACTTTTGAAAAAGGGTTGGTTTTCAACCAATAGAAATGTGTGATTACATTTGAAAAAAAGGGGGAAGCACTGAGATTTGAAACTTACATGAATATGTGAGGAAAAAGAGAGGGAAAGTTTACCATTATCTGGTTCTGCTGAGAGGAGAGAGGTGTAAAGAACAGAGATCCTGGCTCTGATAATCTGCTGTTTGAGTGCCACATTTATTTCACAGCTAACTAATTTTAAAGGTGAGTTTAGAGTTTGAGAGGGGGAGAAATTTAAATGTGAGGAACATGTTAAATAATATGGACTATGTTTTCACGATAAATTAAGGTGTATTGGTATAAAAAAAGAATAGTTTAAGGGTTTGAGGTTGGACTCAGTAATGCAAATACATTCAGCATCACTAAGGCTGGTTGCCCTTGCTGGAATGTAGGCAGTCACCCAGGTTACACATGTTGGGAAATATAGGCAGAGATTTATTGTGTACTACTCTGGTAATTTTATATTTGCATTAGTAGGAAAAAGGGGGAGCCATTTTTTGGTGCAGAAGCAGACTCTTAGCACACACCCAGCTGCTTTCCATGTAGAATCATGCACAGTATTTACAAGCGAGTGGGGTTTGAGGT
Source organism: Triturus cristatus (assembly GCF_964204655.1). NCBI lineage: Eukaryota > Metazoa > Chordata > Amphibia > Caudata > Salamandridae > Triturus > Triturus cristatus. Next base: position 1,541,927 of record NC_140589.1, read on the forward strand.
TTCAGTCTGTAATGCAAATACATTCAGCATCACTAAGGCTGGTTGCCCTTGCTGGTATGTAGGCAGTCACCCAGGTTACACATGGTGGTGGTCTGAAAAAGCAGTCTGGACATGTGCTTTTTTAAGAATCTGAAAAGTGGATTCATAATGTGTCAGTCTGTAAAAGTGATTATCACTTGTCAAAAAAAAGAGCAGTAAGTGTGCTTTCAAATTGGCAAAGAAATTTCGTTTTGTGACTAATGTGAAAACATGACTCTGTGTGCAAATAGGAATTACAGGCAGAGATTTATTGTGTACTATTCTGGTAATTTTACATTTGCATTAGTAGGAAAAAGGGGGAGCCATTTTTTGGTGCAGAAGCAGACTCTTAGCACACACCCAGCTGCTTTCCATGTGGAATCATGCACAGTATTTACAAGCGAGTGGGGTTTGAGGTTTCAGTCAGTAATGCAAATACATTCAGCATCACTAAGGCTGGTTGCCCTTGCTGGTATGTAGGCAGTCACCCAGGATACACATGGTGGTGGTCTGAAAAAGCAGTTTGGACATGTGCTTTTTTAAGAATCTGAAAAGTGGATTCATAATGTGTCAGTCTGTAAAAGTGATTGTCACTTGTCAAAAAAAAGAGCAGTAAGTGTGCTTTCAAATTGGCAAAGAAATTTCGTTTTGTGACTAATGTGAAAACATGACTCTGTGTGCATATAGGAATTACAGGCAGAGATTTATTGTGTACTACTCTGGTGATTTCATAGTTGCATTAGTAGGAAAAAGGGGGAGCCATTTTTTGGTGCAGAAGCAGACTCTTAGCACACACCCAGCTGCTTTCCATGTAGAATCATGCACAGTATTTACAAGCGAGTGGGGTTTGAGGTTTCAGTCTGTAATGCAAATACATTCAGCATCACTAAGGCTGGTTGCCCTTGCTGGTATGTAGGCAGTCACCCAGGTTACACATGGTGGTGCTCTGAAAAAGCAGTTTGGACATGTGCTTTTTTAAGAATCTGAAAAGTGGATTCATAATGTGTCAGTCTGTAAAAGTGATTGTCACTTGCCAAAAAAAAGAGCAGTAAGTGTGCTTTCAAATTGGCAAAGAAATTTCGTTTTGTGACTAATGTGAAAATATGACTCTGTGTGCATATAGGAATTACAGGCAGAGATTTATTGTGTACTACTCTGGTGATTTCATAGTTGCATTAGTAGGAAAAAGGGGGAGCCATTTTTTGGTGCAGAAGCAGACTCTTAGCACACACCCAGCTGCTTTCCATGTAGAATCATGCACAGTATTTACAAGCGAGTGGGGTTTGAGGTTTCAGTCTGTAATGCAAATACATTCAGCATCACTAAGGCTGGTTGCCCTTGCTGGTATGTAGGCAGGTACCCAGGTTACACATGGTGGTGGTCTGAAAAAGCAGTCTGGACATGGGCTTTTTAAAAAATCTGAAAAGTGGATTCATAATGTGTCAGTCTGTAAAAGTGATTATCACTTGCCAAAAAAAAGAGCAGTAAGTGTGCTTTCAAATTGGCAAAGAAATTTCGTTTTCTGACTAATGTGAAAACATGACTCTGTGTGCATATAGGAATTACAGGCAGAGATTTATTGTGTACTACTCTGGTGATTTCATAGTTGCATTAGTAGGAAAAAGGGGGAGCCATTTTTTGGTGCAGAAGCAGACTCTTAGCACACACCCAGCTGCTTTCCATGTAGAATCATGCACAGTATTTACAAGCGAGTGGGGTTTGAGGTTTCAGTCTGTAATGCAAATACATTCAGCATCACTAAGGCTGGTTGCCCTTGCTGGTATGTAGGCAGTCACCCAGGTTACACATGGTGGTGGTCTGAAAAAGCAGTTTGGACATGTGCTTTTTTAAGAATCTGAAAAGTGGATTCATAATGTATTTTTCTTTTCCAGAGGGGGAGAAAAAGGTGAATGCTCAATTGGTCACTTGCATACTTTGTGGTCTGGTCCACTTTATCTCAAAAAGATTTAAAAAAATTAGTTATTAATTTCTCAAGGATCTTGAGATGTGGTAATTGATTTTTAGTGTTTTTAAAAAAAAAAAAAAAAAAAAAATACGCTTACCGTACGCGTACGGTAAAAAAAAATAAAAAAAAAGGTTCAAAGAAAAAATAAAAAAAAGTTGAGAGGTAAGGTTGGCTCTTATAAGAGCCGTTGGGTTCATACAGGGATGGAGGAAAGAAAGAATGGGAGTATTATGAGCGTCTACAAACATGCTGGTCTATCTTATTGTTAATAAGGGGAAGACTGATCTCCCCAAAAACAATAAGACCACCACATTTTGTACACCTCATTTCAACGCTCCTAAATCGAGGGTTGATGTCCACAGGAGAAGAAAAAGGTGATGCTCCCACATCAGAGGAAGGGCTCAGCTGAGCTGCCGATGATGTACTCGGCTGAGCATCTGAGGCTGGGCTCTGGTGATTTACTGAAGAGTTTTCTTCAGCATGTCGAGCAAAGGTCCTTGGGTGTCTGTCCTGGAGGTGTCTCTTCATAGAGTGATTTCCAAAGGAATATTTCCTCCTTGGATTTCCTCTTGATAAAACACGACCACAAAGTTTGCAAGTGACCAATGGAGCATTCACCTATTTCTCCCCCTCTGGAAAAGTGAAATACTCCCATACAAAAGAAGTCTTTTGTTTCCTCCTTCTCTGGATCATGGTGGTGCTGCTGGCCTCACTCTCAGAAGAGGTCTGCTGTTCTGCCATTGTATCCCAATGTCAATCCAGCTCCTGCTCCTAGAGAATCACAAGCAGAAATGAGGGGAATGGGTGTGGTGTGGGAAGAATCTGGAACTGAAAGTAGTTTCAACCAATGAAAAGTGTTCTTTCAAGCAGTAATGAGGGGAATGGGTGTGGTGTGGGAAGTTTCTGGAAGTGAAAGTAATTTCAACCAATAAAAAGTGTTCTTTGTAAGTCACATGACCTGCCGTGCGCGCACGTGACGCTTACGGTGCGCTTACGCAGCGCGTATGTCACACTCGCGCATGCGCATTACACGCCCCTGCGTAACCGCGACGTTGCTTCCGGGTGTACGCGTACGTCACGCACGTATTGCGTATCGCGCATGCGCATTACACGCCCCTGCGTAACTGCGACGTTGCTTCCGGGTGTACGCGTACGTCACGCACGTATTGCGTATCGCGCATGCGCATTACACGCCCCTGCGTACCCGCGACGTTGCTTCCGGGTGTACGCGTACGTCACGCACGTATCACGTACGCGCACCGTACTTATGACGTACGAAGCGCGTACCGTCAGCTTACCGTACGCGCACGGTAAAAAAACACATAAAAAAAAAAAAAACCTTTCCATAATGCAGAATATAGTACATATATTATTTTATACAAAGGCTTACAAGAAATGACAAAAAAAAATTTGCATTTAAAAAACCGTACAAATTCACTGAAAAAAACATGGGTATCACACACGTTATAGTTAGAAATTAGCATTTTAAAAACCTTGCAAATTCACTGAAAAAACCATGGGTTTCACACATGTTATAGTTAGGGATTAGCATTTAAAAAACCTTGCAAATTCACTGAAAAAACCATAGGTTTCACACACGTTATAGTTAGGAATTAGCATTTAAAAAACCTTAGAAATTCAATGAAAAAACCAAAGGTTTCACACATGTTATAGTTAGCTGGACATTTCACTCGTAAAAAACCAATGAAATTTCCCCGTTATAGTTAGTTCAGCTAACTATAACTCGCGCGCCCGCAATGCACTACTGATGACGTCACATATTACATCACTCATGACATGGTCACTGACATCACTCATGACATCACTGATGACATCTCAAATGACATCACTGATGACATCACTGATGACATCATCCTTGTGAAATAGTAGCAGACCTCTTCTTCCCCTAATATAACCTTTAATACACACATTCAAAAAAAGAAACTAAAATGTTCGAAATAATGAACATATCAATATCAGTTACAACAACCTATTCAGTAATTCTAAGAACCACATACACATCCACTCATTCACCAACAGTCCTATACAGTCACTCATACATGTACTCACTCATCATATGTATTCATACACCTATACATCCTGTTACACAACGCCACTCATCCATAGAGTTACTCACACACATAGTCACTCATGCTAATAAAGAATCAAACATCCATTTACTTGCATATACAGTTATACACACACCACCACACCTACTTCTACAGAAACTTACACATACTTAGTCTTTTAAACAATCACTTATAGAAACACATACTTATTCATACAGGAACTCTTTCAATCTCTTACTCTCACATATACTCAGTTATATACACCAATAGACACATATAACAGTTAAAAACATATGTAGTTACTCATGGAGACACTATTGAGACAGTCTTTCACTCACTAACACACCTTTACACATACTCATCCACCCATATAGTCATGCACACATGCTGTCTTCAACACATACAGTGAGTCACTCATTCATGCACCTATGCACTACGTAATACCCCCCACCGAACCATGCAGACACTCAGACTGATACTCAAAAAACCAACTAATAACCTATATTGACTCCCATGTAGCTACTCACCAACCCATGCAGCCACTTATACACAAAGTGAGAGACTGATACAGATGTTTTCATATTTAAACATTACTCAGTAAGCCATGTATTCACTATGATACATTTTAACAATCAGTTACACAATACATTTTTCCAAAAAAAATCATCCATTTAGACACTTATATACCCATTTAATCTTCCATCGAGCTTGAGATATACTTATATAAAACCTATTTAATTTTCAGAAAAACACACATTCACTGGATGATGTCATCAGCGATGTCATCAGTGATGTCATTTGAGATGTCATCAGTGATGTCATGAGTGATGTCAGTGACCATGTCATGAGTGATGTAATATGTGACGTCATCAGTAGTGCATTGCGGGCGCGCGAGTTATAGTTAGCTGAACTAACTATAACGGGGAAATTTCATTGGTTTTTTACGAGTGAAATGTCCAGCTAACTATAACATGTGTGAAACCTTTGGTTTTTTCATTGAATTTCTAAGGTTTTTTTAAATGCTAATTCCTAACTATAACGTGTGTGAAACCTATGGTTTTTTCAGTGAATATATATATATATATATTCACTGAAAAAAACATATGTTTCAGGCACGTTATAGTTAGGAATTAGCATTTAAAAAACCTTAGGAATTCACTGAAAAAACCATAGGTTTCAGGGGCGTTATAGTTAGCTGGACTTTTCACTCGTACAAAACCATTGAAATTCCCCCGTTATAGTTAGTTCAGCTAACTATAACTCGCGCGCCCGCAATGCACTGCTGATGATGTCACATATTACATCACTCATGACATGGTCAGTGACATCACTGATGACATCTCAAATGACATCACTGATGACATCACTGATGACATCATCCAGTGAATGTGTGTTTTTCTGAAAATTAAATATGTTTTATATATGTATATCTCAAGGTCGATGGAAGAATAAATGGATATATAAGTGTCTAAATGGATGATTTGTTTTTGAAAAATTGATTGTATAACTGACTGATTAAGTGTATCTTAGTGAATACATGGCTTAGTGAGTAATGTTTAAATATGTAAATATCTGTATCAGTCTCTCACTTTGTGTATAAGTGGCTGCATGGGTTGGTGAGTAGCTACATGAGTGTCTATTTAGGTTATTAGTCGTTTTTTTGAGTATAAGTATGAGTGTTTGAGTGTCTGTATGGTTCGTGGGGGGTATTACGTAGTGCATAGGTGCATGAATGAGTGACTCACTGTTTGTATGTGTTGAAGACAGCATGTGTGCAGGACTGGATGGGTGGATGAGTGTGTGTACGGGTGTGTTAGTGAGTGAATGACTGTCTCAATAGTGTCTTTATGAGTAACTACATATGTTTTAAACTAGTATATGTGACTATTGGTGTATATAAGTGAGTATATGTTAGAGTGAGAGATTGGAAGAGTTCCTGTATGAATAAGTATGTGTTTCTATAAGTGATTGTTTAAAAGACTAAGTATGTGTAAGTTTCTGTAGAAGTAAGTGTGGTGGTGTGTGTATAACTGTATATGCAAGTAAATGGATGTTTGATTCTTTATTAGCATGAGTGACTATGTGTGTGAGTAACTCTATGGATGAGTGGTGTTGTGTAACAGGATGTATAGGTGTATGAGTACATATGATGAGTGAGTACATGTATGAGTGACTGTATAGGACTGTTGGTGAATGAGCGAATGTGTAAGTGGATCTTAGAATTACTGAATAGGTTGTTGTAACTGGTATTGGTATGTCCATTGTTTTGAAAATTTTAGTTTCTATTTTTGAATGTGTGTATCAAAGGTTATATTAGAGTGAGAGGAGGTCTGCCACTATATCACAAGGATGATATCATCAGTGATGTCATCAGTGATGTCATTTGAGATGTCATCAGTGATGTCATGAGTGATGTCACTGACCATGTCATGAGTGATGTAATATGTGACGTCATCAGCAGTGCATTGCGGGCGCGCGAGTTATAGTTAGCTGAACTAACTATAACGGGGGAAGTTCAATGGTTTTGTACGAGTGAAAAGTCCAGCTAACTATAACGCCCCTGAAACCTATGGTTTTTTCAGTGAATATATATATATATATATATATATATATATATTACAAAAAAAATTTGAAAAATTTTTAGTTAGGAAAACTATAGTCAATCTTTTTTTTTTTTTAATATTATACAGAAGTCGCGCACCCTTTCTCGCACCCTACACGATGGCTGCGCGCATTCTGGTAGCCATTTAGAAAAGTCGCGCTGGGTTCGTGACGTCGGTGTAATTTGTAAAGTACGAAATATTTTTAAATTAATTTTAAATTAAAGTTTTTCTACGAGTGTTTGTCTAAATTTATTATTAAAAGTATTTTTAAAGCATTATTTTCAATATACTTTTGACGAAAAATTATTCGATTATTATTGGATTCGGAGGTTAGGAGGGATGGCCATGTTGCTTGATCTGTTTTGCAAGATTTTTTGGTCTAGTCAGGTGGACACCCTCCTCCGGGTGAGGTACGGCTTGGGGATTTTATTCAAAAAGGTGAGGAATCCACAGGCAGAAGTATCCATCAGAAGAACAAGTTACTTTCCTTCGGTAATGCTTTTTCTTGTGGATACAGTATCTGCCTGTGCATTCCTCACTGTCCCACCCGCCTCCCCGTTGTCCATCTGTTTCTACCAAAAAGATGTTATTACTGTTTGGCATGAATGTTTTTAATATGTCTTAATCATCTGTATGTTTTAATAGTGAGAAATGCTTGATCTGTTGCTATTTCTTTATGCCTTTATTGGTTATGAATTTGTGTGCGTATAGATATATATATAGTATTACCTACTGGTGGTCTCCAGTATGTGGTTATAGTTAGGACCAAGTTTCCATAGGAAGAGCATTTTTTGTTTTGCTTATACCTTTGGCGTTGTTTGATGAATCTTCATGAAATTTTCCAAACTAATTCTTTGTTCATGTCAGCTCCTATGTTAAAAGTTTTGGGGGTGATTCGTCAAGGGGGGGCCGAGAAAAAAGGGGGGCTCCAAAACGTGTTTTCTCCATGCAATTTCTATAGGAAACTTTAGACAAGGCTACAGGTCGAACGGGTAAACAGAATTACCCCAAATTTGGCAGGGAGAAGGGTCTTCGTCTAGAAAGCACGCTTTTGTTTATTTGGTTTAAATCCATTCAATAGTTTTGGAGAAATATCGAAATTTACAGATATCGATATTTGGGCATTCTGCCATCTGATTGGCTGAGGCGTTACAAGCACAAGCTTGCTGCTTATTGACTGTGAGCTGTTGCAACTAGAAAGTGTTGGCAGCCATTTTGTGATTCCGTTGAAACGAGTAAGGGGAAAAAAGGGGAGAAAGAGTAGGAAACAGGAGGATAGGAGCACTGTAACCTCTGTGGGGGAGTGCGAAGTGAAGTACTCACTCCTACCGGTCTGAAAGTGCGGTGGTGCTCAGAGTGACATGGTGCTGAGATGAGATGCTCCTACACTCGGGTATGAAACCGAGAGCCTAAACCGTGAGCTCATTGCTGTAAAGTGATGTGCTCTGGTCTTTGTAGCATACCTGTGCAAGTAGTGTTGGTAGGCGTTTATACCATACAGGGAGTGGGAAGCGAACTACTGACCCCTACCATGCATTTATACTACACTGGAAGTGGGAAGTGAAGTACTCATGCCTACCGGTGTGAAGACTCGGGGATTAAACTGTGAGCCTAAACCGTGAGCTCATTGCTGTAAAGTGATGTGCTCTGGACGCAGTAGCATACCTGTGGAAGTAGTGTTAGTTAAGTAGTGTTAGTTTGCGTTTATACAATACAGGGAGTGGGAAGAGAACTACTCACCCCTACCGGTCTGAAGACTCGTGGATGAAATCATGAGCTCATTGCTGTAAAGTCATGTGCTCTGTGTAGTATTCCAATGTAAGTCATAGTAGAATGTTAGTATGTAATGCTACTAGAATGTAAGTATGTAATGTTACGATTGTAGGGCTGTCATGAGGGGAATCTTGGGGAGTTTGTACAAGGTGCTGGAGAAGACAGTTGCCTTGCTGTCTGCTCCTGTTGGTGGCTGTTTAAGCTGTCTTCTTTTCCTTGCATAAATCTACTTATCGGATCCACTGCTGTCTGCCTCTTCACTACATAAATTTGGCGACAAGTGGGAGAAGGTAAAAAGAAGGCAGCACTCACCAATATTTCGAGCTTCCTTGCGTTCTGCTGAAGACCTGTTTTCTTTGTGAACTATGTGATCCGACCTCTGGTAGGATTTATATTTTTTTATTTTGGGCATCCTCTGCCTCTTCACTACACTCTGGTCGCTGTACTACATGTGTGCAAGTAGTGTTAGTATGCATTTATACTAATTCTGTAGTTATGCAGTAACCAATGCATCATGGCCCTATGGAGCGCCACCTCCCAGGCGCAGCTCATACAATGTCCTGGGGTGTGCATACACAGGACATTTATGTTTGCTATTACAGGGCTGGAGCATGGCTTCCGCCCTGTGATAGCAAACCCTTGTTTGCCTCGTTGAAGCGAGAGGAAAACCTTGTATCGCTTCAATAAAGCAGATCTAGATGGTAAAAATGGAGAAAAATAAATATAGCGGGGTCTCACCCGTTCATTTAAATGAGCCCCCTGGTGGGTAATGTTCCGAGGCCAATCCTATTATATTGCGGGGTCTCTGCAGCACTTGGGACCTTAATCTCACATGTAAATTAGTCGTGGGAGGGCAGAGAGATGTTTCACAGCCTAGGGGATCGCCACCTCCCTGGGTATTGTTTACTAATTGTTCGGGGGGCTTCGAGGCCAACTCAAGTCTGGGGATCTGCAACCTCCGGGGCTTTACTTAAATATGCAGGTTGGGCCTCGCCAGTCCCTGAAGCCTCGGTGGCCCTAGGCAGTGCCTTATTGGTTCTGTAATCACACGGGCAGTACGCATGGTGTTATAAAGTGATACACTCATAGAACCCTTGCAGTTGTAGAATTACCCAGGCTTCATTTATGTAATAGTCTGTTGGTTTATATTTGGTAGGTGCACCGCAAAATTACAAATGTTTTCCCACATAACCTCCTATCAACCGCCGATTTTCACAATAAACTACAGACAAGTGTTGTCAGAAAAAGAAGACTCATACACTCACTTATTTATTGGTAAAAAAAATAACCTTTATTAAAACAACACAAGTACATGGAAACGCAACTTTATTCGAAAAAACAACAGTCTACCATGAAATAAGTGGGTGGGACTCCTCCGGAAGCAGCGTTCCATACCTGCAAGACAAAAAAGAAACATAACCATGTCCAAGAGAAAAAGAAAGGTAGTCAGAATGAAGGAAAGAAAGTGAGAATGGGACAGAGAGCGAGTGGGTGGAAGGGGGAAGGGGAGGGAGAGTCAAAAGAAGGGAGGAGGAGACAGAGCATCGACCTACTGCACCGAGCCCTCACTGTTCACCTCCCGTCACCCGTGTGTCTGGGACGCTGGGGTCAGCGAGAAAGAGTGCAGTCCAGCAAGTCCTTAAAATGAAACAGAGATATGAATGAGGCCAGAGATTACATTATTATCTATGGCAACATCGCTTGCCTGCACCTGTGCACCCAGGCTGCTGCACCCCAGCCCCTTCCCCCACACTGTGCTCAATTCCAGCTCCTGCGCACCAAGGATTCACTGCTCACCTGCCACCACCGGTGTGTCCAACGACGTGCCGGTGCAAGCTCCGACTCCGGGGTGCCTCTCTCAGGGTGGCACAGCAGGTCTCTGGTCTGGGAAGGTGTCTTGATACCACGATGGAAGGCGTCAGAATGCCCAGGGCATCATCACGGGCTGAGCACCTGCTGCACGCATTTTGGTGCAACTAACTCAGTGTCTGAAAAGGGAGAAATTATATAATGCTGGAAACGTCTTGAGTTAAATGAAGGTGTATTTCAAGCTTAATTGAGAACACCAGTTGAGTGCATTCTTCCTTCTTGAAGTATGATCTACCAACTGTTGGTGGTAATCGTGGTTCAAAGAGGAGTTGGAGAATACACAAGGTTAAATAATAATATGTTATGCAAACGTTCACATACAAAGGAACAGAGCGCATCCTAGAAACATAATGTGCGTGTGTTATGCAGTGGCGCAAGCCTGTGTGCATGTACTCCTAGTAATCATCTCACTACAGTGCCCCAAAAGCCAACGCCACGTGTCTGTAGGGCAGTGCTGCCCGCTGGCTCAGGCCTACAGGACGGTCCAGCAGGTCCTTAAAATGAGACAGAGACGTGACTGAATAAGGTCAGATATCACATCATTACGCACGGCAACATCGCTTGTTCGCACCTGCGCACCCAGGCTGATGCACCCCACCCTTCCCACAGCACCATGCTCAGTTGCAGCCCCTGTGCACCTAGGCCCCACTGCTCACCTGCTGTCACTCACTACAGTGCCCCAAAAGCCAACGCCACGTGTCTGTAGGGCAGCGCTGCCCGCTGGCTCAGGCCTACAGTACGGTCCAGAAGGTCCTTAAAAAGAGACAGAGATGTGACTGAATGAGGTCAGAGATCACATCATTACACACGGCAACATCGCTTGTTCGCGCCTGCGCACCCAGGCTGATGAACCCCACCCCTCCCGCAGCACCGCACTCAATTGCAGGCCCTGTGCACCCAGGCCCCACTGCTCACCTGCTGTCGTTGTGTGTCCAAACACAACGTCCAGCAGGGTTCACAATTGAAATCGAGTTTTGATTGCGAGGATGGTGTACACCTCATGGATCCCTTTTTTTATTGCGCATTGTGATATGAGAGGTGGATGCGGCCATATCACCTGAGGCAGTGTGGAAGAACTGGGACATGTGGCGTCATTGTTATCCTATTTATTCGTACACAAAGTGGGCTGGGCTTGCGTACGCCAGGCCAGCGTAGGGGTGTGAATAATTATTTCGGGGACCTGGGCTTTGTTCAGTTCCTGCCTGGCCAGGAAGTGTACTTATGTGTGTGTCCCTGTTGCAGTTTTGACGTCGCACAATCCGCAATTTATATTAATGTAGCATGTACAGGGATGGCGGCAACTATCGGTAATGAGATGCTGTCCGAAAACATTGAATGGCCAACATCACATGTCGTTGTCAAGCTTGTGGATATGCGCAGACACGCATGTCAATGGTGTGCGGTATTATTAAAAGTGTTGCTATCGCGAAGCGCACACATGTGATACTGCAACTCAAATATACACATTACTCTTTACTGTTTGTCACATGTGATCTAGGATGCCCGTGGCTGATGATACCCCTTCGAGCCACCAATACCCAGGCCGATAGGCAGCACAATAATGCGCATAGACACACACCAGGGGCATCGTGTAACACACATTTGTTTTTTGATGTAATGTTTCAGATGCATGGCCATCACACGTGGAAGGCTACTGTACAGACCATGAATATTGATCAAGATGATCGTTGCATGATGTGTGTAGTATAAGATATGTGTACACAGCAAAAAACTTTTCAAAAAAGCTCTCTAAGCAGAAGAGGTGTCTCTCATCAAACGGTGTAGAGAGAATGACTAAAATGGGTGGGGTCCTCCAACTGTTACAATGGAAAATGTTATGAACCAATCAAATGCTTTTTTTTAAGGTCACATGGCAATCGCGCACCGAGCGCGCAAAAAGGCCGCACCGGACGTGATTTTGAGAAAATATATTTACCATAATCTAAGTTTATTACAGTTAGAAATATATAAATGTTTAAAATATTTTAGATGATCGCTTGCTCTCATATACACTTTAAACTTATTTAGATATAGTTTTGAGACATAAACAAAAAATTGAAGGAATGGCGTACCCGGCGCGACACCATACGTCTATGACGTAACACAGGGCCTGGCAGCGTGCACTCGTCGCATACGCAACGCGCAGCTGGCGTGACCCCATACGTACATGACTGTGAGTGGGTTGGAAGGATAACTCAAGAAGCGACGTCTAGTTAGTGAAGGCTTTATTTTTAAACTGTCTCTTTTACTTGAAGCAGCCAGATTGTAATAAACCGGTAGGAGTTTGAATCCCCAACGATGATAAATCTCCGTCACGTAGGGGGGGTTTCGGGTCCCAGCGTCGGACCTCTATGGTGTTCGTCTCCTGGCCAGGTGGGGGAAGGCAGAGGACTCCGGATTGCCGTTAACCCAAAAGAGAGACAGAAACATAGGCGTGGGTCAATACACAGTCCGTTCCAAGTTACTCGCACAGGGCTCGGGGTGAGGAAAACACTCTGGTGCTCAGGTGACAAGAGATACCCTACGTCCGGCGTGCATGGGGATCAGTGCGAGTGAGGGAGGGGGGAATTCAGCTTTTCTATGTACAAGCGAGACGGCGAGCGGCGTTACTTTTAGTTCTCTGCCTTCTCCCGCCTCCCGACCCAACCCGTGAAGCGGTCACGTACCTGGGTCAGCCACGCTCCTCCGTGGGCGCGGCTCGGCGAAACGTGGTTGCGGAGTCCTCCGGTCTCCGGCTTCTCCTCCTTCGGCGTACTCCCTCGATTCTCCTTGCGTCCGCGTTGTCCGTGTTCTCTCTCTCGATCTCCGATCTCCTCCTCTCCTGCTCCGGTGTTCACACACACACTGAGGTGCTCCTCTTGCGGTCTTATTGGCTGCTGGACTGTAGCGTCTGTGTATGGGGTGGGGTTGTCTGGGAGTGAATCCCAGTTAAAGGAGAAGGCGTCCGTTGTTGAGTCCTCTATTCGAGAAGTTGTCCACTCGTCTCCCTGCGGAGTAGAAAACATATGGTCCGTGAAATCCCGAGCCTCCCACCACTCAACCACTTGCATAATGTCTTCCCTGCTCTCATTGTGACACTCCTCCACCACCGGTTTCTCCCGATCGGGGAGAGGGAAGGTCCTGGAAAGGTAGTCCGCACTAGCATTGTCCTTTCCTTTCCTATGTTTAAGAGAGAAGGAAAAAGGCTGGAGGGAGAGAAACCAACGGAGAACCCTTGGATTGTTGGAGAGGTTCCGGATCATCCATTGGAGGGGTGCATGGTCAGTATATAGGAGAAAGTGACGCCCTTCTAGATAATAGCGTAATTTATCTGTAGCCCACTTGATAGCCAGACATTCACGTTCTATGGTTGGATACCTCATCTCCCTTGGGAATAGCTTTCTGCTGATATAGACAACGGGGTGCTCAACACCATCCTCCATCTCCTGGGACAAGACTGCACCCAACCCGTGGTTCGAGGCATCTGTGCGCAATTTAAAGGGACGAGAGAAGTCCGGGGAGGACAGCACAGGGCTGGAGGTGATGATATGTTTGAGTGTGTGAAAGGCCTGTAACATCTGGTCGGTGGGATGGTGGAAAACCTGGGGTCTTACATCTTTAAGGAGTGTGTTGGTTAGGGGAGTTGCTACTTCAGAGAAGTTAGGGATAAAGCGCCGATAATATCCTATCAAACCCAGGAATGCGCTCATCTCCCGTTTTGTAGAAGGAAAAGGGGTAGCAGTAATGACTTTCACATTCTCCATCTGTGGGGCTATGAGGCCATGACCAAGGACATATCCCAAATAGTTCACTTTGTGAAACGCCATTCTGGACTTCTTGGCGTTCACATGTAATCCGGCAGCTCTCAAGGCCTGGAAGATCGTGTATAGATGTTGGAGGTGCGTCTTCCAGTTTGGACTAAAGACCACAATATCATCAAGGTAAGCTGACGAAAAAGCTTGGTGGTTTTGTAGGATGGTGTTCATGAGTCGCTGGAATGTGGCCGGGGCACCATGCAGTCCGAAGGGTAACACCGTGAATTCGAATAGACCTTCAGGGGTTGAAAAAGCAGTCTTTTTTCGGTCTTCTTCTCGTAAGGGTACCTGCCAGTACCCCTTTGTCAGGTCTAGCGTGGTAATATAACGTGCTTCCCCTAATTTCTCTATGAGTTCGTCAATGCGGGGAATGAGGTAGGCATCGAAGGACGAGATCTCATTCAGTGCCCTGAAGTCCATGCAGAAACGGATGCTTCCGTCAGGCTTTGGTACCATCACTATAGGAGATGACTCACTTCTGGATGGTCTGATTACTCCCAACTGCATCATGTCGCGTACTTCCCTCTGGACGGCTTTTATTCGTGCCTCGGGTACCCTATAAGGGCGCTGTTTGATCACTTTTCCCGGGGTCGTCTCAATTCGATGTTCGGCGAGGTGGGTCCTCCCAGGGAGATCTGAGAAGAGTGGAGCGGGTGCTTGCAGGACCTCCATCAGCTCTTTCATCTCCTTTTGACTTAGCTCGGAGTTGATTGGTAATTGTTGTACCGTGTTCCCTTCTTTTCCCCGGGTAGGTAGAGTGAGGGAGGCGGTTTTCGGTGGAGATCCTATCCATTTTTTTAGCATGTTTATGTGATAAACCTGGGTCCGATTTGGTGATAGTCGTACCTTGTAGGTGGTCTTCCCGATAGAGGCGACGACTCTATAGGGTCCCTTCCATTCGCGCTGGAATTTGTGAGTGGACGTAGGGAGCATTACCAGGGCCCAGTCGTTTACCTTTAGGGTTCTCCATTTTTTTCCTCGGTTGTAATAATAGGCCTGTTTTTATTGTTTCTTCGCGAGATTTGAGTAGGCAAGATCTCGGAGCTTCCCAATCTTTGTTTTTAAGGTCTGCGTGTATTCCAGCATCTCTCGGGATTCCAGGGTCTCTTCCTTCTCTCAAGCCTCTTTAGTCATCTCTAATAGGCTGCGAGGTTGGCGCCCGTATAACATCTCAAAGGCCGAACATCCGAGGCTACTCTGTACCTGGCTTCGGATAACGTACAACGCCAACGGTAAGAGGCGGTCCCATTCTGTTCCTTCTACCTCCAAAATTTTCTTGAGGGTGCTTTTCAGTGTGCCATTGTAACGCTCAACTAAGCCATCCGTCTGAGGATGGTACACGGATGTTCTGATGTGACGGAGGTCTAAGAGCCGACAGACTTCTTTCATCAGTCTTGAGACGAAGGGCGTCCCCTGATCGGTTAGGACTTCCTTGGGGAAGCCTACCCGAGAAAACCGCTCCAAGAAGCAGTCTGCTATATTACGGGTGGTGGGAGTCCGAAGGGGAAAGGCTTCGGGAAATCGGGTGGCATAGTCCACCACCACCAGTACGTACAAGTGGCCTCTTTTTGTACGGGGCAAAGGTCCTATCAGGTCCATCCCGACTCTCTCAAATGGAGTTCCTATCACGGGTAACGGCTGCAAGGGAACTCCCGGGGGTCGGTGAGTATTCTTTTTCTGGCAGATTATACAAGCCTGGCAATGGGCTTTGATATCCTGGTATATCCCAGGCCAGTAAAAATACCGTAGTACAGTCTGTGTTGTTTTTTCTGACCCAGTGTGCCCAGCCAGGATGTGCGAGTGGGAAAAAAACATGATTTGCTCCCTAAAGGATTTGGGAACCAATAGTTGGTGAGGGTCGGAGGGGGATGCCTGTCTGTACAGTAACGCTTCTTTGAAGAGAAACCTGGGGTACCTAGGGGAGTCGGAATCAGGGGAACCGTGAGCTTGTTCCCAGGCGTTGTAGAGGGTGGCGTCATTGGCTTGAGCGAACTTGAAGCTACGGTCCGTAAGCCACGGTTCGGGGGTTATCAGGGCAGAAGCAGTGAGGGAAGGGCCACCCCGGGTTTGACTTCCCCGCTCTGGTTTGTTCAACACTCGTCAGAACATGTCCAAGAAGTCCGGATTGTCTGTTCCGATAATGAGGTCCTCCGGAAGGTTGTCTAAGACCCCTACTCTAATGTGGGTTCTGACCCCCCCGAGTGTACGAGGGGAATGACTGCTACAGGGTATGGCTTCACGTCTCCATGTACACACCTAATGTGTACGGAGGCCTCTGGCACTAATTGGTCGAGCGAGACCCACAACCCCTGTATCACCGACTGCTTACAGCCTGAGTCTAAGAGGGCTCTAAGGGTTTGACCGTTTACCTGCACACTCACATGAAAGGCCGTCCCCATCTCCGCGGTATACAGAATGGACTTGGGTATGTAACTCACTTCCATGGGTTCCTCCGTTGGTCTCTTCTTGGGGCAGACTCGGGCGATGTGGCCCCACTCCCCACAGTCAAAGCACTGGGGGCCCTTCAGGCCGGGGACCTCGAACCTCGGGTGTCTGGGTTTTATCGGTTCCGGGGGCTTGAGCCTCTTCTCTGTTCGGTAGGGGGGATTGCACGGCTTCTCTCCCTCCCAACCGTATCCTTTCGGTTGGGCTCTGGAAAAGGTTGTGGCCATCTCAAGGGCTTGTTGTACAGTCAGGTGGCTATGCTGTCTCAACCACCTCTGTGTATGGTAGGGTAATGCTACAAGATATTGCTCCAGGTAAATTTTCTCCATGATCTCCTCCTTGGAGCTGGTACCGGGAGTCAACCATTTGTCGGCCGCCATTTTTAGCCTAAAGAATAGTGTTTTGGGGTTCTCCCCGGGTCCTCCTTTCTCCTTCCTGAACCTCACCCGATATGCCTCAGCATCCAGGCCTGAATGATCCAGGATGATGCCTTTAATGGTCCCATATGGTGTGTCTCCATTTGCATTAGCCACCTGGTAGGCGGATTGCGCCTCCCCCACCAGGAGAGGGGCCAAGAAAAATGGCCATTTTTCTAGGGGCCAGCTGCAGGCCCGGGCTACCCTCTCAAAGTTTGTGAGGAAGGCATCTGGGTCCTCGCCGGGAATATACTTCTGTAAGGAAAGTCCTGCGGGGGTGGGGTGGCTAAGACCCCGGGGCTCACGTAGGGGGGTAACCTGTGGATCCGTTACCGCTTTCTGTAGTCCCTCTAGCTGGGCTGCGATTGTGTCTTTGAATACATCTCGGTCCGCACTCGCGGAGCCCATTCGAGCTTCTCCTGCCCTTTGATAATATGTTGTATTAAGACATCCATCTTTACTGTACAGATGGACGGATCAATGCCCGCATTCTCCACCACTGTGAGTGGGTTGGAAGGATAACTCAAGAAGCGACGTCTAGTTAGTGAAGGCTTTATTTTTAAACTGTCTCTTTTACTTGAAGCAGCCAGATTGTAATAAACCGGTAGGAGTTTGAATCCCCAACGATGATAAATCTCCGTCACGTAGGGGGGGTTTCGGGTTCCAGCGTCGGACCTCTATGGCGTTCGTCTCCTGGCCAGGTGGGGGAAGGCAGAGGACTCCGGATTGCCGTTAACCCAAAAGAGAGACAGAAACATAGGCGTGGGTCAATACACAGTCCGTTCCAAGTTACTCGCACAGGGCTCGGGGGTGAGGAAAACACTCTGGTGCTCAGGTGACAAGAGATACCCTACGTCCGGAGTGCATGGGGATCAGTGCTAGTGAGGGAGGGGGGAATTCAGCTTTTCTATGTACAAGCGAGACTGCGAGCGGCGTTACCTTTAGTTCTCCGCCTTCTCCCGCCTCCCGAACCAACCCGTGAAGCGGTCACGTACCTGGGTCAGCCACGCTCCTCCGTGGGCGCGGCTTGGCGAAACGTGGTTGCGGAGTCCTCCGGTCTCCGGCTTCTCCTCCTTCGGCGTACTCCCTCGATTCTCCTTGCGTCCGCGTTGTCCATGTTCTCTCTCTCTCAATCTCCGATCTCCTCCTCTCCCGCTCCGGTGTTCACACACACACTGAGGTGCTCCTCTTGCGGTCTTATTGGCTGCTGGACTGTAGCGTCAGTGTATGGGGCGGGGTTGTCTGGGAGTGAATCCCAGTTAAAGGAGAAGGCGTCCGTTGTTGAGTCCTCTATTTGAGAAGTTGTCCACTCGTCTCCCTGCGGAGTAGAAAACATATTGTCCGTGAAATCCCGAGCCTCCCACCACTCAACCCCTTGCATAATGTCTTCCCTGCTCTCATTGTGACAATGACGTAACGCGCGGCTTGGTACTGTGTACCCGTCGCATACCAGGGTAGCAGCTGGCGCGACCTCATACGTTTATGATGATACGCGGGACGCGGTACCACGAACCCATCGGATACGAAATGCACATCATTTGCGAGGTTAGCAATGTGGCGGATAGGATTTGCGTGCTGATGGAGCTTGGTACACTACCGGTACGGAACTCCAGTTTTCTCAACAAAAAAAAAAAAGATATACATATATTTTCTGGAAGATATAAAACATTACATATTTTTTAAAGTAAAAAAAAAGGATAATAGAGTTCCAAAATATTACAAAAAAAATAGAAAAAATATAGGTTTTATAAATATTAAAATATGAAATTAACATTTAAAAAACCTTTGAAATTCACCGAAAAAACCATAGGTTTTACAGACGTTATAGTTAGGAATTAGCATTTAAAAAACCTTTGAAATTCACTAAAAAACCATAGGTTTCAGGGACGTTATAGTTAATTGGACATTTGACTCATTAGCTACCAGAGGGTTTAATCAACTGCGTGCCCTGTCGCCTCCCTTGGGGCAGGGGGGTTTGGTGAATTTGGGTGACAGGAGGGTTCTCTCTCCCATCGCAAGGCAAATTGTTTCCAATGCCCCCCAAGGTGCTGTCCCTACGCATCCTAGAGGGTCGAATACAGTAACAAGGGAGAATTCTGAGTTGTATAATAGTTCCATTTCTAACAACCATATTAGGATTGATCTCCCCCTGAAGCTACCTCTCTTGTCGCGGTTCTTGTAGGGGTTCCCGCTCTTGAGTACCCCGATCAAGAATCAACACACGGTTTGTTACGTAAAACAAAAAGTTGGTGCAATCACTATTGTACGGGTTCTTCTCAAATATCAGATCATATTGTCATGGCTAGACGATTGTCGTGGGTGGGCAACCAGCCTAAAAATATTGTAGGAGACTGTATAATAGTAAATTTTAACAAACCGGATGTAGCAGACAGGTTGTTTTGGGATGCTACTGCCCTTAATGCAGATGGTATAAGGGCAGTCCCGTTGGGCTATTTCTATCCTCCCTTAAATACAGGGTTGCCCCTCAGTAGGCCACATATCAATATTAAACCCCATCCGTCCCAGCAATGGCCTAGAGCATTAAGTAGAGTTTCTAGTTCCGCAAGATCGGGAGGAGTTGGCCCCTCGACCCCTGATATTATAAATGCCCGGCCAGGGCCGGAGGAGGTGGGTTTACCCTTCACTAATAGATTTTCTCCTCTAAGCTTGTTGGACTTAAATGATTGACTCCCTGAGCCAGAGGTTACTTTGCCTCCACCTGCACTTAATGACCTGGAGGGACTAGGCATTGAGAGTGAAAATTGCCTATCTACCAGGCCCTGTATTATCTGTCCGGAAGCAGTCACTGGTGTTGTTAATGCACCAAAATGCAGACTTGTTAGCTGGAATATTGCGGGTTTAAGAAGAAAAAGAGACAACCCTCAGTGGCTAGAATTCTTAAAATCTTTTGATGTAATCGCCATTCAGAAATCCTGGGATAAGGGGGAGAATTTCTGGTTGGATGGTTTCAGTTCCTTTTTTCTACCAGCGCAAGCCACCGTAGCTGGTAGAGCAAGAGGTGGACTCATGCTACTTTTATCCTTGAACATACAGGGACCTATAAATAGGATTCCCACTGATTCAATCAATTGCTTGGCAATTGACATCTGTTCTACCACTCATCCTAGGATACTTTTGGTGAATTTTTATAATTCTGGGGAAATTGATTACATGTATCAACATTTGATCAATTTGAACTCCTTTTTAGAAAAATATAGGGTTTTGCAAACTACCCTGTTTTATGTTGTGCTCATGGGTGATTTTAACATCCATCCTTGTCACCTAAATTGCTGTATTGACGACGGTTTTGGCCATAATTTTGCCTCAACACCCCATTTTGAACATACTGGGGAAGGGGAGGCCTTAGAGTCTCTCCTGGCTAATGCTGATCTCTTCGAACCCGGTTTCGCTAATAATCTTGATCGGTGCTCGACCTTCAAATCTAATATCAAAGATACTATTATAGATTATATCTCTTTGTCCCCGGGGTTGTTGGACAAAGTAGTTTTCTACAACGCCAGGGAATCGTCCTTTAGTGACCATAACCCTGTCATTTTGGAACTTGACATAAACTGTAGCCTACTATCTAGTGGCAAGAGTCCAATTGCACTTTGTATTGTATCCACCTGTGACCAAGGGAGACGACTCAGGTGGCCTAAGGTGATCCCGGACATCTTTTTTAATGAACTTTGTAAGAAATGCGAGGGGAATTTTTTAACTTGTGTCAACCCCTTGAGCACAAAAGACGCCATTCTCAGAGCTTTCGAGGGTATATGTAAACAAATTGCCAGTGACCTTACAGTTAAGCATAAACCGAAAGCGGTATATGGTCCAAAGTGGTTTGATAGTAATTGTTCACATGCCCATCGCCTTTTAAACGATGCTCTAAAAATAAAACCCCGAGACAGAGTCTTGATCGCGGATCTGCGTAAACAGTATAAGATGGCAATCTATAAGCGGAAATCTGAGATCAAGGCAGAGGCGTGGCATGCATTGCTATCAGTAGATGTAATTAGGGACAGCTCAAAATGTTGGAGAATTATTAATACCCCTTTTTTTTCCGGTTCGGAAAATGAGACTCAAGACTGTCACATTACTGAGGCCCAATGGCTGTCTCATTTTGAGGCAATATACGACTCACCTGAGAACCTGGATTTGCTTCCCAGCCTATCACTTACTCATCCTCAAGCTCCACTTGTGTTCTGTGAAGACGAAGTGGAGAAAGCTATAAGAGAAACCATTAGTGATAAGGCCCCTGGCCCTGATTCTGTTCCAGCTGATCTATTTAAAAGTGACCCCAAATTTTGGGCGAAGATCTTGGCTAATGTTTTTAATGTCTCTGGCTCCCCAGGGTTCCCTGCATCGTGGTCCTGTTCAACTATTATTCCAATTTTTAAGAAGGGACAGAGAGGGGACCCGCGGTGCTACAGACCCATATCCTTGATCGGTTCTTCTGTGAAGATTTTAGGCAAAGTAATTTTAACGAAAATCTCAGACTGGGCCATTGAGATGAATATTATTTCTGATTTACAATATGGGTTTAGAAAACATAGAAGTACCATTGACCAGTGCCTTAATTTGTCATTATTAATCAGCAAATACACCGTGGCTAAGGAAGGTTGTATAAGGATGGCATTTATGGACTTATCCTCAGCTTTTGACCTGGTTTACAGGTCAAAGCTGTGGACCATCCTGTTGGAAAAAGGCCTTGATCCTCCCTTAGTGTATTTTCTGGCCAATCTTCATCAAGATCTTTCTGCCTCGGTCAGAATTTCACGTGATGGAAAATGCACAAGTTCTTTTAGATCGGCTCGTGGTGTTCGGCAAGGTTGTATCTTGGCACCAGTTCTTTTTACCCTATATATTAACGATTTAGACAGATCCCTTTTAACAGCGACTTTGGATATTCCGCGTGTAGGAAACTGTTTTATCCCAGTTCTCCTATACGCGGATGACGCAGTCCTTATAGCTCGCACAGCGGTTGCTCTACAGCGGCTTTTAGACGCTTTTGGGGCTTACATGCAGTCGCTGGACCTAGTTGTGAATAACAGCAAGTCCCATATCCTGTCAATCGGTAGTAAAACAAGAAAACCCCATTCTTTTTACTGTAATGGCCAAGAGGTGACCTCGGTCTCCTCTTTTACCTATTTAGGGGTAGTCTTTGATGAGAAGTTTTCCTGGATCCCGCAGCAGAAAATCAAAAAGAATTCCATTACACGTTCTGCTATAGGATTAATGGGGTTTGCTAAACGCTTGGGGGCAAGACCAATTAAGAGCATATTAAAAATATACAGTGCAAAGTGTGTCGCGATTGCTTCAAGGAACAACCAGGCATCCAAATAGCCGAAAATAAATTTCTACATAGTCTTTTATCAGTTCCACAATCAACGCCAGTCTTCTCCATACACCAGGAACTTGGGATTGGTTATATCTCAGACACTCTGAGCCTAGCTCTGTTGCTCTGCTGGCTCAAAGTGTGGTTAAACCCTGAACTGACTTTGAACCATAAGATCCTAAGCGACTTTCCACAATTGGACAATTCCAATAAAATCTAGTGGTTGACCTATGTTAAAAGTGGGCTAACTAAATTGGGGCGGCCTGAGTTATTTGAAGCCCCTGCAAAGATACGGAAGGAGGATGTTCTTTGGGTAAAACATAACTTTAAGAACTTGTTGTCTGCAGAACGGGAGGAATTAGAGTTGCAGAAACCGCTTGTAAGAGCTCATTTTTTAATGAAAATAAACATATGTATTGAACCTTATTTGATATTAGTTAATATTCCCTACCATCGCTGGCTTTTAACTAGGTTTCGTTTTAACTTAGTCCCATTTTTATTAGGCGATTTTCAGGAGTGGTGTAATCCAGAGCATTCAACCCCCTGTAAGTGTGATAACTTTTCTACCCAGAATACCCTTCATTTTATGATGTTCTGCCCGTTTTATTCCATTATGCGGAATAAGTATTTAATTCCAATTCTGCAAGGGAAGGGTTTTCTGCAGGTTAAACCAGCTCTACTTTACCTTCAGTTATTAAGTTCACCATGGGATATTTTTAACATTGCCAGCGTTTTGGTCGCAGCTATGCGCGCTAAAAAGGAGAGAAACAGACTCCCGATATCTGATTGCTTAGATTTTTAAGTGCTATAATGTAAATATAGCTGCGCACTTTTGTAAGTTTAAGTGAAGGTTCTTTTTTAGAAATATAATATTGTATTGAGTATTTGGCTGTTCTCCCCAAACTTCTGAGCAAGGCCTATTGCACATAGCACTTTTTTTTGATGTACTTCTGCTCGAAGGGTTACTTTGGCACACCCCATGATTGCATCGATTGATATGTTTGCACTTTATCCTGTATGCGTCTTTTGCACTATGCATTAAGCACTTTATGTATCATGGGAAAGGCAATGTGAAAAGTTGTTTCCTAAACCTATTTGTATTTTGCACTTTTTATATTTGCCCAGAAATGCTCTAATCCTACAAGCTGAATTATAGGAAAAGTCTTGGCAGTTTTTCTCTCTAATACTGTTTGTATGTTTTTATTCTGAAATTCTATTTTTATTTGGTCTAGTAATTCATCATGTGTTGGTAGATGATATTCTGTATTTCAAATCTTTTTAACTGTTATATGATTGATCAATTTGTGCACTTTTATGACATTAAGTTGTCGAATAAAGTATTTGATTGATTGATTGACTCATATAAAACCATTGAAATTCCCCCGTTATAGTTAGTTGAGCTAACTATAACTCGCGCGCCCGCAATGCACTGCTGATGATGTCACATATTACATCACTCATGACATGGTCAGTGACATCACTGATGACATCTCAAATTACATCACTGATAACATCACTGATGACATCATCCACGTCATAATCTGATGCACATACTGATGCCCTAATATAAACTTTGATACACCCACTCTAAATTACAGACTACTATTTTTGAAACCATACACACAACAATGCCAGATACTACATAACACCGACTATTTGCTAGGTCTACACACACATCCAGTCACTTATTCATGCAGTTATTTATCAATACAGTACTATAATATGCCCTCATACACCTATACATACAGTTACACTCTGCCACTCATCCATAGAGTTACTCACACACCTAGTCAGTCATGGAAAGAATCAATCACATACCCATTTACTCATGTATAGTTATACACACCAACTCCATTATTTATACATACAACACATCACTTATTTATGCAGATACTAACACATACTTACTATCTTATACAATCACTGATACAAGCAGACACTCATTTATACATCCACTCTTCAAATAATTTACTCTCACATATAGTCATTTATATACTCCAACACTCACATATACTGCCTTAAAACATATGTAGTTAGTCACACACATACCACTGAGACATTCATTCACTCACCAACACACCCATACACACACTAACTCACCCATACAGCCCTTCCCAGATGTACTTTTGAATCCATACAGCCAGTGAATCTCCCACTCAGACATCTATGCACAGAGCAACACACCCCAGTACCCACCCACACATATACTCAGGCACTCATACAGATACTCAGACGACAAATCAATAACCCATATAGACACTCATGTAGCTACTCACCAACCCATGCAGTTGCTTACACACCAACTGAGAGACGAATACAGACTTTCACACAGTTTAGTCACGAACCCATGCATTCAGTAAGTAACATGCAATCACTCACTTATAGAGTCAGTCACGCATCTACTAAATAATCCCTTCAGACATTTGTAAATCCACTCATTCTTGAATACACCTTGGCATACATATATATGAAAAACATTTAAACTTTACAGAAACACACATTCACTGGATGATGTCATCAGTGATGTCATTTGAGATGTCATCAGTGATGTCACTGACCATGTCATGAGTGATGTAATATGTGACACCATCAGCAGTGCATTGCGGGCGCGCAAGTTATAGTTAGCTCAACTAACTATAACAGGGGAATTTCTATGGTTTTATATGAGTCAAATGTCCTACTAACTATAACGTCCCTGAAACCTATGGTATTTTAGTGAATTTCAAAGGTTTTTGAAATGCTAATTCCTAACTATAACGTCTGTAAAACCTATGTTTTTTTCAGTGAATATATATATATATTTAGTATACTATGTATACATGTGAAAATGTCTCGGTCCGCCTGTTTGCCTCGGTGGCATGGAAAAATGGGTGGAACTGACGTCAGCATGCCGACGAGGTCCTCTTATGGCTCCGATGACGTACTACTGTGTCATGAGCGAAGCCGTGCTATTATGACGTCCTTGTCGACGTGGGAGAGCTAGGAAAGAATTTCTGTGGAATGATGGTGCAGGGGATATTCACCTAAGTGTTCAGGCTAGTCCTTTGGGAGCAACTGTTTATGTTGCCACTCCAAAAACTGAAACCAGTGATCCGAGGGCAGAGGCCCTGCAGATGGCACATGAGGTGGGGTGCCCAGTCGTGTGCACCGGCGGGGCAGCGAAGTGACAAGCACCACAACCCACAAAAAAGGTAACGAGGGCACTGAATAACACAGGATCTTCTGTTTGTATCTGGCAGGAACAACGAGGTTAAAATGCCCTCGGTCCATAATATAGAATTAGTGCTACAACGGTCTTCAAGAGGACCTGTGATGCCGCTTCTGCCTCCCGTACCCTGGAGGCGGCACATGGGTCACGCGGTATGGTCATTCTGCAGTGGGACGCACACTCCTTGACCTCACACACTTCAGGGAGGACGCTTTCCATTAGCTGTGTTTTCTGATGACGTGTTGCGCCGGCCCCGTCCAAGAACAATCAATCATGGTATTTGTAAAGGGCGCTACTTACCCGTGAAGGTCTCAAGGCGCTGAGAGGGTGGGAGGGGAGTTGCGCTACTGCTCGAAGAGCCAGGTCTTGAGGAGTATTCTGAAGGCGAGTAAGTCTTTGGACTGCCGTAGCTGGGTGGGTAGGGTGTTCCAGGTCTTGGCGGCGAGGTATGAGAAGGATCTGCCGCCGGAGCTGGCGGGTGGGTGTGTGGAAGCTGAGTCTGCTGTTCAGGTAGGCTGGTCTGGTGTCGTGGAGTGCTTTGTGTGCGTGGGTGAGGAGTTTGAAGGTGATCCTCTTGTCGACGGGGAGCCAGTGTAGGTTGGTCAGGTGGGGGGTGATGTGGCTGCGGCGGGGGACGTTGACAATCAGTCGGGCGGAGGCGTTTTGGATGCGCAGTAGTCGTCGTAGGTGTTTGGCTGGGATTCCGGCATAGTGTGCGTTGCCGTAGTCCAGCCTGCTGCTGACGAGGGCCTGTGCCACCGTTCTTCTTGTTTCGGTCGGGATCCACTTGTAGATCCTGCGAAGCGTGCGGAGGGTGTTGAAGCAGGAGGAAGAAACGGCGTTGACCTGTTTGGACATGGAGAGGGAGGAGTCGAGGATGAATCCTAGATTGCGTGCGTGGTCGGTGGGTGTTGGTGCTGTACCCGAGGGTGGTCGGCCACCAGGAGTCGTCCCAGGCCGAGGGGTTGGGTCCGAGGATGAAGACCTCCGTCTTGTCCGAGTTCAGTTTCAGCCGGCTGCTCCTCATCCAGTCGACGATGGCCTTCATTCCGTCGTGGATGTTGGTTTTGGCGGTGCTCAGGTCCTTGGTGAGGGAGAGGATTAGTTGAGTGTCGTCGGCGGAGGAGATGATGTTGAGGTTGTGGTGGCGGGCCACTTGTGCGAGGGGGGCCATGTAGATGTTGAACAGCGTGGGGCTGAGGGAGGAGCCCTGGGGGACGCTGCAGATGATGTCGGTGGCTGTGGATCGGAAGGATGGGAGGCGGACGCTCTGGGATCTGCCAGAGAGGAAGGATGTGGTCCAGTCGAGGGCCTTCTCTTGGATGCTGGCTTCTTGGAGGCGTGTTTTTAGAGTGTGATGGCAGACCGCGTCGAAGGCGGCAGAGAGGTCCAGGAGGATGAGGGCTGATGTTTCGCCGTTGTCTAATTGGCACCTGATGTCATCTGTGGCGGCGATGAGGGCAGTCTCGGTGCTGCGGTTTCATCTGAATCCGGATTGGGACGGGTCCAGGATGTTGTTGTCTTCGAGGTGGCGGGTCAGTTGCATGTTGACGATTTTCTCGATGACCTTCGCCGGGAACGGGAGTAGGAAGATGGGCTGGAAGTTCTTGAGGTCCTTGGGGTCCGCCTTGGGCTTCTTGAGGAGGGCGTTGATTTCGGTGTGCTTCCAGCTTTCCGGGAATTTCACTCTTTCGAAGGAGATGTTGATGTCCTTCCGTAGTTGGGGGGCGATGGCTGCGTCTGCCTTGTTGAATATGTGGTGTGGGCACGGGTCTGTCGGCGATCCTGAGTGGATGGAGTTCATGACCTTGCGTGTCTCGTCGTCGCTAATGTTTATTTTTATTTATTTATTTATTATTTATTTATTTAGCGATTTGTAAAGCGCCTGGTGACCCGAGGGCATCCCCGCGCTATAATCTTGAAGGCGAACCTGAGGGCAAAAAAGGGAGGGATTTTATTTAGGAAACAATATCGTTTTCAATTTCTTCCTGAACAGCAGGTGGTTGGATTCCAGTCGGAGGGTACGGGGGAGAGCGTTCCATCTCGTAGATGCATTAATGTTGGACCAGGAGGTGAGGCGGTTGGCATTGTTGGTGTTCAGAGGAGGGGTGGAGTCTGGCGTGGTCGGGTCGGTCGTGGTGTTGATGCTGTCATGGATGTCGGTGATCTTGCGGTGGAAGAAGATGGCCAGTTCCTGTGAGGGCGGAATGTCGTTGGTGTTGGCGCTGGGGTTGTAAAGTTCTTTAATGATGTGGAAGAGCTCTTTGCTGTCGTGTGCGTTGTTATCCAGGCGGTCTTTGAAGGAGGACCTCTTGGCTTATCTGATGAGGTGGTGGTGTCTGCGGGTGACATCCTTGTGGGCTGCGTGGTTGTCCGGTGTACGTTCGTGGAGCCATTTCTTCTCCAGTTTCCGGCATGCGCGCTTGGAGGCCAGGAGCTCGTCGGTGAACCAGGTGGCTCTCTTGCTGGGGTTGCTGTTGGGGGGTTTCTTCAGTGGGGCGAGGGTGTTGGCACAGTCGTTGATCCACTGTCTGAGGTTGCGGGCTGTGGCGTCTGGGTTGGTGGGGTCGGTGGGAGGGTTCTGAGAGAGGGTGGTGAGCAGCTGGTCTTCGGTGACTTTGCTCCAGCTGCGGCGAGGCATCTGTTGGGTGTGGTGGTATGTGGTTGGTTTTTTGAAGGTGAAGTGAATGCAGCGGTGGTCGGTCCAGTGGGGTTCGGTGGTGTGGTTGAAGGTGACGTGGGTGCTTGTGGAGAAGAACTCCTTTAGATCCAAACAGACTCTTCCACCCTCTCACCGGAAGTGAAACTAGGCCACGCAGACACTTTCACAGTACAACAGCCGGGAATGCACTTTTCGGTTAAAAAAAACACATTTCTTCCTCCTAATTTATCAAATAAATGACTCACTAAAGAACAGGGGCCAGCATCAATCGGTAAACAGCCGTTACAATGACTTTTTTACTTTGAGATACCATTACAACGCATGCATTACCAAACATGCGTTGTACATCGGAAAGTCATTAATATGCATTGTTTTAGAACGCATGGTCATTTACCACGCATGCCTTTACAAACATTTTAGTTGTAAAGGTATGTATTGTAAATGACCATGCGTTCTAAAAAACATGTAGAGGATCCACGTCGTTGTAAGGAAACAGAGGCTGTTCTGTTTCCTCACAACGACGCGCACCGCCCTCAGAGACGATGTGAAGCAGGAACCACGAAGAGAGAGGAACAAAAAGGAGTCACAGGTGTGGGGGATTGGGCATGGGGTGGGGGTTTCTTTTCTAGGATTTAGGGTAGTGCAGTGGTGTTTGGGTAGTGTAGGGTGTTGAGCTGAAGGTTGTGTTTTAGGGTTTAGGGTAGTGCAGTGGTGTAGGGGGTTGTGCTGGGGGTAGTGCTTTAGGGTTTAGGGTAGTGCAGTGGTGTGTGTTTAGTGTATGGCATCGTGGTAGGGGTAGTGTTTTAGGGTTTAGGGTAGTGCAGTGGTGTTTGGGTAGTGTAGGGGTCATGTTGGGGGTAGTGTTTTAGGGTTTCGGTTACTGCATTGGTGTTTGTGTAGTGTAGGGGGTAGTGCTGGAGTAGTGTTGGAGGGTTTAGGGTAATGCAGTGGTGTTTATGTAGTGTAAGGGGTAGTGCTGGAGGTAGTGTTTTAGGGTTTAGGGTTGTGCAGTGGTGTTTGGGTAGTGTAGGGGTTCATGCTGGGGATAGTGTCTTAGGGTCTAGGGTAGTGCAGTGATGTTTGGGTAGTGTAGGGGGTCATGCTGGGGTTAGATTTAGGGTTTAGGGTAGTGCAGTGGTGTTTGTGTTGTGAGGGGGTTGTGTTGGGGGTAGTGTTTCAGGGTTTAGGGTAGTTGCAGTGGTGTTTGGGTAGTGTAGGGGGTCATTCTGGGGGTAGTGTTTTAGGGTTTAGGGTAGTGCAGTGGTGTTTGTGTAGTGTAGGGGTTGTGCTGGGGGTAGTGTTTTAGGGCTTACGGTAGTGCAGTGGTGTATGGGTAGTGTAGGGGGTCATGCTGGGGTAGTGTTTTAGGGTTTAGGGTAGTGCAGTGGTGTTTGGGTAGTGTAGGGGTCATGTTGGGGGTAGTGTTTTAGGGTTTCGGTTACTGCATTGGTGTTTGTGTAGTGTAGGGGGTAGTTGTCAAGAACGGCAAAACGTGTTCCTGCACGGTTTCCCCTGGTTCTGATCGCAAAAGAAAACTATTCAATTACCCATGGAGTCGGTTGTTTCACTTCCCTTCCTTCAGACGTTCCCAAAAGAGGATTAGTCTGCTAAAGACTACTACCAACAGGGCGCCCGTTCTCAGGGCGGTCGGTGGGTTAGCGGTCTAGTGTTTGACAGGCAGATGTTTGAACGTGCGCGCGTTCCCTGACAGCGGCGCACTTCAACTGTAGAAATTTGTGAGGAGGCTGTGTCGTTCGAGCCTCTCACAGAACTTCAGAAAGTATTCGTTGGGGGTTGAGAAAGTTATTCTTCACTGCTCAACAGATTCCGGAGGTGGAGTTAGAAGTCTTCTATCTCATCTCGTGTCACAAGAACTTTCCTGTCAATTCCAGTGAGTGGGAATTCTCCAGAGTTTCTTCCAGCGGCGTTTTGTGGAAGGTCTTTCAAGGCAGGAACTATTACTGAGAAAAGGTCAACAGTCATTCCGCGGTGAGTGGCCAAATGCTTAAATGCGTATTTGAGCATAAAGACAATTTGAGACTGTCAGAC
The DNA here is from genome assembly GCF_964204655.1 of Triturus cristatus. NCBI lineage: Eukaryota > Metazoa > Chordata > Amphibia > Caudata > Salamandridae > Triturus > Triturus cristatus. The sequence goes on from NC_140589.1 coordinate 1,572,134, forward strand.
TTCTGATACTCCTTTACTACGTTCCAGGTAGTAGAACAAGTAGCAGTCCCCATAGACTTCCTTATCAATGTTTGGGGTCCTGACAGAAATTTCAAGAGAGTTCAATTCCGTCTACTGACTTTTAGTTTCCATGAGGAACTTTCTTCAGCAGTTCAGATAACAAGAAAGGAATCTACTTCATCTCGTTGTATGTTAAATATATATATATATATATTGCTTACCATCAATTGCCGCAGCAGTAATCATCAAGTGCAGCTCAACCATCAGGCGCAGGAGCACCGTCAAGCGCAGCAGCAGTCATCAAGCATTGTAGCGCTTGCTTAGCGCGGAGCACAAAAGGCAACTAAAAGAGAGAGGCAAATCCACTGTAGAAATCAGGTAAAGGACGGGGCGTAGGGAGTGGGCAGGGAGTAGTGAGGGCCGTTAGGGGATTTCCACTAATTCTCTGTTAACTTAATTCACAGATGCCAGAGTAACCACCCTAGTCCAGGAGAAGCAGGCATACTAGCCCGGGAGAAGCAGGCATCACAGTGGAGTCTCTCTATTATCCCATTCCCCTTTCCCCCTCCTTGCTGGAAGTGAATTTTATTCGCTGTAGCGAGGCAGGGGAGCTGGGAAATTCTCATCAATTGAGTCCAGGTCTTCAGTCCAGCTGTTCCCGTGGTGGAAGGGAATTTCAGGTGCGTGGTACCTTCTTTCGCTTGTCTTGACAGATTGAAGTGCCATTCAACTAAATCCCACCTGAGCAGTATGGCTGAGGGTCTGGATGTTAAGACATTGGCAGCAGTGCTAGAAAGAATTCAGGAACAGTTAAATGTCACCATGGAGGCAAATAAGACTCTCAGTGAGGAGGTCAGGAAGTCTAGTCAGGAAGCGAATTTCCTTAGGCAGAGGGTGGAAGAATTGGTTTCCGGAGATAGTGCTGAGTTTAAGGCCCCTAAATCTTTCCATTTCTCGCCCACGTCATCTACATCTGAACTGACCACTCAGGTTATCCATGCCATGTCTCCCACTATACCTTTGGCAGCCCCAGAAAGATTTACAGGTGATCCCCATAAGGCGCAAATTTTCCTCACCCAATGCTCTTTGCATTTCCTTTGCAAGCCTATCGTTTTTAAAGAAGACCAATCCAAGGTGGCCTTTGTACTGTCTTACCTGAGCGGAGATGCGGCAGCCTGGTCAATGCCGCTAGTGAGTTGCAATGACTCAATTCTGTACAACTTTGAGGAATTCAAGGAAGAATTTCTTCGCATCTTTGATCGGCGCACAGTGTCACAAACGACAGACAATGAACTTTTGGATCTCAGACAAGGGAGTCGGGAGTTAGTAGCCTATATTGCCCAATTCAATAAACTAATAGTGGAAACCAAGTGGCCAAAAGAAAAGAGGGCGGCCATTTTTTTATCGAGGACTAAAAGATGAAATAAAAGATGGGTTGGCACAAATCCCAAGGAGACCCACAGATGTGTCAGAATTAATGGACCTTGTACTTCAGATTGATTCGAGGCAAAATGAGAGGCGGAGTGAGCGTCGCAAGGAGGTACGGCCTTTCCTTCCGCGTTTCGACAGAGCCAGGTCAGATCCGGTTAAGCCATCTGAGACAACTTCAGGGGAAGAACCAATGCAAATTGGGTCAATTAGAGGCCCATTAACTAAGGAGGAAAGGGAGAGGCGACGAAATGGAAAATTGTGTATGTATTGTGGAGCTGCCGGGCATTTTGTCAAGGAATGTTCACGAAGACCTAAGATTAGTCCAGTGCCAAAAGACAAGCCCCACCAGTAGGAGGAGTTGCTCTGGTGGGCACAGAAGAGAAGTCAACTCCAGATCCACAAATGCTGGCTAATACCCTTCAGTCCGCGGCCCCTCATTTGATTATCCCCTGTGGAATTAAATTTGGAATAAAAGCTATGGAGAACATTTCTGTCATGATTGATTCTGGGGCAACTGGGAATTTCTGCGACATAAGATTTGCCAAATCCCTAGGAATCCAGTTTGTCCGCAAAATCAAGCCAGAACCGGTGCGGGCTGTTGACGGAACAAATCTCTCTTCTGGCCCCATCACTTGGGATACTGAAGAGATCGTCTTGGAAGGTCCAGGGAGCCATAGGAGCATTTTAAAGTTTGCTTTGATTGATGCCCCTCAGTTTCAGCTCATTTTGGGTTTGCCTTGGCTCACGGAACATAACCCAAGGATTGACTGGGCAAGAAGATCGGTGGAAATGAGCTCAGATTATTGCAAGGAACATTGTTTTCAAGGAGAGGAAACCCATCTTCAGCCCTCCCAAGCAACGTTATTGGCAGAACCGTCTTTGGTGGTCTGTGCGTTGGAGGTTCCAGCAATTCCCAGCGAATATCTGGATTTGAGAGAGGTTTTTGATGAACAGGAGGCCAATAAATTGCCCCCACATAGGGAGTATGATTGTACCATAGAATTGGAACCAGGGGCACTCTTGCCGTGCAGTAGAATCTATGCCCTCTCTGAAGCTGAGAATGTACATCTGAAGGAGTATTTGGATCGATATCTAGCTAATGGATTCATCCGACCCTCTCAGTCTCCGGCATCTTCTCCTTTATTTTTCATTCCGAAGAAGGATGGGAGGCTTCGCACATGCATAGACTATCGTGCCTTGAACCTGGTGACAAAGAAGAACCGATACCCGCTACCACTGATTTCGGAACTTTTAGATCAGGTGAAGGATGCTTGCATCTATACTAAGTTGGACCTTCGCGGAGCCTACCATTTGGTTAGAATGGCTGAGGGGCATGAGTGGAAGACAGCTTTCCGGACGCGATTCGGCCTCTTTGAGTACCAGGTAATGCCATTCGGCCTGTGCAACGCCCCAGCTGCCTTTCAGCATTTGGTAAATGATATCCTTCGAGAATTCCTTGACCGCTTTGCAGTGGTATATATCGACGACATCCTTGTTTTCTCTGCTAATATGGAAGAACATGTACAACATGTGCGCGCCATTTTGAAGAAGTTGCTAGATCATCAGCTTTTTGTCAAGTTGGAAAAATGCGTTTTTCACACCACAGAGGTTGAATTTCTGGGATTCATTTTGTCCCCTGAAGGAGTGGCCATGGACGATTCCAAGGTAAAAGCAATAAGAGACTGGCCCCCTCCACAAAATGTCAAGGAAATACAAAGATTCATTGGATTTGCTAACTTCTACAGGCGATTCATTTCAAATTTTTCGGAGAAAGTTCGCCCAATCACTCTCCTTTTGAGGAAGAAAGAACCTTTCGTGTGGGGACCAGTGACTGAGGAAGCCTTCCAGTCTTTAAAAAGGGCCTTCATTTCCGCTCCAATTCTGCAGCATCCAGACACAGAGGAACCATTCTATGTGGAGGCGGATGCTTCTGATCAGGCGATTGGAGGAATTTTGTCGCAGCGACATCGAGAGACTGGCCAACTTCACCCCGTTGCTTATAGGTCACGGAAGTTAACAGCGGCAGAAGTCAATTATTCCATTGCAGACAAGGAACTTTTGGCAGTGAAAGATGCTTTTCAGGACTGGCGACATTATTTATTAGGAGCCAAGCATGAAGTAACAGTCTATACAGACCATAGAAATCTGCAGTTCCTGAAGTCAGCGCGAACTCTTTCACCACGACAATTGCGATGGTCATTGTTCTTCGCAGATTACAACTTTGTTTTGACATACAAACCAGGAGCAGACAATGGAAAGGCGGATGCCTTGTCCCGGCTAAATTCAAGTGAGCAAAGAGAAACTTCCCGAGAAGTTCACATAATTCCTGAGGAAAAGATAATTGGGGCGATACTATACTCAGAATTGGAAGAGAAGATCAGAGATTCAATATCACAAGAAGATCTGGCTAAGTGGTTGAAAGAGGACCCAGAGAGAGAAAGTAGAGATGGGAAACCCTATCATCACGGAGTACTGTTCGTTCCACAGGCTGATCTACAAGAAAGAGTCATACAGCATTGTCATGATGATCCTTTGGCCGGCCACAAAGGGGTCACGAAGACCATTGAACTGATCAAACGAGACTTTTGGTGGCCCGGTCTGGAAGCTCAGGTGAGACAGTATGTGGCATCTTGTGCTAGTTGTGTCAAGGGGAAGGCCATAAGACAAGCCCCACAAGGGTTACTTCAACCTTTGCCCATAGCACCAGCTCCTTGGCACACCATCTCAATGGATTTTATAGTGGATCTTCCTTCTAGTCAGGGGTTGTCCGTTATATGGGTGGTGGTAGATCATTTCACCAAGATGGCTCATTTTGTCCCATTGAAATCCCTCCCAACTTCAACTCAGCTTTCCACTCTGTTTACTCAACACATAGTCAAGGCACATGGGATTCCCAAGGTGGTCATATCCGATAGGGGTCCTCAATTCATTTCACGATTCTGGAGAGCCTTCCTAGGCAAATTAGGGGTGGAATCTCGTTTGTCCACCAGTTTTCACCCACAGACTGATGGGCAAACGGAGAGAGTGAATCAAGAACTAGAGCAATATTTGCGCTTGTACTTGATGGATCAGGAGGGAGATTGGCCTGAGTTAATTTGGGCAGCTGAATTTGCGTATAACAACGCAGTTCACTCTTCTACCGGATTTTCCCCGTTCTTTTTGAATTCAGGTCGACACCCCAACACCTTAGTGAATAAGTCTGAAAGTCTAGTACCAGCTGTGGAAGAGACGGTGCGCAAATTACAAGAGACTTATAAGATAGCAACTCAGAACTTGATTAAGGCAAAGGCAACACAGAAGGTGCAGGCAGACAAGAAAAGAAGGAAGAATCCCGTTTTTGAGCCAGGGGACAAGGTTTGGCTATCCACTCGATACATGCGCCTCAAGGGGAATCGTAAATTCCAACCTAGATTTGTAGGTCCTTATGAGGTAGAAAGGATGATGAACTCAGTTACAGTGAAACTCAAGCTTCCTCTTAGTCTAAAGATTCACCCAGTGTTCCATGTATCTTTAGTAAAGAAAAACCCCGTGGGTTTGAGAATGGGTTTGCCTCCAGCTCCAGTTCACAGACAGGCTGGAGAAGAATTTGAAGTCAAGAGGATTCTAGACTCAAAACTGAAGAAAGGAGAAGTTTTCTATTTAATTGACTGGAAAGGATTTGGTCCGGAGGATCGTTCTTGGGAGCCCAGTTCAAATATCCATGCCCCCAGATTGGTTCGTGAGTTTCATAGGACATATCCCAATAAACCAAAAGAGAGTGGAGGGGAGTTCTTGGTGGGGGGTACTGTCAAGAACGGCAAAACGTGTTCCTGCACGGTTTCCCCTGGTTCTGATCGCAAAAGAAAACTATTCAATTACCCATGGAGTCGGTTGTTTCACTTCCCTTCCTTCAGACGTTCCCAAAAGAGGATTAGTCTGCTAAAGACTACTACCAACAGGGCGCCCGTTCTCAGGGCGGTCGGTGGGTTAGCGGTCTAGTGTTTGACAGGCAGATGTTTGAACGTGCGCGCGTTCCCTGACAGCGGCGCACTTCAACTGTAGAAATTTGTGAGGAGGCTGTGTCGTTCGAGCCTCTCACAGAACTTCAGAAAGTATTCGTTGGGGGTTGAGAAAGTTATTCTTCACTGCTCAACAGATTCCGGAGGTGGAGTTAGAAGTCTTCTATCTCATCTCGTGTCACAAGAACTTTCCTGTCAATTCCAGTGAGTGGGAATTCTCCAGAGTTTCTTCCAGCGGCGTTTTGTGGAAGGTCTTTCAAGGCAGGAACTATTACTGAGAAAAGGTCAACAGTCATTCCGCGGTGAGTGGCCAAATGCTTAAATGCGTATTTGAGCATAAAGACAATTTGAGACTGTCAGACTTCTGATACTCCTTTACTACGTTCCAGGTAGTAGAACAAGTAGCAGTCCCCATAGACTTCCTTATCAATGTTTGGGGTCCTGACAGAAATTTCAAGAGAGTTCAATTCCGTCTACTGACTTTTAGTTTCCATGAGGAACTTTCTTCAGCAGTTCAGATAACAAGAAAGGAATCTACTTCATCTCGTTGTATGTTAAATATATATATATATATATTGCTTACCATCAATTGCCGCAGCAGTAATCATCAAGTGCAGCTCAACCATCAGGCGCAGGAGCACCGTCAAGCGCAGCAGCAGTCATCAAGCATTGTAGCGCTTGCTTAGCGCGGAGCACAAAAGGCAACTAAAAGAGAGAGGCAAATCCACTGTAGAAATCAGGTAAAGGACGGGGCGTAGGGAGTGGGCAGGGAGTAGTGAGGGCCGTTAGGGGATTTCCACTAATTCTCTGTTAACTTAATTCACAGATGCCAGAGTAACCACCCTAGTCCAGGAGAAGCAGGCATACTAGCCCGGGAGAAGCAGGCATCACAGTGGAGTCTCTCTATTATCCCATTCCCCTTTCCCCCTCCTTGCCGGAAGTGAATTTTATTCGCTGTAGCGAGGCAGGGGAGCTGGGAAATTCTCATCAATTGAGTCCAGGTCTTCAGTCCAGCTGTTCCCGTGGTGGAAGGGAATTTCAGGTGCGTGGTACCTTCTTTCGCTTGTCTTGACAGTAGTGCTGGAGTAGTGTTGGAGGGTTTAGGGTAATGCAGTGGTGTTTGTGTAGTGTAGGGGGTAGTGCTGGAGGTAGTGTTTTAGGGTTTAGGGTAGTGCAGTGGTGTTTGGGTAGTGTATGGGTTCATGCTGGGGATAGTGTTTTAGGGTCTAGGGTAGTGCAGTGGTGTTTGGGTAGTTTAGGGGGTCATGCTGGGGTTAGATTTAGGGTTTAGGGTAGTGCAGTGGTGTTTGTGTTGTGAGAGGGTCGTGTTGGGGGTAGTGTTTCAGGGTTTAGGGTAGTGCAGTGGTGTTTGGGTAGTGTAGGGGCTCATTCTGGGGGTAGTGTTTTAGGGTTTAGGGTAGTGCAGTGGTGTTTGTGTTGTATAGGGGTAATGCTGGGGGTAATGTTTTAGGGTTTAAGATAGTGCTGTGGTGTTTGTGTAGTGCAGGGGGTAGTGTTTTAGGGTTTAGGGTATTGCAGTGGTGTTTGTGTAGTGTACTGGGTCATGCTGTGGGTAGTGTTTTAGGGTTTAGGGTAGTGCAGTGGTGTTTGTGTAGTGTAGGGGGTCATGTTTTAGGGTATAGGGTAGTGCAGTGGTGTTTGGGTAGTGTAGGCGGTCATGCTGGGGTTAGTGTTTTAGGGTTTAGGGTAGTGCAGTGGTGTTTGTGTAGTGTGGGAGGTCATGCTGGGCTAGATTTAGGATTTAGTGTAGTTCAGTGGTGTTTGGGTAGTGTAGGGAGTCATGCTGAGGGTAGTGTTTTAGGGTTTAGGGTAGTGCAGTGGTGTTTGTGTAATGCAGGGAGTCGTGCTGGGGGTAGTGTTTTAGGTTTTAGGGTAGTGTAGTGGTGTTTGTGTAGGGTAGGGGACGTGCTTTGGGTAGTGTTCTAGGGTTTAGGGTAGTGCAGTGGTGTTTGGGTAGTGTAGGGGGTAGTGCTGGGGGTAGTGTTTTAGGGTTTAGGGTAGTGCAGTGGAGTTTGTGTAGTGTAGGCGGTCGTGCTGGGGTTGGTGTTTTAGGGTTTAGGGTAGTGTAGTGGTGTTTGTGTAGTGTAGGGGTCATGCTGGGGGTAGTGTTTTAAGGTTTAGGGTAGTGCAGTGGTGTTTGTGTAGTGTAGGGGGTCGTGTTTTAGGGTTTAGGGTAGTGCAGTGGTGTTTGGGTAGTGTAGGGTGTCATGCTGGGGGTAGTGTTTTGGGGTTTAGGGCAGTGCAGTTGTGTTTGGGTAGTGAAGGGGGTCGTTGCGGGGGGTAGTGTTTTAGGGTTTAGGCCGATAGTAGAGTGGTGTTTGTGTAGTGTAGGGGGTCGTGCTGGGGGTAGTGTTTTAAAGGTTTAGGGCATTGCGGTGTTGTTTGTGTAGTGTAGGGGTTCGTGTTGGTGTAGTGTTTTAGGGTTATGCAGTTGTGTTTGGGCAGTGAAGGGGGTGGTGCTGGGGGTAGTGTTTTAGGGTTTAGGGTAGTGCAGTGGTGTTTGGGTAGTGTAGGGAGTTGTGCTGGTGGTAGTGTTTTAGGGTTTAGGGTATTGCAGTTATGTTTGGGTTGTGTATCGTGTCATGCTGGGGGTAGTGTTTTAGGGTTTAGGGTAGTGCAGTGGTGCTTGCACAGTGTAGGGGGTCGTGCTGGAGGTAGTGTTTTAGGGTTTAGGGTAGTGCCATAGTGTTTGGGTAGTGTAGGGAGGGTAGTGCTGGGGGTAATTTTTTAGGGTTTAGGGTAGTGCAGTGATGTTTGGCTAGTGTAGGGGGTCGTGCTGGGGGTAGTGTTTAAGGGTTTAGGGTAGTGCAGTGGTGTTTGTGTAGTGTAGGTGGTCGTGCTGGGGTTAGTGCTTTAGGGTTTAGGGTAGTGCAGTGGTGTTTGTGTAGTGTAGGGGTAGTGTTTTAGGGTTTAGGGTAGTGCAGTGGTGTTTGTGTAGTGTAGGGGATCATGCTGGGGGTAGTGTTTTAAGGTTTAGGGTAGTGCGGTGGTGTTTGTATAGTGTTGGGGCTCGTGTTTTAGGGTTTAGGGTAGTGCAGTGGTGTTTGGGTAGTGTAGGGTGTCGTGCTGGGGGTAGTGTTTTTGGGTTTAGGGTAGTGCAGTTGTGTTTGGGTAGTGAAGGGGGTCATGCTGTGGGTAGCATTTTAGGGTTTAGGCCGGTAGTACAGTAGTGTTTGTGTAGTGAATGGGGTGGTGCTCAGGGTAGTTTTTTAGGGTTTAGGGTAGTGCAGTGGTGTTTGTGTAGTGTAGGGGTTCGTATTGGGGTAGTGTTTTAGGGTGTAGGGTAGTGCAGTGGTGTTTGTGTAGTGTAGAGGGTCATGCTGGGGGTAGTGTTTAAGGGTTTAGGGTAGTGCAGTGGTGTTTGTGTAGGGTAGGGGACGTGCTGGGGGTAGTGTTCTAGGGTTTAGGGTAGTGCACTGGTGTTTGGGTAGTGTAGGGGGTAGTGCTGGGGTAGGGTTTTAGGGTTTAGGGTAGTGCAGTGGTGTTTGTGTAGTGTAGGGGGTCGTGTTTTAGGGTTTAGGGTAGTGCAGTGGTGTTTGGGTAGTGTAGGGTGTCATGCTGGGGGTAGTGTTTTTGAGTTTAGGGCAGTGCAGTTGTGTTTGGGTAGTGAAGGGGGTCGTTGCGGGGGGTAGTGTTTTAGGGTTTAGGCCGGTAGTAGAGTGGTGTTTGTGTAGTGTAGGGGGTCGTGCTGGGGGTAGTGTTTTAAAGGTTTAGGGCATTGCGGTGTTGTTTGTGTAGTGTAGGGGGTCGTGCTGGGGGTAGTGTTTTAGGGTTTAGGGTAGTGCAGTGGTGTTTGGGTAGTGTAGGGAGTTGTGCTGGTGGTAGTGTTTTAGGGTTTAGGGTAGTGCAGTTATGTTTGGATTGTGTATCGTGTCGTGCTGGGGTAGTGTTTTAGGGTTTAGGGTAGTGCCATGGTGTTTGGGTAGTGTAGGGGGTAGTGCAGGGGGTAATGTTTTAGGGTTTAGGGTAGTGCAGTGATGTTTGGCTAGTGTAGAGGGTCGTGCTGGGGGTAGTGTTTAAGGGTTTAGGGTAGTGCAGTGGTGTTTGTGTAGTGTAGGTGGTCGTGCTGGGGTTAGTGCTTTAGGGTTTAGGGTAGTGCAGTGGTGTTTGTGTAGTGTATGGGTAGTGTTTTAGGGTTTAGGGTAGTGCAGTGGTGTTTGTGTAGTGTAGGGGATCATGCTGGGGGTAGTGTTTTAAGGTTTAGGGTAGTGCGGTGGTGTTTGTGTAGTGTAGGGGCTCGTGTTTTAGGGTTTAGGGTAGTGCAGTGGTGTTTGGGTAGTGTAGGGTGTCGTGCTGGGGGTAGTGTTTTTTGGGTTTAGGGTAGTGCAGTTGTGTTTGGGTAGTGAAGGGGGTCATGCTGTGGGTAGCATTTTAGGGTTTAGGCCGGTAGTACAGTGGTGTTTGTGTAGTGAATGCGGTGGTGCTTGGTGTAGTTTTTTAGGGTTTAGGGTAGTGCAGTGGTGTTTGTGTAGTGTAGGGGTTCGTATTGGGGTAGTGTTTTAGGGTGTAGGGTAGTGCAGGGGTGTTTGTGTAGTGTAGGGGGTCATGCTGAGGGTAGTGTTTAAGGGTTTAGGGTAGTGCAGTGGTGTTTGTGTAGTGTAGGTGTTCGTGCTGGGGTTAGTGCTTTAGGGTTTAGGGTAGTGCAGTGGTGTTTGTGTAGTGTAGGGTTAGTGTTTTAGGGTTTAGGGTAGTGCAGTGGTGTTTGTGTAGCCTAGGGGATCATGCTGGGGGTAGTGTTTTAAGGTTTAGGGTAGTGCGGTGGTGTTTGGGTAGTGTAGGGGCTCGTGTTTTAGGGTTTAGGGTAGTGCAGTGGTGTTTGGGTAGTGTAGGGTGTCGTGCTGGGGGTAGTGTTTTTGGGTTTAGGGTAGTGCAGTGGTGTCTGAGTAGTGTAGGTGGTCTTGCTGAGGTAGTGTTTTCGGGTTTAGGGCAGTGCAGTGCAGTGGTGTTTGGGTAGTATAGGGGGTTGTGCTTCGGGTAGTGTTTTAGGGTTTACGGCAGTATAGTTGTGTTTGGGTAGTGTAATGGGTCATGCTGGGGGAAGTGTCTTAGGGTTTAGGTTAGCGCAGTGGTGTTTGCGTAGTGTAAGGGGTCGTGCTGGGGGTAGTGTTTAGGGTTTAGGGTAGTGCAGTGGTGTTTGTGAAGAATAGGGGGTCATGCTGGGGGTAGATTTAGGGTTTAGGGTAGTGCAGTGTTGTTCTGGTAGTGTAGGGGTTCGTGCTGGGGGAGATTTGGGGTTTAGGGTAGCGCAGTGGTGTTTGTGTAGTGTGGGGGTCATACTGGGGGTAGTGTTTTAGGGTTTTGGGTAGTGCAGTGGTGTTTTGTGTAGTACAGGGGGTTGTGCTGGGGATAGTGATTTAGGGTTTAGGGTAGTACAGTGGTAGTTGGGTAGTGTAGGGGGTCATGCTAGGGGTAGTGTTTTAGGGTTTAGGGTAGTTCAGTCGGGTAGTGCAGTGGTATTTGTGTCATGTAGGGGGTAGTGCTGGGGGTAGTGTTTTAGGGTTTAGGGTAGTGCCGTGGTGTTTGTGTAGTGTAGGGGGTCATGCTGGGGGTAGTGTTTTATGGTTTAGGGTAGTGCAGTGTTGTTTGGGTAGTGGGTACTGCTGGGGGTAGTGTGTTAGGGTTTAGGGCAGTGCAGTGGTGTTTATGTAGTATTGGGGGTAGTTCTGGGGGTAGTGTTTTAGGGTTTAGGGTAGAGCAGTGGTGTTTGGGTAGTGTGGAAATGTGGATTTTCCTGACCAGTTATGCCCCTATCTTGGACCCCAACGATTCCCTTATACATACTACAAGTACATGTATGTTCTTCCCAGTTCCAGTTTTGAAGACGCAAACACATGTGCGTCCACCGTTAACATGTCCTCCTTCAGATCCGCCATGAATAGGCTGGATATTCTGTTCCTATGATGAGAGGCCACCGACTTTATGTGGTTCACTTACTCCATTTTTGCAGTTCAGGCGACTAGGCCCTGAATTCTGCCATCAAGCCTTTTCTGTTTTCTACCTCTGGCAGCTTCAGCTTGAGCTCGCTGATGTGCCCATGAACTTTGTTCTACTCCCTGCGCGGCTACCAGCTCAGCCCGGCTCAGTCCGTTGCCTGCCAAGATTCTATTCAGCCTTCGAGTTATCTGCTTTGCTCCTCATCCAATGCATTCCTGTCTAGTAGATTAAGTAAACATCCTGCCAGCTACCGAGCAAAGGCCCGGCTCCCCTGTTCTATATGTAAAGTAATTCATAGCCCTGTCGTTATGGAAGATTTCTGCCCTTGCATTACATGTAGACATCTAGACGCACTCACAGTCAGTATAGAATAGATTCTGTCCGAGAGACCTTCCCTTTTGGATAACATAGTTCTTTAAACATAGGATGTTAGATATGATTTGGAACTAGGTTGACTTGATCCCCAGACTTCTGTCGCCACATGTAGAGCTAAATGTCAAGTCCCCGTCACCCCCTAGTTGCACGTCAAGCACGCGTCATGCTGCTGCGCGCGCATCTCTGCCAAATATTTCTGCTGACATTGCGAAATTATTCTCCAGATACGCCCATTTTGTGACATCACACCTAATGACGTTTCCTAGTTACGCCCAGTTACACCTCTTTTAGTGACGCATGTATGCTCTTATCTTTGCTTTTGTATTGCTACGCCTCTTACATATGTCTCAATGAAATGCCTATTCTATAAAAGTAATAACATATCAATAAAGTATTGTACTTCACTTCCTGAACCTTCGTGGTGATGGAATATGAAGCTCCCAATTGCAATTGATTCTTTGGAATAAAGCCCGTTCCGAATCTCTAATACCACGGATTCTGCCTCTTATTTTACTGAGCTATTTTATTGATTTACCGTATTGATCTAAGTAAAATTATTTACCACATAATTGGCGCCCGAACAGGGACACTTTCTCATCTCACGCGCCGGTGGTGCGTTGCAGGTCCAGTCTCCTGCCACAGCTGGACGGACAACTACGCGTACCAGCAGGATTTCCTGTATCTCCCTCCGGTCAAGCGGGGGCGACTGAGGCTGCGATCAACACCCAGACGAGGCGGTGAGAAGTGCGAAGTATCCCGACCAGAGCCTAGCTGAGAGAGCAAGATCCGAGGTATACAGAGTCCCACCAAACCTCGATGACCTGATATCCTGAAGTCCCGAAGTTGTCGAGTCGAGTCTAGACCAGTCCAGTTCAGTCCCAAGGCCTTCCGTTTCCGAGCTACCCGGTGAGTACCATTGCTGGGGAGGCGTTCTGACGTGCACATAGGTTGTGCCGGTCAAGACGGGTTTGGGTGCACAAATCCGGTCTGCACTGTTTTAGCAGTGTATCTGTACTGTTTAGCAGTATATCTAGTATGTCAAGTATATAAAATTCAGACTAACCCAGTTAATGCGGGGTATTAACGGGGTCTAGTTCCGTAGATCATCATCATTATTGTTATGTTAAGTATATAAAAATTCAGATTAACCCAGCTAATGCTGAGTATTAGCGAGGTCCAGTTTCCATAGAACATCATCATTAGTGTTTACTAAATATTAAATGTCAAGATATGTTAATATGTTCTGTATATTGTGGTATGAATGACTGTTCATTGTGTTTATCGTATTAAGTGTGTCCAGGATTAAATATTAGATCAGTTCAGTTTAGGATTAAAGTATCAGATCAGTTGTCAATATGCCGCTCTTTTCGAAATTAAGACAGATCACGACTAGAAAAGGGGTACTCGAAGAAGCTGTTCCCATTCCTCCTAGGGACACTCCAGGGTACTTCATGTATCATAAACACGGCTTAGATGCTATATTATTTCTTGATTTATGGGTAGAGTACACTAAAGAATTATCAGAAAGTCACAAGTGGCCCACAGCGGGGACCTGGAATGCAGATTGTATTATGAAAGTCGAAGAAGAGTTGTGGAAGAGGAAAGCTAGACAGTCACAGAAAGATGCCATTGAATTATGGCGTAAAGAATCATATAGACGTACCGAGAAAGCGCTCAGACAGGAAAAGAAAAGTAAAGAAAGTTCAAGTAAAGTCGGAGAAAATCTATTAATCGAAGAAGGTACACGAGTGAAATCAGAACAAGTAAATAGACAAAGAAATGCCCTTATGAATGGTATGTATCCTCTTCTGACCGAAGGGTTACCTAAGGCTATTCCGGAAATGCCAAAAGACTTGCCACTCCCATTGTTTCCGATAAAAGTACATCCTAAGGAACATCCCAGAACCGCAGAGGATGTTTTTCTTTCTTCGTATTTAGACGACATAGCTCCTGAATATGCTAATACCGCACCACATAGACCGCCCGCCGGGGGGGTTCAACACCAAGACCTTGCGTCTGTACCTCTGCAACAACAAACTCCGACACAAGTTCCGATAAGTACACCCGTTCCTACAGCTGCTTCTACAGCTGTACCCACGCCTCTAGTTGCTGTATCACGTTCAACAAATCCTTTTACGTTCGACACCCCAGAAGGTGCTGTCGGAGGCACACCAATTCCTTCCTTGGTTTTATCCACTCCCCCCAGAACACATAAACTTACCTTTCAAGACTCAGTACGTGAACGTACGCCTAAATTCGTAAATTCCCGCACGCTTAAGGAACTTCTGGTGGATTGTAGATATGACCCTGTGCCTGGCACAGAGAACGATATGATCCTGGCATCCTTACGCATCCGACGAGCTACCATGTATTTACAGAAGCTACCAGGAATGACTACACATTTAGATGATATATATCATTTTGTCCAGTCAGGGCGAGACCCTGAATGTATTAACCGAGCTATGAAATACCAGAAAGTAGAAATACAGGGGGAATTGTTACGTTTCCTCATAAATTGTGTGATCAGAAATCAAGATCGGCCGGGGGTAAAACCGGAAGTAATGCAAATTCTTACCAAATGGAGCCAGAATATATCGGAGGGGAAACATAACAGGCAAACATGTATAGTAGTCATGTGTCGAAAGATCCGTAAAGAAATAGAACGCATACACGAAGAAAGATTAGCGGTAGACGAGTTTGAACAAAACGAGGAGGAGGAAGAATTAGGACTGCCCACGGGACAGTCAGAAACCATAGCCTATGTAGGCAGAGGAAGATCCTGTAATAATAATGGATGTTTTACTGATTCGATACGTCCAATACGTCCAGACACAATAAGAAATCTCCAAACACCTATAATACATACAAGAAAGATAAGGTCCTCCGAGCATTTGTTTCAGGCTGCTGACAAGCTACTCCGAGAGCATAGGGGCTATCATTTACTTGATTCTATGGACGAACAAGAATTAGCCAGGTCAGCCGTTCATTGGGCCGACAGTCCTGGAAAATATAGTGATGACACAGTAGCACACGCGTTTTTGAATCTCACCCCAGATGAACAGCGTTTAGCTGGGATTTACATGATTCAACAACTCCTTATTTTATATAAAAGCCAACATTCTGATCCTGGTCCTCTACCAAATATATTAACTGAATTACTCACGAATAGATGGAGAAATTCAGGTACTGAACTAATTAGCGAAATATTAGACTACAGAAAGCAGTATTTTCTTTTTATTTGTCCAGAACATGTCCCACTGTCCATTAAGGAAAGAACGACGCATTACATAGATAGACAGAATCCTTTAAGAGAAGTGCACCCAATAAAAGGCGAAGACGATCAGTTCAAACGTGTATTTGTATATGCACCCATAACTAAAATGGAATTATTAGAAATGAAGAAGGTAGTACCCAGTCATGAAAAAGATCCAGCGGGTTTCCACCGTGACCTTAAAGACATGTTACTTATGGGAGAATATACCTATCCCGACCTTATGACAATATTAAAAGTATTACTGCCTGCTGGCATTTATGAAAAACTCAAGGAAAAAGAGTGGGAGGTAGGAGATCAAAAGATAGAGTGGACAGCATTAGAAAATGAAGAAAAGGCCCGAACTGCAGGAGCAGGACTCGGGGAAAAGACTAAATTACTACCAGGTTTACTAGTACAGGTATTGCCACGTTTGTTAGCTACGAAAAAAGAAGATTGGGGTGCAATTTCAGCTTGTAAACAAAAGTCAGATGAAGATACTAGTGATTTCTATGCCCGATTCGAGAAATGTTTTGGTATAAATAGTGGAATAAAAGCAAGTAGTGAATCGTATCCACATCTGTTTGTGACTAAATTAGTTGAAAATTCCCTGCCCCAAGTTAAGAATAGAGTATTAAAATTTGAAAGTACCTGGCAAGGTAACACTCCGTCTCAAATGTTACAAATGTTACAGTACCATCACAACAGAATTAGAGAGGAACAAGAACATGAACATAGACGCATGAAAGACACGAAAATGAAGATGCTAGTTTCCCAGACAGTTCCAACAGACAGTCATAAAAAGGGTATGATACACTCCAGTGATCCAGCAAGTTCTGTGAAAGGGACATGCAACTATTGTAAACAACCAGGTCATTATATACACGATTGTCCAGTATTAAAACGTAATATCGCCGCAGGTATAACAAAAGAGAGACCACGGCCACCTAGACAGGATCAGAACGACCATGGAACTCAGCAGCATGCACAGTCCATGCCAGCTCCACAACAGTTTGTGCCAGCTGCACCACCGTTGCCTGTTGCTGCCACACAAACAACGACACGACAAATGTACCAGACCGCACAGTACGAATATCCTGATTATCAACGATACTCTTGAAACAGCCTAGAGAAGGAAGTCGGCTTACCCCTTATCGAGGTTCCTGTAGATCAAGAAGGACCTTACGTACATAGTGAACTATTAGGCCAAGATAGAAAATTTTTACTTGATACTGGGGCAAGCCGAACAACAATAAAACGTAGTGAAGTTCCAGGGGTACCCCTCTCAGGCTCACAGAATGTTTCCCTTGGTTTTTCAGGAAAACCTATTATTAATGATGTATCACAGCCTCTCCCACTTACAATAGGACCATTGACACGAACTACAGACTTATTGCTTACTAAATCATGTCCAGAAAATCTGTTAGGTATAAAAACACTGAAAGCTCTAGGAGCTATAATATGTTGTTCTCCGGAAGGAGTAAGATTGTTTTTGCGTGATTTCAAAGGGCACTATGTGTCCCGAGACATGGATCACAGACTACAGACTTTACCGACACATTTATGGGCACAAGGCCCTACCGACGTTGGTTGCATGAACATTACACCATATCGAGTCACACTCAAAGCAGGAGTGGTACTACCACGAATGCGACAATACAAGTTACCTCCAGATGCTGTAGTGGCTTTACTGCAAATCATTGACGAGCTTATTGCCCAAGGAGTGGTTGTGGAAACAGACTCCAATGTATGTAATTCCCCGATAATTCCGATTCTTAAACGAACTGATCCAAAGGCCCCGCCAGTATATCGATTAGTTATTGATCTGCGCGAATTAAATAAGTGCATTGTACCACAATACCCTGTGGTCCCTGATATTTCGTCATTATTGACAGCCATTGATTCCGAAGCAACGTTCTTTACTGTAATTGATCTCAAGAATGCTTTTTTCAGCGTCCCAATAGATCCGGAAAGCCAATACTTGTTCGGTTTTAGTTTAAATGGACGAAGCTTTAAATTCACACGCGCACCTCAAGGATTCACAGAAAGCCCCAGCATCTATAGCCAAGCACTGAAAAGAGAACTTGACAGTATACACATGCCAGTTAACACTGCTCTGCTTCAATATGTCGATGATCTACTGATCACCGCCCGAAGCGAACCTGAATGTGAAAAAGCATCATTGACAGTTTTACAGTTTTTGGCCGACAAAGGGCACAAGGTGTCCCCTTCTAAGCTGCAATTCTGTGTACAGCGAGTTATATACCTTGGTCACTCGCTGTCCAAGGAGGGAAGGCAGCTTACACCCGATCGCATCCAGTTAATTGATAATATGCCGATACCCAAGACACAAAAGGAGGTGCGGGCTTTTATAGGCCTCACTTCATACTGTAGGCAGTGGATCCCTCAATATGCATTTCTAGCAAAACCACTCATTCAGTTGACAACACAGGAGGCAGCCACGTCGACTGTCCTCCCTTGGACCCAGGAACATACACAAGCCTTTGAAAGCTTAAAGAAAGCTTTATGTCAAGCACCTGTTTTAACAACGCCATGTTACAGTAAGCCTTTTACACTCTTTGTTACAGAGCGCGAAGGTACTGCTTTGTCAGTACTCACACAGGAACAAGCAGGATCACATAAACCATGTGCCTATTTCTCTAGTACATTAGATCCGGTAGCTCAGGCTCTTCCTGCGTGCCTGAAATCAGTAGCAGCAACAGCTTTAGCAATAAGACAAAGCGATGCCATAGTATTAGGACATCCATTGACAGTACAAGTACCACATGCAGTAGAGGTTCTTTTGAACCGAACGCAAACACAACATTTGACTATAGCAAGACTTATTGGTTACGAATTGACATTATTCCAGCCACACATAGAAATCAAACGCTGTAATACATTGAACCCTGCTACACTTTTGCCAGTAACTGAAACAGATCCATTAGCACATGATTGTAGTGAAGTCATTACTATTACAACGAAACCCAGACAAGACTTGACAGATGTCCCGTTGTTAGATCCAGACCTGACGTTGTATGTAGACGGCTCATGTATGAGAACAAGTACAGGAGAATTAGTAGCTGCTTATGCAGTCACAACAGATACTGAAGTCATTGAAACAAACTGTATAAATATTTTGTCCGCTCAAGCAGCAGAGCTCGTCGCTCTGACACAAGCCTGTATTCAGGCCACAAATAAGAAAGTTAACATATACACAGATTCACGTTATGCATTCGGAGTCGTTCATGATTTCGGCGTGTTGTGGCGAGAGAGAGGTTACTTAACTTCCCATGGTGCCCACATTCAGCACGGACCCCTCATTCATGCTTTATTAGATGCAATACATCTACCTACTGCAATATCGATTATGAAATGTAAAGCTCACACGAAAATCACTGATATCATTTCTCAAGGCAATGATTTAGCTGACAGAACAGCTAAACAGACTGCTCAAGCTCACACAACTGACCTGACAAAGACAATAGTTCCGATTCCAACATATTGCATGACAGTTAAGGATCCCGCTCTTGATGTAATTGACATACAGACACATGCTACACCAGACGAAATAAAGAAATGGACTGAATTAGGAGGGATCCAAACTGATCAGGGATGGATGACGAAGGAAAAATCTGTATGGTTTCTTCCTGACTCTATGGTCCAAGTAACCATAAATACAATACATAGTCCAGCGCATCTAGGAGAGAAAGCTATGCTAGACAGTATTCAACACATTTGGTTCAACAAACATTTACGAGCAGCGGCTAAACAAAAGGTCCGTACCTGTATGATATGTTGTCAGTTTAACCCAGGTAAAAGCATTTCCGTAGAACAGGGTGGATTTCAGCCTCCTGATCACCCTTTTGAAGTCCTCCAGATGGATTATATTCAGATGGAACAATGTCGAGGATTCAAATATGTTCTCGTAGTTGTCTGTGCTCTTTCCCGTTGGACCGAAGCCTACCCAGTCTCAGATTACACTGCTCCGACTACTGCCAAACAGTTAGTTCGAGAATTCTTCCCACGGTACGGTTTACCACGTGCTGTCTATTCAGATAACGGCCAGCCGTTCGCATCCGAGCTAATGAAACATGTTTCACTCCTGTTAGGATATCAGTGGAAGTTCCATTGTGTCCGACACCCCGAGGCAGCAGGTCTCGTGGAACGACACAATCAAACTTTGAAAATCAGATTGTCCAAAATATGTAGCGAGAAAGGTGTCGATTGGATAGTAGCCTTACCAGTTGCACTCTTTTACATGAGAATGGTAGCACATTCTCGAACAGGGCTATCCCCGTATGAAGTGATCTTTGGTAGACCACCCAATATGTGGGGAACGCCTATACCTCGTAAAATAACTGATGTTGACTGTAATATGCTGACAGATTACCTAGCTTCCTTGATGTCTGCACTACAATCTTGTCGTTCACAGGTAGCTGCAGCTTTTCCCGATAACACTGAAGTAAAGCCCCATGACGTGGTTCCCGGCGACCTGGTACTTATCAGAAATTTTGACCGGAAGACCCAACTGGAGCCGAGGTGGAAGTCACCTAAGCTGGTTCTACTCACCACCCGGACTGCCGTGAAAATCGAGGGCAGAAAGGGGTGGCTACACTCGAGTCATATCAAGAAATTTTATGGATCACCATTAGATGTGAACATTGACTCTCGTACTACTTCACAGACAGATTCAAAACTCCCTTTGGTTGAAAAATCTGAATCCGAACAATATAAAATAAAACTCCGATCTAGCAAGTCAGACGATTTGATTGTTTAAGTCCTCTCCAAGGTGAATCGGTCGAATTTGTCTCTGACATGTATCCTCTAGATCGGAATCATCAAATGCAACTAAAAAAGCATACATATTATAAGACATTTCGCAGTCATTGTACAGTAACATTATTGATTTTGTTTTTTCTAAATTCTTTGATCATCATAACTAGTGTATTGCTTCATATGTATTATCCTATTTCTACACATGCTCATAATATTACTGCTGAACATTCTTTTAGTGAATTACCTCTGCAAGAGTTATCCTACAGATTTGCGCTGCGTAATAACACTTTCATTAGTATGTTACATCATTCCCATCAGACTAGTAATGCTACCAATTGTTGGATATGTGGCCGACTCCCTCCCTATCAGAATTATAAGGGAACTCTGCCTCTTTTTCCATATCCGTTCACACATAATGGCTCCTGTGGAGCATGGTTTAGTTTAATCAATTCCCTAGATTCAAATTCAGTGGGTTATCAAGACAATTGGGTATGGGGAAACCTGAACCTAGTTTTGCTTAAAGTCTGCTACCCTAACAAGGAGGGACTTCCCAAACGGACAGGAACTGATCTAGAAAATGAAGTATATGGATTAGGTAATTTTACACTTAATCTTATGATCCTGAATGTTGAATCCGAATCTGCACCAATTCTGCCCGCTATGACAGTGTTTCCAGTTAAAGGTGAATTATGTGTAAGAAAGAATGGTTCCATACATATGGGCCATAGTAGATGCACCACTATAATAGAATTCAATGATCAAGGCAAGTCGTCATTTAGAGCTTCTCCCCATTCCTACTTCATATGTGGTCAGACTGCATATATACGTCTGCCTCCAGATTGGGATGGTACCTGTTATATTGGATTCCTTTTGCCACCAGTTTTTCTAGCACCTCCTGATTATCATAGAAATATTCATTTATTACACAATAGAGAACGAAGAGATCTCCCAATTGTCGATTATACTGAGACAGCATGGGAAAAGTATACAGATTTTAATAAAGGACTCTTTCCATATATAGGTACAGTCTCCAATAGTAAACTGATACGTAGATTAACTAGGACCCTTGAAGCCGTAGTGAATGAAACTATTTCCGCCTTAGGCAATTTGACAGAGGAGCAATCTGTGATGAGGATTGTTGTCCTTCAAAATCGTCTTGTCCTTGACGTCATCCTGGCCGATAGGGGCGGAGCTTGTAAGGTCATCGGGTCAAGTTGCTGCATATTCATCCCAGAAAATTCGCCATCTGTATATAAAGCTATAACCCGCCTTCACAAGATTGTAAGCCAGATACACCAGAATCCAGGCACCTGGACTTGGTCCGGTTGGTTTTGGAGTGTATTATCTACCTTTGGATGGAGGGTCCTATCCTTCCTAGGTATTGGCTTTCTCATACTATTCAGTTGTTGCTTATGCCTGCAATGTGGTCCAGCGATTTGTGGTCTGTGTGCCACATCGTGTATTCCACACCAGGGTTTTCACTCAAGATCCCGAAAGAAGAAAGAAGAAAGAAGAACAAATGATGCTATATGAACAGATCGATGGATTAATGAAGATTGATGTCTCTTGAAGGGCAAGTAGGGGCAAGGAGGGAATGTGGAAATGTGGATTTTCCTGACCAGTTATGCCCCTATCTTGGACCCCAACGATTCCCTTATACATACTACAAGTACATGTATGTTCTTCCCAGTTCCAGTTTTGAAGACGCAAACACATGTGCGTCCACCGTTAACATGTCCTCCTTCAGATCCGCCATGAATAGGCTGGATATTCTGTTCCTATGATGAGAGGCCACCGACTTTATGTGGTTCACTTACTCCATTTTTGCAGTTCAGGCGACTAGGCCCTGAATTCTGCCATCAAGCCTTTTCTGTTTTCTACCTCTGGCAGCTTCAGCTTGAGCTCGCTGATGTGCCCATGAACTTTGTTCTACTCCCTGCGCGGCTACCAGCTCAGCCCGGCTCAGTCCGTTGCCTGCCAAGATTCTATTCAGCCTTCGAGTTATCTGCTTTGCTCCTCATCCAATGCATTCCTGTCTAGTAGATTAAGTAAACATCCTGCCAGCTACCGAGCAAAGGCCCGGCTCCCCTGTTCTATATGTAAAGTAATTCATAGCCCTGTCGTTATGGAAGATTTCTGCCCTTGCATTACATGTAGACATCTAGACGCACTCACAGTCAGTATAGAATAGATTCTGTCCGAGAGACCTTCCCTTTTGGATAACATAGTTCTTTAAACATAGGATGTTAGATATGATTTGGAACTAGGTTGACTTGATCCCCAGACTTCTGTCGCCACATGTAGAGCTAAATGTCAAGTCCCCGTCACCCCCTAGTTGCACGTCAAGCACGCGTCATGCTGCTGCGCGCGCATCTCTGCCAAATATTTCTGCTGACATTGCGAAATTATTCTCCAGATACGCCCATTTTGTGACATCACACCTAATGACGTTTCCTAGTTACGCCCAGTTACACCTCTTTTAGTGACGCATGTATGCTCTTATCTTTGCTTTTGTATTGCTACGCCTCTTACATATGTCTCAATGAAATGCCTATTCTATAAAAGTAATAACATATCAATAAAGTATTGTACTTCACTTCCTGAACCTTCGTGGTGATGGAATATGAAGCTCCCAATTGCAATTGATTCTTTGGAATAAAGCCCGTTCCGAATCTCTAATACCACGGATTCTGCCTCTTATTTTACTGAGCTATTTTATTGATTTACCGTATTGATCTAAGTAAAATTATTTACCACAGTAGTGTAGGGGTATTGCTGGGGGTAGTGTTTTAGGATAGTGCAGTGGTGTTTGTGTAGTGTAGGGGGTGGTGTTTTAGGGTTTACGGTAGTGCAGTGGTGTTTGGGTAGTGTTTTAGGGTTTAGAGTAGTGCAGTGGTGTTTGTGTATTGTAGGGGGTTGTGCTGGGGGTAGTGTTTTAGGGTTTAGGGCAGTGCAGTGGTGTTTGGGTAGTGTACGGGGTAGTGCTGGGGTAGTGTTTTAGGATTTAGGGTAGTACAGTGGTGTTTGTGTAGTGAAGGGGGTTGTGCTGGGGGTAGCGTTTTAGGGTTTAGGGTAGTGCAGTGGTGTTTGTGTACTGTAGGGGGTAGTGTTTTAGGGTTTAGGGTAGTGCAGTGGTGTTTGTGTAGAGTAGGGGGTCGTGTTTTAGGGTGTAGGGTAGTGCAGTGGTGTTTGGGTAGTGTAGGGGGTCATGCTGGGGGTAGTGTTTTTAGGTTTAGTGTATTGCTGTTGTGTTTGGGTAGAGAAGGGGGTCGTGCTGGGGGTAGTGTTTTAGGGTTTAGGGTAGTGCAGTGGTGTTTGTGTAGTGTAGGGGGTCATCCTGGGGGTAGATGTAGGGTTTAGGGTAGGGCAGTGGTGTTTGTGTAGTGTAGGGGGTTGTGCAGGGGGTAGATTTAGGGTTTAGGGTAGTGCAGTGGTGTTTGGGTAGTGTAGGGAGTCGTGCTGGTGGTAGTGTTTTAGGGTTTACGGTAATGCAGTTATGTTTGGGTAGTGTAGGGTGTTGTGCTGGGGTACTGTTTTAGGGTTCAGGGCAGTGCAGTGGTATTTGGGAAGTGTAGGGGGTAGTGTTTTAGGGTTTAGAGTTGTGCAGTGATGTTTGTGATGTTTGGGTAGTGTAGGTGGTCGTGCTGGGGATAGTGTTTAAGGGTTTAGGTTTTGGCAGTGGTGTTTGTGTAGTGTAGGGGGTCGTGCTGGGGGTAGTGTTTTAGGCTTTAGGGTAGTGCTGTGGTGTTTGTGTAGTGTAGGGGGTAGTGTTTTAGGGTTTAGGGTAGTGCAGTGGTGTTTGTGTAGTGTAGGGGTCATTTTTTAGGGTTTAGGGTTGTGTAGTGCTGTTTGGGTAGTGTAGGGGTTTGTGCTTGGGTAGTGTTTCAGGGTTTAGGAAAGTGCAGTGGTGTTTGTGTAGTGTAGGGGTTTGTGCTTGATAGTGTTTTAGGGTGTAGGTTAGTGCAGTGGTGTTTGGGTAGTGTAGGGGGTCATGGTGGGGGTAGTGTTTTAGGGTTTAGCGTAGTGCAGTGGTGTTTGAGTGGTGTAGGGGGTCGTGCTGGGGGTAGTGTTTTCGGGTTTAGTGCAGTGCAGTGGTGTTTGTGTAGTGAAGAGGGTCATGCTGGTGGTAGTGTTTTTGGGTTTAGGGTAGTGCAGTCATGTTTGAGTAGGGAAGGGTGTTGTGCTGGGGATAGTATGTTAGGGTTTAGGCTAGTGCAGTGGTGCTTGTGTAGTGTAGGGGGTCGTGCTGGGGGTAGTGTTTTAGGGTTTAGGGTAGTGCAGTTGTGTTTGGGTAGTGTAGGGGGTAGTGCTGGGGGTGGTGTTTTAGGGTAGTGCAGTGGTGTGTGTGTAGTGTAGGGGGTAGTGTTTTAGGGTTTAGGGTAGTGCAGTGGTGTCTGTGTAGTTTAGGGGGTCGTGTTTTAGAGTTTAGGGTAGTGCAGCGGTGTTTGTGTAGTGTAGGGGGTAGTGTTTTAGGGTTTAGGGTAGTGCAGTGGTGTTTGTGTATTGTAGGGGTCATGCTGGGGGTAGTGTTTTAAGGATTAGGGTAGGGCAGTGGTGTTTGTGTAGTGTAGGGGGTTGTGTTTTAGGGTTTAGGGTAGTGCAGTGGTGTTTGGGTAGTATAGGGTGTCATGCTGGGGTAGTATATTTGGGTTTAGGGCAGTGCAGTTGTGTTTGGGTAGTGAAGGGGGTCGTTGCGGGGGTTTTGTTTTAGGGTTTAGGCCGGTAGTAGAGTGGTGTTTGTGTAGTGTAGGTGTTCGTGCTGGGGTCAGTGCTTTAGGGTTTAGGGTAGTGCAGTGGTGTTTGTGTAGTGTAGGGGTAGTGTTTTAGGGTTTAGGGTAGTGCAGTGGTGTTTGTGTAGTCTAGGGGATCATGCTGGGGGTAGTGTTTTAAGGTTTAGGGTAGTGCGGTGGTGTTTGTGTAGTGTAGGGGCTCGTGTTTTAGGGTTTAGGGTAGTGCAGTGGTGTTTGGGTAGTGTAGGGTGTCGTGCTGGGGGTAGTGTTTTTGGGTTTAGGGTAGTGCAGTTGTCAAGTTCCCAACTTCTTCACAGAGACAGAATGATGAATGTTCCCAACGCCCACTCCCCAGAACCCACTGCAGCTCAGGCAGCTGTTCCAGGAAGGGGGAAAGGGGAATTGGACAGAGAAGAGACACTCCGACTACTCCTGGACTTCCTCCGCCTGCCTGCCAAGTCTTCGTTTGGCTATTCTATTGGCTGGAATTGGACTTCACCTAATGCACACAGGAGATAACACCTTGGTAACACTTAAACATAAATATATTATCTACTGGCGGTCGCCAGTAGATAGTTATAGTTAGGACCACGTTTCCATAGGAAATCCGCAACATTCTATTTTGAATAACTTTGGCGCCGGTTGACGAATCCTCGCGAATTTTTCAAAATAGGTGGGGCGCTACGCTCCGCTCCTACCCTGAAAGTCTCGGGGGGATTCGTCAAGCGGGGGCTGAGATAAAAGGGGGGTCCCAAAACGCGTTTTTCCCATGCATTTTTCCATAGGACCTTTAGACACAGCTACAGCCCGAACGGCTGAACAGAATTACTTGAAATTTGGCAGAGAGGTAGTCCTCAGGTCAAGGAAGTGCCTTTTGTAGGTTTGGTGTAAATCTGTTCAGTAGATCCTGAGAAAATAGCATTTAAAAGCATATATATATGTGGGCGGAGCCTAACCACACATCTCATCCTGAGATCTGATTGGCTGTCAGCACTTCATCCAAGAAGTGTTGGCAGCCATCTTGGGACCAATATACATGATAGCACCTCATTAAAAAGCATTGCAGTTAATAGAAGGTTTTAAGACTTTAGTTACATTATAAATCATTTGTTGATGGTACCATACTCATTTTAGGAATTGTGGTATGTTCTAAGGTGATTTCACCATGTGAAAAAGCCTTCTGCTGGGATATCATGATTGAGAGAAAAATATTTTCTCATGCTTTTACCACAGAGGTTTGGAAGGTGATCTATAGGCTAAACTGAGAGCTTATTTTCTGTAAATTCACATTATCTTTCTCAGTCATGTGAGAATGAAGTCTGACATTCTCAGTAAAACATGTACATCCAACAAGGGCAGAGACTGTCAGTTGATTCCTTTGTGTTCTACTGCAGCTTCCCAGAGTGTTCCAAAGAACTACTAGAGCGCTAACAGTCCTACTTATGATAAACGTATGGCACACCTGAAGCCATCTTGCTTGGATTAAAGTGGTAACTCTTAAAACATTTAATTTAAAAAGGAACAAAATGAGGGGGTTCATTTTTCAATAAAAAGTATGATTAGTGCTGCAGAAAGAAAAATTAGGGCACATTTTGAGTGACTTCTCAAATCCTCTTCTATTTCATTAAAAAATTCTGACATGCAGACTGAAACATGCACTTTCAATACCAGCAGCAGTTTTCCCTGGTGAGCAGTAGCTTTACTACAGTGATCTAATGAGCAAAAAGAGTGCTAACATTCTGAATTTATGGCAAATGTGTGACACATCTGAATGCCTTCTTGATGGAATCAAAATAAAAAACTGAAAGTATTTCCTACTGAGGAGACTGCAGTAAATGAGGAAATTAGGAAACTTCATAACAAATAAGTCTCCCAAGATGGCCACCAGAGACAAAAGAGCCCAAATGTAGCCCAAATATCACCCAGATGTAGCCCAAGTATAGCCCAATGACAGAATGTCCCAGAATGTTCTTAAAAACAACTAGAGCGCTTACTGTCTTCATTATGACAAAAGTATGGCACACCTGAAGCCATCTTGATTGGAATAAACTGGTAACACTTAAAACATTTAATTTAAAAAGGAACACAATGAGGAGGTTCATTTTGCCATAGAAATTATGATTAATGCTGAAGAAAGAAAATGAGGGCACATTTTGAGTGACTTCTCAAATCCTCTTCTATTTCATTAAAAAAATTCTGACATGCAGACTGAAACATGCACTTTTAATACCAGGAGCAGACTTCCATGGTGCAGTAGTTTTACTACAATGATCTAATGAGCAACTAGAGTGCTAACATTCAGAATTTATGGCAAATGTGTGACATATCTGAATAACTTCATGATGGAATCAAAGTAAAAAACTGAAAGCATTTCCTACTGAGGAGACTGCAGTACATGAAGAAATTAGGAAACTTCATAACAAATAAATCTCCCAAGATGGCCACCGGAGACAAAAGAGCCCAAATGTAGCCCAAAATCACCCAGATGTAGCCCAAATATAGCCCAATGACAGAAGTGTGCAAAACACTTATTATTTTGTGTTTTTGCAGTGTTATATAGTGCAGACTTGTCAGGTATTGGAGTGCTTTACATGAGCATTGGTTACATCACACAAGAACACATTCATTTTGGTTGTAGACATGGGGAGACTAAGTGATTTGACCAGAATCACAGAATGTCGAGCTGAAGCAGAAACTTCAACCTGGTTCCCCAGTTGCAAAGTCTGCAGTTCTGGAAGTAACACCACATCATCTCCCCTAAGTGCAACATTTAATCAAGTGGTCAACTGGATAAAAAAACATAAAGATAACAAATAATTTAAAAGTGCTTTGTCGCTATTTGAAAACTCAGAAAATATGTCCTTATTTTAGCCTTTTAGAGCACTAACCATAATTTTGATGCCAATTAGACCCTCTCATATATGTAATTTCTAAAGGAAATGCTTTAGGTATTACAGTTTTGATTACATCAAGATGATGTCAGGCGTTCCACACTTTTGTAATAAATATAGAATGTTAGCAATCTAGTTGTTCATTAGGATACTGTTGAGAGGCAGAGGCCAGGGGCACGGACTCTGAAAATTGAAGGCAGGTAGGAGGGTGCAAAGGCAACAATTTAACCACACTGAGCAGGCAGGAAGGGCCGTGGAAGCACAACAGACTATGGAGGGCAGTGGAAAGGGGGGCAGGGGCAACAAACCAACAATACAGGACTTGCAAGAGAGGCTGTTGGAGGCAAGATCTATTACGGGTCAAGGAAGCTAGGGGCGGTCCCCAGATCCCCGGGAGCCACCACAGAACTGAGCAGGAGAGTGAGTCAGGGACAAAAGGGGCACCTTAATTTGAGCCGGGGTGCCTAGGAACGCTTGCTCCAAAAATGAAGAAAACAGACATATGAGACATGGAATTGGAGGCAGAATACAATGGCAGTTTAATGAGAAGATGCAACTTCAAAGAAACTGCAGAATAGAGACATAAAGTACAAAATACAGAATCCAGATAATCATACATCTGTCATGATATTCTCTGTATCTCAATTAATGTACTGACAGAGAGAGAGAGAAAACACATCTATAAATGCATCATGAGAAACAAGTTACACCAAGGAAAATGTTACCTAGGAACACTCACGTTTACTCTTAGAGCAAGCATTCCTGCAATTACAATACAAAATCTTTTAAATGCAAAAGTAAAGAGAACAATGGTTAAACATAACATGACATTTCATATAGGTAAAATAGAATAAGATACTTCAAGCAAAGCAGAGCAAGACATTTTAAGCAAAGGAAGACAAGAGCTCCCAGCTCTTGGGGAAAACCTGCACTGCCTGTTAACCTACATACAGACGGCGAGGTAGTCCGTCGATATCTGTGGGTGCTCCCTTTTTATATCATTTTGTGGGCTCCTTTGCACGCTACATCTACCTACGTATGCTACCCAAAAGCTTCGTCTGCAGATTTTACCAGACATTTCGTCATTTACCCACTTAATGCTGACAATGGACTGGGTGAAAAGGTCAGTCTCTCAGGCCAATCGCTTATCGTAAGTTCCATAGAGCAAGCAGAAAATAATGGGTATTGTACGGGAATTCAATATATTCATGTATAAAATCTCCTCAGTTCTCCTAACTTGACGCTCTGCGGTTGCCACTTCCTTAAAAGCGGGAAACCTGCCCAGGAAGCAAGTACCAGTCCAGGATGCAGCCTACTGTATGTCGACAGCTTCAGGGGGATGTTGAACTTTGATACCGAGCACGGAGCACTCGGGTAGGGTGGGGGCTACTGGTTTGGAGCAGAAGGCCTCGCAGACCTGCCTTCAGACTGCTATACACTAAAATTGCAGAGCTATGGTCAATTTAACAAAGAGGCCTACATATTGAACAGAAGGGCCTACACAGGGGTTTTATACTGGCTGAGTGGTAAGGATGTCTCAGGATAATTATATAGCAACACAGGACCCGCTGGTGAATTTAATACGGCCTACAAATGCAGCTGGCAGGGCAAGGACAAGGGTCTCATACTTCAGGTGTGGACAGAACGGGCTAGGGGCCCCCTGTGATACAAAATCTACCCTCCTTCAAGCCTGTGGCAATGTAATAGACCATTGTGGGCAGAAGGAAGAGGCAATGGTAGTACAACCATACATGCCAACAGACCCGATTCAGCCAGGAAACGTCCAATGTTTTTAAGCTCAAATGGGCTTTATTTGATCTGTCTCCTGTCTACAATATCCTCTTTTTCAATGTAACTCAAAGGGGAAAATCAATACCCCAGTTTTTTTTCAAAATCTCCCTCTTACCAAGTTCAAAATGTTCGCAAGTATGGTACATTGGATCATGGAAGGAAATGGGATAGGGACATGGACTTGGATAACAGAGGACAGGAGGGACATGGAGAGGTGCACCAAACTGACCCTGCAGGGCAGGCATCAGGGTTTGCAGCAGCACAATACACCACACGGGAGTGCAGCACAACAATCCATAGAAAGCAAGAGGGAGGGGACAGGACCATGCACATGGACAACAGAGAACAGAGGGGCAAGAGGCAATGGTAGCTAGCTGACCATAATGGACAGACAGGAGAGAAAGCTGCAGCATAACAGACCATAAAGGGCAGGAGGGACGGATCAGGGGCATTACATTGGAACAGACAAGCCAGGAGGGAGGGAGTAGGGCTGGGGGCAAGGGGGCAGGGCAGGAGCAGCAAGATAGCCATGGAGGTCAGGCAGGATGGGCACTAGAAGCAAGACACACCATGAAGAGCAACAGTGAGACTGTGATGGCATACACACAGACCATGGAGGGAAGGTGGGAGGGGCCATGGCAGCACAGAAGACCATGCATGGCAAGTGGGAGGGTTAGTGGCAGCACAATGGCTATGATGGGCAAGAAGGAGGGTGGAGGGGCATGCACAAAGGACGATGGAGGATAGAAGGGAGGGTCAGGACCTGTGCACAGACAAGAAAGTTCAGGGGAAGGGACCTCACAACAGACCACACGGGGCAGGCAGGAGGAGCAGCTGCAGCACAACAGACCAGGGAGGGCAGAAGGGTGTGGCAGTACAATGGACCATGTAGGACAGGAGGAAGAGGATAGGGGCATGGCATGTGGACAGGCAGGGTGGAGGTGACAGGGACAGGTTACAGTCATCTGACAATGCTAGGCAGGTGGGAGGGGAGTGGCAGCTCAACAGAACACTCAGAGTAGATAGGAGTGGCAGGTCCATGGGACATGGTGGGCAAAAAGGATGGAGCAGGGGCATGCACAAAGACATCGGAGGGCAGGGGGAAGGAGAATAGGGGCAGCAAGCTAAGCACAGAGTTTAAGCAGGAGGTCAATGATGGGGCATAGAATTGGGCAATGGAGGGCAGGAGGAGTGGACTGGTGCATCATACTGAGGGCAGTGGCAGCACATCAGACCATGCATGGCAGGAGGGAGGAGGCTAGTCCATGGATTCACACAACAGAGGATAGGGAGGAAGTGGATGGGGCAGCAAGCTAACTGTTCAGAGAAGGCGGGTATTAGGAACTTTATTGTTTTTAAAACATTGTGTCTGTGCGAACTACTTAAAATATGAACAAGTATGCAGCATAATCTCACTTTTATTCAGGAAGAAGAGGACGTTTGTGACTGTGACTCCGGGCTCACTTGGCAGAAACACCCCCTGACCCTCCACCCCCTATCGCAAAATGTAATGCCCGTGAAAAGGGTAGGTGAACACAGTGTTATATAGAACATAGTCCTGAGAGCACGATTGAAAATGAAAACTAGATATAGTGTATGGTATAAACTATGCACCAAAAAGTGTGATATAAGATGAACCGGGCGTGAAATATAATATGCAATACATTGTGCGCAATGACAGATTCATTGGAGAGCGCGAGATAGCACAGGCACTAGCGCGTGCTATGCGATATGCGCCTTGGAGTGTAATATGCACAGGGCAGTGTTGTGTAACCTAACTAGTCTCTAAAGTTGTAATATAAAATATGTGCTGGGGAGTGTAAGGTTGCATATGCACTGTGACAAAGATATGGATCCCAGATTGTAATATGTATGGCATAGCACTGTGCGTTATAACATAGGCATCGAGAAAGGCACGTTAGATGGGGCAATATAACCCGTGCGAAGACAAGTGTGGCATGACATATTCACGGGGTGGTGTTACAGTGCACATGGGCTAGAGAGTGTCATAGCATATGCACTAGCTAGTGGAATACAACACAGAGGTGTGTGGCACACGGCAGGCAATGGTGGGTGTAACACAGCATTGGGCTCTGTCAGGAGCGCGCTGTGACTCTCAAGTGATGTTCGTCCCCTTTCCAGAGAGTAAAATAAAAAGTATTACACATCCGGCAGTGGATGTGTGTTTTATTAACCGTGAGGGGGGTTTCTTGCATAGTTTTGGTCGAATTTTTGTCGAATCCCCTTTGAATGGCTTGGTGTGCATGTGTATTAAATGTGCCCGTCAATAGCTACCCAAGTTTGTATAAATAAACGACAAGGGTGTCTACCGGGATTAGGCACGGTAGGGCATCAGACATGTCAGAGCTTCACTAGTGGTGTAAATACATTCCACGTGGATTCATTGCATGCATAGTCGCCTTTTAATGAATATCACGCAAATCGTCATGGTGATAGGTACGTACGGTTTGTCCAGCATGTCCTAGGTGTGTCTATAAATATATATTTTTTAAAAATAATAAAAAACAGTGGCCGGCCCTGGGGATTGGGGTAAAAAAAATATAATTAGGAGACTGGCCCTGGGGGATGGGGTCATCAGGGCCAATAAATTAGAATAAGAAGGGGAACCAAACAGCCCCCCTTCTTAAAAAACTAAAATAAATAAAAGACTGGCATCGTGCAGGGGGCCATGCCCCCTCCGTGCAGCACTCTGCAAACGCGCCCCCAACAGGTATCTCCAGTTTGCGCCAGGGAGCTGCGCTGCAGCCAGGTGTTCTGAGGCCAAGCCCCTTTTTACACCTCTCTGCAACGCAGCTCTGTGGCGCTTACTGGAGGTACCTAGTGGTCTAGTTTGACCCTAGGGACCCTTAGGATTCAAGGGGACTTAATCTCTCAACTTAGAACAGCCACAGGGCGCGTTTACACAGTGGTGAAGGGAGGGGACGGGGCCTGAGGTGACGTGTGCAAACACGCACTATGGCACGTTTTAAATTGGGGATATAATTTCCCTTCAATACTGAGGGCCCCTGGGGGCTAACTAGCCCACCAAGTGCTTCCAGTAAGCGCCACTGAGCTGCATTGCAGAGAGGTGGTCCAGGCCGTGCCACTTTTTACACCACTCTGCAACGCAGCTCTGTGGCACTTACTGGAGGTACCTAGTGGGCTAGTTGGACCCCAGGGACCCTCAGGATTCAAATGAACTTAATCTCCCAACTAAAAATGGACACAGGGCGTGTTTACACAGTGGTGAAGGGAGGGGACGGGGCCTGAGTTAACGTGTGCAAAAACGCCCTGTGGCCTGTTTTAAGAGGTAGTTTTAATCCCCATGCCCTCTTATATACTAGGGGCTTACAGAGGAGGTCATGCTAATCACAGGGGGACCCAACGCATAATGTTCCCTAGTGTATGTAGGTGTTTTCACTGTATTCTAAGTGTCTTTTAACATAGCACTGGCTCTAGGACTGGTTAGTCAGGCTCAGTTACCACCAGTATCCGTCTGAAAAAGTTGAGGGTACAGGATGATTTTGCAACAAGGCTTCTTTCTGCTCTTCTTTTTGTTCTTTCTGCACGTTATCCTTCTTCCTGCACTTATCTTCGTATTTGAGGACTTCTGTTGCTTCTTTCTGCACTTCTTTTGTTTCTTTCTGTGCATTTTTTCTTCTTTCTTCACATGTCCTATCTCTGTAGGCATAGTTAGAAATTAGCATTTAAAAAACCTTTGAAATTCACAGAAAAAACCATAGGTTTCAGGCACGTTATAGTTAGGAATTAGCATTTAAAAAACCTCATAAATTCACTGAAAAAACCATAGGTTTCAGGGGTGTTATAGTTAGCTGGACTTTTCACTTGTACAAAACCATTGAAATTCCCCCGTTATAGTTAGTTCAGCTAACTATAACTCGGGCGCCCGCAATGCACTGCTGATGACGTCACATATTACATCACTCATGACATGGTCAGTGACATCACTCATGACATCACTGATGACATCTCAAATGACATCACTGATGACATCACTGATGACATCATCCTTGTGATAGAGTGGCAGACCTCCTCTCACCCTAATATAACCTTTGATACACACATTCAAAAATAGAGACTAAAATTTTCAAAACAATGGACATACCAATACCAGTTACAACAACCTCTTCAGTAATTCTAAGATCCACATACACATCCACTCATTCACCAACAGTCCTATACAGTCACTCATACATGTACTCACTCATCATATGTACTCATACACCTATACATCCTGTTACACAATGCCACTCATCCATAGAGTTACTCACACACATAGTCACTCATGCTAATAAAGAATCAAACATACATTTACTTGCATATACAGTTATACACACACCACCATACTTACTTCTACGGAAACTTACACATACTTAGTCTTTTAAACAATCACTTATAGAAACACATACTTATTCATACAGGAACTCTTTCAATCTCTCACTATCACATATACTCACATATATACACCAATAGTCACATATACTAGTTTAAAACATATGTAGTTACTCATAAAGACACTACTGAGACAGTCATTCACTCACTAACACACCCATACACACACTCATCCACCCATACAGTCCTGCACACATGCTGTGTTCAACACATACAAACAGTGAGTCACTCATTCATGCACCTATGCACTACGTAATACCCCCCACCGAACCATGCAGACACTCAGACTGATACTCAAAAAACCAACTAATAACCTATATAGACACCCATGTAGCTACTCACCAACCCATGCAGCCACTTATACACAAAGTGAGAGACTGATACAGATATTTACATATTTAAACATTACTCACTAAGCCATGTATTCACTATGATACACTTAATCAGTCAGTTACACAATCAATTTTTCAAAAACAAATCATCCATTTAGACACTTATATACCCATTTATTCTTCCATCGACCTTGAGATATACATATATAAAACATATTTAATTTTCAGAAAAACACACATTCACTGGATGATGTCATCAGTGATGTCATCAGTGATGTCATTTGAGATGTCATCAGTGATGTCATGAGTGATGTCACTGACCATGTCATGAGTGATGTAATATGTGACGTCATCAGCAGTGCATTGCGGGCGCCCGAGTTATAGTTAGCTGAACTAACTATAACGGGGGAATTTCAATGGTTTTGTACAAGTGAAAAGTCCAGCTAACTATAACACCCCTGAAACCTATGGTTTTTTCAGTGAATTTATGAGGTTTTTTAAATGCTAATTCCTAACTATAACGTGCCTGAAACCTATGGTTTTTTCTGTGAATATATATATATATATATTCGTTCACTGTAGGACTTGATCTAAACCTTCTCTTTTACCCTACCAGGTTCTGATGGAGTCTTGCTTCTCTTCTTTCGCTCAGTAGCCTCAGTTTGTATTGGGACTGAAGACTCCTAATACACACAAGGGAAAATATCTGGGGTTAACACATTACCTTTCCCTCCCCACATCAACGACCAATTTACCTCACATTCCCCACCTGCTATATGCCTGTAAGCTATTGTAGAATATGATTTAGTGAGCAGTTAGTCAGTTGAAGACAAATTGACTTTATCTCTGCAGACAGCTCAGTTCCTCCTGAAGAGTAATGAAGGAGAGGTTCACTGCTTCAAGTTCTTTTGATGCGCGCAAAAGGGGACAAGGGAGGAAAAAGTAGGAAGGAAAGAACAGGAAAAGCGCTAGGACTCTGGGGTTTTACTTTTCATAGTAGTCACCGTCAAATGATGACCAGCAATCCTTATGCCGGAATAGTCTTACTTGTGATGCTGGAAATGGTGTCCTCACCGGCAACTTGCGATACCCTCTCAGTAAACTTCTGAGCTGAAGGAAATCCGAAAGGGTCGGGGATGAAGAGCTGAGGTCCACCAACTGGATACAGCCGTATCTTACCACGAAGAAGGGAACTCCGAAACCCTTCCTGAAGTGGAACAATGAAGTCAAAACGTCCGACTGACTGGACGTAACACTGCAGGATAAACTCTAGAAGCCTGACATGGGGGAATACTTCCCACAGCAGCTAACATATAAATCTAGAAAAACTCTCCCTGAGACAAATAATTTACGGAGAGTCACTCAGAACAACCACTCGTCTCCTCATACAAATTGAAGTGCGCAGATTCGCGCGCCGACTCGCGTCTCGGCACCTAAAGTCTCGCGATAACTTAGACTCCCATAGACTCCATGCCGCGTAATTGGAAAACTAAGCGGCCATCTTAGAACGTGCAACTCTTCTAGACATTCAACCACAGGTTGCACAAAGAAGGTTTTACGTAGATTCTAGGTCTCTTATAAAGTCTTCTGCATGTCGCACTGACCTGATTCCTGACAGTACCCCCTCTCAATGACCGATTCATCGGTCTTGGCTTGAAAGGGTGCTGTAAATGAAATCGTTTAATCAACAAGGGAGCATGAACATTCTGTACTGGCTCCCAAGATCTGTCTTCAGGGCCATAGCCCTTCCAGTCAACCAAATAGAATAATTTCTGGTGTACTCTTTTTGAATCCAAAATTTATTTTACCTCATACTCTGAGTGTCCCTCAATGTCTAAAGGAGGTGGTGGATCACCCAATCGAATGTGAGGGACCGTCTTCTTCAACAGGGATACATGGAAAACTGGATGAATACCTAAACTAGAGGGAAGCTTAAGTTTTACTGTTACTGGTCCTAATACTTTCTCAACAGGATAGGGACCTACAAAACGAGGTTGAAATTTCCTATTCCCCTTTAAACGAAGGTTCCGTGATGATAGCCAAACTAAATCCCCTGTGTGAAATATTGGTGCCTCTTTTCGATGTTTGTCTGCTTGTTTCTTGTAATTGTCTTTTGCTTTTATCAAGTTAGCTTCAGCTGATTTACGGACTGAGGATAGGTTCTCTAAAAGATCCCCTACAGCGGGTACCCCTAAGTCCCCCTGAAAGCTAAAAGGATTTGGACCCAAAATCCAAAATTCAAAAAGAAGGGGGAGTACCCCGTAGAGACATTGGTAGCATTGTTATGTGTGAATTCTGCCATCCACAAAACATCCGCCCATTCACCACCCCGATCCAGAAGAAACAAACGAATATATTGCTCCAAATCTTGGTTTACTCTTTCAGTCTGTCCATCTGTTTCAGGGTGGTAACTGGTCGAGAGTCGAATTTCTACTCCCAATCCGTGCAGAAATGCCTTCCAAAAGCGGGACACAAATTGAGGTCCTCGGTCCGAGATCAAAATCTTAGGAATCCCATGAATCTTTACTATATTCTCACTAAAGAGTCTAGCTACTTCCTGGGCTGAGGGAACCCCTTTTACCGGGACAAAATGGCTCATCTTGGTGAAGGCATCTACTACCACCAATATAGTATCAAACCCTCGGCTCAGGGGCAGGTCAACAATTAAATCCAATGTGACTGTGTGCCATGGATGTGTAGGAGTGGGCAAGGGTTGCAAAAGTCCCCGGGGACCCTGTCTACTGGATTTCCCCCGTGCACAGAGTTCACAAGATTCAACATAGCGTTTAATTTGGGAAGTCATACTGGGCCACCAGAAATAGCGTTGAATCAGGTCTTGGGTCTTAAATATGCCTTTATGTCCTGCTAGGGGTTGATCATGGCAGTCTCTCACTCCTCGTTCTTGGATTTCTTTGGTGGGTAAATATAGAACTCCGTTATGATAGGGCAAGGAGTTGATAATGTCCCTGCCATCTTCCAATTGTGCCCATTCCTTCATCTCCTCCTCAGACATCAATTTTCTGACTTCTTCTTGATAATTGAGCACAGTCAAGGAACATACAAACTTAGAAGTTGGAATAATAGGTTGGGGATCCACCGAATGTTCTGTGGTCTCAGTTTGTATCCGTGACAGAGCATCAGTTTTTCCGTTCTTGCTCCCCGGGCGATACGTGATCACAAAATCGAAGTCTGCAAAATATAGGGACCAACGTAACTGGCGAGGTGTTAAAGTCTTGGCAGATCTCAAAAATTGAAGATTCTTGTGGTCTGTGAACACCGTTATTGTATGCCTGGCTCCAAGCAGATAATGTCTCCATTCTTCAAAGACATCCTTCACCGCCAGTAACTCCTTCTCAGCAATCGTGTAATTGACTTCTGCAGTATTCAGCTTCCTAGACCGGAAGGCCACTGGATGTAATTGCCCCGTAGATTTGTGTCGCTGAGATAAAACTCCTCCAATCGCTTGATCAGATGCGTCAGCTTCCACAAAGAAGGGTTCAGCAGGGTCCGCGTGAAGCAGGATCGGAGCCGAAGTGAAGCTCTTCTTTAAAAAAGCAAAGGCTTGCTCCGCTTCTTCTTCCCACTGAAATTTTACTCCCTTTTTGAGGAGTCTCGTAATGGGAATGATTTTCTGTGAAAATCCCGAGATAAATCGCCTGTTAAAGTTGGCAAACCCAAGGAACCGCTGAACCTCTTTAACATCTCTTGGAGAAGGCCAATCAATGACTGACTGAACTTTCTTCATATCCATAGTGATTCCCTCCGGAGACAGGATGAATCCCAAAAATTCCACAGACTGCACACTGAAAGCACATTTCTCCAATTTTACAAAGAGCTGATGCTGACGAAGTCTTTCAAGGACTGATTTGACATGTTCGGTGTTCTCTTGCGGATCTTTGGAAAAGATTAAGATGTCATCCAAATAAACCACAGCTATTTTGTCAATCAAATCTCCCATGATGTCGTTGATGAAATGCTGAAAGGCAGCTGGGGCA
This sequence comes from Triturus cristatus, assembly GCF_964204655.1. Lineage (NCBI taxonomy): Eukaryota > Metazoa > Chordata > Amphibia > Caudata > Salamandridae > Triturus > Triturus cristatus. Next base: position 1,610,074 of record NC_140589.1, read on the forward strand.
TTACACAGGCCAAATGGCATCACCTGGTATTCGAACAGCCCATATTTCGTTCGAAATGCCGTCTTCCACTCATGTCCTTCTTTCATTCGTATAAGGTGATAGGCACCTCGAAGATCAAGTTTGGTAAAAATCTGAGCCTCCTTAATCTGATCCAAAAGAACTGAAATCAAGGGAAGAGGATAGCGATTTTTGATTGTTACTCTGTTTATGGCTCGGTAGTCAATGCACGTTCTCAAGGATCCTTCTTTCTTAGGGATGAAAAATAATGGAGATGAGACCGGGGACTGAGATGGTCGAATAAATCCATTGGCTAGATAGCGGTCTAAATATTCTTTAAGATAGGCATTTTCCGCTTCAGTCAAGGCATATATTCTACTGCAAGGCAGCACAGCACCAGGTTCCAAATCAATGGCGCAGTCATACGATCGATGCGGCGGCAGTCTTTCAGCTTCTCGCTCATTAAAGACTTCTTGAAATTCTTGGTACTCCCACGGAATCTCTGTTGCTTCAACCACTCCAATTACTCCTGGACTGAATGACATCAAGGCGGCTTGAGAGGGTTCAATATTCTCTTCAGCATTCTCAAGGGTCGAAGGGAAACAATGCTCCAAGCAGAATAAGGAATCCATCTCCACAGTCCGATTCTCCCAATCAATGGTAGGATTATGTATGGTTAACCAGGGAAGCCCCAAAATGATTTGGAACTGAGGGGCATCAATGAGATTGAATTGGATTAGTTCTCGATGTCCATTGGCTTGAATGAGTTCCACAACTTCAGTATGATGGGTGATGGGGCCGGAAGAGAGATTAGTCCCGTCCACTGCCCGAACAGATTCTTTTTTGTCTTTTAATACTGCTTGACTTCCGATCCTCTTAGCGTACTTAATGTCGCAAAAATTGCCTGTGGCACCTGAGTCAATCATTATCGCCACTCCAGTAATTTCTTGTTCCCCAAACTTCAGGGTCATTTGCAATATTAAATGGGGGGCTTGCGTTTGAAGGGTATTCATAACTTGATGGAAGGTTGGAGTCTCGTGTTCCCTTTTCGCCATCTGAATGACTCCTTCTACAGATGGTTTTGCACGTTTCCCGAAGCTGAATTCTTAGGTCTTTTAGGGCATTCCTTCACAAAGTGCCCCGAACCTCCACAATACATACATAATTTCTTCGCTCTCCTTTGTTCCTTTTCTTCCTTGCTCAGCGGACCACGTACCGAGCCAATCTGCATTGGTTCACTCTCAGCAGTTTTTTCTGAGTTCTTGCCACCCTCAGAACGAACTTTATCAAATCGAGGGTAGTTCCATCGAAAGTCTCTAAATTTCTTTTCGCCTTTTCTTTCGGAGCTGCGAAAATCAATTTCCACAACCAGATCCACTAACTCTGAAAATTCAGTTGGTCGGTTCGGAATCTGGGCCAAAGTGTCTTTAATCTCATCTTTCAAACCTCGATAAAACAAGGCTGCTCTCTTCTCCTCCGGCCAATTAGTCTCTACTAACAATTTATTAAATTGCGTCAAATATGCAATTAAATCTTTATTGCCTTGTCGCAGTTCTAGCAGTTCATTATCAGTTGCTTGAGAGATCTTGCGTCTGTCAAAAATCCGAAGGAATTCAGCCTTGAATCGATCAAAGTCATACAGCAGCGGATCATCTTGAGTAACTAAAGGCATCGCCCAATTAGCTGCATCTCCACTTAGATAAGAGAGAACGAATGCCACTCTAGACTGTGCATCTGGAAATAGGGTGGAGCGACACATGAAATGTAGGGAGCATTGTGTGAAAAAGATTTGGGCTTTCTGGGGATCCCCACTAAACTTCTCTGGAGGGGCCAATGGGATAATGGGTGAAACAGAATGGAGAACCTGTGTGACAGTGCGTGTATTAAGTTCAGAGGCAGACCTCGTTGGAACTGTTTGAGAAGAACTAGATGCTCCCCCTGTAATCTCACTAACTCTTTGGGATAATATCAAGGTCTCCTGACGAGAAGCCTGAATTTCTTGTCTCAAATTTTTATTTTCCTCACTGAGGGTTCCTAGCTCTCGTTGGATCCCTATTAACATTTCTCCTACAGCCTTTAAGTTAAATCCTTCCGCCATTCTGTCTGGGTGAAAATACTTCGTGGGCACTTCAATCTGTCAAGTTCCCAACTTCTTCACAGAGACAGAATGATGAATGTTCCCAACGCCCACTCCCCAGAACCCACTGCAGCTCAGGCAGCTGTTCCAGGAAGGGGGAAAGGGGAATTGGACAGAGAAGAGACACTCCGACTACTCCTGGACTTCCTCCGCCTGCCTGCCAAGTCTTCGTTTGGCTATTCTATTGGCTGGAATTGGAGTTCACCTAATGCACACAGGAGATAACACCTTGGTAACACTTAAAGATAAATATATATATATATATATATTCGTTCACTGTAGGACTTGATCTAAACCTTCTCTTTTACCCTACCAGGTTCTGATGGAGTCTTGCTTCTCTTCTTTCGCTCAGTAGCCTCAGTTTGTATTGGGACTGAAGACTCCTAATACACACAAGGGAAAATATCTGGGGTTAACACATTACCTTTCCCTCCCCACATCAACGACCAATTTACCTCACATTCCCCACCTGCTATATGCCTGTAAGCTATTGTAGAATATGATTTAGTGAGCAGTTAGTCAGTTGAAGACAAATTGACTTTATCTCTGCAGACAGCTCAGTTCCTCCTGAAGAGTAATGAAGGAGAGGTTCACTGCTTCAAGTTCTTTTGATGCGCGCAAAAGGGGACAAGGGAGGAAAAAGTAGGAAGGAAAGAACAGGAAAAGCGCTAGGACTCTGGGGTTTTACAGTTACTTTTCATAGTAGTCACCGTCAAATGATGACCAGCAATCCTTATGCCGGAATAGTCTTACTTGTGATGCTGGAAATGGTGTCCTCACCGGCAACTTGCGATACCCTCTCAGTAAACTTCTGAGCTGAAGGAAATCCGAAAGGGTCGGGGATGAAGAGCTGAGGTCCACCAACTGGATACAGCCGTATCTTACCACGAAGAAGGGAACTCCGAAACCCTTCCTGAAGTGGAACAATGAAGTCAAAACGTCCGACTGACTGGACGTAACACTGCAGGATAAACTCTAGAAGCCTGACATGGGGAAATACTTCCCACAGCAGCTAACATATAAATCTAGAAGAACTCTCCCTGAGACAAATAATTTACGGAGAGTCACTCAGAACAACCACTAGTCTCCTCATACAAATTGAAGTGCGCAGATTCGCGCGCCGACTCGCGTCTCGGCACCTAAAGTCTCGCGATAACTTAGACTCCCATAGACTCCATGCCGCGTAATTGGAAAACTAAGCGGCCATCTTAGAACGTGCAACTCTTCTAGACATTCAACCACAGGTTGCACAAAGAAGGTTTTACGTAGATTCTAGGTCTCTTATAAAGTCTTCTGCATGTCGCACTGACCTGATTCCTGACAGCAGTGGTGTCTGAGTAGTGTAGGTGGTCTTGCTGAGGTAGTGTTTTCGGGTTTAGGGCAGTGCAGTGCAGTGGTGTTTGGGTAGTATAGGGGGTTGTGCTTCGGGTAGTGTTTTAGGGTTTACGGCAGTATAGTTGTGTTTGGGTAGTGTAATGGGTCATGCTGGGGGAAGTGTCTTAGGGTTTAGGTTAGCGCAGTGGTGTTTGCGTAGTGTAAGGGGTCGTGCTGGGGGTAGTGTTTAGGGTTTAGGGTAGTGCAGTGGTGTTTGTGAAGAATAGGGGGTCATGCTGGGGGTAGATTTAGGGTTTAGGGTAGTGCAGTGTTGTTTGGGTAGTGTAGGGGTTCGTGCTGGGGGAGATTTAGGGTTTAGGGTAGCGCAGTGGTGTTTGTGTAGTGTGGGGGTCATACTGGGGGTAGTGTTTTAGGGTTTTGGGTAGTGCAGTGGTGTTTTGTGTAGTACAGGGGGTTGTGCTGGGGATAGTGATTTAGGGTTTAGGGTAGTACAGTGGTAGTTGGGTAGTGTAGGGGGTCATGCTAGGGGTAGTGTTTTAGGGTTTAGGGTAGTTCAGTCGGGTAGTGCAGTGGTATTTGTGTCATGTAGGGGGTAGTGCTGGGGGTAGTGTTTTAGGGTTTAGGGTAGTGCCGTGGTGTTTGTGTAGTGTAGGGGGTCATGCTGGGGGTAGTGTTTTATGGTTTAGGGTAGTGCAGTGTTGTTTGGGTAGTGGGTACTGCTGGGGGTAGTGTGTTAGGGTTTAGGGCAGTGCAGTGGTGTTTATGTAGTATTGGGGGTAGTTCTGGGGGTAGTGTTTTAGGGTTTAGGGTAGAGCAGTGGTGTTTGGGTAGTGTAGGGGTGGTGTTTTAGGGTTTAGGGTAGTGCAGTGGTGTTTGGGTAGTGTTTTAGGGTTTAGAGTAGTGCAGTGGTGTTTGTGTATTGTAGGGGGTTGTGCTGGGGGTAGTGTTTTAGGGTTTAGGGCAGTGCAGTGGTGTTTGGGTAGTGTACGGGGTAGTGCTGGGGTAGTGTTTTAGGATTTAGGGTAGTACAGTGGTGTTTGTGTAGTGAAGGGGGTTGTGCTGGGGGTAGTGTTTTAGGGTTTAGGGTAGTGCAGTGGTGTTTGTGTACTGTAGGGGGTAGTGTTTTAGGGTTTAGGGTAGTGCAGTGGTGTTTGTGTAGAGTAGGGGGTCGTGTTTTAGGGTGTAGGGTAGTGCAGTGGTGTTTGGGTAGTGTAGGGGGTCATGCTGGGGGTAGTGTTTTTGGGTTTAGTGTATTGCAGTTGTGTTTGGGTAGAGAAGGGGGTCGTGCTGGGGGTAGTATTTTAAGGTTTAGTGTAGTACAGTTGTGTTTGTGTAGTGTAGGGGGTTGTGCTTGGGGTAGTGTTTTAGGGTTTAGGGTAGTGCAGTGGTGTTTGTGTAGTGTAGGGGGTCATCCTGGGGGTAGATGTAGGGTTTAGGGTAGGGCAGTGGTGTTTGTGTAGTGTAGGGGGTTGTGCAGGGGGTCGATTTAGGGTTTAGGGTAGTGCAGTGGTGTTTGGGTAGTGTAGGGAGTCGTGCTGGTGGTAGTGTTTTAGGGTTTACGGTAATGCAGTTATGTTTGGGTAGTGTAGGGTGTTGTGCTGGGGTACTGTTTTAGGGTGTACTGTAGTGCAGTGGTGCTTGTGTAGTGTAGGGGGTTGTGCTGGGGTAGTGTTTTAGGGTTCAGTGCAGTGGTATTTGGGAAGTGTAGGGGGTAGTGTTTTAGGGTTTAGAGTAGTGCAGTGATGTTTGTGATGTTTGGGTAGTGTAGGTGGTCGTGCTGGGGATAGTGTTTAAGGGTTTAGGTTTTGGCAGTGGTGTTTGTGTAGTGTAGGGGGTCGTGCTGGGGGTAGTGTTTTAGGCTTTAGGGTAGTGCTGTGGTGTTTGTGTAGTGTAGGGGGTAGTGTTTTAGGGTTTAGGGTAGTGCAGTGGTGTCTGTGTAGTGTAGGGGTCATTTATTAGGGTTTAGGGTTGTGTAGTGCTGTTTGGGTAGTGTAGGGGTTTGTGCTTGGGTAGTGTTTTAGGATTTAGGAAAGTGCAGTGGTGTTTGTGTAGTGTAGGGGTTTGTGCTTGATAGTGTTTTAGGGTGTAGGGTAGTGCAGTGGTGTTTGGGTAGTGTAGGGGGTCATGCTGGGGGTAGTGTTTTAGGGTTTAGCGTAGTGCAGTGGTGTTTGAGTGGTGTAGGGGGTCGTGCTGGGGGTAGTGTTTTCGGGTTTAGTGCAGTGCAGTGGTGTTTGTGTAGTGAAGAGGGTCATGCTGGTGGTAGTGTTTTTGGGTTTAGGGTAGTGCAGTCATGATTGAGTAGGGAAGGGTGTTGTGCTGGGGATAGTATGTTAGGGTTTAGGCTAGTGCAGTGGTGCTTGTGTAGTGTAGGGGGTCGTGCTGGGGGTAGTGTTTTAGGGTTTAGGGTAGTGCAGTTGTGTTTGGGTAGTGTAGGGGGTAGTGCTGGGGGTGGTCTTTTAGGGTAGTGCAGTGGTGTTTGTGTAGTGTAGGGGGTAGTGTTTTAGGGTTTAGGGTAGTGCAGTGGTGTCTGTGTAGTTTAGGGGGTCGTGTTTTAGAGTTTAGGGTAGTGCAGCGGTGTTTGTGTAGTGTAGGGGGTAGTGTTTTAGGGTTTAGGGTAGTGCAGTGGTGTTTGTGTATTGTAGGGGTCATGCTGGGGGTAGTGTTTTAAGGATTAGGTTAGGGCAGTGGTGTTTGTGTAGTGTAGGGGGTTGTGTTTTAGGGTTTAGGGTAGTGCAGTGGTGTTTGGGTAGTGTAGGGTGTCATGCTGGGGTAGTATATTTGGGTTTAGGGCAGTGCAGTTGTGTTTGGGTAGTGAAGGGGGTCGTTGCGGGCGTTTTGTTTTAGGGTTTAGGCCGGTAGTAGAGTGGTGTTTGTGTAGTGTAGGGGGTCGTGCTGGGGGTAGTGTTTTAATGTTTTAGGGCAGTGCGGTTTTGTTTGTGTAGTGTAGGGGGTCGTGCTGGGGGTAGTGTTTTAGGGTTTAGGGTAGTGCAGTGGTGTTTGTGTAGTGTAGGGGTTCGTGTTGGTGTAGTGTTTTAGGGTTATGCAGTTGTGTTTGGGCAGTGAACAGGGTGGTGCTGGGGGTGGTGTTTTAGGGTTTAGGGTAGTGCAGTGGTGTTTGGGTAGTGTAGGGAGTTGTGCTGGTGGTAGTGTTTTAGGGTACTGCAGTTATGTTTGGGTTGTGTATTGTGTCGTGCTGGAGGTAGTGTTTTAGGGTTTAGGGTAGTGCAGTGGTGCTTGCATAGTGTAGGGGGTTGTGCTGGAGGTAGTGTTTTAGGGGTTAGGGTAGTGCCATGTTGATTGGGTAGTGTAGGGGGTAGTGCTGGGGGTAGTGGTTAGGGGTTTAGGGTAGTGCAGTGGTGTTTGTGTAGTGTAGGTGGTCGTGCTGGGGTTAGTGCTTTAGGGTTTATGGTAGTGCAGTGGTGTTTGTGTAGTGTAGGTGGTAGTGTTTTTTGGTTAGGGTAGTGCAGTGGTGTTTTTGTAGTGTAGGGGATCATGCTGGGGGTATTGTTTTAAGGTTTAGGGTACTGCGGTGGTGTTTGTGTAGTGTAGGAGCTCGTGTTTTAGGGTTTAGGGTAGTGCAGTGGTGTTTGCGTAGTGTAGGATGTTGTGCTGGAGATAGTGTTTTTGGGTTTAGGGTAGTGCAGTTGTGTTTGGGTAGTGAAGGCGGTCATGCTGGGGGTAGCGTTTTAGGGTTTAGGCCGGTAGTACAGTGTTGTTTGTGTAGTGAATGGGGTGGTGCTGGGGGTAGTTTTTTTAGGGTTTAGGGTAGTGCAGTGGTGTTTGTGTAGTGTAGGGGTTCGTGTTGGGGTAGTGTTTTAGGGTGTAGGGTAGTGCAGTGGTGTTTGTGTAGTGTAGGGGGTCTTGCTGGGGGTAGTGTTTAGGGTTTAGGGTAGTGCAATGGTGTTTGTGTAGTGTAGGGATCATTTTTTAGGGTTTAGGGTTGTGTAGTGCTGTTTGAGTAGTGTAGGGGTTTGTGCTTGGGATAGTGTTTAAGGGTTTAGGAAAGTGCAGTGGTGTTTGTGTAGTGTAGGGGGTCGTGCTGGGGGTAGTGTTTTTGGGTTTAGGGTAGTGCAGTGGTGTTTGTGTAGTGTAGGGGTTTGTGCTTGGGTAGTGTTTTAGTGTGTAGGGTAGTGCAGTGGTGTTTGGGTAGTGTAGGGGGTCATGCTGGGGATAGTGTTTTAGGGTTTAGCGTAGTGCAGTGGTGTTTGAGTGGTGTAGGGGGTCATGCTGGGGGTAGTGTTTTCGGGTTTAGGGCAGTGCAGTGCAGTGGTGTTTGTGTAGTGAAGGGGGTCATGCTGGTGGTAGTGTTTTAGGGTTTAGGGTAGTGCAGTTATGTTTGGGTAGTGTAGGGTGATGTGCTGGGGATAGTATGTTAGGGTTTAGGCTAGTGCAGTGGTGCTTGTGTAGTGTAGGGGGTCGTGCTGGGGGTAGTGTTTTAGGGTTTAGGGTAGTGCAGTTGTGTTTGGGTAGTGTAGGGGGTAATGCTGGGGGTAGAGTTTTAGGGTAGTGCAGTGGTGTTTGTGTAGTGTAGGGGGTAGTGTTTTAGGGTTTAGGGTAGTGCAGTGGTGTCCGTGTAGTGTAGGGGTTCGTGTTTTAGGGTTTAGGGTAGTGCAGTGGTGTTTGGGATGTGTAGGTGATCGTGCTGGGGGTAGTGTTTTTAGGTTTAGGGTAGTGCAGTTGTGTTTGGGTAGTGAAGGGGGTTGTGCTGGGGGGAGTGTTTTAGGGTTTAGGATAGTACAGTGGTGTTTGTGTAGTGAAGAGGGTCGTGCTGGGGGTAGTGTTTTAAGGTTTAGGGTAGTGCAGTGTTGTTTGTGTAGTGTAGGGGGTCGTGTTGGGGGTAGTGTTTTAGTGTTTATGGTAGTGCAGTGATGTTTGGGTAGTGTAGGGGGTCGTGCTGGGGATAGTGTTTTAGGGTTTAGGCTAGTGCAGTGGTGTTTGTGTAGTGTAGGTGGTCATGCTGGGGGTAGTGTTTTAGGGTAGTGCCATGGTGTTTGTGTAGTGTAGGGGGTCGTGTTTTAGGGTTTAGGGTAGTGCAGTGGTGTTTGGGTAGTGTAGGGGGTCGTGCTGGGGGTAGTTTTTTTAGGTTTAGGGTAGTGCAGTTGTGTTTGGGTAGTGTAGGGGGCCGTGTTTTAGGGTTTAGGGTAGTGCAGTGGTGTCCGTGTAGTGTAGGGGGTCGTGTTTTAGGGTTTAGGGTAGTGCAGTGGTGTTTGGGTAGTGTAGGGGGTCGTGCTGGGGGTAGTTTTTTAGGTTTAGGGTAGTGCAGTTGTGTTTGGGTAGTGAAGGGGGTCGTGCTGGGGGAGTGTTTTAGGGTTTAGGATAGTACAGTGGTGTTTGTGTAGTGTAGGGTGTCGTGCTGGGGGTAGTGTTTTAAGGTTTAGGGTAGTGCGGTGTTGTTTGTGTAGTGTAGGGGGTCGTGCTGGGGTAGTGTTTTAGGGTTTAGGATAGGGCAGTGGTGTTTGAGTAGTGTAGGGGGTCATACTGAGGTTAGTGTTTTTTGGTTTTAGGGCAGTGCAGTGGTATTTGGGTAGTGTAGGGGGTCGTGCTGGGGGTAGTGTTTTAGGGTTTACGGCAGTGCAGTGGTGTCTGTGTAGTGTAGGGGGTCATGGTGGGGATAGTGTTTCAGGGTTTAGGGTAGTGCAGTGGTGGTTGATTAGTGTAGGGGTTTGTGCGGCAGGTAGATTTAGGGTTTAGGGTAGTGCAGTGGTGTTTGGTTAGTGTAGAGGTTCAAGCTGGGGGTAGTGTTTTAGGGTAGTACAGTGGTATTTGTGTAGTGTAGTTGAAGATTCAAGGGGGAATCCCGAAACCCCGAGATAAAGTAATCTCACAACAAGTTGAATACCCCAAGAGAGTGACAACTAGATTAATGGGTGAGTATATGGAAAAACTAGGAACACTTCAACAAAAGGTAGTCTTGGGAGACATAGGGGGCCAGAATTTGGAATGGTATGAAGGAAAAATAGACCAAGTGGTGCAATGCCTTCAAACTGAATTAAAAAAAGACAAAACAAATCAACATAAAATCCCTGTTAGACAACCGAAATGGTTCTCTGCAGACTGTCTAAAGAAAAAAAGAGAGATAAGGAAAGTAACAAGAAGCATTAGTAAAAAGCGCGATCTGAAGATACAAAGTCATCTTAATAAACTACAAAGAGAGTATAAAAAGCTAATTACAAATGCAAAAAGGGTGTATAAAGACAAATGCTGGGAAAATCTACTGGAATCTATTGAATCAAAAAATATAAGACAGTTCTGGAAGCTGGTAAAAGCAACAGCTGATCACCCAGTGGGGGCAATGAACTGTGTGGTAGACGAGGCAGCATGGGAGAAGTACCTGAAGGAGTTGTAAGGCCCTCATAGAGATCCAGAAGTGGAAGAGCCCCAGCCATGGCAAGACCTAATGGATGAATTAAAACCAGACTTCACAGAACAGAATGTAAAAAATACAATAATGAAATTAAAATTAACAAGAGCAGCAGGACCAGACAATCTCCCAGCAATAATAATAAAGTCACAGATGAAGTGGTGGGCGAGATTTTTTTCTCATATGTTCCTGGTAATCTAAGCGGTAGGGAAAATACCAAAGAATTGGAAGGGAGCTGTTATAAGGCCAGTCCATAAAAAAGGCAATATGAACGCACCACAAAACTATAGGCTGATTAATTTGCTAGACATAGGGGAAAAAGTATTTTCAAAAATAGTTCTGAATAGACTAAAGGACTGGGTGGAGGAGTTCTCAATTGTGCCAGTTGAACAGGGGGGCTTCAGAGAAGGCCACTCCACGGTCGATCACTGCTTCGCCTTGTGGGCATTAGCGCGCAAGTCAATAGAACAAAATGGTAAGCTGTGCTGCTGTGTTGTTGATTTTCGAGCAGCGTTCGATTCAGTTGATCGCAACTGCCTCTGGGAAACCCTTGTAAACAAAAATATCCCTGAAGGCTTGCTTGCGATAATAAAAGTCCAACATTGCGGAAATTGGGCACAAGTGATTAGAGACACAGAAGGGTCATTGACGCCATAAATAGCAATCGAGAATGGCCTTAGACAGGGCTGTGTGTTGGCCCCTCTGCTATTTGCCATATTTTTAGCAGATCTACCAGCAACCCTAGAGGCTGAAAGAAGTGCAAGCCCGAGAATGGATGGAAATAAAGTCTCCTGCCTATTGTATGCAGATGATCTGGTAATTTTGGACCAGACTAAAATGGTCCACCAAAGTAAGCTAAACGCCTTTAGCGAATATTGCGGAAGGAAATTTTTAACTGTAAATATGGAAAAGACAAAAATGTTATGCTTTGGAAAAAAAGATATTCGATTTAACTGGTTTTTAGGAGACTTGAAACTGGAAACGGTGAATGAATATCGCTACCTCGCGATGTGGTTTGACAGATCTTTAAAGTGGCACACTCACCTAGAAGCCCAGAAAGCGAAAGCCTTCACAACGATCTGTGGACTGAAAAAATGTAACCGTGATTATGGTAATATGTCTCACAGACCGCTGTTAAAGGCTTTCAGCGCAATGATACCCCCACAAGTACTCTATGGAGCAGAAGTTCTTTATTTAAGTGGCAAATGTGATTAGGATTTAGAGGAAGGGAAATGCCTGAAAACATTGATGTCACTACCACATTCGTCGATGATCCAAGCAATAAGAACCGAGTTAGGTACAACTGCTTGGAGTGTACAGTCACAAATGGCTTTAATTAGATTCTGGAAACGCTTGGATATAGAGATAGGCCAGAAGGTATCTCAATGGTGCAGAAAAGAGATCCAAACTAGCAACCTAAAATGGGCTAAAGAGAACAGGAAGAAAATATTATTGGCCTGTAAGAACATAAAGGTGAAAATTTGCCAAGAATCCCTGTATGCAGAATTTACTAAAAACGACTTTAGGAATCATGGACAAGAAGCCTCTAGACGTGCAGATATGGAATATCTGGCTAAGAAAAAATCTGTGCAATTTATGAGGGATTCATGGCTAAATGAAAATTGGTTCCCTTATTTGGACATTTTACCAAACCATTGGTACAGACAGGAAATCTTAGGATTGAGAATTGGTATAAACCCCTGGTTGGTAAATGAAGAATAAAAAATAAAAATGTTAGATCACGATGGTTATTGTAAGTGCACTCTGGGAACAAAAGGTGATATATTACACATTCTGTTAGATTGTGCAACAATATTAGAGCAGCGTAAATTATATCTCCGCCCAATATTTATAAAATATGATATAAAGCTACGGACACAGGCGGTGGATTTAATTACAGAAATGCCTAATCTCGAGATCGCGATTGGATTAGTAACTATATGAAGGTAATTAAAAGTTTCCTCCGAGAGAATTAGCCGTAACTTTTAGAATTTCGAAAGTGTGTTAAATTTTAAACAAGGTCAATATAAGACTTTTCAAAATGGATGAATTGCACAGTATTTTAAAGTGAGTTTTGAATTATATATAATTCTTATAAATAGCCCTGTTGATCTGCGCAGAAAAGTCACTATTTTTAATCCATTTTTGAAAATTGATTAACTTTTAACGTTGAGAATGTATCCATTTGTGCTGTTGAACTCTTATTCTTAACTGGTTTTATTACTGTTTAAAGACCAAGGTCTAAATAAAGATTGTCTAAAATTGAAAATTGAGTCATGCTAGGGGTAGTGTTTTAGGGTTTAGGGTAGTGCAGTGGTGTTTTTGTAGTGTAGGGGTCGTGTTTTAGGGTTTAGGGTAGTGCAGTGGTGTTTGGGTAGTGTTGGAGGCCGTTCTGGGAGTAGTGTTTTAGGGTAGTGAAGTGGTGTTTGTGTAGGGGGTCGTGCTGGGGGTAGATTTAGGGTTTAGGGTGGTGCAGTGGTTTGTGTAGTGTGCAAAACACTTATTTTTTGTGTATTTGCAGTTTTATATAGTGCAGACTTGTCAGGTATTGGAGTGCTTTACATGAGCATTGGTTACATCACACAAGATCAAATTCATTTTGGTTGTAGATATGGGGAGATTAAGTGATTTGACCTGAATCACAGAATGTTGAGCTGAAGCAGAAACTCCAACCTGGTTCCCCAGTTGCAAAGGCTGCAGCTCTGGAAGTAACACCACATCCTCTCCCCTAAGTGCAATATTTAATCAAGTGGTCAAGTGGATAAAAAAACATAAAGATTACAAATAATTTAAAAGTTCTTTCTCACTATTTGAAAACTCAGAAAATATGTCCTCATTTTAGTTTTTTAGAGCACTAACCATAATTTTGATGCAAATAAGATCCTCTCATATATGTAATTTCTAAAGGAAATGCTCTAGGTATTGCAGTTTTGATTACATCAAGATGACGTCAGGCGTTCCAAACTTTTGTAATAAATATAGAATGTTAGCAATCTAGTTGTTCATTGGGATACTGTTGAGAGGCAGAGGCCAGGGGCACGGAATCTGAAAATTGAAGGCAGGTAGGAGAGTGCAGAGGCAACAATTTGACCACACTGGGCAGGCAGGAAGGGCAGTGGCAGCACAACAGACTATGGAGGGCAGTGGAACGGGTGGCAGGGGCAACAAACCAACAATACAGGACTGGTAAGAGAGGCTGTGGCAATATAATAGACCATTGTGGGCAGAAGGAAGAGGCAGTGGTAGTGCAACCATACATGCCAACAGACCCGTTTCAACCAGGAAATGTCCAATGTTTTTAAGCTCAAATGGGCTTTATTTGATCGGTCTCCTGTCTACAATCTCCTTTTTTTCAATGTAACTCAAAGTGGAAAATCAATACCCCAGTTTTTTTTCAAAATCTCCCTCTTACCAAGTTCAAATTGTTCGCAAGTATGGTACATTGGATCATGGTAGACAGGAGGAATTGGGGTAGGGACATGGACTAGGATAACAGAGGACAGGAGGGACATGGAGAGGTGCACCAAACTGACCCTACAGGGCAGGCATCAGGGTTTGCAGCAGCACAATACACCACACAGGGCATGCAGGACGGGAGTGCAGCACAACAATCCATAGAAAGCAATAGGGAGGGGACAGGACCATGCACATGGACAACAGAGAACAGAGGGGAAAGAGGCAATGTTAGCTAGTTGACCATTATGGACAGACAGGAGAGAAAGCTGCAGCATAACAGACCATAAAGAGCAGGAAGGACGGATCAGGGGCATTACAATGGAACAGACAAGCCAGGAGAGAGGGAGTAGGGGTCTGCACATGTAAACAGAGGGCAGTTAGCTTCCCCATCCACCTCCTCCCTATCCTCTGTTGTCTGAATCCATGAACTAGCCTCCTCCCTCCTGCCATGCATGGTCTGATGTGCTGCCACTGCCCACCATTTAGCATGATGTACCAATCCACTCCTCCTGCCCTCCATTGCCCAATTCTATGGCCCATCATTGACCTCCTGCTTAGCCTTTGTAATGCCCCTGATCCGTCCCTCCTGCCCTTTATGGTCTGTTATGCTGCAGCTTTCTCTCCTGTCTGTCCATTATGGTCAGCTAGCTACCATTGCCTCTTGCCCCTCTGTTCTCTGTTGTCCATGTGCATGGTCCTGTCCCCTCCCTCTTGCTTTCTAGGGATTGTTGTACTGCACTCCCGTCCCGCATGCCCTGTGTGGTGTATTGTGCTGCTGCAAACCCTGATGCCTGCCCTGCAGGGTCAGTTTGGTGCACCTCTCCATGTCCCTCCTGTCCTCTGTTATCCAAGTCCATGTCCCTATCCCATTTCCTTCCATGATCCAATGTACCATACTTGCGAACATTTTGAACTTGGTGAGAGGGAGATTTTGAAAAAAAACTGGGGTATTGATTTTCCCCTTTGAGTTACATTGAAAAAGAGGAGATTGTAGACAGGAGACAGATCAAATAAAGCCCATTTGAGCTTAAAAACATTGTATGTTTCCTGGCTGAATCGGGTCTGTTGGCACGTATGGTTGTACTACCATTGCCTCTTCCTTCTGCCCACAATGGTCTATTACATTGCCACAGCCTCTCTTGCAAGTCCTGTATTGTTGGTGTGTTGCCCCTGCCCCCCTTTCCATAGTCTGTTGTGCTGCCACGGCCCTTCCTGCCTGCTCAGTGTGGTTCAATTGTTGCCTTTGCACCCTCCTACCGGCCTTCAATTTTCAGAGTCCGTGCCCCTGGCCTCTGCCTCTCAACAGTATCCTAATAAACAACTAGATTGCTAACATTCTATATTTATTACAAAAGTGTGGAACGCCTGACGTCATCTTGATGTAATCAAAACTGTAATACCTAGAGCATTTCCTTTAGAAATTACATATATGAGAGGGTCTTATTGGCATCAAAAAGACTAAAAGACTAAAATAAGGACATATTTTCTGAGTTTTCAAATAGCGACAAAGCACTTTTAAATTATTTGTTACCTTTATGTTTTTTTATCCAGTTGACCACTTGATTAAATGTTGCACTTAGGGGAGAGGATGTGGTGTTACTTCCAGAACTGCAGACTTTGCAACTGGGGAACCAGGTTGGAGTTTCTGCTTCAGCTCGACATTCTGTGATTCTGGTCAAATCACTTAGTCTCCCCATGTCTACAACCAAAATGAATTTGTTCTTGTGTGATGTAACCAATGCTCATGTAAAGCACTCCAATACCTGACAAGTCTGCACTATATAACACTGCAAAAACACAAAATAATAAGTGTTTTGCACACTTCTGTCATTGGGCTATATTTGGGCTACATCTGGGTGATTTTGGGCTACATTTGGGCTCTTTTGTCTCCGGTGGCCATCTTGGGAGATTTATTTGTTATGAAGTTTCCTAATTTCCTCATGTACTGCAGTCTCCTCAGTAGGAAATGCTTTCAGTTTTTTACTTTGATTCCATCATGAAGGTATTCAGATATGTCACACATTTGCCATAAATTCTGAATGTTAGCACTCTAGTTGCTCATTAGATCACTGTAGTAAAACTACTGTTCACCATGGAAGTCTGCTCCTGGTATTAAAAGTGCATGTTTCAGTCTGCATGTCAGAATTTTTTAATGAAATAGAAGAGGATTTGAGAAGTCACTCAAAATGTGCCCTAATTTTTCTTTCTGCAGCACTAATCATACTTTTCATGGAAAAATGAACCCCCTCATTTTGTTCCTTTTTAAATTAAATGTTTTAAGAGTTACCACTTTAATCCAAGCAAGATGGCTTCAGGTGTGCCATACGTTTATCATAAGTAGGACTGTTAGCGCTCTAGTTGTTCTTTGGAACACTCTGGGAAGCTGCAGTAGAACACAAAGGAATCAACTGACAGTCTCTGCCCTTGTTGGATTTACATGTTTTACTGAGAATGTCAGACTTCATTCTCACATGACTGAGAAAGATAATGTGAATTTACAGAAAATAAGTTCTCAGTTTAGCTTATAGATCACCTTCCAAACCTCTGTGGGAAAAGCATGAGAAAATATTTTTCTCTCAATCGTGATATCCCAGCAGAGGGCTTTTTCACATGGTGAAATCACCTTAGAACATACCACAATTCCTAAAATGAGTATGGTACCATCAACAAATGATTTATAATGTAACTAAAGTCTTAAAACCTTCTATTAACTGCAATGCTTTTTAATGAGGTGCTATCATGTATATTGGTCCCAAGATGGCTGCCAACACTTCTTGGATGAAGTGCTGACAGCCAATCAGATCTCAGGATGGGATGTGTGGTTAGGCTCCGCCCACATATGTATATGATTTTACTTTTGATTTTCTCAGGAACTACTGAACAGATTGACACCAGACCTGCAAAAGGCACATCCCTGACCTGAGGACTACCTCTCTGCCAAATTTCAAGTAATTCTGTTCAGCCGTTCGGGCTGTACCTTGGACTAAAGGTCCCTAAGGAAAATTGCATGGGGAAAACACGTTTTGGGACCCCCCTTTTTTCTCAGCCCCCCACTTGACGAATCCCCCCGAGACTTTGAGGGTAGGAGCGGAGTGGAGCGCCCCACCTATTTTGAAAATTTTGTGAGGATTCGTCAACCGGCTTCAAAGTTATTCCAAATAGAATGTTGCGGATTTCCTATGGAAACACGGTCCTAACTATAACTATCTACTGGCGACCGCCAGTAGATAATATAAACTCATATATATTAAAAGATGCCTTTTTTCAACTGTCTTTTTGAATATGGTATACCTTCACTGAAACAATCAATCAAACAATCAATCAATGAACTTGTAAAGCGCGCTACTTACCCGTGAGGGTCTCAAGGCGCTGAGGTGGGGGGGGGGGATGGGGGGGTGATGCTACTGCTCAAAGAGCCAGGTCTTGAGGAGCATTCTGAAGGTGAGCAGGTCTTGGGTCTGCTGCAGACGGGTGGGGAGGGTGTTCCAGGTCTTGGCGACGAGGAAGGAAAAGGATCTGCCACCGGAGGTAGTATGTTGGGTGTGCGGGACGGCAGCAAGGGCGAGGCTGGCAGAGCAGAGCTGGCGGGCGGGGTATAGAAGTTGAGTCTGTTGTTCAGGTAGGCTGGTGCGGTGTTGTGGAGTGCTTTGTGTGCGTGGGTGAGGAGTTTGAAGGTGATCCTCTTCCTGACGGGGAGCCAGTGCAGGTCTCTTAGGTGGGAGGTGATATGGGTGCGGCGGGGGACGTTGAGGATCAATCGGGCGGAGGCGTTTTGGATGCGTTGTAGTCGTTGCAGGTGCTTGGCCGGGATTCCTGTGTAGATTGTGTTGCCGTAGTCCAGCCTGCTGCTGACGAGGGCTTGGGTCACTGTTCTTCTTGTTTCGGTTGGGATCCACTTGTAGATCCTGCGAAGCATGCGGAGGGTGTTGTAGCAGGAGGAGGAGATGGCGTTGACCTGCTTGGACATGGAGAGGGAGGAGTCGAGGATGAATCCTAGCTTGATTGCGTGGTTCATGGGTATTGGAGCTGTTCCCAGTGTGGTCGGCCACCCAGAGTCATCCCACGCAGAGGGGGTGGGGCCAAGGATGAGGACCTCCGTCTTGTCCGAGTCCATTTTCAGACAGCTGCTCCTCATCCACTCGGCAACGGCCTTCATTCCCTCGTGGAGGTTTGTTTTGGCGGTGTCTGGGTCCTTGGTGAGGGAGAGGATGAGCTGGGTGTCGTCGGCATAGAAGATGATGTTCAGGTCGTGCTGGCGGGCCACTTGTGCGAGGGGTGCCATGTAGACGTTGAACAGGGTCGGGCTGAGGGATGATCCCTGGGGAACGCCGCTGATGATGTTGGTGGCTTCGGATCGGAAGGGCGGGAGGCGGACTCTCTGGGTTCTGCCAGAGAGGAAGGACGTGGTCCAGTCCAGGGCCTTCTTCTGGATTCCGGCTTCTTGGAGGCGTGTTCTTAGTGTGTGGTGGCAGACCGTGTCAAACGCGGCTGACAGGTCTAGGAGGATGAGGACTGAGGTTTCGCCGTTGTTTAGTTGGCGCCTGATGTCATCTGTGGCGGCGATGAGGGCAGTCTCGGTGCTGTGGTTGCGTCTGAATCCGGACTGGGATCGGTCTAGGATGTTGTTGTCCTCGAGGTGGCGGGTTAGCTGTATGTTGGTGATTTTCTCGATGACCTTCGCCGGGAAGGGGAGCAGGGAGATGGGCCGGAGGTTCTTGAGGTCTTTGGGGTCCGCCTTGGGTTTCTTGAGGAGGGCGTTGATTTCGGCGTGCTTCCAGCTTTCCGGAAATGTCGCTGTGTCGAAGGAGATGTTGATGACCTTCTGTAGTTGGGGTGCAATGGTTGCGTCCGCTTTGTTGTAAACGTGTTGTGGGCAGGGGTAAATTCTAGTGCCAGGTCCAGCACCAATGAGAGCTTGCGCTCTATTTTCTCCCAATAACAGCAGAGGACAGGACCAGATCACATGAAAGAATTTAGCCTCTTGAGTTGTGCAGTGAAAGCAGGTAGGCTCGGGGATCCTGCAACCCTATTGGAACTGTATGGGGGTCTAGTAAGTGAGGTGCAGATAGTTGAGATGAATCAGGCGCAGTTCCCAGGGGGCTATACGGTTTTCCCTCCAGTCTGCATTGTCCAGCTCGCCCAAGCAGCCCTCTAATTTCTGTTTCAATTTACAGAATTGGTTTGGAGCATTGATATTCAAGGACTGGTAAATTTGAGAAATGGCTCCCTTGCCAAGTTTCCCGGTCAGTAATTTGGCCTCAAGGGGGCTAAACCCGTAGACTGTAGTGTCAGGGCGGAACAACTCATTAATTCTTAATCATTTCTTTTTTTAAATTTCTGACTTGATAGTTCAGAAGCTGCTCTAAATGAGTGATCATGTAAGTACCCAGGCCTTTAACCCGTAGCCAAATAGAGATACCACCTGAAGTTTGCTCCATTTAATTTGCTCTGTAATTAACTCAATCTGAACAATCGCTGTAGCTCACATCATACAAACTACATAAATATTCAATCAAACGTCCAAACATAATTTTGAAATACACATAATCCCTAAACAAAATGCAAACCATCACTATGAATGAATTGTACTTTTGTGGCCCTTTTGACCGGAAGTCCATCCTATCAGACATTCAAGTTACTCCCTCTTTATAAAGGTTCAAAATTAGACATGAAGTTTAAATGGAAACAAGTGTCTACGGTACCATGCCTCAGATTACTGTAAATATGTATATTTTAAGGCTGGATGCTCTATTTAGTTCTGAAACTTATATTAGTGTGTTAATATCTTCATCAAGTGATCTCTTTGCAACACGCACACAATCAATCCATATCCATATCACAACTGCTTTTGTTTGCCATTTTGTTAAAGTCCTTATCATAATTTTTAGGTCGAGCCTAGACTCAGCCTGCATGCGCTGCTCTGGGAGACCTGGTGTCTCTACTCTACGGGGCAGATTTATGTTTGACTTGCGCCTCATTTACGCCGCCGTTGCGTCACTTTTGTGACGCAGTAGCGGAGCAAATCCTGCGCCATGGTGCGGGGTATTTACAACGTGACGCATCTGGGAGATGCGTCACGTTGTAAAGCCCTGCGCCAGAAGTAGGCGTTCCTGCTCAGGGGGGGGGCGTTCCGGCGCAGGAACACCTCCTAAAAGTGGCTGAGTGAAATCTACAAGATTTCACTCAGTCACTTTTGAGCCCATGCTGTGTCAAAACCCTGCACCTGCTTGAAGCAGGCGTAAGGATTGACGCAGCATTGTGCAGATAGGGCCCCCCAGAGCATTGCTGGAGCTGCGTGCGCTTGCGACGCAACTCCAGCAATGCGCCACTTTTACGGCACAGATGCGTGACGCATCTGTGCCGCTTTTGCCCCATGGTGCGCCGCATTATAAATGCGGCGCATCCATGATGGCGGAGCTGGGGCGCAAAATAACTGGCGCATCCCTGCTGATATGCAGGGATGCGTCAGTTATTATAAATATGCCCCTACGTACATTGGGCACGCCTCTCGCCCGCCCCCACTTTACATTGGTTTCCTTCAGTGCTTTTCTAAATCTCTTTCTTTTGTGTGGCTAATGGGCCCCATTAGTCCCTCCTTATGTGGTCTGGTTCACGCCCTTTGCCACTGGCCCTCTTATGTGTGTCATCACTCAAAGTGGCTTTTTAGTTACTTTGGGGGACTATTTTCTTACTTTGTTGTGGCTGTGGACGAGGCAACTTTCTCCATACCATCCCCTCTGCTGTCGCCCCGCCCAACTTCTATCGCAAGTGTCAGTGCGACGGCCGCGTCCTGCTACCATTCATCAGCTTCCGATGTAGGACTGGTTTTTGTTTCGTTTTGTTTACTTAATGTTACTTTTTGGCAGAAGGGCAATATGCGACTGCGTGTTCACTTACATCTATTAATGTTCCTGCCACAGTTCCTGTGCACCTAGGCTGCCCACGATGCCTGTAAGGAGACCGCACGGCTCTTTGCTCCCCAGTCTGTTAGGAAACAAGCAACTTAACAACCATTCCTTGCAGGTCTGCAGCAGAGCAGTGCTTTGAAATGAGTGGGCTTTTTGAAGTAGCAGTTGCTGTAAATCTACCTCGGAGACTGTTTCACCAGAAAAAGGTGAATTCCAAAATGTGCATTAATCAATCAAATAATCTTTATTTTCAATCATTTAGATCATCAAAGATATAAATACATAGCAGTTTTAAAAATTTTGAAGTTTTCGATATTTTAAACAGTTCCATGTAAACAATGACTTTCGAAAATTTCATAGTGCGAGCGTTAAAAAACATGAAAAAAGATAATCCAATATCTTATAACATTATACAACCCCACCCTCTTTTAAAAGACGAGATCGAACATACCACATGGCCATTAAATACTTTGCCACAGCAAAAACAATCGGAGGTGACAAATCAGTTTTTAGGATTCTGAACGCAGGCAGATATTTCCTAAATCCCATATTTTTAAGAATGGGTAGAAGCCAGTACTTCCTCACTCTTTGGTAGGCTTTACAAAAAAGGACCACATGTAAGTCACTTTCCTGGGGATATGTACAGGCTGGGCACTGCTCTATTGTTGAAGGCTGGGACCAAGAGCTGGTGAAGGCCCTCAGGGGTAGAGAACCATATCTCCACTGTAGGTATAGCTTTCTTGCCATCACAGGAGCCATGCCATCTAATACACTTTCCATTAGGTAAGAGTCTTTCAATTGTATAAATGTATGAGTCAATGAGCCCACCCGTGTACTGTCTAAAGCGGTAGTCAGCTTTGACTGATAATAAAGTTGTGAGAGTGCCTTTCGAGAGGTCCTCCTGCTTGAGTTAACAGGGTCGGTCCATAATTCCGATAGGCCTAAACTTTCACATAGTCTCTTTATGTATCTTAACCAGGGGATGTTACTGATGTTCGGTAAAGCCAGGAACTCCTGCAGCTCGCTTCTGTAATCACTAAGTTCCTGGCTGCTCCATAGTCGTTGCCAAAAGGTTAGGGGTTTTAAACCAAGTTCCCCAGCGATTGGCCTGAGACCTAGGTCCAATCTCAGGGGAAACAATGGGGTACTCGAGGGGAGGGCCACTAGCTGCCTGAGAAATTTGTTCTCTGTGATTGTTAGGTTTTTAGCAGGAGCATGGCCCCAGAGTTCCGCCCCGTATATAACTGAGCCCCGAGCTTGGGATTTATAGATCTGTATCATGGGGCCCAGAGGGCGATATATAGATTTACCCGCCATTCTAGTAATACCCCCCACTTTCTGTGATAATTTCAAATTTGCCTTAATCGTATGTGTCCCCCATGTCATTTTCTCATTCAGGGTTACCCCCAAATATTCGAATGTGGAAACCCTCTCCAATCGCACTGTGCCTAGCAAAGGGTTAGGACGTGTTGAGGGGGTAGGGTTCAGAATCATAAATTTTGTCTTGGAGGCGTTAATTTCGAGGCCCCTCTCAGTACAAAATTTCAGGAACCCGTCGACTATCCGTTGGATTCCCATGGGGGATTTAGACAGCAGCAGGGTGTCATCTGCAAACATTATGGCGGGCACCCTGCTGCCATTCAGTTTAGGAGCGTCGATGTCTCCTATCCTGGACAGGTGGGCGATTACCCCGTTGACAAAGAGGCAAAACAGGGTGGGTGTGAGCACACATCCCTGCCTCACCCCCCGTCAACGGGGAATCTTTCTGTTAAGCCCCCCATCCTGCCACACCTGACCCGCGCAAAGTTGTCCTGATGTAATTTAATCAAAATGGCCAGGATATCTGGCGGGACTCTTAGGTCATCCAGGACACTCCAGAGTTTGGATCTTGGCACCAAGTCGAAGGCGGCACGCAAGTCCACGAACACCGTGTACAAGCTGCCCCCCTCGACAAGTGCCGTCCTCCAGTAAATAAGATTAAGGCGAAAAATTTGGTCCATGGTGGATACCCCCTTTCTGAACCCGGCCTGGTAAGGGCTCATGGTGGCGGTCTCCTCTATCCAGTTCTGTAAACGATCTAAAATAAGCCTTCCGAAAAGTTTTTGCGACACATCTATCAGGCTGATGGGCCTGTAGTTGGATGGGAGCAGGGGCAAGCCTTTCTTAAAAATCGGAACCACCTCTGCGCCCAGCCAGGTACAGGGCACCTCCATACCCTTCAGAATCGCATTGAATAGTACCAGGAAATAAGGGGCCCATATGTCTGGCTCCTGTTTAAAAAGGTCACCCGGGAGACCATCCAGGCCAGGTGCCTTGCCAGTTGACAAGCCTGATATGGCAACCCGGACCTCTTTTTCGGTGAATGGGTCCCCTTCCAGACAATTATGTACAGATGGAATAATACAGCCTCCATGCCCTGGTTCCACTGTGTACAGAGACTGGTAATGCTCCTGCCAAATCTTGGAAGAAATATTTGGCTCTACTGCCGAAACAAGTTCCCCGGAGCCTGTGTTGACAATTCGCCAAAACTTCTGTGAGTCCATAGAGGCTAGAGAGCTGGCAAGTTCTTCCCATTTATTCTGGTCCCACTCAATCTTAGCATTAGCAATCAGCTTCTTGTATTCGCGTCTCCTGGCTTGAATCTCAGGCCTACTTTTGCGATTCTTAATGCTCGACAAAAGGTCCCTCCTTGCTCTGCGGCACACCGCATTATACCATGTGCACTGGTTCCTTCCACCCCCCCTCCTTGGTCCAGCCAAATTTGTTTGTTTTTTTCCCCTGAACTAGGTTCATCACTTAAAGTGGCCATTTTTTCCAATATGGGAATGAGATTATTATAAAACCGGGGGAGCTTGACTGTGCTTGCTACTATTTTTTCCCACTTAATTCTCCTCCTATTACTTTCGAGGACTAGATCAGGGTTTGTCTTAGGCGATTCTACTTTCCCATGGTCCCGTCCAGGAAGGAGAAAGTCCAATTCCAGGGCATTGTGGTCGCTGTCTTCTCTATCAATAACCCTAAAATCAATGACATACGACCACGAGGATAGTTGCACTAAGATATAGTCTAATCTTGATTCCCTACCTTTCCGATTGAATGTGGGTTTGCTCGGGATATCAAATTTAACACGCCCGTTACAGGCCCTCACCCCATGTCTCAAAGTTAGAGTAGTAATCTGGAGTGCTAGTGGGCTCCAAGCTTTGGGCGATATAGATACTGTCAGTGGTACTCGCCATCTTGCATCTTCCTCTAAGAAAGCCCCATCTAAGAGACCTGCTAAGGGCTCAAAATGTGAGTTCAAA
Organism: Triturus cristatus; assembly: GCF_964204655.1. NCBI lineage: Eukaryota > Metazoa > Chordata > Amphibia > Caudata > Salamandridae > Triturus > Triturus cristatus. Next base: position 1,633,570 of record NC_140589.1, read on the forward strand.
TCCCCACCCACTACAAAAGGGAACCCCTTGGGGAGTTCAGCGAGAAGATCCGACAGTTCGTCAATGGTGGAGGACTCCTGTGAGATGGTAACCGGCCTTGAGTATACATTTACCACCGCTAATCTGCAGCAATGGGACCATTCCAGTAGAACCACAAGTATGTCTTCTGATGCCACTGGAAAACGCGTGGCCTGGCATCCCAGGTGAATTGCGATCCAGGTTTCAAGGCCTCCCGATGGACGCCCCCTTCCCCCCCATTTCGCAGGAATGGAGAATACTGCAAAACCCTGCCTCGCATGTTCCTCTCTCTCCCAAGTTTCCTGGAACATGCATAAATCTTTGGAGTCAGTATATTCAATCCATTCCTGACAGTCGGACTTATTTCCCAAACCTGCCACATTCCATGACAATATTTTTAATGGCAGGGGCCTATCGTTCGAAATAATAGTGTGGGTGGAAACATTCCCTTTATCGCTGGCCATGATCTCTGGATATATTGGGGGAAGGCTTATTTCTTCCCCCACATTGTGACGTGGCTTGCCAATGGAATTACTCAGATCCCCATGGTGTTCTAGGGCGTTGGGCAACTCTATCTCTAGACTAATTCCGTCCACAGCCTCCCATACTACAGAGTTACACTTCCTGCTTGTGTATGTGGGCAGTCAATCTACCATGTCTAGCTGACTGTACCTATTCTGCGTTGGAAGGTAAAATTGCTGAAGGGATCTCCGGGGATGGTAGTCTTGCTCGCTAACGCCCCAGTTACCGCCCCTCCTATGGCAAATTTCCCATCCCTCGTCGACCATATTGGTGGTGTAGTGGGATAGCTCCTGTCTTCTAGAGTTGGGGAATTCTCTCCATCCTCTTGCCAACCCTCCACCCAATCTCTCCGGATGTGTGCCTTGTACATTAATTTCTGGGTACCCTTGGTATTGGCTTCTGGGGCGATGAAAAACTCCCCTTCTTTTGATATCTCCCCACCCGGCCGGTCTTTGTATCCGAGCCCCCCAGGTCTCATCCTCTCTATCATATACTAGAGGAGGGTAAAAAAAGGAGAGGGGTAGGGATTGAATGGTAGTCCCCTCATCCTCTGGGATCCATCCGCATATATGCAGGACGGTCCTATGGTCTTTAAAACTGACTATAACACAGTCACCATTTATGGATTTAATTGAACTACCCAACCAAGGGACCCTTCGTACCATAAGGACTGCGCTCAATATACCTTCCGGGAGCGGTCTGTATGTGCATAGCCAATTTATCACCTTATTCTTAAGGGAGGCGGTGGATTCTTTAGAGGTAGCGTTCAATTCTGGTACCCCTACTAGAACAACAGTATATGGGGCTGCCTCTGGGGGAAGGTGTACTGGTCTAGGCTTTATCCTCTTGCTCACACCCTCGGTCGTTAGTTCTCCAGTGTTCTATATGTTGATAGGAGCAGGATCACTTTCCCCAACTTGCTTTGCACTAGTTGGAGGGGAAGAGGGATGATTATACTGTTCTACATGATTTTTTGGAGCATTTGCCTTCAAGTGTGTGTTGTTACTTATAGACGGGGTAGGTTTTGCCTGCTGCGCTGTATGTGTGACACTTTTAACCTGATTTGTAGCCTGAGATGGTCCCTTTTTTGTCACTCTGTCGGGAACCTTGGTCCCACCATTGTTAATTACTTTGAAACTGTCAGCTAGTTGGACTGTCGACTTTTCTATGGCCACTAACCTAGCTTCCATTTTTATTAGCCTTTCTTCCAGGGGGCTTAAGAGGTTTCTTATGAGGGCACCTATATCCGCAAGGGTAACATCCTCCTCAGTGGGCTCTAGTAAATTCAAATCAACGTGGGTGCTTGTCTCCCCCGGTGAATTGAAGCGCATGGCCTCAGCTCTATCAATTTGCGTTTTTTCCCTAATGTTTAAACAAGAACTGTTTAATAGCGGATACGGGGAGAGTTTTGAGGTATTCAGCTTTCGAGCGCCCTTGTTCTTGGGCCCTCCTCTCTTTTTCGGGATTGCTCCTTCTCTAATCCCCTTTCACTTGTTCGCTTTTGGGCCTGCGGGGTTAACATTATCAGGGTCTGGGATGGGGTTTGTAGTAGGTATGGGGTGGGGTTGAGCAGGCGGAAGAGTTAGCATGCTAAGGTCTACAGAATCACTAGGGTCCTTCATGCTTAACTGGGAGGTACAATTTGATATATCCAAAGTCCCGGAGGGATCACTTGTGCCGGATACCCCTGTGTCCAACACAATAAGTTCTGGGCTTACCTCAGGAGACTTTGCCTGAGCCAGGGTACCCATAGACGATCTCCTCACCCAGTCCAATTCCTGGGATATTCGCCTCTCAAGGAGCGTAATGTCCTCTATTAATAGGGACCCAGCTTTCACGAAGTAATTATCCAATGTTTCCTTTGTTACAGCTGCAGCAGCCGATGCACTTTTACTCCTTGTTTCCCTTGTCTTCATCTCTACTGGCAAACACCAACAGTAGCCTTCAAAATCCAAATGAATTCCCGGGATGAACCAAGGGGGGTGGCCCAGGCCCAACCTCGCCCGTCCTCTAACGGCCTCAAACGGCCCGCCCTTTGCCCGGGCTTCGCCCCGCACGCGTCCCGCTAACGCGTAAGTGATCAAAGGATTATATAGTAAGAGGGGGAGGAGTTGAAGGAGGGGCCGGGAAGAGTGACCAGGTGCGCTGAATGAATCTGGCAGCTACGCACCCTGGACCTCGCAGTCCCAGCAAACAGACAGCCTCCAGATGTAAGCACCCTCAATAGAGTGTCCCAAAGGCTCCTCGGTGCAGGAAGAGTTGAAGAGAGCAAATCGGCAAGGTCCGCGCCTGCGAGCGGCTCCCGCGAAGCGGGGGCCGCGAGGCGTTATGTAGGCGGAGGAGCTGAAGGAGGGGCCGGGAAGAGTGACCAGGTGCGCTGAATGAATCTGGCAGCTACGCACCCTGGACCTCGCAGTCCCAGCAAACAGACAGCCTCCAGATGTAAGCACCCTCAATAGAGTGTCCCAAAGGCTCCTCGGTGCAGGAAGAGTTGAAGAGAGCAAATCGGCAAGGTCCGCGCCTGCGAGCGGCTCCCGCGAAGCGGGGGCCACGAGGCGTTATGTAGGCGGAGGAGCTGAAGGAGGGGCCGGGAAGAGTGACCAGGTGCGCTGAATGAATCTGGCAGCTACGCACCCTGGACCTCGCAGTCCCAGCAAACAGACAACCTCCAGATGTAAGCACCCTCAATAGAGTGTCCCAAAGGCTCCTCGGTGCAGGAAGAGTTGAAGAGAGCAAATCGGCAAGGTCCGCGCCTGCTTAATGTTACTTTTTGGCAGAAGGGCAATACGCGACCGCATTTTCACTTACATCTATTAATGTTCCTGCCACAGTTCCTGTGCACCTAGGCTGCCCACGATGCCTGTAAGGAGACCGCACGGCTCTTTGCTCCCCAGTCTGCAGCAGAGCAGTGCTTTGAAATGAGGGGGCTTTTTGAAGTAGCAGTTGCTGTAAATCTACCTCGGAGACTGTTTCACCAGAAAAAGGTGAATTCCAAAATGTGCATTAACATTAGGGATTCTGGTGGTGGCTGATGGAGCATTTGCATTTCAGAAAACATTGTCTTAACACCTGGAAAAAGAATGGTATTGGTCGGGAGTTGCCTGCAGTGTTGGCATGTGTGGGCGACTGATTTGTTGGTGGGTTTTTGTCTTTTTACTCTCATGGCGTTTTGTTTTCCCACTTCCCGAGTCCCCCCATCATGCAGTTATTTGTGTAGAGAAGTGTGCAGAACTCTGGACCCTGCTGGACCCATTGTGTGCCCTGATGCTTTGAAAGCCAACGCTACCAGAGCTCGGGCGCTTGTCGTCAAAAGTGGGGGTCCATGATTCTAAATACACAAGGGCCTCCTGGATTCGAACTCTAGCCTGGCGTGTTTCCACTGGTAGTTTTGGGGTTCGTTCCTGATGGCTCGTAGATTAGTGCAGCAGGGCCTTGTCTATCGCCATGCCTTCATAAGTTAGAACGATGATGGGCCTACTCAGCCTCTCATCTTCTGGGGTTGATAGAATTACATAGTTGAGCTGGGGAACGAAAAACTGATCAGGTCCAAGACACCGTTCAGCGGTGAATGTGTGCTTAGGAAGGAGTGGCTATGTTGTGGGAAAAGCAGAGCACAAGTCCTAAAAAAGAGGTGGGGTACTGAAAGTTAAACAGTCTACAAGTGACATCATGATGCATGCCATCACAGCACATGACGTCACGACGCGTGACATGCCACGTGGCATCACAGTAATTGACCTAACTGGAAGTGACAAAGGGCTACTAAGACCTCACACATATGTTTATCAGGTGTATGATGATTACATTTAAGTGCATTATAATATATAACAAATGAGATTTGAAGTTGGGCTGTGTTTTTTTTAAAAACCCTGCCACAAAGAAATTGGCAACAAGGAAACGCATGGGAGTAGATCTGTTCTGCTTAATTGGTTGCAAAGTCTGCATTTTAAAATATTTTATGGGGTTAAGGCATCTGCTGCAGAGGTGCCCAGTAAATAGCGGGGAATAATAATAATGGTGAGATGAGTCTGGAGGTGAACGCGTTTGTTGGAGGGATCTGTGTTTTGTGTAGTCCCAGATTTGAATCAAAGTAGTTTGGAAGATTAAGTTGTCTCTTGCAAAACATTATCACCCCCTGTTCCAGGGGGGAGAGGGGGTGGGACGGGCGTTTAGGGATTGTTGAACCTCTATTTTGTTGCTGCCTTCCTCGTGTTTGTTATTTATGATATCGCAACACACATGGTGTGCATCTTCTACAATGTTGTGAGCATAAATGTACCACTTAATGATGCAATAGTGCTCTGATGTGTGTACGGTATAACATATGCCAACTGAAAATGCAATAAAATATTTTTTAAAAAGGTTGTGGCCTGCAAAGCACATCCTGTATGTAACGTGCAGCTCATAGATTTTTATTTTATGTAGAGAGGTAAGTGGACGACTGCTTTGAACACAGAGATCCTTTTGTTACTTGCAGTTCATAAATTGTAATCCTTCTAATGGACCACAGTGAGCTGTGAAAGGCATTTGACTCCTGTAATCCTGACTGTCTCGTACGTTGATTTGCACACTTACATGCTTTACTTTGAATGGATAATGTGTATGTTATGTAAAGCGCTCGAACACTGCATAGGGATGAGTAGCGCTGTAAAGTGAATAAAATAGTGCTATTCAAATTGTTATTTGTGTAAATACTGGGACAGACAGACCCATCTGACATTCTTACAGTGCAGGCCCTTATATACAGGGAACGGCCAAAGTAAAAAGCATGGCTCTGTAAAGTACCTGTGAAGGGATAACAAGCTGTGTGCTTTTGTTTCCTCTGCCTTGCATTTGCATGCAAGTGTGAGGTTCCAGGCCGCCTCCAGTCCCACACTCGATCAAAAGGAGGGCTGATGCCCCTTAACTTCTGCCTTTATCTTTGGCCCATCTGGAGGTGAAAACGAAGCTCCCTCGCTGCCTGCACGTGTCTGCTGTGAATGGAAAGCAGACAACTACAGACGCTGCTGCAGGTGTCCCGGTCTCTGAAAATTACACTGGGACAAGTGCGACAGATTCCCGTGGGGCCCAACTTCTTGGCAGGGGGGACGGTGTCCACCCTGTGAAAATAGTGGGTGGACGCCGTGTACCTGCGTGTACCTAAGACTCATGCCCTGGATAAAAGGATTTGCGTCCGGTGGCCTCTGTTGCACTGGGGAGGGCAGGGGATATCAAGGTGTGGAGTATGGGCTGTGTGTCAGACGTGAAGCTCTTAGTAGCCCCCGCGAGCCCACCAATAGGCAAGTGTCTCTCCGTCAGGTGCTGTCATTGGGAGCTCGGTGGCCCTTTGAGAAGGGGGGGTCGCCTTCGCCTTTTGACAGGAGGTGGGCCTTAATTCTCACCTCCACAGAGTGTGACCTGTGCATTGAGGTGAGCGATACTTGTCCTCTGCACCCCTGCTTAATTACTATCTTTGGATTACTCACACATGCCCCGTTGTCGTAACTGTTCCAAGGTATCGCAGCAATGGGCCGGGTGTTATAATTAATGGTATAATGATTTAAAGATAACCACTCCTGCCGTAAAAAAGTTATTATTTTATAGGTGTCGGGAAAGGCATGAACCTGGTTGTAGGGGAAAAAAACATAACTCTCCCACCTAAATATCCATAATTGAAATCTGCAAAATGCATATCGAAGTCCAGCTTTTGGTGCTTGGATAAACGTAACTAAACGGAAACGGACAGGGTGTGCTGAGAAGCAAGGTGCCTACATGATAATATCAAAGCGCCCTCTGGTACTGTTGAGGTGTTTGACGCGGTCAGTCCCCCGTGAGTGAGGAACAGTAGCACAGTCGATCGTTTGTGCACCAGACATACAGCCTGTTTTGCAATTCTTGGACACCTCCTCGGCTCTGGCAGCGCACACAATAAAGGAGCATCTGGCCCTTCAGCCCATTACAACCCGCTGCACGCGCTCTTCGGTTTTATGTTAGGAGCGTCTGTGGCTTTCTTGGGCTTTTTTTTTTATTTTCACCCAAATCTGTGGAGGGTAATCATTCTGTTAACCATCTTAAGTAATCTTAATTACTCCAAGTTAGAGTCTTCCTCATAAAGGTCCTAGATGGGTGAGATGGACATATGTTGGCAGAAATGGTGATGCAATAGCTTTTTGTGATAAGAAAAAAAACCATGATGGCCAACTTTCTCTTTCTAACGTAAATAGTAGAAGTCGCCAACATACCTTCCTGCAAAAATATGCCACAACACCCTTATAATTGCCTCTTTCCAGGTTCAAAGCAGCACTATGACTAGGAAGACCCATCCTGGGAGAAATGAAGATTACTGGTAAGTAACCCAAGCATACCCCACTCATCTGTCTTCTTCTTCATAGTCCTTACTGAGTAAAAAAAACAGCTGACACCGCATTCTCTGTATGTCATCTGACCATGATGGCCTGGGGATCCAACTATATCAAGCAACTCTTTAAACACCATATACCCTCAGGTTCACTTCGGTCACCCCAGCCAATCTCCTCTGTCCCGCCTCACATTGCCTGAGATTAGAAGAATGCTCTTTTAACTTTCACACCTCTCAGGGCCTGGAACACACTTCCATCTCCTTTCTCACTTACTCTCTCTGTGATTAAACTTGCCTGGAAAACATATTTTTAAGTTATACGTCTTGTTTCTTCTTTACTTGTAGAATGGCATACTGCGTAGGGAATTTACTAACGGTTCTGCCTTTCTGTGTTGTAGGGAATGGGTAAAACCATTTTTGTCTTGAGCTTTCTCCACACACCCTTGAGTGCAGCTGAGAATCTCTGCCTATTTAATTTCTACCGAGGGGATACATTGTGTTGTGAGCTTGGAGTGATGGAGGGCAAAATGTATTGAGCAGTGACCAGTTGCATAGCAACTGTCCTGCACCACCACTACCAACCTTCACTAACCACGTACTACATATCACTCAGTTGTTAGACATTTTTGACTGTATCTTACGAGAGCCTAATATTTCTCTGCCACGACCGAAGGCATCTGTTAAGTTGGCATCGAAAAGATCGCAGACAAGGTAGACTTACTCTTGAGTGCTTATTGAATACAAAAAGCATACCACAGCGTGGGCAGGGCACAAGACTTTCATGCAGGTCACCATCAACCACCCAACCCCCCTCATCTCTCTTCCTGTTGCCCTTCACCCATTCAACCACATTCTATGTTCCACCCATGCTCACACAAGCACACAGACAAAACGAACACCACACAATACCATCACCCCTCCCAATTTAATAGGGGCCCGACTATCAATAATGCAGTAGGTGGAGTGGTCCCGGGGCCCATGGGTGTATGAGGGGCCTTCTGTAATCCAATTACGGTTGTACTTACCATCCAGCAGCGGAGCGTGCATTAGGGGTCACTGTACACTGACTCTGCATTTTAGTGCTTGGTGCTCGACTTGTATGACCGACATGTAAGCTCAGGCCAAATGTTTAAAAATATTTTCGTATTTGTTTTTTTTCATGTCATTTGTTCTGCAACTCTTGCAAGCGTACACAGACCTACTCTGGAGGGGTAGCAGAGATGTGTGTAGTAGTTTGGGAAGTCTGCTGTGGCTGGCACGATGGCTGTGTAGATTGCCTTCATCCTAGGACTGGCTCAATATGAAACTGGAGGTATGTTGGTAGGATGGCACACAGGTGTCTCTATTGGCCACAGCATGAAAGGGTATAGCAGCTTTCCACGAGGCCGTCAACCTCTTTAGGGTGGAGGAGAGGGGGGAGAGCCTGCTTGCCTACAATTTAAAATCTGACTCTGTAGGAGTTTACAGTGGCAGCTCTGATTTAGGGGGGCGGTTGTTAATTACAGCTGACATATGAGCAGGTGAACCTTGAGTACACTCTAGTTAGTAAACTGTCTCCTTTCTAGTAAATACAAATTTGCTTATGCTGTGTGACAAAATTGCTGTCTGAGGAGGACTTCGCAAGACTGGCGTAGCCATGTCAACCGATTGTCAACACAGCAGAGCCTACTGTGTGCCACCTTGACAGTCTTTCGCCATCTCTCACTTCCCTCAATGTCTGTTCGCTACTGAATCTCCTCTCTCTCTCTGCTCTACATTCCGTTCAACTGGAAGAACAGCAAACAAGAGGAAGAGGTGGGATTCCTTCTTCCCAATTAATTGTGCGAGAAGTAGACTACAAGCCTGAATTTACATTTGTCTGTAAAGCGTCCCATGCGATTCAGACATGTTACATAAAGGGCTTTTGAGGTCTTGCCTAGGCAGCGCTTGCGCCTGGCTCTTCGAAACATGCTGTATTCAGGATATGTGCCTGAAGCTCTATCCGCTTCAACCCATCTTTTTAAGTGCTTCCTGTCCTTTGTAAATGGTTCCTTTTCATTGGTCAATAGGCTCCCTGGTATCGCCTTTTCTATTATGTATCCTCCCATAAGGACATCCCCTGTTACATGTGTTGTTACTCTATAGACTATAATTACAGCCTCCAAGCACTATTTTCTTAAATAACTTTGTCCTGCCTGCTGTTGCAGGCAGGACGCGCACTCCCTCATCACTTATATTTGTTTTATTTATTCCGCGGGTCACGCCTTAATAATAATAATGGCGGCCTCGCTTTTCTTAGATTACTTGCTGACCGAACACAGACGCGTGCCTTTTTTAAAAATTTTTTTAACCATGGCGACATCCACGCCTCACCTTTGAACATCCTAAGCTAAAGCACAGGTGCTGTGATTGCTTTACAAGTAATCAAGTAAAAAATTAGCATTTTCTTCTATCTGTTTACCTTAGAAGCAATTGCAGCACCTGCAAGATGTTCAAAGCTAGTGTGCGGGTGCCAACATTAGTTCTTAAGTAAAGAAATAGATTTTTTTTTTCTATTTCTTTACATTTGAACCAATCGCGGCACACGCTCTTTAGCTTACGATGTTGAAAGCTAAAGTGTGGGCGCCACAAAAGTCTCACATTTACAACAGTTTGAGCTATTGGCATTGTTAATAACAATGTCTTTTTCATTTATGTGTTTACAAAACCTGCAAGTGCTGTTTACGCACCGCTTCTGGGTTTTGTAAACACATAAAGAAAAAGGCATTGTCATTTACTATGTCAATAGCTCAAACTCTCGCAAATGCGAGACCTATTGCATTGCAAATGCTTGTTCTATGAACTACTGCTGCTGCTCTTTAAAAAGATTCAGAGAACATTTTTATTAATGCCAAATAATTAATGATAGCTTTGTAGAAAATAGAAACCTTCTCAGGGGTCTCACTGATACACCTCGTCCTTTTAATCCATTAAAGAAGAGATTGGCACAGAAGCTGTAATATAAAAGACATATTTATTAACCTCAGATGAGGGAGACTACATCTCACAGTACCCTCAGGAACTGTAGGGGGCATTCTAAGGAGTACAGAAAACAGGGGCCTTATATATGCTTAGTTTACATTAGTCAGGAAAAAACCCAGGGGAGGTCCTGGCTCATACCAGCATGCAAAATGACTAATATGGGTATACAAGATTTCCTTGCTCAACAAAGTGGGAGGAGAGTCCAAACTGAGCACATTAGTAAGAATAGCCTGACAGTTCTAAACTAGGAGCAGGTGCATTCTACTAGCTAGGCCCCTCTGAGCATGTGCAAGGCTCTAGAAGCACATGGCGAGCACATGGCTAACTAAAATGGCTGCCAAGTACAAAATAGCTTTCAGCTCATGCTAACAGATCCCTGCAATCTTTAACAGATGGTCCTTTTAGCATGAGCTAAAGACATTCCTATGATCCAGTAGGAACATAGAAAATATTTGCACATTTACTTTTATAAATGTATCAATCCTAATTCATTGCTAGGTGGGCATTTTCATTCCTAAACATTTAATTAAGCGGGTATATATAAGGTATAAGCAGGAGTACAAAGGGAACAGAGCACTGGGTCATAATTAACACACAGGTATCAGGAGAACACATATCTAATAAAAAACATTTTCAATAGACTTTTCCAATGTTCTTTTTATGAGGGCTAGAGTATCACTTAATATACTGAGGAAGAGGGCAAAGAAGAATTTATCGATTGTTTAGCAAAATGTTTCTCTGGCAGAATAAACATTACTAATGCAAATATTAAAGAAAATACAAGGATCATTACAAAAACAATCTTTACTTGAGGGGACCAGGAGGACCAAACAGGGCCATAGTAATTGGGACGAAGAGCCACAAAGGGCTGCTCCTTCTCAAAAATGGGATGACCAAAGCTGTACATTGCTAACAAAAAGAAGTCCTTGGGAAATTGAAGCCACTGTACAGTCAGCCAGAGGGGAGTCTTCTCCCTGTGTCTGTTTGAGCCTCACAGGCAGGCTCTTGTTGTTCCCACGGTGGAGCTGCACAACTCGCAACTCAAGAATCACGGCCCAGTTTCAAGGGAAATGTTTCTTCTTTCAGGATAGGGCAATCACTTTCCGGGGCAAATGCCCTCAGCAATCCTGTCCAGTGTCTCAGACAGTGCACCAGTTTTTTTCACTTTAATCTAACAGGCACCAAAGGCACAGCACCTGTACCCTGAACTCAAGTCCTTCCGTAACTCCTGTGTTGCTCCGCTGGTGCACTGCTCTTTTGTTGGGGCCACAGATTGCACCCAGTATGCCCAGGTATCTCTTGATCAACAAACAAAGGTGTAAACTTTCATTCACTTTACAGCCAGGATTCAGGGGCGTGATGCTGAAGTACCTGAAGCAACCCTTGTTTCAAAAGGGGTCACCTAAAGCAAAAGCCTCCTTGCCGTCCTGGTCGGTCTGTGACTCTCTCAGCTGGGCACCACAAACTGGATACACAAAGGATCAATTCTCCATTCTGATTTGTAACCCCGTCATTTGCCCAAGACAGAGGCAGGGGTACACACCTCACATCCCAGTGCTTCCGGCCTTCTACCTTCACTGAGGTCCTGGTTGCCAGCAATGCCTGTGCTGGTTACCTTCACTTTGACTTCAAGCTGGACTGGTGCTGACTCCTCAAGCTGGATCTGATGTCCGCGCCCCTCTGGCAATGGTTGTAAAGCAGCAAATATCTATTGGTGGACAGAACAAAAGGTCTTTAGACAAGGCACAGAAATAATCTATCAACAGAGAGGATAGTCTCAGAATACTTCCTAGTCTTGGGACTCTCCATATATTGGCAAGGCACCCAAGAACCACTTCATCTATCTATGTGAGAGTTAAAAAAAACAACAGCCTGGACCTATTGGCAAGTATAAAAGGAACTCTTTGGTGAACTGACAAGAGTAATACGTCACCCAATCCCAAGCTGCCAAGGAAGTCTATGCTCATTTACTAAATTCTGAGGAAAATAGAAAAACAATACAGACATACTCCAAATCCTTACATCTGTGTATTCCTATATTATTCATCTGAAGACCCTCAAGAAAAAAGGAAATGTTCTACACTTTTACTCATAGACTTTGCATTACTTGTACAGGACTGCAGACACTTCTAAAATGATTTCTCTTAATAAAAGTACCTACATTGTACGCTTAGGACCATGCTTTCATGTTATAGGTGCAACAGGAAAATCTAAAACTGCTCATTTTAACAGGGATTCTTATTACATAAAGAACTAAAAACTTCAACATAGTGGGTACATACATTTCTCCAGCAGAACATCTTGTGACAAACAGACTCCTATAAAACAATATTTTGTTCAAAAATGTTTGCTAAGGATCACATGGGCATCTTCCCTGCATTCTAATTTTCACAAGCCAAACTATGCAACATCAGCTGTAATAAGGACTGTCAGTTTATTTACACAGACTAGCTAATAATAATAATGTTATCACCTGAGAATTGTAGAACAAAAACTACCCACATCTAGTTCCCCTTAAAGATCAAATAAGGGAACAGCAATCTAGACTACTCATCCTTTCATAATTTCATCAAACAGGATGGGCAGTAACATAATATATCTATTTATTCATTTTATTAATGCTAACAATGTTTAAAACAGTATTTCCGAATAGCCAATTAAATGTCTCATGGCTATTTCACTGACAACTTAGACAGGCTAAAAAAAAAAGTAAGAAAAAGAGAGAGAAAACATAAAGTTGCCTACCCTTATTTTGTAGAGGAGCTAGCCTCCTTCCCCCTTTTTGACAGTAGGAAACCTGAAACAGGTTTCACTTCTGTCAACACTATCAACCCCTATTTGTAGCAACTGGGCATAAACAAAGTTTATAGGAGGTAAATAGCACATTGAACTAGCTAAAGAACATGAATAACCAACCACCAATCCCTTTAGCAAGTGTACAAGTGTAACATGAGGGCGCATGAAGTCAAACTAAATCCCATTGCGGTCTTATCTCAGCCCATACACAGTAATCTTCAAACTAAAAGCATTAGTGTTGTATATATGGCAAAGCTATCCGACAATCAGAACTCACAAATACAATTATATTGCCGTTTATTCATATGAGTGCATAAGAACTTGCTTTTGCCAAAAAAAGTCAGCAAAACCTTTCTTTCTCTCCCTGCCCTGCCATCTCCTCTTTCAAAAAGTTTCAAAGATCGAAATGTCAAAGCAAACCTTGCTCTGAGCCCTGCTAGTCTTCCAAATGTAGAACTTGACCTTTAACCCTTTGCCAGCTGTCCTATTTTGTGTGCAAGGCGTTCCATGAGGCTTTCCCCAATTCAAAGTGACCCTGGAGACTGATAGAGGAAAAGCAAACCCACTCCATTCCTGTCTACCAGCAATTCAGAGGTAAGCTTAATAACTTCTGCTGGTTTTTTATACATATTTATATTTGTAAGCAGTGTGCTGAGTGCTTGTCTAGCAGTATAGATGTCCGCTATGTGTGTTTTACTTAAATGTGTGCATTTACTGAAACCTGAGAGCAGTTTAAAAGTTGCTCTGAGTGGCAGAATTGCTTTTAAATAGTAAATTTTACTCAATTTTGACTTTGATGTTTGGGGCACTTAAAAATGAATATCCTACAATGTTTTTGCATAATAGTCATCCCCAGAATGTCCCCTATACATTCCAGAGATGGGGCATCAGAAATATATAATGTATACCCTTATAAAAATTGGTTCTGTACGCCTGGGTAAAGTGGCATTTCACATGTAAGTTTCCCCCCCATTGTGATAAAGCGTCGCTTAAATTCAACTTTAATGCTAGGAATTCACAGTATGATGATTAGGCTTTATAAAGATTAAAAACGAATTTAATGCACTTATTTTCAATAATATTTTTTTTCATATAATTAAAAAATAAACATTTGTAATAAAACCAATCATTTTGATGAGTCCACATATGAAAAGCAAGCTGCATCCCTTGCCTATCATATTTAAACGCATTCATTCATAACCCTAAGCCTAACTTGAAACATGAAAGTCTGCGCCACTTTTTAAAGGACAGTCATTATTTAACATCAGAACCACAGATGTGCTTATGTAAAAAGGCATTAAGAAAGGAAAATCCCTACTGTCAATCTGTTCTCTGTTATCCAAAATATTGAAACTGTATTCCTAACTTTTAAAACAGCCGTCTGAAATGCAGGGTTTTATACCGTGTTTGCACTGATTTAAGATTTAGTTGACTTCAGCATTTTTTCTGTGGCCATGCAAACAGAAATAGCCACGTGCTATTTATGCAGCTGTTGGCTGAGCAGCAGGCGTCGAATTCTCACGCCTTTCTCAGGAGAGAGAACCCTTTTTCTGTATTTCTAATGTCTTGACAAAGTGTAATCTCCATTGGTTTGTGTCGGACAGCTGCTTCTCAGTGAAAGAGTTAAACACAGCTGTTGGAAAGCTTCTTTTTTAGTGTTGAAATGTAAGCACGGTGACAGTCAATTTAAAACTGAGGCATTTCAAGGCAGTCAAATCTATCGTTCTATAATGTGTGTTTAGTTCAGCAACAACCAAATTCACTCACATGCCTCTAATGTATCTAAGGAAAATGCTGTAACATTTTACATTTCACATTGTGGCAATTTGCACACATATATAGTGTCTTACTCTGTCAATTTAATAGTAACATGCAGCTATTTAGCATATGTTATATAATTCATTTCTGGATTTTTATTTAATATTAATTAAATGACATTTTGCATAACAGAATGATGACAGCAAAAAACACAAACAAACACATTGAGCTCATTCCAGACATTTACAGAAGGGGGTCATACACTCAGAACACACAATAGAGCGCGCTTAAGGCTAGCCATTCTTGCACCAAGACCGTAATCGCTATTTACTCACACAAGTACCATCAATGTCAAATCACAAACCACATATACATTTAAACACACATTTAACCCACAGATCAACACTTAGGACAGAAACAAGGACAGCCCACAGACTGTACTTAAACCAAACCATTTGTAAATTCTAGTTGTAAGTCATATTTACAAGAAGATCTTCTCAATAGTAGCCCAAAAGACTGCACAAAAACAGCCCAAAGACTGTTCCATTTTGAAGAAGCCAAAGTACAACAAATTCACTAGTTTTGACTGGCAGAACACCCAAAAAACTCTCTGTATACCTCCATTTACGAAAGTGCGCAAAATAGGATCCTTTTTATGTACATATTTTAATTCCATGGGGTACAGAGTCACCAAGGAAGAAATACGTTTTTATACCTAATCCTAGTTAGGTATCCCCAATAGGGGAGCCGGCTAATTCTATCACATCACATTATGGTACCTTCAAAAGGCAACACATTCTTCGATGTGTGCTTGAAACAGGCATGCCAAAAATACTGCAGAATATACAATATTATACGGAAAATAACACTTAAGTAATGTGCCGTTCAAATTTTATAAAAAGTAGAGAAAAGTCTCCTCATTACCTGCCTACACAAATTGCAATTTATATATTTCTCACATTCCCATCACATATTGGCCAATTTCCATTTCCATATCACTATGTATCACTTTATCACTTTATCTCTTTGTATCACGTTATCACTTTGTATCACTGTATCACGTTATATTGCTCTATATCACTTTTTATGTCTCACTTTCTATCTCACGTCATATCACTTTATATCTCACGTTTATATCACTTCCCTTTTTTATATATTTCACTTTATCTCACTTTATCTGTGTAGCCGGCGCACTTCTCTCACTATCTCACAAATGACCTTACCGAGCATAGGTCTCCAGATTCTAACTGCCAAGTTCTGAGTGACCAAACGGTCGTTTTTAGAATACTCACGCCAAAAAGGTTCTCAGTCAGGAGCGGTAAACAGTTGGAGGAGTCAAATCAGGACGACCAGAAATACACTGGGCTGCAGAGACAGAGAATCTCAGTTTAGGGTACCTTCTTACTAGAGTCCTGTCCTGTCCTCCTCAGTAGATTCCTGTCTCCTGTCAAGACCACTCCCTTGGATAGCCGCTTCTCTGATGAGGTGCACGTTGAGCACCATTTGTAGAAAATAGAAACCTTCTCAGGGGTTTCATTGATACACCTGGTCCTTTTAAACCAACAAAGAAGCGATTGGCACAGAAGCTGTAATATAAAAGACTTATTTATTAACCTCAGATGAGGGAGACTACATCACACAGTACCCTCAGGGACTGTAGGAGGCATTCTAAGGAGTACAGAAAACAGGGGCCTTATATATGCTTAGGTTACATTAGTCAGCATAGAACCATGGCGAGGTCCTGGCTCATACCAGCATGCAAAATGACTAATATGGGTATACAAGAGTTGCTTTCTCAACAAAGTGGGAGGAGAGTCCAAACTGAGCACATTAGTAAGAATAGCCTGACAGTTCTATACTAGGAGCAGGTGCATTCTACTAGATAGGCCCCTCTGAGCACGTGCAAGGCTCTGGAAGAGGGAAACAGCACATGGCGAGCACATGGCTAACTAAAATGGCTGCCAAGTACAAAATGGCTTTCAGCTCATGCTAACAGATCCCTGCAATCTTTAACAGCTTGTATGATAGTTACTAAGGTAGCTGGTGCGATATGTGGTGAGGTGGCTAGTGAGATTGGTAGATAGTATCTGATTAGATAGCTGGTAAGATATGTAGTGTGATAGTTGTTAGGATGCTTGCTAAAATACCTGATGAGACTGGTGTGGTAAAAACTATTAAGCCAAGTAGTGGGATAGCCAATACGAATTGTAGAAGATGGGTAGTTAGACAGTTGTTAAAATTGGGGTAGGATAACTAGTACGATCAATAGCAAGACAGCTGTTAAAATAGGTGGTATGATCGCTGGCATGATAGAAGACTGCTCGTAAGGTACATAATAAGATAAAATGGTTGGAAAGGCTATAGCATAGCTAGGAAGATACGCAGTGAGATGGCTGGGACGAGAGATGGTGATAGAGGACTAGATATACAAGAGTCATGAAAAGCGATTTTCTAATTATGAATTTTCTGCGAATTGCAATTAGGAAATCGCTATTTTTAATGTATGAAACTCTTGAGTTTCATTAGTGATTTATAGTGGGTCGCCAGTAGACCCACATCATGAACATTAATGTGGTAGGTCACAATTTGCGACCCATTTGAAATCACAGCCATCTCCGGGATGATGGCCTATTTGGGTCAGCAGATCGCCATGTCAGTGGTTGGTTTTGAGCAAAGCAATACTTTTCATTTTAAACGCAGCCCGTTTTCCTTAAGGATAAACAGGATGTGTTTAAAAATAAATAAATGAAACTTTGAAATTATTTTTTTTTAATTGTAGGCAGTGGTACATGTGACCACTGCTTGCTCTTAAAAAATATTTTACCAACCATTCTCAAAGGGAAAGGAGTCCCTTTCGAATGGGTAACCACCAACTTTCAAAAGGCGGTAAATTGCGAATGTTATGCAACCGCATTTCAGTTGCAAAACATTCGTACATGCCATTCCAATTCGTTGTTTGGAAGGGGTCGCCCTCCACACGCCCCTTACAAATACAAGATCACAAGATCCAGATGCAATTCAGTAACCAGTTACCAAATCACAATTGGGCTTTGTACATCCCAAAAAGCATTTTTGCAGTTGCGAATCAGGCGGTTTGCGGCCTCAAAAATGCTTCGTACATCTAACTCATAGTTATTACTATTGGTAGTGAGATAGTTAGTGAACTAGTTCAGTAATTGGTAAGATATGGAGTAAAAGAGCTGGGAAGAATGGCCATTGGATTATCGCTTGACATTATAGGTGCGTGGTCTGAGCGTTTGCTGTGACGTAGGCTTTGCTTATTTTTTAATCCCATTAATAATAACACAGCCTTTCATTTTTCAGAGTTTCTTTTATTTATTATTCAAGCACTAAAGGACAGCACAGTCAGAAGACGCTCATCATAATGCTGTATAAATGCTGCATTAAAAACATGATCAGGAGCAAATATGCATCTCTAAAACCAACCCCATCAAACCTGAGCTCGAGCAGGAAGTGGGAGCTTGGCAATCGCAGTCCCTCTCCTAGCAGTCCCTCCATCCTGTTTTATTTATTTATTCCGTGGCGGAGTAATATAGGTAACTGAGACAGGGTGCCATCCCCAACTCTTCCTTCTTCCACACCATACAGAAAACATGTTTGGGTGGTGGGTGTGGCCAGGAAGGAGCTGGAGGTAGTGATGCCTGCTCTTGTTCTCTTCGCTAGCCATGTCCACCAGGTTAGTCCTGGGAGGCGTTTGGTAAACCCGGCTGGGTGATTCCCAATGATGGCAGAGGTATATCAAGGCCAACCCAGAGGTGTGTAACAGGCTGCCTCCGTTTGGGTGTTTGCTTGTGCCTGGAAGGTATCGCGTACCAGCACAAACTCTTCCCCTACCTTAACCAGCGAACAGAGGTCATCCCCAATGGGCTGCAAGTGGGTACCAAGTGTGGCGGCATAATTGAGAATGACGTGTCTGTATGCAACTAATTATGATACCCTTGAAATGTAGGCTGCATTTTATGAATATGGCTGTTTTCAGCCCATTATGTAATTTTTTTTCACAACAGCTTTTCAATATTTATTTTTCATCTCAAACTATTTCAAATTCTTTGTATGTGTAGCATCCTCGCTACAATACATCACCTAATCTCCAACCTGAAATTAAAAGAGCAGCAACTCGGTTATATGCAGGCCATCTGGAGGTTTGCTAAGGGGAGAACCTGCTGATGGGTTCCAGTAGGTGACCTGCAATGACGTGCACCTCATGAGTCCATTGAAAGTGTTAAACGAAAGCATCGGAGTCTAGATAGCGTGCTCGCATGGCTCTAGCCACTTTTAAATAAGCTTTATAGGAAAATAAAGATTGGGGCCTTGACCTCCTTTCACCCGAGAATCCCAAATGATATATCCCATCTTAGAGCATCAGCGTCCTCCTTCTGTCCAGTCTTATTAACCTGCACAGCTGGATTTTCAGATGCCTGTGAACCACAAATCCATCTGTGACTGTTGAATGGGGGTGGAGTGCCTGGATCATACCTACCATTGAATCAGGAGCCTTGTTTTCTGCTTCAGATACTGTGCAGCAGCACCATGTATGTGGGCTAGCTCACAAAGGCCAATGTGGTAATTTAAAGCATGCATTTCCAACTGTTCTGAATCTTTATATTGCTTCTGCAAACAAACCACTTTATTTTTTTTATCGAGTTTTATGAAGTGCAAACTTGACCTGGCATCGGGTATCAGAGCGCTTTACACGCGCACCAGTTGCATTACATGAGGACACACAATCATTTTTGTTAGGCACCGGGAGATTAAGTGAGTTGCCCAGAACCACAGGATGTTCAGCGTCATTGCCAAGACTCGAACCTGGTTCCCCAGATTCGAGGTTGACCGCCCTAGCCATTAGGCCAACTCCTCTCCCCAAATCACTGAATGGAACCTTCTAAATCCTTACTAATAAAAAGACGGAATAACTGCAAGGTGGTGTAAACATGCCTCCCAAAAAGGTAATAGACTAGCCACACATAGTAGTGTGTGATGCAGCAATAGTAGCCCCCAATCTAAGACGATTCACGTCTGCATTGAAAACACTATTCTGGCATGTAGGAATATGTTGAAGATGTTAAAGGATGTCCTAGGCACACTGGAAGGGTTGGGACTGCCTGACAAAACTCTGATGGCCCTCCCTATCCCTACCCCAATCATCAATATAGCAAGCTATAGAAAATAGGAGAGGACTCAGGGATTTCAAGGCCAAATGCTTTGACATGCTTTCCACTCAATCTTGAGGCCACAACCAAAGTACCCCACATTCTAAACAATGCTAAGTGTGCCTTTCATTGAATGTTGCCTTTCCTTCTCTTTCCTCAAGGTCGATCATGTGTATCTACATCGGTATAAACGCTCCCTTTCCTTCTCTTTCCTCAAGGTCGATCAGGTGTATCTACATCGGTATAAATGCTCCCTTTCCTTCTCTTTCCTCAAGGTCGATCAGGTGTATCTACATCGATATGAACGCTCCCTTTCCTTCTCTTTCCTCAAGGTCGGTCAGATGTATCTACATCGGTATGAACGCTCCCTTTCCTTCTCTTTCCTCAAGGTCGATCAGGTGTATCTACATCGGTATGAACGCTCCTCCTCAAGGTCGATCAGGTGTATCTACATCGGTATGTTTTCTCCCTTTCCTTCTCTTTCCTCAAGTTCGGTCAGATGTATCTACATCGGTATGAACGCTCCCTTTCCTTGTCTTTCCTCAAGGTCGGTCAGGTGTATCTACATCGGTATGAACGCTCCCTTTCCTTGTCTTTCCTCAAGGTCGATCAGGTGTATCTACATCGGTATGAACGCTCCTCCTCAAGGTCGATCAGGTGTATCTACATCGGTATGAACTCTCCCTTTCCTTCTCTTTCCTCAAGTTCGGTCAGATGTATCTACATCGGTATGAACGCTCCCTTTCCTTGTCTTTCCTCAAGGTCGATCAGGTGTATCTACATCGGTATGAACGCTCCTCCTCAAGGTCGATCAGGTGTATCTACATCGGTATGAACTCTCCCTTTCCTTCTCTTTCCTCAAGTACGGTCAGATGTATCTACATCGGTATGAACGCTCCCTTTCCTTGTCTTTCCTCAAGGTCGGTCAGGTGTATCTACATCGGTATGAACGCTCCCTAATGTAGCTTGCCGCTGTGCAGGACTCCTACAACGTACTATAATATGAGCAATAGAGAATCCTAATATTCTTTCTATATATTTCCACTGAAAAATTTCAGTTAGCGTCAGTAGCGGCCAGCACAGGAAAGAGCGGTGGGGTAGGGTAGGGCGGGGAGGAGGGGGAAGTCGACAGGATAGGTAAAATTAAATAAATAATTAATAAAACCACTTCTGTTGTGCTGGCCGCATCAGCGATGCGTCTAGCGCAAGGTAAGTGGTTTTATTTATTTTTTATTTAATTTGACCTATCTGGTCATCTTTTGACTTCTCTCCCCTTCCCCCCCACACTGCCCCTCCGCTCTTACCTGTGCTGGCCGCCACTGGTTAGCACACAAAAGAAGCAAAACAACCCCCACGCTCTTACGATGCCATTTACCTTCAGAAATGACCTCACTCATTTCATGCTGTACAATATATGTAAAACCAGAGAATCTCATTCACAAAAGGAAATGTGAAAAGGGCAAATGTGTCCCAGTAGTATTATTACCCCATGTGTTTGTTACCTAGGTACTTCTGGGAAAGCACAACAATCATAGGTTTTTAGGAGCACTGACATGTTACTAATACAACATTTCTAATTTGTTTAAAACTGTGCTTATGGAAGTGCCACAGCAGATTCAACCTTTTTTTTCTTTTTCCAGGGGGCAAATATTTTTCCCAGTGTGGAACCCCACCCTACCCTATGTTACCTTTTGAGTAACATTTCCACCCTGGGACTACTGTTGTTGCTGCCCTTCACAGGGGTAAATTAACCAGCATTTTATTTATGATGGGAGAGTACTTGCAAAAGTGTTTTGAATGTCTAAGTGCTTGAATGTATGGTCATGTGGCTTATTTTGCAAATAGGCTTTACTCTAATTCCCAAACCCTACCCATAAAATTGGGAATGCGTACATTTCCCCACACTGGAAGAAATTTATAAATCCCACTTGAAAGGTTAAAATTTTGCAAATCGAGATTCATTGAAAAAGGTTTGGGAATTTACACTTGCAAATGGATTTTTAGCTGAGCTTATGTGGGCAACAAATGCCATATACTGTCAGCAGTAAAGCAACCCCTGGCGGCCTCACGTAGAGCATTTAAGAGTAAACCATAGAAGATAGTGACGCATCTGAGGGCTGCGTATGTGTAGCCACACACTTCCATCAGATGTCTGTCCTTTCCACTACTGTAAAATGAGTTAAAATAGATTTGAATTAGTTGAAGTTATGTTGAAATTATAAGCATTGGGGTCATTGGAAACATTCAAATTACATCTTTTATGACCATGTTTTTGGTTTCTCAGGTTTAGACAGGAATCACCAAGTGTGTACATTTTTATACCATTTCATGGAAAGTCTTCACCCACCCAAATGGTTAATTTGTACTCGAAAGGGAATCTGTTTCCAAATGGACAATGACATGTATTGGAGCTCACACCTGATGGGGTGAAAGGTCATATGAGAGAGACGAGACCTGCCGGTCCAGGTGCATTTGCAGGACTCTGGGAAGTGGAAATCAAGGGTTATAAGGGCGAGGACCTGCATGCAGAGACAGGCCATTTTCTTTGTGCCATCCAGACAGTCAAAAACAGGAATAAACCCCTCACTGATTTTGAAGTCAATTATAACAATGGGAAAGTGTTTTTCAAAGGATCAAATGTCTTGTTTCTGTCCAGAATGTCCTACGCTGGTACTGGAGAACATAGCGTAGAGAATCGAACGAAAATACTTGATGCATTGTGCCTTTTCCAGCTGGTCTGTGCAGATCCCTTGATGTTGAGATACATGTAATTCGATGTAGAAAAAATGCATTGGAAATTGCTTAAAATGTACTGTACCACATATTAAAAGCTGTGGTATCCACAAATGAGTTTCGAAGTAAATTGAAGTGAGGTTTACAAAATTGATTGTTAGAAAAAGTTGTCAGATGAAGTATACCCTGCGGAGGGCCATTGTAACCTGTTATTCGCACATTGAATATTACTGTTGTGCCATGTAATAACCTTCTGGAATGTCCTCTTAGAAATTCTGATTGGTCTGATCAGTCACCCAGTGTTTGACTAACATAGGATCTATAGTGCCCGTGGGGTCTGTGTCATTATGTCTACAGACAATAGTGTAATATTAAGGGGCGTAATGTAGATGAAAAATATGTTAGAACAAGTCACTCATCCCCCCATTTGAATTTAAAAAGCTATTGTTTTTGGTCCACTCGACATCTAGGGTAATGGTCCGACCGTCGAATTACGATACTGGCGGTCGGAGCGCAGAGGGTGGGGGGAAGACTGCCGCCTTCGACAGGCTCAAGGAGCCAGTTGGGGTGGCGGTCTCACAGTAATCTCAACATTGAAGGCGGTGCCTGCGCAGTCACCGCCATAGGAATTACATTGTCCATTTCCCACTGCCATAAAAAGGCGGTCGGAAAGGGACTTTGGGGGCCCCTAGACAGGCCCCCATTCTCCATGGGCCACCGATATGTGGCTACGGGGGCACTTGTGCCCCCCAACATTCATGCACTGTGTGACATTCATGCACCGTTCAAGAGTCAATATGAGGTGGAGGAACAGATATCGAAAATAATTACATCAGAGTACATTTAATTACTCCTGTGCATAGGATCCTAATCCCATCAAATTTAAATATATTTTTCAAATAAATCACATTCATAATTCATTCCAAGTCACAACCGTAATTTATTTCTTATTTCATATCTGGTTGAGACTAATCATCATTTTACATTTATTCAGTGTTAGAAATGGGGGTCTCTAGTTGGCAATGGCTGGCCACTGTCCAAGTAGGGACCCTTCTTCCTAAGTCAGAGTAAGCGGGCTACACCCTTTGATAACCCCAGCTCAACCCTGTGGTAAGGTAGCTACAATTTTTCAGGTGTTTTTTTTGCCCATGCTAATAATGAAGATATGTTGGTAGCTTCACCATGCGTCCAGGTCAACCCTGCTGGTGTTGAGTGTTTCCAGCCCTTCCTGTCTCAGGCATCCTATCACTACATGGAGCACAGTGACCTCCGTCTGATCGATCCTGCCAGCCTGCAGGCAGTGTGAGTGTGACAATCCTCGTCCGTCTGATCGATCCTGCCAGCCCGCAGGCAGTGTGAGTGTGACAATCCTCGCCCGTCTGATCGATCCTGCCAGCCTGCAGGCAGTGTGAGTGTGACAATCCTCGTCCGTCTGATCGATCCTGCCAGCCTGCAGGCAGTGTGAGTGTGACAATCCTCGTCCGTCTGATCGATCCTGCCAGCCAAAAGGCAGTGTGAGTGTGACAATTGTCGTTCGTCTGATCAATCCTGCCAGCCCGCAGGCAGTGTGAGTGTGACAATCCTCGTCCGTCTGATGGATCCTGCCAGCCCGCCCGCAGGCAGTGTGAGTGTGACAATCCTCGTTCATCTGAACGATCCTGCCAGCCTTCAGGCAGTGTGAGTGTGACAATCCTCGTCCGTCTGATCGATCCTGCCAGCCCGCAGGCAGTGTGAGTGTGACAATCCTCGTCCGTCTAATCGATCCTGCCAGCCTGCAGGCAGTGTGAGTGTGACAATCCTCGTTCGTCTGATGGATCCTGCCAGCCCGCAGGCAGTGTGAGTGTGACAATCCTCGTCCGTCTGATGGATCCTGCCAGCCCGCCCGCAGGCAGTGTGAGTGTGACAATCCTCGTTCGTCTGAACGATCATGCCAGCCTGCAGGCAGTGTGAGTGTGACAATCCTCGTTCGTCTGATTGATCCTGCCAGCCTGCAGGCAGCGTGAGGGTGACAATCCTCATCCTTCTGATCGATCCGGCCAGCCTGCAGGCAGTGTGAGTGTGACAATCCTCGTGTCTATAGTTGACAATCTTTGCTTCAATCTCTCACCAACGTTTTGCCAGGCAGATGAACCATTGGCTCAGAGGTGGTTGTGCCCACACAGTGCCTTCTCTGTGGTCAGTTTCAGACACTTCTGTGCATCCAAAGGCAGGGTAGATATCTTCTGATGAGCCGCTTTCACTTCAATGGCTCTTTGGACATGCCATGGTGTCCTCTCTACCCCTGCACTCTTCTTGAATGCTGATCCGGAGTTGCAGTGGCATGACACCTCTTGCTGCCCCCCTCTCTTTCTCACCAGGAGCTTGTTTTCGTGTACCAGTGCCAGGCACAGTCAACAGTTCACCACATCACTCATGCTAGTAACTGAAATGAACTCACACAATCAATGTCTTCATAGCGATTTATTTGGTGCCAAGCACGAGTAGCGACCACCCCTACCAGGACAGGACAGGACAGGACAGCAGCTGCCAGTCCCAGCCTCACCGATGACGTGAACAGTCCATCTTCTAGGACATCACGTAGGTTGAACAGAGGTACGATTATTCAACAATTACCACTAGGGCCCTTGAGGTACATGCGCCACGCCTCATACACCTCATATCAGTCCCATTTGAAGTCATCCCACATAGACCTGAGTGGCAGTGATCCGTCCTCTTCACACCAAGATTGCATGTTCTGTCTCTTTGGCCATAAATAGTATCCAACCGTCAGTAAGGGGAACATTTGCTCTATGCAGCATCACCGCTTTATGCCCACACACCTTCCTATCTCCCTACTCTTTGCAGCCGCTCATCAGTTGAGGGATGTGTGGGCTGCAGACTCTGGCATCGTCGTACAGGATCATCTCTTTCTATTCTACTGCTCTGATCAGGGATCTCTGCCCTTTCGAGGGGCTGCATACCCGCATTAGACTCTGTGGGGGTCTAATAATAAGAGAAAAAGAATGCCCCTCTAAAGCACAGCAGTAAGTGTGGAACAGTGAGGCAGTTTGCTATGCAAAGACTCCAGGATTATCTGTGACAAGAGGAGTGGAGGAGTTTGGACGCAGGACAGGGTGCACAACGGTGGTTACATTTGTCATGTTAGTTTGTTGTGTTTCCTGACCTGTGACAACACTGACTACTTTTGTTGTTTTGAGGATTGGCAGAGTTTTGAAAATAGTTGGGACCTGTGCAGGGTTAAATAGTGCAGCCTATTGCAGCACCACCTGTGTTTCTGAGTGCCCCAGGGGGTCCCGGTCTGCCATGGGAGGATTGGTAAGAAGCATTCGAGATCTACTTAGAAGCACGGGGGGGAAACATGTTTGTAGCAGAAAGGAAGTTGGCTTTGCTAAAACATAGCTTGGGTGTAGAGTGGTGGAAAGTATTGGAGACATTACCTTGTGGAAATGTTGTCACAGAGAATAAAGGGGAGTCATAGGGAAAAGGTGGTGAAGAGACTGATGGTGCAGACAGTAGTGCAATGAAGGCGTTAGAGGTGCACTTTGGAATACAGCTCAGCGTGGTGGTGGACTCCCATCATTTCTCTTTCACGCGTGCAATCTGCAGGTGAATCCATAGATGTGTATGTGAGTGCACTACGCACATTGGCTGTCACCTGAAATTTCCATGATCTCCATGAAGAGATTATTAGAGACCAGCTGATAAATTATACAAGGAATATGAGGGTGCAAGAAAAATCTAAAGAATCCATCGTTGGATAAGGCCATTGCAGTTGCTAAACGTATAGAGGACACATCACGTTATGTGAAGGAGTTAGAGAAAAAAGTGTAGTGATGAACAAACTGTGCAAGTAGTAAAGAAGAAACAGACTAAAGATGATAGATACGAGAAGGAAAAGATAGGAAAAGGAATGAAAAAAACAAAGGCAGTGTTCTAGATTTGGGAGCATTAGGCATATGGCGTCTTCAAGTAACTGTTTGGCTATGAAGGCCAATTATTGTAAGTGTTACAGAATTGGATACTTTCCAAGAGCGTGTAGTTAAAAGAAATTCTAGGGAAAAAGTTTTGTGAATTGTATACGAGGTATCCATGGTGGGGATGAGGAGAATATTGATGTTGGATGAAGTTGCAAAGGAGGAGCCTGATCAAGGGTTCTCGATAAACACAATGGATATGTCGGATGATGAGCTTTAAAGTCCTCCTAAATATGTTGTATCAGTCACTGATGTTTTGGTGGAAACGTGGGCGGGTCATGTTTGCCCTATGTGCTCATTGACTGAAACTTGGGAAGGAAAGAAGAACTATCTACAACTAAAGTAGAATTAGTTGGGTGTGGAGGAAATGAGTTACCGGTTATAGGATGTTTCCAAACCAAGTTGTCATTCAAACAAAGAGAAATCCCCTGTTGCATATACGTGGAGGAGAAAGGACAATGTCCACTAGGGTGGTGAGAACAAATAGTCCTGGATATTGTTGTAAATCTCAATACAGTGGAGCAAGTGTTATCAGTGGCTCATGGGGATGTGAAGGCGTGGCAAGGTATCTTCCCGAAATTGTTCAGATATGGAGTGGGTTATTGTTGGGATCTAGAATGTGAGTGGGTGGCAGCTTGTAGATTCGGGGATGTTCCTTCTTGGAACGTAGCGTGTCGATGTAGCGGCAGTTGCTGCCGGGAGTTGGAGCCTACCAGATGTGAATAAAGAATCGGCTGAACTTACCTTTACTTGTGGACTCCTCTACCCAATTGGTTTCCAGAGAAATGCAAGACTTTCTCAAGGACATTGGTGTTAAACATATTCTTACTTCCTTTTAGCATCCCCGCAGCAATGGTTTAGTAGAACGCTTTAGCCGCATAATCAAGGAACATTTGCAACTGGCCTTGGTTAATTGCTTGCATTGGTGGCAAGCCATCACCGACATGTTGAGGGCGGTGAGAACTACCTCTCATGTTAGCACTGGCATGGCTCCATTCACCTTACTCGGGGGTAGACTTGCAGGTTCCAAGCTAAACAAGGATTGGATGTCCAGGAAGGATGTTGATAAGGAGAAGTTGATGGATGTGGTGGATGCCAGAACTGCTGTTCAAACCAAGTATGACACTAGGTCTGGCAATGCTGGTGCTTTTTCTGTTAATGTTGGTGATTGGGTCAGAGTCAAAAAACCGGGCTTTATCCGCAAAGGCGATTCATGCATTTCGGCACCCATGAGAGTATCTGAGGAGAAAGATCATGTTGCAGTGTTCGAGAACAGCAAGGTATGGAACAAGTGTGCAGTTTCTGTGCTGCCTGAATACAAGGTTGGATAATTCAACGAGAGAATTGGTGTTCATTCTTCTCCTGTAGCTGTGCCTGGTGGTACTCATGAGAGGTAGAGTCTGGTTGTGTCCTCGGGAGGAGTGCTTCTTCCAGGTTGAGGGGTTTTCCTTCTACGTTCCAAGAGTAAATCATGCTGTCGATCCTGTTCATTCCTGGGTCTCATATTTTTATTCCTTGCTATGTGCATGTTATTGCTTTTACTGTACTTACTTTCTTTTGCCAACTTTGTACTATTCTGTTTTGCCTTTGCTATTTGCATCCTTGTTGTTATTGTTGCATTTGTTGTGTTATGAAGGAAGGGGGGTGTGCTGAGATCTAGAATGTGAGTGGGTGGGAGCTCATGGGTTCTGGGGGTTCCTTCTCGAAATGTGGAGTGCCTTGTAGCGGCAGTTGCTGCCAGGGGTTGGAGCCTACCAGATGTGAAGAAATAAGTGCCAGAACTTACCTTTCCTTATGGACTTCTCTTCACTTATCTGAAGAAGTTTTTACACAGAATTGTGTTAAAGCAGATACCTGTTATGAAAACCCACAAAATGAAAAGTGTGCCTGCGATGTTGCGGGATACATTGTAACTCAAATTCATGAGATCGTTGGAATTGGGAGGGATTTAGTATATCCAGGCTTTGGATTGGTTGAGTCTGGTAGTGATCGCCCACAAACCCTATGGAAGCATTAGGATGTGCACGGACTTAGTAGATCTCAATGAGAACATATAGGTGGACCGCCATCCTATACCTAACATCAATAAGCTGTTGGCCGGAGTGACAGGGGGGGAAATTTATTTGACGCTTGATTTACCCACCAGATATTATTGCATCCAAAATCGAGACATTTTACCTCATTCATAACACAAGAGGGGGCATTTCAGTTTGTGTGTATGCCATTTGGGCTGTCTTGCCAGTATTTCAAAGGGTTATGCAGAGATTACTGGGGGAGGTAGGTAATGCACGATTTTTCCAAGACGATATCTTGGTGTGGGCAGAGGACAAGGTAAAGTACGATGAGTTGTTGAGGAAGGTGTGTTGGACTCTGGAGTATGCAGTACTCACGGTTGAGGTGAATAAATGGAAGTTCACCTGTCAGTTGGTGGAGTATCTTGGCCACACTATTTCATATGAGGGAATTAGGCCCAAGCACAAGCTGATGGATACAAACGAGAAGGAACCTTGCCCATCGTATAAGAACAAATTGAGATCGTTTTTATGCTTAGCAGAATATTATGCCAAGTTTGCTAGAGGATTTGCTGATATTGTGCAGCCCTTGAAGGTGGTGATAAAAAAGGCCAATGGTATGTTTGGACGAGTGAATGTGAATCGGCATTCGATGACATCGCAAAGAGCATAGTGAATACTGTTTAAGCTAAATCCTTTTCATTTATGTGACTATACTATTGTGTCCATGGATGCCAGCATGCATGGGTTGGGGGTCGTGCTTATGCAAGTGAGAAATGGAAAGAAAAGAACGTTAAAGACGGCATAAGTTATTTTATGACTGACTGGGGGTCTCTAGTTGGCAATGGTATACACCTTTGTCCAAATAGGGACCCTTGCTTCTAAGTCAGGATAAGGGGATTACACTCCTAGATAACCCCTGCTCACCCCCTTGGTAGCTTGGCACAAGCAGACAGGCTTATCTCAGAGGTAGTGTGTTAAGCATTTGTGAACACATGCAGTAATACAGTGAAAACACTACAGATGGACACCACACAGGTTTTATAAAAATAAGTATTCTTTATATAGACTTAACACAAGACCACAAACGACAAAAATCCACAATACTGTACTTTAAATTGTTTTCAAGATGGTAAAAGTTACTTAGTTTAAGTTGATGATAAATGCGACACAGTTCTCACAAAAGTACCTGGATGCGTAACGCAAAATAAACAAAAGGCTCGCAGAGGGAGATGCGTTGGTTCCGTACTCCGGGGGAGATGATGCGTCGCGCCTCAATGCTTGCGCAGAGTAGGGGATGCGTCGTGATCCTTACCGGTGTGGAGGTGATGCGTAGGTTCTCAGCCTGCGGCCCGGTTGCGATGCGCAAGATGTCGCCTCTATGCGATGCAACAATCCTGGTGCGATGCGAGAAGATGGCGCCCTTGATGCGACGATGCGACAGCGATGCGTTCACGCCCTGGGAGCCTTGCGACGACTTTGTACTTTGGAGCCATGACAGGCCCTGCGACACGCTTCTCCGGCGATGTGATGGTGACCCCCTCAATGGCGTCACGCTTCTCCGGTGATGCGACAGCAGACAGCTTCGATGAAGACACGCTTCCAGGGAGATGCGGCAGCGGCACGCTTCTCCGGCGATGCGACGACTACAGCTGCGGCGGCGACGCGCTGCTTCTCGTTGCGTCGCGCTTCCAGCTCCCAGCGACACGCAGGCTTCTGCAGATAGAATTTCCAGCAAGGAAATTCAAAGGGGAGCTGGTGGTGAAGTCTTTTGTCCCTGAGACTTCAGCAGGAGGCAAGCACAAGTTCAAGCCCTTGGAGAAATATTCTGTAAGATGATGAAAGTCCTTTGAAAAGTTCCTTCTCCTTTCCTTGGCAATGAAAACGCCACTGCAGGCCAACCCAGCAAACAGCACACTGGCAGAGGGGCAGTCCAAACTCCTGCAGCTTCCTTGGTTCTTCTCCTTGGCAAAAGGTTTGTCTTGTTCCCAGAAGTGATCTAAAGTTCTTGGGTCTGGGTCCCAATATTTATACCCCAAAATCCTTTGTTCTCTGAAGGCAGAGAGGCCTCTGCCTAGTCCAAACCAGTTCTTGAGCACTTTGTTTACAGGACTCATTCTTTCCTTTCACAGTGCAGGGCAGAAACATCAGCCGCACCCCATGGGGGTGGAGCCAGCATTGTGGAGGGAAGGCCCAGCCCTATTCACGTCCCAGGTGCAACTCCTCCCTCCCATCTAGATGCAGATCTCCCTATTCACCACTGGGCTGACTCATTCTGTCTCCCAGAATTCCCCAGCCCTGTCACTCAAACTCCAGACAAGGAATACACAACCTAGCAGAGGCAGGCTTTGGATAGTTAGACAAGAAAATACTTACTTTCTAAAAGTGATATTTTCAAACACAGAATGTTAAAATCAACTTTACTAAAGGATGTATTTTATCATTCTGAGTTCAGGCATACTAAATTCGAATTTCTACCATGTTCCCTGAGTCAGTTAGGATTATAAAATGAAATAATCTAACTGCCCATTCTGGCCTATGGAGAACAGGTAGCCTTGCAATAGTGAAACACGAAAATGGCTGTAATTAACAATTAGGACATGCTACACACACCAGGGCATGTCCTACCTTATACTTACAATGCACCCTGCCCTTGGGCCTACCATAAGGGTTTCTGATATGAAGAGAAGGGAAGGTTTAGGTACTGGCAAGTGGGTGCACTTGGTCAGTCCGCATGGCAGTACCAGACTGCACATAGGTTCTGCAATGGCAGGCCTGAGACAAACTTTACAAGCTGCTTCTGTGGGTGGCACAACCAGTGCTGCAAGCCCACCCGCAGCATTTGATTTACAAGCCCTGGGCACACATGGTGCACTGTACTAGGTCTGACAAGTAAATCAAATAACCAAATCATGGAGTCACTAATCAATACATCAATTTAACGTAGGGAGCACTTGCACTGTTGCACTGAATAGCAGTGGCACCGTGCCCAAAGCATAAAACCAGCAACAAAATATCAAAAACAGAGGAAGCAATCCTACAAAATGGAAGGGAGACTCACGCCAATGATGCCAGGTCTAACAATGACTGAGAAGGAGATCTTTGCCTGTTGGTGGAGGGGTTCACAATTTCAGGAATTTTGTGTGGCGGAAAAGGTTTGAGTTGCGGACCGACCAAAAACCTTTGGTTGATGTATTTACACTGAAGGGAGTGGGTCGAGCTTCCCCAAGGATTGCTAAATGGATGTGAAGGTTACAGGAATACACATTTGAAGTGAAGTATGTTCTGGGAGTTTGAAACGTGAATCCTGATCATTTGTCATGGTTACCAAAGCAGAGGGGAAGTGAGGAAGAGGAGGAACAATGGATGTTGGCTAACATCATTGATACTAAGGTCAACATGGTGTCCAAAAAGGAGTGGGAAGAGGCCATGGCAAGGTGTATGGAGATGCAGATCCTTGTGAGAGGCATACCCAAGGAATAGACTAAGTTAGAGGGAGATGTAAAGGATTTGATGAACTTTAAAATGTGTAGTCAGAGTTGTCGTATCAAGAGGATGTCATAAGAAGGGGGAGCTGATTCATAGTGCCTAGGGAGTTGAGACAGAGTTTTGGGGGTGCTATACGAAGGGCATGGAGGTATGTCAGTAATGAAAAGAAAGGTGAGGGAAGATTTCTGGTGGGCAGGAGTTGACCGTGATGTGGCGAGGTACGTGAGAAATTGCATGAGTTTTACGTGCAGCGACAAGACGCCTGTGATAAAGGAGACACCAGTTGTTTCTATTTCATTTCCTTGCAAACCATGGAAAAAGGTTGCTATGGATATCAGTGGACCGTTCTAGTAGTAATGGTAGACCACCATTTAAAGTGGCTGGAAGTGAGCGTGGTGAATGAGGTTATAGTTGCTAGGTATAAGAGAGTTTTGTGAGGAAGTATGGATAAGAGAATGCTATCCTGGACAATAGGCCTCAGTTTGTGTTGGAAGAGATGTATTTTGCACAGTGTGGGGTGAAGCATGTTTAACACAGCTGTAGGGCACCCCCGTGAGAATGGACTTGTGAAAAGGTTCAACAGAGTATTGAGGGAGAAGTTATGGCTGTCTTTGAAAAATGGGTTAGAGTGGAGAGAGGAACTGTAGAATTTGTTATGGAGTTATCACACTACCCTGTATTTCACAACATTAGAATCATGTCATGAGTGATATCACTGACCATGTCATGAGTGATATAATATGTGAGGTCATAGACAGCGCATTGCGGTAAGTAAGTTATACTTATCTCAGGTAACTACACCAGTTGAATTTCTATATTTTAGTTCGAGTGAAATCTGAGCTTAACTATAACTTACTTGTAACCTTTGTTTTTTTATGGAATTTCTAAGGTTTTTAAAATTCTATTTCCTAACTATAAGGTCCCTGTAACCTTTGTTTTTTTTAGTGAATCCCTATGGTTTTTTTCAATTCTGTTTCCTAAATATAATGTCCCTGTAGGCTTTGTTTTTTTTCAGTGAATTTCAACGGTTTTTACCATTTTATTTCCTATCTGTAACCTATAACATTTGAGAGTGGTTGTGGGAGTGGCTGAATAGGTAGGTGAATGGGTGTGTGAGTGGGTTTGTGAGTGACTTTATGGGTTGGTGAGTGGGTGTGTGAGTGACTGTATGGGTGTGTACATGGCTGTGTAAGCATTGGTTTCTGAATTCTATTTTGCCTCTCTCTGCTTGTTTCTGACCTTTATTTTGCCTCTCTCTGCTCATTGCTGACCTTTATTTTGGCACCCTCTGCTTGTTTCTCACCTTTATTTTGCCTCTTTCTGCTTTTTGCTGACCTTTACTTTGCCTCTCTCTGCTCCTCGGATCTGTCTTTTATTCTGCTTTCTGACTTTTATACCTTTATTCTGCCTCTGTCTGCTAGTTTCTCACCTTTATTTTGCGAATTTCTGTTAATTGCTGACATTTATTCTGCCTCTTTCTGCTCCCTTCTGACCTTTATTCTGCCTCTTTCTGCTCATTTCTGCCCTTTATTTGCCTCTTTCTGCTCATTTCTCACCTTTATCTTTTCTCTTTCTGCTTGTTGCTGACCTTTATTCTGCCTCTTTCTCCTCTTGCCTGGGACAGTGGGGCGTGTCTCAAGGCCCCAGTGGTCCCAGCCAGTTCCCAAGTACTGCGGAAGCTGGCATTGCTCTCGCAAGCAGGGAGCTGCTTGAAATAGCAGCTCGCTGCTTGTGGAAGCAATGCTTTATTATGTTTCCCTGCATGCATATCTGAAAACTCCACCTTCTACAAGCTTGCAGAAAGCAGAGTTATGTTTGCTTTTGCTTGCTGAGAGCTGTCCGCTCCTACCAAGCAAAAGCAAACAGCTTCCTTACGAGGTTGGGGTGCCTCGAGAGGTAGCCGGAGTGGGTCCTGGGGGAGGGGTGTGGTAGTCATTTCTGGCTCCACGAGGAGAGCCGTGTGACCCACCCCCCATTGTAGAAGTTAGCATCGGGAAGGTGGTGGTACCAGGGGTAAATATTCCTTTAATTCACTAAGGGGAATATTCTCAAGGAGCTATCACCGAGTTAATGCCACATTATTGCAGCCAAAGTTGCAATACATTTATTGCACCAATCACAAGCTGGTGTTAACGGCCCATAACACCAGTTTACCCGCGATGGCAGCCGCAAAAAACATCGCCACAGAGGATCCCGGCAACTATCGCTAATGAGATGCAGAGTAGGCGTTCCTATGCAAAAAGCAGTGAAAACATCACTCCGCAACATTCTCAATGACCAGCCAGATTGGCGATAAGAACACAAAACAGGTGATAAGGTGCGTTAGCTGTAGGAAACTAACACCTGCTCCGACCTGGTGTAAAGTCGGTCCACAACCAGCACCAGAAAGGGAACCAAGCCCAGACCAACACCTAAAGGGCAACAGATGCCATGTAGCCAATGAACATGCAGGCTGGACACCCAAGAAGGCCACAACACTCCCGCTCACCCCCCGGACCACCCCTACCCCCCCCGGACACCCACCGCCCCCCCAGACCAACACTGAGGCAGCTCAGACAAAGACAGCGACCCTCTGAAAATGCACCAACCTCCCAAGCCCAACACCAGAGAATGTCATTGCCCAACATATGCTCAAAGGGAAAAACCTCCTCTGCAACCTGACCACCATTGCCCACAGGCTGATGGTACCAACACAGCGGACAACCAACATCCCACCGCAGACAAAGCTGCTGGCCGTGCTGCACCTGTTGGCCTCTGGTACCTTCCAAACAACATCCGCCTGAGACAGAGGAGTCACACAGCCAGGCCAAATCAAGTCCCCCACAACCGCCATCGATGACACCATCTGCTTGGTACCCCACTATCTATACTTCACACACTGCGCAGGAACAGCCGGAGACCAAGCAAGGCGTGTACGCCACAGCAGGCTTCCCGCACATGCCAGGCGACAATGTCCTACTAGTGGCCCCTGGCGACACTGCACACAATAAGCGCAAAAGAAAGCGCACGTATCCCACCAATGTGCAGGCAACAGTGGACTACCGTGGAATCTCCGCCAAAGCCGCAGCCAACCACCCGGGCAGTGTTCATGATGCCTACACCTCCCGACATCAACCAGTGCCACCAGGATGTCACCCACGGAAATCCACTGCTCATTGGCCAATACGAAATGCACACACCAAACACCTCAACTCCACAATCATGCAACAAACAACACATGTACATGAGCCATCAACGGCATGGCACCTCGGATACACAATAGCAGAATGTCGGCAGAGGTGGGGACCAGGCATGTGTGAAGGAGGCAAGG
Organism: Triturus cristatus; assembly: GCF_964204655.1. Taxonomy (NCBI): domain Eukaryota; kingdom Metazoa; phylum Chordata; class Amphibia; order Caudata; family Salamandridae; genus Triturus; species Triturus cristatus. Next base: position 1,668,690 of record NC_140589.1, read on the forward strand.
GACCGATGAATGAGAATGTACACAATGCCAAGTGTGTCGTGGATATGCTGGCCAGACTGCAGTATGCAGACCACACACATATCCATGTCGAGACACACCGCTGGTGATGGGAGTGTAGTGGACAGTGGACGCAACCATTTCACCCCAGCCAGTGGGTAAGCTCACGGAAATGTAGCCTGTGACGTCCCCCCGTAAGCGTGAGTGGAGTGGGCTGGCCCTGCATACGCCAGGCCAGCCTAGGGGTGTGAATAAAAGGCACGTAACTCTGGGCGTGGTCCTCTTCCGGAATGCCCAACGTCTCTGCCAGGGCGGCGCCTCGCACCCCGCCATGAGGCCGATGCCATGAGCGGTGTTGCCAGCGATCCTGTGCGCCTGCTGCATCCTGGGATGCTGGTCCCCGAACCAGTCCTGTCCTCCCCTGCACACCCAGGCCTCACTGCCCACCTACCGACACCGGCAGTTGTCAAAGAGGGCCCACCACGTGCTGGTGTAATCTCCAAGCCTGAGGCCTGCCACCGTGGCAGCCTCCTGAGACCATCACGGCGTCCACCACACAGGCCCGCAGTACTCCTTTCTCGTTGACGTACTCCACCGGCATGCCCAGCGGACAAGTAGGTCACGCATTTGCAACTGAGTCTTGATTACACCATGGCAGAGCACATGAATCATGACTGAGTGTATGTCACCATACACCCTTTGATGTGGTGCCAACAGGACTTAGTAGTACATCACACCACAAGATTCTGTGGGCCCACGCGGACTACTGCTCTCGGCCTACGCTGCGCTCCAGTAGGTCACAGAATTGGAACTGAACATCGGTTATTCAAAGGCAGAGTACAAATCATTGCCCGCAAGGAGAGGCATAAGAGGATAACACGTTGCATTTGGGAGGAAAAAAGGATCATCATTACGAAGGTGATCGAACACTACCGACAACTGCCCTGATGTCACTAACTCTGTGCCGCGCGAGCCTACGACACGTGGCTGTGGCCCACTGCTGACTGCTGCCTCTGGCCTACACTGCGGTCCAGTAGGTCACAGAGTCTTGATTTAGCAAAGCCAGAGTTCATATCAGTGTACCGGCATCTTTGCAGACTGCATCCCCACTCAGCCCCGGTGCCACTGAGTCTGTTCCTCGACTACCATGGACACCCTCTGGTCGTACATTCTTTGTGACGTCTGAGTCCATGGACTATGGGGTAGTTTCCATCCTCAGCAGCTGGTACCAAATTGGTGGTGGAAACTAGGCAGTCGCTTTCCACTCCTCCATTTGCTGCTTCCGGATAGCTTCTGCCCTCTGCGTCATGCCCTGGAGGACACCTTCTACTCTCCCTTGCAACCCTCTTCCACATTCACCTTTGACACGCTCAGTCTGCGTGGCCCTACCTTAGTGGACCTTAAGTCACCGTGTCGTGGCGGGGTGCCTGAGCCGGCCGCTGTGCATCCAGGGCTACTAACGCTGTGCTGGTCATGTCAGGGACCCCTTCCTCTGATATATTGGATGGGCTCTGAGGCGATGGCCTTGGTGCTATCAACGCCATGTGTCTGTGGCCCTGCGCTGTCCGCTGCCTCCGACCTCCACTGCGGCACACCAGGGCTCACACATCAATTCGAGTCCAGACCGGCCTGGACATCGCATCACTGCAGGAGTCACATGCCACCACCACCAGGACCAACTCCAACCACCAACTGCCAGTGTCGAGACGGTCATACTGGCAGACTGACGGAGTTGCACACACCTATCGTGGATGCCATCTTCTGCCTGGTCCCCTGCTCAGCACTCCAGGTGCCACTAGCTCAGTGCACCACAAATCATCGTCCATTACTGTTTTGGTTATGTGCTGTGGAGAGTTCACGCAGCAATGTCACCTCAGGCAGTGTGTTAGACCTGGGACGACGATAAGGAAGATGATGCAGGTGTGACACCCCCCCCCACTGCAGCTGCATCAGGAATGTCCTAAAGGGACACAATCCTAGACATTTTCGTCACATGTGCGCGCTCAGCTCTAGTGCCCCAAACTCAGCACACTGCAACTCACGGAGACTTCTGTTTGCTCATTGTGTGACCTCTGGACTTGCTCCGGCTACCTCCATGATGCTCCGCAGTTGTCCCTGTAATGCAGGTGTTGTCTGTTTCCGTATTCTCAGTGTTCACTGTTGTATTTGTTGCCAGCACCAACTCCCTGAGGGCTGGCTTGCACTCACTCCACACACATCCAGCACAGGCGTCACTGCACATGTGGCCCTGCCTATAAAGGAGCCAGGCGCACGGGCCTGTAGCCAGTTCAACATAATATCTGCGTGTGTCCCTGTGGTCTTGTTGTATGCATGAGGGCCCTTGGCCCTATGACATTACATTGAGCTGTGTACAGCGGCCGCAGACATGTCACCGCAGGTAGCGGCTTAGAGGTTGGACATGTAGCGTTGTCGTCACCCACTCAATTCATAAGGGGAGTGGACTGGGCTGTCATACGCAGAGCCAACGTGGGTGTGGGACTGATATGTGAGTGCCCCTGGGCGTGGTCTTGTACTAGGAATGTGCATCTGCATGTGTCTTTTTGGCAGTGTTGGTCTCCTTTGTGGGGTGTGGGTGGACCCTGAAGGCTAATGAACACCCACGTATGTGATCTAGTTCGCCTTCCATGGGTTCGGACCACACCCGCACCTGTTGGGCCACCTCCTTTTGGCGTTCGGACACCTGGCATTGGGGTGCCATGTGTGGGTCGGTGAAGTGTTGTGAGCCAGCCGTGCCTGCGGGTGCTTCATGCTGTGTGGTCTGTTGCAGGGGCTGGGTTCTCCTCTAAGTAGCTTATCTGCCCTGGTCCTGGTGGTGGGTTGTGTGGGATGTCCATGGGCTGCTGTAGGGCGTCGGTGTCGAAGGTGTGATCGTCATCTCCAGCATCACTGATGGGTTGTCTCGTCTGCCCTGCCGGAGGTGTTGTTTGTCCCTCTGCAATGTGAAGGGGAGATGCATGTTGACATTGTGTTGACATTTCTGTTGGTGCATTGTTCTTGTAGACATGCAGACTGTGTGACAATGTACATTGTGACTGTTTGGGCGATGCTGGCAATTTGAGGGGGGACAGTGGACATTTGGACTACATGACTGATGTGAGGTGGTACCCATACATATGCATCTCACAGTTCCCTGCTCTGTCATGTGTGATTGGCCTGTTTCTGCGCATGGGCGTACCTAGTTGTGTCCCCTTTTGTGAAGTTTTGGTGTTGCACTTTGTGCCACATTGTCATGGGATGTGCTGTGATTGCTATGTGTGTGTGCTGCAGTGTGCCACGGGGATGGGGGACATGACCCTGTGTAATTGTGGGTGTGCAGTGTGCTACACATTGTTGTGCATGTGTGCCATTGTGCCCTTCTTCCCCATCCCTGTTTGTTAGTCACCCTGTTGTTGTTGTGTCAGGTCCTCTCGAGCTGTGTCCGTACTTCCACCTCCTTGCACCATCTCCACACTGATGACTGGCCTTCATTTCCTCCTGCCCCTCCTGTGGCGCAGGACCCCCACCTCCAGTCGCCGTTACTGCCTTCCTGTTGGCAGCGGCTTTGGGCCTGGTTTAGGTTTTCACGTCATCCCAGCGCCTCTTGGCCTCCTCTATTGTCCTTCTCGACACTCCGGCTGCGTTCAAGGTAGTCTGATTGTGGGTCAGTTGCTGGTAGTGTTCTGTCACCTCCATGACGCTGGTCTTGTTTTCCTGCACCCTGTCTTCCTCTCCATCTTCTCCTTGGCCTTCCCTGACCCCGTTGTCCCTTGCTGGTGGTCTGTGGGGCTTGTGGGGTTTGCGTTGTCCTCTGCGCTGGGTCAGGGTGCATCCATGTTCCTACGCACTTTGGGTTCCTTCTGGTGTGTTGTTTTTGTTGCTTTTATGGTGCATTTTCCCGCCAGACGTGTGGGATTTGCAAGCCTGCCGCTGGTTTACGCTGCTTTTTGTATCACGATTGGCCTCATCGCAGCTATTTTGCGATTTATGTTTTGCATTTTTGCAGCGTGGCGTTGATTCTAATGCGGTCATTTGACGGGTTATCTGGAGACTATCGCATAGTGACGCCGTGTTGTGAATAGTTGGTTAACACGGCATAAGTTTCCCGTGATAGACCGCTATGTTGATGGTTGTGTTAAGTAACTGTTGCAATGGTTATCACACGTTCTTGAGAATATGCCCCTATGATGCCTAGTCTGCCAATGGGTCTTCCTGTCAGTAAGTCCAGTACTAGTCATAGGTATATGAAACAACTGTTTCTGTGATGTCTGGGGAATTACAACATCCTTTAGGCCATGGATGGCATTGAATTAAATTACAAAATGTGTTTAGGTGGGATAATATTTTTGATGCTTTTGGAGGATGTGTGTTGTCAAATTTTCAGCACAGTTAATTTTCATTTTTGACATTGCTGAATTAATGCTGTTTTCTCCTGTGTTACCATGCCTCATTTGTCTGGTCAGTGAGAGAGTGTGTTTGCCATAGGCCACCATTTGTCTTTGTTTTACATGCCATGTGGCCTGGGGCCATTTTTGTGTAGAGTCAGTGTCCACAGGTCTGTATGTGTTGTTTGTTTTTCATGCCTCCTTCTTCTTATTTGACCATGTGGATGGTGGCCATTTTGTGTAGGCAGCCAATGTGCTTTTGCCAAAGGCCTGCATGTGTTCTGTGTTTCCCATGCCTCCTGCTTGTTGTTATGACCATGTGGATGGTGCCCGTTTTATGTACCCAACCAGTGTGCTTTTGCCATAGGCCTGCATGTCTTCTTTGTTGTGGCCATGTCTCATTGCTGGTAGTTGTTGTGACAATGTGGCTGGCGGCCACTTTGTGTAGCCAGCCAGTGTGCTTTTGCCATAGGCCTGCATGTTTTCTTTGTTGTAGCCATGGCTCCTTGCTGGCTGTTGTTGTGACCATGTGACTGGAGGACATTTTGTGTAGCCAGCCAGTGTGCTTTCGACATAAGCCTGCAAGTCCTCTTTGTTGTGGCCATGCCTCCTTGCTGGTTGCTGTTGTGACCATGTTCTTGGAGGCCATTTTGTGTATCCAGCCAGTGTGCTTTTGTGATATGCCTGAATGTCTTCTTTGTTGTGGCCAAGCCTCCTTGCTGGTTGTTGTTGTGACTATGTGGCTGGCTGCCATTTTGTGTAACCAGCCAGTGTGCTCTTACCTTAGGCCTGCATGTCTTCTTTGTTGAGGCCCTGCCTCCTTTCTGGTTGTTGTTGTGACCATGGGTCTGGCGGCCATTTTGTGTACCCAGCCAGTGTGCTTTTGATATAGCCCTGTATGTCTTCTGTTTTTTGGGGAGTTTTATATAGTGTGAACTCTACTTGAAGGTACAGAGCGCTTTACATGAGCACCAGTTGCATTACGGATGGACACATTAATTTTGTTAGTCATGGGGAGAGAAAGTGATTTCCCCAGAATCATAGGATGTTGAGCGTCCCTGTCGAGACTCGAATCCTGTTCCCCAGCTTCGAGGTTATGCCACAGCATCTCTTCTTTGTTGTGGAAATGCCTCCTTGATGGTTGTTGTTGTGACTATGTGTCTGGCGGCTATTTTGTGTAGCCAGTCAGTGAACTTTTGTCATAAGCTTACCCAGATAGATGAGATATCAGTTTAATAATATCCTTGATGATCATTGTAGCATGTATATTAATAATATGTTTTTTAGAACAGTGCTTTTATTTATTACATGTAGTTTTTGCATTTATTTTATTTTGCACCTTCAATAGGTTTCTTCTCATCCTCCCATATCAATATTGGCAATTATTGTCTTTTTTTTAATAATCATTTTTTTTATTAAACTTATTTATTGTTATTTTTTTATTTTCATTTTTAATTGTAATTTGTTTAAATTTGTTATACGTTTTAATGTTAAAAAGGGTGTGGCCGGATACTACATCAGATCTCAGAAAAGTTTGGGATATGATGTAGTGTCCGGCCACACCCTTTTCCCTGCCCAAACTGATTTTCATGACCTCCTCTACCATTTATCACAGGTTCTTATTGTTCGTTTTTGTGAACATTGCATTCTGGCCCAATGATTACACTTCATACGGCACGAGCCAGAGAGTACAGCCTGATCCGGAGAGTACGGCCCAGGTGCAGAGAGTACGGCCCGGATGCAGAGAGTACGGCCCAGGTAGGGAGAGTACGGCCCGGATGCAGAGATTACATCCCGGATGCAGAGAGTACGGCCCAGGTACGGAAAATACGGCCCGGATGCAGAGAATACATCCCATATGCAGAGAGTAAGGCCCTACTGTTGACCTAAAGATAAGACTCGCAAAGGACCTCTGCGAATACCAAAAGTCGTAAAGTTTGACTTTTGTCTCAGATTGTCTTTGCGAATCAGGCCCTAAATGTTTTTCTTGTTTCTTTGCATTTAGGTTCACAAAAGAAGAGACATCAACCGCAGTACTGCCAAAAAGAAGGCCTGTGCAGTCACACGTCATTCTTCCAATGTCTTCTGCTTGTACAGCGTAGTGCAGCTGCCAACTGAGGGCTTTGAAATGGCCTCAAAGAAAGATGCTTCCAAGAAAGTGGTCAGTGAGAAGAAGCTGCCTCCCACCAGTGGCATGTCGCCCCACATCTTTTTTGGACCACCATGTTGGCTGTCTGCCACACCAGCCTCCAGGGAGCAAGCTGAGAACATCACTCTTGCATCAACAGCAGCACCCCAACCTAAGCCCAAGACCATATCTGTCAGTGAGGCAGCCAATGCAATCCTGATGACGCCGATGAGCATTGACACTAAATTTGATTTGCCCCTTTTGCAAAGTAGTACCCAGCCGTTTCAGGAAACAGAGCAAATTCGCCATCAGCAGCAGCCAGCAATAGTGCATTTTCCTAATGTTGGAGCAGAACAGGAGTCTGAGCTTACTTCAGAGTAAGAACCTTCTATTTTAGAATCATTGACTCCAGGATCTCCAGCAAGGAGAATGAAGGGCACTTCTCCACCATCTTCTCAAACCATCACTTTGGATGATGATGATAGAGAAATGGAGTGGACAGAGTCCAGGAGACAACAGGCGAGGCAAGGGAAAAGAAACGTTTCTGAGAGCCTCAGACTTATGGAAGGGTAGTTGACAATGATTATGTTTATGTTGATTATGCAGTCATTGTGGAACGTGACATAGAGGAGTCCGACATTGCTATTCGACCTGCTCTGAGGGATGTGGCACAGGTAGCACCCCCAGCTCCCATATTTGCAAAGCCACACCTGAGACCTACATCAACCCCTACCTCAGGAGAAGTATTTACTGCAGAGAGGCAATCAACGATACTCCCACCTACCTCCAGATCTTCTTCGGGCATTGGCACCGCTACAGTAAAAAGTACTTCTCTCTAGTTTGGGACGTTTTTACTGTTAGCAAAGAGGGGGAGCAAATTGCAGTATGCAGCATTTGCAACACAAATGCTCGTCGATGTACGCCTGGTACACATTATGGTACTGGTGGTCAAAGAACCAATAAGAAAAACAACACACAATCAAGTGGCAGGAGCACCTTATAAGAAATGCTGAACGTGGTGGTAACAAGGAGACCCAGGGAACATCAGCTACAAGTCCATCACAGTGGGAAGTGATGATGAGAAAGAAGAGGGTGACATCTTCATGCAAAGCAGCCTGCCCCCAGCAGTGCGCCAGCATCATCACCCACCTCGGCGGCTTCACAATGGCATAAGAAGACTCATAGTGAGATGGAGACATCACGGCAAACAGTGACTGCCTCACCATCTGTTCAGCAAGAGAGCAGGAAAGTGGGACCTGGCCAGGAGCTGCGACATAGCGGGACCTTGGAAGAATCCTGCCCTTTTGCAAGTGCAACTTCGTCTGTAACCGGACACCAAGTCAGCCACAGGCTCAATTACCCCCTTCAATCAACTTCTCCAAGACCGCTGCGAGGGCATTCCCTACGCCCTGACTTACTGGCTGCCTGACTGGGGTGGGACTCGGTCCCCCAGTGTTCTCCTTGTTTCCTTCCGGCGTGAGAGGCAGTGCCACCCCTCCCGGCACCGCTAAAAGGGCAGCACTCTTCTCCCGCAGCACGGGACACGCGGGCGGGCCTGTCTGCGCCTGTCTGCAGCCGGACAAAGATGGGCTGGGGCACCCCTCTTGGATCCATAAAAGAGAACGACGGTAAGAAAAGCAGACTTTTTACTATCCAAACTAATAGCGATATCATACTGGTAGCACATCCGTAGTAATGGGCACACGGAAGCTTACGCTGACCTTCACTGGTAGTGGAAAGACCGCAAGTAATAGTGTCCCAATAACTAATTATTTGTAGAGCGCTATGGGTTTAATGAATAATTAAATTGTTCATGCGGACAAGCATCTTGCCGCTACTAAAACAGCACTAAAGGCAGCTTTAAAAGAAACCAGGGCCGATATAGTGACAATTGAGACTGGCCTGAGCATACCGGATATCGACAAGAATAGGGGGAATAGCACATTGAGTATTGAACCCATAAAAGAAGGCCCATGTGTCTCGACCCTACCACTAGAGATATCTGTTTTGTCAAGCGGTACTGATTTGGTTTCTCCCCCTCCCAAAAATTGCAAATAACAGCCTACAATATCAGCAACTGTACTTTCAACCAAGTTAACAAAAGAAAGGGAAAGAGCCTCTTGCTAGGGCAGGGGGACAGGAGAGGCACCAACAATGAACTATACTCAAAGCCGTAAAACTCTTTTTAAAAAACTACACTGGAAAATTGATCCTATCGAAAGGAGATTAATGACTGAAATCAAATCAGGTAAAAAAGATGGTACTAAATTAACAAAATTGATCACAGATTTATTGCCTTCTGAAAAACCTTTTAGTGTAATGTCTGGCAGAGCCCCAGATAATAAGACCAACGAAAGACATTGTTTACTTGCGACAACTAACAAAATCTATTTAACGACACCACCCCAAATAAAAGAGGTTTCCGCCACACAACCCAGCCATCACAATTTGCCTAATATGTTTGTAGCAGGAACGATACCTGATGGCAATAGTTGCGGGACGAACTGTAGGCCATCGAAGACCTGCAAGGACTCTTTACATCTACCTCCTCAGGCTACCTCTTATGTAATTGTCCTAAAAAATGTCCCGAAGTTGGCAGATAAGACTACAGAGTCCTGGGGGACCCTGAAGAATTGGCTCACTACAAATACTAATTGTAGTACAAATTTTCTTTTTCAGAATATAATCTCGATGAGGCGAGTAAATTGGGTTGGTAATATGAGGAAGTGTTGTCAAGGGGACTGCATTGTTGTAACTTTCCGTTGCCCTAGTGTTGTAAGGGCACTAATTGACAAACTTTCTGGTAAATATGTAAGATCACTGAATCATGTTAATGATACCATTACTGCTGTCCACTAGGATATTTTTGTAAACCCGCAAATGAGCAACCATCTCATAATAGTAAAAAACCCGCTTGTATAGACCTTTATACGACTCTACCTTTGTCCAATAGATTTTCACCCCTAAGAGGTTCTTTCGAGCTCGATTGACTTCCAGAGGATGTAGAGTGGTCGGCAGGTACTAATCACGCAACTTTACCTTCTAGTAATCCTCCTACCAATAATACTAATCTAAGCCAACATCTACCACACGGAATCTTGACCACTACATCATGGAATGTGGCTGGAGAGAGAAACAAGCTAAATGATAAAGAATGGTTTAAGGTGATCAAAAATTGTTCATTAATTCGTCTACAAGAAACCTGGCACACGTAACCTTTTTATATCGATGGTTTCAAAACAGTTTCTATTCGAGCTATCCCCTCAAAGATAAGGACAGCCAAAGGAGGCCTGGCAGCACTGGTCTCGGTTACATCACCATTTATCCTAAAGAAAGCTTACACTAATTTGAGTTTTTGCAGTTTTTATATTTTTGGACCACCGGAAAACAGTGTATACTAAAGATTAACATTGATAATAATATATTTGACAACACTGGACACAAGGTAATCATGTCTTTGGGGGCGGAATTAGATGCTTCCTTAAAATAGATAAGGGGAGACTATATGCTTATTTGGGCAGGTGATTTTAATAGGGAGAAATGTAAAGTCTTAAATTGGGAACACTGTGGTCATAGGGATGAACATGGTAAATCTTGTCCCCACTTCCCCCATAAATCATACGGCGATGCAATTAAACTTATGGAGCAAGTTGGGAAAAAGGGTCAAGCTATTATTCAAACCTATGAAGGAGCTAGATACTCGTTGAACATTGACCACATTTTAATATCAGGAAATGGCAGATGCATCAGGAAAAAGTGTGATTAGCCAATAATATTATAAGCCAAGGAGAAAATGGCATTTCCATAAAATGTTCAGGTGTTAACCCCTCAGTATACATGGATAATATAATCCAAAGAAAACAAGAAGATATAAATATTTGCTTGGGGGGGATCCTCTTCAAACCTCACATATCATAACAGCATTTTTTAATATTGCAATTTCAGGAGACTTAACATTAAAACATAAGAAACATGCTCATCAACAAACCAGATGGTTTGACCAAAAGTGTTCTAAATTAAATCAGAAGCTAAAGGAAGCATTAAAAGCTATACCCAGGGATAGGGAACGGGTCCGTACACTACGAAAATCCTACAAGCAAACATTAAATACATTAAATACAAGGAAAGTAGAAATTAGGGAATTTGCATGAGAAAAGTTGGTCCAGGAGGCAGAGACACGGGATACAACTCTATTTTGGAAGACATTGAATCATCCCTTCTCAAAGAACAAGTCAACCACCAAGATCGAGACCTTAGTACCACCCTCAGATTGGTTAATACATTTTGAACATAGATTTAATCCCAATAAAGAGGATTCCCTAATCCCTGATAACAGTAATTTCATAACTGTTGACCCCCCCAATTTGGTTCCTATCACCTTATATGAAATCAAAACCGCCTTAGATAAAAGTACAAATGGAAAGGCGCCTGGCCCCGGTTGGGTACCCATTGATATCTTTAAGACCAACATAGGCTTTTATTAAGAGTCTGCAATGCTGCTGCTGGAGGTGCACGGCCTACAACCTGGGTGGAAAGCATCACTGTCCCAATCTTCAAGAAGGGAGCTATAGGGGACGCAAAAAGCTACCGCATTATATCCCTACTTGACTCAACATCAAAATTGATGGGAAGAATCCATTTAGAGGGATTAGAAATTTGGGTAAGCAAAAACAATGCTCTTACAGAGACCTAATATGGATTTAGAAGTGGTATAGGGACTATTGAGCAGTGCGTCAACCTCGAATTGTTGATTGGGCAATATACTCTTGCTAAAGAGGGCCAATTACACTTTTTTTTGTAGATCTTACAAGTGCATTTGATCTAGTTATTCATACAAAATTATGGCAGCCCTTAATAGGGATGGGTGCCCCAAATGAAATTATAATTTACTTATCACAAATGTATGCCCTACTTACCTGAAGAGTTTGATATGATCCTAAAGGTGAATGTACCCCCCGTTTTAGAGTTACTCGTGGCATAAGGCAAGGTTGTGTTTTTGCATCGCTTTTATTATCTCTTTATATTATTAATGTTGACATATCGTTGCAAAACTTGAATGCTGACGCCCGTAGAGTTGGCAATCGTGTCACACCAGTCCTTCTGTATGCGGACGATGCAGTCCTGCTATCTAGGACAGCAAATGGGCTCCAATGTTTAATTGAAAATTTTGCACAATTCATTAATGAAAAAGATTTAATACTTAACCTTAGCAAAACTTTCACAATGACATGTGGAAAAGAGAAAATAAAAAGCAGTAATCACCATATTCAAGGCGTGCATATTGAAGAAACATCCTCTTTTTCATACTTGGGACTTTTTTTTACATGGAATGGATACTGGGGCGCACACTTCAATCTTTGCAAATTGAAATTCATGCGATCAATTGAGGCCATCTTCCGATTTTCTAAGAAAATGGGGAACAAACCAATCAGGGAAATCCTGACCCTATATAGGAGCAAGTGCCTTACAGGAACCTTTTACGGTGCGGCACTATTGGGGATGACAAATCATAGTTTACTACAGACTCAGGAAAATGTATTCTTAAGGAGGCTTTTACCAGTCCCCAATTCTACCTCCTTATATATAGCCCACATGGAATTGTCAGTCTCCTATATTAGCACAGCAGATCTTACACTTTGGTATGGGGTTTGGACTAAGGAGGGGACTAAATTTACCCAGGAAATATAATGGTTTGCCTTGACCTTGACCATTGCAAAAAAGATCCCTTGGCTGCTGTACATTTATAAACTTTTACCTGAGTGTAAGGTGGATATCGATTTTAAATTGAATTGAGTTTGTAAAGCGTGCAATACCCGAGGGTGTCTTAGCGCTGGGCGGACCAAACCTACACGGCAGAACAGCAACCAGGAAGGTGAGTCATCAGGAGTTAGGGCTGAGTCAGCGGGAACAGCCAGGTCTTCAGCTGCTTTCTGAACAGCTGCAGATTTTGTTGGGAGCGGAGGGCCGGAGAGAGGGAATGCCATAACTTTCCGCCTTGAAATCTCAAAGTTGTCTTGCCCCATTTTAATCGCTTAATTCTCGGGATCTGAACCTTGTGTTCTGTGCTGGACCTTTGTGCTCTACTGGGAGTGTACCAGGTAAATAGTACTTGAAAGTAAAGGGGACCAGTACCATGAAGTGCCTTATGCACCAGGCACAAGGCTTTGAACAAAATTCTCCTCTCCACAGGGAGCCAGTGCAGGCCCTGTGGTAGATGCGCCAAAGGTTTGAACTTAGGAATGTTCAAGAGCGTTCTTGCCACCGCATTTTGAAGAGACCGCAGTTTTTTTATCGAATATTTTGGAATGCCTAGATAGAGTGTATTACAATAATCTAGCTTCGACCCCGCTAGGGCCAATATTACGGTCTTCTGAAGATCAGTTGGAATAAACAGGGTTATTTTTGTCAGAACCCGTAGCAGATAGTAGCCACCGGAGGTCACTGCATTGATCTGAGCACTGAAGCATAGCTTGGTATCAAAAATGACTCCAAGGTTTTTAGCCTTCAGAACTGGCTTCGGTAGATCACCCAAATACTGGGGCCACCACGACGCATTCCAGAAGGAGGTTTCATTCCCAAATAGCAATACCTCCGTCTTCCCAGAATTCATCTTTAGGCAATTTTCCTCCATCCAGCCTGCCACAACGGACATGCAGCTACAGAGGTTGTAAGCGTCCTTCTCACCCTGGGATGTTACTGACACTGCGTCTGCGTACGAGAGTACGGACAGGCTGAACCAGGGGGGTTACGTAAACATTAAAAAGCGTTGGACTGAGTGCTGATCCCTGTGGGACCGCACATGGGAGGGAGAAAGGGCTAGATTTAACCCCACTCAACTCAACCCACTGTTACCTGTTTTCTAAAAATGCAGCAGTGACAGTGCCGTACTCCTAACACCCAGCGCATGCAAGCATCTACCCAGTCGCGCATGGTGGACCGTGTCAAAGGCGGCAGAGAGATCGAGTAAAATTAGTGCCGCTGTGCCGCCCTTTTTCACTCTCCCTCTAATTTCCTCCGATGCCGCCACCAGTGCTGACTCAGTGAAATGTTGGGCTCGGAACCCATGCTGGGAAGGGTCCAGCAATCGATGGGCATCCAAAAAGGTCTGGAGTTCTGTGTTCATGGCCTTCTCTAGGACCTTAGCCAGGAAGGGGAGACGAGAGATCGGTCTGTAATTCTCCACTGACCTAGGGTCCAGAGAGGGCTTTTTCACAAGTGGGAGAATAGAGGCCTTCTTCCAGATGCAAGGATATATCCCAGTGCTTAGAACCTGGTTCAGAAGGTCATTGAGTGGACCCGCCACCTGACTAGACAGCTAATTAATGATCCCAGAGGGACATGGATCGGAGGGAGCCCCCGACTTAATAGAGCTCATCAGGCTGATAGTTATTCCTGCGTAAGTGGAGAGAACTCCTTGAAAGTAGGTAAGACTGCCTGACAGTTGTCTGAGTCAGAGGCCCCGGACCTCTTCAAGTTCCAACTGAGCTGGCACTGAGCGGCTGCTGCGAAAACGCATGGAAGATGGAATTGACCTTAGATTGAAAGTGAACCGCCAACTTGCCGCAGAAGGCTACGTCAATCTCAAAAACCTTATTGTTACTCCAGTGTGACAGATCATTCACAGTTTTAAACAGTTCCCTGGAGGAATTCCTAGCAGTTTTAATTTTCCCTGAGAAAAATGTTGTCTTTCAGCTTTAATAAGCTCTTTATACCCTGCAAGGATATTTTTGTATCTCGCTTTTTTCCCGGGGGAGTAATCTACTCTCCAAGGACGCTCTTCTCGCCTACAGCTCAGTTGTGCTTCCTTCAGCTTAGGGGAGAATCACGGCGCGGAAGGACAGCTCCAATGAGTTTTTATTGTTCTCATGGGTACTAGTTTGCTGCATGCAGTCTCCAGTCATTGAGTAAGGCTGATGGCAGCCTTGTTATTATCCTTACCAAGGTCTGGAGTGGGGTTGGAGAGAGCCTCCTGTAGTGCCTCTATGTTCGCACTTATCCGAGGCCGGAGCTCGATCGCTTTGGCTGAGTTGCCCCGTTCCACTCCCTTCCACTCGGTCACGATGGAGAAGAAGATAGCAGAATGATCCGCCCAGGGAAGTGGAGCTCCGCATTATTGGTAAAAATGCCGTCCAGAGTATGGTCAGCTATGTGAGTCGGTGCAGAAATGCGTTGGGATAGATCAAAGCTTCTGAGACTATCCACCAGATGTCCTGTATCCACATCAGTGGAGGACTCCAGATGGATATTAAAATTTCCAAACAAAGTGAAGTTGGCATAGGTAATACATGATTCCATAAACGTTTGTGGTTTGTCAATAAAGCCCCTCCTGGGCCCCGGGGGATGGTATATTAATAGTCCTTGAAAGGTGTAGGATTTTGTCAGATTGAGGCTAACCCTGAGTGCCTCCCAATCTAAATGAGGTACTGGGGTGAAATTGGCCACAAACGTACTACGATAAATAATTGCTAACCTCCTCCCTGTGGTCTGGTCTGTCCAGTCTTTCGATATTATATCTATCTGGAACCGTCACCTTAAAATCTGGGTCCGACACATTATCGGCCCAGGTCTCCGTAAGGAAAGTGATATCCGGGTTGTGCTGGGTCATGAAGTCAGCAAATTCAAGTTTATGCTTGATAAGAGACCTGGTATTAAGGAGTAGGCAGTGGTGTGTCACTATGGCTTGCAGCTTTCCCACAACATTTTTAATGGAAGAGCTGCGGGGAGCACATTTTGGGCTGTAAGTAAAACCACAAAAGTTACATTTATATTTCTCCTTGCTAGCAACCCAATCCTGAGGAGAGCAGTACCTGTATGTATCGGTAGATCTAAGGGCGAGGAATTCACTCCTCATATAGGTGATGATGACAGAGGCAGGGTTCCTGGCTCCTGGCACCGTCCAGGCACGGACGCGCGTGGACGGGCTTGCCTTAGGCGCGCGTCCGCTGCGCTCCCGGTGCCTTACCCCCATTTATGAGGGGAGAGAGAGGAAAACTAGAGCGCCAACCTCCTAAGATGGCAGCTCCACCCGGAAGTGAGTCCGGAGAGGTGGGGGCAAGGTAGCCTGCTTCCTGCTCCCTCCACTCAAACCAGCAAAGCCGGGCGGCGAACCGAGGAGGTCAGAGCAGAGGAACCACCCAACACGCTATGGAGGCAGTAATAATTAGAAAGTGAAGACCCCACACTTATCCTGAATTATAGTAAAAGGGACCTAAAATTGAGGCTTGCAGGAGCAAGAGAATCTTTAAGAGATATAGTAGCAAGCTCTAAACAGACAATTAAACATATTGCGAAGGTCCACTTTCACTGTGTACCCAACAATACCTACTGTTGACAAGAATTTTTTTTTTTTTATAAAGTTTTATTAGCATGTTTTAACCAAAAGTAAGCAAAACATACAATGGCAACATGTAAACAACTTACAGGTCATGGCACAACAACATCCTTCGTCCAGCATGCAACAACATGCCATTATACTGACATTTCATCATACCTGGCGTTGTGCTGCAAAATATGGCTAGTCAACTCGGTGCGATTGTAAATATCGAATTAAGTATGTCCAGTAGTCCCTAGGCTTGGACCCTGTTGGCAGCTCCTCCTCATAAGTTTGCAACGTGTCCCTGCAATAAGTCAGATCTTGAATCCAGTGTTTGACCCTGGGCACCATGCCTCCACCCCAACACAATGACACTCGCCTCTTGGCAAATAGCAATGCAATCAGACAAAATTTACGTTTGTTAGCTCTAATCCCGGGCAGTAAACCCAACAGACATGTACGAGCAGTGCATTCAAGGTCTGTATCCACCATTTCACCCAATACATGTACCACCCTTTGCCAGTATTCAGCCACCGCTCCACAGTGCCACACCAGGTGTATAAAATCTGCCGGATCCGTCCCGCAGCGACGGCATTTAGCGTCCGCCCTCAGCCCATACTTATAAAGCTGTGCAGGAGTGTAATAAGTCTGATGGTGGTATTTATAGTGCAGCATTCGCAAGTTCCCATTCGGTGTGAACATCCCAGTGATAGCGCAGGCCACCTCCCAGTCCTCCTCCGTCAAGGGGTCCAGCAGGCTACAGTTCCACCGCTCCATTGCCTTGTGCGTTGTTTCAGCAATGTCTGTCTGTAGCGCTGCATATATTCTGGACACCAACTTTTTTGCAGTAGGGGTTGTGATCAGCAACTGCAAAGCAGACAATTGGGGAGGCTCCGCAGGATGCGTTGGATACAATTTCTGCAACGCCCTCTGTAGCCTATAGTATGTGAACTTAAACAATAATGTTGGGTTACTAATGAACGTCAGTTCCTCGTGTGATTTGAAAGTTCCGCTTTCATACAAGTCCCCCATGGTGACCAGGCCTATCTGCTTGAGCAAATCCATACCAACCTTCTCCTGAGTAACTGAGAGCTCAGGATGATTCTGTAGCGGCAGTGCTGGAGCACACAATTGCAGCCTGTGCGCTTTCCCTCCCATAGTTTGCCAGGCTTTATTTGTCGTGTCAATAGTATTTATGTCCCGATTATGCAATGGAGGTCTTTTATGCGTTATGATAGCACACAGCGGGACAGGGTGTGCGTCACCCTCCTCAATTGCAGCATGTGTCAGGAATGGAACCGGGTGGTACCAAAAATGCGCATATTGCGCTTGTGCGCATAAATAGTAGAGTAAAAAATCTGGAACCCTGAACCCACCCTGCACGTACGGTAGTGTGAAGGGAATACAATTATATCCTAGCGTGCTTACCCGCCCATATAAGACGGAGGACCATGGCTGAGATCCTGCGAAACACCTCAGCTGGAGGCTGAATCGTAATATTGTTAAAAAGGTACAATAGCTTTGGGAGGATAACCATTTTGACTATGGCTATGCGATCGGCCAGCGATAATGGCAGCTGGATCGCCCTATTTTACCTTCCAGAGTCTCGATCACCCGTCCATAGTTCGTGCGTATCACCACCTCAGGATCTCGATGGTACCAGACGCCCAAGTATCTCACAGGCTCCGACAGCTACTCCAGTGGAAAGTCCACTGAACAGGGGTCAGTGGTGTCCGTCAATGGTATGATCACCGATTTAGACCAATTAATAGTGAGACCAGAGTGTTGACTGAACTTTATATATTCACGCAATAACGGGTTCAAATTCACCTCAGGATCGCGCACATAGAGTGTCATGTCGTCAGCATATAGCGAGATGTGCAGTGGTCTTTGCGGGAACTGGAGCGCCGAGTAATGGTGTTTTTGTCTAATTTTGCAAGCCAACGGCTCCAGTGCAATTGCGAATAATAATGGAGACAGCGGGCATCCCTGCCTCGTGCCTCTCGCGATTTTGATCGGGTCGGAAATGTACCTATTAACCTTTATCCGTGCCGTCGGCTCCGTGTAAAGTAGAGTCACCCATTGCAGGAAAAGCGGGGGGAAAGCCCATGCGTTGCAATATGGTATATAAGTAAGGCCATTCAATTGAATCAAATGCTTTGGCAGCATCCAGTAATACCGCCGCCGCCTTAGTAGTAGGAAGCAAGTAATGTGATAAGGCGAAAATTGTCCTAGTGTTGTGGGTGGTAGATCTGGAGGGGATAAACCCCGATTGATCCGGTAATATCAATTTAGGCATCAGCGGTTGTAGCCGAATGGCGAGAAGCCTAGCCAGGATCTTGGTGTCCACATTGATTAGGGACAATGGGCGATACGAATCACATTGCTCAGGGTCTTTATTCGGTTTTAATAATGCAATCAGCATGGCCTCACGCAATGTTGGTGGCAGTCTCTGTTTTTCATGGGCATCCCCATACATTGCAACTAGATGCGGTGCCAATTGGTCCACAAATGCCTTGTAGAATTCACATGTGAACCCATCTGGGCCCGGGGCTTTCCCATTGGGCAGGGATTTGATCACCTCCGTCACCTCCTCCACCGTGACTGGAAGCGATAAATATTCCCTCTGTCTGTCCGACATCCACGCTATTGCTACGTCCTCTAAGTAATCCCTTATCAACTCAGGTGGTTCTGTAGGGCGTGAGGCATACAGTGTTTCATATGTAGTCATGAATTCCCCCAGAATACCCTGTGTGTCGTGTTTTAGCGTCCCCGTGGGATCTTTTACCGCATGCACAGTGTGCGGCCGAGAACCCGAGCAGATCTTAGCTGCCAAACACCTGCCTGGTCTACCACCTTCACCATACTGTCGTGCCGTCGTACGTTTGGTTATATATTTAAGCTCATCTTCAGCATAGGATTGATACTCAGACATTACTTCCCTAATGTTGCCCAGTATTTTTGTGTCGTGTGTCCGCTCATATGCAGTCTCTAGGTCTCGTAATTTATCCTCACGTTGTGTCAGTTGGTGCCTAATATCTTTGAGAATACCTGCAGTAGTGCCCAGGCACACCCCCCGGATAGTAGCTTTAAATGCCTCCCACGGGAGCCCTGGATCATCCACTGCAGGGACGTTAATGTCGAAATATTCCTTAATGGCCTGATGTACGGTAGCCGTATAAACAGAATCCAACAGCGCCCTCGCATTGAACCTCCAGCTATATGGTGGTGGCGCGTAGTGTGGTATATGTAAGGACAGAAGCACCGGGCTATGGTCCGATAGAGTTCTGGGGAGATGAGCAATGGAGCTCGTCCACAACAGCATCTCATCCGAACCCACCCAATAATCCAGACGGGACCAACTACCATGCGCCGCCGAGACGTGTGTGGCTTCCCTGAGATCAGTGTGTCTGGCCCTCCAAATATCCGTCAAATGTCTGTCAACCATGATATCCCTCAGTTTACCCAGCGCCTTCTTGTGCGGTTCAGCCGACCCATCCGATCTGTCAAGCGTATCATTGAGTGCGAGATTAAAATCACCCCTCCAGAGCACGGGAATATCAGGGAGTTCACTTAGTGTTCGCCATATTGTATGATAAAAGTCAGGGTCATCAACATTCGGACCATATGTGTTCACTAACGCTATTTTCTGACCCCGTATCACACCCTGTATAATAATAAATCTCCCGGCGTCATCCATAATAGTGTCTTCCACACTGAACTGTACACCCTTTTTAATTAGGATCATGACTCCTCTGGAATAGGAAGAATATGAGGAGCTTTTTATGACCTCCGCCCATTTTTTCCCTACGTGACCAGGGGAGGCCGGTGTGAGATGCGTTTCCTGCAGTAGGGCAATTTCGATGTGATGCCTGTCTAAATATGCAAATATCTGCCTTATCTTTCTAGGGTTGTTAAGTCCTCTTACATTCCAAGTCAGCAAATTCAAGGGTGTAGCACGCGCTTTCACCTCAGCCATCGGACACAATGCAATCTCCAAGTTTCAGACGGATAATCAAGCACACCATAGCAATCAGAAATAATCAGAAGCATAAAATTGTACAACCGTATGCAATACTGGGGTTCAGCCATGTTTCTCATGCACCATAACCTGCTTAACAGGCCCCAACAATTGTGAACCCACCCCCGCCCACTTTAGCAACCCAACCATGCCAAAGCCATGCCCCACCCCTACAGAACAACATAGTGTAACTTAAATTGGGGAGCACCCGCTGCGGGGATCCACCGAGAACTCACCACTCGATCCATAAAAATGGATGTGATCAGGCAATCGTTATCTATGCGAGGTATCTCAACCACCACCCCCCACGCCCACTCTACATGTCACGATCTTAATAAATCTCAACAAGCCCATGCCAGGATTTAAACGCCACTATGTCCTCTCACAAGGCCAGCCGGTGCACATCACTAATGTAATTTAAGGATTCGCCATCAGCCCACACCACCCTGGCTTCAAGGACCGCACCGCACTTATCTTCGCAATTTAAATCCAGACATCGAAGCAGACACCCTGGCAATCAATTATTGTGGCCTAATGCAATGATCACCCCCACCGCCCAAACACCCATCCTCTGAACACAGTTCACAAATCAGTCATCCCCAGCTCAACAGTTGCAGTTCAGGGAGTCCAAAATAGGAGGACCCGGCACAGACGGAGCCACATCCTTTATGTACACCAGTGTCATTTCACGCCAACCATGTCCGGCCCTCGCTGGTGCACATCGTACTCCAGCGGATCGGTCCTCCACAACAGGGCATGCATAGATCTTACCAGTGCTGGTCCACCAGTGCGCAACAACCACATCGGCCCAGGTCAGTGTTCAGATCAGACTCCTGGCGCTGCTCCACCTGTCGCCGCTCCCTGCGCCTCCCTCCGAGTTGCTTGAGGAATTCCTGCGCCGCCTTCGGTGTCGGGAGGATCGTCTGTCGGCCGTCATGTGTCACGTGGAGTCTCGCCGGATAGAGCACGGCGTAATCAATATTCAAATCACGTAGTCTCTTCTTTGCCGGGTTGAATTCCTTGCGCGCTACTTGAACCACCATCGTGAAGTCCGGGAAGAACTCCAGCGTGTTACCTTGGTAGGTAATTTGCCGTTTCTCGCGAGCCAGCCGTAGAATGGTATCGTGGTCAGAACCCGGGCGACAATCACTCGGGGAGTAGTGCCCGGCTTCGGACGCGGGGCAAGAGTTCTGTGTGAGCACTCCACCACAAAGATAGCCGAGAGATGTTCCATTCTGAACACATCTCGAACCATCTCCTCGATATATGTTTCCATTTTGCCTGTATTTGTGGATTCCGGAATTCCCGCGATTCGAATGTTATTACGTCTCGATCGCGCTTCCAAATCTTCCGCCTTGTTTCGGACAACGTCAAGTAGCTTCTCCATCTCCACGCATTGCCGCTGCGTGCCATGCGACTCGTCCTCCACCGCCGAAATACGGGATTCCGCCTCCTCCAGTCGCACTCCGTGGCCGTCCAGCTTAGCCGACATGTTGTCCACCCGCAGGGTTATGGTGTCTAATTTGCCATTAATGTCCTGCAAACTGCGCTGTATTGCCTGCAACACTCCCTCCATGCCTGCAGATGCCTCCGTGGGAAGCACAGGTTCCGGCACCGGGGGCGTCGCCATTTCTTTCTTTCTCCCGGCAAAACCCTCTCGGCATCCTCGCCGGTCGTTCGGCTCCACCAGTTCAGCCCCAACAGTCGAGCCTACAGCACCTCACAATCATCCGGGCGCCGAAACACGATCCGGCAGGGCCGAGCCTACACAGACAATTCCCGGGCCGCTACACACCAGCGAGTCTGCAGCCGCAGGGCGCCACCATCTTGAACGCGCTGAGCGACGGAGTCCACATTACAGCTTCGAGGGCAATTAACTGCACAAACGCTCGTTTTTAGCACGCCGCTGGTCACTCCACACCTAGCCCAGTGCTTCCGAAATCAGGTCCTGTGGGCCGGAGGGAGACACGGGCTCGCCATGCCCCATATCAAGCCGTTGTTTGCGATTGATCGGCGGAGCTGTCTCACGGGGCAGCCATTCCGCTGTGGGCTCTCTAGCGCCCCCGTTGACAAGAAATTTATAACACAGGTTTTACCTAAAAAGGTTACGACTGGCTACCCTTCATTATTTGATTGCATTCCCTACAATGGGTAAGTGGAACCGAAACCTCCCAAATTGCCCTTGTGATGGAAAGTCACCACAGTCGACATTGCACTTTATACTTTTTTGTAACTTTTATAGAGATATTAGGAAGCATGTTTTACGATCTCATTTTATCGATAGTGAATTGTATTTTTATAAACCTGCTTTTAATTACATCTGTAGTCTAGAAAATGAAAAAGTTTGTAATGCAGCAATTGCAGATTAAAAGAAGAAAAGATAGCTCCCACCTGGAGGCCCAGGCATAGGAAAAGATATAGGTCTTTCAGTACTGATCGACGTATTGTTTATTAAATATTTTTAAAATTGGTTCTTTTTTTATATCTGCAAAACATCGGAATAATTTTTAACGATCTCCTTCAAGACGTTTATGTAATTATGTATTGTGTTTTACCTTGTGTACTGTATAAACAAATATTATGCTAATTAAATAATGACAAGTCGAGCATCAGCGATGACCTGTTGTATCTCTCTGTGTGGCTTTGGCAAACCCACGCATTGCTATTGGGTGTTAGCGGCAGCCTTAAGCAATGCTGGTTTCTTGTTGGTCTATTAAGGCAATTGTCTCTCCTATGTGTAGCTCCTTCCTCCCATGGCGATTTCACTAATGGTTTCTTTTGGTTGTCCTGCAGGAGGAGGCCTTTTGTTTAAGGTACTTGCCACTCCCTCTCAGCCAGGGTGCTTGGACTGGCAGACTTTTTTATTTATTTAAGCTGTTTGGAGATGTGCAGCATCTTTAAGAGTTTATTTTATTTAGTGCATAGAATATTTCCAGGATCATTCACAGGATGTTGAACCGACAGCCGAGGCTCGAACACGGATCCCCAGCTTTTAAGTCTGCAGCTCTGACTGCTGAGCCACGTCCTCTCGCTCTGGGGATCCCTGCTGGAGTCACTCTTTGTTCGCCTCTAGCCACGCCTTAGCAGCAGCTCACTCTCTGGCTTTTTGTTTCATTCCACAGTGCTTTCCAACAGCACCAGCTACATTACACATTTCAGTTTTATTCTGAGTTATAGTGCACCGTTTTCAAAGTTCGCTAGACTGTTTTCAGTTACTACAATTCTGTCTAGCTTGGGTCATGACTTATCTGGCATAGAGTTACTCGGAGTCAGGAGGAGGATGGAAGCACTCAGGACAGGAGCCGCGGTACTATCTATTTAACAGCTCGAAGCAAGAAGTTATTGACTTCAAAGGGAAACCTTGAGTCTAAGGCCTAGTACTCAGTTATGTGGACCGGAGAGAGATGCGTTGATTTGTGAAATGTTGCTCTGTCTACGTGTGTGTGTGTGTGTGTGTGTATGTGAGTGTATGGGTGGGTGCACGTGTGTTGCAATGGTGGCAAAGTTGAAACTCTGAGACCTCTTCTTATTTTTTTGCTCTGCCTCTGAGTCTTCTTGATACACTCCTCATGAAGCTTACCTTCCTTCTGTTCTTCTGCTTGTTTCTAAAATACAATTTGTTTTACAATACACAGGGCTTCTAGTCTCCTCCATGAATAAAAGGTGAAATCTTGGCTCAATACTCCTGCTTACCTACTGGACCAGTCCAGCCAGGCACCCAAGAATGATGGACATTCCTGAGGAGAATGCAGATGCAGTACCTAGGTTTGGAATACTGTATAATCTTCCTTTTAGCAATCATATTTGGAGAACTGTGTGGGTGAGTTCACTCCCAACCTAGAAGACATATGTGATAACTTGGGTCTCGGAGACAGAAGGACTGTTTACAATGCATTTAACTGTGCTGTGTCATACTCATTCCTTTGTTTCTTTCTAGTCATTGCCCAGATGAATGTTATCCTTGTGTAGTGTAAGTCTTTGCCAAACCTTTCCCCAAATCCCCTTTCCTATACATTCATAAAACCCCTTACCCTCCTCTTCCATGGTGTATGATGTATTGAGGTGTGGCTTAATTTACACTATCAATGGATTTCACACTTGGTGGGGCTGATGTGGTGAAAGCCACACCAACTCACTGCAGGATCTTCTAAGCAATAGCCCACACTGGTCCCATATACCCACCAGCACATAAAAGGTGATCCATATTTTAGATATAGAATAAAAACATCAGTCGTCAGCGTCATCATTCAGTCCTTGTGTTACATAACCATAAATTTCTAACCTAAGCTTGCCCATTCCAGACTTTGTGAGGAATTTCTTGTTGTGTTATCATGTAGTAGGGGGTGATATAGTAGTCTGGTCTTAATTCGAACTGAAGCTTTGCTATAATCCACTAACTCTGTGGTTTTATTTCCATTTAGTGGCCTGCAATGGATAATCCTTCCGATTAATCTTACAGTTGGAGCTCACCAGGGTGTAAGTGGGACCTCTCCAATGAAGTTGCGATGCTTTCACTGTTATTGCTAGATCTATATTCTGGTAAGACAACTATGGAGTGAAGTGAACTAGTTGAGTTAGTAAGTAAGTAACTGACTGCTACTGCAAGTAATAATTTAGGTCATGGCAGCATCCCCCCGATGGTCAATATTTAATTTATTCATTTATTTATTTATTTTTATTTGAGGTTTTCTAGAGTGTGAACGTATAAGAGCGCTTTACAGGGATAACACGTTGCATACAGGTTAGGCAAGGTTAACACACATGGATAGGTATAAGGGAAATTACTACATTAGGACAAGGACCACGGTTATATACAATAATCAATACAATACAATAATCAGCCGAGCGACATGTCAGCGATATAAAGAGAAAACCAGCAATTATGTATGAGGGGAGATTATGCATAGGAAGAGGAGAGATGACACAAGGTGGTATGCGCGACAAAAGAGAGTTCTGGGAGGAATTTGCTCATTAGGAAGGTTTTAGCTTCCTTTTTAAAAATTGACAGAGAAGGTATTCTTCTGATGGAGGATGGTAGCAAGTTCCAGATTCTTAGATAGTTAAAGAGGCAAGACTGTATACCATAGCGGTATAATACACTCTTACAAGCACATAAACAGGCTGAACAAAAACTAAAGGCAGCAGTGCAATGTAAAGGTAAAACAAACTGCTTCAGGCATAAATTTCAATAAAATTATAATAAGTTTCCCCTTTATTTTTTTACAAACAAACACATCCTCTCCACCCACAACAGGCCCACCCCTCTCCCCAAACAAACTGACCAAACCCCCAATGTCTAAAAATCTGATACACTCTTCCCACCCTCTCCATTCACAAGTCCCACCCGCCAAACCCCAAAATTAAAAACAGGACTAGAAGAGGGCATTGTCCACTGGGTCCAGAGCTGGTCCGGGCCCTGCTCCATCCTGATGAGCCGGCTCTCCTTCCTTAGCATCTAGCCGCTACAGAATGTGCCGCAGTAATGGCCTGTCAAAGTGGGAGAGGGTGGCAGCAGGTGTGGTCAGCTGGAGGCAGCCCCGGCAGTGGGATGTCTGGGAGGCTGGAGGAAGAGGATGTCCGGCTGCACTGGAGCTCGGCTTTGACTTTCTCCATGACTCCCAGCTGCCAGTGTCCCTGCTGGATACGGTCAAGCCACTGCCACTGCAGACAGGCTGCTATCTCCTGCGGGTGGGTGGTATGGGTGGATCAGAAGGAGTAGCTACATTGACAAAAGAATTTGTAAATAATGCTCTGTGCAAACAATTGTTTTAAATTAGTGGACGGCACAGTAGCAGTACATTGCTGGAACCCTAGGGCAATTGGAATTTGATTTGATTATGTTGATTATGATTAGGAGAGTCACCGACCACTTTTATTCCACACATGCCTCACATAAAAAGTATCGATTGTGTGGCAGAAAAGTATCAGGGGAGAATAGCACCAGATTTTAAAAGAAAAACTATGATTTTCTTTTCTTCTATAGGGTTTTCAAGTTACTAAACAGACACTGTAAGAGGAAAAATTACTGCTTTTCCTTTGCTTCATTGCCTATAGCTCAGCATTCGACCACGTAGACCGCACATGGTTATGGCAGAAACAAAAAAAATGGGATAAAGCACCAGCCCTCTTAAACCAGCCTGATCTTAGTACTTACGGATACCTGGTTCAAAATCAGGATTGGAGCCGGAACACACCCTTCCAGGCGCATTAACAGCACCAAAGGGCTAAAACAAGGGTGTGTCCTAGCTCCCACCCTCTTTAACCTCTTCATGGATGACCTTCCGGTGATACTGGTTAAAAGCATATCATATGCCCTGAAACTTGGAAACATGTCCCTTTCTAACCTCCCCTACGCGGATAACCTGGTCTTAATAAGTAGAACGCCAATCGGATTACAGCACCTACTGGATACTAATAAAGATTTCTCACAAGCAAACACTCTTCATATCAACTTAAGCAAAACAAAAGCAATGGCAATAAATTACGCTAATAAGAAAGAGCTGTATTGGCATCTCGAGGTGCATCGCCTAGAACCAGTAACCGAATACATATACCTCAGAGTCTTACAAGACAGCAGAGGCTCTTACATCTCTGCGGCAAAAAGGCACCACAACAATAGCTATGAAACCTCTTAAAAAAGCACTACCAGCCTGACCATAAATCCACTATTTCAGGTCCCACAGGCTAAACTACTGCCAATGTTAACTTACTGAAGTGAGCCATTGCAAGGGAGGGATGCAATCGATTTGGACAAAATCATCATCAGTGCATATAGAATGATTTTTCACTTCCTGAACTACACTTCCCCAGCCCAAATACAGCTAGCATTCGGCCTACAGTAACAGACCATGGCCAGAAGGGGGAGTTCATAAAAAGCTGGTATAAGATCAGGAGAGCAGAGCAAGGCTCATTGAATTCACACCTCTGGGCTGAACCAGAGAGTACCTCCTAGACTCCCTATCGAAACTAGGCCTGACGAATTTATGGAAGATCCCTGCAACTCACCTGAGCTTCAAAAAAGCAGAAACGAAAGCCACAAAAACAATATTCTTCAAAGACAAAGCAATTTTGGCAAAAAGGGCACACGTCTGGTCTGTTCTCAATGATTAAACAGTCGTCAAACCACAACCATAGCTAAGTGCAGGATTGAATATTATGGCGAAGGAGACATTTTAAGACACTGCCTGAGCACACTTCCGATACTCCTGAACCTACCTCCCTGGAAAAGGAAACCTGGAGAGCACACCTGCCACCTTTGCGGAAATGGAAGTGAGGATCTTGTGCGCATAATCTGCATCTGCTCAAGCCTACAGGACGTCATAAGCACAATGCTCCGCTCCGTCTTCAATCAAGAAGGCATTACGTCCTGTAGGCAGGCATTGAAGCTCTGCTTCAACCCAACCGTCACTCAACTAAACTGCTGTTTCACAAGATTACTCAGCACAGCAGAAAGGAGACTGGCCCAAACGCTACTTTACAATGAAGCAATAGGCAAGTAAAATAACAACTGGGCCACAAGTAATCTTCACTCTCCAAACATGAGCAAGCCAGGCCGCTGCTATAACTTTTAACTCCTCTTAAAAGCCATCACTCTATGCAATATGCACATAAAACTCCCACGCAACAAACCAGTTTAAGCTGACAAAACTGGAAAATCAAATAAGCATCCACAAACCACAATGCATCATAAAACCCAACTAAAGGAGTATTCTGCACAACAAACTTTTGCACAACAAACTCTTTGCAGCCTGTACTTTATGACAGTTCTAATACTTTTTAGGTCTCGCCTGAGCCAGTACATGCGCTGCCCTGCAAGAAATTTAGTAGGTGGGTTTTCAAAGTGCTACCCCACGCTTTGCCTGGCCTAGCGCTTGCGTTCACGCGAGCGTGCACGCGCACAGCCACCATGTGGCTTTCATGACTCATTAAGCCTTGCTCTCCCAAGCGCCTCGCTCTGCCCCTCCCCCACCACAGAGCACGTCCCTGCCATCACTTTCGCTTTCTCTGTGTGAAAGTTTTTAAAGATAAACAATGAAGAGAATTGTTGCTGATTTTAAAAAGGGGCTCCTACTACCAGATAAAGTTTCACATTTTAATTAACCTGAACACACCCGGGCGGCCTCAAGATCTGGGAGGTAAACAACGGTAAATCCACAAACCAAGGAACCATTTGTACAGTAAGCAAACTAAAGATGGGGCCTGTGTAAACAGGCATTGTTTAGGAGGACAGATTAACATTTTGCATACAGTGTTAACTCCCGGAAAACACATTAAGGGATTAACACCTCTGATTTATGAAATTGAAGGGTGATAGGAGGAACAATAGACTGACAGCTTTGTGGAAACGGCAGCGTTTGACCGCACAAAGGGCCTGTTAAACTGCTCGAAATGAAGAATTACATGGAACAATGGACTCTCAGACGCTCTCTCACAGACTTTCACAGACACTCTCTCACAGACTTTCACAGACACTCTCTCACAGACTCTCACAGACACTTTCTCACACTCTCACAGACATTCTCACAGACACTCTCACAGACTCTCACAGACACTCTCTCACAGACTCTCACAGACACTCTCTCACAGACTCTCTCACAGACACTCTCTCACAGACACTGACTCACAGACGCTCACTCACAGACACTCTCTCACAGACACTCTCACAGGCACTCTCATAGACACTCTCACAGACACTCTCTCACAGACTCTCACACTAGTTACTTTTCTTACTGCACGACTGATGCCCCCTCGTTGGCTGGAATGAAAGTCCCCTTGCTCATGTTCGCGGACGATACGCTCCTTATTTCAAAAACCCGACAGGGGCTTCAACTGGCCCTTTCTAGGTTTGAGTTATTCTGCCGCGAACATGAGCTGGAGGTCAACGTGGGGAAGACCAAATTTATGGTCCTTCGAGGCCCACGCTCAGTTAAAGCTAGGGTTGTTATGGGTGGTGTAAGGTTGGAACAGACTCCTACATTTACATATTTGGGGGTCACCTTTAGTGACAACCTAAGTTGGGGGCCCCAGATAGAATTGCTTAGTTTAAAGCACTCACAACTAGGTGGTGCCCTATTAAAGGAACACAGGCAATCCTGCACAAAACCCATCGCACCTGTGATACAAATTTATGGGTCTAAAATCCTCCCTGCAGTTATGTATGGTGCCGAGTTATGGGGGTTTAGTCATCTAGACTCCCTGAGGGTGGCCCAAAACAATTTTTTGAGGTCATTGACAGGGCTACCCTCCTCTACCCCACGCATCCCCTTGCTATTCGATCTGGGATGTCAACCCATTGAGGATATGATCCGGTATAGGCCCCTGGCGTTCTGGCGACGCCTTTGGACTACTCCGGAGTTATCCCTTTATGCTAAGGCGCTACATGAGGTAAAGGATATGAGGGGTTCCCATAGAATCCGTTGGCTCTCAGAAATCAAACTTATACTGACAGAAATGGGCATGGGTGACTTGTGGTCCAACCCTGCGTCGGCTTTCTTCCCCCCAAAAAAATCCTTTAGGGAAGCTTATTGGCTATGGGCTTCACACAAACGATACACTCTTTCTACTGGTAGTTCCCTGACCACAATCTATCTGTCTACTAAGGATCAATCATCTCTTGAAGCATATTGGGATGTAATAACCAAAAAGCTGGATCAGAAATTATACCACCAATTCAGAATTGGTACCCTCCCTTTATGCTCCCTCACTTCTAGTTGGACATTAAATGGCACCGACAAATGCCCAACCTGTATAAACTTGGTTGAAACAGAAGATCACTTCTTATTTGTTTGTCCAGCATATCACCAACCTAGACGAGTCTGGCTGCGACCTGTGTGTCGTGAACTAGGTGTCAGATCAGCCCAGGCCGCTAGAAGGATCTTAAAAACTGATACATCCTCTCTTGTGGTCATCGGTTTAGCCAAATACATTAGTTGGGCGTGGCTTTTACGGAAAAGATTAAATATCACCACTGGTCATATATATTATAGCGTAGCATTACCCCCCTATTTGTAGAATGAGTTTCAAGTCGATGTCAAATGTAATATTTAATACCTTTTTATTATTGATTTTAACCTGTTATTTATTAAATGGTTTTTTACTCTCAATGTTATAAATTTTATATCAATTTGAATTGTATTGATGAATTTTAATATGTCTTTTAAGATGAAACATTCGAAATAAAGACTATTCTGACTTGACTCTCACACTCTCAGACTCACAGACACTCTCTCACAGACTCTCACAGACACTCTCTCACAGACACTCTTTCACAGACTCTCACAGACACACTCTCGCAGACTCTCACAGAAACTCTATCACAGACACTCTATCACTGCCACTCTCTCACAGACACTCTCTCACAGACTTTCACAGACACTCTCACAGACTCTTTCTCACAGACACTATCTCAGACTCAGACACTCTCTCACAGACTCTCTCACAGACTCTCACAGACACTCTCTCACAGACACTCTCTCACAGACACTCTCTCACAGACACTCTCTCACAGACACTCTCTCACAGACTCTCACAGACACTCTCTCAGATTCTCATAGACACTCTCACAGACTCTCATACTCTGTCACACTCTCAGACACTCTCTCACAGACACTCTCAGACACTCTCTCACACTCTCTCACAGACACTCACTCACAGACACTCTCTCACAAACTCTCACACTCTCTCACAGACACTCCCTCACAGACACTCTCACAGACACTCTCTCACAGATTCTCTCTCACAGACTCTCTCTCACAGACTCTTTCACAGATCCTCTCACAGACACTCTCTCAGACTCACAGACACTCTCTCACAGACTCTCACAGGCACTCTCTCACAGACTCTCACAGACACACTCTCACTGACACACTCTCACAGACTCTCACAGACACTCTCTCACACTCTCACAGAAACTCTCTCACAGACACTCTCTCGCAATCTCTCACAGACACTCTCACCTTCTCTCTCTCACAGACACACTCTCACAGACACTCTCTCACAGACTCTCACAGACACTCTCACTTACACTCTCTCACAGACACTCTCTCACAGACACTCTCTCAGACAGACTCTCACAGACACTCTCTCACAGACTCTCACAGACACTCTCTCAGACACTCTCTCACAGACACTCTCACAGACAGTCTCTCACAGATTCTCTCTCACAGACTCTCTCTCACAGACTCTTTCACAGATCCTCTCACAGACACTCTCAGACTCACAGACACTCTCTCACAGACTTTCACAAACACTCTCTCACAGACTCTCACAGACACACTCTCACAGACACACTCTCACAGACACTCTCTCACACTCTCACAGAAACTCTCTCACATACACTCTCTCACAGACAATCTCTCACAGACACTCTCTCACAGACACTCTCTCACAGACTCTCACAGACACTCTCTCACAGACACTCTCTCACAGACTCTCACACTCTCTCACAGACACTCTCTCATAGACTCTCTCACACTCTCTCACAGACACTCTATCACAGACTCTCACAGACACTCTCACAGAGTCTCACAGACACTCTCTCAGACTCACACACACTCTCTCACAGACTCTCACAGACACTCTCACAGACACTCTCTCACAGTCTCTCACAGACACTCTCTCACAGACTCTCACAGACACTCTCTCACAGACTCTCTCAAAGACACTCTCTCACACTCTCTCACAGACACTCACAGACTCTCTCTCACAGACACTCTCTCACAGACTCTCACAGACACTCTCTCACCGACTCTCACAGACACTCTCTCACAGACACTCTCTCACAGACTCTCACAGACACTCTCTCGCAGACTCTCACAGACACTCTCTCACAGGCACTTTCTCACACACTCTTTCTCTCTCAGACAGACTCTCACAAACTCTCACAGACACTCTCTCACAGACTCTCACACACACTCTCTCACAGACACACTCTCACAGACTCTCACAGACACTCTCTAACAAACTCTCACAGACACTTTCTCACGGATTCTCACAGACACTCTCCCAGACACTCTCTCACAGACACTCTGTGAGAAGTTGGCCTGATATATGCTGTCCACTAGTTCTAGTGGGCACCTTGTATCAGTCCAAACAACCCCTTATTGGTTATAGGTTAAAGACAACCTTTATTGAAAGCTATCCTAGTGGTAGCTATGGAGAGCAGCCTTTAGGCTAAGTCTTAAGGAATGTAAAGCAGCTTGTTTTACCAGTCTATAATCTCTTGAGTCACTAAATGAAAGATATCCACACCAGGTATATATATAAAATATATGTATGTATTACTAAACACACCCTCCTAGTCTCTTTATGAGACAAGAGGTCAAAACACATAAGTTACACTTCAATAATCACAGTAAAATAGCACAAATACACGTCAGGCCCTAGGGGCGAGCCAAGACATATACAAAAATAGTGGTATAAGAACCACGACTTAACTAGACACAAGGCCTAGAGCCTGTAGAATAGCTGGGACCCCAAGGAATCACCCAAGGTAGTGACACAGGGGACCCACGCGGGCCGGGTGCAGTGTGTGAACACAGCCGCGAGCTCCCATTAGCTTCTATGGGGAAAGTCACGGTTAGATTAGGGACACTTAGAAATGAGTCACGACCAAACTCTTTTGGACTTAGGAAGTTCTAGGGCTAGCACCCATCTCTTGAAGCATATTGGGATGTAATAACCAAAAAGCTGGATCGGAAATTATACCACCAATTCAGAATTGGTACCCTCCTTTTATGCTCCCTCACTTCTAGTTGGACATTAAATGGCACCGACAAATGCCCAACCTGTATAAACTTGGTTGAAACAGAAGATCACTTCTT
The DNA here is from genome assembly GCF_964204655.1 of Triturus cristatus. Lineage (NCBI taxonomy): Eukaryota > Metazoa > Chordata > Amphibia > Caudata > Salamandridae > Triturus > Triturus cristatus. The sequence goes on from NC_140589.1 coordinate 1,701,352, forward strand.
ATTTGTTTGTCCAGCATATCACCAACCTAGACGAGTCTGGCTGCGACCTGTGTGTCGTGAACTAGGTGTCAGATCAGCCCAGGCCGCTAGAAGGATCTTAAAAACTGATACATCCTCTCTTGTGGTCATCGGTTTAGCCAAATACATTAGTTGGGCGTGGCTTTTACGGAAAAGATGAAATATCACCACTGGTCATATATATTATAGCGTAGCATTACCCCCCTATTTGTAGAATGAGTTTCAAGTCGATGTCAAATGTAATATTTAATACCTTTTTATTATTGATTTTAACCTGTTATTTATTAAATGGTTTTTTACTCTCAATGTTATAAATTTTATATCAATTTGAATTGTATTGATGAATTTTAATGTCTTTTAAGATGAAACATTCGAAATAAAGACTATTCTGACTTGACTCTCACACTCTCAGACTCACAGACACTCTCTCACAGACTCTCACAGACACTCTCTCACAGACACTCTTTCACAGACTCTCACAGACACACTCTCGCAGACTCTCACAGAAACTCTATCACAGACACTCTATCACTGCCACTCTCTCACAGACACTCTCTCACAGACTTTCACAGACACTCTCACAGACTCTTTCTCACAGACACTATCTCAGACTCAGACACTCTCTCACAGACTCTCTCACAGACTCTCACAGACACTCTCTCACAGACACTCTCTCACAGACACTCTCTCACAGACACTCTCTCACAGACACTCTCTCACAGACTCTCACAGACACTCTCTCAGATTCTCATAGACACTCTCACAGACTCTCATACTCTCTCACACTCTCAGACACTCTCTCACAGACACTCTCAGACACTCTCTCACACTCTCTCACAGACACTCACTCACAGACACTCTCTCACAAACTCTCACACTCTCTCACAGACACTCTCTCACAGACACTCTCACAGACACTCTCTCACAGATTCTCTCTCACAGACTCTCTCTCACAGACTCTTTCACAGATCCTCTCACAGACACTCTCTCAGACTCACAGACACTCTCTCACAGACTCTCACAGGCACTCTCTCACAGACTCTCACAGACACACTCTCACTGACACACTCTCACAGACTCTCACAGACACTCTCTCACACTCTCACAGAAACTCTCTCACAGACACTCTCTCGCAATCTCTTACAGACACTCTCACCTTCTCTCTCTCACAGACACACTCTCACAGACACTCTCTCACAGACTCTCACAGACACTCTCACTTACACTCTCTCACAGACACTCTCTCACAGACACTCTCTCAGACAGACTCTCACAGACACTCTCTCACAGACTCTCACAGACACTCATTTTGTCATATCTAAGTGGAGATGCCGCGGCATGGTCGATGCCGATAGTTTCGTGAGATGATCCATTATTGCAGAATTTTGATGAGTTCAAGAAAGAATTTCTGAGAATTTTTGACCGAAGACAGATTTCTCAAGCTGTAGATAACGAACTATTAGAGCTGAAGCAGGGAAATAGAGACTTAGTGGCTTATCTTGCTCAGCTCAACAAACTAGTAATGGAAACAGATTGGCCGGAGAACAAGAGGACAGCAATATTCTATCGAGGCCTGCGAGATGAACTAAAGGATGGGTTGGCTCAAATGCCGAACCGTCCAACTGAAATTTCCGCCTTAATAGACCTGGTACTAGAACTGGATTTCCGGCAGGGAGAGCGAAGGGGAGAGAGAAGACAAGAATACAGAAGTACTGTTCCGCATTTCGACAGAGCGAAAGCTGAAGCAGGAAGGGGCACAGAAGGAATCTCAGGATCTGAACCTATGCAAATAGGAACCATACGGGGGCCGCTTACTAAAGAAGAAAAGGAGAAAAGGCGAGTCAGCAATTTATGTATGTACTGTGGATCTAGTGGGCATTTTGTGCGGAATTGTCCAAAAAAGCCAAAGAGTTCATGTAAGCCGAAGGAAAACTCGCAGCACCACCTGTAGAAGGAGTTGTGCAGGTGGATGCGAATCTAAAATCAACTCCCCAGGAACATCGGTTGGCGAATACTTTACAGTCGTCTTCCCCCCATTTGATTCTATCTGTGACAATCCGGTTCAGACAAGAAACTATGAAAGGAGTAACGGTGATGGTGGACTCAGGAGCCACAGGTAATTTCTGCGATCTGAAATTCGCAGCAAAAATTGGGCTGCAAGCAATCGCCAAGGATAGAAGTGAACCAGTTAGAGCGATTGATGGTACCAATCTATCCTCAGGGCCTATCACAAGTCACACAGAATTAGTGGAGCTGATTCAAGAGAATGGGCATAGAGAAGCTTTACACTTTAATTTAATTGATGCCCCTCAATTTCAACTTATATTGGGGCTTCCATGGCTCACGGAGCACAATCCTTCAATTAATTGGAATGACAGAACAATTGAAATGAACTCAGCATATTGCAGGGAGAACTGTTTTGGAGCTTTCAAGGAAACAAGTAAACTGAACCCGGCTCACGCCTTATGCTCAGCAGAAGTTTCTGTGTGCGTAATAAAGACGCAATCAATACCACCAGAATATCAAGATTTCGAGGACGTTTTCAACGAACAGGAAGCGGAGCAACTGCCGCCTCATCGTGTTTACGACTGCAAGATAGACCTAGAGCCAGGGGCGAATTTGCCTTGCAATCGAGTGTACGCCTTAACCGAACGAGAGAATCATCACCTGAGAGAATATATCGACAAGTACCTGGCCAATGGATTTATACGTCCATCCCAATCTCCAGTGTCCTCGCCACTATTTTTTGTGCCTAAGAAGGAGCAGGGAGAGTTGAGAATGTGTATTGACTATAGAGCCATCAACCGAATAACAAAGAAGAACAGGTATCCTCTTCCTCTGATCTCCGTCTTATTTGACCAGATCAAAGGAGCACAGATATTCACGAAGTTGGATTTAAGAGGAGCGTATCACCTTATTCGAGTTAGAGAGGGAGACGAGTGGAAGACGGCCTTCAGGACTCGCTTGGGGCTACTTGAATACCAGGTTATGCCCTATGGGTTGTGTAATGCACCTGCAGAGTTCCAACACTTTATAAATGATGTACTCAGTGAGTTTATTGATCAATGTGCAATTGTGTATATCGACGACATACTGATTTATTCAAAGGATACGCAGAAGCATCAAACACAAGTTCGAGGAGTTTTACAAAAACTGCGAGAGAACAAATTATTTGTCAAGTTGGAGAAATGTGCCGTTGGAGTTCCACAGGTAGAATTTTTGGGCTTCGTGATTTCGCCAACAGGAATTCATATGGACAAACGGAAAATTCAAGCAGTACAAGAATGGAAGTCACCTACTAGTGTCAAGGAAGTCCAAGCGTTTATTGGGTTTGCAAATTTTTATCGGAGATTTATTGGAGAATTCTCTTGACGAATACTACCTTTGACTCGACTACTGAAGAAAGGGGCACGATTCGAATGGTCGGAAGAAGCAGAGCAAGCCTTTAAGGATTTGAAGATTGAGTTCACCACGGCACCCATTCTCCTTCATGCCGATCCGATGGAGCCCTTTTATGTTGAGACTGATGCCTCGGACCTAGCGATTGGAGGGGTTCTCTCTCAAAGGAATAAGGAAACTGGCCAATTACACCCGGTGGCTTATCGTTCTAGGAAGTTGACACCAGCTGAAATTAATTATACAATTAATAAAACACGCCTTCAAGGAGTGGAGACATTATCTAATGGGAGCCCACCATGTGGTAACAGTTTACACAGATCATCGTAACTTGAAATTCCTGAAGTCAGCCAGAACCTTGACACCTCGCCAACTTCGTTGGTCACTGTATTTTGCTGATTATGATTTCGTGATAACTTATCGGCCGGGTGCACAGAATGGAAAGGCGGATGCCTTGTTCAGGTTGGAAACCGGAGAAGAAAGAAGACCACAAAATGCTGAAGTGATAATTCCGGAAGCCAAGATTGTCGGCGCCGTAGACATACTGAACTTTAAAGAAAAAGTAAAGCAAGCTCTAACCCCAGAAGAAAAGCAGAAGTGGGCGCAACTAGAGCCTGGGAGAGAAGTTCGAGATGAACTACCATTTAAAGAAGGTGCTTTGTATTTGCCGACTACTGCGTTGCAGGAACAAGCCCTACAGGAATGTCATGATCACTTGTTGGCTGGGCACAAGTGAGAGTTCAAGACAGCAGATTTAATCAAAAGAAAATATTGGTGGCCACTGATGAGTAAGGACATTGAACAATATGTAAAGACTTGTGAGATATGCGCTCAGGGAAAATCAGAACGGCACGCTCCCCAGGGGCTATTGCAACCTCTGCCCATTCCTCCTCATCCTTGGCATACAATTACCCTAGACTTAATTACAGACTTACCATCCTGTCATGGGACAAATACAATACTAGTAATAGTAGATGCATACACGAAGATGACACATTTCTTGGCCTTAAAAGGAATCCCTACAGCGAAACAGTTAGCAAGTCATTTTAGTACACAGATTGTCAGGTTACACGGAATACCCAAGGTCATAATATCTGACCGGGGAACCCAATTTGTCTCACATTTCTGGAAGGCCTTTATGAAAGGTTTAGGAGTAGAAACCCGTTTCTCCACCAGTTTCCATCCGGAGACGGATGGACAAACAGAAAGAGTGAACCAGGAATTGGAGCAATATTTACGGTTGTTCTCGCTGAAACAGGATGGAGAATGGCCGGACTACTTGTGGACAGCAGAATTCGCTCATAATAACGCGAAGAATGTGTCCACTGGGTATTCTCCGTTCTACTTAAACTATGGTAGACATCCAAATTCATTAGTACAATATGTGGAGCTTTCAGTCCCAGCAGTCAAGGATTTGGTGACTCATTTAAATTCAGTGCATGAATTAGCATCAAAGAATCTCGAACAGGCTAAGGAGAAATATAAGAAGTACGCAGATAAGAAAAGAAAGATACCTCCTCCACTAGAAATTGGAGATAAAGTCTGGTTGAATACAAAAAAGTTACGACTAAAAGGGAACCGGAAATTCCAGCCACGATTTATTGGTCCTTACCCTATTGCAGAGCAGATTAATCCAGTGATTTATAAATTGACCCTGCCCTCCAAATTCAAGATACACCCTGTGTTTCATGTTTCCCTTTTGAAGAAGGCAGTTCCTAATTTGAGAAAGGAATTAGTTCCAAAACCAATTCAGCTAGATACAGGAGTGGAGTTCGAGGTAAAAGAAATTCTGGACTCAAAATTAGTTAGAGGAAAACTGTATTATTTGGTAGATTGGAAAGGCTACGGTCCTGAGGAGCGGTCTTGGGAATTAGATTCAGATGTTCATGCTCCTAGACTAATAAGACTTTTCTATCAGCGCAATCCAACCAAGCCCAGAGTGGGAGGACCATCCTTGGTGGGGGGTACTGTCAGGATCCATAACGTGAGTTCCAAAACGAAGCGCAAGGGATTAAGTTCAAGAGGCGCTTCGGTGTGGAATAAGCTTCAGTGGTCGAGTTGGTGGCATGCCCGCAATTCCAAGATGGCCGCTAAGGCGCTGGGGTCTGCGGTCTAGTTGTTAGGAAATTCAGAGAGACTGTGTGACGCGCGCACGCCTGAAGTATTGCGCACTTCACTAAGACATTCCCTCAGAGAAGTCAGGTTCCGCGAGTGTTCCCAGTTTGAAGTGAATTCTTTTAGAGTAGAAGTTTTTTTTTAGAGCAACCCTTGGTGAACCATTCTTAGACAAGAATCCGATACTTACCGAAGAAGAAAGGAAGATGCTTGGAATCCGAGAAGGACTACTTACGGGAGTCGAATACGGAGTCACCTCGTCTCTTCAGAAAACGAGTGAAGACTTCAGCCGCGCCCTGAAAAAGAACAAGCAGAAAGCTAAGTGAATTATAGGAAGAATTTACAGGCACATTAATGTCAAATAATGTTTAGTGATGAAGAACTGCTAATAATAATTAAAGACTTACTGTCGTGAGCAGCGATAAGCGTTCAGAGTCCTGTAAGAGAAAAAGAAAACATTTATGAATTTTGTGAAAAGGCCTAGAGAGATGAAAAGACAACAAACAGACTAAGAAAAGTAAACTAGAGAAGAAACGAGATAGACTCACCAGAGTTAACCCAACACAGTGATAACCTGAGGAGAGAAAACACAGGAAGAGATTATCAAAAAGACGACAGCTTAGAATATAAAAGAAAAAGCAGAATAAAGAAAGAACTACGAGATGAAAGAGAAAGCTACCACTAAATTAAAACTACTGGTAGGTTTTTAAAAAGAGAAAGAGCAGAAGCATAACATATAAAAGATTGAAAAGGTTTGACTAATAGATACATGTTTTACAGATAAGTAGCAACAGCAATAACAAGAAAAGAAGAAGTCAGAGTCTGACAGGAAGAGCAGCACAGAGTTCAGGATTCTGGGTAGGTAGCGAACACAAGAGAAAAGAAAGGAAAAAGATACGATAGAGTAGAGAGGGAGAAATAATAAATTGTTGTGTGTTTAGTTACCTTTAGGAGTCTTCAGTAGCAGACCGAAAGCAGAAGAAGAATTCCAGATAGGAATCCAGAAGGTCCAGAACCAGTCTCTTCTTATTGTTTATTATTTTATCCACTTTCCCCCTTTCCCCTCACTAATCAGTTGGCGCCAAAGCATATCTTGGGGCCGAGTGGTTGGTAGGTGGAGTTGGGAAGCTAGCGACTTCTGTTCCTGTGCAAGACAACAGTAATCAGCGAGAAGCTGAAGGTGAGCTCTGACACACAGACTCTGACAGACACTCTCTCACAGACACTCTCTCACCGACACTCTCTCACAGACACTCTCTCACAGACTCTCTCACAGACACTCACTCACAGACTCTCACAGACACTCTCTCACAGACTCTCACAGACACTCTCTCACAGACTTTCACAGACACTCTCTCACAGACTCTCACATACACTCTCTCACAGACTCTCACAGACACTCTCTCACAGACTCTCACACACACTCTGTCACAGACACTCTCTCACAGACTCTCACAGACACTCTCTAACAGACTCTCACACACACTCTCTCACAGACAATCTCTCACAGACACTCTCTCACTCCCACTCACAGACTCCCTCTCACAGACTCCCTCTAACAGACTCCCTCTCCCACTGACTGACTCACTTTCACTGACTGACTCACTCTCACTGACTGACTCACTCTCTCTCACTGACTGGCTCACTCTCTCTCACTGACTGGCTCACTCTCTCTCACTGACTGGCTCACTCTCAGTGACTGACTCTCTCTCACTGACTGACTCTCTCTCACTGACTCTCTCTCACTGACTCTCTCTCCCTGACTCTCTCGCACTGACTCAGCGCCACCACAGCAGCACTCAGCAGCACCACAGCATCACTCAGCAACACCACAGCATCACTCAGCAATACCACAGCATCACTCACGGCCAACACAGCATCACTCATGGCCAACACAGCATCACTCACGGCCAACACAGCATCACTCAACACCAACACAGCATCACTCAGCACCACCACAGCATCACTCAGCACCACCACAGCATCACTCAGGGCCACAACAATATCACTCAGCGCCACCACAGCATCACTCAGCACCACCACAACATCACTCAACACATCAGTATCACTCAGCATCACCTTTGGAAAGGTACACCACCACATCATCATCACTCAGCAAGACCTAAGTATCATTCAGCATCACCTCAGCATCGTCTCAGCACCAGTCACCACCACCACCACCACTACCACCACTACCACCTCAACATCACTCAACACCACCTCAGCCTGCTCTCGGAATCTGCCATCTGTTGATTCTCCCCTAGCGTCTGGCCGCTGCTAGTGTTATAATACAGGTACTAGTTCACAACCTTCAACCTCCAATTGTTCATGCCCTCTCAAAAAAAAACTTTAACAAGCATTGCAAGAACATAAGAAAAATGAGGAAATATTTTATTGTACATACATTTTTTAATATGGTCGTTCTGTTGGACATAATGCCTTCTTGGTCATATATAAGGTAACAAAAATGCTTCTGGCACTTTTTTATTACAACTTTTCAGCATGCTGCCCAGCAGTCACACTTCTCTACAGCACAGCTTAAAAACATTGGCAAAGTTAATAGCTCTGCCTAAACACTTATAAGGCCCCAAAGGCGAGACCTATTGGCTATGCCAATGCTTGTTTAATATCTTATTTTGTGTTATGTAAATAAATGTGTAAAGTGACATGTGTATTCAAACAGTTTTTATTAATCATGCATAATAAATGTCTTTGTACCTCTTTGCAAAACACCCAGGCACCCAGGCACACACTGATGCATACACTGACACAATAAAAATACAGTCAGCTCCTAAATGAATCCAATAGTGGTTCTAAAAAGAACCTTTTATTTTTTCAAAGTTTCTTTTACTGTTTTTTTTATTTTTTTGTTGTTTTTATATTTCCTAAAGAATAACTAAACGGGGTAAAAAAAACTGTAAGAAAAGGTAAATGCAAAGAAGCAGCTTGCTTCATTTTTCAAAAAGCATTATCAATCAACTGGAGGAACCAATCAAATCAATGAACAGCGATGTTTTTGGCACAACAAGTACGTGGCAGTTGATACTGTAAGTGACCATGCTATGGAGTTCTGCACAGCTAGCTGGTATAGTTATTTGTAGAGCAGATGATGGTAGTCCAGAAGATGTAGCAGAGCTAGACTCCCCTGATGCACCAGCTCTCTTCCACATTATGCTAGTGTACACTCTCTCGTGTATTGTCTTGAGGTGTTTCCCCATGCTTCTAGTACCCTGAGAGTACTTTTTAGCAGTCGCTCATGACAACTGCTTGCCACAAATAGTCAATTTGACGTATTTGGCAGTCATATTTTTCTGCTGAAGGGATAGTGAAGTGTTTCCAAACATCACTTTGTTGTTTAGGTGGTGTAGATTAGTCCTCCTCCTCTTGAACAATGTGGATCTTTCTCCTGCTGAGAGGTTGAAGCTTCTGCCATTTCTCCCAGCAACAGATGACCACTCCTTCTGGATCCTCTTTGAACAGAGTTCAATAGAGAAATAACTGTTTTGTGTGTGGCTGGCATGTATATGGGTGGGGTCCAAAAGTACCCAATCAGTTTTAACTGTGTCATCGAGCGGATTTCTTAATCCTGTCCGTAGATTCGCAATTTCACGTAACTCGTACAATGTCTACATCTAAAAAAAAAATCAAATATAGAGTGCCAATCATATACTTCCATATATATTTACCCTGATGTCATGAATCAAAAGAGGCACATATTATAGTTAAACTATTGTTTTTAATTTTAGTCGACACCACAGTACCGGAATTGTGGATTAATTTCGATTACGTGATTAGAACAAAAACTTCCTGTCTATGTTTGCGGGCTTGCAGAGGCACTGCAGATCCAAACAATGTATCAAAAAAATAAATAAAACTAATTTAATTACATTTACAAGAATATTCTATATTCTAAGTTAACTAGATATTAAGGGCCCGATTCACAGAAGTAATGTGAGACAAATTCCTAACTTTACGACTTTCGGTATTCACAAAAGGCATTTAGGAGTAGTAAAGTTATGATTTTGTCTTAAGTTTGTCTTAAGTCTGTCTTAAGTTTGTCTTAAGTTTGTTTTAATTCTGTCTTAAGTTTGTCTTAAGTTTGTCTTAATTCTGTCTTAAATTTGTCTTAAGTTTGTCTTAAGTCAGACTTAAGACAAAATGCTAACTTTACTACTACTAAATGCCTTCTGTGAATACCAAAAGTAGTACGTTTAGGACTTTATCTCAGATTAGTTCTGTTAACCCCATAGTTTTTATGTTTCAAAAAGAAAATAGAGTAAATTTGAAAAATAAATATCTCTAATTAAATAATAAATCCTAATATTTTGTACAATAATTAATATTAAAAATAAACTTCATAAATTAACAGAAGCAACAAAAGATTACATATACATAATAGTTTAGAAATAGATTTTGAAAAACCTAATAGTTTCACTGAAAAAAATCAAACGTTAAAGGGTCGTTATAGTCAGGAAATAGGAATTGAAAAAACCTTAGAAATTCACTGAAAAAAACAAAGGTTACACCAACGTTATAGTTAAGCTCAGCTTTGACACATACAAAACCAGTGAAATTTAGCAGTTATATTTACCTAAGCTAACTATAACTTCCGCTCCTACAATGCACTGCTTAGACCTCACATATTACAGCACTCATGACATGGTCAGTGACATCACTGATGACATCACTGATGACATCTCAAATGACATCACTGATGACATCAAGATACATTTTAAAAATCTTTTTGTCTGATGCAGTGGAGGTCAGGGCTAACAATTCTTCCCTATGATGCACCAGTCATGAGTAAGTGGGTTGTTGGATACTGAAATGAACCCATCAATATATATGGTCTCACAAACACAGGTCTCTTGTAGGCACAAAGTATAAAAATCCCTTATGAGATCATTCCATTCAACATAGTTCACCTTGTATAAAAGGCTTGCCACGTTCCATAACAAACATTCAAGATTTAATGCAGGTGTGTGGGGTAATGCGTGGTACATTCCTAATATGTGTTAATGTTCATGGCCATGATGTAGTTTGCATCAAAAATGCTCTTTTACTAGTAGCGAGGGGAGCTACGTCTTGCGGCCCAAGAATTAAAGGACCAGGGCCCTTTACAGCGTGACCCAATATACGCTTAAAACCTGAGACATTGCAAGCCCTGGCAAGGCACATCCACCTCTCTGGGTCTAGCTTAGGCTCCTGACTCATATTTTGGCTTATCCGTGGTGCTATACCTACCAGCGGCATGGAGTCCTTACGCCTATCTACCTCCTCAAGGGGTGTGAAACAGTTGTGTGTTGGGATGGTGAAAGGTAAGCACATAGGAGCTAAGTGCATGGTATGTCTAAAAGGCACTGTGCTAGATGGCTAGTAAAAAAACATCCATGGTGTACCACCCTGATGCAACAGTGGGGTGTTCCTACATAATTCCTACTCCTGTTCCATAGAGAGCCTACCAGCTGTGTATCCATAAAAATAATTACCACACAATACCCAGGTTCCCTTTTGGGATCATTCTCCACCCAACCTACTCTTTCCACATTGATAATGTTACTGTAAAGTATATCACAGCTATACACCAAAATACCGCTTATTCTTAAGTTGAGTATCATTTTCAACTTGAATATTGATTAGCGTGGTACAATTTTATGAACTACAAAGAGAGGAGTAGCTTCAGGTGAGAGCTGCAAAACCTTATTATTTGGTCTAGGGACAAAGCCCTCACTCAAATGGCCATTTCACCGTGTTTATCTTGGGCCTGAAGCTGGTGAGCAATGGGCTATCTCCATGTGCCCTGGTTGAGGGGTACAGCTTGGTATGGGGGGAGTTATTTGACAATAGATTGGCACCTGCAGGTTTGACGGTAGTCTTGACTGCCAGAGAGTCAGTCACTACATTCCCAATACTTCCTAAATAGCTGTACCCTGCTCTTGAGACATTGTTGTTGCATAAATAACCCAGAGCCCCTGTGCCTTAATATGCAGCTTTGGAGACCCCTTGATCTATTTGAAGCTTTAATTAGAAATCTCAGTAGATCAAGCACAGGGTCAAATGGTTTGGCCAAGGCTGACTCGAGCGCCTTAATAAACATAGATTGTGTTGGATCTTCCCCCTGACTTAGGTGTGGCACATTTGTTGGCAAAGGCTCTTTTCTACAGCTTCGGCCTGAGAGAGCTGTATCAACCACTAATGAAGGTAGGACTTTAGAGGTATTAGGAGCACTTCTGGCATGTGGGTTGTCCGGCCAGTCATTGCCTTTTTTATCTCTAAGTGGGGGACAACCCATATTTGCATTACTGTCCATTGAATTATTACTTATCAATCACTAGGTCGCCATTAAAACACATGGATTAATTTAAAGTATGACTGGGGAAGATGGGCCCACAGTGACTGGGCTCATTGAGAGTGCATGTTTTGTTCCCCAAAACCTTCTTCCACGCACTCTCTCTCTCACTGTTAAAAGCATCCATGGTATTCGGAAGAAAGCTTGTGATAGTTGCAGTTAATGGTTGCTACTTAAAAGATAATAATAGTGTTGCAGGTTTCTCCTTATCCATTGCAGCTGGATGTTCAGATGCTAAGCACTCACCACAAAATCACAAAATAAAGTGAAAGGCCAAGAGGGATAGCCCTAACCAGTCTCGCCCAACCACAGACGTGGCTCGTCTTTGCCAGGCATGTGCCTGGGCAGGGCCTATGCCATGGGACTTATAAAGCACTTAAGAGCATGAGGTCAGCATGCGCCTCCTCCTAGTTCTGGGCTGAAGGAGGCAGCCGGGGGATGAAATCTCACCCCAGCAGATATGAGGCAGAAAAGCGTCCCGCAGGAGTTACAGGGCACTTTAGAGAGTAAGGTCTGGGAGCCCCTCCTCCTGGTTCTGGGCTGCAAGGTGGCAGCTGGAGGATGAAGTTACACCCCAGCATCTATGCAGCAGAAAAGTATCCTGCACAACGGAAGTTCCAAGGTGCTTAAGAGTGTGAGGTCTGCAAGCTCCTCCTTCTGGTGCTGGGTTGGATGGTGGCAGCTGGGAGATGAAGTCCCGCCCCATCAGCTATGCTGCAGAAAAGAGTCCCTGTTCCAGTATTCAAATAAACCTCATCCCTTCTGTACTTAAAGTGTGGATTACTTGGGAAATGGAACACAACACAATCAACCCTTTTTAGTACAAACACGAAGCCAGCATCAGTTGTTTAACAATTGGAGCAATGGATTACGGAGTGAGTTATTTGACTGAAATAGACATTAATGTTGACACATGTATTGTTATTGTTCTACAATTATCCTTCTTTATTTGTCATTTAACTATTTCATGCATGTGGCTCTTAAGCATGTGGCAAAGTGCGTGCACTGGAGAGGAAAGGGCCATAGCTTTTTCTTCTTGTTCTTTGTGTGGTGCAGAAGAACATTCTTCAGTAATCCAACGTGAGGCATTAGCCTGTTCTTTGGTCATCCAACATTTAAAGTTTTATATTTGGGATTTTATTTTTATTATAAGAACAGACCATTAGCCCCTAGGGCAGGTGTTTTCTTGCAATAATTCTGAACATGCTACCTCTAGGATAGGAGGGTTAGAGGAATACCATATTTGGATAGAGTACTCACCTGAAATGTGTAATGCCGATGTGGATTGTATGTCACAGTTTATTTTGGTTAAGTCTGGTGTAGGCGAAGATGTTAACAGAAACAGCCAGACACATACACTATCTTGCAGTATCAGTATTTTCTAAAGTGGATGGTGGAGGCTGAGAAAAAAAAGGTTTTGGTGACCTAGAATGGACAAACAGGTGGAAGCAGTGGTAAGAGATTGTGTCCAGTTTGCTTGCAACAACAAGTCTAAAGTTGACAGGAAGGCAGCTCTTTCTCCAGTGGATATTCCTGTGAAACCTTGGACTAAGCTTGAGCTAGATATCATTGCCCCTTACTGTGTCTGATATTTGTAGTACTAGCACTTCTTATGCTTGGCTCCTGTACAATCTCAATGTGTTCCAATAGATATCATTGGGCCAGTTGAATTGCTACCACCAGCAGAAAGGCATGGCTGGTATTATTTGATTATACATCAAAACGGTTTTATGCAATTTAAATGAGTGTTGTTTCCACCAAGGTGGTCATTGAATTCTTATGATGTGTGTTTGTTTTTGAGGGTACCCCAGAAATGATTTTCACTAATAATGGGGTGCAATTTTATCTTTCTAAAATGGAAGGACTTCTTCAAAGACCTATTTATCACCCATTTTAAGATAGCATTGCACCCCAGAAGAATGGGTGGTGGAGCTCATGAACCGACAGGTGAAAAAATTTGCACAAAGGACAGTGAAGGGTAAATTCTTGCTCATAGGGATTTTGAGGGAGAAGTTGTGGGCTCATCACATCATTCTTAACGGCATTAATGCATTTCTCATTGTATAAAAGGAAGGAGTACATTTTGTAAGCTTAACCCAGCATGGTTGAAGTGCAAGATGTATACAATTAAGAAAGGGGGTGATAGTGGGATCATCAAGAAGCCCAGTATGGCTACGAAGGGCGCACCCACCTATTTTGGAGCATTTAAAATCAGCAAAGTAAAGAAGAATGGGGTGACTTTGGATCTGGGTGAAATATGGAGCCTGTCAAGGTTGGCTCGGGAGGACAGTATCTTTGAGGTCAGTAAGCATGATGGTGAGAAAAAAGAGAATTGGGATGGAGGTGAAGGGATTTATAAGTCAATCCTCAAACTAAGACAAATAAGACCGCTGTCAGAAGAGGATGCAGTGAGCAGAAGACGCTGGAGCATTTAAAGCATTACTGATGGGATATAGTTACCTTGTGGTGGTGTGTTGGTCTTTATTTTTTTTTGACAATGAATTCTATGGTTTGAGCTGGGAGCAGTTATTGATGGACCACAGTGATTGTGAAATCTTGATGGTGTGGCTTGTTCCCGTCTTCAAATAAACATCTTCCCTTTTATACCTGATTTGGAAGTGGAGCTCAACACTTTCTTTCTTGCTTTCTTCTTTCTCTTGTTCTTTCATTTATTCTTCCTCTGTGTACTTCATCCATTCACTTTTATCTATATTTTCCCTTCTATCTTTGTTTCATCCCTGCCTTCTGTCCATTCTTTTTTGTTTTTTCTTTCCTCCTTTTTAATTCTTTTCATCTTTTTCCTGTCTCTGCCCCCTTTTTTATTTATTCTTTCCTTTGATCTGTCATTGATTCTGCATTTTGTTCCTTCATTCCTTCTTTCTACCGTCACTACCTGCATAAATCTTTCCTTCCATCTTTTTCTCCTATACTTCCATCCTTCTTGTGGAGATATCATGCTTTAAGAAGATACCAAAAAGGAAAACGTTATGGTGAAATAAATAGTAAAGATAAAAAAACAATGTGGAAAAATGTTTTTGATAAAAGGTAGTGGTAGTGATATTTTGGTATGGTAGGTGGGGGTATTAGGGTGTTTTGTGATCAAGGGGAAATGGTAATAGTTTTCTTTCTGCGGGGAAACTTTTCCCACAACAACTGTTATTTTTTATCATCCTTTTTGAATGATTTGACTTAAAAGTAAAGCTGTAATATGTTGGTTTGCTGCTTTTTTCATAGAGTTCTTGCTCCATTTTATTTTACAACTCTGCATATTTCTTGACAGTTTAGATAGATTGTGAAGTGTCCTCTACAACTTCACAAACTGTAAGTGTAGAACCTTACTATTCCCCATCCTACGTATCACTCCAAATAACTTACATTTCTCTTTTCCACTTGTTTAGTAAACATTGAAAATGAGAACGAAGTCTGCATGTTAGTTCTTTTTTATGTTCTTATTTATTGAGTCAATGTTTATGCGACTGCAAATATGCCCATGGTGTCTTCGTTAGTTTGTACATATTTTCCATACTAAGGGGCATCTATATGGAGGCCTTGCATCATGCTTCCACCACGCAACGTGGTACATGCACTAAGCAAGCCTCCAAGTCATATTTATGATGCAAAGCCATGTTGCATGGATTTGAGTGGCTTCACAAATATGGAGTAATACAGCGCAGTGCAAATCGCTGTGTTGCCTTACTCTGTGTAAGGGAGGCATTCCATGGGCAATGCGGTGGGTGTTCCCATGCAACTCCCATGGTTTTTGACACATTCCCAGATTTAAAAGGACTTGTAAACCTGTGGATGTGTCAAAATCTTACGCCTCCCCAGGGAAGGAGTAACAAGGAGAAATAACTTTCTTTCTCCTTGTTTTTTCATCTTTCTATGTGCGCTGCAGAAAGAGGAAAACACCCCTCAGGATTTCTTTGTGTGCAGGAAGGTGCATCTTCCTGCATAAAAACAATCCTGCCTACAACACAGGCACCCTTGCACCCTGGTGTAACGGTGCCTGTATTAGCGCTAGGCTGCCTAAACGGTGCAGTGCAGGAGGGAAGGGCAGGAATGCAGGTATTGAATACATATATTAATATGTATATATATATATATATATAAATAAATAGATATTGAAAAATCTGACCTGCCATGTTCTGCTTTCAAAAACAAAAGACTGCTGTATTATAAAAAGACAAAAAAGTGATCTCAATTATGAACATTCTTTATTTGTTCTATTGCGTTCTCATTTAATTTTGATAGTTGTGTATACTTTAATTTCTGTCTGTATGCTGTTAATCAATTAAAAGTTACATTATTTTGTCTGCAGTTTCCATATTGGACATTCTGTGTGTGTTTGTTTATTTGAACAGCATATAATCTTCAAAGTTACATGAATGTCATACCCTTTTCACAGCACCAAACAAAGGCATTAGGCTACAGGTTCAAAATTACAGAAAACATCACAGCATTGCTTTTGTGCCTCTACGGTGTGCAGTGGAGGACCTCCATAGTAAATTCTGGACAGAAACAACCCATTACATGCCTTAAACATGACCTTCCCATTTTGAAACAGAACTTCAAATTCAGAGCTTCTGTTTTTGGATGTCTTGATCTTATTACCGCTGCATGGGTCCACAAAGAGGTAGTCGCCCTTGTAGTCAGTGATTTGCACTTTTCCACCATTCACGAGGCACACCTGGAACGTGCAGGTGCAGTCTTTCTGGCACTGCCCCTGGATTCCATTACCCGTTGAGGTCCAGTACATAGAGTTGTCCATCCGAAAGGCAATCCTCGAAGAGCAGATCAGCCCCTGGAGATCTGTCAAAGAAAAGTCAAATCAATGCTTCTCCCAATTTTCCACAAGTTAGATTTATTAAATCTGTCTTTCAAACATTGTAAAGCTATGAGTTTTGACACAGCTGTTGAATCTCCCCCTGACTTGTACTGTGACAATAAATGCACCCCAATAAAGGCAACCGCCAGAATTTGTAGGATTTTCCCCCTACTCTTAGACCGAGTTTGTCAAAGTTGGGTGTGTTTTGCTCTGTTTTCAGTAATACTCTTGCAGTGTCCTATTTCTGGACTCATGCTTTTGGCACAGCAGGCAGAGCTGCCAAAATGGACACTTTACATTTGCTACAATGGGCTATGAAGGATGGAATTTAAGTGATTCTGAAGAGATGCTTCAGAGAAGCTGTAGCTGGCAGTGGGCGTGCCATCACTGTCCCTGATCCAACCTTGTATGGTAGGTGGGTAGAACAGGAGATGTTCTGATCAATGAGGCCGCAAAGCCTGACTTGCAGTCCTTATACTGAAACCATCACTTTTACCCCTGCTGCTAACAACATCTACAATATGGACCTGTCCAGAGTGTTTTGCCAAAGCCCATTGAACTCAAAACATCCTGGGAGCTTGGCTTTCAGTTTGGCACACTGGTGGACTTCCACTTCGCTTGGGGAGATGAAGACATTTCTGGGCCTTATGTTCAAAATGGGAATAGTGCAAAAACTAGGCATACTGTTGTGCTAGTACACTCCCACAGTTTGGGTAACAGCCATCTTTGCACCTGTCATGAGCAGAGATTGTTTTTGCTGTTGCAGAGTATGCTGTATTTCAATGACAATTCTGCTGCCTTGCTCTGGGACCATCCATACCATAACATGTTATTCAAAATTCGCCCTGTCGTAGAACATTTGTCTGCCTGGTTCCAGAGATGTATACCCCGGGAAAGAATATATCTGTTGATAATTCCTTGATCCTGCACAAAGGTGACTGCTGTTCAGGCAGCACATAGTGAGTAAAAATGACACCAAAATGTGCAGTGCTGCTTATATATAGAGCCTGAGATTGTACACAGGGAGGTTCGCCACTCTACATCCTGCCGATTGCCCTTCCACACTAGCGACCTTGGAAAGGTCTGTATGGGAGCTTCTCCAATCACTCCTTCAAAAAGGTTATAGCCTTTATGTGGACAATTTCTATCTGGGAGTAATGCTGTTCAGCAAGCTTTGCAAAGCTAGCAACTTAGCAAGCGGTTAAGTATGATACTGCCACAAAAGATTCCCGCAGGAGCTAGTTTGTAAGAAACGTCAAAAATTTCAGAGCACTGCGTTGCGTTCCAACTAACTGCTCGCAGTCAAATTCGCAGATAGGCAGCATCTGTATGTGCTCACTACAATCCATGATGTGTGCATTTCCCTCGTCATGGTTTGGGGTCAGTTAGCTGAAGCTCACAAGTCCACCTGCATACAACAAGTATATGGACAGAGTGGATAAGAATGACCAGATATCTCAGCCATGTAAAGTGCATTGTAAAACTCGCACTTCGTATAAGAAGTTTACCCATCCGATCCAGCTGGCTAGATACATGCATATGTCATTAGATGGCCTAGGGAAGACCTATGTCTTTTCTTGACTATCAGTTGACGATCATCAAAACTCTTCTTCTTGCAGACGCAGGAACCTCTGCTTCATCTGCTGTGAGGGTCCTTGTGAGTCTGCAGGATTGGCACTTTGCTGACCACGTTACTGCAATACAAATATTCAACAATGTTGTCATTGCAGTCTGCTCTAAGCAAGAAAAGTGGCATGAGAGTCTATAATACTGCCCCAAGTGCCTATCTCAGCCAAGCCTGTGTTTTCCAACTTGCCTTATGTCATACCATACAAAAGTGAAGTATTAAAATTGATTGAGGTGGAGCTTCCCATGTCCCTTCAAGAGGCTGTGCAGGGATAAATACCATCCATGGGCCACTACGTCACTGGGACAGCAGTATTTCAAATTGTTTCCTCTAGTTGAGAACATTTTGGCCTTGGTTACTGCCTGCTTGAAACTGTTATCCACCACCAGAATGTAATAGATATTCTTTTTGCCATATGAAAATGTCATTACAGTCACCACACTGCTGTACATAACAGTGGATGGCGCATAGGCACCGTTGTCACAGAGTACCCTCTTTGACAAAACCTACAGCCTTTGGCGGTTTTCCAAGTGCTCTTTCGGGACTGTAGCACAGTCTTTCCAAACACGTTTACCTTAGTTTCAAAGGTAGATATGCTCCCTCAGTTTGAGAAATCTAGGCCCCAAGCCATCCTCACTCTTTACTTGCACTTAAAGCTTGGAACAACCTGCCCTACACATCTTAAATTCATGAATTCTGCAAGAAGCTGAAGACGTGTCTCTTCAACTAAGCAAATCCATCACTTAGCCCAGTACTACTCCTGCATCAGCTTTAAAAATAAATAACATTACACAGAACTTTGCACCCAGCACAACACAAATGGGTCATATTTGTGGCCTGCTTGTCAAGTTCGACCTCTGTCAGAATGTTGCAGATGTTCTGTTAGTTATATGACGAATGCATTAAAGTCACAGCACTGCACATAACAATGAAAAGGACATAAACCATGTTATCACAGAGTACCCTGTGCGCCAAAAGCTAACATAGTTCGAACTTTTGGAGGGGCTCTTTAGGGAACCTCGGATTATACACCCCATCATATTTACCTTAGTTTCAAAAGTAGATATGCTCACTCACTTCAAGAAATCTAGACCCTGAGACATCTTCCGACACTCCCAAACTCACATTCACAAACTGGAAGGAGTTTTATGTAGCAGTGGGAGTGCACTAAAGGTGCATGAAAGTCAGTCTTCCTGAGTCTTTTGTGGGTCTCATCAGAGCCATTATTCAAGGTTCAGTTGGCACGCGTTTGGTATTCCTTAGAATGTTGTGGCAGGCAGATACTTGACAGTTATGTAAAGCTTAGTCCAAGTTTCTTTTCATTTGTGAAGTTCTGAAGCTTGTTGAGGTACCAGCCGACAATATGCCTAACCATATGTGTAGAGATGTCCTTCTGGTGTGTGTGTATGTATGTAAGAAACTGGCTCTATATATACTACAACAAGTTGAGGTATAGTGTGTATAGAGTTCAAGTGACGCCAGAGGTAGGCAGAGGTTAAAGTTAGATAGAACCTTACTCTCTGTTTGTGGTAGCGTGGTCGAGCAGTAAGGCAGTATCAGAGGACAGTGTTAAGCATTTGATGTACGCACTCAGTCAGCAAATGAATTCACAAACTCAAGAACTGAACTCTAGGCCACTTGTTTTTGTATAAATAAATATACTAGGGGGCCTCCGGTTGGTGGCGGCTGGCTAGCAGGCCACACGGCTGTGGGAGCCAAGCTCCTAGGGTTTAGGTCAGGGCAAATGGGGCATCAAGTAGGCACAAAAAGTGCCCCCTCAGCGGCTCTGGGGCGGCCGGGTGCAGAGTGCTTTTTCCGACGTCGGGTTTCCTGTTGTTTTCTATGGAGAAGAAACACTGCAGGCTCGGGGACGAGGATCTTCTGGGTGCGACCACCACTTCGAGGGATATGTTGGGGTGTCTTGGGTTGGTTAGGCACAGTTGGTTTGGGCACACAAGGCCGTGGGGCGTCGGGTGCATGGGTGCCTTTTAGGGTCAGATTTTCTTACCAGCTCTGGTCGCGGTAGAGGGGGTCCTCTGGATTGAGGCTGCATGCGTCGTCTGGAGGCTTAAGGCAAGTCAGGACTCGCCGGATCTCGGGTCAGTATCACTGGGGTGACCTCCTTGTGGTGTTTTTCCACTCGAGCTCGGGGCGGGTTCGGCGGGTGCAGAGTGGGCTGGATTCCAGCTATCCGGCCAGAGCCAGAAGCTGCAGTTTGAACAAGTCCTTTGTTCACGTGAAATTCAGTCTTTGAAGCGAAGGCAGGCAGGTCCTCCGGGTTTTTTGAGGTTGCTGACTGCAGGACACACCAGGATTTCGCAGGAGCAGGTTCGAGGGGAGTCAGGCCTGTAGGGCTGGGGCCAAGTCAGTGGGCGTCGTCCTCTTGTTAGCTCTGCACGGCTTTTCGGTCCATCTTCTCATCTTCTTTTCTGGTTGTTTCTGGATCTGAGGAAGCAAGGTTCAGGGTGCCTAGATTTAGGGGTCTTACAGGTAGGTAAAGGGCAGGGACCAATGGGTCCCTTCCCTGGGGTGGGTACACCCCCTATTCTGCCACTCTTGAGTGGGAGGGGGGCAGGAGCCTGTCCCTGGTTGGCTGGCTCCCCCCATCCTCAAGATGGCGGGGACACGAGGTTGTGCTCCACCTCGCCTCCCCCACCTGAGGGGTGGATTTGGCAGAGGCGGGTACACCTCCCTTCCTCACTTCTTTTTCCCACCGGTTCTCCTTCCCAAAGAGGGGGCTAGAACTGGTGGGGACCAATTGCTGAAAGCAGCAAATGGTCTGGAGAGGCTCGCAAAGGCGGCATGCCTTTGAAGCTTCTCCTTTGTGAACCCTGCCCATCCTGGGGGAGGAGGCATGGCACCTCGTCCCAGAATGTGCATTGTTTCAGGCCCCCAAGAGAAGCAGGCTCTCGACCCAGGGGTCCAGAAACATATCTGGTGGTGGTAGCCTAAGTCACCACTCAGTCAGGTTACTGGAAGTTGGTCGAATTTCAGGGGGCATCTCTAAGATGCCCTCTGTTGTGTATTTTATATTAAATCCCACACTGGCATCAGTGTGGGTTTAATGTGCTGAGAAGTTTGATACCAAACTTCCCAGTCTTCCATGTAGCCATGATGGTGCTGTGGAGTTCGTAATGACAAACTCCCAGCACCATTTACTCCTAATGCACTTACAATGCCCAAGAATGGACTTGGGCGCTGTAGGGGCACAGGGCTCATGCCCTTGTGCCCTCACCACCGGCATAGTGCACCCAGCTGGAGGGTTGGCTGATTCTAGGCCAGGGTAGTGGTTTGTTAGGCATGGCACACACAGAGCTGTGAAATCCATTAAACTCAAATACAGTGGAGACTGTAACAGCTTGAATGTTATTTACACCATTAAGTGTCCATGCGGATTGCTATATGTGGGCAAAACATCGCGCAAAACTAAAATCCGAATATCAGAACACAAAAGTACAATTCGCACAAAGAATCAAAAATCACATTTAGTACTACATTGGATGGAACATCAACATACCATAGCACAACTCAAATTTACAATTCTTGAAATGGTACCTTTTAACACTCATTCAGACACAGCCAAACTACTGGCCCAAAGAGAGGTATGGTGGGTTACATTTTTAAATACATTGGTACCAGCAGGATTGAACGATAAATTGGAACTTGTGTGCTTTTTGTAACCAGCATAGATCATGGGAATTGTATTCTCAATGAATTTGCATAGATTGTAAGTACTGTCCTCACGTTCTCTTGGTTTTGGGATCTATTTTCATCTTATAATTTCACTACTAGTTGAGCAACATCTTATCCTCTAGTCACTTCGTTTTTTTACATTTTTTCCACATTCAGCACATTTTATTCATCATTCTCACCATTTTTGGTCAGGTATTACCACATCAGTTCTTTCTTCAACTCCCCACAGGACCCGGATTACTGAGGATTCTTATTTTCATAGATTTTATATACAGCACGCCATTTTTGGATTGGGCATACTACTCTCTTAGCAACCATATCACCAGTCACTTGGCTGTATTTGTGTAGAAGCATGTCTACACTTTTTTTTGCTTCTTAGGGTCAACCAGTGTTTATTTAAATCACATTATAGGACACAGAGTTATATTGGCTTGGCAAGTACTCAGGAGCACAGTTCTGCTAATACGGGGCTTTGGGCGCCATCACAGCATGGGTTGAGTTAATCACAACCTCACAGTTTCCGATCATGCTGTAACATCCACAACTGAACACACTTCATGTTCCGTGAACCTTTCAACAGGTTCACGGCAGTTTTAGCGCGCCATCTTTAGATGGGTTCAACTTTTATCAGGCTAACATGGATTTCAGTCCTTCTTCAATTTCAGCGGCTCGCGCATGCCTTGCACATCCGTTATAACAGTCCGGAAGTGTTTGAATACAAGATGGGCGAGCGCGTTTCTACACGGAGCTCGTCTTCACATTTCAGAGCTTTGAAGAGTTTCGAAGGGCTACGCGAGGTAGGCACATTTATACCACAGCCAGCGGTAACTCTGCGTGTTGCTGCATAGATTTGGGGCTTCATGTGGGGGGAGTAGGTATCTTGAGTCATTCTGTTTTTTGTCTACAGGCTGTTTTCACGCGATCTAAGGAAGGCTTGTTTTTTCGTGATTCCCATTCTAATACCGAGTTGTCCTTGGCATACTCTTAGGTAAATATGGTGACTTCCTTCAACAGGACAGTGTAATTAAACGTTAGTGTACCAAGATACAGCGATTTTATCACATCACATTGCCATTTTTTGTACACAGGCTATTGCAAAGATCTGAAGCAGACCCCAGCACTGCTACGCATTTTTTCTCCCTTTGACTGCATTAGGAGAAGCTTGAGACCATTTATCTTGAAATGCTAAACTTGACAGTTTTCACGTAAGGGTTCTCTTATATGCATTTTCTATTGGGCTTCAGGTGGTTTTCATCGTTTCACTGGATCAAAACCATTAACAGTGGCGTGTAGTGGTCAATTTTTGGAATCTATGATGTTTCTTATATCTGGCTTCTTAAGCCAACACACCCACGCACAGGTTTATCTCTCTACTTTAATCACACTCTCGGTGCATGTGTAGGACAAGTACAGGCACGATCAGACCTCTCTGGAAAGTTAGACGATGTTACCAAAAAAATGTTTTCTAATATAAATGAAATTCAGGTAGACATTCGTTTATTCTATTACATGTTGCAAAATGTATTCAATTTTTTCTTTTATACACAGGCCCCTGAAGAAGGGATTGCTGTAAATCCCGAAATGCATTGGGCTATCTTCAACATCTACTGTCATGCTGCATAACATTTTGGAATTTTGTATCTGTATTGTTTAATGTGCATTTACAAGGAATTCATAATTATTGCTCATTTATATTGTATATTCATTACATCATTGATGTCAACATTTTGTTTACTTTGTGGGTTTGGAGGCTCATGAATTAAATGAGTTGAAACCAGCACAACAATTGCTTACATCATGGTTTACTTTATTCATCAGCAACAAGCATAGGTTCAGTGGAGTACATACAGAGGTACTTTTAGCAGTGCAATCGGTATACAGTTGCTTCGGCGCCTGTTATTTTCACGTTGTACGAGGGTGGCCACCTTTTTCCGATTAGCACGCAGTTCTAGTTTCAGCACGATTTAATAGTGGAAACAAATAATATCATTTTGAAAATTTAGTAGTGCGCTGACTTCCACAGATTGCACACACAGAGCTGTGTGCCATGTCGACTCTCCACTTTGTTCTGCACCAAGACATGCAGCTTGCAAAGGCAGTGTGTGTGTGAAGGTGGTTAGCTAAAATATCGAGTTTTAAATTTCGACCTACAAGTATATCGAGTTTTTAATATCGTAGGTAAAGAATATCGAAGTCAAGAATATCGATGGACAGAATATCGACCCCAAGGTAAGTATTATCGAAGTTAATAATATCGAAGTCATTAATATAGATGTAAGTAATATCGTAAGCAAAAATTTCGATGTCAATAATATCGATATTTTATTAGTGTAATGTATTTTAATATGTATTTTATTTGTATGTTAAAGATTATTGTAATGTATTTTAATATATTTAAAAATAAATGTTTAGAGATTAATAATTATTTTAAATTAAATTTAGCGTTTTAGTATCAGAGCGGGTTGTGGGTTTATAGGGAAATAGGGTGGGAAGTAATTTAATTATAATTAATGAATTAATATGTATTGTTTAATTGGTATTTATGATTAATTAATTGTTAATTAATTATTAATTGTAAATTAAATATATTAATTGATTGATTAATTGTTAATTAATTGTAAATTAATTTTATTAATTGGTTAATTATATAAGTTATAATTAGTTTAATATTAATATTTATTTATTGTTATTGTTAATTAATTAATTGTTAATTACTAATTAATTGGTGATTTAATTTTATTAAGTGATTAATTGATAATTAAATTAATTATGTGAATTTTTATGTGTAGTGGGTTGTGGGTTTATAGGGGAATAGGGTGGGATGTAATTAAATTAAAATAATTAATGATCATTTTTATTTATTTGTAATTAATAATAATTAATTGGTAATTAATTATTAATTGGTAATTAATTGTTATTAGTACGTTAAATATAGTAAATATAAATAATTTAATATTTCTTGTTATTTGTTGTTATTGCTAATTAATGTATTGTTAATTAATAATTAATTGGTGATTAATTGTAATTTGGTAGTTAATATGTATAAATTAGTAAATTAATAAATATATTAATTATAAAGAATGTATTATTAATTGTAAATAATAGATACATTGATATTTAAATGTATTGTGTATTTTGTATGTGTAGTGTGTTGTGTGTTAAAGGGGGAATAGTGTGGGATGTAATTAAAAGTTATTTATTTAAATATTTATTTTAAATAATTGGTATTTAATAATAATTATTTTGTAATTTAATTATTAACATGCTATTTTTTATAACAAATTATTTAATTGGTTATTATGTTCATAGAATCCCTATGCTATCCAGTGCTTTCCCCACTGTTTTACTATCTGGAGTGGGAATAGTAATTTTTACCCCTACGCTATCCAGCGCTTTCCCTACTGTTGCACTCTCTGGAGTTGGAATAGTAATTTTTACCCCTACGCTATCCAGCGCTTTCCCTACTGTTGCACTCTCTGGAGTGGGAATAGTAATTTGTACCCCTACGCTATCCAGCGCTTTCCCTACTGTTGCACTCTCTGGAGTAGGAATAGTAATTTTTACCCCTACGCTATCCAACACTTTCTCTACTATTGCACTCTCTGGAGTGGGAATAGTAATTTTTACCCCTACGCTATCCAACGCTTTCCCTACTGTTGCACTCTTTGGAGTTGGAATAGTAATTTTTACCCCTACGCTATCCAACACTTTCCCTACTATTGCACTCTCGGGAGTTGGAATAGTAATTTTTACCCCTACGCTATCCAACGCTTTCCCTACTGTTGCACTCTTTGGAGTTGGAATACTAATTTTTACCCCTACGCTATCCAACGCTTTCCCTACTGTTGCACTCTTTGGAGTGGGAATAGCAATTTGCACCCCGACGCTATCCAGCGCTTTCCCTACTGTTTCACTTACTGGAGTGGGAATAGTAATTTGTACCCCTATGCTATCCAGCGCTTTCCCTACTGTTGCACTCTCTGGAGTTGGAATAGAAATTTTTACCCCTACGCTATCCAGCGCTTTCCCTACTGTTGCACTCTCTGGAGTTGGAATAGTAATTTTTACCCCTACGCTATGCAATGTTTTCCCTACTGTTGCACTCATTGGAGTGGGAATAGTAATTTTTACTCCTAAGCTATCCAGCGTTTTCCCTACCGTTGCACTCACTGGAGTGGGAATAGTAATTTTTACCCCTACGCTATCCAACGCTTTCCCTACTGTTGGACTCACTGGAGTGGGAATAGTAATTTTTACCCCTATGCTATCCAGTGGTTTCCCTACTGTTGCATTCTCTGGAGTTGGAATAGTAATTTTTTTCCCTACGCTATCCAACACTTTCCCTACTGTTGCACTCTCTGGAGTGGGAATAGTAATTTTTACCCTTACGCTATCCAACACTTTCCCTACTATTGCACTCTCTGGAGTTGGAATAGTAATTTTTACCCCTACGCTATCCAACGCTTTCCCTACTGTTGCACTCTTTGGAGTTGGAATTGTAATTTTTACCCCTATGCTATCCAACGTTTTCCCTACTGTTGCACTCTCTGGAGTGGGAATAGTAATTTTTACCCTTACGCTATCCAACACTTTCCCTACTATTGCACTCTCTGGAGTTGGAATAGTAATTTTAACCCTACGCTATCCAACGCTTTCCCTACTGTTGCACTCTTTGGAGTTGGAATAGTAATTTTTACCCCTACGGTATCCAACATTTTCCTTACTGTTGTTTTTGTTGGAGTTGGACTAGTAGTTTTATTGTGTCTGATATTTAATATGTTTTGTAATATTTTAGCTATTGTAATATATCATTAATAATAAAAATTATTCACATTAAAAATATTGATTATTATTTGCTATATGTAATTATTAAATATTGATTAATGTTATTGTTTTATGTGTATAGATGTATTGGTAATTTTTAAAAACATTTAATAATTTATACCTTACAGATTTTATTATTAAAGGTAATTATTAAGTAAGTATATGTATTATATAATATATGTATATGTTTAATTAAAGTTTTATTAAATTATATATATTAATTATACATTTTAAATATTATACAATATATTTAATTATGTTTATTTAATTTCTAAGTATTATTTGGATTATTTTACATATATTTTTAAAGAAGAAAAAAAACGATATTTTTTAATAACGATATTTTTGACATCAATATTTAATTATCGATATTTTTGTACTTACCATGTTGTAGATAGGATGTCGATATTCTTGACATCGATATTTTTGTTGCGATATATTTGTAGGTCGATTTTCTGTCTGTCGAAATTATGTCATACAACCGTGTGTGAAAAGGTGCAGGGTCCCTGAGAGTGGCACAATAAATGCTGCAGCCCTTCGGGTCCTTCCCAGGTCTCAGTGCCATGGGTACCTATGGTACCATTTACCAGGGGCCAACCTGTGGCCAGGGATACCAATTGGGTTTGTTTTGGGGAGAGAACACAGGCCCTGGGAACCTGAATGGCAAGGACCCAGGGCACACCAAGAAAAAGTGCATCAGTAGCCAGGCAAAAAGTGTGGGGGGGGGGGTACTGCAACAGACACCGCCCAAAGGCCGGGAGACTCTGACAAAGCTGGGAGAGTCTTCCTAGTCTTCCAGGCGAGGAAGAGTAGAGGAAGTGGTTTGAAAGTTGCAGGGCCTACTCTGCCTTACATCCTTCTGTCCAGGTCAGTCCCTTTGGGAAGCTGGCCTACCTCAACAGCTTCAGGGCCTAATTCCCAATGCTCCTTTCCTAGCTCTTTAGTGTCTTCACCCCATCTTTTTAGTTTGGCTCTGTAAATTCCAACTTAGCCAGGGCAAAGCCCAGCTTACCCACAGAGGTCACTCACAGCCTGAGCAACCCCACCATGACCAATAGGGTCAGGGGGCCTAACTTGCTATTTGGCAGGGGGCTAGGCCACCATGCCAAGGACAGTGCTGCCATAAAGGTTAACATCCAGCAGAGGCTACTGACAGCTGTCAGTGCCCAGAACCACATCTTTAGCTCCTCACTGGTAAGTGAAGGGGCTACCTTACAGGCTTCTTGGGGTTCTGGTTGCCTGTCTGCTGTTTTTAGGGTGGGGGGTCACTACACTTGGAACGGAACACCCTTCCTCTACCCTCCTCAAATGTAGGGACAATCTCTTTGGGGATTTTAGGATCATAAGATTGCTCTTCATCCTTGTTATTTTGATTGCTGCCACCATTGATGGGTGCTAAACCCATCTACTTTCTTTCTGTCTTTCTTTCTCTAGAGCCAGGAGTCTGGACTCTAGATCCAATCTTTTGGCCAGCCTTGCTAAAAGGCTGTCCTCCTCATTGAGGCTGCCCTCAATGTCCTCACCAGGACCTGAACCACCTGTGTGGCCTCTAGGTCCCCAGAGGTTAACTCTTGGAAGTAAGGGTACTGGTACCATTTACCAGGGGCCCACCTGTGGCCATAGATACCAATTGGGTTTGTTTTGGGAAAATAACACAGGCCCTGGGAACCTGAATGGCAGGGACCCAGGGCACACCAAGAAAAAGTGCATCAGTAGCCAGGCAAAAAGTGGAGGAGTTACTGCAACAGACACCCACTTTTCTACATAAGTAAGTTAGTTAATGACTGGATGAGAGGTGGTTTTATTGCAGATTCTGTCCTGTGGTGTATTAACGTGAGGGGACCTTAAAGGGCGGTGGTATGTCAATATGAGCGTATTGCTGTGCTGGAATGGGCCTGTAGCTGGAGTTATGAAAGTCTTTGTGTGTTTGCATGAAACACGCATGGATGGAGTCTAGAGCAGTTGTTCCTTGGACATGGATTTATGGCTCAACTCCAGCAGTCATGAGTTTACTATTCTGATACTGCTCTTAGTATTTGCTCTTTAAAACCAGTACTTTTGTAGGTGCCAAAATCAACCAGTATTGGGGGCGTGGCCTAGAGAGCCAACATGATGGGCACACTGTATGAGAGCCACCGGCAATCATCCTTATATCTGTCAACATCCTGCCCACCATATCCGTGACTTTTGGCCCTAGAGTGCTCTAGGGACAGTGGATGCACTGGGGAGTGCCCTGAAGGGTTGACTGCAGCTCCCGGGAAAATCTGGGACAAAGCGGGGGCACCAGACGACTGAGGCCCTGCATACACAGGCCACGGCCTGGGACTATGGTAACAAGGAAATGGGCCCTTGAGGAAGAAGGCGGGGCACGACGGCAACTGTTGGCGGCTGGTGGAGAATTAGGAGGAAGCGAAGTCACGGGCTGCATAGCTACCGACCCATTGGAGGAGACACAGTATGAGAGAAGAGATGCACTCCTGGGGGTGAGCAGCTGGGCAGTAGGTGCTGAGGGGACTCGGGGGGACAGCTGCTGTGGCCCTAATTGACAGCCTTGCCCGGCACGGCTACAGTGGTGGTGATTGGGTTACACTGTGCAGCCAGGAGATCCCTGATGACCCTCTTACATTGGGAGTGATCTGGCGCCTCAGGGCTGATTGTTGAGGCTGGGGCAGCCACGGCCACGGACTTGTTGGATCCTGCTCATTGTCAAGGGTCCTTCGCTGGAGGGGCTGAGGGAGAAGGCCCAGTGTGCCCTGGGGGTCTGAGATCAGGGGGCCTTCGGGCTGCCCATTGTGGTTGTGCAGTCAAATTGGGCAAGGAAAGGGATGTAAACCCACCTGGTGTTGGAGAACATCGCCCAGTCTGCGTAGCTCTATTGTGAGGACTGTGAAGCCCTGCTGGCAGTTTGCTGCCTTGCGGAGACAAAGTGGGAATCTCAGAGCTGGGCCCTGCCGGCTCCTTTGCTAATTACAACACTCATTAGAGGGATCTGAGTGTGTGCAGGGACATCTGGAGGAGACATTGCTGGCCCAACTCCAGAGTTTTAATGAGGTGCCCCTCCATGGCAAAATGCTGCCTCTGCGCTGATTGCCCTTCGCAACGGATGTGGCAATAATGTCTGTGACACCCGGCATGTGGCTTCATTAGTGGGTTGCGCTGAGGCTAGTGGCCTAGTTGCTGAAGCCACCAGACCAGGTCCTGGTGTGGCTTGTGACGGGGGACTGGCAAAACTCATCCAACACAGACACAACTTGGAGTAGTTCCTACTCCATCTGATGGGGATTGTGGTGCAGAATGCCCACTGACCATCGTTTTTGCCACCACTGGGGACTACATGGGGGTCTGGCGGATTGTGCTCACAGGCGAAGCCAAGCAACCATCAGGGAGAGGCAGATGAGGTTGCAGCCCACCATAGCTAAGGATAAACTACCCT
Source organism: Triturus cristatus (assembly GCF_964204655.1). Classification (NCBI taxonomy): domain Eukaryota; kingdom Metazoa; phylum Chordata; class Amphibia; order Caudata; family Salamandridae; genus Triturus; species Triturus cristatus. The sequence goes on from NC_140589.1 coordinate 1,731,632, forward strand.
CTACAACTGACAAACTGAGCACCATGGACAAATATGCTAATGTTGACACTCAGTCTCCCAGTTGAGAGGTTCGGTAGGTGCTGGCTCAGCTAATACTGTGCTGTGGGCGGTCCAGAGATATTCTAGATGCTAAAATTGGGGCAGTGGGCTTTGACATCAGCCTGCTCCGTCAGGACCGGCGAAACGTGGTAGACAAGATCACCAAGTCAGAGAGCAGGGTGTCTGGTGTAAAGAACTTGGTTACCGCCCTGCAACAGAAAATAAACACCCTAACAGTTGTGCCAAGGGAATTGGTGGTGCGGGTGGAAGATGACGAAGGCCGGTGCCCGACGCATTAATTTGCGTTCTGTTGGCTTCCCCCAGGGCTCCTCCATGGACATGTTCCTAATGCAGTAGCTCTACTCGATCGTAACCATGGAGTCCCTTTCGACATGCTTTGTAGTTGAAAGTGCTCATAGAGCATTAGTAAAGAAACGCCCTCTTGCGGCGAGACTGCGGCCACTAATTGCCAAGATTCTCAACTACATGGATAGGGACATGATCCTTAAGTATGCTTGGAGCCAAGACCAGATTTTCTTTCAATCACAACACAAACTGAGATTTACGAAAATAGTACAACAACAGTGTCAATCATTCACTGCAGCTAAGCAATGCCTGTGAGATCTTAAGATGCAATACAAGTTGCTTTATCCTGATCAATTGAGGGTCATTTTCAATTTACAGACTATTCTTTGACTCTCCAGAATTATGTTTTACCTGGGTGACATTGAAGCATTATATTCCACCTCAGTTTAACTCTGATTTGCCCCAAAGCGATAGACGGCATAATCCCACCAAATCAACTCTGAAGCTACAGAATCGATTCTGTCGGGATAATGCACCCTAGTTGTTATTTATTGCACCAGTAAGACATGCTTGTTCCCTGCCATGGAATGACAGCTCTAGCACCACTGGCACCGTTTTGGTAGTGGGGATTTTGCATGCCCTGGTAGGGTGGGACTTCACCCATAGGGTAAAAATGTATCATTTTCTCCAGCACAAGTTCCTAGTTAGGGAGGGGTTATGGGTATTCAGTGGTGATACCCTCTTGATGACCCCTGCTGGGGTCTGGAGAGGGCCTTTTCTGCAACAGGTTCTTCTTATTTACCAAAGTAAGGGGGGAGGGACAAAGGGATTTGGTTGACTATTTTACGTTGCACTGTACAGACCCACCACACATGTCTCCTTAGATCCGTATGGGAAAGCCCGCATTTACTTTCCTTAGCTGTCAATTGCTGACGCAGACCCTGTTGGTCCCCAGGGGGATATAGGTGTTCTCACATGAAAGGTGTGTGGGGTCTTAGATAAGATTAAATGTGACACGCTTCTGAAACAGGCCAAGAGACTTGGGGGGTCGACATTCTTCTCCTGTAGGAGACACATCTCCTAGGCTTCCAAATCCCATGCCTGTCCAGGTATGGCTATACCCAGGAATTTTACTCTGAGTTTACAAGGGGATCATGTGGTACAGGTATCCTAATCCATTGCAGAGTTCCCTTCAAGCCCACTAAAGTCTGGACAGACATCTATGTTAAATACTCACTTGTAAGTGGCACACTGTATGGAGAATCTCTTACACTTGGCAGTGTATATGCCCCTTGTTGGAAGCCGGACCTCGGGGAGTCGTAGAGACCACCCAGAGGGGCCCCCACACTGTACGAAGTAGCCGAGCGCCGCTGAGAAGCCTCCGAGGGAGATTCTTCTCCTATCATGTACTAGCACAGTAACACCACCACACCGGACTCAAGGAGGTTGTCTCAAGACGAGTAAATCTTTATCAGCACTTAAAGGTTACGGGATCAATATTTACACGGAAAGGATCGAGGGATCCACAAAAGTCTCAGTGTCTCTTTAGAAGGGAAGGGGTAGCGGGACAGTCTTTGGCAGGAGCTCGGTACGAGGGTACCTGGGGCCCAGTTCTTATCCTCAAGCTGGAGGACCTCCGGATCTCGGAGGGGTCAAGCCGCGACGGCGTCAGCAGGGCTCTGGCGTTCAGTTCGTGGAGAGCCGCGACCAGGTCAGCGGGGCTCTCAAGATGGTTTCTGCTCAGCTCGAGCCGCGACGTCGTCAGCAGGGCTCCGAGGGAGGATTCAGCGAGGTTGGGCCGCAACAGCGTCAGCAGGGCCCGATGTTCCGGGGGGCTTCAAAGTTCAGCAAGGAGGAGCCGCGACGCAGTCTGCAGGGCTCGTGGTGGATTCAAGCAAGAGTTCTTCTCCGTAGGGTCGGCCGCGATTCGATCAGCAGGGCTCTCGACTCCGGGATACAACTGCCAGTCTGTTGCGGGGTCGCCCCAGATATAGGCCTGGAGCCCTTTGAAGTCCGGACCCTTGCGCCCGGAGGGGCGGAGAGGCCGGGTTGGGAGCGGCCAGACGCCCAGCAGGAGAGGCGCCGGGCCCAGGAGAGATGGAGGCCGATCGCACCTCGGTGTGTGGGGACGGTTGGGGGTCCCATCGATACTGCCCTCCGCCAGGGCGATGAGGTGTTCACGTGATACCCCCTGGCCAGTTCTTGGTGCCTCAATGTCTGGGCCTCGCTGGGGCCGAGGCCGGGTTGAGCGGAGTCAGGTGGACTGGTGTGCAGAGTCACGTGGCAGGCAACAAAATGGTGGAGCCCCGAGGTGTATGCGACCTCGTGCGGCTCGAACGGGTGGCCCGTGGAGGCCAGGGCGGGGAACGGGCCCAACCCCAGGGAAGTCAGGACCACGCCACGAGGCCGGGTCCAACAGGCGTCCCCCCCAGCCGAAGGCAGGGAGAGTCACCCATCTTCTTGGGGATTCTCCTCGTCAAGGCGGAAGAAGCGGGACAGGCCGTCAGCGTTGGCGTGGTCATTGCCGGGTCGGTGCTCAACCGAGAAGTCCATCCCTTGCAGGGCAATGGACCATCGCAGCAGCTTGGGATTCTCGCCTCTCATTTGCATTAACCACCGTAAGGGCCGGTGGTCGGTCTGGACCCGAAAGTGGGTACCGAAGAGATAGGGCCGGAGCTTCTTAAGGGCCCACACTACAGCGAAGGCCTCGCGCTCGATGGTGCTCCATCGTTGCTCCCGGGGCAGCAGCCGTCGGCTGATGAAGGCCACTGGGCGGTCGAGTCCCTTCTCATCAACCTGAGACAGGACGGCCCCGATCCCATATTCGGAGGCGTCTGTCTGTACGATAAACTCTTTACTGTAGTCAGGGGCCTGGAGCACAGGGGCAGTGCACATCGCGGCCTTGAGAGTCTCGAAAGCTGATTGGCAGCGGGGAGTCCAGTGCACCTTCTTGGGCTGCTTCTTCGAGGTGAGCTCCGTGAGAGGCCCAACAATGCTCCCATAGTCCCGGATGAACCGCCGGTAGTATCCGGTGAGGCCAAGGAAGGCCCGCACAGCAGTCTGGGTAGTGGGAGGTTCCCATGCCTGGATGGCATCGACTTTTGGCTGGAGGGGGGCCACCTGACCGCTTCCCACCTGATGGCCCAGGTAGGTCACCGATCCTTGGCCGACCTGGCATTTGCTGGCCTTAATCGTGAGCCCAGCCCTTTGGAGGGCGGCCAGGACGGCTTTGAGGTGAACTAGGTGCTCAGCCCAGTGGTTGCTGTACACGGCAATGTCATCCAAATAGGCCGCGCTGAAGGCCTCGAGCCCGGCCAGGACCTTGTTTACGAGTCTCTGAAAAGTGGCCGGGGCATTCTTCATGCCAAAGGGCATCACCCGAAAGTGGTAATGCCCATCAGGGGTAGAAAAGGCGGATCTTTCTCGGGCGCCGGGGGTGAGCTGGATCTGCCAGTACCCGGCGGTGAGGTCCAGCGTGCTCAGGTAGCGGGCGGACCCCAAGCGGTCGATGAGTTCGTCGGCCCGGGGTATAGGATGGGCGTCCGTCTTGGTCACAGCATTCAGGGCTCGGTAGTCTACACAAAATCGCAGCTCCGGGGGATGGCCGGGGGCTGCGGCCTTTGGTACCAGGACGACAGGGCTGGCCCACGGGCTGTCAGAGGGCTCGATGACCCCGAGGGCCAACATCTTCGCTACTTCGGCCTGGATGCATGCCCGTACTCGGTCGGGTACCCTGTAGGCTCGGTGTCGCACGGGGGGCTGTCCCCGGTGTCGACGTCGTGGACGCACCAGTGGGTCACCCCCGGGGTGAGGGAGAAGAGGGCTGCGTAGTCCTGCAGCAGTTGTTGACAGTCGATGCGCTGTTCCGGGGTCAGGGAGGAAGCGAGCTGGACACCTTTGATGGATCCGTCGTGGACGTCGTTCTGCAAGAGGTCGGGTAGGGGCTCGGAGTCGTCCTCGCCACCCTCGTCGGTCGCCAGCAGCAGGCTCAGTTCGGTCCGGGCGAAGTAAGGTTTGAGCCTGTTAGCATGTAGAACCCGGAGGGGGTTCCGGGGGGACTCTAGGTCAACTAGGTAGGTGACGGGGCTCTTCTTCTCCACCACCTTGAAGGGCCCAGTCCACTTGTCCTGGAGGGCGCATGGCTCAACAGGGGCCATGACCCAGACTCGCTGGCCTGGCTCGAACTCGATTGTCGAGGCGTTCCGATCGTACCACCGCTTCATGTCCTCCTGGCTGGCTTCGAGGTTGGCTTCGGCCAGGGCTCGGAACTTGCGGGTCTGGTTACGTAGGGTCAGGAGGTATCGGTAGACGTCAGGAGGGGCGCCCTGGAGCTTCGTCTCCCAGCCCTCTTTGACCAGGCTGAGGGGCCCGCGGACCGGATGTCCATACAATAGTTCAAACGGGCTGAACCCCAGGGACTTCTGCGGGACTTCCCGGTAGGCGAACAGGAGGCATGGCAATAGAACATCCCATCTCCGCCGGAGGGGCTCTTCCAAGCCCTGGATCATCCCCTTTAGGGTTCGGTTAAAGCGCTCTACCAGCCCGTTCCCCTGGGGGTGATATGGGGTTGTGAATTTGTACGTGACCCCGCACTGCTGCCACAGGGACCGCATGTACTTGGAGATGAAGTTCGTGCCCCGGTCGCTCACCACTTCGCGGGGAAATCCCACTCTGGAGAAGATTCCCATTAAGGCCCGGCCCACCACGGGGGCCGTTACAGTTCTTAGCGGGACAGCCTCCGGGTACCTGGTGGCGTGGTCCACGAGGACCAGGATGAAGCGGTGCCCAAGGGCGGTCCGGGGGTCCAGGGGCCCCACAATGTCGATCCCGACCCGTTCGAACGGGGTGCTGACGGCTGGAAAGGGCTGGAGGGGGGCTTTGACCCGACCCCCGGTCTTCCCGCTGGCTTGGCAGGTCTGACAGGACCGGCAGTGGTTGTCCACGTCTCTCCGCATCCGGGGCCAGTAGAAGTGGGTCACCAGACGGCTGTAAGTTTTGTCTTGCCCTAGGTGTCCGGCGAGGGGCACGTCATGTGCCAGGTTGAGAAGGAACTCCCGGAAGCGGAGGGGGACCACCAACACGCGGCTGGCCCCGAGTTCTGCCACTTTCTGTTCACTGTACAATAGGCCCTCGGCCCAGTAGACCCAGTGGGTGCCGGTCTGATCACCGTCGGCCTGTGCGGACGCTTGTTGTCGGACCCCTTCGAGAGAGGGACAGGACTGCTGTTCTTGCTGGAACTGCTCTCGGGTGGGGCCCCCTTCGTGGCGCCATTGTGCAAGTTCTGGTAGGGCGCCGAGGGAAGCAATCTCTTCGGGGGAGGGTTCCGTAGGTCCAGTGTCGGTGTCTGCCTCCCCCTCGCTGCAGGCAGGGGGTGGTGCGAGCCCCTCGGGCTGGGCGGCACCGGGGGCCAGGGATGAGCGGGGGGCCCGGGCGGCCATGGACCGGGTGATGGCGCAGGCCCATTCGGACAGTCCCAGCATTCGGAGGTGCTCTCGTCGCTCCACTTGAGCCCAGGGGGAACTCTCTAGGTCGTTCCCCAGGAGGCAGTCCACTGGTGCGTCGTCGCGGACAGTCACTTTTAGTAGGCCCGTCACCCCTCCCCACTCGAAGGGGACCAGGGCCATCTGGCACAGGCTTTCGCTGTTGTCGGCCGTCCGGACGGGGCACAGCACATTGGGTAGGATTTGTTCGGGGGTCACCAGGTGGCAGCGGACAGCGGTGACACTGGCGCCAGTGTCACGAAGGGCTTCGGCCCGTCGGCCATTGATGGTGACCTGCTGCTGGTATTTCTGGGTGTTGCTTGGGATGGGTGTGCGGGGCACCATTTCTCGGCTGCCCAGGCAGACCAGGGACATGGCCGCCGGCTCCCATTCGGTGGTTCCTCGGTCGAGGGGTTCTTCTTCTTCCTCTCCTTCCCCCAGGGCGGCGGCCGCCAGCTGTCGGGGCGGGGGCCCGCCGGCCCCGCTTCTTCGGTTCAGGGGGCAGACCGGATCGCTGGCATAGTGTCCGGTTTGTTGACAGCCGTAGCAGGTTACTGGGGGCCGTGGTCCGGTTCTGGCTGGGGTCGCCCCTCTTCGGGCTAGGCTCGGGGAGAGGTGTTGCTGCGGCGGCCCTCGAGGTGGGCTCCTGGGGGCCCCGGCGGGGGGGTCCCGGTTCCGGTTCGGCCCTCCCCCTCCACCGCGTTGGCGGGGAGGTCCGGTGGGGTTCCTCTGGTACTCCCCCATTGAGTTCCGGGGGACTCGGGTGTTGACCCATCGATCGGCCTCGACGGCGAGTTTTCGTGGGTCGGTCATCTTGCTGTTGAGGAGGTGTTGCCTCAGCTCCACGAAGCAATTGTTGGAGAGATGTTCCCAGACGATGAGGTCGACCAGCTGTCCGTAGGTGGTGACCTTGCTACCCTTGATCCATCCTTCTAGGGCCCGGCTGAAAAAGTCCACATATTCCACCCAGGTAGTGCCCGGGATCTTCTTACAGTCTCTGAACCGCTGGCGGTACATTTCCGCGGTTAGCCCGTAGCGGGCGAGCAGGGCCTTCTTCATGTGGTCGTAGGAGGTCATCACCTCCTCTGGCAGCTGGAGCAGTGTGTCTCGACCTTCACTAAGGAACCGACCCCACAGGCCGGCGCCCCAGTCCTTTCGGGGCACCCGATGGGAGGTCATGGCCACCTCGTATGCCTTGAACCATTGTTGGATGTCGTCATTTTTGTAGTACTCCTTGACGACATCTTTAGGGATATGTACCTTGGTTTCGGCAGGCGGTAGGGAGTCTTTATTGCTGGGGGTATCGGTCCCCCCTTTCTTTGCCTTGAGCTCGAGCTCTTTGAGGCTTCGCTCGTGCTCAAGGGTCAGTTTTTTTTCTTCCAACTCTCGATGCCGTCTCTTCTCTTCTATCTCCTCTTGTAGCCGTAGCTGCTCTAGGGCCAGTTTCTTTTCTGCTAGCTGGAGTTCGTCGCCCAGCCGTAGTCGTGCGAGCTCTAGTTCGTGGTTCCGGACCTTCTCCCGTTCTCGTATCTCCTCTTCGGAGAGGCCGATTTCTAGGCTGTTTCTTCCTCCGGTTGCCGGAGTCGGTGCGGTTGATGTGGCCACAGTCAGGGGCAGTGGACCTTCGTCCTGGGAGGGACCTGCCCCGGCCTCTTGCCAGGTCCTCAGGGCTTTCTGCATCTCTTCTTTGGTACCTAGGCCGGTGGTTGCAATGCCCTTGTCTTTGCAGAACTGTTTCAACTCTTTGTGCGTGTATTCCTCCAACCGTTCGGGCTGGAACTCCGTGGTCGTGTTGTTCTCTTGGTTGCTCATGGCTTCCGGTTGTTTGGATGGGTAGCTAGTGGGTTACTGGCTTGTACGTACTGCGTTCGGCTCGGATCCCATCGCTGGCCACCAAATGTTGGAAGCCGGACCTCGGGGAGTCGGAGAGACCACCCAGAGGGGCCCCCACACTGTACGAAGTAGCCGAGCGCCGCTGAGAAGCCTCCGAGGGAGATCCTTCTCCTATCATGTACTAGCACAGTAACACCACCACACCGGACTCAAGGAGGTTGTCTCAAGACGAGTAAATCTTTATCAGCACTTAAAGGTTACGGGATCAATATTTACACGGAAAGGATCGAGGGATCCACAAAAGTCTCAGTGTCTCTTTAGAAGGGAAGGGGTAGCGGGACAGTCTTTGGCAGGAGCTCGGTACGAGGGTACCTGGGGCCCAGTTCTTATCCTCAAGCTGGAGGACCTCCGGATCTCGGAGGGGTCAAGCCGCGACGGCGTCAGCAGGGCTCTGGCGTTCAGTTCGTGGAGAGCCGCGACCAGGTCAGCGGGGCTCTCAAGATGGTTTCTGCTCAGCTCGAGCCGCGACGTCGTCAGCAGGGCTCCGAGGGAGGATTCAGCGAGGTTGGGCCGCGACAGCGTCAGCAGGGCCCGATGTCCCGGGGGGCTTCAAAGTTCAGCAAGGAGGAGCCGCGACGCAGTCTGCAGGGCTCGTGGTGGATTCAAGCAAGAGTTCTTCTCCGTAGCGTCGGCCGCGAATCGTTCAGCAGGGCTCTCGACTCCGGGATACAACTGCCAGTCTGTTGCGGGGTCGCCCCAGATATAGGCCTGGAGCCCTTTGAAGTCCGGACCCTTGCGCCCGGAGGGGCGGAGAGGCCGGGTTGGGAGCGGCCAGACGCCCAGCAGGAGAGGCGCCGGGCCCAGGAGAGATGGAGGCCGATCGCACCTCGGTGTGTGGGGACGGTTGGGGGTCCCATCGATACTGCCCTCCGCCAGGGCGATGAGGTGTTCACGTGATACCCCCTGGCCAGTTCTTGGTGCCTCAATGTCTGGGCCTTGCTGGGGCCGAGGCCGGGTTGAGCGGAGTCAGGTGGACTGGTGTGCAGAGTCACGTGGCAGGCAACAAAATGGTGGAGCCCCGAGGTGTATGCGACCTCGTGCGGCTCGAACGGGTGGCCCGTGGAGGCCAGGGCGGGGAACGGGCCCAACCCCAGGGAAGTCAGGACCACGCCACGAGGCCGGGTCCAACACCCCTCCTGCGCTGGGACAGGCTTTTGTTGAACGGGTGGTCAGCCGGGTCTGCCTGGTGGCCTTTTGGTGGGGACTGGAAGGACTTAATGCAATGGACAGGTGGCATGCCAGAGTGAGGGATGCCGGGCCCAGGAGACCAGGCTGGGCTCCCTGGTGTCCACACTGGGATGGGCGGATACATGGAGGGCCTATCATCCGACTGATGCAAGGTACACTTATTATTCGGCGGTTCACAGCTCCTTCTCCAGGCTGGATTATTTGCTTGTCCCCAGCTGCCTCATCCTTAGCTGTTGGATGTGGATATACTACCCACAGGGCTCTCTGATCATTTCCCGGAAGCTCTGAGGCTCTATATGGGACCAGGGCGGCCGGCATTCCTCTGGTGCCTATCGCCACGGCATCTGCAAAATCCTTTGTATAAAGCACTCATTCATTGGTTAATTGGAAAATATTTAGCCATCAATGCCACGACAGCCACCTTTGCGACAATATTATGGGAGACCCTCAAGCTGACTCTCAGACGAATCGACATTAGCTACTGTGCTGGAGAGTGTAAACGTAAAACCTGCACTCTAGTAGACCATGGGGAATAGATACGGATGTTGGAAGAGTGTAGCCGCCAAAGAGATATTGGCATTGTGCCAGTTGGGTATTGCCCAGCAGCAATACCAACAACTACTCATTGATGATGCTAAATAGGAGTTGCAGGCTGCACAAAGCCGCATCTATTAATTCAGCAACATATCGAGCATGATGCTACATAGACTGTCAGACCGCTTGAGATGTTTTGGCGATATCAGTGATCTGAGATGCTCAGGGTGAGCTGCTGAGTGTGAGGTGGCCCAAATGTCTTCTACATATTTTGGGAAAGTCTATGCCTGGTGGAAGGTGATAGGTATGGATCAGGTCGTGGACTTCATTGTGGCTTTCCCCCGTGGTTCTGCTCAACTGGACGAAGCAATCATAGAAGAGGAGCTCTACCTGCCTCTGGCAGAGCTGCGGATTGGGAAATCCCTGGGTCCTAATGACTGTTCCAGCAAGTTCTTTAATATTTGCATGCCGCAATTGGGGAAACATCTATTAGGGGTGATCCACTCCACTCTTGAGGGTCACTGCTCCCACCGGACTGGAGACAGTCAAAGATTGTAGTCTTCCTTAGGCCGGGCCACCAGCCTGAAGGACACTTCATATAGTGCTCAATCTGGGTCCTTAACCTAGAGGCGAAGCTCCTAGCTAAAACCCTGGCTTACAGGATAATGGAATACATGCCAGATCTGCTTCATTCTGACCAAGCCACACACCATACTATTAGGCTGGTATACAATACCCTGGCACTGGCAAACCATTTGGGGAGGCGAGAGGCAGTGCTTCTAGCAGACATGGACGGGAAACAACCTTTACATTGCGCCTATTAGACCGGATGCCTTTTCAACGCGGTTGTTACAACAACCGCGTTATTACAACGCACTGCCATTACTACGCAAGTCATTACATCGAGTTGCAATAGATGGCTCTCTAACATAAGGAATAGTATAATTTACTATTCCAACACCTTCCCTACTGTTGCGTAGGCTGGAGTTGGAATAGTAAATTATTAATTCCTAATGTTACGATGCCATCTACTGCAAGTCGATGTAACGACTAGCGTAGTAATGGCATCGCGTTGTAACAATGCGGTCTTTGTAACAACCGCGTTGTTAAGTACCGCATAGTAAAAGCATGTGTTGTAACGTGCTATTTTCACATAGACAAAGCTTTTGAATCTGTTAGCTGGGAGTACCTGATTGTAATTCTAAAACACCTAAATGTGGGTCCCAGATTCCTTTGCTATGTCTGCTTGTAATACACTGACTTGTCCACCACTGTCAGTGTTGCAGGTGTGGTGTGCGTCCCCTTTCTGATTAGTCTGTATACAAGGCAGGGATGTCCACTGTTCCCGCTATTGTTCGCTCTTGTCAGGGAGCTTTTGGCCACATGGATAAGGGTGGATGACCAGGTGTGAGGGTCTGATTGGCCTGCTGCGGTATCCGATAAGATAATGCGATACGCAGATGATGTTTTATTCTTCTTCACAGATTCGGTTGCCTCAGGACCACTACAGGAATGTTGAGAAATTAGTGGTGTTCTCCGTCGGTGGGGACGCTGGCAACATGGAGTGGGCATCAGGATTGCAGCTATCTACCGGAAGGTTCAAATATTTAGGAGTTTTCGTTTCTCCAGATTCTTTTTTTTTTTTTATAATTCTTTTTATTAACCATCCACAGAGTCGACAATACTAGGCATTGAGAAATACAGACAAATATGCTTCGAGCCTTAGAGCATTCACGGGTACAAAAATACTCAGGGGCAGATTTACAAGCCCCTTGCGACACTTTTACGCCGCTGTTGCGTCACTTTTGTGACGCAGCGACGGCGTAAACAATGTACCACTATGCGACATATTTACAACGTGACACATCTAGTGAGATGCGTCATGTTGTAAAGCCCTGTGGTACATTATACATGCGTCAAGTATAATGTATGCAGGGTGGGCGTTCCATCGCAAGGAAGCCCCGTAAAAGTGACGCAGTAAAATCTACAAGATTTCACTGAGTCACTTTTATGTCCCTGCTCAAATCCTTATGCCTGCTTGAAGCAGACATAAGGAGTGACGCAGCATATTAAGTATAGGGCACCCCTGAGTAGTGCTGGAGTTGTGTTGTGCTTCCGACACAACTCCAGCACTGCGTCACCCTTACGCCAACAGATGCGTCACGCATCTGTCTATTCTTGCGCCACGGTGTGCCGCATTGTAAATGTGGCGCATCCATGGTGGCGCAAGGGGGTTTTTGAGTCACGCAAAATAAATGGTGCAGCCCTGCTAATATGCAGATCTGCCCCAAAATACATTGTTCTGCAACAGGGGTTAAGGCGTGAGTTGGTCATTGGAAACAGGGTCCAGGGGGAGAGCACAGATGCATCCTCGATATTTATTCCATTTGTCCCAGATGGAGGACCATTTCCTGGGACACCCACGGGAGACATACACAGTTTTTCCCTGAACATGCACCAGTCCATGTAGTTTTTCCAGGAGTTCACCCCGGGTGGCTCCCTCGCCCCCCATGACTGTGCTATGTTCCGCTTGGCTATCATTTGACGCAACGTAACCCATAACTTATCTCTGCTGTTGAGGTCTGTGGGCTTCCAGATATTCAAGAGGCACCTCTTTGCTTCCGGTCGTGTGACTACCCCCGTCACCCGACTCACACATTCAACCACTCCTGACCAGTAGGACTGAACAAGGGGGCACTCCCAAATTATGTGCATGAAGGAGCCAATCTGTTCACATCCGCACCTACAATCACCCCCATCCATCCTACCCATTTTAACCAGTGTTGGACAAGAGATATATATCCTGTGGAGTATCTTTAACTGCACCTGACGTAATCTAGAAGAGATGGCAACCTCCTTAGGGGAGACCAGAGCCTCCTGCCATTCCTCATCATCTATCTCAAGCCCATCGCCCTCCCAGCGCTGTCTCAGGAGTATCAGGCGGTCAGGTATATTGTTGACCAGCTTTTTGTACGTCAGAGATATGACCCCATCTGGTAAGTTGACATCCAATAGCCTGTCCTCTATTAGCGAAGCATCCAGTAGGGAGGTGTCCCCAGGGATATTCCACTGAAATGCATGTCTGACTTGTAGATAGCATAAGTGCACTGAGTCCGCGAGGTCTTGGCTTTGCTGCAAGTCTGCGAACGGTACCACGCTCCCTCCCTTCCACAGGTCAACGATAGTTGAGATCCATATCAGATCCCACTTGTCGAATCCCTTGGTGGTGCCCAGTGTGCCCAACTTTTCCGAATCCCGTAGGGGAGTTGCCAGAGAGAGTTTCCCATCCCACCCCAGACTTTTGCTCGCCGTGTGCTACACAGCCACCGAGTGTTTAGTCGGACCCATAAAATGATATCAGCGTGGTCTGGAATATAGGGCTCTATGGTATGCGCCCCCAGGCAGTAATCATTTATCCATCCTGTAAGCAGGATCCTCTTCAAGTTCGTATACACAATGATTAATGGCCACCAGATGCGCGGCCCAATAACATCTCCTTATTTCTAGAAGACCAATACCCCCATAGTACCAACCCAGGACCAGCTTCTGGAGTGTTATCCGAGGCCTACCATCCACCAGCAAATTTCTCTGCAGGGCTTCTATTTCTCTAAAATAACTGGTTGGGACCAGATCAAAGGAATTCTGCAGGGCGTATAGGAAGCGCGGTAATGGCATCATTTTGAATAATGCCGTCCTCCCAAGGAGCGAGAGCGGGAGTTGCTTCCACACCTTGACATCACGTTTAAGCATCATCAGAAGGGGGAGCAGATTACGCTCATAGCGAAGCCTAGGGTCGGCTGTGATAAATATGCCCAAGTATCGAAAACCCTCACTTACCACTTGTATCGGGCAGTCGCGGGGCAGGGGTGGGGGATCCCCGCTGAGGACGTATAGTAGGTATTGGATTTGGCCCTTTTGGCAGGTTCATCTCTAAACTTTTTGCCTTTTCTCTGACATGGTGTTGGTGGTTTTAAGCCTCTGGGCACTTTAGCACTGTGGTCCAGTGTAAAGTGCATGCGATCTCTGTGTTACATTTGGTAAGGTAGGCCTGCCCTCCCATAGGAATGCATGGGGGATTCTCTGATCAGTGTGTCAGTGGTAATTCCGGGGATGAGCGGAGCAGCGTGGTCAAGTTTAGTATGTATAAAATTGTAATATTAAATGCTGCACAATGGTGTGCGTAGATTTATGATGATTATTTGAGAAATGCCACTTTTAGAAGTTGGCATTTCTGTGTGCTATGTCTCTGCCTGCCTGATGTGAATTGCACATCTGGCTTGTGAGTGACAGGGGCTGAGAGGTGTGTGTGACTCCAGGAGGGGCAGGGTGAGTCAGCGCTAGGCTGAATGGGTTATCTGCCTTGGGAGTAGTGGGAGGGGTAATCCCCTGATTCTGTATAGGACTGTACCCAGCCTGGACAATGCTGGCTCCGCCCCTTGTGGTGTGTCTGATCACCTAGCCCCCACCTGACAAAGGGGAAGAGGAGCTTGGAAAACAAAGTGCTCTAAATCCCCCCTGATCCAGTTTCATCTGGTTCCCCCAAGCCCTGCACTACAGACAAAGGAGAGAAGTGGTATAAATGTAGGGGCTGTGACCCCATGTTTGCTCTGTGCTGGTGTGCTGTTCCTGAACCTTGCTGGGGCGTGCTGCTGCTGGGCCCAGGAGGAACCGCCATGAGGGCTTGCCTCCCTGTACCCAGCCTTGCCCACTTGATTTCTGAGGAGTTTTGCTGTGGAGCTGTGGCTCCTAGCGCCTGGTGAGCGCTTTATTTTCATTCCCCTAGCAGAGAGGAGCGCTGGAATTTCGCAGCGCTCCTGAGTGAATTCCCAGCGTAGGGATTCCCCCGGTTTGCTGAGAATGAGCGGGAGCCCATCCCGCTTATTGAGTATATTTAACTTGCGGGTGCCCACCCCGCATCATGGAACCTTTTGGAGGGTGCCCACCCTGCACTATCACCAAAGGAAATCACCGCCACGGCCCGGGGAAGAGGAGCGCCGAAGGAGGAAGCCAAGCGCATCCGCCTGACTGTTGGCAGGGCCTCGCGGGTGTCACTCCCGCCTTCCCCCATCCAGGAGAAGGTGACCCGGATGACTGTCAATGCCTAGCAGGGCTCCCGTGAGCTGAGGTAAGTCCCGCGTATGCCAAGAGAAGTCCCGGCCCCAGGAGAGGGACCGAGTGAAGAGGGGCAGAGTCGTCTGCCCGGAGAAGTGTGGAGTGCTGAATCAGACACGGCCCCTTGTCGGAGCCAGTCCCAGCAGCGAGAAGAGGCTGGAACAGAGTCCTGCCCCCCGAGCCGGTGAGTGGGGGCTCGAGGTTAAACCGGGTTGGTGCCAGTCGAGGTACGGTGCCGATACTTGGTCTGGGCGGTCCTGCAAGAGAGCGGGCCGCCCCAACGATGGGGACCTATTTGTTTTGGGAGCCGTAGGGGTCCCGAGGGCACAGTGGTGCCGGGCCCCCCCTTTGGGGATATTGTCACAGCTGTGCCACCTCACAGTGGGCAGCTGCAAAGTGGCGCATATGTTTTAGAACTCCCGGAGTGGGACAAGAGAGGGCACAGTGGTGCCAGGCCTTCTTTGCTTCACAGCTGCACGGCAGGTAGCATCAGCTGCACCGTTTAGGCCATTCTTTCTTTGGGGGCATTGTGAATGAGAAAGGAGTGAGATGCACTCCTCTGCCCCAGCGCATTGCACACTTGTGAATTCTGATGCATTGGCAGCTGCCCTGACATTTGGGACATAGGGCATTTGAGCCCTCTGAGAAGGCTAGTTGGCCAGGGGGACAGTGTGAGGTTGACAGGGCGCCAGGCCCTACTGTGATTTATGTGGTGCTAGGAAATGCGATTTACGCACTATGATTTATGCCTCTAGTGTTTATGTTTTATGTCTAAGAGTTCTGCTTGTGAGGTTATTGTCAAATGTGTTTAGACTTATGAGATGATCTCATAATGTGTTTATGCTGGTGAGGTTATGGCATAATGTGTTTATGCTTATGAGGTTGGCGCAGAATGTATTTCACTCCTAATGTGATGCTGCTTGCATAATATGATTTATGTTGCAGGAGATGATGCCAAGTACAGTATTTTAACAGTAGTTACTGGTTGTGTTCTACATTTATTATTGGTTCTACATTTATTATGTGTACTTGCTATGGTTCTGACAGTGGCCCAATTGGCCCTGTCAGGTGCATATAATCCCCTGTAAATATTGCCCAGTGCGAGTTGGCACAGTGTATATTGTGTGATTACTATCCTAATGTGTTTTATGATAAAACAAGGTCTATTTTTGATATAACCTTGTGTGGAGTTCCTTTTGTGGTGTGCCTAGTGTGTTGTTGCTGTGTGGGTTGTGCAAGCGCTTTACACATTGCCTCTGGGATAAGCCTGACTGCTTGTGCCAAGCTACCAAGGGGGTGAGCAGGGCTTATCTTTGACGTGTAACTCCCTCGTCCTGACTAGAGTGGTGTGTACCTCCCAAAGACGGTGCAAATATCAAGGACAACGCGTAGGGAGGACTTGGGGGAGGTCAAAAATAGAAGGATGTCGTCCGCATAAAGGGAAATGCGATCCTCCCATCCTGTCGTCCACTTGAGCCCTCGAATTGATGGTCTCCAATGCATCCACGCCGCCAGAGGCTCCAAGGACAGGGGATAAAAAGGAGAGGTGAGAGAGGACACCCTTGGCGGGTCCCCCGGCTCAGTCCAAACGTCAAAGTCTTTTTGTTGTTAACTACCACCTGCGTCAGGGGCTCAGAATACAAGAGCCGCACCCAGCCAAAGAAACCCAGGCCGAAGTCCAACTTAGTCAGGACTGCAAAGAGATAAGACTCCTCTAGAGTGTCGAACACCATCGTGGCGTCCAGCGAGACCACCACCGCCGCCTCCCGAATAGTGACCAGTCTGCCCAGAACGCCATGAACGCACCGTAGATTTAGCGCAGTGTTGCGCTGGGGCATGAAACCCGACTGGTCAGGGTGGATGAGGTTGCAGATTACTGGTATCAGGCGATTTGCCAGCACCTTGGCAAGGATTTGAGGTTCAGCATTTAACAGAGAAATTGGCCTATAGGAAGAGGTGTGGGTCTTGGGCGCACCGTCCTTGTGTATCCTCCAGAATGTGGCTACACGCTGGTCGTAAGGCAGGAGTCCCTTTTCGTGGCTCTCATTGAACATATTGCGCATGTGGCGAGCAATAGCGTCCCGTTTCAATTTGTACAGCTCAATTGGCAATCCGTTAGGACCGGATGCCTTACCAGTATGAAGGCCATCGATCGCTTGCGCCAGTTCGTCGTCTGTGAGTGCACTGTCAAGCACGTCTCTTTCATCAGCCGTGAGGGTCGGCATTCAGATAGTCTAGAGGAGCTGCTCTAATTTTGCAACGGAGGAGCTGGAGGTCGACTGGTACACGGAGCAGTAGTAGTCTGTAAATGTATTTGCGATTGCCTGTGGGTCAGTTATTGTGTGTTGTTTCTCCAGATTCTATGCTATCGTTGACTCACAATCTAGCACTGGTATTATCATGCATCAAAGAGGAAGTAAAGACATGGGGGCATATTATCAAGGCCAGGCGATAATTATCGCTCAGCGCTCTTAGCGCGAGGATAATTATCGTTGGCCAACTCTGAATTTTATCGCGGAGATAGCGTGCTATCATCAACGCGTATCTCCAAAGCAATAAAATTCAGAGCGCAAGCTGCCAACTGTGTGATTATCGCTGGAAATACAGCGATAATCGCACAGGGTTTGGCGATAGCTTGCTGATAGGGCAAGGCATACTTAGCCATGATATCCACCTTCCATAGGATATCATGGCTAAGTCAGTTTCAAAGCAGGTGTAAGGAAAGTAGCGATAACAGAGGTTATCTCTACTTTTCTTGCCGCTATGCTTCTTAGCGTGAGGCTTGATAATAGGAGAAATGTCGCTTAGCGACATTTCTCCCATTATTCTGGGGAGGAACGCCCACTTTGCATCTCATTAGAGATGCAAAGCTGGGCGTTAAGGGAAAGGGCGAAGGAGCATGGATTCACGCGTTAGCGTGTTCTTGCTAATAGGGCGTTAAAATTATCGCTGCTTTTCGTCCGAAAACGGACGCTAAAGCGGCGATAATTTTAACACCGGGCCTTGCTGATATGCCCCGTGGTCCCTTTTGCCATTATCTTTGATAGGACATTCCACAATATTCAAAATGGTCTCTTAGCCCAGACTGGTATATCAACTTCAGAACTACCCCAACGCAATCTCTTCGTCATGGTTTCCTTTGGAGAAGGGGCTGCTCGTATCCCTCTTCTTGCATGCTTCCAGCCCACATACTGTGGGGGCATTGCCTCTGCAGATGTTCAGTCCTACTATGCAACCCCCCACTTGTTGATTGCCAATGACTGGTGGTACGGCCCCAGAGATAACCCAGTTTATGCAAATGAGCGATAGGCAAGGCCTCCCCGCTTGACTACGTATATAGTGGGAGAAGGGTGGGGTTCCTTCCCCAGGTGGTCATAGACTTGTGGATACACTCCCTCAGGCAGGTGGGATGGTGGGGGAAACTGATGCAAGGGACGCCTCTGTAGCAGGGCAATCTCCTTCAACAAGTGGCTTTATTGGGCAGCTTCCAGAAATGTATATGTAAGCTTGGAGATGTTATGCAGGTTACAGTGCTAAAATCGTTCCAGGAGCTGTAAAATGATGATCAGCTACATCATAGCCAATTTTATTAATATCTGCAGCTCCGCTACACCATACTCCCGTCTCCGTAATCTCCAAGAGGCCGCAGAACTGAGCCATTTGGGAGGCAAGCTTCTAATGGGTGACTTGAGTACCCATAAGATCACCCAGATCTATCAGTTCCTGATTACTAATAGTTCTACTAAACTGTCAAGCTTAAGGATGGCATGGGAGGCCAACATTAAGAATTGGGTGGATGATGACTGGAGGCTCTGGAGGCTCTCTGGGCAGCAGCGATAGCAGTAAATGTAAATGTATTTGTACTTATATAGCGCACTTCTACCCAGAGGTCTCGTAGCGCTGTATTCATACCACTGTGGAACCCTTCCTGTGAGATGTCCACTCCTGGGCACCCCCCAAGGTGAAGCCAGGCATCCTAGCGCTGTGGGGGCCGTTGTGGAGATTAAGCAAGCTATTGCCCAGAGTTGCACAGTGGGACCCATGATTAGAATAGGCACCGAGGCGAGAATTATCAGGTCCGGGGAAATTGAATCCAACAGCTGCCGAGGCGGGAATTGAACCCTGGTCCCAGGCCAGACCTCTGCATCAGGGTCTGCCGCTCTAACCATTGAGCCACACTTCTCCACTTCTCTGCTTAATTCAATTTAAATACCTACATAGGGCCTATTACACAAGGCTATGTCTCTGGCTCAAGGGGTATAATAGCTTTCCCTGTGTGCCTCCGCTGTGTGCTATAGGAGGATACCTTCCTCCAAGCAGTGTCAAGCTGTGTAACTTTGACTCATTTTTGGCAGGGGCTGGCGTCCTGCCTCGGGGAGGTCCTCTCCTGGGTGATTGCACTGTACCCTACAGTAATAATTTTACACCGGACGGAGGTAAAAGGGGGGAACAGCCATACAAAGCAGCTGTTGTTTTTAGGGCTCACAGTAGCGAAAAGAGACATTGCTAAAATGGGAGTGGACCCTAGCATGGGCCTCGAGGTAGCGGCTTTCCAGGCAAGGGGTTGCCCCTAAAAACACGCAAAGATATGGCAGCAATGGGTTGATTACAGGGGCATAATACTGTCTCCAGTTCCTACTATGGACTCCCAACTTGATGTCAAAGTCAAATCTATGGTGCCACCGCACAAGGGTCTGCAATGTGGGTCGAATGTTGAATCTGATTGGAGCTCTGTCGGGGAAGGGGGCGCGTGGGTAGGATGTCTGGGATTGTCAGTTTTTGTATTACAGTTGTTCATCGGGGTATATTTTACAACCTCCTATTTATATTTGTAGGCTGTTCTGGCCCTGACGTATTGCTAAAACCCAATCAAGGGGCATATCTACAACGCGGCGATAGAAAATTATCACCGCTTTTGCGGCCGTTTTCGGCCGAAAAGCGGCGATAATTTTATCACCTAGTTAGCAAGGCCACGCTAACGCGTGAAACCTTGCTTTAGCGTGGGGATTCGTAACGCCCAGCTTTGCATCTCTAATGAGATGGAAAGTGGGCGTTCCTGACCTGACTTGACAGGAAAAATGTCGCTAAGCGACATTTTTCCTATCATCAAGCCCCACGCTATGAAGCATAGCATCAGGAAAAGTAGCGATAACCCCTGTTATCGCTACTTTCCTTGCGCCTGCTTCAGGACTGACTTAGCCATGATATCCTATGGAAGGTGGATATCATGGCTAAGTTTGTGAGGCCCTATCAACAAGCTAATACCACATTTCTTTAGATTATCGCTGGGTTTCCATCGATAATCTCACGTTAGGCAGTTAGCGTGAGGATTTTTATCGCTTTTGAGATAAGCGTTGCTAATAGCACGGTATCTCAGCGATAAAAATCCACGTTAGCCGACGATAATTATCCTAGCGCTAAGTGCGCTTAGCGATAATTATCGCCGGTTGTTGCTGATATGCCCCCAAATTGGTTGTGGAAAAAAACAACCGGTATTAGAAGTGGTGTCACCTCAAAGGAACAATAACAACCTCTCACATTTTGAACACCTGAAGGTTTAACTTGCATTGATCCCACTCACTTTCCTGCAATGCCCAGAAAAATGAAAACTTTGAGTAATTGGATAATATAAGGCATTTATTTACATTCCATGATGGAAATGTGTGGAATCTGTGGAAATACATACATTGCCAAACCACCCAGTGTTCCTGTGTGTCTCCAGATAAAGATGGAATGCAATTTTTGTGGTTGGGCCTACTGGCCCCAAAAGCCAAGGGCTTAAAAAGCAACATGGACAATCTTTTTTCCCACTCAAACCCTAGGTTTTTGTTGTAGGGGTACCTATAGAATTTGAGGCCATGATCAGCTACTACCCAGGGAAATGTACAAAACCAGCATGTTTCCTAAAACTAGACATACAGGGGAGTCCAGGTTTGTGTGGGTTGATTTGGATCTCAAGAAGTTTTCTTTCCCGTATGCCCTTTCAAACCTCAAACTTTTAGAAAAAAAACATATTTTCCTCACATTTCAAAGTGCAAAAATTATGGAATATGCAGCGAGCAACAAATGTCATACAGCCACTGTTTACCAATTTCTGCTGACAACTACTGTACCCCACTTGTGTAGGTGCACCAATAAACTGTAGAACAAAATGCCTTAAAATGCTACATGGACAGATCAGCAATAGAGGTAGCCTTGGTATTTGAGACCAGGATCAGCTGCCACCCATAGATCCTACCAACCACAGGCATGTTTCAAAAGTAGACATCCAGGAGATTACATGGCGGTGTGCCTTGCATGGATCTCATTTCCTTTTCTTCCACAAAATACCCTGCAAACCTCAAACTTTTCCTAATATAACACATTTTCCTTACATTTCTGTGAAGGCAAGGTCTGGAATCAGCAGGCATCCACAAAATTCCTACCACCTGACGTTACCCACCTTGTCCCAATAAAAGTGCTGCCCCACTTGTGCAGCTGAGCATAGTGTCGGCAACAGGACCAGATCAAACCTAGGTCAAAGGGAGTCCTCAGGACTCTAGGACCACCCACACAAGAGAGGTACCATTTTTATCAGAAGTAGGGGAATACTGGAAGGTAGGAAATGTATGGGTCCCAGCACATACGAGAACTTTACCTCACATAAATGTAAGGAAAATGTGTTTTTAGTCAAAGTTTGAAGTTTGGTAGGTTTCCCTAGGTGCCGGCTGAGCTGTGTCTCAAATTTCACAGCCAACAACATTGCAGAAGATGGTCCGTTTTTGGATAGAAAAATGTGGTCTGTCCATGTTGCATTTTGGGCCTTTGCCTGTTGCAGATGCAAGGCCCTCCCACATGAGTGAGGAATTTATCGGGAGACTTAGGAGAATGCTGGGTAGAACATTTGTGGGTTCCTGCAGATTTCAAAAATGTGTTTTTTAGCGAAAGTTTGAGGTTTGCAAGGACTTCGGGATAATAAAAGCCTGTCAAGAGCAACAGGCGTCATGTGAGGCAGGACTCTTCTGGGTGTCTAGGTTTCACAAATGTGGAGATTTACCGAGGTGCTGCCTGAGCTAGGGTCCAAAATTCATGCCACATTCAACTCCCCCAGGTGTCTAGTTTTCATAAATGTGCATGTTTGGTAGGTTTCGCTAGGTGTCGTCTGAGCTACAGCTTAAACTCCACAGCTACCCAAATTGTAAAGGGATGTTTCTCTTTGGAAATAGTTTATGTGTCCATGTAGTGTTTTGGGCCCTTTCCAGCACTGGGCACTTGGCACACCAATAAAAGTGAGGTACCATTCTTATGAGGAGACTTGTGGTAATGCTGGGTGGTTGGAGATTTGTGCCTCTCATCAGATTCCAGAACCTTTCAACACAGAAATGTGAGAAAAACATATATTATTAGCCAAAGTTTGAGGTTCGCAAGGGCTTTTGGATAAAAACATTGGTTTTGGTAGAAAAATTCAATCCGTTCATGTTGCACTGTGAGCCTTTTCCTGTGACTGCAAGGCCCACTCACACAAGTGAGGTATCATTTTTATCAGGAGTCTTGGGACAACGCTATGTGTTGGAGATTTATGACTATACAGAGATTGAGAACTTTCTCTAACAGAAATATGAGGAGAATTTGTGTTGATCACCAAAGTTTGAAGTTTGCAAGGACTTCTCTGTAAATGCAAAAACAACAATTGATGGACAGAATGCAGAACAATGTCATACATTCACCCCAGTACAGAGATCTGGGGCTACATCCATCGTTTTTTTGCTCACCATGCCGTTCCAGTTTGAACCCAGCCATATGCAAATCAGTCTTGACCCTGTGCCTCATGGGAACAGTCCAGCCCGAACTGCTAAGCCAGGTCCTCCTTGGACTGGAAACAGGCATCCTAGGACCGGTTTCTGGCATTTCAGTCGTCTTCAGCCAGGCTTGTTTGATTTCCTGTGGCATGGAGAGCAAGGGACCCACGTCTGGGCATACCCTTCCCACTCGGGGTGACAAATGCAAAAACAACAATTGATGGACAGAATGCAGAACAATGTCATACATTCACCCCAGTACAGAGATCTGGGCCTAAATCCATCGTTTTTTTGCTCACCATGCCATTCCAGTTTGAACCCAGCCATATGCAAATCAGTCTTGACCCTGTGCCTCACTTCTCTGTAAAAACACACTGGTGAGAGCCATGCCATTCATGTCAGCTGGGACCTCCCTGGGTGTCTAGGTTTCAGAAAAAGGGGAATGTTTGGTAGGTTTCCCTAGGTACCGGCTGAGCTAGGGGCCAACGTCCACAGCTACCCAGAATGCAAAAAAGGGTTGGTTGATGTGTCTATGTTGCCTTTTGGGCCCTTTCAAGCCCCAGGCACTAGGCCCACCTGTACATCTGAGGGACATTTTGATCAAGAGACTTGGAGGTAATGCTGGATTGTTGGAAATCTGTGGCTTCCCACAGATTGCAGAATTTCCATCCCAGAAAAGAAATGTGAGTAAAATATATGGGGCACATTTACAAGGAATTGGCAAAAGGCAGTGCCGCAAGTCATTTTGCTGCGCTGCCCTAAGCCAATTCAAAAGGGCAGGAATGCACCGTATCGAAAAGATACGCTGCATTCCTGTCCTTTTCAGCCATCACCAGTGCACAGTTAGCAGCTGCGCACCAATGCAGGCAAGAGTGTCTGTGTTGTAGGGACACCTTCCTGCATAAAAACAATGATTTGAGAACTTCCCTCTTTCTATGTGTACTGCAGAATGCAGCACACATGGAAAGAGGAATAAACAAGGAGTATTAATGTTATTCCTTCTTGTTACGCCTCCCCTGGGAAGTTGCATGGTTTTAACGAATTCCCACATTTCACCATTTTGTAAATCTGGGAATGTGTCAAAACGTAAGGGTGTTGCTTGGGAACACCCACTGCAATGCCTATGGCATGCCTACCCGGCACAGTGTGAGGCAACGCAGTGACTTGCACTGTATTGCCTCACTCCATA
Organism: Triturus cristatus; assembly: GCF_964204655.1. NCBI lineage: Eukaryota > Metazoa > Chordata > Amphibia > Caudata > Salamandridae > Triturus > Triturus cristatus. Next base: position 1,755,151 of record NC_140589.1, read on the forward strand.
TCTACAAAGCCATAAAAAGCCTGGCAGGGTGGTCTTACAAGGCCTTGCAGATATCGCTAAGCCCTTTACGCCACAGGAACATCACAAAAAGTGACGCTCTAGCGGCACACAGGACTTGTAAATAAGCCTCTATGGGGCACATGCATCAACAATGCCATTTGCGATTCCTTATTAGCGAAAAATAAGGAATCGCTAATAAGGAATAGCAAAAGGCTATGCATGTAGGAATCGCTATTCAAATAGCGATTCCTTAACTTTCCTTAATTGCTACTAGCAAATTGCGAGTAGTAATTAAGGAATGCCATCCCAATCATTCCTATGGGCCTCCAGGCCCATAGGAATGAATTGGAGATTGCATGAGCAAATAGCGAGTACCAGTAGGTTCTCGCAAATTGCTCATGCAATTTCAAGGGTGCAAGGGTGTCAAAATGACACCCTATTGCACCCCTGAAATTGATATGTGCACATATGTTGCACACACACATGCTCTAAGGGCATGTGTGTGCGCAACATGAAACTTTGAAAAATGCACAAAAGTGCATTTTTCAAACTTTTAGCAAATTACCATGCAGTTCATCTTCATGGTAATTTGCTCCCCCTATTAGCGAATTCGCTAATTTTTTAACTTTCATGCATTGCATTTAAGGAATCCCAAATTGAGATTCCTTAAATTAAGGAATCTCAATTTAGGATTCCTTAAATGCTATCGCTATTTAAGGAATCGCTATTTAAGGATTCCTTAAATAGCGATTTTTGCTTTTGGGTTGATGCATTGGGATTGGGTTTTTTTAACTCAATACTGGGAGCTATTAGCGAATCGGTATTTTACCGACTGGATTTTGGCTTGATGCATGAGGCTGTATGTTGGTGGCAAACGTTGCAAGTTTAAAAGGGCTTCTGGTTAAAAAAAGATGGCGAGTGCCATGCAAGTCATGTCACCCTAGATTATCCCTCCTTTCTAGTTTTCAGAATTGTGCAGTTTTGGTCGATTTCCCTAGGTGCCGGCTGAATTAAGGCAGAAAATCCACAGCTATCATATTGCTAAAAAAGGTAATTTTTCAGTGGAAAAAGGTGATGGGTCCATGTTGCCTTTTGGGGCCCTTTCCACTCGCTGGCACTCAGCCCACTCACACAAGTGCGGTACGATTTTTATCAGAAGGCTTATGGGACTGCTGGATGGTATGAAATCTGTGGCTCTCCATAGATTCTATAACATTCTATCACAGATATTTGAAGAAACATCTTTTATTGCTAAAATTGGATATTTTCAAGGGCTTCTTGGTTAAAAAAACCTGGTGAGAGCAAAATAAATCATTCCATCCTGAACTCCCCCACCTGTCTATTTTTCAGAAATGTGCAGGTTTGGTAGGTTTTCCTAGGTGTTGTTTGATCTGGGGCCCAAAATCCAAAGCTACCCATACATTTTTGTTTAAAAGGTTGATTTTAGTGTAAAATGTTGATGTGTACATGTTGCCTTTTGGGCCCTTTTCTGTGGCATGCAGTAGGCCCACCCACACACGTGAGGACCACTTTTGATCATGACACTTAGAGGAATGCTGGGTGGCATGAAATTTGTAATAACCCAAAGAGTTCCATAAGTTTTCATCACTGAAATGTGTAAAAAAAAATGTTGCCAATGTTTGAGGTTTTTAAGGGCTTTAGGTTAAAGAAAATCAGACAGAGAGTTGTGCAAGACATGCCACCCTGGAGTACCTTGGGTGCCCAATTTTCAGAAATGTACAGCTTTGCTAGGGTTTCCTAGGTGCCAGATAAGGTAAGGCCCAAACTCATAGCTGTGCAAATTGCAAAAAAAGAGTTGATTTTCAGGAAAACATTTGATGGGTTCATATTGCCTTTTTAGATTTTTCCTGTTTTGGGCACAAGGCCCTCCCACACGTTACCATATTTATTGGGGGACTTGTGGGAACCCCTGGGTAGTAGGAAATTTGAGGCTCCTCACAGATTCCAGAGATTTCAAACAAATAAATAGGAGGAAAATATATGTTCTTAGGCAAAGTTTGAAATTTGCAACTACTTCTGGGTTAAAAAAACACACTGAGCGGCATGCAAGCCATGCCACCCTGTACTCCACCAGAAGTGTATAGGTTTGTTAGGTTTGCTTGGCTGTGGCTGAGCTAAGGCCCACATTCAACAGTAATCAACATTGCAGTAAATGTACGGTTTTGGGTGGAAAACTTTCATCTGTCAATGTTGTGTTTTAGGCCTTTTCCTGTCACAGGAGCATGGTGCACTCACACAAGTGAGGTACCATTTTATCATGAGATATGGGTGATAGCAAATCTGTGGCTCCACACAGATTCTGGAACATTCAATCAGACAAATATGAGGTAAAAATATGTTTTATCCAGTGATAGGGGTTTGCAGGGGCTTCTGGGTGCCACACTAATGCCAGCCTGAAGTCTAGTTTTCAGAAAAGTGCAGGTTTGGTAGGCTTCCTTAGATGCCGGCTGAGCTAGGGCTCAAAATCCACAGCTACCCACGGATGGATTCTGCTGAATAAAATAGGATGCTTCCAAATTGCATTTTGGGGTGTATTGTATTGCAAAGAGTGGGGTACAATTTGCATCGGGAGACACCTCGTAACACAGAATACTAGAATATGTGTTATTGCCAATTGGATTTTCTGCATTTGTGCCTTCGACATGTGAGCCAGTGTGTAAGAAAGAAGACATTTAGCAAAATAACTTTGAATCACAGGCTAGTATGGATGCCCACATATTCAGAGATGTACAAAAATCCACTTCTCCTACACGCAATATCTGATGTACATTTCAGAAATACATACGCTTCCCTCAGACCCATGTTTCACTCATTGTATTTCACCATATGAATTGCTCCATACTCGTTACAGAATGAAAAATCATTGTACGATGCAACTTACTTGTTGACTCTGAATGCTTTTGGTTCTTGGAAAACCTATGAACCCTGCATAGTCCGGCAACCAAAATGGTGTCAAGGATGCAATGGTATCTTGCTTTTGTAAACCGGCCTTCATGACGAAAAGTTAAAGATGAAAATGTTTCACAAATCGCAGTTTTTTCCTACTCTTGTCAAATAGTTAGTTTCTTTAAGAAAACCTTGAGGGATCTACGCAAATGTCTTCTTGCTGAATTCAGAATGATGTCTACTTTTAAAAAATGTATAACTTTCTGGGATCACCAAAGTGTTTCACACCTGTTTCCAACACACCCTGGAAGCATGTTGAAAGCACATAAATTAGGAAAAATAATCTACCTCTTAGTAAAATGGCAAAATGGTGATAAAACTTTTTTTGATAGCTATCTGCATGATCCTGAAAGCTGGAGATGGCGATTTGATCACAGCAAATCTTTCATTGTTGCTATTTCTAGGGAAAAGAACTTTTTTTTTGCGGTCACTTTTTCTGATTTTCCCCTAATAATTTGCTATATTTTGGCTATTTTCACAGTTCTCTATAAGGGAATACACAAACTTTGTGTACTCTTAGGATTCCTATGGCGATGGGACAAAAAGACACACATTTGGTGTGGATACCTTATGTGGAAAAACATTATGGAGGCATAACAGAAAAACACCCTAGATAGCCATTGAAGAGCTTAGCACTGTGGGGAAAAAGGCTTAGCAGTTAAAGGGTTAAGGGCCCAGAACCAGGCCTGGGCATGGTTTGCGGAGTTTTGGTACGCGGATTTCCGCGAAGTTACAAAAAAACTCAGCGAAGTTCCGCGAGTGGCAGAGTGCAGTACGAACTGCAGTTTGTTCTGGTATTCTTGCCGCTCGGGTGGAAATTATTTCCAAGTGGCTTCTCGTGCTCGCGAACTTACCATTCGCGAGCGGGGAAAAAACTCTGCTGCACATCGCAAAGAGGAGTTATCTGCAGTCCGCGAGCTCAGCGGAGTGCGGAGTGCAGAAAACTCCGCAAACTCCGCGAACTGAGCGAAGTTCACCACCCAGAACCCAAGACTCAAAAGAGCCTTTAACAACCAGTATATCCTGGTGCAGAAGGCTTATAAGAATATTAGAATATTGTTCTAAATTAAAAAGGGAGAAACAGAGGGACAAACATTTGAATGTTGGAGTAGAAAGCTTATACCAGCCATTATTTTAAGCCCAGAGGTACTCCATTGTCTTCAATGAGGCTTTCAAAATGGGAAACAACCTTTACAACGCAGTCATTACATCGCACTACCTTTACATAGCAGTCATTACATCGCAATATCCTTTACATCGCATGTCATTACAACGCAGCCATTACATCGCATGTCACAACAATGCATGTCATTATAACACGTCACTACAACACAGGCATTACATCGCAAGTCATTTCAATGCATACCATTACAATGCATAGTACCCTTACACTATCCAACACTTACCCTACTTTTGCACTCACTGGAGTTAGAATAGTAATTATTACCTCTTTACTATCCAACACTTACCTTAAATGTGATGTAATGGTATGCATTGTAATGGTATCTGTTGTAAAGGTATAATGCGATGTAATGGAATGCGTTGTAAAGGTAGTTTCTGAAAATGCGATTTAATGGCATGCGATGTAAAACAATGCGTTGTAAAGAATGTTGTGATGTAAAAACTGCGTTGTAAAGGCATACATTGTAAATGTATGCGCTGCATCGTCATACATTCCATTGCTCTAATATTATTGTGGTAAACAAATATATTTATTTTGCTTTGCATTAATATAATAGTTCTCAAAAAATGGGATTTTCGCTAAAAACCTTGGTAGCAAAGGAATTTACACTGCTTTTAGAGGTGTTACATGTTGGTTTATTGTATTGTAAAATACATCATGCACCTGGAACCTTCTGTAACCTCCTGAGAGTAGTAGGGTCTCTGCCCCAGTGACCTGAATTATAAACACAATGTGGTTTCCTACCTGTGCATCCACAATGCATCGTCATGATCCTGCAAGAGAAACAAAGAGCCAGCGATTAAAGACTTATCTTGTGAGCCATTGCTTCAATGCTTCAACAAACCTTGGGTAATATACGTGGATAGTTTGGTTTGAAGCAACATGGACGGCATGGTTAGTTTACTTGGATTTGGAAAAAACACACTTTACATTGGCCTTTGTACAGTGCGTGTCCAACCGTCAGATCGGTCACACACTGTGATCAACCTCTCTCTAGAAACAGGGAAAGTCCCCAGGAATTTTAAGGATGCAAGAGTAATCCCCCTACTCAAAAAAACGGGAGCTGATACCAACAGCATGAAAAATTACAGGCCCATCTCCCAACTCCCTTTTCTGGCAAAACATTTGGAACAACACGTCCTATTTTCTATTTAGGGAGTTTTGTAAAGCGCTTGGTGACGCACAGCGGCGTGTCCCCGCGCTAAGGAGCGGCTGCTAACTGGAACCTACAGAAGTGGAATACTTTACTGTTCGAATAGTGTAGTTTTGAGCTTGGCTCTAAAGATTTGTTCAGATGGTTCGAGACGCAATATTAAGGGTAGTGTGTTCCATCTGAGGCTGCAAGGTACCTAAAGGATCTTCCGCCCATCCGTGCTCTGGACACCTTGGGGACAACAAGGCGTCCCGAGCCAGAGGATCTGAGGGAGCGGGGCGGTTCATAAGGCGTCAACAGTCCTTTCAAAGGGAGAGGAGACCTCCCGTTGATGATCCGATGGCACATGCAGAGTGCTTTGAAGTCAATCCTACTTCTGATCGGGAGCCAGTGCAAGGACCGAAGGGCCACCGAGGATGCGGCTCTTCTGGGTAGTCTAAGTACTAGCCTGGCAGCGGCATTCTGTAGGACCTGTAAACGGCTCAGATTCTTCTTCGGAGTCCCTGGATAGAGGAGGTTGCCATGGTCCATCTTTGAGGTGACTAGTGCATGCACAAGGGTTTGACGGGCCTTTACAGGTAAAAACTTCAATGCCTTCCTGAGACTTTTGAGGGTCCCAAAGCATGATCCGACCACCCGGTTGATCTGAGGGCCGAAGGTCAGGTCGGAGTCGAACCAAATGCCCAAGTTCTTTGCTTTCAGGCATGGGATAGGTGTTGAGCCAAGGCATGGAGGCCACCATGCCGACGTCCACGCTGATCGGTCTCCCCCTACGACAAGCACCTCGGTCTTATTTCCGTTAAGCTTAAGGCAGTTTGCGGACATCCAGGCAGCTAGGTCTTGCATACAGGCTCTGAAGATGTCCGCCGAAAGATCGGGTGCGCGCGACAGGGAGATCACCAACTGCGTGTCGTCGGCATAAGAAACCATTCGGAGGCCGTAGCTCTCTACCAAGGAGGCAATCGGGGCTACGTAGAGATTAAAAAGTGTTGGGCTCAGGGACGAGCCCTGCGGCACCCCCTGGTCCAGAGCAATTCGCTCAGAGTAATAGTCACCCTGCCTCACTTGGAAGCCTCGGCCTGCGAGAAATGAATAAATCCATTTCAACGCTGCCCCTCTCACCCCACCTTTGCTCAGACACTGTAGCAAGATGGAATGTGCCACAGTGTCGAACGCCGCGCTAAGGTCTAAAAGGATGAGAGCCATGGTTTGACCCTCGTCAGCACCCTGCCTGAGAGTTTCGGAGGCCCTAAGAAGGGCAGACTCGGTGGAGTGGCGTGGCCGAAACCCGAATTGAGTCGGATGAAGAAGGTTACTGTCCTCCACATATTTCATTAGCTGCTTATTTACCACCTTCTCTGCTACCTTCGAAAAATAAGGCAGGAGAGAGATGGGGCGTAAGTTATCCAGCTTATTGAAGCCAATGTTAGGCTTCTTACGGAGGGGAAGCACCACAGCCTGTTTCCAGTCCACAGGTAGAGAACTGGATCGAAAGGAGACATCTAGCAAACGCCTGATGTAAGGTTCCAGTGTCTCTATGCTGTCACTCAGCCTTTTTGGGGAAGCAGGATCGCGTGGGGAGCCAGATCTGACGGATCTGCAGATTTTAACGAGATCCTCCGATAGAGGAGTGGTGAAATGAAGTAGCAGATCTGAGTCAGCTTCAGCTCCTGCTAAATCTGCGGGTTCTTCCGCTAAGGGTGGCGTGTCGGGAAAAGCAGAGTAAATCTTGCGCACTTTGTCTCCGAAGTAGTTAGCAATGCGATTGCATGCTGTTACTGAGTGATCTTCATCTCGAGTAACGGTTATTGGGGTGGAAAGGGATTTTATATGCTAAACAGTTCCCTAGCCGAGTTTTCAGCCACGTGAATTTTATCTGCATAGTAGGTGGCTTTTTCTATACGGATTTTATTATGATAGGATCGTCGTTTTGTGAGGTAAGCCTCTTTCATCCGATCATCATAAGCCATTCTCCATTGTCTTTCTGCTCGTTTGCAGTCCCTTTTGGCACAGCGCAGCACCTCGCTGAACCAGGGAGCAGTTCTTTGTCTGTGGACAGCTTTATTAGACCAACCCAATGGGGCTGTGTGGTCCAGAGCAGCCGTGATACGGTCATTCAGCAATTTATTTGCCGCTGTCACGTCATTTCCTCCTGGGGGCCCTTCCACGGTAAGAGCCTTATTAAACTCTTGCAGGGAGAATCTTGCCCACCTACGTCGAGGGTAGTTAAGAGGGGTGGGAGCGCTAGCTATATGCTTAGACAAGTAAATAGTAAACGGAACGAGAAAATGATCTGTCCAGGGCAAGGGCACTGGGGGAGCGGCTAAAACACCCTCCCAATTGGCGAATATTGGGTCGAGCAGGTGCCCACGGTTGTGTGTTGGCAGCTGACCTTTTAGCTCTAGCTGTAGGGTGTGGAGTTCTTCCCGGAACTCCACTGCTCCTTTGTCTAGTGCGTCTTGCAGGTGTATATTTAAATCTCCCAACAGCAAAAACTTGTCCCTCCTGATCGCTGTTTCTGTGACCCACTCTAGGAGGTTTCTTTTAAAACTGGCCATAGGTCCCGGTGGGCGATAAATTATCAGGCCCTTTATAGTCATGCTCCCATCAATTGCTATGGTGAAAACACCTGCTTCGCATCCCGCCAGGTCAACTAGTTCTAGTTTGCATGGCCATTGTTGTTTAAAGGCGATCGCAATCCCGCCTCCTCTGCCTATCGGTCTGTCCAGGCGCACCATCTGATAGTCATCAGGTAAAGCCTGAATGGTATCAGGATCAGAATTGGCGTCTAGCCACGTTTCGGTAATAAACAGCAGATCATAATGTTTATCAGTGAGGAGGTCATATACGTCATGTTTGTGACGGCTAAGCGACCTAACATTAACGAGGCCGCAGGACAGCGAGGGATTGCTTGCCCTGGTGTCTGGTAGGGCTGAGCTAAAGCGGAATTGACAATAGCTACACCCTTCATTCTCCCCTACCCTTACACTATGGTGGCCTCGGGTGCACACGATCGAGGATAAACTTACTAAGTCACTCCTACTCCAGGTCAGCTTACGATCAGGGCCAGGGGTTGGGGCCCTGGGCCGTGTCCGGTCACGGACGGGCGCAGACGGGCTTGGCTTTGGCGCGGCTTCGGCGCGCATCCGGCGCGCCCGCTGCGCCAGCCCGCTGCGCCGTCTGGCAGGGATGCACATTATGTAGGGTGTGAGGAGGGTGGGAGGGCGGCGCGACTAGAGCGCACCCCCAGCCCTACCTAAGATGGCGCCCACCGCCTCCAACAGCAAATAACACAAGACGGCTGGGCGAGGCAGAGAGAGGAAGATCAGCGTGTTGGAGAAATGTCAGTGTGCCTAACTCAATTCCCCAGCTAACTATTCAATTTAAAACCCCCAGGTAAAAAGTTATTAAAACGATCTTTTAGCAGTTTTAAAACACAATTTTCACAGATACCTATGCCAGCTAGTAAGTTCCAGGTAAAAACGCTCGCAGCCCTAGCGTCTCTCACTAGGGAGAGCTCTAAATAGGCAGCGAGGGCTTCACAGAGCAACTCTAAATAGCCTGGGAGGGCGGGAGGGCGGCGCGACTAGAGCGCACCCCCAGCCCTACCTAAGATGGCGCCCACCGCCTCCAACAGCAAATAACACAAGACGGCTGGGCGAGGCAGAGAGAGGAAGATCAGCGTGTTGGAGAAATGTCAGTGTGCCTAACTCAATTCCCCAGCTAACTATTCAATTTAAAACCCCCAGGTAAAAAGTTATAAAAACGATCTTTTAGCAGTTTTAAAACACAATTTTCACAGATACCTATGCCAGCTAGTAAGTTCCAGGTAAAAACGCTCGCAGCCCTAGCGTCTCTCACTAGGGAGAGCTCTAAATAGGCAGCGAGGGCTTCACAGAGCAACTCTAAATAGCCTGGGAGGGCGGGAGGGTGGCGCGACTAGAGCGCACCCCCAGCCCTACCTAAGATGGCGCCCACCGCCTCCAACAGCAAATAACACAAGACGGCTGGGCGAGGCAGAGAGAGGAAGATCAGCGTGTTGGAGAAATGTCAGTGTGCCTAACTCAATTCCCCAGCTAACTATTCAATTTAAAACCCCCAGGTAAAAAGTTATAAAAACGATCTTTTAGCAGTTTTAAAACACAATTTTCACAGATACCTATGCCAGCTAGTAAGTTCCAGGTAAAAACGCTCGCAGCCCTAGCGTCTCTCACTAGGGAGAGCTCTAAATAGGCAGCGAGGGCTTCACAGAGCAACTCTAAATAGCCTGGGAGGGCGGGAGGGCGGCGCGACTAGAGCGCACCCCCAGCCCTACCTAAGATGGCGCCCACCGCCTCCAACAGCAAATAACACAAGACGGCTGGGCGAGGCAGAGAGAGGAAGATCAGCGTGTTGGAGAAATGTCAGTGTGCCTAACTCAATTCCCCAGCTAACTATTCAATTTAAAACCCCCAGGTAAAAAGTTATAAAAACGATCTTTTAGCAGTTTTAAAACACAATTTTCACAGATACCTATGCCAGCTAGTAACTTCCAGGTAAAAACGCTCGCAGCCCTAGCGTCTCTCACTAGGGAGAGCTCTAAATAGGCAGCGAGGGCTTCACAGAGCAACTCTAAATAGGCTGGGAGGGCGGGAGGGCGGCGCGACTAGAGCGCACCCCCAGCCCTACCTAAGATGGCGCCCACCGCCTCCAACAGCAAATAACACAAGACGGCTGGGCGAGGCAGAGAGAGGAAGATCAGCGTGTTGGAGAAATGTCAGTGTGCCTAACTCAATTCCCCAGCTAACTATTCAATTTAAAACCCCCAGGTAAAAAGTTATAAAAACGATCTTTTAGCAGTTTTAAAACACAATTTTCACAGATACCTATGCCAGCTAGTAAGTTCCAGGTAAAAACGCTCGCAGCCCTAGCGTCTCTCACTAGGGAGAGCTCTAAATAGACGTCCTCAAAACGTTATCAATGTTTATGGAAGAACATCACCTACTCTGGGACAGGCAGGCAGGCTTCAGAGCCCGTCACAGCACTGAGCTGGCGATGCTGTCAGTACTGGATGAAATCAGGCTCAAACTGACAGCAAGAAGCCGTGTGCCCTTGTCCTCCTAGACCTGTCGGCCGCGTTCGACACGGTCAACCATGATCAACTCCTAGCTAGAATCCGGGACATAGGCATCTGTGGGACGATACATCAGTGAATTACCTCCTTCAAGACAGATTGCTCCCCAAAAATTCAGATGGGTGATTATGTGTCTGACAGAAGGCCTATAACCTGTGGAGTCCCGCAAGGGTCTGCCCTGTCCCCAGTCCTGTTCAACATCTATCTCAGACCGCTGGTGAGGGACTTGGCCCGGATGGACTGCCAGCTGTTTAACTACGCAGACGACACACAAATCATTTTACAAATCGACAACACCCCTCAAGCCCACGCACGTGTGCAAGACATCCTGAGATATGTGGTAAATTGGATGACTGCCAATTCACTAAAGGTTAACCCGGACAAAACGGAGGTTTTAGCCATCACTGCAAACAATGGCCCATGGACCAACCAATTCTGGCCACAAGAGCTGGGAGAGACTCCGTCTCCAGCATCGGTGGTAAAAAGCCTGGGTATTAAAATAGATGCCAAACTCTCACTGTCCAACCAAGTATCCACCGTGTTCTGGACCTGTGTGGGCCTGCTAAGGCAGCTGAGGAAACTTTCACCCCTCCTCGTATTCTCCACCATGCGAACTGTGGTGACAGCCTTGATCATGTCACGCCTCGATTATGGATGGTAACTCGCTTTACATTGGGTTACCAGACAAGCTGCTACGTAAACTGCAGGTGGGAATGAATGATGCTGCCAGGCTGATTATTAAGCTCCCCAGACGCACACAGGCTTCTCCTCTGCTGCAAAACCTCCACTGGCTCACCATCAGACAGAGGGCCAGATTCAAGGGCCTTTCTATCGCCCAAAAGGCCCTGCATGGACAGGCTCCAAGACACATCAAAGAGCGCCTGAGGAAATACGTCCCCGGCCGCACACTAAGATCGTCCCGGGGGGGGGAACTAACCTGCCCACGGTTTAACTACACGACTAGAGGAGGGCGAGCTTTCTATGTCCCCATCCTGCAACTGTGAAATAGGCTGCCAGGTCAACTTTGCGCTGAAAAAGCCCTCCTGCCGTTTAGGAAGAAACGGAAGACTCTGCTCTTCGCCGAAGACTGGGCATAACACAGTCCAGTCAGGGGCTATGTGCGACCCCGGCCCTTCTCTTGTGACCCCTGGCACACCTTGCTTCTCCAAAAAGCAAATGTATCTATCCAAGATCGTGTTTGCACCCTGTAGTTAGCAGGCGTCCCCTGCCTCAGCGGTACAGCAGCTGGTTCGTGGCCAATGAGTGAGCGGGATTCGGAAGAAGCGAGGAAGCTTCCAGACCATTACCGTTCTCCATCCTACGCCCTCAGCAGCCACCTAGATCTCTGTCTGTATCTAGGTCTATGGAGGGAAGGGATGTGTTCATGTGCCTCCCTCAGTGCTTCACTGATAGAGGAAAGGTATGCAATCGACAGGCGCCCCCTATTGTTCATCCTCTGAGGGGGCTAGTAGTGAGTTACCAGAGTGGCACCGAGTCGCATGGGAGCAGGGCATGTGCTTCAACATACAAGTGAGCGCCTCTCTGGGGGTACTTAGTGCATGGGCCATGCTATATTAATCCTGGGGGTCTTGTTGCATCCAGGGCCTCCAGGATCTCAGCTCTAATGGGCAGCGGTCTGCTCTATGACCCTTGACCCAGCCCATCCCAGCCTGTGTGTGCCATGCATCGTGAGTGCAGACTAACCCAGCGAGATGGGAAAGGCGGAAACACGTACACACCCCCCTCTTTTCTCATGTTTTTCTCCTCCTCTCGAACATGGGACTATTGTATGTAAATGGTGCCATCCCTTTTTCATTTCATTAATTAGTAAATCTAAGCTAGGACACCGCCCTCTGCCAACTAGCTGCTTCACACCAGGTCCTTGATGGATGCTGCGTCTTGAGTGTCAGTATTCGAGTCACTTTGCTGTTTTGATGTGTTGTGTTGTGTGTGTCCCAGTCGGTGCACAGAGCAGATCTGCGGCAGGTACCGGCTGCCCCCTGTGGTGTCATATCCGGTGGTTTGCAGAGCGCTGATTGTCACCCACAAAGGGACCTCTGTGTAAAACACTGAGGGTGACATGCACCGATGTGTTTTATACTTTACATGCATTATTATCACTCCTCTTTCACTCAGTGCCCCATCTCTCCTCAGCTAACCTCAACGGCCCCACGTTTGCTGCGCCTCCCTCTTGTTTCTACAGCTCTCCCCCACTCCATGCGAGCTCGTTCTGCAGCATTACATTGTCTCTCACCTCCTAGGGCTTTTAACTCCCTCTCTTCTCACCCCATCTTCCTCCTCTCTCCTCCAGCCTCTCTGCCGCCCTCGCCTCCTCCGGCTCACCCCTCTGTCCTTCTGTCTGATTCTGCAGAACTGCCCTTTTCCAGACCCCTCTGAAGCCCACCTCTTGTCTCTTTCCTCTAGCTGCTTAGACAGTTCCTTTTCACCTTCTCTCACTGCTCCTCCACACAACTCCCTCCTTTCAGCTGCATCGCCACACCCAGCTGGGGTACGAGAGGAGATGAGGGCATTTACTTCCCTCTTCTCCCTCAATGTCCCTCGTTTCCTCCTCTTGTGCTCGACCTCACTCACCTGTTCAGACCTTCTCCTCTCTCCTCCCTAACATCTGCTCTCCCTCTCGCCTCTCCCTCCATAGCTCCTTCTGTATCTCCCTCTCCTCCTCCATAGCTCCTTCTGTATCTCCCTCTCCATAGCTCCTTCTGTATCTCCGCCTCTCCTCCTCCATAGCTCCTTCTGTATCTCCCTCTCCATAGCTCCTTCTGTATCTCCGCCTCTCCTCCTCCATAGCTCCTTCTGTATCTCCCTCTCCATAGCTCCTTCTGTATCTCCGCCTCTCCTCCTCCATAGCTCCTTCTGTATCTCCCTCTCCATAGCTCCTTCTGTATCTCCGCCTCTCCTCCTCCATAGCTCCTTCTGTATCTCCCTCTCCTTCTCCATAGCTCCTTCTGTATCTCCGCCTCTCCTCCTCCATAGCTCCTTCTGTATCTCCCTCTCCTCCTCCATAGCTCCTTCTGTATCTCCGCCTCTCCTCCGTTTCACTCTCTTCTTACACTCCCTACGCTCCATCATAGCTCCTCAGCAGCTCCCCCTGGCCTTGCAGCGCTGCTGACTCCTTCGCCTTTCTCCTTGCTCAGCTTTCCTCTCCCTTCTCTGTCCTGGTACTGTTCTAGCACCCCTTCCCCCTTGTACCACCCCCTTCCAGCTCACCTCACAGCTGTCCGCGTCTCTGCTCAGCTGCAGCGTCTGTCAGTTCCTTCAGAGCTCAGTTCCTCCAGCAACTCCTCCGTCTTTATATCCTGTGGACTCCTGACACCTGGGTGTTTGGTGCCCACCCACCACCTACAGTGCGCACGTGACTACTGAGCTCCGAGGAGGCTCACCACAGAGATCGCTGCCAATTACTGAAGGGGTGGCAGGAAACCGACTAGGAGTTTCAGCCTGGCAGTGCCCGATGGGCTGGTCTCCTAGGTCAACGAATGGCCTGTTTCTTGGCGCTGCTTCGGTTCTTTTTGTTAATTTCCCTTATCTTAAAACAAACATTGCCTTGAGCAAGCTCAAATCCAGGCAGTCTCCGATTCCTTGGAAACCACGGGGCAGCTTTACAAGCCTCTTGCGCCAGTTTTCCGTCACTTTTCCCATGTTAAAAGTGACGCAAAAGTGGCGCAAGTTCCTTGTTAATCTGCCCCCACGTATACAGCCTGTCTTTACCAGTTCGAAACTGACCCAATCATCAGCCACCTTTTAGCTTTCGAGTCCACTAAGAAGGGCCACTCTGCTTGTGGTGCCCAGGCCTGTTTGCCTAGACCGACCCTACCGATGAGGGGTGAGATGCGCACCCTCTCTCCGACCACAGCAGACTCACAGCCACCAATTGATGCTACTGGATTCCAGAGCCAACCTACCCTCACACTCTCCCCTTCCCCTGCAGTTTTTATTCCCAGTGCTGCATTTCCAATCTCGTCCACAGTTACATCTTTCAATCACCCTCCCTGGCTCTTGATATGTTGTTTTATTGAATTAAAAAGGGCGCCATCTCCCGAGAGTGCCCTGCACATGCAGCTAGCCAGGGCCAGAGTTGGCGAATGGTTCTATTTGAAGAGCGGGGTCTTTGGCTTATTGCAGCCCTCAAGAACTCGACATGAAGCTCTGATGTTTAAGGGCGGATCGCTTCCGACTCTTGGGGTCAGACAGGAGAAGGCCAGACCTCCGGTTCTGGTTCTGTGTGTGTGGGGTGTTTGCAAGTAGGAGTCCTGCCGGGCAGAGGTGTCTGGTTGGTTTGTGAAATGCGATTTGGCTATTGAGCCAGGCTGGGCCCATGTTCTGGAGGGCTTTGAAGGTGTGCGTGAGGAGTTTGAAGTCCTGCAGATAGCCAACCCCGAGTTAGGGATGAGAGGCACGCGCGTGGACTGGTGACAGCACACCTTTAGGTATTAGGCATACAGGTGCCCTGTACCGTGCAGATCTGTTGATGGAACATTACAAGAGTGGTGATGACGTCACATGCATGGATTACACATTGGTACACCCTGCCATTAGGGTCATGGGGAGGGTACCTTTACTCAAAATGGTGGTTTCACCCCGCCTCCTTGACTCTGTCACTCATCTGCCACTCTGTTTTCCAGGTGCGTTCTTTCGGAAATTCGAACAGGCCGGAGACTTTCTCAGGACGCATCGAGATGCAGGGGAGCCCCAGCAATACTTTGCGGCCCCCCGTTGGAGGCCTCGCTGCCCCACAGTTCCAACAACATCATCTGGCCGCCCAAATGCAATGGCCGTTACTCATCCGAGTCACCCCCATCCAGTGCTGCCTCACCCTTATGTGAAATAACATAGGGGCATATCATCAAGCGGCAGCGATAATTATCGCTGTCCGTGTTTAGCGTGCAAAATCCTAACGCCATCTGTCACCGGATTCTATCGCCCGGTTAGCACACTATCAGCAATGCGCATCGCCGAGGCGATAGAAATCCCGGCAATAGCGGCAAAAAGAGACAATATCGCAGAAATACCAGCGATAATAAACAGCGTTAGGAAAACATTGTAGATAAGGGAGATGTGGACTTAGCATGACATTCCACCTCCCATGATGAACATGCGAAGTCGGAAAATGATCAGGTGTAAGAAACCGGTGATATAGCTGGTTAGCGCTACTTTTAATGTCGCTAGGCGGGTTAGCGATTCCCTTGTCGATAGTGAGAACCTTTGTTAGTGATTATTTTCGCTGTATTTCACACGCGAACGCCTACCTTGCATCTCATTAGCGATGCGAGGCGCTAAGATGATGGGCGCAAAGGCATGGATTCACGCGTTAGCGTGTCCATGTTAATAGGGCGTTAAAATTATCGCTGCTTTTCGCCCGAAACCGGGTGCAAAAACGGGGATAATTTTAATGCCGGGCCTTGTTGATATGCCCCAGAATGTGTCTGGTAATGCGTACGCTCCTACGATAGCATCTGTGCCCTATATCCAATAGGAGTGGGTCCGGTGGTTGCATTTTTGTGCAAGGATAGCATCTGTATCAGGATCAGAAGCACTTGTGTCAGGGCATTGCGGGGTTTAGAAGGTGTCACCCAGAAGTGCTATGATGGTGACCCATTTTTGCCCTATAAGCATGGACACACTTACGCGTGAATCCATGCCTTAGCGCCCATAATATTAGCGTGCTCCTGCGCTCACCGCGAAGGGGAAAGGACGGTGATGCGCTTCAGCGCTTAGCGCGAAGTGCCAACAAGAAATGAGCGGTGACGCGCTCCAGTGCTCACCGCGAAGTGCCAACAAGAAATGAGCGGTGACGCGCCCCTGCGCTCACCGCGAAGTGCCAACAAGAAATGAGTGGTGACGCGCTCCAGCGCACACCGCAAAGTGCCAACAAGAAATGAGCGGTGACGAGCTCCAGCGCACACTGCGAAGTCCCAACAAGAAATGAGCGGTGACGTGCTCCAGCGCTCACAGCGAAGGGGAAAGGACGGTTATGCGCTCCAGCGCTCACCGCGAAGTGCCAACAAGAAATGAGCGGTAACGCACTCCAGCGCTTACTGCGAAGTGCCAACAAGAAATGAGCGGTGACGCGCCCCTGCGCTCACCGCGAAGTGTCAACAAGAAATGAGCGGTGACGAGCTCCAGTGCACAACGCGAAGTGCCAACAAGAAATGAGCGGTGACGCGCCCCTGCGCTCACTGCGAAGTCCCAACAAGAAATGAGCGGTGACGCGCTCCAGCGCTTACCGCGAAGTGCCAACAAGAAATGAGCAGTGACGCGCCCCTGCGCTCACCGCTAAGTGTCAATAAGAAATGAGCAGCGACAAGCTCCAGCGCACACCACGAAGTGCCAACAAGAAATGAGCGGTGACGCGCCCCTGCGCTCAACGCAAAGTCCCAACAAGAAATGAGCGGGGACATGCTCCTGTGCTCACAGCGAAGGGGAAAGGACGGTGACGCACTCCAGTGCTCACCGCGAAGTGCCAACAAGAAATGAGCGGTAACGCGCTCCAGCGCTTACCGTGAAGTGCCAACAAAAAATGAGCGGTGACACGCCCCTGCGCTCACTGGAAAGTGTCAACAAGAAATGAGCGGTGACGAGCTCCAGTGCACACCGCGAAGTGCCAACAAGAAATGAGCGGCGATGCGCTCCAGCGCTCACCGCAAAGTGCCAACAAGAAATGAGCGGAGACGCGCCCCTGCGCTCACCGAGAAGTGCCAACAAAAAATGAGCGGGGACGCGCTCCAGCGCACACACCGCGAAATGCCAACAAGAAATGAGCGGTGACGCACCCCTGCGCTCACCGCGAAGTGTCAATGACGAGCTCCAGCGCACACCGTGAAGTGCCAACAAGAAATGAGCGGTGACGTGCCCCTGTGCTCACCGCGAAGTTCCAACAAGAAATGAGCGGGGACGTGCTCCTGCGCTCACAGCAAAGGGGAAAGGACGGTGACGCGCTCCAGCGCTCACCGCGAAGTGCCAATAAGAAATGAGAGGTAACGCGCTCCAGCGCTTACTGCGAAGTGCCAACAAGAAATGAGCGGTGACGAGCTCCAGTGCACACCGCGAAGTGCCAACAAGAAATGAGCGGTGACGTGCCCCTGCGCTCACCATGAAGTCCCAACAAGAAATGAGCAGTGATGCGCTCCAGCGCACACCGCGAAGTGCCAACAAGAAATGAGCGGTGACGCGCTCCAGGGCTCACCGCGAAGTGCCAACAAGAAATGAGCGGTGACGCGCTCCAGCGCTCACCGCGAACTGCCAACAAGAAATGAGCGGTGACGCGCTCCAGCGCTTACCGCGAAGTGCCAACAAGAAATGAGCAGTGACGCGCCCCTGCGCTCACCGCTAAGTGTCAACAATTAATGAGCAGTGACGAGCTCCAGCGCACACCACGAAGTGCCAACAAGAAATGAGCGGTGACGCGCTCACCGCGAAGTCCCAACAAGAAATGAGCGGGGACATGCTCCTGTGCTCACAGCGAAGGGGAAAGGACGGTGACGCACTCCAGTGCTCACCGCGAAGTGCCAACAAGAAATGAGCGGTAACGCGCTCCAGCGCTTACCGTGAAGTGCCAACAAAAAATGAGCGGTGACACGCCCCTGCGCTCACTGCGAAGTGTCAACAAGAAATGAGCGGTGACGAGCTCCAGTGCACAGCGCGAAGTGCCAACAAGAAATGAGCGGTGATGCACTCCTGCGCCCACCGCGAAGTGCCAACAGGAATTGAGCAGCGACGCGCTCCAGCGCTCACCGCAAAGTGCCAACAAGAAATGAGCGGAGACGCGCCCCTGCGCTCACCGCGAAGTGCCAACAAAAAATGAGCGGGGACGCGCTCCAGCACACACACCGCGAAGTGCCAACAAGAAATGAGCGGTGACGCACCCCTGCGCTCACCGCGAAGTGACAATGACGAGCTCCAGCGCACACCGTGAAGTGCCAACAAGAAATGAGCGGTGACGTGCCCCTGTGCTCACCGCGAAGTTCCAACAAGAAATGAGCGTGGACGTGCTCCTGCGCTCACAGCGAAGGGGAAAGGACGGTGACGCGCTCCAGCGCTCACCGCGAAGTGCCAATAAGAAATGAGAGGTAACGCGCTCCAGCGCTTACTGCGAAGTGCCAACAAGAAATGAGCGGTGACGAGCTCCAGTGCACACCGCAAAGTGCCAACAAGAAATGAGCGGTGACGCGCCCCTGCGCTCACCATGAAGTCCCAACAAGAAATGAGCAGTGATGCGCTCCAGCGCACACCGCAAAGTGCCAACAAGAAATGAGCGGTGACGCGCTCCAGCGCTCACCGCGAAGTGCCAACAAGAAATGAGCGGTGACGCGCTCCAGCACTCACAGCGAACTGCCAACAAGAAATGAGCAGTGATGCGCTCCAGCGCACACCGCGAAGTGCCAACAAGAAATGAGCGGTGACGCACCCCTGCACTCACCGCGAAATGCCAACAAGAAATGAGCGGTGACGCGCTCCACCGCTCACTGCAAAGTGCCAACAAGAAATGAGCGGTGACGAGCTCCAGTGCACAGCGCGAAGTGCCAACAAGAAATGAGCGGTAATGCACCCCTGCGCCCACCGCGAAGTGCCAACAGGAAATGAGCAGCGACGCGCTCCAGCGCTCACCGCAAAGTGCCAACAAGAAATGAGCGGAGACGCGCCCCTGCGCTCACCGCGAAGTGCCAACAAAAAATGAGCGGGGACGCGCTCCAGCACACACACCGCGAAGTGCCAACAAGAAATGAGCGGTGACGCACCCCTGCGCTCACCGCGAAGTGACAATGACGAGCTCCAGCGCACACCGTGAAGTGCCAACAAGAAATGAGCGGTGACGTGCCCCTGTGCTCACCGCGAAGTTCCAACAAGAAATGAGCGTGGACGTGCTCCTGTGCTCACAGCGAAGGGGAAAGGATGGTGACGCGCTCCAGCGCTCACCGCGAAGTGCCAATAAGAAATGAGAGGTAACGCGCTCCAGCGCTTACTGCGAAGTGCCAACAAGAAATGAGCGGTGACGAGCTCCAGTGCACACCGCAAAGTGCCAACAAGAAATGAGCGGTGACGCGCCCCTGCGCTCACCATGAAGTCCCAACAAGAAATGAGCAGTGATGCGCTCCAGCGCACACCGCAAAGTGCCAACAAGAAATGAGCGGTGACGCGCTCCAGCGCTCACCGCGAAGTGCCAACAAGAAATGAGCGGTGACGCGCTCCAGCACTCACAGCGAACTGCCAACAAGAAATGAGCAGTGATGCGCTCCAGCGCACACCGCGAAGTGCCAACAAGAAATGAGCGGTGACGCACCCCTGCACTCACCGCGAAATGCCAACAAGAAATGAGCGGTGACGCGCTCCACCGCTCACTGCAAAGTGCCAACAAGAAATGAGCGGTGCCGAGCTCCAGCGCACACTGTCAAGTCCCAACAAGAAATGAGCGGTGACGCGCTCCAGCACTCACAGCGAAGGGGAAAGGACGGTGACGAGCTCCAGCGCTCACCGCGAAGTGCCAACAAGAAATGAGCGGTGACGCGCCCCTGCGCTCACCGCGAAGTGTCAACAAGAAATGAGCGGTGACGAGCTCCAGTGCACACCGCAAAGTGCCAACAACAAATGAGCGGTGACGCGCCCCTGCGCTCACTGCAAAGTCCCAACAAGAAATGAGCGGTGACGCGCTCCAGCGCTTACCGCAAAGTGCCAAAAAGAAATGAGCAGTGACGCGCCCCTGCGCTCACCGCTAAGTGTCAACAAGAAATGAGCAGTGACGAGCTCCAGCGCACACCACGAAGTGCCAACAAGAAATGAGCGGTGACGCGCCCCGGCGCTCATCGCGAAGTCCCAACAAGAAATGAGCGGGGACGTGCTCCTCCACTCACAGCGAAGGGGAAAGGACGGTGACACACTCCAGTACTCACCGCGAAGTGGCAACAAGAAATGAGAGGTAACACGCTCCAACGCTTACCGTGAAGTGCCAACAAAAAATGAGCGGTGACACGCCCCTGCGCTCACTGCAAAGTGTCAACAAGAAATGAGCGGTGACGAGCTCCAGTGCACACCGCGAAGTGCCAACAAGAAATGAGTGGTGACGCACCCCTATGCCCACCGCGAAGAGCCAACAAGAAATGAGCGGCGACGTGCTCCAGCGCTCACCGCAAAGTGCCAACAAGAAATGAGTGGAGACGCGCCCCTGCGCTCACCGCGAAGTACCAACAAAAAATGAGCGGGGACGCGCTCCAGCGCACACCGCGAAGTGCCAGCAAGAAATGAGTGGGGACGTGCTCCTGCGCTCTCTGCGATGGGGAAAGGACGGTGACGCGCTCCAGCGCTCACTGCGAAGTGCCAACAAGAAATGAGCGGTGACGCGCTCCAGCGCTCACCGCGAAGTGCCAACAAGAAATGAGCGGGGACGCGCCCCTGCGCTCACCACGAAGTGTCAATGACGAGCTCCAGCGCACACCGCGAAGTGCCAACAAGAAATGAGCAGTGACGCGCCCCTGCGCTCACCGCTAAATGTCAACAAGAAATGAGCAGTGACGAGCTCCAGCGCACACCACGAAGTGCCAACAAGAAATGAGCGGTGACGTGCCCCGGCGCTCACCGCGAAGTCCCAACAAGAAATGAGCGGGGACGTGCTCCTGCGCTCACAGCGAAGGGGAAAGGACGGTGACGCACTCCAGTACTCACCGCGAAGTGCCAACAAGAAATGAGCGGTAACGTGCTCCAGCGCTTACCGTGAAGTACCAACAAAAAATGAGCGGTGACACGCCCCTGCGCTCACTGCAAAGTGTCAACAAGAAATGAGCGGTGACGAGCTCCAGTGCACACCGCGAAGTGCCAACAAGAAATGAGCGGTGCCGAGCTCCAGCGCACACTGTCAAG
Organism: Triturus cristatus; assembly: GCF_964204655.1. NCBI lineage: Eukaryota > Metazoa > Chordata > Amphibia > Caudata > Salamandridae > Triturus > Triturus cristatus. Next base: position 1,776,436 of record NC_140589.1, read on the forward strand.
TCCCAACAAGAAATGAGCGGAGACGCGCTCCAGCACTCACAGCGAAGGGGAAAGGACGGTGACGAGCTCCAGCGCTCACCGCGAAGTGCCAACAAGAAATGAGCGGTGACGCGCCCCTGCGCTCACCGCGAAGTGTCAACAAGAAATGAGCGGTGACGAGCTCCAGTGCACACCGCAAAGTGCCAACAACAAATGAGCGGTGATGCGCCCCTGCGCTCACTGCAAAGTCCCAACAAGAAATGAGCGGTGACGCGCTCCAGCGCTTACCGCAAAGTGCCAAAAAGAAATGAGCAGTGACGCGCCCCTGCGCTCACCGCTAAGTGTCAACAAGAAATGAGCAGTGACGAGCTCCAGCGCACACCACGAAGTGCCAACAAGAAATGAGCGGTGACGCGCCCCGGCGCTCATCGCGAAGTCCCAACAAGAAATGAGCGGGGACATGCTCCTCCACTCACAGCGAAGGGGAAAGGACGGTGACACACTCCAGTACTCACCGCGAAGTGGCAACAAGAAATGAGAGGTAACGCGCTCCAACGCTTACCGTGAAGTGCCAACAAAAAATGAGCGGTGACACGCCCCTGCGCTCACTGCAAAGTGTCAACAAGAAATGAGCGGTGACGAGCTCCAGTGCACACCGCGAAGTGCCAACAAGAAATGAGTGGTGACGCACCCCTATGCCCACCGCGAAGAGCCAACAAGAAATGAGCGGCGACGTGCTCCAGCGCTCACCGCAAAGTGCCAACAAGAAATGAGTGGAGACGCGCCCCTGCGCTCACCGCGAAGTGCCAACAAAAAATGAGCGGGGACGCGCTCCAGCGCACACCGCGAAGTGCCAACAAGAAATGAGTGGGGACGTGCTCCTGCGCTCTCTGCGATGGGGAAAGGACGGTGACGCGCTCCAGCACTCACTGCGAAGTGCCAACAAGAAATGAGCGGTGACGCGCTCCAGCGCTCACCGCGAAGTGCCAACAAGAAATGAGCGGGGACGCGCCCCTGCGCTCACCACGAAGTGTCAATGACGAGCTCCAGCGCACACCGCGAAGTGCCAACAAGAAATGAGCAGTGACGCGCCCCTGCGCTCACCGCTAAATGTCAACAAGAAATGAGCAGTGACGAGCTCCAGCGCACACCACGAAGTGCCAACAAGAAATGAGCGGTGACGTGCCCCGGCGCTCACCGCGAAGTCCCAACAAGAAATGAGCGGGGACGTGCTCCTGCGCTCACAGCGAAGGGGAAAGGACGGTGACGCACTCCAGTACTCACCGCGAAGTGCCAACAAGAAATGAGCGGTAACGTGCTCCAGCGCTTACCGTGAAGTACCAACAAAAAATGAGCGGTGACACGCCCCTGCGCTCACTGCAAAGTGTCAACAAGAAATGAGCGGTGACGAGCTCCAGTGCACACCGCGAAGTGCCAACAAGAAATGAGCGGTGACGCACCCCTATGCCCACTGCGAAGTGCCAACAAGAAATGAGCGGCGACGTGCTCCAGCGCTCACCGCAAAGTGCCAACAAGAAATGAGCGGAGACGCGCCCCTGCGCTCACCGCGACGTGCCAACAAAAAATGAGCAGGGACGTGCTCCAGCGCACACCGCAAAGTGCCAACAAGAAATGAGCGGGGACGTGCTCCTGCGCTCACTGCGATGGGGAAAGGAGGGTGACGCGCTCCAGCGCTCACTGCGAAGTGCCAACAAGAAATGAGCGGTGACGCGCTCCAGCGCTCACCGCGAAGTGCCAACAAGGAATGAGTGTGACGCGCCCCTGCGCTCACCGCGAAGTGTCAATAACGAGCTCCAGCTTACACCGTGAAGTGCCAACAAGAAATGAGCGGTGAGGTGCCCCTGTGCTCACCACGAAGTTCCAACAAGAATTGAGCGGGAACGTGCTCCTGCGCTCACAGCGAAGGGGAAAGGACAGTGATGCGCTCCAGCACTTACCGCGAAGTGCCAATAAGAAATGAGCGGTGACGCGCTCCACCGCTCACTGCAAAGTGCCAACAAGAAATGAGCGGTGCCGAGCTCCAGCGCACACTGTCAAGTCCCAACAAGAAATGAGCGGTGACGCGCTCCAGCACTCACAGCGAAGGGGAAAGGACGGTGACGAGCTCCAGCGCTCACCGCGAAGTGCCAACAAGAAATGAGCGGTGACGCGCCCCTGCGCTCACCGCGAAGTGTCAACAAGAAATGAGCGGTGACGAGCTCCAGTGCACACCGCAAAGTGCCAACAACAAATGAGCGGTGACGCGCCCCTGCGCTCACTGCAAAGTCCCAACAAGAAATGAGCGGTGACGCGCTCCAGCGCTTACCGCAAAGTGCCAAAAAGAAATGAGCAGTGACGCGCCCCTGCGCTCACCGCTAAGTGTCAACAAGAAATGAGCAGTGACGAGCTCCAGCGCACACCACGAAGTGCCAACAAGAAATGAGCGGTGACGCGCCCCGGCGCTCATCGCGAAGTCCCAACAAGAAATGAGCGGGGACGTGCTCCTCCACTCACAGCGAAGGGGAAAGGACGGTGACACACTCCAGTACTCACCGCGAAGTGGCAACAAGAAATGAGAGGTAACGCGCTCCAACGCTTACCGTGAAGTGCCAACAAAAAATGAGCGGTGACACGCCCCTGCGCTCACTGCAAAGTGTCAACAAGAAATGAGCGGTGACGAGCTCCAGTGCACACCGCGAAGTGCCAACAAGAAATGAGTGGTGACGCACCCCTATGCCCACCGCGAAGAGCCAACAAGAAATGAGCAGCGACGTGCTCCAGCGCTCACCGCAAAGTGCCAACAAGAAATGAGTGGAGACGCGCCCCTGCGCTCACCGCGAAGTGCCAACAAAAAATGAGCGGGGACGCGCTCCAGCGCACACCGCGAAGTGCCAACAAGAAATGAGTGGGGACGTGCTCCTGCGCTCTCTGCGATGGGGAAAGGACGGTGACGCGCTCCAGCGCTCACTGCGAAGTGCCAACAAGAAATGAGCGGTGACGCGCTCCAGCGCTCACCGCGAAGTGCCAACAAGAAATGAGCGGGGACGCGCCCCTGCGCTCACCACGAAGTGTCAATGACGAGCTCCAGCGCACACCGCGAAGTGCCAACAAGAAATGAGCAGTGACGCGCCCCTGCGCTCACCGCTAAATGTCAACAAGAAATGAGCAGTGACGAGCTCCAGCGCACACCACGAAGTGCCAACAAGAAATGAGCGGTGACGTGCCCCGGCGCTCACCGCGAAGTCCCAACAAGAAATGAGCGGGGACGTGCTCCTGCGCTCACAGCGAAGGGGAAAGGACGGTGACGCACTCCAGTACTCACCGCGAAGTGCCAACAAGAAATGAGCGGTAACGTGCTCCAGCGCTTACCGTGAAGTGCCAACAAAAAATGAGCGGTGACACGCCCCTGCGCTCACTGCAAAGTGTCAACAAGAAATGAGCGGTGACGAGCTCCAGTGCACACCGCGAAGTGCCAACAAGAAATGAGCGGTGCCGAGCTCCAGCGCACACTGTCAAGTCCCAACAAGAAATGAGCGGAGACGCGCTCCAGCACTCACAGCGAAGGGGAAAGGACGGTGACGAGCTCCAGCGCTCACCGCGAAGTGCCAACAAGAAATGAGCGGTGACGCGCCCCTGCGCTCACCGCGAAGTGTCAACAAGAAATGAGCGGTGACGAGCTCCAGTGCACACCGCAAAGTGCCAACAACAAATGAGCGGTGACGCGCCCCTGCGCTCACTGCAAAGTCCCAACAAGAAATGAGCGGTGACGCGCTCCAGCGCTTACCGCAAAGTGCCAAAAAGAAATGAGCAGTGACGCGCCCCTGCGCTCACCGCTAAGTGTCAACAAGAAATGAGCAGTGACGAGCTCCAGCGCACACCACGAAGTGCCAACAAGAAATGAGCGGTGACGCGCCCCGGCGCTCATCGCGAAGTCCCAACAAGAAATGAGCGGGGACGTGCTCCTCCACTCACAGCGAAGGGGAAAGGACGGTGACACACTCCAGTACTCACCACGAAGTGGCAACAAGAAATGAGAGGTAACGCGCTCCAACGCTTACCGTGAAGTGCCAACAAAAAATGAGCGGTGACACGCCCCTGCGCTCACTGCAAAGTGTCAACAAGAAATGAGTGGTGACGAGCTCCAGTGCACACCGCGAAGTGCCAACAAGAAATGAGTGGTGATGCACCCCTATGCCCACCGCGAAGAGCCAACAAGAAATGAGCGGCGACGTGCTCCAGCGCTCACCGCAAAGTGCCAACAAGAAATGAGTGGAGACGCGCCCCTGCGCTCACCGCGAAGTGCCAACAAAAAATGAGCGGGGACGCGCTCCAGCGCACACCGCGAAGTGCCAACAAGAAATGAGTGGGGACGTGCTCCTGCGCTCTCTGCGATGGGGAAAGGACGGTGACGCGCTCCAGCGCTCACTGCGAAGTGCCAACAAGAAATGAGCGGTGACGCGCTCCAGCGCTCACCGCGAAGTGCCAACAAGAAATGAGCGGGGACGCGCCCCTGCGCTCACCACGAAGTTTCAATGACGAGCTCCAGCGCACACCGCGAAGTGCCAACAAGAAATGAGCAGTGACGCGCCCCTGCGCTCACCGCTAAATGTCAACAAGAAATGAGCAGTGACGAGCTCCAGCGCACACCACGAAGTGCCAACAAGAAATGAGCGGTGACGTGCCCCGGCGCTCACCGCGAAGTCCCAACAAGAAATGAGCGGGGACGTGCTCCTGCGCTCACAGCGAAGGGGAAAGGACGGTGACGCACTCCAGTACTCACCGCGAAGTGCCAACAAGAAATGAGCGGTAACGTGCTCCAGCGCTTACCGTGAAGTACCAACAAAAAATGAGCGGTGACACGCCCCTGCGCTCACTGCAAAGTGTCAACAAGAAATGAGCGGTGACGAGCTCCAGTGCACACCGCGAAGTGCCAACAAGAAATGAGCGGTGACGCACCCCTATGCCCACTGCGAAGTGCCAACAAGAAATGAGCGGCGACGTGCTCCAGCGCTCACCGCAAAGTGCCAACAAGAAATGAGCGGAGACGCGCCCCTGCGCTCACCGCGACGTGCCAACAAAAAATGAGCAGGGACGCGCTCCAGCGCACACCGCAAAGTGCCAACAAGAAATGAGCGGGGACGTGCTCCTGCGCTCACTGCGATGGGGAAAGGAGGGTGACGCGCCCCTGCGCTCACCGCGAAGTGTCAACAAGAAATGAGCGGTGACGAGCTCCAGTGCACACCGCAAAGTGCCAACAACAAATGAGCGGTGACGCGCCCCTGCGCTCACTGCAAAGTCCCAACAAGAAATGAGCGGTGACGCGCTCCAGCGCTTACCGCAAAGTGCCAAAAAGAAATGAGCAGTGACGCGCCCCTGCGCTCACCGCTAAGTGTCAACAAGAAATGAGCAGTGACGAGCTCCAGCGCACACCACGAAGTGCCAACAAGAAATGAGCGGTGACGCGCCCCGGCGCTCATCGCGAAGTCCCAACAAGAAATGAGCGGGGACGTGCTCCTCCACTCACAGCGAAGGGGAAAGGACGGTGACACACTCCAGTACTCACCGCGAAGTGGCAACAAGAAATGAGAGGTAACGCGCTCCAACGCTTACCGTGAAGTGCCAACAAAAAATGAGCGGTGACACGCCCCTGCGCTCACTGCAAAGTGTCAACAAGAAATGAGCGGTGACGAGCTCCAGTGCACACCGCGAAGTGCCAACAAGAAATGAGTGGTGACGCACCCCTATGCCCACCGCGAAGAGCCAACAAGAAATGAGCGGCGACGTGCTCCAGCGCTCACCGCAAAGTGCCAACAAGAAATGAGTGGAGACGCGTCCCTGCACTCACCGCGAAGTGCCAACAAAAAATGAGCGGGGACGCGCTCCAGCGCACACCGCGAAGTGCCAACAAGAAATGAGTGGGGACGTGCTCCTGCGCTCTCTGCGATGGGGAAAGGACGGTGACGCGCTCCAGCGCTCACTGCGAAGTGCCAACAAGAAATGAGCGGTGACGCGCTCCAGCGCTCACCGCGAAGTGCCAACAAGAAATGAGCGGGGACGCGCCCCTGCGCTCACCACGAAGTGTCAATGACGAGCTCCAGCGCACACCGCGAAGTGCCAACAAGAAATGAGCAGTGACGCGCCCCTGCGCTCACCGCTAAATGTCAACAAGAAATGAGCAGTGACGAGCTCCAGCGCACACCACGAAGTGCCAACAAGAAATGAGCGGTGACGTGCCCCGGCGCTCACCGCGAAGTCCCAACAAGAAATGAGCGGGGACGTGCTCCTGCGCTCACAGCGAAGGGGAAAGGACGGTGACGCACTCCAGTACTCACCGCGAAGTGCCAACAAGAAATGAGCGGTAACGTGCTCCAGCGCTTACCGTGAAGTGCCAACAAAAAATGAGCGGTGACACGCCCCTGCGCTCACTGCAAAGTGTCAACAAGAAATGAGCGGTGACGAGCTCCAGTGCACACCGCGAAGTGCCAACAAGAAATGAGCGGTGCCGAGCTCCAGCGCACACTGTCAAGTCCCAACAAGAAATGAGCGGAGACGCGCTCCAGCACTCACAGCGAAGGGGAAAGGACGGTGACGAGCTCCAGCGCTCACCGCGAAGTGCCAACAAGAAATGAGCGGTGACGCGCCCCTGCGCTCACCGCGAAGTGTCAACAAGAAATGAGCGGTGACGAGCTCCAGTGCACACCGCAAAGTGCCAACAACAAATGAGCGGTGACGCGCCCCTGCGCTCACTGCAAAGTCCCAACAAGAAATGAGCGGTGACGCGCTCCAGCGCTTACCGCAAAGTGCCAAAAAGAAATGAGCAGTGACGCGCCCCTGCGCTCACCGCTAAGTGTCAACAAGAAATGAGCAGTGACGAGCTCCAGCGCACACCACGAAGTGCCAACAAGAAATGAGCGGTGACGCGCCCCGGCGCTCATCGCGAAGTCCCAACAAGAAATGAGCGGGGACGTGCTCCTCCACTCACAGCGAAGGGGAAAGGACGGTGACACACTCCAGTACTCACCGCGAAGTGGCAACAAGAAATGAGAGGTAACGCGCTCCAACGCTTACCGTGAAGTGCCAACAAAAAATGAGCGGTGACACGCCCCTGCGCTCACTGCAAAGTGTCAACAAGAAATGAGTGGTGACGAGCTCCAGTGCACACCGCGAAGTGCCAACAAGAAATGAGTGGTGACGCACCCCTATGCCCACCGCGAAGAGCCAACAAGAAATGAGCGGCGACGTGCTCCAGCGCTCACCGCAAAGTGCCAACAAGAAATGAGTGGAGACGCGCCCCTGCGCTCACCGCGAAGTGCCAACAAAAAATGAGCGGGGACGCGCTCCAGCGCACACCGCGAAGTGCCAACAAGAAATGAGTGGGGACGTGCTCCTGCGCTCTCTGCGATGGGGAAAGGACGGTGACGCGCTCCAGCGCTCACTGCGAAGTGCCAACAAGAAATGAGCGGTGACGCGCTCCAGCGCTCACCGCGAAGTGCCAACAAGAAATGAGCGGGGACGCGCCCCTGCGCTCACCACGAAGTTTCAATGACGAGCTCCAGCGCACACCGCGAAGTGCCAACAAGAAATGAGCAGTGACGCGCCCCTGCGCTCACCGCTAAATGTCAACAAGAAATGAGCAGTGACGAGCTCCAGCGCACACCACGAAGTGCCAACAAGAAATGAGCGGTGACGTGCCCCGGCGCTCACCGCGAAGTCCCAACAAGAAATGAGCGGGGACGTGCTCCTGCGCTCACAGCGAAGGGGAAAGGACGGTGACGCACTCCAGTACTCACCGCGAAGTGCCAACAAGAAATGAGCGGTAACGTGCTCCAGCGCTTACCGTGAAGTACCAACAAAAAATGAGCGGTGACACGCCCCTGCGCTCACTGCAAAGTGTCAACAAGAAATGAGCGGTGACGAGCTCCAGTGCACACCGCGAAGTGCCAACAAGAAATGAGCGGTGACGCACCCCTATGCCCACTGCGAAGTGCCAACAAGAAATGAGCGGCGACGTGCTCCAGCGCTCACCGCAAAGTGCCAACAAGAAATGAGCGGAGACGCGCCCCTGCGCTCACCGCGACGTGCCAACAAAAAATGAGCAGGGACGCGCTCCAGCGCACACCGCAAAGTGCCAACAAGAAATGAGCGGGGACGTGCTCCTGCGCTCACTGCGATGGGGAAAGGAGGGTGACGCGCTCCAGCGCTCACTGCGAAGTGCCAACAAGAAATGAGCGGTGACGCGCTCCAGCGCTCACCGCGAAGTGCCAACAAGGAATGAGTGTGACGCGCCCCTGCGCTCACCGCGAAGTGTCAATAACGAGCTCCAGCGCACACCGTGAAGTGCCAACAAGAAATGAGCGGTGAGGTGCCCCTGTGCTCACCACGAAGTTCCAACAAGAATTGAGCGGGAACGTGCTCCTGCGCTCACAGCGAAGGGGAAAGGACAGTGATGCGCTCCAGCGCTTACCGCGAAGTGCCAATAAGAAATGAGAGGTAACGCGCTCCAGCGCTTACCGCGAAGTGCCAACAAGAAATGAGCGGTGACGAGCTCCAGTGCACACCGCGAAGTGCCAACAAGAAATGAGCGGTGACGCACCCCTATGCCCACTGCGAAGTGCCAACAAGAAATGAGCGGTGACGCGCTCCAGCGCTCACCGCGAACTGCCAACAAGAAAGGAGCGGTGACGCACCCCTGCACTCACCGCGAAATGCCAACAAGAAATGAGCGGTGACGCGCTCCAGCGCTCACTGCAAAGTGCCAACAAGAAATGAGCGGTGCCGAGCTCCAGCGCACACTGTGAAGTCCCAACAAGAAATGAGCGGTGACGCGCTCCAGCACTCACAGCGAAGGGGAAAGGACCGTGACGCGCTCCAGCGCTCACCGCGAAGTGCCAACAAGAAATGAGCGGTAACGCTCTCCAGCTCTTACCGCGAAGTGCCAACAAGAAATGAGCGGTGATGCGCTCCAGCGCTCACCGCGAACTGCCAACAAGAAAGGAGCGGTGACGCACCCCTGCACTCACCGCGAAATGCCAACAAGAAATGAGCGGTGACGCGCTCCAGCGCTCACTGTAAAGTGCCAACAAGAAATGAGCGGTGCCGAGCTCCAGCGCACACTGTGAAGTCCCAACAAGAAATGAGCGGTGATGCGCTCCAGCACTCACAGCGAAGGGGAAAGGACGGTGACGCGCTCCAGTGCTCACCGCGAAGTGCCAACAAGAAATGAGCGGTAACGCACTCCAGCGCTTACCGCGAAGTGCCAACAAGAAATGAGCGGAGACGCGCCCCTGCGCTCACCGCGAAGTGCCAACAAAAAATGAGCAGGGACGCTCTCCAGCCCACACCGCGAAGTGCCAACAAGAAATGAGCGGGGACATGCTCCTGCGCTCACTGCGATGGGGAAAGGAGGGTTACGCGCTCCAGCGCTCACTGCGAAGTGCCAACAAGAAATGAGCGGTGACGCGCTCCAGCGCTCACCGCGAAGTGCCAAGAAGAAATGAGCGGTGACGCGCCCCTGCGCTCACCGTGAAGTGTCAATAACGAGCTCCAGCGCACACCGTGAAGTGCCAAGAAGAAATGAGCGGTGACGTGCCCCTGTGCTCACCACGAAGTTCCAACAAGAAATGAGTGGGGACGTGCTCCTGCGCTCACAGCGAAGGGGAAAGGACAGTGACGAGCTCCAGCGCTCACCGCGAAGTGCCAATAAGAAATGAGAGGTAACGCGCTCCAGCGCTTACCGCGAAGTGCCAACAAGAAATGAGCGGTGACGGGCTCCAGTGCACACCACGAAGTGCCAACAAGAAATGAACGGTGACGCGCCCCTGCGCTCACCGTGAATTCCCAACAAGAAAAAAGCGATGACGCGCTCCAGCGCACACCGCGAAGGGCCAACAAGAAATGAGCGGTGACGCGCTCCAGCGCTCACCGCGAAGTGCCAACAAGAAATGAGCGGTGACGCGCTCCAGCGCTCACCGCAAAGTGCTAACAAGAAATGAGCAGTGACGCGCTCCAGCGCACACCGCGAAGTGCCAACAAGAAATGTGCGGTGATGCGCTCCAGCGCTCACCGTGAAGTGCCAACAAGAAATGAGCGGTGACGCGCTCCAGCGCTCACCGCGAACTGCCAACAAGAAAGGAGCGGTGACGCACCCCTGCACTCACCGCAAAATGCCAACAAGAAATGAGCGGTGACGCGCTCCAGCGCTCACTGCAAAGTGCCAACAAGAAATGAGCGGTGCCGAGCTCCAGCGCACACTGTGAAGTCCCAACAAGAAATGAGCGCTGACGCACTCACAGCGAAGGGGAAAGGACGGTGACGCGCTCCAGCGCTCACCGCGAAGTGCCAACAAGAAATGAGCGGTGACGCGCTCCAGCGCTCACCGCGAAGTGCCAACAAGAAATGAGCGGGGACGTGCTCCAGCGCACACCGCGAAGTGCCAACAAGAAATGAGCGGGGACGTGCTCCTGCGCTCACTGCGATGGGGAAAGGAGGGTGACGCGCTCCAGCACTCACTGCGAAGTGCCAACAAGAAATGAGCGGTGACGCGCTCCAGCGCTCACCGCGAAGTGCCAACAAGAAATGAGTTGTGACGCGACCCTGCGCTCACCGCGAAGTGTCAATAACGAGCTCCAGCGCACACCGTGAAGTGCCAACAAGAAATGAGCGGTGATGTGCCCCTGTGCTCACCACGAACTTCCAACAAGAATTGAGCGGGGACGTGCTCCTGCGCTCATAGCGAAGGGGAAAGGACAGTGACGCGCTCCAGCGCTTACCGCGAAGTGCCAACAAGAAATGAGCGGTGACGAGCTCCAGTGCACACCGCGAAGTGCCAACAAGAAATGAGCGGTGACGCGCCCCTGCGCTCACCGTGAATTTTCAACAAGAAATGAGCAGTGACGCGCACCAGCGCACACCGCGAAGGGCCAACAAGAAATGAGCGGTGACGCGCTCCAGCGCTCACCGCGAAGTGCCAACAAGAAATGAGCGGTGACGCGCTCCAGCGCTCACCGCAAAGTGCCAACAAGAAATGAGCAGTGACGCGCTCCAGCGCACACCGCGAAGTGCCAACAAGAAATGAGCGGTGACGCGCTCCAGCGCTCACCGCGAAATGCCAACAAGAAAGGAGCGGTGATGCACCCCTGCACTCACCGCAAAATGCCAACAAGAAATGAGCGGTGATGCGCTCCAGCGCTCACTGCAAAGTGCCAACAAGAAATGAGCGGTGCCGAGCTCCAGCGCACACTGTGAAGTCCCAACAAGAAATGAGCGGTGACGCGCTCCAGCACTCACAGCGAAGGGGAAAGGATGGTGACGCGCTCCAGCGCTCACCGCGAAGTGCCAACAAGAAATGAGCGGTGACGCGCTCCAGCGCTCACTGCGAACTGCCAACAAGAAATGAGCGGTGACGCGCTCCATCGCTCACTGCAAAGTGCCAACAAGAAATGAGCGGTGCCGAGCTCCATCGCTCACTGCAAAGTGCCAACAAGAAATGAGCGGTGCCGAGCTCCAGCGCTCACCGCGAAGTGCCAACAAGAAATGAGCGGTAACGCTCTCCAGCTCTTACCGCGAAGTGCCAACAAGAAATGAGCGGTGACGCACCCCTGCGCTCACCGCAAAGTGTCAACAAGAAATGAGCGGTGACGAGCTCCAGTGCACACCGCGAAGTGCCAACAAGAAATGAGCGGTGACGCGCCCCTGCGCTCACTGCAAAGTCCCAACAAGAAATTAGCGGTGACGCGCTCCAGCGCTTACCGCAAAGTGCCAACAAAAAATGAGCAGTGATGCGCCCCTGCGCTCACCGCTAAGTGTCAACAAGAAATGAGCAGTGACGAGCTCCAGCGCACATGTTGGACCCGGCCCTTCTGGCAGGTTCACCCCGAAACTTTTTGCTTTTCATTGGTGACTTGGTGTAGTGATTTTTGGCTTCTGCGCACTTTACCACTGTGTCCCAGGGTAAAGTGCGGGCGTGTATTGAGGTTGGCCTACCCTCCCATAGGAATGCATGGGGGAATGTATGTGTCCCTGGTAGTTCCTGATGCGTGGGGAGTGCAGGTGCGAGTTTGGTATGTACGGACTCGTGTGAAGAAATGCTGCACAATGATGTGTGCGGTGTGCATGTACCTAGTGTGGAAGTGCCACTTCTAGAAGTGGGCACTTCTGTGTGCAGTGTGAAATGTGTGCCTTGTCTGGCGATTGGCTGGTTGAGGTCATGTGACGGGCTAGGGAAATCCCCTAAGTCAGGATGAGTCACCCAGTGGTGAATAGGGAGATTAGCATGCTGATGGCTGGGGAGGAGTGCACCTTGGACCTGAATAGGACAGGGCTTTCCCCACACAATGCTGGCTCCGCCCCCTGTGGTGCTACTGATGACCCTGGCCTGTCCACTGAATAGGGAGAGGGGCTGAGCAAAACAAAGTGCTCAGGAACCAGTTGTAACTGGTTCGCCCCTTCCCTGCACCTTGAGACAAAGGAATCCTCTGTATAAAAAGGGGCTGTGTCCCCTTACAAGTTGTTCTCTTGCTGATCCTAACTGGAGGGGGGGCCCGCTGCTGCTGGGCGCCAGGAGAGACCGCCACTGGGGACTGGCTCCCTGCTGGAGGGCCCTGTGAGCAGGCCCCTGGGCCCAGTCTTTGCCCCCCTGCATAGGAGGACCTTTTTCCTGGACCTTCCTGAACCTTGCCAGGACTTTGCTGCTGGACCCTGCTCATAGCGCAGGGAGCGCTTTATTTTGTCTCCATAGCGCCTGGGGCGCTTTTCCTCTCGAGCCTGGGAGCGCTTTAGGGGGCCCTAGCGCTGGGAGCGCTTTATCCGTAGTGGACGCAGAGAGCGCTGCAAATCCCATTGAGCGCTGTGTATCGAGGGCGCTTGATGGCGGGTGCCCACCCCGCTGATGTCCTGGTGTGAATCGCCGTGTATCGAGGGCACTTGATGGCGGGTGCCCACCCCGCTTGTGTGCTGGTTTGAATTACGGGAGCCCACCCCGTTGCCGGCGCCGAAGCTTCCGGGACGCCACGCTGCCTGCGATGACCCGGAAGCCTTAGGGTGGGCGGGGCCTCGCCCCGAACCCGGAAGTCCAACGGGAGCCTACCCCGCGCTCCGGCAACGAGAGCACCGAGTCCCCAGACCCAGGCGGGAGCCCACCCCGCGCTGGACTGCAACAGGAGCCGACGGCGGGAAGCGGAAACGACGCGGGAGTCCCCCGAGAGTAGCCCGGTAAGTGAGAAGGGCTGGGGGACTCCTCGAGCGACCCCCGCCTGATAGGTCGGATCGCTCCGACACGCTGCATTGCTGGTTCACGAGCCCCGTGAGGCTCCAACGAAGGGGGCTGTATGTAGTAGAGCCTGTGAGGCTCCAACGGGGCACCTTGTTTTAAGAGTCCAAGGGGACTCCAACGTTGGGGGCATTATTTCTCGAGCCTAGAAGGCTCTAGGGGGCTGTTGTTGTGTTTGGAGCCCCGAGGCTCCAGTTGGGGAAGGCTCACGAGCCCCGAGAAGGCTCCAACGACGGGGGCACATTGATGTTGAGCCAATGAAGGCTCTAGGGGGCATTTCGTTTGTCTAGAGCCCAGGGAGGGCCCCACGTGAGTGCGACAGATTGGGATTAAAAGGCACAGTGGTGCCCAGGCTCATTCCTCCAGCTGCCCAGCACTTAGTGGGCAGCTGCCACGTTTAGGTTGGGATCTCACGCTTGTGGCTTGCGCAGCTGGCGCAGCCTTACTGGGACAGGGCGTCCTAGCCCCGACAAGGCCAGTTGGCCTAGGGACTGCCACAGGTGGTGGCTTATGTGAGTTTCCCGCTATGTTTTCCTTCCTTACACCTCTGAATGTGTTTTTATGCATCATGTGTTTTCCTTCCTTACACCTCTGAATGTGTTTTTATGCATCATGTGTTTTCCTTCCTTACACCTCTGAATGTGTCTTTATGCATCATGTGTTTTCCTTGCCCGGCACCTCTGAATGGGTTTTATGCGTCATGTGCCTTGTGTTACACCGCTGAATGTATTTTATGCATCATGTGTTTTCCTTCCCTACACCTCTGAATGTGTTGTGATGCATCATGTGTAATGTGCATTTACCCCTATAGGTATTGTGATACTTAGGTTGTATTCTCCTAGTACAGGTGGTGCTAGTGAGGTCCTAGTTCCCTGCGCGATATTTTCCTAAGGTGGTTAGGGTTGTGTAGGTGGTACTTACCTGTTACCAGTAGTTACTGGTTGTGTGCTATATGTGTTATTTTGTGCTACAATAATTTTATATTCTATGTTCTAAGTGCTATGTTCTAAAAGTGCTAATTCCTGACAGTGGTCCATGTGGCCCTGTCCCCTGTATATATAATCCCTTGTAAAATTCTGCCCGTGCCAGTTGGCACAGTGTAAATTGTGTGAATATTATCTAATGTGTTTTGGTATAATACAAAGGCTATTTTTATATAATACCTTGTGTGGAGTTTCCTTTGTGGTGGGCCTTGGGTGTTGTTGCTGGGTGCGCGCGCAAACGCTTTACACCTTGCCTCAGAGATAAGCCTGACTGCTCGTGCCAAGCTACCAAGGGGGTGAGCAGGGGTTATCTTTGGCGTGTAACTTCCTTGCCCTGACTAGAGTGGTGGTTTCTGCCTGACTTTGGCGCAAGCCTTAGCCAACCAGAAATCCCACCGAATGTTAGAAATGGCGATTTCTGGTTGGCTGAGGCTTGCGCCAACCAGAAATCGCCATTTCTAACATTGGTGATCAGCGGTGGGATTTGGACTTGCGTTTGCGCTGTACCGCAGTGGCAACTGGCCGCACTACAAAACTCTGCATTTAGATAAATCACATTTTGGGGATTATTGTTTTTGAGTTCCAGGATTTCTTCTCCTAAAGGTGTCCTTTGTGAATGATGTACTCCTGTGTTAGCTCAGACACTCAGGTTCCTTGTGTTAAACTCTTCTCGAGAACGTCCGCCAAAATGGAGCCTGCTTTTAATTTCTGTGGTCTGTTTAGATACAGTAGGTTGGAGTTGGTAAGGTTCTGTGAAGAGAGAGACATAGAGGTGGGTGAGTTAGATACCCAGTCCAGACTGAGGGACAACCTGATCCTATGGCAAAAGGATGAATGGGAACGTGAGCGCAGTGAGGAAGATAGGGCCCGGGCCGCACGCCGAGAGGGTGGTGGGTCTGTGGGGAGCCCTGAAGATTCAGAAGAGGAGGAGGATTACCTGACAGGGACGCCAGTAGAAAGTGAAGACCCCATAGATAGGGAGTCCCTTGCTGGGTCCAGTGTCAGGAGCAGCACCCCATCCCTTTCCCTGTCCCCAGAGGAGTGGGTAGATAGGAGGGAAGAGAGGGAGCATCAGCTGGCCATGGAGAAGCTCAGGTTGGAGCATGCCAAGGCGATGGCCAGCTGGGGGTGGAGGAGAAAAAGATTGAAACCGAGAGGGTCTTAGCTCAGAAACAGATGGCGGAGGCTGAGAGGGCCTTCGCCAGGGAGAGATTAGCTCTGGAGGGTAAGTTGTCCCCAGAGCGCAGTGGTAGTTTTCTGGATTCACCAGTGAGGGTAGAGTCCAGTGGTGGCAGCGATATAGAGTGCAGTACAGAGAGCCCCATTCCCGATTCCCCGAGCGTGGTACCTTGTTCCCAGGAGGAGGAGTATAGGTTGAAGTTCAGGGGCAGTAAGAAGCTGTCTCACCAGTCTTGGGAGGAGTTTGTGGAGGAATGTGATGATGCACTGTGCGATTGGGAGAGGGTTAACACGAAACGTGATTTTAGGAATCTGTTTAATCTGGTTCTCAAAGAGCAGGTGCTCAGGAGTTGTTGTCCCGAGTTGCGCCAACACCTGTTGGAGTGTGGGTTTGCTAGTCCATGGGAACTTGCAGAAGAAGCAGACCGTTGGGAAAGGGCCCAAGGTTCTGATGAGGTATGGGAGAGCACTTCCCACAGTAGTGGCTCAGGTATCTTCCCGTCTTGGATGGGGGTAGAGGTTCAGAGTAGCCCAGCTAGGTCCCAGAGTAGTGAGAGGGGTGTAGGGGCTCACGGCCTATCTCAGTGGAGTAGGAGTGAGTGGGTGACTTTGAGTCCCCAGAGGCCTGTAACCCAGTCTCAGAGCCTGGATGGTTTCTTCAGGGAACACCAGGTAGGGGGCCTAGGCTGTCCTGTTAGGCCACTTGAGGAGGATCGCCCAGTGTATGGAGAACCTGGAGTCTCTGTAAATAGAGCTCCAGTGGTTCTGGTGTCAGGCAGTACCGCTCCAGTAGGGAGGGTGCGGAAGTCCAGCGAGAGGAGTGGCATGGGGCTGTGTTCCCCGGTGGAGGAGCCAGTGGGTCAGGGACCAGCCGGGAGGGCTGAGTCTCCTAGAGGTGACCATGGTGACCACACGTCTGTCCTGGGGGATCTTCGCGCACTGTCAGGTGGGCAGGAGACGGGAGATCTGCGCCAGGCATACTGTCATGCAACATATGAGGCATATGTTACTCTTGGGGGGATGGTGTGTAAGTCCCCAGAAGTCCTGGAGTGCCAGGCAATCATTCCGCCGAAGGTTCTAGACCAGGGGTTGGGAGGCCAGGTTCAGGATCAACCTGACCTGGAGGGTAGGACGACTGTAACCAGTGTCCTGACCGGTTCTTCTTCCAGAGGTACCGCCCCAGTTGGTAGGGAGCAGGACTCTGGAAGGGGGTGCAGAGGGTGGGAGAGCCCACCTCTGACCCCGGTGCAACCTGAGGGGTTAAACCCTAGGTTGGCAGACCAGTTCTCAGGGAGAGGTCCTGAGCTGGTGGGTAAATTGAGTTATGAGGGTGCCTCTCAGAGGAGGAGAGGACGGAACCCTAGAAGAAGAGGTAGGCGGAGGAGAGCCTCGCCCCTGACTTTTGGTCAGCTCGAGGGTACAGACCCTGGGCTGAAGGATCAGTGGATGTTTAGAACCGCCCTGATGAGGGGAAGAGTGGAAAATGGTCACTATGTGCCAGGGGTTACTACCCCCCACTCTGTGGTTAGGCAAGGACCAGTGGCATCTGGAGGGCCTAGGGCCTGGTCCTGGCCGCGGACAGCTGAGGAGTACCAGTGGGGTAGCCCAGTTGGTCCGCCGGGTTTTTCCAGAAGGAACCACGTGGGTTCAGAGTGGCGTAAAACCGGAGAGTGTCCCTACCGTTGCGGGCCTGCGTCCGTGTTTTATCGCCCAAAGCAGGGAAGACCGTCACGGTGGTGATTGGTCTACCCTGCGTGTTGGCTGGAAGGGGGTTGTGTTGGACCCGGCCCTTCTGGCAGGTTCACCCCAAAACTTTTTGCTTTTCATTGGTGACTTGGTGTAGTGATTTTTGGCTTCTGCGCACTTTACCACTGTGTTCCAGGGTAAAGTGCGGGCGTGTATTGAGGTTGGCCTGCCCTCCCATAGGAATGCATGGGGGAATGTATGTGTCCCTGGTAGTTCCTGATGCGTGGGGAGTGCAGGTGCGAGTTTGGTATGTACGAACTCGTGTGAAGAAATGCTGCGCAATGATGTGTGCGGCGTGCATGTACCTAGTGTGGAAGTGCCACTTCTAGAAGTGGGCACTTCTGTGTGCAGTGTGAAATGTGTGCCTTGTCTGGCGATTGGCTGGTTGAGGTCATGTGACGGGCTAGGGAAATCCCCTGAGTCAGGATGAGTCACCCAGTGGTGAATAGGGAGATTAGCATGCTGATGGCTGGGGAGGAGTGCACCTTGGACCTGAATAGGGCAGGGCTTTCCCCACACAATGCTGGCTCCGCCCCCTGTGGTGCGACTGATGACCCTGGCCTGTCCACTGAATAGGGAGAGGGGCTGAGCAAAACAAAGTGCTCAGGAACCAGTTGTAACTGGTTCGCCCCTTCCCTGCACCTTGAGACAAAGGAATCCTCTGTATAAAAAGGGGCTGTGTCCCCTTACAAGTTGTTCTCTTGCTGATCCTAACTGGAGGGGGGGCCCGCTGCTGCTGGGCGCCAGGAGAGACCGCCACTGGGGACTGCCTCCCTGCTGGAGGGCCCTGTGAGCAGGCCCCTGGGCCCAGTCTTTGCCCCCCTGCATAGGAGGACCTTTTTCCTGGACCTTCCTGAACCTTGCCAGGACTTTGCTGCTGGACCCTGCTCATAGCGCAGGGAGCGTTTTATTTTGTCTCCATAGCGCCTGGGGCGCTTTTCCTCTAGAGCCTGAGAGCGCTTTAGGGGGCCCTAGCGCTGGGAGCGCTTTATCCGTAGTGGACGCAGAGAGCGCTGCAAATCCCATTGAGCGCCGTGTATCGAGGGCGCTTGATGGCGGGTGCCCACCCCGCTGATGTCCTGGTGTGAATCGCCGTGTATCGAGGGCGCTTGATGGCGGGTGCCCACCCCGCTTGTGTGCTGGTTTGAATTACGGGAGCCCACCCCGTTGCCGGCGCCGAAGCTTTCCGGGACGCCGCGCTGCCCGCGATGACCCGGAAGCCTTAGGGTGGGCGGGACCTCGCCCCGAACCCGGAAGTCCAACGGGAGCCTATCCCGCGCTCCGGCGACGAGAGCACCGAGTCCCCAGACCCAGGCGGGAGCCCACCCCGCGCTGGACTGTAACAGGAGCCGACGGCGGGAAGCGGAAACGACGCGGGAGTCCCCCGAGAGTAGCCCGGTAAGTGAGAAGGGCTGGGGGACTCCGTGCGTGCGCTGTGGGTGCTGGTCCCAGACCGGCCTCCTCCTCGAGCGACCCCCGCCTGATAGGTCGGGTCGCTCCGACACGCTGCATTGCTGGTTCACGAGCCCCGTGAGGCTCCAACGAAGGGGGCTGTATGTAGTAGAGCCTGTGAGGCTCCAACGGGGCACCTTGTTTTAAGAGTCCAAGGGGACTCCAACGTTGGGGGCATTATTTCTCGAGCCTAGAAGGCTCTAGGGGGCTGTTGTTGTGTTTAGAGCCCCGAGGCTCCAGTTGGGGAAGGCTCACGAGCCCCGAGAAGGCTCCAACGACGGGGGCACATGTTGAGCCACGAAGGCTCTAGGGGGCATTTCGTTTGTCTAGAGCCCAGGGAGGGCCCCACGTGAGTGCGACAGATTGGGATTAAAAGGCACAGTGGTGCCCAGGCTCATTCCTCCAGCTGCCCAGCACTTAGTGGGCAGCTGCCACGTTTAGGTTGGGATCTCACGTTTGTGGCTTACTGGGACAGGGCGTCCTAGCCCCGACAAGGCCAGTTGGCCTAGGGACTGCCACAGGTGGTGGCTTATGTGAGTTTCCCGCTATGTTTTCCTTCCTTACACCTCTGAATGTGTTTTTATGCATCATGTGTTTTCCTTCCTTACACCTCTGAATGTGTTTTTATGCATCATGTGTTTTCCTTCCTTACACCTCTGAATGTGTTTTTATGCATCATGTGTTTTCCTTCCTTACACCTCTGAATGTGTCTTTATGCATCATGTGTTTTCCTTGCCCGGTACCTCTGAATGGGTTTTATGCGTCATGTGCATTGTGTTACACCGCTGAATGTATTTTATGCATCATGTGTTTTCCTTCCCTACACCTCTGAATGTGTTGTGATGCATCATGTGTAATGCGCATTTACCCCTATTGGTATTGTGATACTTAGGTGGTTGTATTCTCCTAGTACAGGTGGTGCTAGTGAGGTCCTAGTTCCCTGCGCGATATTTTCCTAAGGTGGTTAGGGTTGCGTAGGTGGTACTTACCTGTTACCAGTAGTTACTGGTTGTGCGCTATATGTGTTATTTTGTGCTACAATAATTTTATATTCTATGTTCTAAGTGCTATGTTCTAAAAGTGCTAATTCCTGACAGTGGTCCATGTGGCCCTGTCCCCTGTATATATAATCCCTTGTAAAATTCTGCCCTTGCCAGTTGGCACAGTGTAAATTGTGTGAATATTATCTAATGTGTTTTGGTATAATACAAAGGCTATTTTTATATAATACCTTGTGTGGAGTTTCCTTTGTGGTGGGCCTTGGGTGTTGTTGCTGGGTGCGCGCGCAAACGCTTTACACCTTGCCTCAGAGATAAGCCTGACTGCTCGTGCCAAGCTACCAAGGGGGTGAGCAGGGGTTATCTTTGGCGTGTAACTTCCTTGCCCTGACTAGAGTGGTGGTTTCTGCCTGACTTTGGCGCAAGCCTTAGCCAACCAGAAATCCCAGGTCTAACAGCACACCACGAAGTGCCAACAAGAAATGAGCGGTGACGCGCCCCGGCGCTCACCGCGAAGTCCCAACAAGAAATGAGCGGGAACGTGCTCCTGCGCTCACAGCGAAGGGGAAAGGACGGTGACGCACTCCAGTACTCACCACGAAGTGCCAACAAGAAATGAGAGGTAACGCGCTCCAGCGCTTACCGTGAAGTGCCAACAAAAAATGAGCGGTGACACGCCCCTGCGCTCACTGCGAAGTGTCAACAAGAAATGAGCGGTGACGAGCTCCAGTGCACACCGCGGAGTGCCAACAAGAAATGAGCAGTGACGCACCCCTATGCCCACCGCGAAGTGCCAACAAGAAATGAGCGGTGACGTGCTCCAGCGCTCACCGCAAAGTGCCAACAAGAAATGAGCGGAGACGCGCCCCTGCGCTCACCGCGAAGTGCCAACAAAAAATGAGCGGGGACGCGCTCCAGCGCACACCGCGAAGTGCCAACAAGAAATGAGTGGGGACGTGCTCCTGCGCTCACTGCGATGGGGAAAGGACGGTGACGCGCTCCAGCGCTCACTGCGAAGTGCCAACAAGAAATAAGCGGTGTCGCGCTCCAGCGCTCACCGCGAAGTGCCAACAAGAAATGAGCGGGGACGCGCCCCTGCGCTCACCGCGAAGTGTCAATGACGAGCTCCAGCGCACACCGTGAAGTGCCAACAAGAAATGAGAGGTGACGCGCTCCAGCGCTTACCGCGAAGTGCCAACAAGAAATGAGCAGTGACGCGCCCCTGCCCTCACCGCTAAGTGTCAACAAGAAATTAGCAGTGACGAGCTCCAGCGCACACCACGAAGTGCCAACAAGAAATGAGCGGTGACGCGCCCCGGCGCTCACCGCGAAGTCCCAACAAGAAATGAGCGGGGACGTGCTCCTGCGCTCACAGCGAAGGGGAAAGGACGGTGACGCACTCCAGTACTCACCGAGAAGTGCCAACAAGAAGTGAGCGGTAACGTGCTCCAGCGCTTACCGTGAAGTAACAACAAAAAATGAGCGGTGACACGCCCCTGCGCTCACTGCGAAGTGTCAACAAGAAATGAGCGGTGACGAGCTCCAGTGCACACCGGGAAGTGCCAACAAGAAATGAGCGGTGATGCACCCCTATGCCCACCGCGAAGTGCCAACAAGAAATGAGCCACGACGTGCTCCAGCGCTCACCGCAAAGTGCCAACAAGAAATGAGCGGAGACGCGCCCCTGCGCTCACCGCGAAGTGCCAACAAAAAATGAGCGGGGACGCGCTCCAGCGCACACCGCGAAGTGCCAACAAGAAATTAGCGGGGACGTGCTCCTGCGCTCACTGCAATGGGGAAAGGAGGGTGACGTGCTCCAGCGCTCACTGCGAAGTGCCAACAAGAAATGAGCGGTGACGCGCTCCAGCGCTCACCACGAAGTGCCAACAAGAAATGAGCGGTGACGCGCCCCTGCGCTCACCGCGAAGTGTCAATAACGAACTCCAGCGCACACCGTGAAGTGCCAACAAGAAATGAGCGGTGACGTGCCCCTGTGCTCACCACGAAGTTCCAACAAGAAATGAGCGGGGACGTGTTCCTGCGCTCACAGTGAAGGGGAAAGGACAGTGATGCGCTCCAGCGCTCACCGCGAAGTGCCAATAAGAAATGAGAGGTAACGCGCTCCAGCGCTTACCGCGAAGTGCCAACAAGAAATGAGCGGTGACAAGCTCCAGTGCACACCACGAAGTGCCAACAAGAAATGAGCGGTGACGCGCCCCTGCGCTCACCGTGAATTCCCAACAAGAAATGAGCGGTGACACGCTCCAGTGCACACCGCGAAGGTCCAACAAGAAATGAGCGGTGACGCGCTCCAGCGCTCACCGCGAAGTGCCAACAATAAATGAGCGGTGACGCGCTCCAGCGCTCACCGCAAAGTGCCAACAAGAAATGAGCGGAGACGCGCCCCTGCGCTCACCGTGAAGTGTCAACAAGAAATGAGCGGGGACGCTCTCCAGCGCACACTGCGAAGTGCCAACAAGAAATGAGCGGGGACGTGCTCCTGCGCTCACCGCAATGGGGAAAGGACGGTGACGCGCTCCAGCGCTCACCGTGAAGTGCCAACAAGAAATGAGCGGTGACGCTCTCCAGCGCTTTCCGCGAAGTGCCAACAAGAAATGAGCGGTGAGGCGCCCCTGCGCTCATCACGAAGTGGCAACAAGAAATGAGCGGTGATGAGCTCCAGCGCTCACGGTGAAGGGGAAAGGACGGTGACGCGCTCCAGCGCTCACCGCGAAGTGCCAACAAGAAATGAGCAGGGACGTGCTCCTGCGCTTACCGCGATGGGAAAAGGACGGTGACGTGCTCCAGCGCTCACCGCGAAGTGCCAACAAGAAATGAGCGGTGACGCACCCCTGTGCTCATCACAAAGTGCCAACAAGAAATGAGTGGTGACACGCTCCAGCGCTCACCGTGAAGTGTAAACAAGAAATGAGCGATGACGCGCCCCTGCACTCACCCCGAAGTTCCAACAAGAAATGAGCAGTGACGCGCTCCAGCGCTCACCACGAAGGGGAAAGGACAGTGACGTGCTGCAGTGCTCACCGCGAAATGCCAACAAGAAATGAGCAGTGATGCACCCCTGCGCTCACCGCGAAGTGCCAACAAGAAATGAGTGGTGACATGCTCCTGCACTCACCGCTAAAAGGACGGTGACGAGCTCCAGCGCTCACCGTGAAGTGCAATGAGAAACAGTGAGTGCGCCCACACTGGACTCTCCCATGGCAGTAGCAGCACTCCGGCGCTGACGGGGTCGAAAAGACTGGGCAAGGGCAAGTCAAGCAAAGATTTCGAGCTCCGGGTACCTGACATGGACAGCAGTTCCACAGGTACTGGCTCTGGATAGCATTTGTATCAGGATCAGAGGCACTTGTGTCAGGGCATTGCAGGGTTTAGAAGGTGTCACCCGGAAGTTCTCTGATGGTGACCTGCGGTACTGCACTCTCGTGGAGAGCTAGACCGCCAACCACAACATCACACACTCCCCACTACGTACGGAGACATGACAGTACCTCCCACAAAAATAGATCCCCCTCCCTTACACAGGGGTGATAAGACGCGGTTTCAGGGGATGGCGTGCATGAAAAGCACATACCAGCTGGGGGGCATGACGAACATGGAATAGGGGCTCCCAGGACCTCTCCTCAGGGCCATACCCTTTCCAGTCTATAAGGTAATAGAGCCTTCCTTTGGTTCCACGTGAATCCAGCACAGCACAAATCTCGTATTCCTCGTGGTCATCTCTGAGTACAGGTGGTGGAGGCATGGAGGCCAGGCCATCAGATCGAGCCAGCTTCAGAAGAGACATGTGGAAGACTGGGTGTATTTTCATATGAGGGGGCAGGGTGAGTTCCATGGACACCTGGTTGATGACATTGGCTATGCTGTAGGGGCCTACATAACGTGGTAGCAGTTTCTTGGGGCATGTACGTTGAGGTTCTTAATGGAGACCCATACCCTGTCTCCCTTCTTGTACTCTGGTTCGGCCTGTCTGTGTTTGTCTGCGTTGTGTTTGTACGTTTCTTTGGCCATGGCCAATTCGAATTGAGCCTGTTGCCATAGTTCATATAGCTGGGTGTGATAGGCTTGGAAGGTGGGTAGAGGACTGGATTGTGGCTCTTCCCAGGGCATGGTGCGTGGATGCCGTCCCTGGAGACAGTAAAAAGGCGACATTCCTATGGAAGCGTGTGTTATTATTGTGTGTGTTTTTCACCATCCACAGAAAGTCTGACCACTGCTCCTCAACCCGAGATAAGTAAGCAACAAAGGTATTGCTCCCTGGTGTGGTTGGTTCTCTCTGCCTGGCCATCGGTTTGGGGGTGGTATGCGGAAGAGAGATGCACGTCTGTTCCTATAGTGTCGCACACAGCCCTCCAGAAGCGGGATAGGAACTGAGTGCCTCCGTTGGTGATCAACACGGAAGGGATTCCAAGTAGACGGACTACGTTGGTCATGAAGATCACTGCTAACTCCGTAGCAAAAGGCAGTTTCTGTAACGGTACGAAGTGCACCATTTTGGTTAGGTGATCCACAATGGTGAGTATGGTGGTACATCCTGTCTTGGTTTGGGGTAGCTCCACGACGAAATCCATAGACACTGTGTGCCACGGATAAGGGGGTACAGGGATTGGGTGTAGCAAACCCACAGCGGGTTGTGGTTGGGCTTTACCTTGCGCGCAGGTTGAACAGTGGGTTATATAGGTGCGAACATCATTCTGCATGGTTGGCCACCAGAAGTGTCTACGTAACAGATCCAGGGTTTTATGGTATCCAGGGTGCAGGGATAGCACATGGTCGTGGCACATATACAGAGCTTGTTGTTGATGATGCGGCAACGGGAGGTAGTATTTCTCTCCTTTATAGAGGAGCCCATTACGTGTAATGATTCCTGTCAGATATCCGATCCATTCTTCTGGTTTCTTTGCTTTGAGATTGTCTTGCAACTGGGACAAGAAGGAGAAGGAAAGGATCACTCCCTGAAAACACCGTTCTGGTAGGATGGAAGATGGTGTTGACTTGTCAGCTCCTTCACCGGTCTCCCCTAGTCTTGACAGGTCATCTGCTTTGGCGTTTTCTTTACCAGGTCTGTATGTGATCATAAAATCATGTTAGTTGAAGAACAGTGTCCATCGTAGTTGACGGGCAGTAAGAGCCCTGGCTGAGCAGAGGAACTGCAGGTTCCGATGGTCTTTTTAAATGGTAACAGGATGTCTGGCATCCTTCAGGTAATGACGCCATTCCTCAAAGGCTGCTTTAATGGCTAGGAGTTCTCGATCGGAAACTGTATAATTCCGTTCCGCGGGTTGTAGTTTCCGGAAATAGTACGCTACGGGATGCAAGAGATTCGTTTTGGTGTTTCTTTGGGATAGCACTCCTCCCAAGGCGTCTTGTGAGGCATCAGCTTCGACAACGAATGGTTGTTCCGGATTGGGGTGTATCAGAATGGGTGCACTGGTGAATCTGGTTTTCAGATCAGAAAAAGCCTTCTCAGCTCCAGGGTTCCACACAAATTTGGTTCCATTCCGCAACAATCGTGTGATGGGAGTGATGATGTCAGAGAACCCTAAGATGAAGCAACGGTAATAGTTGGCGAAACCCAGGAATTGTTGGACCTGTTTCAGGGATCCCGGGGAAGGCCATTGTAATACGGATTCGACTTTTCTGGCATCCATTTTGATTCCTGCGGGGATCAAGATGTGTCCCAGAAACTCCACCTCAGTAGAGTGAAATACCCTTTTTCCAGCTTAATGTATAGGCCATGTTTCTGTAACTTCTTGAGGATGTTATGCATGTGTTGGATGTGGTCTGGAACACTCGGGGAATAGATCAAGATATCATCGATGTATACCACACAATGCAGATCTATGTATTCACGCAGCACCTCATCGATGAAGTATTGGAAGGTTGCGGGGGTGTTACAGAGCCCAAAGGGCACAACTTGGTACTCAAAGAGGCCGTATCGGGTCTGGAACGCTGTCTTCCATTCATCCCCCTTTTTGACTCTTACCAGATGATAGGCCCCACATAGATTCAGTTTGGTATATATCGTAGCGTTCTTCACTTGATCCAATAGGTTGGAGATCAAGGGCAAGGGGTATCGATTGTTGACAGTGATGTTATTTATGGCTCTAAAATCGATGCAGGTTTGCAAATACCCTCCTTTTTTCACCACGAAGAAGAGCACTGAAGAAACGGGTGATTTGGAATGGCGTATGAATCCGTTTTGCAGGTATTTATCCAGGTAGTTGCGCAGATGGGTACTTTCCTTTTCGGTGAGGGAGTATACACGACAACAAGGCAACTTGGATCCTGGCAACAGATCAATCCTGCAGTCAAAACTGCGATGGGGAGGTAGTGTGTTGGCTTTTTGTTCATCGGACACAGATGCCAGATCGGCATACTCTCCTGGTACTCCTTCCTGTGTGATAATGTCGTACTTTAGAATTTGGGACCGCGTAGGAGGCAGGGCCCTACCCCTGTCTATCCCGGTAATAGTGTACCGCGAATGGTTAATGCGGTATGTACGAGTGCTTTGTGTAATGTTTTAGCTATGAATGCACTGTGTATACGCTATTTTACATCACTACGTGGGTTCCATTTTGTATCGGTGGCCATCTTATGGTTGCCCTCACATAGGCTATATAGCATGAAGCGAATACGGGCCTTTTAGAGCACATGTGCCTTTCCTTGACTTTTCTGTGACCTGGGCAGCTTGGCTCCGCTGCCCCAGGTCAAACTGGTCTCACGAGTTCCCCGTACTGGCCACCTGTGATTAGCATCAGGGCTTGACACACCATAAAGTCTTTTCATCCTACACAAGCCTCCAGCTAATCTCTTTCACACCTGACTGTTCCTGCTTTATGGCTTGTTTCCCAAAACAGGAGATGCTCATGTTTATTGGGGCCTATCGATATCTGATGTGGGATCTGAGCCTTACTGTGTAAATAATTACGGGCTGGCTTAACTGGAATGTGGGATGGTCATCATGACTCTGCCTTATCGTTTTGTAATGTATACGTGTAATAGCCATATCGTAAACTTAGGAATGTATGCCTGAAGCAGGAAATTCTGTATTTAAGAAGAAGCCCGTTTCTGTGATTTTCAGCAGTCTCCTGAGAACATACACGCTGTTGTACTTCTAGGACGCCTGTAATTGGTCTGCAGCCAATAAACTGATCTTTGACTTCACCCAGAAGACTCTGTGTTTCTGTAGGTCTGAAACAGGAAGAACCCCGAAGTCATAGGGCGTGTTCCCCTGCACCGCTGGGCTTAAAATACCCAGTACTTCAATAACACTCATCCCTGTGAGAGGAAGGGTGTGGGTTTGCTCTACTCGTGTGTTGGTGTCCACATGCTTTGGGTAACAGGTACAATTGCAATATGGTGAATCAAGGGTCATTAGTCTCATTACCCAATCGATGTGGGGGTTATGTTTCACGAGCCAAGGAAGACCCAAAGTCAGTTTAAACTGGGGAGTGTCTATGACATCAAACGCGATGGACTCCTTATGTTCCGTCCCACATGTCATCTTCATGATGTCTGTTTGGTACCGGATCAGTCCCGAGGTCAAGTCTGTGCCATCCACCGCTTTCACTGTTTCTGGCTTGTTCTTGGTTATCGCAGGAATCCCGAGGTCTTCCATATATTGGGTGTCAATGAAATTCCCTGTAGCTCCCGAATCAATGAGAGCCGTTACGTACCATGATTGGCCTTTTTGTGATTGTAAAGTCACTGTGATACCCAGATTTTGATTGCGTTCAGGTGGGGCGAAGGCCAAGGTCTTGTTAGACGAACAACCCAGTAGAGCGACCTTTCCTTCTACTGAGTTATGTCGTTTTCCGACCACTCACCACGAGATACGGGAAGGGCACTGGATTTAAATGGTCTTAGTTTACTTGGTTTAACAGGGCACTCCTTGACAAAATGGCCGCTTTTGCCACAATATAAACACTGGTTTTGACTATGTCATTTAAAATTTTTGGCCTTAGACAGGGGACCACGTATTCCGCCTATTTGCATGAGCTCCGGGACGTCCTGTGTTCTAGTACTCTCTGTTCTGGGTTTTTCCTGGAACACTGGATATCTGAATTCACTTCCTTTGGTTCTTTCTGATTTACGTTCCTGCATTCTGAAATTTATTTTAACAGTCAGGTCTATGAAAGGACCAATATCTTCTGGGGGATCCGATATTTGCGACAGAAGGTCCTTCAGTTCCTCATGAAGCCCTCGGTAGAACACAGACACCATCTTGGTCTCAGGCCATTTGGCCTCGATGACCAACCTATTGAACGAGGTGATGTAATGTAATAGGTCTGTGTTGCCTTGCTTGAGATTGAGGAGTGCATTATTGACTG
This sequence comes from Triturus cristatus, assembly GCF_964204655.1. Taxonomy (NCBI): domain Eukaryota; kingdom Metazoa; phylum Chordata; class Amphibia; order Caudata; family Salamandridae; genus Triturus; species Triturus cristatus. Next base: position 1,804,391 of record NC_140589.1, read on the forward strand.
CTTGTTGTATCAGCGTGTGTCGGGCAAACATTCTGCGCAGTGTTTCCTTGAAAACGGGTACGTTATATGGCATGGGGTCATCGATTTCCACCAAAGCTATGGACCACTGTGCTGTGTCTCCGCCCAGATATGAAAGAATGAATGCAACCTTCGATGCATCGTCTGGGAAGTCTGGAGCACGACCCATGAAGTGCAGATGGCACTGGTTAAGGAATATGCTGTATTTACTACTGTCCCCATTAAAGCGTTCCGGGGCTGCTAACTGGACTGGATGAGGAGCTAGTACCTGTATAGGAGGGACAGAACCCAGTGCTGGGGACGAGGACCCCCAGGGATTGAACGTGGGTGGTTGTAATACTTCTTTCTGCTTAGGCCTAACCGTGGGTGTCTGACCTGAGGCCAACTGACCTTGTAAGGTAGTGACATCCTGCCGTAAATTCTGGTTCTCGGCTTGTATACAGGTCAACAAAGCCGCTATGTCCTGCAGGATAATGTCTTGGCCGCTCATGTCACCCGGGCGAGACAATAGGCTTTGGCTTCTGATTCTGTCACGGACCCCAAAAGCCTTACCATCTGCTTGTAGAGTAGTCTCGCAGGGATGACAAGAATAACCTCCACCGCCCCCCACCTGCTCCCCTGTCCTACCTTAATTAGTACCAGACTGGGGCGTGATGAAGACTGGGGGAAGGAATCGTTGAGAAGTGATGTGCCTTAAGGTGTGGTGAAATGATAACGGACACTTCGTGGAGTTTGTTGTCCTTTCTGACCTGTAGCCTGGAAATATAACCAAGAATCGGCCACTTACTGACTTAACCAGTATACACACATACACATACATTCATCAAGAGGATGGTAGGAAGAGGAACAACAATAGTCACCTGTAAAGGATTTGTGTATTCCAAGAATCTCCGATAGGTGCGCCTACCATGACTTGGGAAGAGCAACTGCGTTGGATACCATGGTCTCAAAACAACAGGGGATTCCTTAAAATGGCATTTACGGTATTAGGCTCTCCTGCGCTACTGTAAGGGGTAAATCAACAATGCGCTCCTGCGCTCGACGTGTGGCAAAAGAAATGGGAGTCGGTGATGCGCTCCAGCGCTCATCGTCGTGGGGGCAAATGGGAGGGCGGAAATGCACTCCGGTGCTCGCCGAGTGGTAAAGGAAAGAAGTGATGCGCCCCAGCGACCACCGTAGTTTTTGGCAAACAAGAAATGAGTGGGGATGTGCTCCTGCGCTCACTGCAAAGGGGAAAAGGACGGTGACGCGCACGAGCGCTCACCAGCGAAGTGCCAACAAGAAATGAGCGGTGACATGCTCCAGCGCTCACCGCGAAGTGCCAACAAGAAACTAGCAGTGACGCGCTCCAGCGCTCACCGCGAAGTGCCAACAAGAAATGAGCGGTGACGTGCCCCTGCGCTCACCGCTAAGGGGAAAGGACGGTGACGCGCTCCAGCACTCACCGTGAAGTGCAACGAGGAAGAGTGAGTGCGCCCGCACTGGACTCTCCTGTGGCAGTAGCAGCGCTCCGGCACTGACGGGGTCGAGAAGACTGGGCAAGGGCGAGTCAAGCAAAGAGTTCGAGCTCCGGGTACCTGACATGGACAGCAGTTCCACAGGTACTGACTCTGGATAGCGTCTGTATCAGGATCAGAAGCACTTGTGTCAGGGCATTGCGGGGTTTTGAAGGTGTCACCCGGAAGTGCTCTGGAGGTGACCTGCGGTACTGCATTCTCGTGGAGAGCTAGACCGCCAACCACCACATCACACACTCCCCACTACATACGGGGATATGACAAGGAATAGTGAAAATATTACATGTGATGGACTACCATCCACTCCAGCTAATCATTTTTCTGTTGCTTAATATCAGATCAAAAGCCAAGGTCAATTGTAGTGAGGAAAAAAACATGATATGAGTTATGATAGTGAAGTAGTGTTATACACTGGCAATGTATTGACAGCTCTCTCTTCTGTGACCCAACACATTGGACCTTTTTGTCTGATAAACCACAGTCTTGATACTAATGGGGAAGGCAGGTTGTTCCCCCTCTGGTAATCAGAGGCGGTGTCACTCTCTTCTCAAGGAAGATGGCGGCCCTTTCCCTTCTCAGGAGAAAGGTCATGGTGAAGACCTTCCCATTTTCTAGACTGTTCAATTAATTTCCTCTCTGACTCAATGGATTGTTGACAGCCAGAATTTAAGTTGCCAGAGTTGCAAAAACTAGAGGCTAAAGACAGAGCAGCCATTTAATTAGCAGGCAGCAGCATGTGAGGCCGGGTATTTGATTGGCTGTGCGGAGGGCAGACTGATCCAAGCCGAGTGCCCTTAATGCAAGAAGTGAGCCAAGAAAGAAAAAAAGCATCTTTGCATACATGGCCTTTACCATTTCCACAGAAAATGGTATTTGACTTTCGCTGCCAGGCAGCGACAAGGGTTTTGCTGAAATGCGCATTTTTCGTGCAGCTTGTGACTGTACCTGTAGGGAGTTGTTCCTCGGAAGGGTGCAGCTTGGAGATAAGGCTCACCCCAGGATACTGTGACTCATCAGAACATTTCTACAGAGTTGAGAAATTCAGGAGTGAAGAGGCTGAAGAGATGCTTCCTACAGCACACCCAAGGATGGTCTGTGAAGGTGCACTCCAGCGCGTGTGAGGGGAGGGTGGTAGCACCCTCAATCTGAAGCACTGAGGCAGGCCTTACAAAATGGAAAAGACTTTGTTAATTCAACGTGCAGATTGTTGAAATCCAAGAGGTGATAGAGATAATACTCATAACATAATTGAAATAATTATTATATAAAAACACTTTAAAGCCTCAAAAGTCCACTATAAGGCCACATGTTTGAGACCATATATATATATATATATTCAGTGAAAAAACCATAGGTTTCACACACGTTATAGTTAGGAATTAGCATTTAAAAAACCTTAGAAATTCAGTGAAAAAACCATAGGTTTCACACATGTTATAGTTAGCTGGACATTTTACTCGTAAAAAACCAATGAAATTGCCCCGTTATAGTTAGTTCAGCTAACTATAACTCGCGCGCCCGCAATGCACTGCTGATGACGTCACATATTACATCACTCATGACATGGTCAGTGACATCACTCATGACATCACTGATGACATCTCAAATGACATCACTGATGACATCACTGATGACATCATCCTTGTGATAGAGTGGCAGGCCTCCTCTCACCCTAATATAACCTTTGACACACACATTCAAAAATAGAAACTACAATGTTCAAAACAATGGACATACCAATACCAGTTAAAACAACCTATTCAGTAATTCTAAGATCCACATACACATCCACTCATTCACCAACAGTCCAATTCAGTCACTCATACATGTACTCACTCATCATATGTACTCATACACCTATACATCCTGTTACACAATGCCACTCATCCATAGAGTTACTCACACACATAGTCACTCATGGTAACAAAGAATCAAACATACATTAACTTGCATATACAGTTACACACACCGCCACACATACTTCTACAGAAACTTACACATACTTAGTCTTTTAAACAATCACTTATAGAAACACATACTTATTCATACAAGAACTCTTTCAATCTCTCACTCTCACATATACTCACATATATACACCAATAGTCACATATACTAGTTTAAAACATATGTAGTGACTCATAAAGACACTATTGAGACAGTCATTCACTCAATAACACATCCATGCACACACTCATCCACCCATACAGTCCTGCACACATGCTGTGTTCAACACATACAAACAGTGAGTCACTCATTCATGCACCTATGCACTACGTAATACCCTCCACCGAACCATGCAGACACTCAGACTGATACTCAAAAAACCAACTAATAACCTATATAGACACCCATGTAGCTACTCACCAACCCATGCAGCCACTTATACACAAAGTGAGAGACTGATACAGATATATACATATTTAAACATTACTCACTAAGCCATGTATTCACTAAGATACACTTAATCAGTCAGTTACACAATCAATTTTTCAAAAACAAATCATCCATTTAGACACTTATATACCCATTTATTCTTCCATCGACCTTGAGATATACATATATAAAACATATTTAATTTTCAGAAAAACCCACATTCACTGGATGATGTCATCAGTGATGTCATCAGTGATGTCATTTGAGATGTCATCAGTGATGTCATGAGTGATGTCACTGACCATGTCATGAGTGATGTAATATGTGACGTCATCAGCAGTGCATTGCGGGCGCGCGAGTTATAGTTAGCTGAACTAACTATAACGGGGCAATTTCATTGGTTTTTTACGAGTAAAATGTCCAGCTAACTATAACATGTGTGAAACCTATGGTTTTTTCACTGAATATATATATACACACACACACATATATATACACACACATATATATATTCACTTAAAAAACCATAGGTTTCACACATGTTATAGTTAGGCGGATATTTCACTCGTAAAAAACCAATGAAATTCCCCCGTTATAGTTAGTTGAGATAACTATAACTCGCGCGCCCGCAATCCTCTGCTCATGACGTCACATATTACATCATTCATGACATGGTCAGTGGCATCACTCATGACATCATGGATGACATCATCCTTGTGATAGAGTGCCGGTCGCGCGAGTTATAGTTATCTCAACTAACTATAACGGGGGAATTTCATTGTTTTTTTACGAGTGAAATATCCGCCTAACTATAACATGTGTGAAACCTATGGTTTTTTAAGTGAATTTGCAAGGTTTTTTAAATGCTAATTCCTAACTATAACGTGTGTGAAACCTATGTTTTTTTCAGTGAATTTGTATGGTTTTTAAATGCTAAGTTATGTATGTATTATTATTTTTTTAATATATTTATTTTTCAATAAACTACGTATTAAATGTTTTAAACATTTTTTTATGGTTTTTCACCATGCACACACCCCCGCGATTTAAAAAAAAAAAAATTAAAGTTTTTTTTCTGCCTTCGGGGTCCTTCAGGGACCCCCTGACCAAGGCTAGGGGGTCAGGAACTCTCTACCCTGCCCCCTTTTCAAGTTCGCCACCTTCCTTTTCCACTCTCGCACTGAAAACAAACAAAATGGCGGCCAACACTTCCTGATTTCGACCGATTCGAACGTTGACTGACATGTAACAACCAATCAGAATTACGCTCGCGCACGTCAGGGTGCGCGCACGGTGAGCGCATGGTGCGCGCACGGTGCACGCACGGCACGCGGCTATAGATTTGTATGTGCCTTTTAATGCAATTTTCTCTGGAACTACTGAACAGATTGACTCCATATATGCAAAAGGCACATCCCTGACCTGAGGACTACGTCTCTGCCAAATTGCAAGTAATTCTGTTCAGCCGTTCGGGCTGTACCTTCGACTAAAGGTCCTATGGGAAAATGCATGGGGAAAACGCGTTTAGGGACCCCCCTTTTTTCTCGGCCCCCGCTTGACGAATCCCCCCGAGACTTTCAGGGTAGGAGCTGAGCGGAGTGCCCCATTAGTTTTGAAAATTTCGCGAAGATTCGTCCACCGGCGCCAAAGTTATTCAAAATAGAATTTTGAGATTTCCTATGGAAACATGGTCCTAACTATAACTATCTACTGGCATCTACTGGCGCTGCTGCGTGTGGGGCAGGAGCCGGTTATTGAAGGAAGATTGTGTCATCGGGGACCCAGGCTATTCCCCTCCTCCCACTGTGGTGTTTTATTGAACAATGTTTAGGGGCTCAAGCATAGCATCTCACTCGAGCAATACTGGGCACTATGTTAACCATCAGGCCACGGGAAGAGGCCACGCCCACTGGGGCGGAGACTCGCATCTGTGTGGTGCTTCAAAAACTGCTGTGCTGCCGCCTCTTCAGTTTCCTTTGCCTTTGAAGAAGTGATGCAGATCACGAAACGCGTCAGGCTGGACAATTCATTTGGTGGGGCATGGCTGTTGTTTCCTTGCTGCAACCCCCTCAATAAAGAAGTTTGGGCTATTGGACATCCTGTTGTGAGGCTCCTCCATTGTAGGCAAACTTTGTTGTTTGTTGGATTTTGGGCGGCATGCCTGAGCCGCGGAGTGAGTCCCGGTGCTCTCGAGCACTCCTGTAACGACGCCGTCGGCGCCGCTGCGTGTGGGGCAGGAGCCGGTTATTGAAGGAAGATTGTGTCATCGGGGACCCAGGCTATTCCCCTCCGCCCACTGTGGTGTTTTATTGAACAATGTTTAGGGGCTCAAGCATAGCATCTCACTCGAGCAATACTGGGCACTACGTTAACCATCAGGCCACGGGAAGAGGCCACGCCCACTGGGGCGGAGACTCGCATCTGTGTGGTGCTTCAAAAACTGCTGTGCTGCTGCCTCTTCAGTTTCCTTTGCCTTTGAAGAAGTGATGCAGATCACGAAACGCGTCAGGCTGGACAATTCATTTGGTGGGGCATGGCTGTTGTTTCGTCGCTGCAACCCCCTCAATAAAGAAGTTTGGGCTATTGAACATCCTGTTGTGAGGCTCCTCCATTGCAGGCAAACTTTGTTGTTTGTTGGATTTTGGGCGGCATGCCTGAGCCGCGGAGTGAGTCCCGGTGCTCTCGAGCACTCCTGTAACGACGCCATCGGCGCCGCTGCGTGTGGGGCAGGAGCCGGTTATTGAAGGAAGATTGTGTCATCGGGGACCCAGGCTATTCCCCTCCGCCCACTGTGGTGTTTTATTGAACAATGTTTAGGGGCTCAAGCATAGCATCTCACTCGAGCAATACTGGGCACTACGTTAACCATCAGGCCACGGGAAGAGGCCACGCCCACTGGGGCGGAGACTCGCATCTGTGTGGTGCTTCAAAAACTGCTGTGCTGCCGACTCTTCAGTTTCCTTTGCCTTTGAAGAAGTGATGCAGATCACGAAACGCGTCAGGCTGGACAATTCATTCGGTGGGGCATGGCTGTTGTTTCCATGCTGCAACCCCCTCAATAAAGAAGTTTGGGCTATTGAACATCCTGTTGTGAGGCTCCTCCATTGCAGGCAAACTTTGTTGTTTGTTGGATATATATATATATATATTCACTGAAAAAACCATAGGTTTCACACATGTTATAGTTAGTGGAAATTATACTGATAAAAAACCAATGAAATTGCCCCGTTATAGTTAGCGCAGGCAACTATAACTCACGCGACCGCAATCCTCTGCTGATGCTAATACTGTATTTAGACACTTATTTGCCCATGCCTTCTTCCATACATTTTTAGCTATACATATATTACAAATATTTTTTTTTCATAAAGACACATATGTCATCAGCAGAGGATTGCGGTCGCGTGAGTTATAGTTGCCTGCGCTAACTATAACGGGGCAATTTCATTGGTTTTTTATCAGTATAATTTCCACTAACTATAACATGTGTGAAACCTATGGTTTTTTCAGTGAATTTGCAAGGTTTTTTAAATGCTAATTCCTAACTATAACGTGTGTGAAACCTATGGTTTTTTCAGTGAATTAGTACGGTTTTTTAAATGCTAAGTTTTTTTCCCTTATAATAAGCCCTGTACATTTGGTGGCCTACGGCCACCAAAAGCACAGGGGGTGGGGTAAGTGTGGATAGTGTTTTTTTCCATTGTAATAAGCCCAGCACATTTGGTGGCCTTCGGCCACCAAAAGCACAGGGGGTGGGGTAAGTGTGGATAGTGTTTTTTTTATTTTTATTTTTTTACCGTACGCTTACCGTAAGCGTACGGTAAGCGTACCCCGCGAAATTGCCGAAAAAAAAATAAAACCGTTTTTGCACTTGGGGGATGTTTGGGGACTCCCTCAACATGACTATGTGGGAGGGAGTTGTCAAAACAGCCCCTTTACATGTTTTTTGGCTTCCGATTTTAAAAATCTCTCTCAGTGCGAGAGACAAAATGGCGGCCGCCGCTTCCTGGTTTCGGCCGATTCGAATGTTTACTAAGATCTAAGAGCCAATCAGAATCGCGCTCGCGCACGCCACCGTACGCTTACCGTAAGCGTACGGTAAGCGTACCGTAAGCTGGCTCAGATATATATATTGATTTAAAGGCTATTTTCTCAGAATCTACTGAACAGATTTACACCAAACCTACAAAAGGCACTTCCTTGACCTAGGGACTACCTCTCTGCCAAATTTTGAGTAATTCTGTTCAGCCATTCGGGCTGTAGCTCGTTCTAAAGGTCCTATGGAAAAATGCATGGGAAAAACGCGTTTTGGGACCCCCCTTTTATCTCAGCCCCCGCTTGACGAATCCCCCCGAGACTTTCAGGGTAGGAGCGGAGCGTAGCGCCCCACCTATTTTGAGAAATTCGCGAGGATTCGTCGACCGGCGCCAAAGTTATTCAAAATAGAATGTTGAGGTTTTCCTATGGAAACGTGGTCCTAACTATAACTACCTACTGGCTATCGCCAGTAGGTAATATATACACACACATATATATATATATATACACACACATATATATATATATACACACACATATATATATATATACACACACATATATATATTCACTGAAAAAACCATAGGTTTCACACACGTTATAGTTAGGAATTAGCATTTAAAAAACCTTAGAAATTCAGTGAAAAAACCATAGGTTTCACACATGTTACAGTTAGCTGGACATTTTACTCGTAAAAAACCAATGAAATTGCCCCGTGTTTCTATAAGAGACTGTTTAAAAGACTAAGTATGTGTTAGTTTCCGTAGAAGTAAGTGTGGTGGTGTGTGTATAACTGTATATGCAAATAAATGTATGTTTGATTTTTTATTAGCATGAGTGACTTTGTGTGTGAGTAACTCTATGGATGAGTGGCATTGTGTAACAGGATGTATAGGTGTATGTGTACATATGATGAGTGAGTACATGTATGAGTGACTGTATAGGACTGTTGGTGAATGAGTGGATGTGTATGTGGATCTTAGAATTACTGAAGAGGTTGTTGTAACTGGTATTGGAATGTCCATTGTTTTGAAAATTTTAGTCTCTATTTTTGAATGTGTGTATCAAAGGTTATATTAGGGTGAGAGGAGGTCTGCCACTCTATCACAAGGATGATGTCATCAGTGATGTCATTTGAGATGTCATCAGTGATGTCATGAGTGATGTCACTGACCATGTCATGAGTGATGTAATATGTGACGTCATCAGCAGTGCATTGCGGGCGCGCGAGTTATAGTTAGCTGAACTAACTATAACGGGGCAATTTCATTGGTTTTTTACGAGTAAAATGTCCAGCTAACTGTAACATGTGTGAAACCTATAGTTTTTTCACTGAATTTCTAAGGTTTTTTAAATGCTAATTCCTAACTATAACGTGTGTGAAACCTATGGTTTTTTCAGTGAATTTCAAAGGTTTTTTAAATGCTAATTCCTAACTATAACGTGTGTGAAACCCATGTTTTTTTCAGTGAATTTGCAAGGTTTTTTAAATGCTAATTCCTAACTATAACGTGTGTGAAACCCATGGTTTTTTCAGTGAATTTGCAAGGTTTTTTAAATGCTAATTTTTTTTTTATTCCTCATTTTTTTCAAACATATTTTTAATTTAATTTTCTTACCTTTTATAAAGACTATGCTTACATTTTTAAAATCCTTAAATATTTTTTTTAAATATATTTTTTAAAATATACATGTAAAATTTATTTCCTTTTTTTTTTTTTTTTTTTAGTACGCGTACCGTAAGCTCACGGTAAGCGTACGGTTTACGCAACGTCCGTAATCTATCTACGCTGCTTGCGTATAGTTACGTACTTTGCATAGCCGCGCGTACTGCGCGTGGGACGCGTGCGCGCTTACGCCACACGCGCACGTTACGCGGAAGTGCCGGGGAGTGACTGTTATGCGCATGCGCGGAAGCGCGTGTCTTTTTTACGCGCATGCGCACTTTTTGCCGTAAGCGCACCGTAAGCGTACCGTAAGCGTACGGTAGGTCATGTGATCATGAAACACAACTTTTGATTGGTTGAAACTACTTTCAGTTCTAGAACTCTCCTACACCACACCCATTCCCCTCATTTCTGCTTGTGATCCCTTGGGAGAAGGAGCTGGTTTGTCTTTGGGATACGATGGCAGAACAGCAGAGCTCTTCTGAGAGTGAGGCTAGCACTAGCAGCACTGTCTTGAGGCAGAGAGCGAGGAAACAAAAGCCCTCTTATGTATGGGATTATTTTACTTTTCCTGAAGGTCAGCAAAAGGTGAATGCACCCTTAGTAACTTGCAGGCTGTGTCAGCGTGTACTTTCTAGAGGTAATCCTGACAGGAAGTATTCTTTTGGGAATCACACCATGAAGAGACACCTCCAGGATGTACACAGAAGGACACATGGTCATCTTTTTGGAGGTAACTCTTCAGAAAGACGAGCCAGTACATCCACAGCAGCTCAGCCTGGACCATCATCTGCAGGGCTGACTCCTTCTTCTGCAGGTCAGGTGAGCCCTTCATCTGTGGGGGGAGAATCTCCTTTTGCTGGCCCTCTGGAAATTAACCCTCGGTTTGCGAGGGTTGAAGTACGGTGCGCCACTTGTCACGATCTAATTACTTATAGGGAGACCAGTGTTTCCCTGGTGAACAGTAAAATAGATCAGCACACTTGTCGTACCGTCTAATATTCCCAATCTTTCTTTCCTCTGTCCCTGCATGAACACAACGGTTCTTTTAAGAGCCAACCTTATCTTTCATCTTTTTTTTACATATGTTTTTAAAAACTTTTTTTTATTTTTTTTTACCGTACGCGTACGGTAAGCGTACCTTTTAATTATTTTTTAAAAAAAACACTAAAAATCATTTATCACATTACATTGTCCTTGAGAGACTACAATTATTATTATTGACTTACCATACTCACTGAAAAAATATTTATTCATTTCTTTTTTTTAAAAATAGTTTTAAAAATGTTTGTTGTTTTCGAAAATTTTCTATATCTATCTGGAAAAAAAGAAAAAAGTATTAATATTTTTTAAACATTTTATAATACAGTACACATATTTACTGCTTTTTCAGACCACAAACCATGTGTAACCTGGTTGACTGCCTACACTCCACCAAGGGCAACCAACCTTAGTGATGCTGAATGTATTTGCATTACAGACTTAAACCTGAAAACCCCACTGGCTTGTAAATACTGTGCATGACTATACACGGCAAGGACATGGGTGTGTGCTAAGCCTCTGCTTCTTCCCCCAATAATTCGCTCCCCCTTTCCATCTACTGCAACTGTGAAATCACCAGAGCAAGACGCAATAAATCTCTGCCTATAATTCTTCTATGCACACAGAGTCATGTTTTCACATTAGTCCCAAAACGAAATTTCTTTGCCAATTTGAAAGCACACTTACTGCTCTTTTTTTTTCGGGCCAAGTGAAAATCACTTTTACAGACTGACACATTATGAAACCACCATGTGTAACTACAACAAAAACAATTCCCATTTCTATTATTCATTTCTTAAGTTACCACATACATCCCCTCTCAAACTGTAAACTCACCTTTAAAATTAGTTAGTTGTGAAAGAAATGTGACACTCAAACAGCAGATTATCAGAGCCAGGATCTCTGTTGTGTTCACCTCTCTCCTCTCAGCAGAACCAGATAATGGCAAACTTTCCCTCTATTTTTCCACACATATACATGTAAGTTTCAAATCTCAGTGCTTCCCCCTTTTTTTCAAATGTAATGACACATTTCTATTGGTTGAAAACCAACCCTTTTCCAAAAGTACCCTTCCCCCAACTTGACTTCTGCCTAGTACCCTTCCCCCAACTTGACTTCTGCCTGCTACCATAGCAACAGCTCATGGAACACTGCTGTGTGCAGTTAGGTCAGAAGTTCGACACACAATGTTTCAATTCCACAGAGCAAGAGTGCTTGACTTTTCAAACCTAACAACAAATCCATAGTACTGTTCTTTGGTTACACATTTTTTTGTACCAATACAAAACATGCTTCTATTAATTTTCACATACAGCCTAGTTTTTTTTCTAGAATGGTATGAAACAGCCAATCAGTTCTTTTTGTTTTGTAAAAAATATGTATGCCTCCATTTCCAAACTGTCTTTCTTTTCATATTGCCATTCTACTGAAAGACACCTCCTGAGTGCATCCAGTTCTCCTTTGAAGATGTTCACAGTGTGGATTGTAGGGCACAGCTATGTCTTCTGGAGTGAAAAGTTTGCAGAGAAAACAGATATGGTGAGAGACCTTGCTTTGCCAAATGTAGACATTAAATGGATTGGTCAGAGAGGGTTAAAGTGGCACCAATTGATGCCATTGGTGAAATCCTTCATTCAAATCCAACACCCTGACCTCATAATAGTGCACTGTGGTGGCAATGACCTAGGCACTTTGACTGGGGTAGGTCTGGAAATGCTTATGAAGGACACCTTTGCACAACTGTTTACACTTTTCCCTAAAACTGCCTTTGTGTTTTCCAACATATGCCAAAGGCAAAAATGGAACTGGTCCAATCATTTCTGTCCACAGATTGACAAAGCAAGAAAGCACGTCAACAAATCTGTTTCTGCTTTCCTCCGTGACTATGGTATGGGTGCCATTTACCACAACAACTTGCGTTACGACATGCAAGACATTTATAGAGGAGATGGTGTGCACTTCAATGATGAAGGGAACAGAGTCTTCCTCTTGAACCTTAGACTCTGCATCGGTACTTACTTGTAGGTACCACTAAAAAAATGACTCCATAAACACAACAGCTCTTTTTAGAGCTCCCTAATTTCTAAACTCTTAAATCTGATTTTCAGTTATTTATTATTTTTTTTTTTACCGTACGCTTACCGTAAGCTTACCGTACGCGTACCCCGTGATTTTTTTTAAAATCAATAAATGTTTTTTTTGTACTTTTCTGTCCTTCTTTGACCCCCTTACAATTGTTAGGGGGTCTGTAACTCTCCTCATTGCCCCCTTTCCTTGTTTTCACTCTTTTTTTTCAGAGTGAAATACACAAAATGGCGGCCGCCGCTTCCTGGTTTCGGCCGATTCGAATGTTTACTAAGATCTAAGAGCCAATCAGAATCGCGCTCGCGCACGCCACCGTACGCTTACCGTAAGCGTACGGTAAGCGTACCGTAAGCGGGCTCAGATATATATATTGATTTAAAGGCTATTTTCTCAGAATCTACTGAACAGATTTACACCAAACCTACAAAAGGCACTTCCTTGACCTAGGGACTACCTCTCTGCCAAATTTTGAGTAATTCTGTTCAGCCGTTCGGGCTGTAGCTCGTTCTAAAGGTCCTATGGAAAAATGCATGGGAAAAACGCGTTTTGGGACCCCCCTTTTTTCTCGGCCCCTGCTTGACGGATCCCCCCGAGACTTTCAGGGTAGGAGCGGAGCGTAGCGCCCCACCTATTTTGAGAAATTCGCGAGGATTCGTCGACCGGCGCCAAAGTTATTCAAAATAGAATGTTGAGGTTTTCCTATGGAAACGTGGTCCTTACTATAACTACCTACTGGCGACCGCCAGTAGGTAATATATATATACACACACATATATATATATATACACACACATATATATATATATACACACACATATATATATACACACACATATATATATACACACACATATATATATTCACTGAAAAAACCATAGGTTTCAGGGGTGTTATAGTTAGCTGGACTTTTCACTTGTACAAAACCATTGAAATTCCCCCGTTATAGTTAGTTCAGCTAACTATAACTCGCGCGCCCGCAATGCACTGCTGATGACGTCACATATTACATCACTCATGACATGGTCAGTGACATCACTCATGACATCACTGATGACATCTCAAATGACATCACTGATGACATCACTGATGACATCATCCAGTGAATGTGTGTTATTCTGAAAATTAAATATGTTTTATATATGTATATCTCAAGGTCGATGGAAGAATAAATGGGTATATAAGTGTCTAAATGGATGATTTGTTTTTGAAAAATTGATTGTGTAACTGACTGATTAAGTGTATCATAGTGAATACATGGCTTAGTGAGTAATGTTTAAATATGTAAATATCTGTATCAGTCTCTCACTTTGTGTATAAGTGGCTGCATGGGTTGGTGAGTAGCTACATGGGTGTCTATATAGGTTATTAGTTGGTTTTTTGAGTATCAGTCTGAGTGTCTGCATGGTTCGGTGGGGGGTATTACGTAGTGCATAGGTGCATGAATGAGTGACTCACTGTTTGTATGTGTTGAACACAGTATGTGTGCAGGACTGTATGGGTGGATGAGTGTGTGTATGGGTGTGTTAGTGAGTGAATGACTGTCTCAATAGTGTCTTTATGAGTAACTACATATGTTTTAAACTAGTATATGTGACTATTGGTGTATATATGTGAGTATATGTGAGAGTGAGAGATTGAAAGAGTTCCTGTATGAATAAGTATGTGTTTCTATAAGTGATTGTTTAAAAGACTAAGTATGTGTAAGTTTCCGTAGAAGTAAGTGTGGTGGTGTGTGTATAACTGTATATGCAAGTAAATGTATGTTTGATTCTTTATTAGCATGAGTGACTATGTGTGTGAGTAACTCTATGGATGAGTGGCATTGTGTAACAGGATGTATAGGTGTATGAGTACATATGATGAGTGAGTACATGTATGAGTGACTGTATTGGACTGTTGGTGAATGAGTGGATGTGTATGTGGATCTTAGAATTACTGAAGAGGTTGTTGTAACTGGTATTGGTATGTCCATTGTTTTGAAAATGTTAGTCTCTATTTTTGAATGTGTGTATCAAAGGTTATATTAGGGTGAGAGGAGGTCTGCCACTCTATCACAAGGATGATGTCATCAGTGATGCCATCAGTGATGTCATTTGAGATGTCATCAGTGATGTCATGAGTGATGTCACTGACCATGTCATGAGTGATGTAATATGTGACGTCATCAGCAGTGCATTGCGGGCGCGCGAGTTATAGTTAGCTGAACTAACTATAACGGGGGAATTTCAATGGTTTTGTACAAGTGAAAAGTCCAGCTAACTATAACACCCCTGAAACCTATGGTTTTTTCAGTGAATTTCTGAGGTTTTTTAAATGCTAATTCCTAACTATAACGTGCCTGAAACCTATGGTTTTTTCTGTTAATTTCAAAGGTTTTTTAAATGCTAATTTCTAACTATGCCTACAGAGATAGGACATGTGAAGAAAGAAGAAAAAATGCACAGAAAGAAACAAAAGAAGTGCAGAAAGAAGCAACAGAAGTCCTCAAATACGAAGATAAGTGCAGGAAGAAGGATAACGTGCAGAAAGAACAAAAAGAAGAGCAGAAAGAAGCCTTGTTGCAAAATCATCCTGTACCCTCAACTTTTTCAGACGGATACTGGTGGTAACTGAGTCTGACTAACCAGTCCTAGAGCCAGTGCTATGTTAAAAGACACTTAGAATACAGTGAAAACACCTACATACACTAGGGAACATTATGCGTTGGGGTCCCCCTGTGATTAGCCTTACCTCCTCTATAAGCCCCTAGTATATAATAGGGCATGGGGATTAAAACTACCTCTTAAAACAGGCCACAGGGCGTTTTTGCACACGTTAACTCAGGCCCCGTCCCCTCCTTTCACCATTGTGTAAACACGCCCTGTGTCCGTTTTTAGTTGGGAGATTAAGTTCATTTGAGTCCTGAGGGTCCCTAGGGTCCAACTAGCCCACTAGGTACCTCCAGTAAGTGCCACAGAGCTGCGTTGCAGAGAGGTGTAAAAAGTGGCACGGCCTGGACCACCTCTCTGCAATGCAGCTCAGTGGCGCTTACTGGAAGCACTTGGTGGGCTAGTTAGCCCCCAGGGGCCCTCAGTATTGAAGGGAAATTATATCCCCAATTTAAAACGTGCCATGGTGCGTGTTTGCACACGTCACCTCAGGCCCCGTCCCCTCCCTTCACCACTGTGTAAACGCGCCCTGTCGCTGTTCTAAGTTGAGAGATTAAGTCCCCTTGAATCCTAAGGGTCCCTAGGGTCACACTAGACCACTAGGTACCTCCAGTAAGCGCCACAGAGCTGCGTTGCAGAGAGGTGTAAAAAGGGGCTTGGCCTCAGAACACCTGTCTGCAGCGCAGCTCCCTGGCGCATACTGGAGATGCCTGTTGGGGGCGCGTTTGCAGAGTGCTGCATGGAGGGGGCATGGCCTCCGGCACGATGCCAGTCTTTTATTTTTTTTATTTTTTTAAGAAGGGGGGCTGTGTGGTTCCCCTTCTTATTCCAATTTATTGGCCCTGATGACCCCATCCCCCAGGGCCTGTCTCCTAATCATATTTTTTTGACCCCAATCCCCAGGGCCGGCCACTGTTTTTTATTATTTTTAAAAAATATATATTTATAGACACACCTAGGACATGCTGGACAAACCGTACGTACCTATCACCATGACGATTTGCGTGATATTCATTAAAAGGCGACTATGCATGCAATTAATCCACGTGGAATGTATTTACACCACTAGTGAAGCTCTGACATGTCTGATGCTCTACCGTGCCTAATCCCGGTAGACACCCTTGTCGTTTATTTATACAAACATGGGTAGCTATTGACGGGCACATTTAATACACATGCACACCAAGCCATTCAAAGGGGATTCGACAAAAATTCGACCAAAACTATGCAAGAAACCCCCCTCACAGTTAATAAAACACACATCCACTGCCGGATGTGTAATACTTTTTATTTTACTCTCTGGAAAGGGGACGAACATCACTTGCGAGTCACAGCGCGCTCCTGACAGAGCCCAATGCTGTGTTACACCCACCATTGCCTGCCGAGTGCCACACACCTCTGTATTGTATTCCACTAGCTAGTGCATATGCTATGACACTCTCTAGCCCATGTGCACTGTAACACCACCCCGTGAAAATGTCATGCCACACTTGTCTTCGCACGGGTTATATTGCCCCATCTAACGTTCCTTCCTCGATGCCTATGTTATAACGCACAGTGCTATGCCATACATATTACAATTTGGGATCCATATCTTTGTCACAGTGCATATGCAACGTTACACTCCCCAGCACATATTTTATATTACAACTTTAGAGACTAGTTAGGTTACACAACACTGCCCTGTGCATATTACACTCCAAGGCGCATATCGCATAGCACGCGCTAGTGCCTGTGCTATCTCGCGCTCTCCAATGAATCTGTCATTGCGCACAATGTATTGCATATTATATTTCACGCCTGGTTCATCTTATATCACACTTTTTGGTGTATAGTTTATACCATACACTATATCTAGTTTTCATTTTCAATCGTGCTCTCAGGACTATGTTCTATATAACACTGTGTTCACCTACCCTTTTCACGGGCATTACATTTTGCGATAGGGGGTGGAGGGTCAGGGGGTGTTTTTGCCAAGTGAGCCCGGAGTCACAGTCACTAACGTCTTCTTCTTCCTGAATAAAAGTGAGATTATGCTGCATACTTGTTCATATTTTAAGTAGTTTGCACAGACAAAATGTTTTAAAAACAATAAAGTTTCTAATACCCGCCTTCTCTGAACAGTTAGCTTGCTGCCCCATCCCCCTCCTTCCTATCCTCTGTTGTGTGAATCCATGGACTAGCCTCCTCCCTCCTGCCATGCATGGTCTGATGTGCTGCCACTGCCCTCAATTTAGTATGATGTACCAGTCCACTCCTCCTGCCCTCCATTGCCCAATTCTATGCCCCATCATTGACCTCCTGCTTAAACTCTGTGCTTAGCTTGCTGCCCCTATTCTCCTTCCCCCTGCCCTCCGATGTCTTTGTGCATGCCCCTGCTCCATCCTTTTTGCCCACCATGTCCCATGGACCTGCCACTCCTATCTACTCTGAGTGTTCTGTTGAGCTGCCACTCCCCTCCCACCTGCCTAGCATTGTCAGATGACTGTAACCTGTCCCTGCCACCTCCACCCTGCCTGTCCACATGCCATGCCTCTATCCTCTTCCTCCTGTCCTACATGGTCCATTGTACTGCCACACCCTTCTGTCCTCCCTGGTCTGTTGTGCTGCAACTGCTCCTCCTGCCTGCCCCGTGTGGTCTGTTGTGAGGCCCCTTCCCCTGAACTTTCTTGTCTGTGCACAGGTCCTGACCCTCCCTTCTATCCTCCATCGTCCTTTGTGCATGCCCCTGCACCCTCCTTCTTGCCCATCATAGCCATTGTGCTGCCACTAACCCTCCCACTTGCCATGCATGGTCTTCTGTGCTGCCATGGCCCCTCCCACCTTCCCTGTGTGGTCAGTTAGCTGCCCCTGACCCCCTCCCACCTTCCCTCCATGGTCTGTGTGTATGCCATCACAGTCTCACTGTTGCTCTTCATGTTGTGTCTTGCTTCTAGTGCCCATCCTGCCTGACCTCCATGGCTATCTTGCTGCTCCTGCCCTGCCCCCTTGCCCCCAGCCCTCTGTTTACATGTGCAGACCCCTACTCCCTCCCTCCTGGCTTGTCTGTTCCATTGTAATGCCCCTGATCCGTCCCTCCTGCCCTTTATGGTCTGTTATGCTGCAGCCTTCTCTCCTGTCTGTCCATTATGGTCAGCTAGCTACCATTGCCTCTTGCCCCTCTGTTCTCTGTTGTCCATGTGCATGGTCCTGTCCCCTCCCTCTTGCTTTCTATGGATTGTTGTGCTGCACTCCCGTCCTGCATGCCCTGCGTGGTGTATTGTGCTGCTGCAAACCCTGATGCCTGCCCTGCAGGGTCAGTTTGGTGCACCTCTCCATGTCTCTCCTGTCCTCTGTTATCCAAGTCCATGTCCCTATCCCATTTCCTTCCATGATCCAATGTACCATACTTGCGAACATTTTGAACTTGGTAAGAGGGAGATTTTGAAAAAAAACTGGGGTATTGATTTTCCCCTTTGAGTTACATTGAAAAAGAGGATATTGTAGACAGGAGACAGATCAAATAAAGCCCATTTGAGCTTAAAAACATTGGACGTTTCCTGGCTGAATCGGGTCTGTTGGCATGTATGGTTGTACTACCATTGCCTCTTCCTTCTGCCCACAATGGTCTATTACATTGCCACAGCCTTGAAGGAGGGTAGATTTTGTATCACAGGGGGCACCTGGCCCGTTCTGTCCACACCTGAAGTATGAGACCCTTGTCCTTGCCCTGCCAGCCGCATTTGTAGGCCGTATTAAATTGACCAGCGGGTCCTGTGTTGCTATATAATTATCCTGAGACATCCTTACCACTCAGCCAGCATAAAACCCCTGTGTAGGCCCTTCTGTTCAATATGTAGGCCTCTTTGTTAAATTGACCATAGCTCTGCAATTTTAGTGTATAGCAGTCTGAAGGCAGGTCTGCGAGGCCTTCTGCTCCAAACTAGTAGCCCCCACCCTACCCGAGTGCTCCGTGCTCGGTATCAAAGTTCAACATCCCCCTGAAGCTGTCGACATACAGTAGGCTGCATCCTGGACTGGTACTTGCTTCCTGGGCAGGTTTCCCGCTTTTAAGGAAGTGGCAACCGCAGAGCGTCAAGTTAGGAGAACTGAGGAGATTTTATACATGAATATATTGAATTCCTGTACAATACCCATTATTTTCTGCTTGCTCTATGGAACTTACGATAAGCGATTGGCCTGAGAGACTGACCTTTTCACCCAGTCCATTGTCAGCATTAAGTGGGTAAATGACGAAATGTCTGGTAAAATCTGCAGACGAAGCTTTTGGGTAGCATACGTAGGTAGATGTAGCGTGCAAAGGAGCCCACACAATGATATAAATAGGGAGCACCCACAGATATCGACGGACAACCTCGCCGTCTGTATGTAGGTTAACAGGCTGTGCAGGTTTTCCCCAAGAACTGGGAGCTCTTGTCTTCCTTTGCTTAAAATGTCTTGCTCTGCTTTGCTTGAAGTATCTTATTCTATTTTACCTATATGAAATGTCATGTTATGTTTAACCATTGTTCTCTTTACTTTTGCATTTAAAAGATGTTGTATTGTAATTGCAGGAATGCTTGCTCTAAGAGTAAATGTGAGTGTCCCTAGGTAACATTTTCCTTGGTGTAACTTGTTTCTCATGATGCATTTATAGATGTGTTTTCTCTCTCTCTCTGTCAGTCCATTAATTGAGATACAGAGAATATCATGACAGCTGAATGATTATCTGGATTCTGTATTTTGTACTTTATGTCTCTATTCTGCGGTTTCTTTGAAGTTGCATCTTCTCATTAAACTGCCATTGTATTCTGCCTCCAATTCCATGTCTCATATGTCTGTTTTCTTCATTTTTGGAGCAAGCGTTCCTAGGCACCCCGGATCAAATTAAGGTGCCCCTTTTGTCCCTGACTCACTCTCCTGCTCAGTTCTGTGGTGGCTCCCGGGGCTCTGGGGACCGCCCCTAGCTTCCTTGACCCGTAATAGATCTTCCCTCCAACAGCTTCTCTTGCAAGTCCTGTATTGTTGGTTTGTTGCCCCTGCCCCCCTTTCCACTGCCCTCCATAGTCTGTTGTGCTTCCACGGCCCTTCCTGCCTGCTCAGTGTGGTTAAATTGTTGCCTTTGCACCCTCCTACCTGCCTTCAATTTTCAGAGTCCGTGCCCCTGGCCTCTGCCTCTCAACAGTATCCTAATGAACAACTAGATTGCTAACATTCTATATTTATTACAAAAGTGTGGAACGCCTGACATCATCTTGATGTAATCAAAACTGTAATACCTAGAGCATTCCTTTAGAAATTACATATATGAGAGGGTCTTATTGGCATCAAAATTATGGTTAGTGCTCTAAAAGACTAAAATAAGGACATATTTTCTGAGTTTTTAAATAGCGACAAAGCACTTTTAAATTATTTGTTATCTTTATGTTTTTTTATCTAGTTGACAACTTGATTAAATGTTGCACTTAGGGGAGAGGATGTGGTGTTACTTCCAGAACTGCAGACTTTGCAACTGGGGAACCAGGTTGAAGTTTCTGCTTCAGCTCGACATTCTGTGATTCTGGTCAAATCACTTAGTCTCCCCATGTCTACAACCAAAATGAATTTGTTCTTGTGTGATGTAACCAATGCTCATGTAAAGCACTCCAATAACTGACAAGTCTGCACTATATAACACTGCAAAAACACAAAATAATAAGTGTTTTGCACACTTCTGTCATTGGGCTATATTTGGGCTATATCTGGGTGATTTTGGGCTACATTTGGGCTCTTTTGTCTCCGGTGGCCATCTTGGGAGATTCATTTGTTATGAAGTTTCCTAATTTCCTCATGTACTGCAGTCTCCTCAGTCGGAAATGCTTTCAGTTTTTTACTTTGATTCCATCATGAAGGTATTCAGATATGTCACACATTTGCCATAAATTCTGAATGTTAGCACTCTAGTTGCTCATTAGATCACTGTAGTAAAACTACTGTTCACCATGGAAGTCTGCTCCTGGTATTAAAAGTGCATGTTTCAGTCTGCATGTCAGAATGTTTTAATGAAATAGAAGAGGATTTGAGAAGTCACTCAAAATGTGCCCTCATTTTCTTTCTTCAGCATTAATCATAATTTCTATGGCAAAATGAACCCCCTCATTGTGTTCCTTTTTAAATTAAATGTTTTAAGTGTTACCAGTTTATTCCAATCAAGATGGCTTCAGGTGTGCCATACTTTTGTCATAATGAAGACAGTAAGTGCTCTAGTTGTTTTTAAGAACATTCTTGGACATTCTGTCATTGGGCTATACTTGGGCTACATCTGGGTGATATTTGGGCTACATTTGGGCTCTTTTGTCTCTGGTGGCCATCTTGGGAGACTTATTTGTTATGAAGTTTCCTAATTTCATCATTTACTGCAGTCTCCTCAGTAGGAAATACTTTCAGTTTTTTACTTTGATTCCATCAAGAAGGCATTCAAATGTGTCACACATTTGCCATAAAATCAGAATGTTAGCACTCTTTTTGCTCATTAGATCACTGTAGTAAAGCTACTGCTCACCAGGGAAAACTGCTGCTGGTATTGAAAGTGCATGTTTCAGTCTGCATGTCAGAATTTTTTAATGAAATAGAAGAGGATTTGAGAAGTCACTCAAAATGTGCCCTCATTTTTCTTTCTGCAGCACTAATCATACTTTTTATGGAAAAATGAACCCCCTCATTTTGTTCCTTTTTAAATTAAATGTTTTAAGAGTTACCACTTTAATCCAAGCAAGATGGCTTCAGGTGTGCCATACATTTATCATAAGTAGGACGGTTAGCGCTCTAGTAGTTCTTTGGAACACTCTGGAAAGCTGCAGTAGAACACAAAGGAATCAACTGACAGTCTCTGCCCTTGTTGGATGTACATGTTTTACTGAGAATGTCAGACTTCATTCTCACATGACTGAGAAAGATAATGTGAATTTACAGAAAATAAGCTCTCAGTTTAGCTTATAGATCACCTTCCAAACCTCTGTGGTAAAAGCATGAGAAAATATTTTTCTCTCAATCATGATATCCCAGCAGAAGGCTTTTTCACATGGTGAAATCACCTTAGAACATACCACAATTCCTAAAATGAGTATGGTACCATCAACAAATGATTTATAATGTAACTAAAGTCTTAAAACCTTCTATTAACTGCAATGCTTTTTAATGAGGTGCTATCATGTATATTGGTCCCAAGATGGCTGCCAACACTTCTTGGATGAAGTGCTGACAGCCAATCAGATCTCAGGATGAGATGTGTGGTTAGGCTCCGCCCACATATATATATTGATTTAAATGCTATTTTCTCAGGAACTACTGAACAGATTTACACCAGACCTACAAAAGGCACTTCCTTGACCTGAGGACTACCTCTCTGCCAAATTTCAAGTAACTCTGTTCAGCCGTTCGGGCTGTAGCTGTGTCTAAAGGTCCTATGGAAAAATGCATGGGAAAAACGCGTTTTGGGACCCCCCTTTTTTCTCAGCCCCCGCTTGACGAATCCCCCCGAGACTTTCAGGGTAGGAGCGGAGCGTAGCGCCCCACCTATTTTGAAAATTTTGCGAGGATTCATCGACCGGCGCCAAAGTTATTCCAAATAGAATGTTGCGGATTTCCTATGGAAACAGGGTCCTAACTATAACTATCTACTGGCGACCGCCAGTAGATAATATATATATATATATATATATACACACACACATATATATATATATATATATATATATACACACACATATATATATATATATATATACACACACATATATATATATATATACACACACACATATATATATATATATATATACACACATATATATATATATATACACACACACACATATATATATATTCACTGAAAAAACCATAGGTTTCACACATGTTATAGTTAGCGGAAATTTTACTGATAAAAAACCAATGAAATTCCCCCATTATAGTTAGTGCAGGCAACTATAACTCACGCGACCGCAATCCTCTGCTGATGCTAATACTGTATTTAGACACTTATTTGCCCATGTCTTCTTCCATACATTTTTAGCTATACATATATTACAAATATTTTTTTTTCATAAAGACACATATGTCATCAGCAGAAGATTGCGGTCGCGTGAGTTATAGTTGCCTGCACTAACTATAATGGGGGAATTTCATTGGTTTTTTATCAGTAAAATTTCCGCTAACTATAACATGTGTGAAACCTATGGTTTTTTCAGTGAATTTGCAAGGTTTTTTAAATGCTAATTCCTAACTATAACGTGTGTGAAACCTATGGTTCTTTCAGTGAATTTGTACGGTTTTTTAAATGCTAAGTTACTTTACGCCATTCGTGGCGTGCGCGCCCACTTAACGCAGTTCGTTCCGTGCGCGCACGGTGCGCTTCGCGCACCGTGCGCGCACAGTGAGCACGCGGTGCGCTTCGCGCACCGCGTGCCCACTTTACGCAGTTAGTGCCGTGCACGCACGGTGGGCACGCGGTGCGATGACAAAGCAAGAAAGCACGTCAACAAATCTGTTTCTGCTTTCCTCCGTGACTATGGTATGGGTGCCATTTACCACAACAACTTGCGTTATGACATGCAAGACATTTATAGAGGAGATGGTGTGCACTTCAATGATGAAGGGAACAGAGTCTTCCTCTTGAACCTTAGACTCTGCATCGGTACTTACTTGTAGGTACCACTAAAAAATCATTTCATAAACACAACGGCTCTTTTTAGAGCCCCCTAATATCTAAACACTTAAATCTGATTTTCATTTTTTTTTTTTTTTTTTTTCTACCGTACGCTTACCGTAAGCTTACCGTACGCGTACCCCGTGATTTTTTTTAAAATCAATAAATGTTTTCTTTGTACTTTACAGTCCTTCTTTGACCCCCTCACAAATGTAAGGGGGTCTGTAACTCTCCTCATTGCCCCCTTTCCTTGTTTTCACTCTTTTTTTTCAGAGTGAAATACACAAAATGGCGGCCGCCGCTTCCTGGTTTCGGCCGATTCGAATGTTTACTAAGATCTAAGAGCCAATCAGAATCGCGCTCGCGCACGCCACCGTACGCTTACCGTAAGCGTACGGTAAGCGTACCGTAAGCGGGCTCAGATATATATATTGATTTAAAGGCTATTTTCTCAGAATCTACTGAACAGATTTACACCAAACCTACAAAAGGCACTTCCTTGACCTAGGGACTACCTCTCTGCCAAATTTTGAGTAATTCTGTTCAGCCGTTCGGGCTGTAGCTCGTTCTAAAGGTCCTATGGAAAAATGCATGGGAAAAACGCGTTTTGGGACCCCCCTTTTATCTCAGCCCCCGCTTGACGGATCCCCCCGAGACTTTCAGGGTAGGAGCGGAGCGTAGCGCCCCACCTATTTTGAGAAAGTCGCGAGGATTCGTCGACCGGCGCCAAAGTTATTCAAAATAGAATGTTGAGGTTTTCCTATGGAAACGTGGTCCTAACTATAACTACCTACTGGCGACCGCCAGTAGGTAATATACACACACACACATATATATATATATACACACACACATATATATATATATATATATATACACACACATATATATATATATATACACACACATATTACCTACTGGCGGTCGCCAGTAGGTAGTTATAGTTAGGACCACGTTTCCATAGGAAAACCTCAACATTCTATTTTGAATAACTTTGGCGCCGGTCGATGAATCCTCCCAAATTTCTCAAAATAGGTGGGGCGCTACGCTCCGCTCCTACCATGAAAGTCTCGGGGGGATTCGTCAAGCGGGGGCTGAGATAAAAGGGGGGTCCCAAAACGCGTTTTTCCCATGCATTTTTCCATAGGACCTTTAGAACGAGCTACAGCCCGAACGGCTGAACAGAATTACTCAAAATTTGGCAGAGAGGTAGTCCCTAGGTCAAGGAAGTGCCTTTTGTAGGTTTGGTGTAAATCTGTTCAGTAGATTCTGAGAAAATAGCCTTTAAATCAATATATATATCTGAGCCAGCTTACGGTACGCTTACCGTACGCTTACGGTAAGCGTACGGTGGCGTGCGCGAGCGCGATTCTGATTGGCTCTTAGATCTTAGTAAACATTCGAATCAGCCGAAACCAGGAAGCGGCGGCCGCCATTTTGTCTCTCGCACTGAGAGAGATTTAAAGCCCAAAAACATATAAAGGGGCTGTTTTGACAACTCCCTCCCACATAGTCATGTTGAGGGAGTCCACAAACATCCCCCAAGAGCAAAAACGGTTTTAATTTTTTTTCGGCAATTTCGCGGGGTACGCTTACCGTACGCTTACCGTAAGCGTACGGTAAAAAAATAAAAATAAAAAAAACACTATCCACACTTACCCCACCCCCTGTGCTTTTGGTGGCCGAAGGCCACCAAATGTACAGGGCTTATTAGTAGGTAAAAAAAACTAAATTTTGGCAACATGAAATTATAAAATTGAAATAAAAAAAACACTATCCACATTGACCCCACCCCCTGTGCTTTTGGTGGCCGAAGGCCACCAAATGTACAGGGCTTATTAAAGTTGATAAAAACCGTGCATATATATATATATATATATTCACTGAAAAAACCATAGGTTTCACACACGTTATAGTTAGGAATTAGCATTTAAAAAACCTTGCAAATTCACTGAAAAAACCATAGGTTTCACACATGTTATAGTTAGTGGAAATTTTACTGATAAAAAACCAATGAAAATCCCCCGTTATAGTTACTGTAGGCAACTATAACTCACGCGACCGTAATCCTCTGCTGATGACATATGTGTCTTTATGAAAAAAAATATTTGTAATATATGTATAGCTAAAATTTAATGGAAGAAGACATGGGCAAATAAGTGTCTAAATACAGTATTAGCATCAGCAGAGGATTGCGGTCGCGTGAGTTATAGTTGCCTACAGTAACTATAACGGGGGAATTTCATTGGTTTTTTATCAGTAAAATTTCCACTAACTATAACATGTGTGAAACCTATGGTTTTTTCAGTGAATATATATATATATATATATATATATATATTACTGGCAGTCGCCAGTAGGTAGTTATAGTTAGGACCTATTTTACATAGGAAATCCGCAACATTCTATTTTGAATAACGTTGGCGTCGATTGATGTATCTTCGCGAAAGTTTCCGAACTTTTGGCCAGGTCCGGTCCGCTCCTATCCTGAAAATTCCATGGTGATTCGTCAAGCGGGGGCCGTGAAAAAAAGGGGGTCCCAAAACACGTTTTCCCCATGCATTTTCCCATCGGACCTGTTGAAGCAGCTACAGCCCGAAGTGCTGAACGGAATTACACCAAACTTGGCAAAGGGGTAGTCCTCAGTTCAGACTCGTGCCTTTTGCTTAAATGGTGTAAATCCGTTCAGTAGTTCCTCAGAAAATCAAAAGTAAAATCACATATATATCTGGGCTGAGCCTAACCACACATCTCATCGTGAGATCTGATTGGCTGTCAGCACTTCATCCAAGAAGTGTTGGCATCCATCTTGGGACCAATATACATGATAGCACCTCATTAAAAAGCATTGCAGTTAATAGAAGGATTTAAGACATTAGTTACATTATAAATCATTTGTTGATGGTACCATACTCATTTTAGGAATTGTGGTGTGTTCTAAGGTGATTTTACCATGTGAAAAAGCCTTCTGCTGTGATATCATGAATCATGTTTGAGAGAAAACTATTTTCTCATGCTGTTCCCACAGAGGTTTGGAAGCTAAACTGAGAGCATATTTTCTGTAAATTCACATTATCTTTCTCAGTCATGAGAGAATGAAGTCTGACAGTCTCAGTAAAACATGTACATCCAACAAGTGCAGAGACTGTCAGTTGATTCCTTTGTGTTCTACTGCAGCTTCCCAGAGTGTTCTAAAGAACAACTAGAGCGCTAACAGTCCTACTTAAGACAAACGTATGGCACACCTGAAGCCATCTTGGTTGGAATAAAGTGGTAACTCTTAAAACATTGAATTTAAAAAGGAACAAAATGAGGGGGTTCATTTTGCCATAGAAAGAATGATTAGTGCTGCAGAAAGAAAAATTAGGGCACATTTTGACTTCTCAAATCCTCTTCTACTACATTAAAACATTCTGACATGCAGACTGAAACATGCACTTACAATACCAGCAGCAGACTTCCCTGGTGAGCAGTAGCTTTACTACAGTGATCTAATGAGCAACTAGAGTGCTAACATTCAGAATTTATGCAAATGTGTGACATATCTGAATATCTTCTTGATGGAATCAAAGTAAAAAACTGAAAGCATTTCCTACTGAGGAGACTGCAGTAAATGAGGAAATGAGGAAACTTCATAACAAATAAATCTCCCAAGATGGCCACCAGAGACAAAAGAGCAGAAATGCAGCACAAATATCACCCAGATGTAGCCCACATGTAGCCCAATGACAGAAGTGTGCAAAACACTTATTTTTTGTGTATTTGCAGTTTTATATAGTGCAGACTTGTCAGGTATTGGAGTGCTTTCCATGAGCATTGGTTACATCACACAAGATCAAATTAATTTTGGTTGTAGACATGGGGAGATCAAGTGATTTGACCAGAATCACAGAATGTTGAGCTGAAGCAGAAACTCCAACCTGGTTCCCCAGTTGCAAAGTCTGCAGCTCTGGAAGTAACACCACATCCTCTCCCCTAGGTGCAACATTTAATCAAGTGGTCAACTGGATAAAAAAACATAAAGATTACAAATAATTTAAAAGTTCTTTGTCGCTATTTGAAAACTCAGAAAATATGTCCTCATTTGAGTTTTTTAGATCACTAACCATAATTTTGATGCAAATAAGAGCCTCTCATATATGTAATTTCTAAAGGAAATACTCTAGGTATTACAGTTTTGATGACATCAAGATGACGTCAGGCGTTCCACACTTTTGTAATAAATATAGAATGTTAGCAATCTAGTTGTTCATTGGGATACTGTTGAGAGGCAGAGGCCAGGGGCACGGACTCTGAAAATTGAAGGCAGGTAGGAGAGTGCAGAGGCAACAATTTTACCACACTGGGCAGGCAGGAAGGGCAGTGGCAGCACAACAGACTATGGAGGGCAGTGGAAAGGGGGGCAGGGGCAACAAACCAACAATACAGGACTGGCAAGAGAGGCTGTGGCAATATAATAGACCATTGTGGGCAGAATGAAGAGGCAGTGGTAGTACAACCATACATGCCAACAGACCCGTTTCAGCCAGGAAACGTCCAATGTTTTTAAGCTCAAATGGGCTTTATTTGATCTGTATCCTGTCTACAATCTCCTCTTTTTCAATGTAACTCAAAGGGGAAAATCAATACCCCCGTTTCTTTTTCAAAATCTCCCTCTTACCAAGTTCAAAATGTTCGCAAGTATGGTACATTAGATCATGATAGGCAGGAGGAGTTGGGGTAGGGACATGGACTCGGATAACAGAGGACAGGAGGGACATGGAGAGGTGCACCAAACTGACCCTACAGGGCAGGCATCAGGGTTTGCAGCAGCACAATACACCACACAGCGCATGCGGGACGGGAGTGCAGCACAACAATCAAGAGAAAGCAATAGGGAGGGGATAGGACCATGCACATGGACAACAGAGAACAGAGGGGAAAGAGGCAATGGTAGCTAGCTGACCATAATGGACAGACAGGAGAGAAAGCTGCAGCATAACAGACCATAAAGGGCAGGAGGGACGGATCAGGGGCATTACAATGGAACAGACAAGCCAGGAGGGAGAGAATAGGGGTCTGCACATAGAAACAGAGGACTGGGGGCAAGAAGGCAGGGCAGGAGCAGCAAGATGACTATGGAGGTCAGGCAGGATGGGCACTAGAAACAAGACACACCATGGAGAGCAACAGTGAGACTGTGATGGCATACACACAGACCATGGAGGGAAGGTGGGAGGGGGTCAGGGGCAACTAGCTGACCACACAGGGAAGGTGGGAGGGGCCATGGCAGCACAGAAGACCATGCATGGCAAGCGGGAGGGTTAGTGGCAGCACAATCGCTATGATGGGCAAGAAGGAGGGTGCAGGGACATGCACAAAGGACCATGGAGGATAGAAGGGAGGGTCAGGACCTGGGCACAAACAAGAGAGTTCAGGGGAAGGGGCCTCACAACAGACCGCGCGGGGCAGGCAGGAGGAGCAGTTGCAGCACAACAGACCAGGGAGGGCAGAAGGGTGTGGCAGTAAAATGGACCATGGAGGACAAGAGGAAGGGAATAGGGGCATGGCATGTGGACAGGCAGGGTGGAGGTGGCAGAGACAGGTTACAGTCATCTGACAATGCTAGGCAGGTGGGAGGGGAGTGGCAGCTCAACAGAACACTCAGAGTAGATAGGAGTGGCAGGTCCATGGAACATGGTGGGCAAAAAGGGTGGAGCAGCGGAATGCACAAAAACATCGGAGGGCAGGGGGGAGGAGAATAGGGGCAGCAAGCTAAGCACAGAGGCTAAGCAGGAGGTCAATGATGGGCCATAGAATTGGGGAATGAAGGGCAGGAGGAGTGGACTGGTACATCATGCTAAATGGAGGGCAGTGGAAGCACATCAGACCATGTATGGCAGGAGGGAGGAGGCTTGTCCATTGGTTCAGACAAAAGAGGATAGGGAGTAAGTGGATGGGGCAGCAAGCTAACTGTTCAGAGAAGGTGGGTGTTAGGAACTTTATTGTTTTTAAAATGTATGTCTGTGCGAACTACTTAAAATATGAAAACAAGTATGCAGCATAATCTCACTTTTATTCAGGGAGAAGAGGACGTTTGTGACTGTGACTCCGGGCTCACTTGGGAGAAACACGCCCTGACCCTCAACCCCCCATCGCAAAATGTAATGCCCGTAAAAAGGGTAGGTGGACGCAGTGTTATATAGAACATAGTCCTGAGAGCACGATTGAAAATGAAAACTAGATATAGTATATGGTATAAACTATGCACCAAAAAGGGTGATATAAGATGAACCGGGGCGTGAAATATAATATGCAATACATTGTGCGCAATGACAGATTCATTGGAGAGCGCGAGATAGCAAAGGCACTAGTGCGTGCTATGCGATATGCGCCTTGGAGTGTAATATGCACAGGGCAGTGTTGTGTAACCTAACTAGTCTCTAAAGTTTTAATATAAAATATGTGCTGGGGAGTGTAACGTTGCATATGCACTGTGACAAAGATATGGATCCCAGATTGTAATATGTATGGAATAGCGCTGTGCGTTATAACATAGGCATCGAGGAAGGCACGTTAGATGGGGCAATATAACCCGTACGAAGGCAAGTGTGGCATGACATATTCATGGGGTGGTGTTACAGTGCACATGGGCTAGAGAGTGTCATAGCATACGCACTAGCTGGTGGAATACAACACAGAGGTATGAGGCACTCGGCAAACACTGGTGGGTGTAACACAGCATTGGGCTCAGCCCGGAGCACGCTGTGACTCTCAAGTGAGGTTTGTCTCCTTTCCAGAGAGTAAAATAAAAAGTATTACACATCCGGCAGTGGATGTGTATTTTATTAACCGTGAGGGGGGTTTCTTGCATAGTTTGGTCGAATTTTTGTCGAATCCCCTTTGAATGGCTTGGTGTGCGTCTATATTAAATGTGCCCGTCAATAGCTACCCATTTTTGTATAAGTAAACGACAAGGGTGTCTACTTGGAGAGTACCCACCGGCGGGGGCGCCGGGTTAGGCACGGTAGGGTGTCAGACACGTCAGAGCTTCACTAGCAGTGTAAATACATTCCATGTGGATTCATTCTATGCATAGTCGCCTTTTAATGAATATCACGCAAATCGTCATGGTGATAGGTACATACGGTTTGTCCAGCATGTCCTAGGTGTTTCTATAAATATATTTTTTCAAAAATATTAAAAACAAAGGCCGGCCCCGGGGGTTGGGGTCCCCGGTGCCATAAGTGGCCTGAGGAGGGGGGCAACGCAGCCCCCTCCTAAAGAATAAAAAAAAAAAAAGCCATGACCTGGGGGTTGGGGTCCCCATGGCCGATTAAGGCCTTGCGAGGGCCAAAAATAATTTTTTTCAACAAAAAAAATTAGTGTGCAGGCCCTAGGGGGTGGGGTTCGCAGGGCCAGTAAATTAGAAAAAGAAGGGGGGCACACAGCCCTCCTTCTTAAAAAAATAAAATAAATAAAAGACCGGCATCACGCCGGAGGCCACGCCCAACTCCTCGCAGCACTCTGCAAACGCACTCCCTGGCCAGTTGTAAGTTGGGGAATTAATTCACCTTCAATACTGAGGGTCCCTGAGGGCCAACTAGCCCAACAGGTATCTGAGATACTGAGGTATCTGAGATTTGAGATGTCATCAGTGATGTCATGAGTGATGTCACTGACCATGTCATGAGTGATGTAATATGTAACGTCATCAGCAGTGCATTGCTAGCGCGCAAGTTATAGTTAGCTGAACTAACTATAACGGGGGAATTTCAATGGTTTTATACGAGTGAAAAGTCCAGCTAACTATAACGCCCCTGAAACCTATGGTTTTTTCACTGAATATATATATATATACACACACATATATATATATATATACACACACATATATATATATATATATACACACATATATATATATATACACACACACACATATATTACCTACTGGCGGTCGCCAGTAGGTAGTTATAGTTAGGACCACGTTTCCATAGGAAATCCGCAACATTCTATTTTGAATAACTTTGGCGCCGGTTGACGAATCCTCGCGAATTTTTCAAAATAGGTGGGGCGCTATGCTCCGCTCCTACCCTGAAAGTCTCGGGGGGATTCGTCAAGCGGGGGCTGAGATAAAAGGGGGGTCCCAAAACGCGTTTTTCCCATGCATTTTTCCATAGGACCTTTAGACACAGCTACAGCCCGAACGGCTGAACAGAATTACTTGAAATTTGGCAGAGAGGTAGTCCTCAGGTCAAGGAAGTGCCTTTTGTAGGTTTGGTGTAAATCTGTTCAGTAGATCCTGAGAAAATAGCATTTAAAAGCATATATATATGTGGGCGGAGCCTAACCACACATCTCATCCTGAGATCTGATTGGCTGTCAGCACTTCATCCAAGAAGTGTTGGCAGCCATCTTGGGACCAATATACATGATAGCACCTCATTAAAAAGCATTGCAGTTAATAGAAGGTTTTAAGACTTTAGTTACATTATAAATCATTTGTTGATGGTACCATACTCATTTTAGGAATTGTGGTATGTTCTAAGGTGATTTCACCATGTGAAAAAGCCTTCTGCTGGGATATCATGATTGAGAGAAAAATATTTTCTCATGCTTTTACCACAGAGGTTTGGAAGGTGATCTATAGGCTAAACTGAGAGCTTATTTTCTGTAAATTCACATTATCTTTCTCAGTCATGTGAGAATGAAGTCTGACATTCTCAGTAAAACATGTACATCCAACAAGGGCAGAGACTGTCAGTTGATTCCTTTGTGTTCTACTGCAGCTTCCCAGAGTGTTCCAAAGAACTACTAGAGCGCTAACAGTCCTACTTATGATAAACGTATGGCACACCTGAAGCCATCTTGCTTGGATTAAAGTGGTAACTCTTAAAACATTTAATTTAAAAAGGAACAAAATGAGGGGGTTCATTTTTCAATAAAAAGTATGATTAGTGCTGCAGAAAGAAAAATTAGGGCACATTTTGAGTGACTTCTCAAATCCTCTTCTATTTCATTAAAAAATTCTGACATGCAGACTGAAACATGCACTTTCAATACCAGCAGCAGTTTTCCCTGGTGAGCAGTAGCTTTACTACAGTGATCTAATGAGCAAAAAGAGTGCTAACATTCTGAATTTATGGCAAATGTGTGATACATCTGAATGCCTTCTTGATGGAATCAAAGTAAAAAACTGAAAGTATTTCCTACTGAGGAGACTGCAGTAAATGAGGAAATTAGGAAACTTCATAACAAATAAGTCTCCCAAGATGGCCACCAGAGACAAAAGAGCCCAAATGTAGCCCAAATATCACCCAGATGTAGCCCAAGTATAGCCCAATGACAGAATGTCCCAGAATGTTCTTAAAAACAACTAGAGCGCTTACTGTCTTCATTATGACAAAAGTATGGCACACCTGAAGCCATCTTGATTGGAATAAACTGGTAACACTTAAAACATTTAATTTAAAAAGGAACACAATGTGGAGGTTCATTTTGCCATAGAAATTATGATTAATGCTGAAGAAAGAAAATGAGGGCACATTTTGAGTGACTTCTCAAATCCTCTTCTATTTCATTAAAAAATTCTGACATGCAGACTGAAACATGCACTTTTAATACCAGGAGCAGACTTCCATGGTGCAGTAGTTTTACTACAGTGATCTAATGAGCAACTAGAGTGCTAACATTCAGAATTTATGGCAAATGTGTGACATATCTGAATACTTTCATGATGGAATCAAAGTAAAAAACTGAAAGCATTTCCTACTGAGGAGACTGCAGTACATGAGGAAATTAGGAAACTTCATAACAAATAAATCTCCCAAGATGGCCACCGGAGACAAAAGAGCCCAAATGTAGCCCAAAATCACCCAGATGTAGCCCAAATATAGCCCAATGACAGAAGTGTGCAAAACACTTATTATTTTGTGTTTTTGCAGTGTTATATAGTGCAGACTTGTCAGGTATTGGAGTGCTTTACATGAGCATTGGTTACATCACACAAGAACACATTCATTTTGGTTGTAGACATGGGGAGACTAAGTGATTTGACCAGAATCACAGAATGTCGAGCTGAAGCAGAAACTTCAACCTGGTTCCCCAGTTGCAAAGTCTGCAGTTCTGGAAGTAACACCACATCATCTCCCCTAAGTGCAACATTTAATCAAGTGGTCAACTGGATAAAAAAACATAAAGATAACAAATAATTTAAAAGTGCTTTGTCGCTATTTGAAAACTCAGAAAATATGTCCTTATTTTAGCCTTTTAGAGCACTAACCATAATTTTGATGCCAATAAGACCCTCTCATATATGTAATTTCTAAAGGAAATGCTCTAGGTATTACAGTTTTGATTACATCAAGATGATGTCAGGCGTTCCACACTTTTGTAATAAATATAGAATGTTAGCAATCTAGTTGTTCATTAGGATACTGTTGAGAGGCAGAGGCCAGGGGCACGGACTCTGAAAATTGAAGGCAGGTAGGAGGGTGCAAAGGCAACAATTTAACCACACTGAGCAGGCAGGAAGGGCCGTGGAAGCACAACAGACTATGGAGGGCAGTGGAAAGGGGGGCAGGGGCAACAAACCAACAATACAGGACTTGCAAGAGAGGCTGTTGGAGGCAAGATCTATTACGGGTCAAGGAAGCTAGGGGCGGTCCCCAGATCCCCGGGAGCCACCACAGAACTGAGCAGGAGAGTGAGTCAGGGACAAAAGGGGCACCTTAATTTGAGCCGGGGTGCCTAGGAACGCTTGCTCCAAAAATGAAGAAAACAGACATATGAGACATGGAATTGGAGGCAGAATACAATGGCAGTTTAATGAGAAGATGCAACTTCAAAGAAACCGCAGAATAGAGACATAAAGTACAAAATACAGACTCCAGATAATCATACAGCTGTCATGATATTCTCTGTATCTCAATTAATGTACTGACAGAGAGAGAGAGAAAACACATCTATAAATGCATCATGAGAAACAAGTTACACCAAGGAAAATGTTACCTAGGAACACTCACGTTTACTCTTAGAGCAAGCATTCCTGCAATTACAATACAAAATCTTTTAAATGCAAAAGTAAAGAGAACAATGGTTAAACATAACATGACATTTCATATAGGTAAAATAGAATAAGATACTTCAAGCAAAGCAGAGCAAGACATTTTAAGCAAAGGAAGACAAGAGCTCCCAGCTCTTGGGGAAAACCTGCACTGCCTGTTAACCTACATACAGACGGCGAGGTAGTCCATCGATATCTGTGGGTGCTCCCTTTTTATATCATTTTGTGGGCTCCTTTGCACGCTACATCTACCTACGTATGCTACCCAAAAGCTTCGTCTGCAGATTTTACCAGACATTTCGTCATTTACCCACTTAATGCTGACAATGGACTGGGTGAAGAGGTCAGTCTCTCAGGCCAATCTCTTATCGTAAGTTCCATAGAGCAAGCAGAAAATAATGGGTATTGTACGGGAATTCAATATATTCATGTATAAAATCTCCTCAGTTCTCCTAACTTGACGCTCTGCGGTTGCCACTTCCTTAAAAGCAGGAAACCTGCCCAGGAAGCAAGTACCAGTCCAGGATGCAGCCTACTGTATGTCGACAGCTTCAGGGGGATGTTGAACTTTGATACCGAGCACGGAGCACTCGGGTAGGGTGGGGGCTACTGGTTTGGAGCAGAAGGCCTCGCAGACCTGCCTTCAGACTGCTATACACTAAAATTGCAGAGCTATGGTCAATTTAACAAAGAGGCCTACATATTGAACAGAAGGGCCTACACAGGGGTTTTATACTGGCTGAGTGGTAAGGATGTCTCAGAATAATTATATAGCAACACAGGACCCGCTGGTCAATTTAATACGGCCTACAAATGCAGCTGGCAGGGCAAGGACAAGGGTCTCATACTTCAGGTGTGGACAGAATGGGCCAGGGGCCCCCTGTGATACAAAATCTACCCTCCTTCAAGCCTGTGGCAATGTAATAGAACATTGTGGGCAGAAGGAAGAGGCAATGGTAGTACAACCATACATGCCAACAGACCCGATTCAGCCAGGAAACGTCCAATGTTTTTAAGCTCAAATGGGCTTTATTTGATCTGTCTCCTGTCTACAATATCCTCTTTTTCAATGTAACTCAAAGGGGAAAATCAATACCCCAGTTTTTTTTCAAAATCTCCCTCTTACCAAGTTCAAAATGTTCGCAAGTATGGTACATTGGATCATGGAAGGAAATGGGATAGGGACATGGACTTGGATAACAGAGGACAGGAGGGACATGGAGAGGTGCACCAAACTGACCCTGCAGGGCAGGCATCAGGGTTTGCAGCAGCACAATACACCACACAGGGCATGCAGGACGGGAGTGCAGCACAACAATCCATAGAAAGCAAGAGGGAGGGGACAGGACCATGCACATGGACAACAGAGAACAGAGGGGCAAGAGGCAATGGTAGCTAGCTGACCATAATGGACAGACAGGAGAGAAAGCTGCAGCATAACAGACCATAAAGGGCAGGAGGGACGGATCAGGGGCATTACAATGGAACAGACAAGCCAGGAGGGAGGGAGTAGGGCTGGGGTCAAGGGGGCAGGGCAGGAGCAGCAAGATAGCCATGGAGGTCAGGCAGGATGGGCACTAGAAGCAAGACACACCATGAAGAGCAACAGTGAGACTGTGGTGGCATACACACAGACCATGGAGGGAAGGTGCGAGGGGGTCAGGGGCAGCTAACTGACCACACAGGGAAGGTGGGAGGGGCCATGGCAGCACAGAAGACCATGCATGGCAAGTGGGAGGGTTAGTGGCAGCACAATGGCTATGATGGGCAAGAAGGAGGGTGGAGGGGCATGCACAAAGGACGATGGAGGATAGAAGGGAGGGTCAGGACCTGTGCACAGACAAGAAAGTTCAGGGGAAGGGACCTCACAACAGACCACACGGGGCAGGCAGGAGGAGCAGCTGCAGCACAACAGACCAGGGAGAGCAGAAGGGTGTGGCAGTACAATGGACCATGTAGGACAGGAGGAAGAGGATAGGGGCATGGCATGTGGACAGGCAGGGTGGAGGTGGCAGGGACAGGTTACAGTCATCTGACAATGCTAGGCAGGTGGGAGGGGAGTGGCAGCTCAACAGAACACTCAGAGTAGATAGGAGTGGCAGGTCCATGGGACATGGTGGGCAAAAAGGATGGAGCAGGGGCATGCACAAAGACATCGGAGGGCAGGGGGAAGGAGAATAGGGGCAGCAAGCTAAGCACAGAGTTTAAGCAGGAGGTCAATGATGGGGCATAGAATTGGGCAATGGAGGGCAGGAGGAGTGGACTGGTACATCATACTGAGGGCAGTGGCAGCACATCAGACCATGCATGGCAGGAGGGAGGAGGCTAGTCCATGGATTCACACAACAGAGGATAGGGAGGAAGGGGATGGGGCAGCAAGCTAACTGTTCAGAGAAGGCGGGTATTAGGAACTTTATTGTTTTTAAAACATTGTGTCTGTGCGAACTACTTAAAATATGAACAAGTATGCAGCATAATCTCACTTTTATTCAGGAAGAAGAGGACGTTTGTGACTGTGACTCCGGGCTCACTTGGCAGAAACACCCCCTGACCCTCCACCCCCTATCGCAAAATGTAATGCCCGTGAAAAGGGTAGGTGAACACAGTGTTATATAGAACATAGTCCTGAGAGCACGATTGAAAATGAAAACTAGATATAGTGTATGGTATAAACTATGCACCAAAAAGTGTGATATAAGATGAACCGGGTGTGAAATATAATATGCAATACATTGTGCGCAATGACAGATTCATTGGAGAGCGCGAGATAGCACAGGCACTAGCGCGTGCTATGCGATATGCGCCTTGGAGTGTAATATGCACAGGGCAGTGTTGTGTAACCTAACTAGTCTCTAAAGTTGTAATATAAAATATGTGCTGGGGAGTGTAAGGTTGCATATGCACTGTGACAAAGATATGGATCCCAGATTGTAATATGTATGGCATAGCACTGTGCGTTATAACATAGGCATCGAGAAAGGCACGTTAGATGGGGCAATATAACCCGTGCGAAGACAAGTGTGGCATGACATATTCACGGGGTGGTGTT
This sequence comes from Triturus cristatus, assembly GCF_964204655.1. NCBI lineage: Eukaryota > Metazoa > Chordata > Amphibia > Caudata > Salamandridae > Triturus > Triturus cristatus. Next base: position 1,842,536 of record NC_140589.1, read on the forward strand.
ACAGTGCACATGGGCTAGAGAGTGTCATAGCATATGCACTAGCTAGTGGAATACAACACAGAGGTGTGTGGCACACGGCAGGCAATGGTGGGTGTAACACAGCATTGGGCTCTGTCAGGAGCGCGCTGTGACTCTCAAGTGATGTTCGTCCCCTTTCCAGAGAGTAAAATAAAAAGTATTACACATCCGGCAGTGGATGTGTGTTTTATTAACCGTGAGGGGGGTTTCTTGCATAGTTTTGGTCGAATTTTTGTCGAATCCCCTTTGAATGGCTTGGTGTGCATGTGTATTAAATGTGCCCGTCAATAGCTACCCAAGTTTGTATAAATAAACGACAAGGGTGTCTACCGGGATTAGGCACGGTAGGGCATCAGACATGTCAGAGCTTCACTAGTGGTGTAAATACATTCCACGTGGATTCATTGCATGCATAGTCGCCTTTTAATGAATATCACGCAAATCGTCATGGTGATAGCTACGTACGGTTTGTCCAGCATGTCCTAGGTGTGTCTATAAATATATATTTTTAAAAAAAATTAAAAAACAGTGGCCGGCCCTGGGGATTGGGGTCAAAAAAATATAATTAGGAGACTGGCCCTGGGGGATGGGGTCATCAGGGCCAATAAATTAGAATTAGAAGGGGAACCAAACAGCCCCCCTTCTTAAAAAACTAAAATAAATAAAAGACTGGCATCGTGCCGGAGGCCATGCCCCCTCCGTGCAGCACTCTGCAAACGCGCCCCCAACAGGTATCTCCAGTATGCGCCAGGGAGCTGCGCTGCAGCCAGGTGTTCTGAGGCCAAGCCCCTTTTTACACCTCTCTGCAACGCAGCTCTGTGGCGCTTACTGGAGGTACCTAGTGGTCTAGTTTGACCCTAGGGACCCTTAGGATTCAAGGGGACTTAATCTCTCAACTTAGAACAGCCACAGGGCGCGTTTACACAGTGGTGAAGGGAGGGGACGGGGCCTGAGGTGACGTGTGCAAACACGCACTATGGCACGTTTTAAATTGGGGATATAATTTCCCTTCAATACTGAGGGCCCCTGGGGGCTAACTAGCCCACCAAGTGCTTCCAGTAAGCGCCACTGAGCTGCATTGCAGAGAGGTGGTCCAGGCCGTGCCACTTTTTACACCTCTCTGCAACGCAGCTCTGTGGCACTTACTGGAGGTACCTAGTGGGCTAGTTGGACCCCAGGGACCCTCAGGATTCAAATGAACTTAATCTCCCAACTAAAAATGGACACAGGGCGTGTTTACACAGTGGTGAAGGGAGGGGACGGGGCCTGAGTTAACGTGTGCAAAAACGCCCTGTGGCCTGTTTTAAGAGGTAGTTTTAATCCCCATGCCCTCTTATATACTAGGGGCTTACAGAGGAGGTCATGCTAATCACAGGGGGACCCCAACGCATAATGTTCCCTAGTGTATGTAGGTGTTTTCACTGTATTCTAAGTGTCTTTTAACATAGCACTGGCTCTAGGACTGGTTAGTCAGGCTCAGTTACCACCAGTATCCGTCTGAAAAAGTTGAGGGTACAGGATGATTTTGCAACAAGGCTTCTTTCTGCTCTTCTTTTTGTTCTTTCTGCACGTTATCCTTCTTCCTGCACTTATCTTCGTATTTGAGGACTTCTGTTGCTTCTTTCTGCACTTCTTTTGTTTCTTTCTGTGCATTTTTTCTTCTTTCTTCACATGTCCTATCTCTGTAGGCATAGTTAGAAATTAGCATTTAAAAAACCTTTGAAATTCACAGAAAAAACCATAGGTTTCAGGGGTGTTATAGTTAGCTGGACTTTTCACTTGTACAAAACCATTGAAATTCCCCCGTTATAGTTAGTTCAGCTAACTATAACTCGGGCGCCCGCAATGCACTGCTGATGACGTCACATATTACATCACTCATGACATGGTCAGTGACATCACTCATGACATCACTGATGACATCTCAAATGACATCACTGATGACATCACTGATGACATCATCCTTGTGATAGAGTGGCAGACCTCCTCTCACCCTAATATAACCTTTGATACACACATTCAAAAATAGAGACTAAAATTTTCAAAACAATGGACATACCAATACCAGTTACAACAACCTCTTCAGTAATTCTAAGATCCACATACACATCCACTCATTCACCAACAGTCCTATACAGTCACTCATACATGTACTCACTCATCATATGTACTCATACACCTATACATCCTGTTACACAATGCCACTCATCCATAGAGTTACTCACACACATAGTCACTCATGCTAATAAAGAATCAAACATACATTTACTTGCATATACAGTTATACACACACCAGCATACTTACTTCTACGGAAACTTACACATACTTAGTCTTTTAAACAATCACTTATAGAAACACATACTTATTCATACAGGAACTCTTTCAATCTCTCACTCTCACATATACTCACATATATACACCAATAGTCACATATACTAGTTTAAAACATATGTAGTTACTCATAAAGACACTATTGAGACAGTCATTCACTCACTAACACACCCATACACACACTCATCCACCCATACAGTCCTGCACACATGCTGTGTTCAACACATACAAACAGTGAGTCACTCATTCATGCACCTATGCACTACGTAATACCCCCCACCGAACCATGCAGACACTCAGACTGATACTCAAAAAACCAACTAATAACCTATATAGACACCCATGTAGCTACTCACCAATCCATGCAGCCACTTATACACAAAGTGAGAGACTGATACAGATATTTACATATTTAAACATTACTCACTAAGCCATGTATTCACTATGATACACTTAATCAGTCAGTTACACAATCAATTTTTCAAAAACAAATCATCCATTTAGACACTTATATACCCATTTATTCTTCCATCGACCTTGAGATATACATATATAAAACATATTTAATTTTCAGAAAAACACACATTCACTGGATGATGTCATCAGTGATGTCATCAGTGATGTCATTTGAGATGTCATCAGTGATGTCATGAGTGATGTCACTGACCATGTCATGAGTGATGTAATATGTGACGTCATCAGCAGTGCATTGCGGGCGCCCGAGTTATAGTTAGCTGAACTAACTATAACGGGGGAATTTCAATGGTTTTGTACAAGTGAAAAGTCCAGCTAACTATAACACCCCTGAAACCTATGGTTTTTTCTGTGAATATATATATACACACACACATATATATATATATATACACACACACATATATATATACACACATATATATACACACACATATATATATATACACACACATATATATATATATACACACACACACATATATATATATATACACACACACACATATATATATATATACACACACACATATATATATATATATATACACACACATATATATATATATATATACACACACATTACCTACTGGCGATAGCCAGTAGGTAGTTATAGTTAGGACCACGTTTCCATAGGAAAACCTCAACATTCTATTTTGAATAACTTTGGCGCCGGTCGACGAATCCTCGCAAATTTTTCAAAATAGGTGGGGCGCTACGCTCCGCTCCTACCCTGAAAGTCTCGGGGGGATCCGTCAAGCGGGGGCTGAGATAAAAGGGGGGTCCCAAAACGCGTTTTTCCCATGCATTTTTCCATAGGACCTTTAGAACGAGCTACAGCCCGAACGGCTGAACAGAATTACTCAAAATTTGGCAGAGAGGTAGTCCCTAGGTCAAGGAAGTGCCTTTTGTAGGTTTGGTGTAAATCTGTTCAGTAGATTCTGAGAAAATAGCCTTTAAATCAATATATATATCTGAGCCAGCTTACGGTACGCTTACCGTACGCTTACGGTAAGCGTACGGTGGCGTGCGCGAGCGCGATTCTGATTGGCTCTTAGATCTTAGTAAACATTCGAATTGGCCGAAACCAGGAAGCGGCGGCCGCCATTTTGTCTCTCGCACTGAGAGTGATTTTTAAAATATCAAGCCCAAAAACATGTAAAGGGGCTGTTTTGGCAACTCCCTCCCACATAGTCATGTTGAGGGAGTCCCCAAACATCCCCCAAGTGCAAAAACGGTTTTATTTTTTTTTCGGCAATTTCGCGGGGTACGCTTACCGTACGCTTACCGTAAGCGTACGGTAAAAAAATAAAAATAAAAAAAACACTATCCACACTTACCCCACCCCCTGTGCTTTTGGTGGCCGAAGGCCACCAAATGTACAGGGCTTATGTTAAGGGCAAAAAACACTATCCACACTTACCCCACCCCCTGTGCTTTTGGTGGCCGAAGGCCACCAAATGTACAGGGCTTATTATAAGGGAAAAAAACTTAGCATTTAAAAAACCGTACTAATTCACTGAAAAAACCATAGGTTTCACACACGTTATAGTTAGGAATTAGCATTTAAAAAACCTTGCAAATTCACTGAAAAAACCATAGGTTTCACACATGTTATAGTTAGCGGAAATTTTACTGATAAAAAACCAGTGAAATTCCCCCGTTATAGTTAGCGCAGGCAACTATAACTCACGCGACTGCAATCTTCTGCTGATGACATATGTGTCTTTATGAAAAAAAAATATTCGTAATATATGTATAGCTAAAAATGTATGGAAGAAGACATGGGCAAATAAGTGTCTAAATACAGTATTAGCATCAGCCGAGGATTGCAGTCGCGTGAGTTATAGTTGCCTGCGCTAACTATAACGGGGGAATTTCACTGGTTTTTTATCAGTAAAATTTCCGCTAACTATAACATGTGTGAAACCTATGGTTTTTTCAGTGATATATATATATACACACACACATATATATATATATATATACACACATATATATATATATATACACACACACATATATATATATATATATACACACACACATATATATATATATACACACACACATATATATATATACACACACATATATATATACACACACATATATATATACACACACATATATATATATATATATATATATATATATATATACACACACACATATATATATATATATTCACTGAAAAAACCATAGGTTTCAGGGGTGTTATAGTTAGCTGGACTTTTCACTTGTACAAAACCATTGAAATTCCCCCGTTATAGTTAGTTCAGCTAACTATAACTCGCGCGCCCGCAATGCACTGCTGATGACGTCACATATTACATCACTCATGACATGGTCAGTGACATCACTCATGACATCACTGATGACATCTCAAATGACATCACTGATGACATCATCCAGTGAATGTGTGTTTTTCTGAAAATTAAATATGTTTTATATATGTATATCTCAAGGTCGATGGAAGAATAAATGGGTATATAAGTGTCTAAATGGATGATTTGTTTTTGAAAAATTGATTGTGTAACTGACTGATTAAGTGTATCATAGTGAATACATGGCTTAGTGAGTAATGTTTAAATATGTAAATATCTGTATCAGTCTCTCACTTTGTGTATAAGTGGCTGCATGGGTTGGTGAGTAGCTACATGGGTGTCTATATAGGTTATTAGTTGGTTTTTTGAGTATCAGTCTGAGTGTCTGCATGGTTCGGTGGGGGTATTACGTAGTGCATAGGTGCATGAATGAGTGACTCACTGTTTGTATGGGTTGAACACAGCATGTGTGCAGGACTGTATGGGTGGATGAGTGTGTGTATGGGTGTGTTAGTGAGTGAATGACTGTCTCAATAGTGTCTTTATGAGTAACTACATATGTTTTAAACTAGTATATGTGACTATTGGTGTATATATGTGAGTATATGTGAGAGTGAGATATTGAAAGAGTTCCTGTATGAATAAGTATGTCTTTCTATAAGTGATTGTTTAAAAGACTAAGTATGTGTAAGTTTCCGTAGAAGTAAGTATGGTGGTGTGTGTATAACTGTATATGCAAGTAAATGTATGTTTGATTCTTTATTAGCATGAGTGACTATGTGTGTGAGTAACTCTATGGATGAGTGGCATTGTGTAACAGGATGTATAGGTGTATGAGTACATATGATGAGTGAGTACATGTATGAGTGACTGTATAGGACTGTTGGTGAATGAGTGGATGTGTATGTGGATCTTAGAATTACTGAAGAGGTTGTTGTAACTGGTATTGGTATGTCCATTGTTTTGAAAATTTTAGTCTCTATTTTTGAATGTGTGTATCAAAGGTTATATTAGGGTGAGAGGAGGTCTGCCACTCTATCACAAGGATGATGTCATCAGTGATGTCATCAGTGATGTCATTTGAGATGTCATCAGTGATGTCATGAGTGATGTCACTGACCATGTCATGAGTGATGTAATATGTGACGTCATCAGCAGTGCATTGCGGGCGCGCGAGTTATAGTTAGCTGAACTAACTATAACGGGGGAATTTCAATGGTTTTGTACAAGTGAAAAGTCCAGCTAACTATAACACCCCTGAAACCTATGGTTTTTTCAGTGAATTTCTGAGGTTTTTTAAATGCTAATTCCTAACTATAACGTGCCTGAAACCTATGGTTTTTTCTGTGAATTTCAAAGGTTTTTTAAATGCTAATTTCTAACTATGCCTACAGAGATAGGACATGTGAAGAAAGAAGAAAAAATGCACAGAAAGAAACAAAAGAAGTGCAGAAAGAAGCAACAGAAGTCCTCAAATACGAAGATAAGTGCAGGAAGAAGGATAACGTGCAGAAAGAACAAAAAGAAGAGCAGAAAGAAGCCTTGTTGCAAAATCATCCTGTACCCTCAACTTTTTCAGACGGATACTGGTGGTAACTGAGTCTGACTAACCAGTCCTAGAGCCAGTGCTATGTTAAAAGACACTTAGAATACAGTGAAAACACCTACATACACTAGGGAACATTATGCGTTGGGGTCCCCCTGTGATTAGCATGACCTCCTCTGTAAGCCCCTAGTATATAATAGGGCATGGGGATTAAAACTACCTCTTAAAACAGGCCACAGGGCGTTTTTGCACACGTTAACTCAGGCCCCGTCCCCTCCATTCACCACTGTGTAAACACGCCCTGTGTCCATTTTTAGTTGGGAGATTAAGTTCATTTGAATCCTGACGGTCCCTAGGGTCCAACTAGCCCACTAGGTACCTCCAGTAAATGCCACAGAGCTGCGTTGCAGAGAGGTGTAAAAAGTGGCACGGCCTGGACCACCTCTCTGCAATGCAGCTCAGTGGCGCTTACTGGAAGCACTTGGTGGGCTAGTTAGCCCCCAGGGGCCCTCAGTATTGAAGGGAAATTATATCCCCAATTTAAAACGTGCCATAGTGCGTGTTTGCACACGTCACCTCAGGCCCCGTCCCCTCCCTTCACCACTGTGTAAACGCGCCCTGTGGCTGTTCTAAGTTGAGAGATTAAGTCCCCTTGAATCCTAAGGGTCCCTAGGGTCAAACTAGACCACTAGGTACCTCCAGTAAGCGCCACAGAGCTGCGTTGCAGAGAGGTGTAAAAAGGGGCTTGGCCTCAGAACACCTGGCTGCAGCGCAGCTCCCTGGCGCATACTGGAGATGCCTGTTGGGGGCGCGTTTGCAGAGTGCTGCACGGAGGGGGCATGGCCTCCGGCACGATGCCAGTCTTTTATTTATTTTAGTTTTTTAAGAAGGGGGGCTGTTTGGTTCCCCTTCTTATTCTAATTTATTGGCCCTGATGACCCCATCCCCCAGGGCCAGTCTCCTAATTATATTTTTTTGACCCCAATCCCCAGGGCCGGCCACTGTTTTTTATTATTTTTAAAAAATATATATTTATAGACACACCTAGGACATGCTGGACAAACCGTACGTACCTATCACCATGACGATTTGCGTGATATTCATTAAAAGGCGACTATGCATGCAATGAATCCACGTGGAATGTATTTACACCACTAGTGAAGCTCTGACATGTCTGATGCCCTACCGTGCCTAATCCTGGTAGACACCCTTGTCGTTTATTTATACAAACATGGGTAGCTATTGACGGGCACATTTAATACACATGCACACCAAGCCATTCAAAGGGGATTCGACAAAAATTCGACCAAAACTATGCAAGAAACCCCCCTCACGGTTAATAAAACACACATCCACTGCCGGATGTGTAATACTTTTTATTTTACTCTCTGGAAAGGGGACGAACATCACTTGAGAGTCACAGCGTGCTCCTGACAGAGCCCAATGCTGTGTTACACCCACCATTGCCTGCCGAGTGCCACACACCTCTGTGTTGTATTCCACTAGCTAGTGCATATGCTATGACACTCTCTAGCCCATGTGCACTGTAACACCACCCCGTGAATATGTCATGCCACACTTGTCTTCGCACGGGTTATATTGCCCCATCTAACGTGCCTTTCTCGATGCCTATGTTATAACGCACAGTGCTATGCCATACATATTACAATCTGGGATCCATATCTTTGTCACAGTGCATATGCAACGTTACACTCCCCAGCACATATTTTATATTACAACTTTAGAGACTAGTTAGGTTACACAACACTGCCCTGTGCATATTACACTCCAAGGCGCATATCGCATAGCACGCGCTAGTGCCTGTGCTATCTCGCGCTCTCCAATGAATCTGTCATTGCGCACAATGTATTGCATATTATATTTCACGCCCGGTTCATCTTATATCACACTTTTTGGTGCATAGTTTATACCATACACTATATCTAGTTTTCATTTTCAATCGTGCTCTCAGGACTATGTTCTATATAACACTGTGTTCACCTACCCTTTTCACGGGCATTACATTTGCGATAGGGGGTGGAGGGTCAGGGGGTGTTTCTGCCAAGTGAGCCCGGAGTCACAGTCACAAACGTCCTCTTCTTCCTGAATAAAAGTGAGATTATGCTGCATACTTGTTCATATTTTAAGTAGTTCGCACAGACACAATGTTTTAAAAACAATAAAGTTCCTAATACCCGCCTTCTCTGAACAGTTAGCTTGCTGCCCCATCCCCTTCCTCCCTATCCTCTGTTGTGTGAATCCATGGACTAGCCTCCTCCCTCCTGCCATACATGGTCTGATGTGCTGCCACTGCCCTCAATTTAGTATGATGTACCAGTCCACTCCTCCTGCCCTCCATTGCCCAATTCTATGCCCCATCATTGACCTCCTGCTTAAACTCTGTGCTTAGCTTGCTGCCCCTATTCTCCTTCCCCCTGCCCTCCGATGTCTTTGTGCATGCCCCTGCTCCATCCTTTTTGCCCACCATGTCCCATGGACCTGCCACTCCTATCTACTCTGAGTGTTCTGTTGAGCTGCCACTCCCCTCCCACCTGCCTAGCATTGTCAGATGACTGTAACCTGTCCCTGCCACCTCCACCCTGCCTGTCCACATGCCATGCCCCTATCCTCTTCCTCCTGTCCTACATGGTCCATTGTACTGCCACACCCTTCTGCCCTCCCTGGTCTGTTGTGCTGCAACTGCTCCTCCTGCCTGCCCCGTGTGGTCTGTTGTGAGGTCCCTTCCCCTGAACTTTTTTGTCTGTGCAAAGGTCCTGACCCTCCCTTCTATCCTCCATCGTCCTTTGTGCATGCCCCTCCACCCTCCTTCTTGCCCATCATAGTCATTGTGCTGCCACTAACCCTCCCACTTGCCATGCATGGTCTTCTGTGCTGCCATGGCCCCTCCCACCTTCCCTGTGTGGTCAGTTAGCTGCCCCTGACCCCCTCCCACCTTCCCTCCATGGTCTGTGTGTATGCCATCACAGTCTCACTGTTGCTCTTCATGGTGTTTCTTGCTTCTAGTGCCCATCCTGCCTGACCTCCATGGCTATCTTGCTGCTCCTGCCCTGCCCCCTTGCCCCCAGCCCTACTCCCTCCCTCCTGGCTTGTCTGTTCCATTGTAATGCCCCTGATCCGTCCCTCCTGCCCTTTATGGTCTGTTATGCTGCAGCTTTCTCTCCTGTCTGTCCATTATGGTCAGCTAGCTACCATTGCCTCTTGCCCCTCTGTTCTCTGTTGTCCATGTGCATGGTCCTGTCCCCTCCCTCTTGCTTTCTATGGATTGTTGTGCTGCACTGCCGTCCTGCATGCCCTGTGTGGTGTATTGTGCTGCTGCAAACCCTGATGCCTGCCCTGCAGGGTCAGTTTGGTGCACCTCTCCATGTCCCTCCTGTCCTCTGTTATCCAAGTCCATGTCCCTATCCCATTTCCTTCCATGATCCAATGTACCATACTTGCGAACATTTTGATCTTGGTAAGAGGGAGATTTTGAAAAAAAACTGGGGTATTGATTTTCCCCTTTGAGTTACATTGAAAAAGAGGATATTGTAGACAGGAGACAGATCAAATAAAGCCCATTTGAGCTTAAAAACATTGGACGTTTCCTGGCTGAATCGGGTCTGTTGGCATGTATGGTTGTACTACCATTGCCTCTTCCTTCTGCCCACAATGGTCTATTACATTGCCACAGCCTTGAAGGAGGGTAGATTTTGTATCACAGGGGGCCCCTGGCCCGTTCTGTCCACACCTGAAGTATGAGACCCTTGTCCTTGCCCTGCCAGCTGCATTTGTAGGCCGTATTAAATTGACCAGCGGGTCCTGTGTTGCTATATAATTATCCTGAGACATCCTTACCACTCAGCCAGCATAAAACCCCTGTGTAGGCCCTTCTGTTCAATATGTAGGCCTCTTTGTTAAATTGACCATAGCTCTGCAATGTTAGTGTATAGCAGTCTGAAGGCAGGTCTGCGAGGCCTTCTGATCCAAACTAGTAGCCCCCACCCTACCCGAGTGCTCCGTGCTCGGTATCAAAGTTCAACATCCCCCTGAAGCTGTCGACATACAGTAGGCTGCATCCTGGACTGGTACTTGCTTCCTGGGCAGGTTTCCCGCTTTTAAGGAAGTGGCAACCGCAGAGCGTCAAGTTAGGAGAACTGAGGAGATTTTATACATGAATATATTGAATTCCCGTACAATACCCATTATTTTCTGCTTGCTCTATGGAACTTACGATAAGCGATTGGCCTGAGAGACTGACCTTTTCACCCAGTCCATTGTCAGCATTAAGTGGGTAAATGACAAAATGTCTGGTAAAATCTGCAGACGAAGCTTTTGGGTAGCATACGTAGGTAGATGTAGCGTGCAAAGGAGCCCACAAAATGATATAAAAAGGGAGCACCCACAGATATCGACGGACTACCTCGCCGTCTGTATGTAGGTTAACAGGCAGTGCAGGTTTTCCCCAAGAGCTGGGAGCTCTTGTCTTCCTTTGCTTAAAATGTCTTGCTCTGCTTTGCTTGAAGTATCTTATTCTATTTTACCTATATGAAATGTCATGTTATGTTTAACCATTGTTCTCTTTACTTTTGCATTTAAAAGATTTTGTATTGTAATTGCAGGAATGCTTGCTCTAAGAGTAAACGTGAGTGTTCCTAGGTAACATTTTCCTTGGTGTAACTTGTTTCTCATGATGCATTTATAGATGTGTGTTCTCTCTCTGTCAGTACATTAATTGAGATACAGAGAATATTATGACAGCTGTATGATTATCTGGATTCTGTATTTTGTACTTTATGTCTCTATTCTGCGGTTTCTTTGAAGTTGCATCTTCTCATTAAACTGCCATTGTATTCTGCCTCCAATTCCATGTCTCATATGTCTGTTTTCTTCATTTTTGGAGCAAGCGTTCCTAGGCACCCCGGCTCAAATTAAGGTGCCCCTTTTGTCCCTGACTCACTCTCCTGCTCAGTTCTGTGGTGGCTCCCGGGGATCTGGGGACCGCCCCTAGCTTCCTTGACCCGTAATAGATCTTCCCTCCAACAGCCTCTCTTGCAAGTCCTGTATTGTTGGTTTGTTGCCCCTGCCCCCCTTTCCACTGCCCTCCATAGTCTGTTGTGCTTCCACGGCCCTTCCTGCCTGCTCAGTGTGGTTAAATTGTTGCCTTTGCACCCTCCTACCTGCCTTCAATTTTCAGAGTCCGTGCCCCTGGCCTCTGCCTCTCAACAGTATCCTAATGAACAACTAGATTGCTAACATTCTATATTTATTACAAAAGTGTGGAACGCCTGACATCATCTTGATGTAATCAAAACTGTAATACCTAGAGCATTTCTATAGAAATTACATATATGAGAGGGTCTTATTGGCATCAAAATTATGGTTAGTCCTCTAAAAGACTAAAATAAGGACATATTTTCTGAGTTTTCAAATAGCGACAAAGCACTTTTAAATTATTTGTTATCTTTATGTTTTTTTATCCAGTTGACCACTTGATTAAATGTTGCACTTAGGGGAGAGGATGTGGTGTTACTTCCAGAACTGCAGACTTTGCAACTGGGGAACCAGGTTGAAGTTTCTGCTTCAGCTCGACATTCTGTGATTCTGGTCAAATCACTTAGTCTCCCCATGTCTACAACCAAAATGAATTTGTTCTTGTGTGATGTAACCAATGCTCATGTAAAGCACTCCAATACCTGACAAGTCTGCACTATATAACACTGCAAAAACACAAAATAATAAGTGTTTTGCACACTTCTGTCATTGGGCTATATTTGGGCTACATCTGGGTGATTTTGGGCTACATTTGGGCTCTTTTGTCTCCGGTGGCCATCTTGGGAGATTTATTTGTTATGAAGTTTCCTAATTTCCTCATGTACTGCAGTCTCCTCAGTAGGAAATGCTTTCAGTTTTTTACTTTGATTCCATCATGAAGGTATTCAGATATGTCACTCATTTGCCATAAATTCTGAATGTTAGCACTCTAGTTGCTCATTAGATCACTGTAGTAAAACTACTGCACCATGGAAGTCTGCTCCTGGTATTAAAAGTGCATGTTTCAGTCTGCATGTCAGAATTTTTTAATGAAATAGAAGAGGATTTGAGAAGTCACTCAAAATGTGCCCTCATTTTCTTTCTTCAGCATTAATCATAATTTCTATGGCAAAATGAACCTCCTCATTGTGTTCCTTTTTAAATTAAATGTTTTAAGTGTTACCAGTTTATTCCAATCAAGATGGCTTCAGGTGTGCCATACTTTTGTCATAATGAAGACAGTAAGCGCTCTAGTTGTTTTTAAGAACATTCTGGGACATTCTGTCATTGGGCTATACTTGGGCTACATCTGGGTGATATTTGGGCTACATTTGGGCTCTTTTGTCTCTGGTGGCCATCTTGGGAGACTTATTTGTTATGAAGTTTCCTAATTTCCTCATTTACTGCAGTCTCCTCAGTAGGAAATACTTTCAGTTTTTTACTTTGATTCCATCAAGAAGGCATTCAGATGTGTCACACATTTGCCATAAATTCAGAATGTTAGCACTCTTTTTGCTCATTAGATCACTGTAGTAAAGCTACTGCTCACCAGGGAAAACTGCTGCTGGTATTGAAACTGCATGTTTCAGTCTGCATGTCAGAATTTTTTAATGAAATAGAAGAGGATTTGAGAAGTCACTCAAAATGTGCCCTAATTTTTCTTTCTGCAGCACTAATCATACTTTTTATGGAAAAATGAACCCCCTCATTTTGTTCCTTTTTAAGTTAAATGTTTTAAGAGTTACCACTTTAATCCAAGCAAGATGGCTTCAGGTGTGCCATACGTTTATCATAAGTAGGACTGTTAGCGCTCTAGTAGTTCTTTGGAACACTCTGGGAAGCTGCAGTAGAACACAAAGGAATCAACTGACAGTCTCTGCCCTTGTTGGATGTACATGTTTTACTGAGAATGTCAGACTTCATTCTCACATGACTGAGAAAGATAATGTGAATTTACAGAAAATAAGCTCTCAGTTTAGCCTATAGATCACCTTCCAAACCTCTGTGGTAAAAGCATGAGAAAATATTTTTCTCTCAATCATGATATCCCAGCAGAAGGCTTTTTCACATGGTGAAATCACCTTAGAACATACCACAATTCCTAAAATGAGTATGGTACCATCAACAAATGATTTATAATGTAACTAAAGTCTTAAAACCTTCTATTAACTGCAATGCTTTTTAATGAGGTGCTATCATGTATATTGGTCCCAAGATGGCTGCCAACACTTCTTGGATGAAGTGCTGACAGCCAATCAGATCTCAGGATGAGATGTGTGGTTAGGCTCCGTCCACATATATATATGCTTTTAAATGCTATTTTCTCAGGAAATACTGAACAGATTTACACCAGACCTGCAAAAGGCACTTCCTTGACCTTATGGCTACCTCTGTGCCAAATTTCAAGTAATTCTGTTCAGCCGTTCGGGCTGTAGCTGTGTCTAAAGGTCCTATGGAAAAATGCATGGGGAAAACGCGATTTGGGACCCCCCTTTTTTCTCGGCCCCTGCTTGACGAATCCCCCCGAGACTTTCAGGGTAGGAGCGGAGCGTAGCGCCCCACCTATTTTGAAAATTTCGCGAGGATTCGTCGACCGGCGCCAAAGTTATTCCAAATAGAATGTTGCGGATTTCCTATGGAAACAGGGTCCTAACTATAACTACCTACTGGCGACCGCCAGTAGGTAATATATATATATACACACACATATATATATATATATATACACACACATATATATATATATATACACACACACATATATATATTACCTACTGGCGGTCGCCAGTAGGTAGTTATAGTTAGGACCACGTTTCCATAGGAAATCCGCAACATTCTATTTTGAATAACTTTGGCGCCGGTTGACGAATCCTCGCAAATTTTTCAAAATAGGTGGGGCGCTACGCTCCGCTCCTACCCTGAAAGTCTCGGGGGGATTCGTCAAGCGGGGGCTGAGATAAAAGGGGGGTCCCAAAACGCGTTTTTCCCATGCATTTTTCCATAGGACCTTTAGACACAGCTACAGCCCGAACGGCTGAACAGAATTACTTGAAATTTGGCAGAGAGGTAGTCCTCAGGTCAAGGAAGTGCCTTTTGTAGGTTTGGTGTAAATCTGTTCAGTAGATCCTGAGAAAATAGCATTTAAAAGCATATATATATGTGGGCGGAGCCTAACCACACATCTCATCCTGAGATCTGATTGGCTGTCAGCACTTCATCCAAGAAGTGTTGGCAGCCATCTTGGGACCAATATACATGATAGCACCTCATTAAAAAGCATTGCAGTTAATAGAAGGTTTTAAGACTTTAGTTACATTATAAATCATTTGTTGATGGTACCATACTCATTTTAGGAATTGTGGTATGTTCTAAAGTGATTTCACCATGTGAAAAAGCCTTCTGCTGGGATATCATGATTGAGAGAAAAATATTTTCTCATGCTTTTACCACAGAGGTTTGGAAGGTGATCTATAGGCTAAACTGAGAGCTTATTTTCTGTAAATTCACATTATCTTTCTCAGTCATGTGAGAATGAAGTCTGACATTCTCAGTAAAACATGTACATCCAACAAGGGCAGAGACTGTCAGTTGATTCCTGTGTGTTCTACTGCAGCTTCCCAGAGTGTTCCAAAGAACTACTAGAGCGCTAACAGTCCTACTTATGATAAACGTATGGCACACCTGAAGCCATCTTGCTTGGATTAAAGTGGTAACTCTTAAAACATTTAATTTAAAAAGGAACAAAATGAGGGGGTTCATTTTTCAATAAAAAGTATGATTAGTGCTGCAGAAAGAAAAATTAGGGCACATTTTGAGTGACTTCTCAAATCCTCTTCTATTTCATTAAAAAATTCTGACATGCAGACTGAAACATGCACTTTCAATACCAGCAGCAGTTTTCCCTGGTGAGCAGTAGCTTTACTACAGTGATCTAATGAGCAAAAAGAGTGCTAACATTCTGAATTTATGGCAAATGTGTGACACATCTGAATGCCTTCTTGATGGAATCAAAGTAAAAAACTGAAAGTATTTCCTACTGAGGAGACTGCAGTAAATGAGGAAATTAGGAAACTTCATAACAAATAAGTCTCCCAAGATGGCCACCAGAGACAAAAGAGCCCAAATGTAGCCCAAATATCACCCAGATGTAGCCCAAGTATAGCCCAATGACAGAATGTCCCAGAATGTTCTGAAAAACAACTAGAGCGCTTACTGTCTTCATTATGACAAAAGTATGGCACACCTGAAGCCATCTTGATTGGAATAAACTGGTAACACTTAAAACATTTAATTTAAAAAGGAACACAATGAGGAGGTTCATTTTGCCATAGAAATTATGATTAATGCTGAAGAAAGAAAATGAGGGCACATTTTGAGTGACTTCTCAAATCCTCTTCTATTTCATTAAAAAAATTCTGACATGCAGACTGAAACATGCACTTTTAATACCAGGAGCAGACTTCCATGGTGCAGTAGTTTTACTACAATGATCTAATGAGCAACTAGAGTGTTAACATTCAGAATTTATGGCAAATGTGTGACATATCTGAATACCTTCATGATGGAATCAAAGTAAAAAACTGAAAGCATTTCCTACTGAGGAGACTGCAGTACATGAGGAAATTAGGAAACTTCATAACAAATAAATCTCCCAAGATGGCCACCGGAGACAAAAGAGCCCAAATGTAGCCCAAAATCACCCAGATGTAGCCCAAATATAGCCCAATGACAGAAGTGTGCAAAACACTTATTATTTTGTGTTTTTGCAGTGTTATATAGTGCAGACTTGTCAGGTATTGGAGTGCTTTACATGAGCATTGGTTACATCACACAAGAACACATTCATTTTGGTTGTAGACATGGGGAGACTAAGTGATTTGACCAGAATCACAGAATGTCGAGCTGAAGCAGAAACTTCAACCTGGTTCCCCAGTTGCAAAGTCCGCAGTTCTGGAAGTAACACCACATCATCTCCCCTAAGTGCAACATTTAATCAAGTGGTCAACTGGATAAAAAAACATAAAGATAACAAATAATTTAAAAGTGCTTTGTCGCTATTTGAAAACTCAGAAAATATGTCCTTATTTTAGCCTTTTAGAGCACTAACCATAATTTTGATGCCAATAAGACCCTCTCATATATGTAATTTCTAAAGGAAATGCTCTAGGTATTACAGTTTTGATTACATCAAGATGATGTCAGGCGTTCCACACTTTTGTAATAAATATAGAATGTTAGCAATCTAGTTGTTCATTAGGATACTGTTGAGAGGCAGAGGCCAGGGGCACGGACTCTGAAAATTGAAGGCAGGTAGGAGGGTGCAAAGGCAACAATTTAACCACACTGAGCAGGCAGGAAGGGCCGTGGAAGCACAACAGACTATGGAGGGCAGTGGAAAGGGGGGCAGGGGCAACAAACCAACAATACAGGACTTGCAAGAGAGGCTGTTGGAGGCAAGATCTATTACGGGTCAAGGAAGCTAGGGGCGGTCCCCAGATCCCCGGGAGCCACCACAGAACTGAGCAGGAGAGTGAGTCAGGGACAAAAGGGGCACCTTAATTTGAGCCGGGGTGCCTAGGAACGCTTGCTCCAAAAATGAAGAAAACAGACATATGAGACATGGAATTGGAGGCAGAATACAATGGCAGGTTAATGAGAAGATGCAACTTCAAAGAAACCGCAGAATAGAGACATAAAGTACAAAATACAGAATCCAGATAATCATACAGCTGTCATGATATTCTCTGTATCTCAATTAATGTACTGACAGAGAGAGAGAGAAAACACATCTATAAATGCATCATGAGAAACAAGTTACACCAAGGAAAATGTTACCTAGGAACACTCACGTTTACTCTTAGAGCAAGCATTCCTGCAATTACAATACAAAATCTTTTAAATGCAAAAGTAAAGAGAACAATGGTTAAACATAACATGACATTTCATATAGGTAAAATAGAATAAGATACTTCAAGCAAAGCAGAGCAAGACATTTTAAGCAAAGGAAGACAAGAGCTCCCAGCTCTTGGGGAAAACCTGCACTGCCTGTTAACCTACATACAGACGGCGAGGTAGTCCGTCGATATCTGTGGGTGCTCCCTTTTTATATCATTTTGTGGGCTCCTTTGCACGCTACATCTACCTACGTATGCTACCCAAAAGCTTCGTCTGCAGATTTTACCAGACATTTCGTCATTTACCCACTTAATGCTGACAATGGACTGGGTGAAAAGGTCAGTCTCTCAGGCCAATCGCTTATCGTAAGTTCCATAGAGCAAGCAGAAAATAATGGGTATTGTACGTGAATTCAATATATTCATGTATAAAATCTCCTCAGTTCTCCTAACTTGACGCTCTGCGGTTGCCACTTCCTTAAAAGCGGGAAACCTGCCCAGGAAGCAAGTACCAGTCCAGGATGTAGCCTACTGTATGTCGACAGCTTCAGGGGGATGTTGAACTTTGATACCGAGCACGGAGCACTCGGGTAGGGTGGGGGCTACTGGTTTGGAGCAGAAGGCCTCGCAGACCTGCCTTCAGACTGCTATACACTAAAATTGCAGAGCTATGGTCAATTTAACAAAGAGGCCTACATATTGAACAGAAGGGCCTACACAGGGGTTTTATACTGGCTGAGTGGTAAGGATGTCTCAGGATAATTATATAGCAACACAGGACCCGCTGGTCAATTTAATACGGCCTACAAATGCAGCTGGCAGGGCAAGGACAAGGGTCTCATACTTCAGGTGTGGACAGAACGGGCCAGGGGCCCCCTGTGATACAAAATCTACCCTCCTTCAAGCCTGTGGCAATGTAATAGACCATTGTGGGCAGAAGGAAGAGGCAATGGTAGTACAACCATACATGCCAACAGACCCGATTCAGCCAGGAAACGTCCAATGTTTTTAAGCTCAAATGGGCTTTATTTGATCTGTCTCCTGTCTACAATATCCTCTTTTTCAATGTAACTCAAAGGGGAAAATCAATACCCCAGTTTTTTTTCAAAATCTCCCTCTTACCAAGTTCAAAATGTTCGCAAGTATGGTACATTGGATTATGGAAGGAAATGGGATAGGGACATGAACTTGGATAACAGAGGACAGGAGGGACATGGAGAGGTGCACCAAACTGACCCTGCAGGGCAGGCATCAGGGTTTGCAGCAGCACAATACACCACACGGGAGTGCAGCACAACAATCCATAGAAAGCAAGAGGGAGGGGACAGGACCATGCACATGGACAACAGAGAACAGAGGGGCAAGAGGCAATGGTAGCTAGCTGACCATAATGGACAGACAGGAGAGAAAGCTGCAGCATAACAGACCATAAAGGGCAGGAGGGACGGATCAGGGGCATTACAATGGAACAGACAAGCCAGGAGGGAGGGAGTAGGGCTGGGGGCAAGGGGACAGGGCAGGAGCAGCAAGATAGCCATGGAGGTCAGGCAGGATGGGCACTAGAAGCAAGACACACCATGAAGAGCAACAGTGAGACTGTGATGGCATAGACACAGACCATGGAGGGAAGGTGGGAGGGGGTCAGGGGCAGCTAACTGACCACACAGGGAAGGTGGGAGGGGCCATGGCAGCACAGAAGACCATGCATGGCAAGTGGGAGGGTTAGTGGCAGCACAATGGCTATGATGGGCAAGAAGGAGGGTGGAGGGGCATGCACAAAGGACGATGGAGGATAGAAGGGAGGGTCAGGACCTGTGCACAGACAAGAAAGTTCAGGGGAAGGGAACTCACAACAGACCACACGGGGCAGGCAGGAGGAGCAGCTGCAGCACAACAGACCAGGGAGGGCAGAAGGGTGTGGCAGTACAATGGACCATGTAGGACAGGAGGAAGAGGATAGGGGCATGGCATGTGGACAGGCAGGGTGGAGGTGACAGGGACAGGTTACAGTCATCTGACAATGCTAGGCAGGTGGGAGGGGAGTGGCAGCTCAACAGAACACTCAGAGTAGATAGGAGTGGCAGGTCCATGGGACATGGTGGGCAAAAAGGATGGAGCAGGGGCATGCACAAAGACATCGGAGGGCAGGGGGAAGGAGAATAGGGGCAGCAAGCTAAGCACAGAGTTTAAGCAGGAGGTCAATGATGGGGCATAGAATTGGGCAATGGAGGGCAGGAGGAGTGGACTGGTACATCATACTGAGGGCAGTGGAAGCACATCAGACCATGCATGGCAGGAGGGAGGAGGCTAGTCCATGGATTCACACAACAGAGGATAGGGAGGAAGGGGATGGGGCAGCAAGCTAACTGTTCAGAGAAGGCGGGTATTAGGAACTTTATTGTTTTTAAAACATTGTGTCTGTGCGAACTACTTAAAATATGAACAAGTATGCAGCATAATCTCACTTTTATTCAGGAAGAAGAGGACGTTTGTGACTGTGACTCCGGGCTCACTTGGCAGAAACACCCCCTGACCCTCCACCCCCTATCGCAAAATGTAATGCCCGTGAAAAGGGTAGGTGAACACAGTGTTATATAGAACATAGTCCTGAGAGCACGATTGAAAATGAAAACTAGATATAGTGTATGGTATAAACTATGCACCAAAAAGTGTGATATAAGATGAACCGGGCGTGAAATATAATATGCAATACATTGTGCGCAATGACAGATTCATTGGAGAGCGCGAGATAGCACAGGCACTAGCGCGTGCTATGCGATATGCGCCTTGGAGTGTAATATGCACAGGGCAGTGTTGTGTAACCTAACTAGTCTCTAAAGTTGTAATATAAAATATGTGCTGGGGAGTGTAAGGTTGCATATGCACTGTGACAAAGATATGGATCCCAGATTGTAATATGTATGGCATAGCACTGTGCGTTATAACATAGGCATCGAGAAAGGCACGTTAGATGGGGCAATATAACCCGTGCGAAGACAAGTGTGGCATGACATATTCACGGGGTGGTGTTACAGTGCACATGGGCTAGAGAGTGTCATAGCATATGCACTAGCTAGTGGAATACAACACAGAGGTGTGTGGCACACGGCAGGCAATGGTGGGTGTAACACAGCATTGGGCTCTGTCAGGAGCGCGCTGTGACTCTCAAGTGATGTTCGTCCCCTTTCCAGAGAGTAAAATAAAAAGTATTACACATCCGGCAGTGGATGTGTGTTTTATTAACCGTGAGGGGGGTTTCTTGCATAGTTTTGGTCGAATTTTTGTCGAATCCCCTTTGAATGGCTTGGTGTGCATGTGTATTAAATGTGCCCGTCAATAGCTACCCAAGTTTGTATAAATAAACGACAAGGGTGTCTACCGGGATTAGGCACGGTAGGGCATCAGACATGTCAGAGCTTCACTAGTGGTGTAAATACATTCCACGTGGATTCATTGCATGCATAGTCGCCTTTTAATGAATATCACGCAAATCGTCATGGTGATAGGTACGTACGGTTTGTCCAGCATGTCCTAGGTGTGTCTATAAATATATATTTTTTAAAAATAATAAAAAACAGTGGCCGGCCCTGGGGATTGGGGTCAAAAAAATATAATTAGGAGACTGGCCCTGGGGGATGGGGTCATCAGGGCCAATAAATTAGAATAAGAAGGGGAACCAAACAGCCCCCCTTCTTAAAAAACTAAAATAAATAAAAGACTGGCATCGTGCCGGAGGCCATGCCCCCTCCGTGCAGCACTCTGCAAACGCGCCCCCAACAGGTATCTCCAGTATGCGCCAGGGAGCTGCGCTGCAGCCAGGTGTTCTGAGGCCAAGCCCCTTTTTACACCTCTCTGCAACGCAGCTCTGTGGCGCTTACTGGAGGTACCTAGTGGTCTAGTTTGACCCTAGGGACCCTTAGGATTCAAGGGGACTTAATCTCTCAACTTAGAACAGCCACAGGGCGCGTTTACACAGTGGTGAAGGGAGGGGACGGGGCCTGAGGTGACGTGTGCAAACACGCACTATGGCACGTTTTAAATTGGGGATATAATTTCCCTTCAATACTGAGGGCCCCTGGGGGCTAACTAGCCCACCAAGTGCTTCCAGTAAGCGCCACTGAGCTGCATTGCAGAGAGGTGGTCCAGGCCGTGCCACTTTTTACACCTCTCTGCAACGCAGCTCTGTGGCACTTACTGGAGGTACCTAGTGGGCTAGTTGGACCCCAGGGACCCTCAGGATTCAAATGAACTTAATCTCCCAACTAAAAATGGACACAGGGCGTGTTTACACAGTGGTGAAGGGAGGGGACGGGGCCTGAGTTAACGTGTGCAAAAACGCCCTGTGGCCTGTTTTAAGAGGTAGTTTTAATCCCCATGCCCTCTTATATACTAGGGGCTTACAGAGGAGGTCATGCTAATCACAGGGGGACCCCAACGCATAATGTTCCCTAGTGTATGTAGGTGTTTTCACTGTATTCTAAGTGTCTTTTAACATAGCACTGGCTCTAGGACTGGTTAGTCAGGCTCAGTTACCACCAGTATCCGTCTGAAAAAGTTGAGGGTACAGGATGATTTTGCAACAAGGCTTCTTTCTGCTCTTCTTTTTGTTCTTTCTGCACGTTATCCTTCTTCCTGCACTTATCTTCGTATTTGAGGACTTCTGTTGCTTCTTTCTGCACTTCTTTTGTTTCTTTCTGTGCATTTTTTCTTCTTTCTTCACATGTCCTATCTCTGTAGGCATAGTTAGAAATTAGCATTTAAAAAACCTTTGAAATTCACAGAAAAAACCATAGGTTTCAGGCACGTTATAGTTAGGAATTATCATTTAAAAAACCTCAGAAATTCACTGAAAAAACCATAGGTTTCAGGGGTGTTATAGTTAGCTGAACTTTTCACTTGTACAAAACCATTGAAATTCCCCCGTTATAGTTAGTTCAGCTAACTATAACTCGGGCGCCCGCAATGCACTGCTGATGACGTCACATATTACATCACTCATGACATGGTCAGTGACATCACTCATGACATCACTGATGACATCTCAAATGACATCACTGATGACATCATCCTTGTGATAGAGTGGCAGACCTCCTCTCACCCTAATATAACCTTTGATACACACATTCAAAAATAGAGACTAAAATTTTCAAAACAATGGACATACCAATACCAGTTACAACAACCTCTTCAGTAATTCTAAGATCCACATACACATCCACTCATTCACCAACAGTCCTATACAGTCACTCATACATGTACTCACTCATCATATGTACTCATACACCTATACATCCTGTTACACAATGCCACTCATCCATAGAGTTACTCACACACATAGTCACTCATGCTAATAAAGAATCAAACATACATTTACTTGCATATACAGTTATACACACACCACCATACTTACTTCTACGGAAACTTACACATACTTAGTCTTTTAAACAATCACTTATAGAAACACATACTTATTCATACAGGAACTCTTTCAATCTCTCACTCTCACATATACTCACATATATACACCAATAGTCACATATACTAGTTTAAAACATATGTAGTTACTCATAAAGACACTATTGAGACAGTCATTCACTCACTAACACACCCATACACACACTCATCCACCCATACAGTCCTGCACACATGCTGTGTTCAACACATACAAACAGTGAGTCACTCATTCATGCACCTATGCACTACGTAATACCCCCCACCGAACCATGCAGACACTCAGACTGATACTCAAAAAACCAACTAATAACCTATATAGACACCCATGTAGCTACTCACCAACCCATGCAGCCACTTATACAGAAAGTGAGAGACTGATACAGATATTTACATATTTAAACATTACTCACTAAGCCATGTATTCACTATGATACACTTAATCAGTCAGTTACACAATCAATTTTTCAAAAACAAATCATCCATTTAGACACTTATATACCCATTTATTCTTCCATCGACCTTGAGATATACATATATAAAACATATTTAATTTTCAGAAAAACACACATTCACTGGATGATGTCATCAGTGATGTCATCAGTGATGTCATTTGAGATGTCATCAGTGATGTCATGAGTGATGTCACTGACCATGTCATGAGTGATGTAATATGTGACGTCATCAGCAGTGCATTGCGGGCGCCCGAGTTATAGTTAGCTGAACTAACTATAACGGGGGAATTTCAATGGTTTTGTACAAGTGAAAAGTTCAGCTAACTATAACACCCCTGAAACCTAGGGTTTTTTCAGTGAATATATATATATACACACACATATATATATATATACACACACACACATATATATATATATACACACACACACATATATATATATATACACACACACATATATATATATATATATATACACACACATATATATATATATATATACACACACATATATATATATATATACACACACATATATATATATATATACACACACACATATATATATTATCTACTGGCGGTCGCCAGTAGATAGTTATAGTTAGGACCCTGTTTCCATAGGAAATCCGCAACATTCTATTTGGAATAACTTTGGCGCCGGTCGATGAATCCTCGCAAAATTTTCAAAATAGGTGGGGCGCTACGCTCCGCTCCTACCCTGAAAGTCTCGGGGGGATTCGTCAAGCGGGGGCTGAGAAAAAAGGGGGGTCCCAAAACGCGTTTTTCCCATGCATTTTTCCATAGGACCTTTAGACACAGCTACAGCCAGAACGGCTGAACAGAGTTACTTGAAATTTGGCAGACAGGTAGTCCTCAGGTCAAGGAAGTGCCTTTTGTAGGTCTGGTGTAAATCTGTTCAGTAGTTCCTGAGAAAATAGCATTTAAATCAATATATATATGTGGGCGGAGCCTAACCACACATCTCATCCTGAGATCTGATTGGCTGTCAGCACTTCATCCAAGAAGTGTTGGCAGCCATCTTGGGACCAATATACATGATAGCACCTCATTAAAAAGCATTGCAGTTAATAGAAGATTTTAAGACTTTAGTTACATTATAAATCATTTGTTGATGGTACCATACTCATTTTAGGAATTGTGGTATGTTCTAAGGTGATTTCACCATGTGAAAAAGCCTTCTGCTGGGATATCATGATTGAGAGAAAAATATTTTCTCATGCTTTTACCACAGAGGTTTGGAAGGTGATCTATAAGCTAAACTGAGAGCTTCTTTTCTGTAAATTCACATTATCTTTCTCAGTCATGTGAGAATGAAGTCTGACATTCTCAGTAAAACATGTACATCCAACAAGGGCAGAGACTGTCAGTTGATTCCTTTGTGTTCTACTGCAGCTTTCCAGAGTGTTCCAAAGAACTACTAGAGCGCTAACCGTCCTACTTATGATAAATGTATGGCACACCTGAAGCCATCTTGCTTGGATTAAAGTGGTAACTCTTAAAACATTTAATTTAAAAAGGAACAAAATGAGGGGGTTCATTTTTCCATAAAAAGTATGATTAGTGCTGCAGAAAGAAAAAGTTAGGGCACATTTTGAGTGACTTCTCAAATCCTGGCATGCAGACTGAAACATGCACTTTCAATACCAGCAGCAGTTTTCCCTGGTGAGCAGTAGCTTTACTACAGTGATCTAATGAGCAAAAAGAGTGCTAACATTCTGATTTTATGGCAAATGTGTGACACATTTGAATGCCTTCTTGATGGAATCAAAGTAAAAAACTGAAAGTATTTCCTACTGAGGAGACTGCAGTAAATGAGGAAATTAGGAAACTTTATAACAAATAAGTCTCCCAAGATGGCCACCAGAGACAAAAGAGCCCAAATGTAGCCCAAATATCACCCAGATGTAGCCCAAGTATAGCCCAATGACAGAATGTCCAAGAATGTTCTTAAAAACAACTAGAGCACTTACTGTCTTCATTATGACAAAAGTATGGCACACCTGAAGCCATCTTGATTGGAATAAACTGGTAACACTTAAAACATTTAATTTAAAAAGGAACACAATGAGGGGGTTCATTTTGCCATAGAAATTATGATTAATGCTGAAGAAAGAAAATGAGGGCACATTTTGAGTGACTTCTCAAATCCTCTTCTATTTCATTAAAAAATTCTGACATGCAGACTGAAACATGCACTTTTAATACCAGGAGCAGACTTCCATGGTGAACAGTAGTTTTACTACAGTGATCTAATGAGCAACTAGAGTGCTAACATTCAGAATTCATGGCAGATGTGTGACATATCTGAATACCTTCATGATGGAATCAAAGTAAAAAACTGAAAGCATTTCCGACTGAGGAGACTGCAGTACATGAGGAAATTAGGAAACTTCATAACAAATAAATCTCCCAAGATGGCCACCGGAGACAAAAGAGCCCAAATGTAGCCCAAAATCACCCAGATATAGCCCAAATATAGCCCAATGACAGAAGTGTGCAAAACACTTATTATTTTGTGTTTTTGCAGTGTTATATAGTGCAGACTTGTCAGGTATTGGAGTGCTTTACATGAGCATTGGTTACATCACACAAGAACAAATTCATTTTGGTTGTAGACATGGGGAGACTAAGTGATTTGACCAGAATCACAGAATGTCGAGCTGAAGCAGAAACTTCAACCTGGTTCCCCAGTTGCAAAGTCTGCAGTTCTGGAAATAACACCACATCCTCTCCCCTAAGTGCAACATTTAATCAAGTTGTCAACTAGATAAAAAAACATAAAGATAACAAATAATTTAAAAGTGCTTTGTCGCTATTTGAAAACTCAGAAAATATGTCCTTATTTTAGTCTTTTAGAGCACTAACCATAATTTTGATGCCAATAAGACCCTCTCATATATGTAATTTCTAAAGGAATGCTCTAGGTATTACAGTTTTGATTACATCAAGATGATGTCAGGCGTTCCACACTTTTGTAATAAATATAGAATGTTAGCAATCTAGTTGTTCATTAGGATACTGTTGAGAGGCAGAGGCCAGGGGCACGGACTCTGAAAATTGAAGGCAGGTAGGAGGGTGCAAAGGCAACAATTTAACCACACTGAGCAGGCAGGAAGGGCCGTGGAAGCACAACAGACTACGGAGGGCAGTGGAAAGGGGGGCAGGGGCAACAAACCAACAATACAGGACTTGCAAGAGAGGCTGTTGGAGGGAAGATCTATTACGGGTCAAGGAAGCTAGGGGCGGTCCCCAGAGCCCCGGGAGCCACCACAGAACTGAGCAGGAGAGTGAGTCAGGGACAAAAGGGGCACCTTAATTTGAGCCGGGGTGCCTAGGAACGCTTGCTCCAAAAATGAAGAAAACAGACATATGAGACATGGAATTGGAGGCAGAATACAATGGCAGTTTAATGAGAAGATGCAACTTCAAAGAAACCGCAGAATAGAGACATAAAGTACAAAATACAGAATCCAGATAATCATACAGCTGTCATGATATTCTCTGTATCTCAATTAATGGACTGACAGAGAGAGAGAGAAAACACATCTATAAATGCATCATGAGAAACAAGTTACACCAAGGAAAATGTTACCTAGGGACACTCACATTTACTCTTAGAGCAAGCATTCCTGCAATTACAATACAACATCTTTTAAATGCAAAAGTAAAGAGAACAATGGTTAAACATAACATGACATTTCATATAGGTAAAATAGAATAAGATACTTCAAGCAAAGCAGAGCAAGACATTTTAAGCAAAGGAAGACAAGAGCTCCCAGTTCTTGGGGAAAACCTGCACAGCCTGTTAACCTACATACAGACGGCGAGGTTGTCCGTCGATATCTGTGGGTGCTCCCTTTTTATATCATTTTGTGGGCTCCTTTGCACGCTACATCTACCTACGTATGCTACCCAAAAGCTTCGTCTGCAGATTTTACCAGACATTTCGTCATTTACCCACTTAATGCTGACAATGGACTGGGTGAAAAGGTCAGTCTCTCAGGCCAATCGCTTATCGTAAGTTCCATAGAGCAAGCAGAAAATAATGGGTATTGTACAGGAATTCAATATATTCATGTATAAAATCTCCTCAGTTCTCCTAACTTGATGCTCTGCGGTTGCCACTTCCTTAAAAGCGGGAAACCTGCCCAGGAAGCAAGTACCAGTCCAGGATGCAGCCTACTGTATGTCGACAGCTTCAGGGGGATGTTGAACTTTGATACCGAGCACGGAGCACTCGGGTAGGGTGTGGGCTACTAGTTTGGAGCAGAAGGCCTCGCAGACCTGCCTTCAGACTGCTATACACTAAAATTGCAGAGCTATGGTCAATTTAACAAAGAGGCCTACATATTGAACAGAAGGGCCTACACAGGGGTTTTATGCTGGCTGAGTGGTAAGGATGTCTCAGGATAATTATATAGCAACACAGGACCCGCTGGTCAATTTAATACGGCCTACAAATGCGGCTGGCAGGGCAAGGACAAGGGTCTCATACTTCAGGTGTGGACAGAACGGGCCAGGGGCCCCCTGTGATACAAAATCTACCCTCCTTCAAGGCTGTGGCAATGTAATAGACCATTGTGGGCAGAAGGAAGAGGCAATGGTAGTACAACCATACATGCCAACAGACCCGATTCAGCCAGGAAACGTCCAATGTTTTAAGCTCAAATGGGCTTTATTTGATCTGTCTCCTGTCTACAATATCCTCTTTTTCAATGTAACTCAAAGGGGAAAATCAATACCCCAGTTTTTTTTCAAAATATCCCTCTTACCAAGTTCAAAATGTTCGCAAGTATGGTACATTGGATCATGGAAGGAAATGGGATAGGGACATGGACTTGGATAACAGAGGACAGGAGAGACATGGAGAGGTGCACCAAACTGACCCTGCAGGGCAGGCATCAGGGTTTGCAGCAGCACAATACACCACACAGTGCATGCAGGACGGGAGTGCAGCACAACAATCCATAGAAAGCAAGAGGGAGGGGACAGGACCATGCACATGGACAACAGAGAACAGAGGGGCAAGAGGCAATGGTAGCTAGCTGACCATAATGGACAGACAGGAGAGAAGGCTGCAGCATAACAGACCATAAAGGGCAGGAGGGACGGATCAGGGGCATTAAAATGGAACAGACAAGCCAGGAGGGAGGGAGTAGGGGTCTGCACATGTAAACAGAGGGCTGGGGGCAAGGGGGCAGGGCAGGAGCAGCAAGATGGCCATGGAGGTCAGGCAGGATGGGCACTAGAAGCAAGACACAACATGAAGAGCAACAGTGAGACTGTGATGGCATACACACAGACCATGGAGGGAAGGTGGGAGGGGGTCAGGGGCAGCTAACTGACCACACAGGGAAGGTGGGAGGGGCCATGGCAGCACAGAAGACCATGCATGGCAAGTGGGAGGGTTAGTGGCAGCACAATGGCTATGATGGGCAAGAAGGAGGGTGCAGGGGCATGCACAAAGGACGATGGAGGATAGAAGGGAGGGTCAGGACCTGTGCACAGACAAGAAAGTTCAGGGGAAGGGGCCTCACAACAGACCACACGGGGCAGGCAGGAGGAGCAGTTGCAGCACAACAGACCAGGGAGGGCAGAAGGGTGTGGCAGTACAATGGACCATGTAGGACAGGAGGAAGAGGATAGAGGCATGGCATGTGGACAGGCAGGGTGGAGGTGGCAGGGACAGGTTAAAGTCATCTGACAATGCTAGGCAGGTGGGAGGGGAGTGGCAGCTCAACAGAACACTCAGAGTAGATAGGAGTGGCAGGTCCATGGGACATGGTGGGCAAAAAGGATGGAGCAGGGGCATGCACAAAGACATCGGAGGGCAGGGGGAAGGAGAATAGGGGCAGCAAGCTAAGCACAGAGTTTAAGCAGGAGGTCAATGATGGGGCATAGAATTGGGCAATGGAGGGCAGGAGGAGTGGACTGGTACATCATACTAAATTGAGGGCAGTGGCAGCACATCAGACCATGCATGGCAGGAGGGAGGAGGCTAGTCCATGGATTCACACAACAGAGGATAGGGAGGAGGGGGATGGGGCAGCAAGCTAACTGTTCAGAGAAGGCGGGTATTAGAAACTTTATTGTTTTTAAAACATTTTGTCTGTGCAAACTACTTAAAATATGAACAAGTATGCAGCATAATCTCACTTTTATTCAGGAAGAAGAAGACGTTAGTGACTGTGACTCCGGGCTCACTTGGCAAAAACACCCCCTGACCCTCCACCCCCTATCGCAAAATGTAATGCCCGTGAAAAGGGTAGGTGAACACAGTGTTATATAGAACATAGTCCTGAGAGCACGATTGAAAATGAAAACTAGATATAGTGTATGGTATAAACTATGCACCAAAAAGTGTGATATAAGATGAACCAGGCGTGAAATATAATATGCAATACATTGTGCGCAATGACAGATTCATTGGAGAGCGCGAGATAGCACAGGCACTAGCGCGTGCTATGCGATATGCGCCTTAGAGTGTAATATGCACAGGGCAGTGTTGTGTAACCTAACTAGTCTCTAAAGTTGTAATATAAAATATGTGCTGGGGAGTGTAACGTTGCATATGCACTGTGACAAAGATATGGATCCCAAATTGTAATATGTATGGCATAGCACTGTGCGTTATAACATAGGCATCGAGGAAGGCACGTTAGATGGGGCAATATAACCCGTGCGAAGACAAGTGTGGCATGAGATTTTCACGGGGTGGTGTTACAGTGCACATGGGCTAGAGAGTGTCATAGCATATGCACTAGCTAGTGGAATACAATACAGAGGTGTGTGGCACTCGGCAGGCAATGGTGGGTGTAACACAGCATTGGGCTCTGTCAGGAGCGCGCTGTGACTCGCAAGTGATGTTCGTCCCCTTTCCAGAGAGTAAAATAAAAAGTATTACACATCCGGCAGTGGATGTGTGTTTTATTAACTGTGAGGGGGGTTTCTTGCATAGTTTTGGTCGAATTTTTGTCGAATCCCCTTTGAATGGCTTGGTGTGCATGTGTATTAAATGTGCCCGTCAATAGCTACCCATGTTTGTATAAATAAACGACAAGGGTGTCTACCGGGATTAGGCACGGTAGAGCATCAGACATGTCAGAGCTTCACTAGTGGTGTAAATACATTCCACGTGGATTAATTGCATGCATAGTCGCCTTTTAATGAATATCACGCAAATCGTCATGGTGATAGGTACGTACGGTTTGTCCAGCATGTCCTAGGTGTGTCTATAAATATATATTTTTTAAAAATAATAAAAAACAGTGGCCGGCCCTGGGGATTGGGGTCAAAAAAATATAATTAGGAGACAGGCCCTGGGGGATGGGGTCATCAGGGCCAATAAATTAGAATAAGAAGGGGAACCACACAGCCCCCCTTCTTAAAAAAATAAAATAAATAAAAGACTGGCATCGTGCCGGAGGCCATGCCCCCTCCATGCAGCACTCTGCAAATGCGCCCCCAACAGGCATCTCCAGTATGCGCCAGGGAGCTGCGCTGCAGACAGGTGTTCTGAGGCCAAGCCCCTTTTTACACCTCTCTGCAACACAGCTCTGTGGCGCTTACTGGAGGTACCTAGTGGTCTAGTGTGACCCTAGGGACCCTTAGGATTCAAGGGGACTTAATCTCTCAACTTAGAACAGCCACAGGGCGCGTTTACACAGTGGTGAAGGGAGGGGACGGGGCCTGAGGTGACGTGTGCAAACACGCACCATGGCACGTTTTAAATTGGGGATATAATTTCCCTTCAATACTGAGGGCCCCTGGGGGCTAACTAGCCCACCAAGTGCTTCCAGTAAGCGCCACTGAGCTGCATTGCAGAGAGGTGGTCCAGGCCGTGCCACTTTTTACACCTCTCTGCAACGCAGCTCTGTGGCACTTACTGGAGGTACCTAGTGGGCTAGTTGGACCCTAGGGACCCTCAGGACTCAAATGAACTTAATCTCCCAACTAAAAACGGACACAGGGCGTGTTTACACAATGGTGAAAGGAGGGGACGGGGCCTGAGTTAACGTGTGCAAAAACGCCCTGTGGCCTGTTTTAAGAGGTAGTTTTAATCCCCATGCCCTATTATATACTAGGGGCTTATAGAGGAGGTAAGGCTAATCACAGGGGGACCCCAACGCATAATGTTCCCTAGTGTATGTAGGTGTTTTCACGGTATTCTAAGTGTCTTTTAACATAGCACTGGCTCTAGGACTGGTTAGTCAGACTCAGTTACCACCAGTATCCATCTGAAAAAGTTGAGGGTACAGGATGATTTTGCAACAAGGCTTCTTTCTGCTCTTCTTTTTGTTCTTTCTGCACGTTATCCTTCTTCCTGCACTTATCTTCGTATTTGAGGACTTCTGTTGCTTCTTTCTGCACTTCTTTTGTTTCTTTCTGTGCATTTTTTCTTCTTTCTTCACATGTCCTATCTCTGTAGGCATAGTTAGAAATTAGCATTTAAAAAACCTTTGAAATTAACAGAAAAAACCATAGGTTTCAGGCATGTTATAGTTAGGAATTAGCATTTAAAAAACCTCAGAAATTCACTGAAAAAACCATAGGTTTCAGGGGTGTTATAGTTAGCTGGACTTTTCACTTGTACAAAACCATTGAAATTCCCCCGTTATAGTTAGTTCAGCTAACTATAACTCGCGCGCCCGCAATGCACTGCTGATGACGTCACATATTACATCACTCATGACATGGTCAGTGACATCACTCATGACATCACTGATGACATCTCAAATGACATCACTGATGACATCACTGATGACATCATCCTTGTGATAGAGTGGCAGACCTCCTCTCACCCTAATATAACCTTTGATACACACATTCAAAAATAGAGACTAAAATTTTCAAAACAATGGACATACCAATACCAGTTACAACAACCTCTTCAGTAATTCTAAGATCCACATACACATCCACTCATTCACCAACAGTCCAATACAGTCACTCATACATGTACTCACTCATCATATGTACTCATACACCTATACATCCTGTTACACAATGCCACTCATCCATAGAGTTACTCACACACATAGTCACTCATGCTAATAAAGAATCAAACATACATTTACTTGCATATACAGTTATACACACACCACCACACTTACTTCTACGGAAACTTACACATACTTAGTCTTTTAAACAATCACTTATAGAAACACATGCTTATTCATACAGGAACTCTTTCAATCTCTCACTCTCACATATACTCACATATATACACCAATAGTCACATATACTAGTTTAAAACATATGTAGTTACTCATAAAGACACTATTGAGACAGTCATTCACTCACTAACACACCCATACACACACTCATCCACCCATACAGTCCTGCACACATACTGTGTTCAACACATACAAAAAGTGAGTCACTCATTCATGCACCTATGCACTACATAATACCCCCACCGAACCATGCAGACACTCAGACTGATACTCAAAAAAACAACTAATAACCTATATAGACACCCATGTAGCTACTCACCAACCCATGCAGCCACTTATACACAAAGTGAGAGACTGATACAGATATTTACATATTTAAACATTACTCACTAAGCCATGTATTCACTATGATACACTTAATCAGTCAGTTACACAATCAATTTTTCAAAAACAAATCATCCATTTAGACACTTATATACCCATTTATTCTTCCATCGACCTTGAGATATACATATATAAAACATATTTAATTTTCAGAATAACACACATTCACTGGATGATGTCATCAGTGATGTCATCAGTGATGTCATTTGAGATGTCATCAGTGATGTCATGAGTGATGTCACTGACCATGTCATGAGTGATGTAATATGTGACGTCATCAGCAGTGCATTGCGGGCGCGCGAGTTATAGTTAGCTGAACTAACTATAACGGGGGAATTTCAATGGTTTTGTACAAGTGAAAAGTCCAGCTAACTATAACACCCCTGAAACCTATGGTTTTTTCAGTGAATATATATATACACACATATATATATATATACACACACACACATATATATATATATATACACACACACATATATATATATATATATACACACACACATATATATATACACACATATATATACACACACATATATATATATACACACACATATATATATACACACACATATATATACACACATATATATACACACACATATATATATATACACACACATATATACACACACATATATACACACACACACATATATATATATTACCTACTGGCGGTCGCCAGTAGGTAGTTATAGTTAGGACCACGTTTCCATAGGAAAACCTCAACATTCTATTTTGAATAACTTTGGCGCCGGTCGACGAATCCTCGCGAATTTCTCAAAATAGGTGGGGCGCTACGCTCCGCTCCTACCCTGAAAGTCTCGGGGGGATCCGTCAAGCGGGGGCTGAGATAAAAGGGGGGTCCCAAAACGCATTTTTCCATAGGACCTTTAGAACGAGCTACAGCCCGAACGGCTGAACAGAATTACTCAAAATTTGGCAGAGAGGTAGTCCCTAGGTCAAGGAAGTGCCTTTTGTAGGTTTGGTGTAAATCTGTTCAGTAGATTCTGAGAAAATAGCCTTTAAATCAATATATATATCTGAGCCCGCTTACGGTACGCTTACCGTACGCTTACGGTAAGCGTACGGTGGCGTGCGCGAGCGCGATTCTGATTGGCTCTTAGATCTTAGTAAACATTCGAATCGGCCGAAACCAGGAAGCGGCGGCCGCCATTTTGTGTATTTCACTCTGAAAAAAAAGAGTGAAAACAAGGAAAGGGGGCAATGAGGAGAGTTACAGACCCCCTAACAATTGTAAGGGGGTCAAAGAAGGACAGAAAAGTACAAAAAAAACATTTATTGATTTTAAAAAAAATCACGGGGTACGCTTACGGTAAGCGTACGGTGGCGTGCGCGAGCGCGATTCTGATTGGCTCTTAGATCTTAGTAAACATTCGAATCGGCCGAAACCAGGAAGCGGCGGCCGCCATTTTGTGTATTTCACTCTGAAAAAAAAGAGTGAAAACAAGGAAAGGGGACAATGAGGAGAGTTACAGACCCCCTAACAATTGTAAGGGGGTCAAAGAAGGACAGAAAAGTACAAAAAAAACATTTATTGATTTTAAAAAAAATCACGGGGTACGCGTACGGTAAGCTTACAGTAAGCGTACGGTAAAAAAAATAAAAATGAATAAATGAAATGACGAATTAAGAGTTTAGAAATTAGGGAGCTCTAAAAAGAGCTGTTGTGTTTATGAAGTCATTTTTTTAGTGGTACCTACAAGTAAGTACCGATGCAGAGTCTAAGGTTCAAGAGGAAGACTCTGTTCCCTTCATCATTGAAGTGCACACCATCTCCTCTATAAATGTCTTGCATGTCATAACGCAAGTTGTTGTGGTAAATGGCACCCATACCATAGTCACGGAGGAAAGCAGAAACAGATTTGTTGACGTGCTTTCTTGCTTTGTCAATCTGTGGACAGAAATGATTGGACCAGTTCCATTTTTGCCTTTGGCATATGTTGGAAAACACAAAGGCAGTTTTAGGGAAAAGTGTAAACAGTTGTGCAAAGGTGTCCTTCATAAGCATTTCCAGACCTACCCCAGTCAAAGTGCCTAGGTCATTGCCACCACAGTGCACTATTATGAGGTCAGGGTGTTGGATTTGAATGAAGGATTTCACCAATGGCATCAATTGGTGCCACTTTAACCCTCTCTGACCAATCCATTTAATGTCTACATTTGGCAAAGCAAGGTCTCTCACCATATCTGTTTTCTCTGCAAACTTTTCACTCCAGAAGACATAGCTGTGCCCTACAATCCACACTGTGAACATCTTCAAAGGAGAACTGGATGCACTCAGGAGGTGTCTTTCAGTAGAATGGCAATATGAAAAGAAAGACAGTTTGGAAATGGAGGCATACATATTTTTTTAAAACAAAAAGAACTGATTGGCTGTTTCATACCATTCCAGAATAAAAACTAGGCTGTATGTGTAAATTAATAGAAGCATGTTTTGTATTGGTACAAAAAAATGTGTAACCAAAGAACAGTACTATGGATTTGCTGTTAGGTTTGAAAAGTCAAGCACTCTTGCTCTGTGGAATTGAAACATTGTGTGTCGAACTTCTGACCTAACTGCACACAGCAGTGTTCCATGAGCTGTTGCTATGGTAGCAGGCAGAAGTCAAGTTGGGTGAAGGGTACTAGGCAGAAGTCAAGTTGGGGGAAGGGTACTTTTGGAAAAGGGTTCGTTTTCAACCAATAGAAATGTGTGAATACATGTGAAAAAAAGGGGGAAGCACTGAGATTTGAAACTTACATGTATATGTGTGGAAAAATAGAGGGAAAGTTTGCCATTATCTGGTTCTGCTGTGAGGAGAGAGGTGAACACAACAGAGATCCTGGCTCTGATAATCTGCTGTTTGAGTGTCACATTTCTTTCACAACTAACTAATTTTAAAGGTGAGTTTACAGTTTGAGAGGGGATGTATGTGGTAACTTAAGAAATGAATAATAGAAATGGGAATTGTTTTTGTTGTAGTTACACATGGTGGTTTCATAATGTGTCAGTGTGTAAAAGTGATTTACACTTGCCCCGAAAAAAAAAAGAGCAGTAAGTGTGCTTTCAAATTGGCAAAGAAATTTCGTTTTGGGACTAATGTGAAAACATGACTCTGTGTGCATAGAAGAATTATAGGCAGAGATTTATTGCGTCTTGCTCTGGTGATTTCACAGTTGCATTAGATGGAAAGGGGGAGCGAATTATTGGGGGAAGAAGCAGAGGCTTAGCACACACCCATGTCCTTGCCGTGTATAGTCATGCACAGTATTTACAAGCCAGTGGGGTTTTCAGGTTTAAGTGTGTAATGCAAATACATTCAGCATCACTAAGGCTGGTTGCCCTTGCTGGAGTGTAGGCAGTCACAGAGAATGCACATGGTGGTGGTCTGAAAAAAAAACAGCTTGGACACGTGCAATTAAATAAATCAAAAATAGTGGTTTCATAATGTGTCAGTCTGTAAAAGTGATTTCAAATTGTAAAAAGAGATTTTCACTTGGCCCGAAAAAAAAAGAGCAGTAAGTGTGCTTTGAAATTGGCAAAGAAATTTCGTTTTGGCACTAATGTGAAAACATGACTCTGTGTGCATAGAAGAATTATAGGCAGAGATTTATTGCGTCTTGCTCTGGTGATTTCACAGTTGCATTAGATGGAAAGGGGGAGCGAATTTTTGGGGGAAGAAGCAGAGGCTTAGCACACACCCATGTCCTTGCCGTGTATAGTCATGCACAGTATTTACAAGCCAGTGGGGTTTTCAGGTTTAAGTCTGTAATGCAAATACATTCAGCATCACTAAGGCTGGTTGCCCTTGGTGGAGTGTAGGCAGTCACAGAGAATGCACATGGTGGTGGTCTGAAAAAAAAACAGCTTGGACACGTGCAATTAAATAAATCAAAAATAGTGGTTTCATAATGTGTCAGTCTGTAAAAGTGATTTCAAATTGTAAAAAGAGATTTTCACTTGGCCCGAAAAAAAAAGAGCAGTAAGTGTGCTTTGAAATTGGCAAAGAAATTTCGTTTTGGGACTAATGTGAAAACATGACTCTGTGTGCATAGAAGAATTATAGGCAGAGATTTATTGCGTCTTGCTCTGGTGATTTCACAGTTGCATTAGATGGAAAGGGGGAGCGAATTTTTGGGGGAAGAAGCAGAGGCTTAGCACACACCCATGTCCTTGCCGTGTATAGTCATGCACAGTATTTACAAGCCAGTGGGGTTTTCAGGTTTAAGTCTGTAATGCAAATACATTCAGCATCACTAAGGCTGGTTGCCCTTGGTGGAGTGTAGGCAGTCACAGAGAATGCACATGGTGGTGGTCTGAAAAAAAAACAGCTTGGACACGTGCAATTAAATAAATCAAAAATAGTGGTTTCATAATGTGTCAGTCTGTAAAAGTGATTTCAAATTGTAAAAAGAGATTTTCACTTGGCCCGAAAAAAAAAGAGCAGTAAGTGTGCTTTCAAATTGGCAAAGAAATTTCGTTTTGGCACTAATGTGAAAACATGACTCTGTGTGCATAGAAGAATTATAGGCAGAGATTTATTGCGTCTTGCTCTGGTGATTTCACAGTTGCATTAGATGGAAAGGGGGAGCGAATTATTGGGGGAAGAAGCAGAGGCTTAGCACACACCCATGTCCTTGCCGTGTATAGTCATGCACAGTATTTACAAGCCAGTGGGGTTTTCAGGTTTAAGTCTGTAATGCAAATACATTCAGCATCACTAAGGCTGGTTGCCCTTGGTGGAGTGTAGGCAGTCACAGAGAATGCACATGGTGGTGGTCTGAAAAAAAAACAGCTTGGACACGTGCAATTAAATAAATCAAAAATAGTGGTTTCATAATGTGTCAGTCTGTAAAAGTGATTTCAAATTGTAAAAAGAGATTTTCACTTGGCCCGAAAAAAAAAGAGCAGTAAGTGTGCTTTGAAATTGGCAAAGAAATTTCGTTTTGGGACTAATGTGAAAACATGACTCTGTGTGCATAGAAGAATTATAGGCAGAGATTTATTGCGTCTTGCTCTGGTGATTTCACAGTTGCATTAGATGGAAAGGGAGAGCGAATTATTGGGGGAAGAAGCAGAGGCTTAGCACACACCCATGTCCTTGCCGTGTATAGTCATGCACAGTATTTACAAGCCAGTGGGGTTTTCAGGTTTAAGTCTGTAATGCAAATACATTCAGCATCACTAAGGTTGGTTGCCCTTGGTGGAGTGTAGGCAGTCACAGAGAATGCACATGGTGGTGGTCTGAAAAAAAAACAGCTTGGACACGTGCAATTAAATAAATCAAAAATAGTGGTTTCATAATGTGTCAGTCTGTAAAAGTGATTTCAAATTGTAAAAAGAGATTTTCACTTGGCCCGAAAAAAAAAGAGCAGTAAGTGTGCTTTGAAATTGGCAAAGAAATTTCGTTTTGGCACTAATGTGAAAACATGACTCTGTGTGCATAGAAGAATTATAGGCAGAGATTTATTGCGTCTTGCTCTGGTGATTTCACAGTTGCATTAGATGGAAAGGGGGAGCAAATTTTTGGGGGAAGAAGCAGAGGCTTAGCACACACCCATGTCCTTGCCGTGTATAGTCATGCACAGTATTTACAAGCCAGTGGGGTTTTCAGGTTTAAGTCTGTAATGCAAATACATTCAGCATCACTAAGGCTGGTTGCCCTTGGTGGAGTGTAGGCAGTCACAGAGAATGCACATGGTGGTGGTCTGAAAAAAAAACAGCTTGGACACGTGCAATTAAATAAATCAAAAATAGTGGTTTCATAATGTGTCAGTCTGTAAAAGTGATTTCAAATTGTAAAAAGAGATTTTCACTTGGCCCGAAAAAAAAAGAGCAGTAAGTGTGCTTTCAAATTGGCAAAGAAATTTCGTTTTGGGACTAATGTGAAAACATGACTCTGTGTGCATAGAAGAATTATAGGCAGAGATTTATTGCGTCTTGCTCTGGTGATTTCACAGTTGCATTAGATGGAAAGGGGGAGCGAATTATTGGGGGAAGAAGCAGAGGCTTAGCACACACCCATGTCCTTGCCGTGTATAGTCATGCACAGTATTTACAAGCCAGTGGGGTTTTCAGGTTTAAGTCTGTAATGCAAATACATTCAGCATCACTAAGGCTGGTTGCCCTTGGTGGAGTGTAGCACTGTGGACATGGGCTTTTTAAAAAATCTGAAAAGTGGTTTCATAATGTGACAGTTTGTAAAAGAGATTTTCACTTGCCCAAAAAAAAGAGCAGTTTGTGTGCTTTCAAATTGGCAAAGAAATTTCGTTTTGTGACTATTGTGAAAAGAAATGTAGTAATATATTTAAATACAATAACAGATTTTTTTTTTAGTTTTTTTCAGGTATTGCTGAAGAACAGTGAACAAAATTTAAGATGCCTACAAAATCTCGAGTTCAAAAAACGCTAAAAAAAAAACTATATTTGAAGACAACTGGAGGACCAAAGTTAGTAGAAGATGCTGATGTTGGGAAAAAGAAAAAATCTTCTGGTAAGCAAAAAAAACAATTTCTAAACAAAATATTCAAAACAAAGAAAAATGTACAAAATGTCTGTTCTCGGAAAAATGTAACAAAACATAGAGAACAGCAAAAAATTGAGAATTTAGTTAATGCAAATATACCTTCTGCAATTGAAAAGTTTAACATAAACAGAAAAACAGCATTTAAAGAGATACGTAGAAAAATGTTTCAGAGAAGAGTTATGTCCAATTTGATAAAGGATATAAAGAAATATAAGCAAAAGGCTAAATATTACAAGAGAAAAAAAGAAATTGAAGCCATTGCAGCAAAAGCATTAGAATTAAAAAGGAAACTATTCATATTAATTTTGAATAGGATGCGTACATTAGATAAAATGGTTAATGTACTGAAATCACAAAGCAAAAGCAAAAGAGTAGTGAACAGAACAAACTTTTGTAAAGTGTTTTTAGGAAAGTGGATGCATAGTTCAAGTAGTGAACCTTTTTTTAATGAAGAGAGCTATTTTCAAAGTAATAGTTTGCTGCATGCAGTTGACACCAGAGGTCGTTCATACGAAGTAAAAAATGGTTGCATAATGGAGATGGAGATAATGGTTCCAAGAGATGAGGTACAAGTGATGGCAGATGAGGCAATGGGGAGACGTCCTAAAGCCCCAGTGTACACTTGGAATTGTAGTAGTATTTGCACTGTGCGTCAGGAATCTATTGACAGATTTCGAGAGTTTCTAAGAGAATATAGTAAAAAAAGTGTAAAACAAAAGATTAAGGTGCTTCAAAGTCTGGATCCATGCTGAGTGAGAGAGAATACTGGTTTGCAGGGTCATTCTCTTGCTTGTCTATCTAGAAAAGTGTGCAATAGTGTTTTCCATCATTTTAGGATGCTGGCTGTTCATCATACTGAAATGAGAAAGTTTGTGAGACGGTTGTATTTTGCCAAAAGTCCAGCAATAAAGTTAAATGAATTGAATAGGGCTCTGTTCCGAGGAACTGTATCAGATGTAGAGAAGGTTGTTGATGAAATTCAGTTTTGTTACTTTGGTCCTGAACAAAACAGTGCAGAGAAGGACACAGTAAATGAGGCAGAAGTGGAAGACAATGTAGAACCCTCTGTAAGTAACACATTTAATGATCACATAACAAAATTTGCAATAGTCTCTAATGAAAGACCAAATTTTACTTGTATTTGTTGCCGCAGAACTCATTATAGAAAACAAACTAGGAATGTTGATCTCTACAGAAAGAGTGAAAATGAAGATAATTATAAGTGGAAGGATTTTGCCACATATATATTTCTAGAAAATTGTTTTGAATTGGGTGAAGATCAGCGTATTTGTAAATACTGTTATAACAAGTTAGAGGAAAATAGAATGCCGACCAGAGCTGTACATAATAATTTAGAATTGGATGCTATTCCTGCTGAACTTTCTGAATTAAATACATATGAGTCTATACTCATTCAATGTGTTCATCCGTTCCAGACCATAGTACGTATGGAGCCCAAAACTGGTAAATTACCTCCTTCAGATTTACTGAGAGGTTTAAAAGGTAGAGTGGTGTATTTGCCCTTGGATTTGAAAAAAAATATGGAAACTATTGATGCGGATACTTTGGAAACTGAACCATTAATTATTCTGGTTAATGGTGTACCTACAAAGAATAAGAAGATTTGGCAGGAGCTGGTAGATGTGCGGAAAGTACAAAGAGCAAATTTGTATTTGAAAAAAAATAACAAATGGTATGAATCAATTTATATAGAAGAAGAAGAAGAAGAAGAAGATTTACAAGGAGACACAGAAACACCAACTGGACAAATTGAAAAAGTGGACAAGTCAAAGGAAGAAGAAATTTATGAACATTTTAGCATACATCCTCTCCATTCGAAAGAAGTTATGGGAGACAATATTGATCTCTTTCAGATGAAGAAAGCAAAAGGAAATCCCGTGAGTGTATGGGAGGAGAGCTTGGAAGCTCGATGTTTTCCCCAGCTGTTTCCTAAAGGAAAAGGAGGACGATACGATGAACGTCCAGAACAGATTCCAGCTTCAGAGTATCGAACTACAAGACTATATGCTGAAGATCCCAGATTTCGACAAAGTATTCCTTATTTGTTCCATCTTTTATTTGAAAGCGACTTGTCTGCACTGTCTTATGCAGTAAATCACATTTTAAAAAGTGGAGTACATTTACAAAATGTGTCTGCTAAGGATTTTATGGAGAAAGTGCAGCACCGAGATGATCATTTGGAAACACAACTGATCAATCTGATGGCTTGTCAGCGTGGGACAAATGAATATTGGTACCGACGCCATGGTGAACTAAAATGCATGTTACGCAATTTAGGAACACCAACATGGTTCCTTACCCTAAGCTGTGCCGAGTACGCTTGGGATGATTTACTGGATTTTCTACGAGAGGCCAATTCAAACATTAAAAACATCGAATACAAGACAGCAGGAGAACTGTGCTCATTGGATCCGGTTAATGTTTGCAGATATTTCAATCATAGATTTGAGGCTATGATATCCTTCATCTGCAATAAAAAAAATCCACCCCTTGGAGAAGTAGTGGATTTCTTTTGGAGAAAAGAGTACCAGGCAAGAGGTGCTCCTCATATTCATATGCTGCTGTGGATCAAGGATGCCCCAAAGTTTGGAACAGATACTGATGAAGCAGTGTTATCTTACATTGAAGAATATGCAACATGTGCTATACCTAAAAGCACAGAAGAGAACAAGTTAAAGGAGCAAGTTCTACGTTTCCAAAGTCATCGGTGTGGAAAATACTGTCGACGGAAATACAAGAGCAAAGAAAAATACTACACTAAATGTCGATTTGGATTTCCTAGACCTGTTCTTTCAAATGGAAGAGTCAACAGTTTTATGTCAGCTGTGAGACATACTATCACAAGAAAATCACCTAAGAATACCTACAACCTTAAAAGAAAAGAAGAATCAAAAAATATAAATGACTACAACCCAGTCATTTTATCCATGTGGAACGCTAACATGGATATACAGTATGTTGCTGACAATTCCATTGCTGTTGCTCGATATGTAACGTCTTACATTACGAAATCAGAAAAAACAGAATTGAAGGAAATGTGGGAAGAGATTTCTCACGAGAAGACTGTCAGTAAGAAGCTGTACAGTTTCAGTTTGAAGATGTTATCGCATCGAGAAATTGGATCCTACGAATGTTCAGATAGGTTATCTTCTGCAAGTCTCTACTCGAAGTCAAGAAGAATAATTTGGGCAAGTTTAGGCCTTGCAACAATGAGAAATCGGGTACTGAAATCTGTTGGAGAAATTGAATATTTGGCTGAGAATGACCCAGAAAGTACAGATATATTGAAAACAAACATGTTGGACACATATTATCCCAAGAGAAGTCATCATCTGGAGAACATGTGTCTCTATGAAGTGTTACAGAACTACATTTATTCACGGAAAGCTGCAGAAGACATCAACAGTGGAAAATATAAAGTTGTTGGTGAAGAAGGATGTTTGGTGAAGCAAACCAAAGGAAGTTTGATAAATCACCGGAAGCTGAGTTGCGACACTACCGACAAGAAAGAATTTTACTACTTGGCTCTTTTACAGTTGTTTAAACCATGGCGTACAGAGGATGAACTACTGGGAGAATTCCAGAGCTATGAAGATTCTTTTAATGCTTGCAAAGACAGCATACAATGCAGTACATTCTCAACTTATCTGCAAATGTTAAATGAAGAAATTGAACAGGAAACTACAATTGCAGCAGAAATAGCTAGAGACAGTTCTCAGGACAGCCAAAGTTCAGGAACATACAGTCAAGATCCCCTAGGACAACCAATCGTTGAAAATGAAGCATCAATAGCCATGAATGAAGTGGAAACGGCTATGAATCAAGCTCAAGAAGAATTTATAGACTTAGAAAATTTGGAAAGACAACTGAATCAAGAGCAGCAACAAATTTATGAAGAGATCAAAAACAAAATTGATCACGGATTTCTACATATCAAAAAAGAGTGCTCATGCACATCATTTCATCCAATCAGGATGTATGTAAGCGGACAAGCTGGCACTGGAAAAAGTTTCCTAATTAAAGTCATCAGAAGCTACCTAAAGCAAAAAACGGATTCTACTTTGTCTTGTGTGGTTACTGCTCCAACTGGGTTAGCAGCATATAACA
Source organism: Triturus cristatus (assembly GCF_964204655.1). NCBI lineage: Eukaryota > Metazoa > Chordata > Amphibia > Caudata > Salamandridae > Triturus > Triturus cristatus. The sequence continues at coordinate 1,886,308 of NC_140589.1, forward strand.
TAAAAGGAATCACCTTACATCGTTTGCTAATGTTACCAGTGGAGCATGAGAACAAAATACAATTCAACAAGCTAACTGGAGAAGCATCCTTGGAAGTTTCAAGAGTATTGAAGAAGATGCAAGTTCTCATTATTGATGAGGTGAGCATGGTATCAAACTTAATGCTTGCCTTTGTGCATTTAAGAATGCAGCAAATTTTGAAGACAGACTATGACGTGTTATTTGGTGGAAAACACGTCATAGTTTTTGGGGATCTTTTGCAACTTACTCCAGTTAAAGGACAACCAGTGTTTAATACTGTGACACATGAAGACACGAAGAAGTCATTGGGAAGCATTGGAAATACAAATATTTGGTCCTTCTTTGAGTACAAGGAACTTACAACTAATATGAGGCAAGCAAACGATGAAGAATATGGAAGTATTCTGAAAGATATCAGGATTGGACTACTCACAGAAGTTGGGAAAAAAAGCATTACAGAGTCGGCTGCTACATAATTTATTTCCAAAGGAAGAAATAGTTGCAGAGAAAATATACAAGAATATTGCAGAAAACAAAAGTGTCATCTGCTTAATGCCAACTCTACGTGAATGCTCAATATTTAATGAGGAGCTTTTGAAATTGGAAAAGGAAGACATCAGGAAATTGGAAGCAGTGGACAAAATTGAGGATGGAAGAATTACTGTCACAGTAACAGGCAAACTGAAAAATAAATTGGACTCACTAGAGAAGAACATCTCCAAAACAGCAGGATTAGAAAAAAATCTATATGTTTGCATGAACTGTAGTGTGTTTTTAAGGAGAAATTTGGATGTTGAGAAAGGCTTAGTGAATGGAGCGATGGGAAGAGTTGTGGGTTTTATTAATTATCAGAAAAAAGATGGAATTGAATGTTTAAAAATAAAATTTGATCAGATAGAAGAAGTTAAAGACATTTGTCGTTGTTCAGTTCGTTTCATGCTTGTGAAAGACTTATATGTACGTAGGAAGCAGTTTCCGTTTTCACTAGCATATGCTGTAACTATCCACAAGTCTCAAGGATTGACTGTAGATTGTGCATTTGTGAACATTGGTTCAACTGTGTTCAAAGAAGGTATGGCATATGTAGCTTTGTCACGAGTCAAAACATTATCAGGTTTATTCATGATAGACTTTGATGACTCAAAAGTTAGTGCTGATACAAACTGTGTAAAGGAGTATAATAGATTAAGAAGAAGCTATGCTCCTCATTTAGGTCAGTATCCTGTGTTGGAGAAACGTGTAGTTTCTCGTAAAAGGAGAAATGAGAATATCTGTAATGAAGATATAGAGAAGAGGAAAAAAAAGAGGAGTGATGTAATTGCAAACAAAAAGAAAAAGGACAATGAAGAACAGGTTGTAGGATGTCATTTTGAAAATAGCTCTGGTGTCAACTGCTACGCTAATGTAGTGCTGAATGTTGCATTTTATCTGGAAAGTTTGCAAGAGCAGATAATAGTAAATCAGGGAAAAAGATTCTGTTCAGAGCTCAGTCTCCTTTTTCAAAAGCTGAGTAAAGATAAAACTCAAATAGAAAGTGCTACTGATATTAGAAAACTTTTAGATGTATGTTCAGGACGAACACAGTTTTCTCAAAATGAACAGCAAGATGCACACGAATTTTTGATGTATTTTCTTCAGGTAGTGGAAGAAGAAGGAGTTCCCATTGACATTTTTTTTGGTCTCTCTTATAAATGGGAACATAGTTGTGATAATTGTTATAATATATGTGGCTCTATTGTTGATAATGAAAGGTTTATTTATTTGACATTGCCAGAGAGTAAAACAGTCACTTTTGCAAAATTAGTTAAAGATGCTAATCATAGCATGAAATGTGGTGAGTGTAATTCTGACATGTTATCAACATTAATTTTAAGGGAATACGGACAGTATGTAATTTTAATGATGCAACGATGTAGAGCTGATGGATCAAAATTGGATACTTTAATAAAGAAGTTTATAGGACAGCAATTATCAATTTCAGGAAAAACTTTTGTAACTGTTGCAATAATTTTCCATGATGGACCTACTGTTACTTCTGGACATTACACAGTTTATCTAAAATGTGAAAAAGGCTGGACACTGTGTAATGATTCCCAATTGATTTTCAAACAACGTTTGCCTTTTGATTTAGCAAATTCCTATCTAATCTTCCTGAAACCTAAATTTTAGAGAGACTTGGCAAGATCTGGACAAAATAATTTTACCATTTTACTGGATTACCATTGCAATTTTGTAGAAAAAATATTTTTTAAATTATCATTTGGCCTAAAGGAAAGATAACCAATTGTAATGTGGACTTTTTTAATTTTTAATGCAATTTTGAAAAACCAATAATTTAGAGATAATCGGTAACTTCTGCACATTTTAAATTTTGGAATGCTATTGGACTGCCATTGGAAATTTTTTCAAAAATGATTTAAAAAATTACTATTTGGCCATGTGGAAAAGTAAGCAATTCTATTGTGGACTAAATAAATTATTCAAAAAATTTTCGTGAACCAAAATGTTACAGAGAATCGGTGAGATCTGGACAGATTAAACTTTAGAATTTTAATGGATTTCCCTTGGAAATTTATTCCAGGAAAAAAAAAAAAATACTATTTGGCCTAAAGGAAATAAAATCAGATGTATTTTGGAGTTATTTGAGATATAATATTGTGATTATACTTCTGAAACAAACATATCAGACGGTATTTTAAAGAAATAAGTATTGTTTTTAGATGATATTTTTTTAGAATAATATGCATTTCTGTAATGATAAGTTTAAGTGAGAAGAGATTCTGGGCTTTTTTAATACAATCTTTGAGATTGTTATTTTTTTTTGCCCGCTGTAAAATGATGAATGCAATTGCTTTCACAATTTATAGTGAAATGCAATATATTCTGAAAACAGCAAAAATAAGGCAAAAATATTTTTTGGTAAAAAATGTAAATATGTGTACTGTATTATAAAATGGTTTAAAAATATTAATACTTTTTTCTTTTTTTTCAGATTGATATAGAAAATTTTCGGAAACTACAACCATTTTAAAAACTATTTTTAAAAAAAACAAATGAATAAATATTTTTTTGAGTGAGTATGGTAAGTCAATAATAATAATTGTAGTCTCTCAAGGACCTTGTAATGTGATAAATGATTTTTAGTGTTTTTTTTTAAAAATAAAAAAAAAGGTACGCTTACCGTACGCGTACGGTAAAAAAAAAATAAAAAAAAGTTTTTAAAAACATGTAAAAAAAAGATGAAAGATAAGGTTGGCTCTTAAAAGAACCGTTGTGTTCATGCAGGGACAGAGGAAAGGAAGCATGGGAAAATCATTCAAAGCTACAAATGTGCTGATCTATTTTGTTGTTCACTAGGGAAACACTGGTCTCCCTATGACAAATTAGACCTTTACAAAATGTGCAATGAATATCAACCTTCCGAAATCGAAGGTTCATTTCCAGAGGGCCAGCAAAAGGAGATTCTCCCCCCACAGATGAAGGGCTCACCTGACCTGCAGAAGAAGGAGTAAGCTCTGCAGATGATGGTCCAGGCTGAGCTGCTGTGGATGTACTGGCTCGTCTTTCTGAAGAGTTACCTCCAAAAAGATGACCATGTGTCCTTCTGTGTACATCCTGGAGGTGTCTCTTCATGGTGTGATTCCCAAAGGAATACTTCCTGTCAGGATTACCTCTAGAAAGTACACGCTTACACAGCCTGCAAGTAACTAAGGGTGCATTCACCTTTTGCTGACCTTCAGAAAAGTAAAATAATCCCATACATAAGAGGGCTTCTGTTTCCTCGATCTCTGCCTCAAGACAGTGCTGCTAGTGCTAGCCTCACTCTCAGAAGAGCTCTGCTGTTCTGCCATCGTATCCCAAAGACAAACCAGCTCCTTCTCCCAAGGGATCACAAGCAGAAATGAGGGGAATGGGTGTGGTGTAGGAGAGTTCTAGAACTGAAAGTAGTTTCAACCAATCAAAAGTTGTGTTTCATGATCACATGACCTACCGTACGCTTACGGTACGCTTACGGTGCGCTTACGGTAAAAAGTACGCATGCGCGTAAAAAAGACACGCGCTTCCGCGCATGCGCATAACAGTCACTCCCCGGCACTTCCGCGTAACGTGCGCGTGTGGCGTAAGCGCGCACGCGTCCCACGCGCAGTACGCGCGGCTACGCAAAGTACGTAACTATACGCAAGCAGCGTAGATAGATTACGGACGTTGCGTAAACCGTACGCTTACCGTGAGCTTACGGTACGCGTACTATAAAAAAAAAAAAAAAAAAAAAAATCTGGAAATAAATTTTACATGTTTATTTTAAAAAATATATATAAAAAAATATTTAAGGATTTTAAAAATTTAAGCATAGTCTTTATAAAAGGTAAGAAAATTAAATTAAAAATATGTTTGAAAAAAATGAAGAATAAAAAAAAAAAATAGCATTTAAAAAACCTTGCAAATTCACTGAAAAAACCATGGGTTTCACACACGTTATAGTTAGGAATTAGCATTTAAAAAACCTTGCAAATTCACTGAAAAAACCATGGGTTTCACACACGTTATAGTTAGGAATTAGCATTTAAAAAACCTTAGAAATTCACTGAAAAAACCATAGGTTTCACACACGTTATAGTTAGGAATTAGCATTTAAAAAACCTTAGAAATTCAGTGAAAAAACCATAGGTTTCACACATGTTATAGTTAGCAGGACATTTCACTCGTAAAAAACCAATGAAATTGCCCCGTTATAGTTAGTTCAGCTAACTATAACTCGCGCGCCCGCAATGCACTGCTGATGACGTCACATATTACATCACTCATGACATGGTCAGTGACATCACTCATGACATCACTGATGACATCTCAAATGACATCACTGATGACATCACTGATGACATCATCCTTGTGATAGAGTGGCAGACCTCCTCTCACCTTAATATAAGCTTTGATACACACATTCAAAAATAGAGACTAAAAATTTCAAAACAATGGACATACCAATACCAGTTACAACAACCTCTTCAGTAATTCTAAGATCCACATACACATCCACTCATTCACCAACAGTCCTATACAGTCACTCATACATGTACTCACTCATCATATGTACTCATACACCTATACATCCTGTTACATAATGCCACTCATCCATAGAGTTACTCACACACATAGTCACTCATGCTAATAAAGTATCAAACATACATTCACCTGCATATACAGTTATACACACACCACCACACTTACTTCTACGGAAACTTACACATACTTAGTCTTTTAAACAATCACTTATAGAAACACATACTTATTCATACAGGAACTCTTTCAATCTCTCCCTCTCACATATACTCACATATATACACCAATAGTCACATATACTAGTTTAAAACATATGTAGTTACTCCTGAAGACACTATTGAGACAGTCATTCACTCACTAACACACCCATACACACACTCATCCACCCATACAGTCCTGCACACATGCTGTCTTCAACACATACAAACAGTGAGTCACTCATTCATGCACCTATGCACTACGTAATACCCCCCACCGAACCATACAGACACTCAGACTGATACATAAAAAAACAACTAATAACCTATATAGACACCCATGTAGCTACTCACCAACCCATGCAGCCACTTATACACAAAGTGAGAGATACACTTAATCAGTCAGTTACACAATCAATTTTTCAAAAACAAATCATCCATTTAGACACTTATATACCCATTTATTCTTCCATCGACCTTGAGATATACATATATAAAACATATTTAATTTTCAGAAAAACACACATTTACTGGATGATGTCATCAGTGATGTCATCAGTGATGTCATTTGAGATGTCATCAGTGATGTCATGAGTGATGTCACTGACCATGTCATGAGTGATGTAATATGTGACGTCATCAGCAGTGCATTGCGGGCGCGCGAGTTATAGTTAGCTGAACTAACTATAACGGGGCAATTTCATTGGTTTTTTACGAGTGAAATGTCCTGCTAACTATAACATGTGTGAAACCTATGGTTTTTTCACTGAATTTCTAAGGTTTTTTAAATGCTAATTCCTAACTATAACGTGTGTGAAACCTATGGTTTTTTCAGTGAATATACACACACACATATATATATATACACACACACACATATATATATACACACACACATATATATATACACACACACATATATATATATATATATACACACACATATATATATATATATACACACACATATATATATATATACACACACATATATATATATATATACACACACATATATATATATTCACTGAAAAAACCATAGGTTTCACACATGTTATAGTTAGCTGGAAATTTTACTGATAAAAAACCAATGAAATTCCCCCGTTATAGTTACTGTAGGCAACTATAACTCACGCGACCGCAATCCTCTGCTGATGCTAATACTGTATTTAGACACTTATTTGCCCATGTCTTCTTCCATTAAATTTTAGCTATACATATATTACAAATATTTTTTTTTCATAAAGACACATATGTCATCAGCAGAGGATTACGGTCGCGTGAGTTATAGTTGCCTACAGTAACTATAACGGGGGAATTTCATTGGTTTTTTATCAGTAAAATTTCCAGCTAACTATAACATGTGTGAAACCTATGGTTTTTTCAGTGAATTTGCAAGGTTTTTTAAATGCTAATTCCTAACTATAACGTGTGTGAAACCTATGGTTTTTTCAGTGAATTTGTACGGTTTTTTAAATGCTAAGTTACTTTACGCCATTCATGGTGTGCGCGCCCACTTTACGCAGTTAGTGCCGTGCACGCATGGTGGGCACGCGGTGCGCTACGCACACCGCGTGCCCACGTTACGCTAGATGGGCCATGTACGCACGATGCGCTTCGCGCACCGTGCGCACATGGAGGACACATTATGCGCTTCCTTGTGATAGGTAATCTTTTGAAATTTTGTAATTTGTATGGTTTTTTAAATGCAAATTTTTTTTATGTCATTTTTTGTAAGCCTTTTTTTAATAATTTATGTACTATATCCTGCATTATGGAAAGGTTTTTTTTTGCATTTTTTCCGTGCGCGTACGGTAAGCTGACGCTACGCGCTTGTAGAATACGCGTACGGTAAGCTGACGCTACGCGCTCTGGACGTAATTAGTGCAGCGTGCCTACGTGATACGTGCGTGCCGTACGCGTATACCCGGAAGCAACGTCGCGGTTACGCAGGGGCGTGTAATGCGCATGCGCGATACGTGATACGTACGTGCCGTACGCGTACACCCGGAAGCAACGTCGCGGTTACGCAGGGGCGTGTAATGCGCATGCGCGAAAGTGACGTAAGCGCTGCGTAAGCGCACCGTAAGCGTCACGTGCGCGCACGGTAGGTCATGTGACTTCCAAAGAACACTTTTTATTGGTTGAAATTACTTTCACTTCCAGAAACTTCCCACACCACACCCATTCCCCTCATTACTGCTTGAAAGAACACTTTTCATTGGTTGAAACTACTCTCAGTTCCAGATTCTTCCCACACCACACCCATTCCCCTCATTTCTGCTTGTGATTCTCTAGGAGCAGGAGCTGGATTGACATTGGGATACAATGGCAGAACAGCAGGGCTCTTCTGAGAGTGAGGCCAGCAGCACCACCATGATCCAGAGAAGGAGGAAACAAAAGACTTCTTTTGTATGGGAGTATTTCACTTTTCCAGAGGGGGAGAAAAAGGTGAATGCTCAATTGGTCACTTGCATACTTTGTGATCGTGTTTTATCAAGAGGAAATCCAAGGAAGAAATATTCCTTTGGAAATCACTCTATGATGAGACACCTTCAGGACAAACACCCAAGGACCTTTGCTCAACATACTGGAGAAAACTCTTCAGTAAGTCACCAGAGCCCAGCCTCAGATGCTCAGCCGAGTACATCATCGGCAGCTCAGCTGAGCCCTTCCTCTGTTGTTGGAGCATCACCTTCTTCTTTTCCTTTGGACATCAACCCTCGATTTGCGAGTGTTGAAATGAGGTGTACAAAATGTGGTGGTCTTATTGTTTTTGGGGAGGTCAGTCTTCCCCTTATTAACAATAAGATAGACCAGCATGTTTGTAGACGCTCATAATACTCCCATTCTTTCTTTCCTCCATCCCTGTATGAACCCAACGGCTCTTATAAGAGCCAACCTTACCTCACAATTTTTTTTATTTTTTTTTAAGCTTTCCTTTTTGTAAATTTTTTTTTGCCGTGCGCGCACGGTACGCGTAATTCCACAAATTTCGCGGAATTCCGCAGGTCACCGTGCGCGTACGCTACGCGCAAACGGCGATTTTTCGAAAAAAAAAATAAATTTCATTTTTGCCCTTGAGGGTCCTTCTGGGACCCCCTGACCAAGGCTAGGGGGTCAGGAACTGTCGAGCCTGCCCCCTTTTCACATTATCCACCTTTTTTATTCACCCCCCTGACAGTGCGAGAGAGAAAATGGCGGCCGCCGCTTCCTGGTTTCGACCGATTCGAATGTTTACTATGATCTAACAGCCAATCAGAATCGCGCTCGCGCACGGCACCGTACGCGTACCGTAAGCTTACCGTAAGCGCACCGTAAGCGCACCGTAAGCTGCCACAGATATATATATTGATTTAAAGGCTATTTTCTCAGGATCTACTGAACAGATTTACACCAAACCTACAAAAGGCACTTCCTTGACCTGAGGACTACCTCTCTGCCAAATTTTGAGTAATTCTGTTCAGCCGTTCGGGCTCTAGCTCGTTCTAAAGGTCCTATGGAAAAATGCATGGGAAAAACGCGTTTTGGGACCCCCCTTTTATCTCAGCCCCCGCTTGACAAATCCCCCCGAGACTTTCAGGGTAGGAGCGGAGCATAGCGCCCCACCTATTTTGAGAAATTCGCGAGGATTCGTCGACCGGCGCCAAAGTTATTCAAAATAGAATGTTGAGGTTTTCCTATGGAAACGTGGTCCTAACCATAACTACCTACTGGCGACCGCCAGTAGGTAATATATATATATATATATATTCACTTAAAAAACCATAGGTTTCACACACGTTATAGTTAGGAATTAGCATTTAAAAAACCTTGCAAATTCACTGAAAAAACCATAGGTTTCACACACGTTATAGTTAGGAATTAGCATTTAAAAAACCTTGCAAATTCACTGAAAAAACCATAGGTTTCACACAGTTATAGTTAGCTGGACATTTCACTCGTACAAAACCATTGAAATTACCCCGTTATAGTTAGTTCAGCTAACTATAACTCGCGCGACCGCAATCCACTGCTGATGACGTCACATATTACATCACTGTATTCACTAAGATACTGTTAATAAGTCAGTTATACAATTAATTTTACAAAAAAAACCATCCATTTAGACACTTATTTACCCATTTATTCTTCCATTAACCTTTAGAAATACATATATAAAAAATATTTATTTTTCAGAAAGACACATATTCACTGGATGATGTCATCAGTGATGTCATCAGTGATGTCATTTGAGATGTCATCAGTGATGTCATGAGTGATGTCACTGACCATGTCATGAGTGATGTAATATGTGACGTCATCAGCAGTGGATTGCAGTCACGCGAGTTATAGTTAGCTGAACTAACTATAACGGGGGAATTTCAATGGTTTTGTACGAGTGAAATGTCCAGCTAACTATAACATGTGTGAAACCTATGGTTTTTTCAGTGAATTTGCAAGGTTTTTTAAATGCTAATTCCTAACTATAACGTGTGTGAAACCTATGTTTTTTTCAGTATATTTGCAAGGTTTTTTAAATGCTAATTCCTAACTATAACGTGTGTGAAACCTATGTTTTTTTCGGTGAATATATATATATATATATATATATTCACTGAAAAAAACATAGGTTTCAGTAGTGTTATAGTTAGCTGGACTTTTCACTTGTACAAAACCATTGAAATTCCCCCGTTATAGTTAGTTCAGCTAACTATAACTCGCGCGCCCGCAATGCACTGCTGATGACGTCACATATTACATCACTCATGACATGGTCAGTGACATCACTCATGACATCACTGATGACATCTCAAATGACATCACTGATGACATCACTGATGACATCATCCAGTGAATGTGTGTTTTTCTGAAAATTAAATATGTTTTATATATGTATATCTCAAGGTCGATGGAAGAATAAATGGGTATATAAGTGTCTAAATGGATGATTTGTTTTTGAAAAATTGATTGTGTAACTGACTGATTAAGTGTATCATAGTGAATACATGGCTTAGTGAGTAATGTTTAAATATGTAAATATCTGTATCAGTCTCTCACTTTGTGTATAAGTGGCTGCATGGGTTGGTGAGTAGCTACATGGGTGTCTATATAGGTTATTAGTTGGTTTTTTGAGTATCAGTCTGAGTGTCTGCATGGTTCGGTGGGGGGTATTACGTAGTGCATAGGTGCATGAATGAGTGACTCACTGTTTGTATGTGTTGAACACAGCATGTGTGCAGGACTGTATGGGTGGATGAGTGTGTGTGTGGGTGTGTTAGTGAGTGAATGACTGTCTCAATAGTGTCTTTATGAGTAACTACATATGTTTTAAACTAGTATATGTGACTATTGGTGTATATATGTGAGTATATGTGAGAGTGAGAGATTGAAAAAGTTCCTGTATGAATAAGTATGTGTTTCTATAAGTGATTGTTTAAAAGACTAAGTATGTGTAAGTTTCCGTAGAAGTAAGTATGGTGGTGTGTGTATAACTGTATATGCAAGTAAATGTATGTTTGATTCTTTATTAGCATGAGTGACTATGTGTGTGAGTAACTCTATGGATGAGTGGCATTGTGTAACAGGATGTATAGGTGTATGAGTACATATGATGAGTGAGTACATGTATGAGTGACTGTATAGGACTGTTGGTGAATGAGTGGATGTGTATGTGGATCTTAGAATTACTGAAGAGGTTGTTGTAACTGGTATTGGTATGTCCATTGTTTTGAATATTTTAGTCTCTATTTTTGAATGTGTGTATCAAAGGTTATATTAGGGTGAGAGGAGGTCTGCCACTCTATCACAAGGATGATGTCATCAGTGATGTCATCAGTGATGTCATTTGAGATGTCATCAGTGATGTCATGAGTGATGTCACTGACCATGTCATGAGTGATGTAATATGTGACGTCATCAGCAGTGCATTGCGGGCGCGCGAGTTATAGTTAGCTGAACTAACTATAACGGGGGAATTTCAATGGTTTTGTACAAGTGAAAAGTCCAGCTAACTATAACACCCCTGAAACCTATGTTTTTTTCAGTGAATTTCTGAGGTTTTTTAAATGCTAATTCCTAACTATAACGTGCCTGAAACCTATGTTTTTTTCTGTGAATTTCAAAGGTTTTTTAAATGCTAATTTCTAACTATGCCTACAGAGATAGGACATGTGAAGAAAGAAGAAAAAATGCACAGAAAGAAACAAAAGAAGTGCAGAAAGAAGCAACAGACGTCCTCAAATACGAAGATAAGTGCAGGAAGAAGGATAACGTGCAGAAAGAACAAAAAGAAGAGCAGAAAGAAGCCTTGTTGCAAAATCATCCTGTACCCTCAACTTTTTCAGACGGATACTGGTGGTAACTGAGTCTGACTAACCAGTCCTAGAGCCAGTGCTATGTTAAAAGACACTTAGAATACAGTGAAAACACCTACATACACTAGGGAACATTATGCGTTGGGGTCCCCCTGTGATTAGCATGACCTCCTCTGTAAGCCCCTAGTGTATAATAGGGCATGGGGATTAAAACTACCTCTTAAAACAGGCCACAGGGCGTTTTTGCACACGTTAACTCAGGCCCCGTCCCCTCCCTTCACCACTGTGTAAACACGCCCTGTGTCCATTTTTAGTTGGGAGATTAAGTTCATTTGAATCCTGAGGGTCCCTAGGGTCCAACTAGCCCACTAGGTACCTCCAGTAAGTGCCACAGAGCTGCGTTGCAGAGAGGTGTAAAAAGTGGCACGGCCTGGACCACCTCTCTGCAATGCAGCTCAGTGGCGCTTACTGGAAGCACTTGGTGGGCTAGTTAGCCCCCAGGGGCCCTCAGTATTGAAGGGAAATTATATCCCCAATTTAAAACGTGCCATAGTGCGTGTTTGCACACGTCACCTCAGGCCCCGTCCCCTCCCTTCACCACTGTGTAAACGCGCCCTGTGGCTGTTCTGAGTTGAGAGATTAAGTCCCCTTGAATCTTAAGGGTCCCTAGGGTCAAACTAGACCACTAGGTACCTCCAGTAAGCGCCACAGAGCTGCGTTGCAGAGAGGTGTAAAAAGGGGCTTGGCCTCAGAACACCTGGCTGCAGCGCAGCTCCCTGGCGCATACTGGAGATGCCTGTTGGGGGCGCGTTTGCAGAGTGCTGCACGGAGGGGGCATGGCCTCCGGCACGATGCCAGTCTTTTATTTATTTTAGTTTTTTAAGAAGGGGGGCTGTTTGGTTCCCCTTCTTATTCTAATTTATTGGCCCTGATGACCCCATCCCCCAGGGCCGGTCTCCTAATTTTATTTTTTTGACCCCAATCCCCAGGGCCGGCCACTGTTTTTTATTATTTCTAAAAAATATATATTTATAGACACACCTAGGACATGCTGGACAAACCGTACGTACCTATCACCATCACGATTTGCGTGATATTCATTAAAAGGCGACTATGCATGCAATGAATCCACGTGGAATGTATTTACACCACTAGTGAAGCTCTGACATGTCTGATGCCCTACCGTGCCTAATCCTGGTAGACACCCTTGTCGTTTATTTATACAAACATGGGTAGCTATTGACGGGCACATTTAATACACATTCACACCAAGCCATTCAAAGGGGATTCGACAAAAATTCGACCAAAACTATGCAAGAAACCCCCCTCACGGTTAATAAAACACACATCCACTGCCGGATGTGTAATACTTTTTATTTTACTCTCTGGAAAGGGGACGAACATCACTTGAGAGTCACAGCGTGCTCCTGACAGAGCCCAATGCTGTGTTACACCCACCATTGCCTGCCGAGTGCCACACACCTCTGTGTTGTATTCCACTAGCTAGTGCATATGCTATGACACTCTCTAGCCCATGTGCACTGTAACACCACCCCGTGAATATGTCATGCCACACTTGTCTTCACACGGGTTATATTGCCCCATCTAACGTGCCTTTCTCGATGCCTATGTTATAACGCACAGTGCTATGCCATACATATTACAATCTGGGATCCATATCTTTGTCACAGTGCATATGCAACGTTACACTCCCCAGCACATATTTTATATTACAACTTTAGAGACTAGTTAGGTTACACAACACTGCCCTGTGCATATTACACTCCAAGGCGCATATCGCATAGCACGCGCTAGTGCCTGTGCTATCTCGCGCTCTCCAATGAATCTGTCATTGCGCACAATGTATTGCATATTATATTTCACGCCCGGTTCATCTTATATCACACTTTTTGGTGCATAGTTTATACCATACACTATATCTAGTTTTCATTTTCAATCGTGCTCTCAGGACTATGTTCTATATAACACTGTGTTCACCTACCCTTTTCACGGGCATTACATTTTGCGATAGGGGGTGGAGGGTCAGGGGGTGTTTCTGCCAAGTGAGCCCGGAGTCACAGTCACAAACGTCCTCTTCTTCCTGAATAAAAGTGAGATTATGCTGCATACTTGTTCATATTTTAAGTAGTTCGCACAGACACAATGTTTTAAAAACAATAAAGTTCCTAATACCCGCCTTCTCTGAACAGTTAGCTTGCTGCCCCATCCCCTTCCTCCCTATCCTCTGTTGTGTGAATCCATGGACTAGCCTCCTCCCTCCTGCCATGCATGGTCTGATGTGCTGCCACTGCCCTCAATTTAGTATGATGTACCAGTCCACTCCTCCTGCCCTCCATTGCCCAATTCTATGCCCCATCATTGACCTCCTGCTTAAACTCTGTGCTTAGCTTGCTGCCCCTATTCTCCTTCCCCCTGCCCTCCGATGTCTTTGTGCATGCCCCTGCTCCATCCTTTTAGCCCACCATGTCCCATGGACATGCCACTCCTATCTACTCTGAGTGTTCTGTTGAGCTGCCAATCCCCTCCCACCTGCCTAGCATTGTCAGATGACTGTAACCTGTCCCTGCCACCTCTACCCTGCCTGTCCACATGCCATGCCCCTATCCTCTTCCTCCTGTCCTACATGGTCCATTGTACTGCCACACCCTTCTGCCCTCCCTGGTCTGTTGTGCTGCAACTGCTCCTCCTGCCTGCCCCGTGTGGTCTGTTGTGAGGTCCCTTCCCCTGAACTTTCTTGTCTGTGCACAGGTCCTGACCCTCCCTTCTATCCTCCATCGTCCTTTGTGCATGCCCCTCCACCCTCCTTCTTGCCCATCATAGCCATTGTGCTGCCACTAACCCTCCCACTTGCCATGCATGGTCTTCTGTGCTGCCATGGCCCCTCCCACCTTCCCTGTGTGGTCAGTTAGCTGCCCCTGACCCCCTCCCACCTTCCCTCCATGGTCTGTGTGTATGCCATCACAGTCTCACTGTTGCTCTTCATGGTGTGTCTTGCTTCTAGTGCCCATCCTGCCTGACCTCCATGGCTATCTTGCTGCTCCTGCCCTGCCCCCTTGCCCCCAGCCCTACTCCCTCCCCCCTGGCTTGTCTGTTCCATTGTAATGCCCCTGATCCGTCCCTCCTGCCCTTTATGGTCTGTTATGCTGCAGCTTTCTCTCCTGTCTGTCCATTATGGTCAGCTAGCTACCATTGCCTCTTGCCCCTCTGTTCTCTGTTGTCCATGTGCATGGTCCTGTCCCCTCCCTCTTGCTTTCTATGGATTGTTGTGCTGCACTCCAGTCCTGCATGCCCTGTGTGGTGTATTGTGCTGCTGCAAACCCTGATGCCTGCCCTGCAGGGTCAGTTTGGTGCACCTCTCCATGTCCCTCCTGTCCTCTGTTATCCAAGTCCATGTCCCTATCCCATTTCCTTCCATGATCCAATGTACCATACTTGCGAACATTTTGAACTTGGTAAGAGGGAGATTTTGAAAAAAAACTGGGGTATTGATTTTCCCCTTTGAGTTACATTGAAAAAGAGGATATTGTAGACAGGAGACAGATCAAATAAAGCCCATTTGAGCTTAAAAACATTGGACGTTTCCTGGCTGAATCGGGTCTGTTGGCATGTATGGTTGTACTACCATTGCCTCTTCCTTCTGCCCATAATGGTCTATTACATTGCCACAGCCTTGAAGGAGGGTAGATTTTGTATCACAGGGGGCCCCTGGCCCGTTCTGTCCACACCTGAAGTATGAGACCCTTGTCCTTGCCCTGCCAGCTGCATTTGTAGGCCGTATTAAATTGACCAGCGGGTCCTGTGTTGCTATATAATTATCCTGAGACATCCTTACCCCTCAGCCAGCATAAAACCCCTGTGTAGGCCCTTCTGTTCAATATGTAGGCCTCTTTGTTAAATTGACCATAGCTCTGCAATTTTAGTGTATAGCAGTCTGAAGGCAGGTCTGCGAGGCCTTCTGATCCAAACTAGTAGCCCCCACCCTACCCGAGTGCTCCGTGCTCGGTATCAAAGTTCAACATCCCCCTGAAGCTGTCGACATACAGTAGGCTGCATCCTGGACTGGTACTTGCTTCCTGGGCAGGTTTCCCGCTTTTAAGGAAGTGGCAACCGCAGAGCGTCAAGTTAGGAGAACTGAGGAGATTTTATACATGAATATATTGAATTCCCGTACAATACCCATTATTTTCTGCTTGCTCTATGGAACTTACGATAAGCGATTGGCCTGAGAGACTGACCTTTTCACCCAGTCCATTGTCAGCATTAAGTGGGTAAATGAAGAAATGTCTGGTAAAATCTGCAGACGAAGCTTTTGGGTAGCATACGTAGGTAGATGTAGCGTGCAAAGGAGCCCACAAAATGATATAAAAAGGGAGCACCCACAGATATCGACGGACTACCTCGCCGTCTGTATGTAGGTTAACAGGCAGTGCAGGTTTTCCCCAAGAGCTGGGAGCTCTTGTCTTCCTTTGCTTAAAATGTCTTGCTCTGCTTTGCTTGAAGTATCTTATTCTATTTTACCTATATGAAATGTCATGTTATGTTTAACCATTGTTCTCTTTACTTTTGCATTTAAAAGATTTTGTATTGTAATTGCAGGAATGCTTGCTCTAAGAGTAAACGTGAGTGTTCCTAGGTAACATTTTCCTTGGTGTAACTTGTTTCTCATGATGCATTTATAGATGTGTTTTCTCTCTCTCTCTGTCAGTACATTAATTGAGATACAGAGAATATTATGACAGCTGTATGATTATCTGGATTCTGTATTTTGTACTTTATGTCTCTATTCTGCGGTTTCTTTGAAGTTGCATCTTCTCATTAAACTGCCATTGTATTCTGCCTCCAATTCCATGTCTCATATGTCTGTTTTCTTCATTTTTGGAGCAAGCGTTCCTAGGCACCCCGGCTCAAATTAAGGTGCCCCTTTTGTCCCTGACTCACTCTCCTGCTCAGTTCTGTGGTGGCTCCCGGGGATCTGGGGACCGCCCCTAGCTTCCTTGACCCGTAATAGATCTTCCCTCCAACAGCCTCTCTTGCAAGTCCTGTATTGTTGGTTTGTTGCCCCTGCCCCCCTTTCCACTGCCCTCCATAGTCTGTTGTGCTTCCACGGCCCTTCCTGCCTGCTCAGTGTGGTTAAATTGTTGCCTTTGCACCCTCCTACCTGCCTTCAATTTTCAGAGTCCGTGCCCCTGGCCTCTGCCTCTCAACAGTATCCTAATGAACAACTAGATTGCTAACATTCTATATTTATTACAAAAGTGTGGAACGCCTGACATCATCTTGATGTAATCAAAACTGTAATACCTAGAGCATTTCCTTTAGAAATTACATATATGAGAGGGTCTTATTGGCATCAAAATTATGGTTAGTGCTCTAAAAGACTAAAATAAGGACATATTTTCTGAGTGTTCAAATAGCGACAAAGCACTTTTAAATTATATGTTATCTTTATGTTTTTTTATCCAGTTGACCACTTGATTAAATGTTGCACTTAGGGGAGAGGATGTGGTGTTACTTCCAGAACTGCAGACTTTGCAACTGGGGAACCAGGTTGAAGTTTCTGCTTCAGCTCGACATTCTGTGATTCTGGTCAAATCACTTAGTCTCCCCATGTCTACAACCAAAATGAATTTGTTCTTGTGTGATGTAACCAATGCTCATGTAAAGCACTCCAATACCTGACAAGTCTGCACTATATAGCACTGCAAAAACACAAAATAATAAGTGTTTTGCAAACTTCTGTCATTGGGCTATATTTGGGCTACATCTGGGTGATTTTGGGCTACATTTGGGCTCTTTTGTCTCCGGTGGCCATCTTGGGAGATTTATTTGTTATGAAGTTTCCTAATTTCCTCATGTACTGCAGTCTCCTCAGTAGGAAATGCTTTCAGTTTTTTACTTTGATTCCATCATGAAGGTATTCAGATATGTCACACATTTGCCATAAATTCTGAATGTTAGCACTCTAGTTGCTCATTAGATCAATGTAGTAAAACTACTGCACCATGGAAGTCTGCTCCTGGTATTAAAAGTGCATGTTTCAGTCTGCATGTCAGAATTTTTTAATGAAATAGAAGAGGATTTGAGAAGTCACTCAAAATGTGCCCTCATTTTCTTTCTTCAGCATTAATCATAATTTCTATGGCAAAATGAACCTCCTCATTGTGTTCCTTTTTAAATTAAATGTTTTAAGTGTTACCAGTTTATTCCAATCAAGATGGCTTCAGGTGTGCCATACTTTTGTCATAATGAAGACAGTAAGCGCTCTAGTTGTTTTTAAGAACATTCTGGGACATTCTGTCATTGGGCTATACTTGGGCTACATCTGGGTGATATTTGGGCTACATTTGGGCTCTTTTGTCTCTGGTGGCCATCTTGGGAGACTTATTTGTTATGAAGTTTCCTAATTTCCTCATTTACTGCAGTCTCTTCAGTAGGAAATACTTTCAGTTTTTTACTTTGATTCCATCAAGAAGGCATTCAGATGTGTCACACATTTGCCATAAATTCAGAATGTTAGCACTCTTTTTGCTCATTAGATCACTGTAGTAAAGCTACTGCTCACCAGGGAAAACTGCTGCTGGTATTGAAAGTGCATGTTTCAGTCTGCATGTCAGAATTTTTTAATGAAATAGAAGAGGATTTGAGAAGTCACTCAAAATGTGCCCTAATTTTTCTTTCTGCAGCACTAATCATACTTTTTATGGAAAAATGAACCCCCTCATTTTGTTCCTTTTTAAATTAAATGTTTTAAGAGTTACCACTTTAATCCAAGCAAGATGGCTTCAGGTGTGCCATACGTTTATCATAAGTAGGACTGTTAGCGCTCTAGTAGTTCTTTGGAACACTCTGGGAAGCTGCAGTAGAACACAAAGGAATCAACTGACAGTCTCTGCCCTTGTTGGATGTACATGTTTTACTGAGAATGTCAGACTTCATTCTCACATGACTGAGAAAGATAATGTGAATTTACAGAAAATAAGCTCTCAGTTTAGCCTATAGATCACCTTCCAAACCTCTGTGGTAAAAGCATGAGAAAATATTTTTCTCTCAATCATGATATCCCAGCAGAAGGCTTTTTCACATGGTGAAATCACCTTAGAACATACCACAATTCCTAAAATGAGTATGGTACCATCAACAAATGATTTATAATGTAACTAAAGTCTTAAAACCTTCTATTAACTGCAATGCTTTTTAATGAGGTGCTATCATGTATATTGGTCCCAAGATGGCTGCCAACACTTCTTGGATGAAGTGCTGACAGCCAATCAGATCTCAGGATGAGATGTGTGGTTAGGCTCCGTCCACATATATATATGCTTTTAAATGCGATTTTCTCAGGAAATACTGAACAGATTTACACCAGACCTGCAAAAGGCACTTCCTTGACCTTATGGCTACCTCTCTGCCAAATTTCAAGTAATTCTGTTCAGCCGTTCGGGCTGTAGCTGTGTCTAAAGGTCCTATGGAAAAATGCATGGGGAAAACGCGTTTTGGGACCCCCCTTTTATCTCGGCCCCTGCTTGACGAATCCCCCCGAGACTTTCAGGGTAGGAGCGGAGCGTAGCGCCCCACCTATTTTGAAAATTTCGCGAGGATTCGTCGACCGGCGCCAAAGTTATTCCAAATAGAATGTTGCGGATTTCCTATGGAAACAGGGTCCTAACTATAACTACCTACTGGCGACCGCCAGTAGGTAATATATATATATATATTCACTGAAAAAACCATAGGTTTCAGGGGTGTTATAGTTAGCTGGACTTTTCACTTGTACAAAACCATTGAAATTCCCCCGTTATAGTTAGTTCAGCTAACTATAACTCGCGCGCCCGCAATGCACTGCTGATGACGTCACATATTACATCACTCATGACATGGTCAGTGACATCACTCATGACATCACTGATGACATCTCAAATGACATCACTGATGACATCACTGATGACATCATCCAGTGAATGTGTGTTTTTCTGAAAATTAAATATGTTTTATATATGTATATCTCAAGGTCGATGGAAGAATAAATGGGTATATAAGTGTCTAAATGGATGATTTGTTTTTGAAAAATTGATTGTGTAACTGACTGATTAAGTGTATCATAGTGAATACATGGCTTAGTGAGTAATGTTTAAATATGTAAATATCTGTATCAGTCTCTCACTTTGTGTATAAGTGGCTGCATGGGTTGGTGAGTAGCTACATGGGTGTCTATATAGGTTATTAGTTGGTTTTTTGAGTATCAGTCTGAGTGTCTGCATGGTTCGGTGGGGGGTATTACGTAGTGCATAGGTGCATGAATGAGTGACTCACTGTTTGTATGGGTTGAACACAGCATGTGTGCAGGACTGTATGGGTGGATGAGTGTGTGTATGGGTGTGTTAGTGAGTGAATGACTGTCTCAATAGTGTCTTTATGAGTAACTACATATGTTTTAAACTAGTATATGTGACTATTGGTGTATATATGTGAGTATATGTGAGAGTGAGAGATTGAAAGAGTTCCTGTATGAATAAGTATGTGTTTCTATAAGTGATTGTTTAAAAGACTAAGTATGTGTAAGTTTCCGTAGAAGTAAGTATGGTGGTGTGTGTATAACTGTATATGCAAGTAAATGTATGTTTGATTCTTTATTAGCATGAGTGACTATGTGTGTGAGTAACTCTATGGATGAGTGGCATTGTGTAACAGGATGTATAGGTGTATGAGTACATATGATGAGTGAGTACATGTATGAGTGACTGTATAGGACTGTTGGTGAATGAGTGGATGTGTATGTGGATCTTAGAATTACTGAAGAGGTTGTTGTAACTGGTATTGGTATGTCCATTGTTTTGAAAATTTTAGTCTCTATTTTTGAATGTGTGTATCAAAGGTTATATTAGGGTCAGAGGAGGTCTGCCACTCTATCACAAGGATGATGTCATCAGTGATGTCATCAGTGATGTCATTTGAGATGTCATCAGTGATGTCATGAGTGATGTCACTGACCATGTCATGAGTGATGTAATATGTGACGTCATCAGCAGTGCATTGCGGGCGCGCGAGTTATAGTTAGCTGAACTAACTATAACGGGGGAATTTCAATGGTTTTGTACAAGTGAAAAGTCCAGCTAACTATAACACCCCTGAAACCTATGGTTTTTTCAGTGAATTTCTGAGGTTTTTTAAATGCTAATTCCTAACTATAACGTGCCTGAAACCTATGTTTTTTTCTGTGAATTTCAAAGGTTTTTTAAATGCTAATTTCTAACTATGCCTACAGAGATAGGACATGTGAAGAAAGAAGAAAAAATGCACAGAAAGAAACAAAAGAAGTGCAGAAAGAAGCAACAGAAGTCCTCAAATACGAAGATAAGTGCAGGAAGAAGGATAACGTGCAGAAAGAACAAAAAGTAGAGCAGAAAGAAGCCTTGTTGCAAAATCATCCTGTACCCTCAACTTTTTCAGACGGATACTGGTGGTAACTGAGTCTGACTAACCAGTCCTAGAGCCAGTGCTATGTTAAAAGACACTTAGAATACAGTGAAAACACCTACATACACTAGGGAACATTATGCGTTGGGGTCCCCCTGTGATTAGCATGACCTCCTCTGTAAGCCCCTAGTATATAATAGGGCATGGGGATTAAAACTACCTCTTAAAACAGGCCACAGGGCGTTTTTGCACACGTTAACTCAGGCCCCGTCCCCTCCATTCACCACTGTGTAAACACGCCCTGTGTCCATTTTTAGTTGGGAGATTAAGTTCATTTGAATCCTGAGGGTCCCTAGGGTCCAACTAGCCCACTAGGTACCTCCAGTAAGTGCCACAGAGCTGCGTTGCAGAGAGGTGTAAAAAGTGGCACGGCCTGGACCACCTCTCTGCAATGCAACTCAGTGGCGCTTACTGGAAGCACTTGGTGGGCTAGTTAGCCCCCAGGGGCCCTCAGTATTGAAGGGAAATTATATCCCCAATTTAAAACGTGCCATAGTGCGTGTTTGCACACGTCACCTCAGGCCCCGTCCCCTCCCTTCACCACTGTGTAAACGCGCCCTGTGGCTGTTCTAAGTTGAGAGATTAAGTCCCCTTGAATTCTAAGGGTCCCTAGGGTCAAACTAGACCACTAGGTACCTCCAGTAAGCGCCACAGAGCTGCGTTGCAGAGAGGTGTAAAAAGGGGCTTGGCCTCAGAACACCTGGCTGCAGCGCAGCTCCCTGGCGCATACTGGAGATGCCTGTTGGGGGCGCGTTTGCAGAGTGCTGCACGGAGGGGGCATGGCCTCCGGCACGATGCCAGTCTTTTATTTATTTTAGTTTTTTAAGAAGGGGGGCTGTTTGGTTCCCCTTCTTATTCTAATTTATTGGCCCTGATGACCCCATCCCCCAGGGCCAGTCTCCTAATTATATTTTTTTGACCCCGATCCCCAGGGCCGGCCACTGTTTTTTATTATTTTTAAAAAATATATATTCATAGACACACCTAGGACATGCTGGACAAACCGTACGTACCTATCACCATGACGATTTGCGTGATATTCATTAAAAGCCGACTATGCATGCAATGAATCCACGTGGAATGTATTTACACCACTAGTGAAGCTCTGACATGTCTGATGCCCTACCGTGCCTAATCCTGGTAGACACCCTTGTCGTTTATTTATACAAACATGGGTAGCTATTGACGGGCACATTTAATACACATGCACACCAAGCCATTCAAAGGGGATTCGACAAAAATTCGACCAAAACTATGCAAGAAACCCCCCTCACGGTTAATAAAACACACATCCACTGCCGGATGTGTAATACTTTTTATTTTACTCTCTGGAAAGGGGACGAACATCACTTGAGAGTCACAGCGTGCTCCTGACAGAGCCCAATGCTGTGTTACACCCACCATTGCCTGCCGAGTGCCACACCACACACCTCTGTGTTGTATTCCACTAGCTAGTGCATATGCTATGACACTCTCTAGCCCATGTGCACTGTAACACCACCCCGTGAATATGTCATGCCACACTTGTCTTCGCACGGGTTATATTGCCCCATCTAACGTGCCTTTCTCGATGCCTATGTTATAACGCACAGTGCTATGCCATACATATTACAATCTGGGATCCATATCTTTGTCACAGTGCATATGCAACGTTACACTCCCCAGCACATATTTTATATTACAACTTTAGAGACTAGTTAGGTTACACAACACTGCCCTGTGCATATTACACTCCAAGGCGCATATCGCATAGCACGCGCTAGTGCCTGTGCTATCTCGCGCTCTCCAATGAATCTGTCATTGCGCACAATGTATTGCATATTATATTTCACGCCCGGTTCATCTTATATCACACTTTTTGGTGCATAGTTTATACCATACACTATATCTAGTTTTCATTTTCAATCGTGCTCTCAGGACTATGTTCTATATAACACTGTGTTCACCTACCCTTTTCACGGGCATTACATTTTGCGATAGGGGGTGGAGGGTCAGGGGGTGTTTCTGCCAAGTGAGCCCGGAGTCACAGTCACAAACGTCCTCTTCTTCCTGAATAAAAGTGAGATTATGCTGCATACTTGTTCATATTTTAAGTAGTTCGCACAGACACAATGTTTTAAAAACAATAAAGTTCCTAATACCCGCCTTCTCTGAACAGTTAGCTTGCTGCCCCATCCCCTTCCTCCCTATCCTCTGTTGTGTGAATCCATGGACTAGCCTCCTCCCTCCTGCCATGCATGGTCTGATGTGCTGCCACTGCCCTCAATTTAGTATGATGTACCAGTCCACTCCTCCTGCCCTCCATTGCCCAATTCTATGCCCCATCATTGACCTCCTGCTTAAACTCTGTGCTTATCTTGCTGCCCCTATTCTCCTTCCCCCTGCCCTCCGATGTCTTTGTGCATGCCCCTGCTCCATCCTTTTTGCCCACCATGTCCCATGGACCTGCCACTCCTATCTACTCTGAGTGTTCTGTTGAGCAGCCACTCCCCTCCCACCTGCCTAGCATTGTCAGATGACTGTAACCTGTCCCTGCCACCTCCACCCTGCCTGTCCACATGCCATGCCCCTATCCTCTTCCTCCTGTCCTACATGGTCCATTGTACTGCCACACCCTTCTGCCCTCCCTGGTCTGTTGTGCTGCAACTGCTCCTCCTGCCTGCCCCGTGTGGTCTGTTGTGAGGTCCCTTCCCCTGAACTTTCTTGTCTGTGCACAGGTCCTGACCCTCCCTTCTATCCTCCATCGTCCTTTGTGCATGCCCCTCCACCCTCCTTCTTGCCCATCATAGCCATTGTGCTGCCACTAACCCTCCCACTTGCCATGCATGGTCTTCTGTGCTGCCAGGGCCCCTCCCACCTTCCCTGTGTGGTCAGTTAGCTGCCCCTGACCCCCTCCCACCTTCCCTCCATGGTCTGTGTGTATGCCATCACAGTCTCACTGTTGCTCTTCATGGTGTGTCTTGCTTCTAGTGCCCATCCTGCCTGACCTCCATGGCTATCTTGCTGCTCCTGCCCTGCCCCCTTGCCCCCAGCCCTACTCCCTCCCTCCTGGCTTGTCTGTTCCATTGTAATGCCCCTGATCCGTCCCTCCTGCCCTTTATGGTCTGTTATGCTGCAGCTTTCTCTCCTGTCTGTCCATTATGGTCAGCTAGCTACCATTGCCTCTTGCCCCTCTGTTCTCTGTTGTCCATGTGCATGGTCCTGTCCCCTCCCTCTTGCTTTCTATGGATTGTTGTGCTGCACTCCCGTCCTGCATGCCCTGTGTGGTGTATTGTGCTGCTGCAAACCCTGATGCCTGCCCTGCAGGGTCAGTTTGGTGCACCTCTCCATGTCCCTCCTGTCCTCTGTTATCCAAGTCCATGTCCCTATCCCATTTCCTTCCATGATCCAATGTACCATACTTGCGAACATTTTGAACTTGGTAAGAGGGAGATTTTGAAAAAAAACTGGGGTATTGATTTTCCCCTTTGAGTTACATTGAAAAAGAGGATATTGTAGACAGGAGACAGATCAAATAAAGCCCATTTGAGCTTAAAAACATGGACGTTTCCTGGCTGAATCGGGTCTGTTGGCATGTATGGTTGTACTACCATTGCCTCTTCCTTCTGCCCACAATGGTCTATTACATTGCCACAGCCTTGAAGGAGGGTAGATTTTGTATCACAGGGGGCCCCTGGCCCGTTCTGTCCACACCTGAAGTATGAGACCCTTGTCCTTGCCCTGCCAGCTGCATTTGTAGGCCGTATTAAATTGACCAGCAGGTCCTGTGTTGCTATATAATTATCCTGAGACATCCTTACCACTCAGCCAGCATAAAACCCCTGTGTAGGCCCTTCTGTTCAATATGTAGGCCTCTTTGTTAAATTGACCATAGCTCTGCAATTTTAGTGTATAGCAGTCTGAAGGCAGGTCTGCGAGGCCTTCTGATCCAAACTAGTAGCCCCCACCCTACTCGAGTGCTCCGTGCTCGGTATCAAAGTTCAACATCCCCCTGAAGCTGTCGACATACAGTAGGCTGCATCCTGGACTGGTACTTGCTTCCTGGGCAGGTTTCCCGCTTTTAAGGAAGTGGCAACCGCAGAGCGTCAAGTTAGGAGAACTGAGGAGATTTTATACATGAATATATTGAATTCCCGTACAATACCCATTATTTTCTGCTTGCTCTATGGAACTTACGATAAGCGATTGGCCTGAGAGACTGACCTTTTCACCCAGTCCATTGTCAGCATTAAGTGGGTAAATGACGAAATGTCTGGTAAAATCTGCAGACGAAGCTTTTGGGTAGCATACGTAGGTAGATGTAGCGTGCAAAGGAGCCCACAAAATGATATAAAAAGGGAGCACCCACAGATATCGACGGACTACCTCGCCGTCTGTATGTAGGTTAACAGGCAGTGCAGGTTTTCCCCAAGAGCTGGGAGCTCTTGTCTTCCTTTGCTTAAAATGTCTTGCTCTGCTTTGCTTGAAGTATCTTATTCTATTTTACCTATATGAAATGTCATGTTATGTTTAACCATTGTTCTCTTTACTTTTGCATTTAAAAGATTTTGTATTGTAATTGCAGGAATGCTTGCTCTAAGAGTAAACGTGAGTGTTCCTAGGTAACATTTTCCTTGGTGTAACTTGTTTCTCATGATGCATTTATAGATGTGTTTTCTCTCTCTCTCTGTCAGTACATTAATTGAGATACAGAGAATATTATGACAGCTGTATGATTATCTGGATTCTGTATTTTGTACTTTATGTCTCTATTCTGCGGTTTCTTTGAAGTTGCATCTTCTCATTAAACTGCCATTGTATTCTGCCTCCAATTCCATGTCTCATATGTCTGTTTTCTTCATTTTTGGAGCAAGCGTTCCTAGGCACCCCGGCTCAAATTAAGGTGCCCCTTTTGTCCCTGACTCACTCTCCTGCTCAGTTCTGTGGTGGCTCCCGGGGATCTGGGGACCGCCCCTAGCTTCCTTGACCCGTAATAGATCTTCCCTCCAACAGCCTCTCTTGCAAGTCCTGTATTGTTGGTTTGTTGCCCCTGCCCCCCTTTCCACTGCCCTCCATAGTCTGTTGTGCTTCCACGGCCCTTCCTGCCTGCTCAGTGTGGTTAAATTGTTGCCTTTGCACCCTCCTACCTGCCTTCAATTTTCAGAGTCCGTGCCCCTGGCCTCTGCCTCTCAACAGTATCCTAATGAACAACTAGATAGCTAACATTCTGTATTTATTACAAAAGTGTGGAACGCCTGACATCATCTTGATGTAATCAAAACTGTAATACCTAGAGCATTTCCTTTAGAAATTACATATATGAGAGGGTCTTATTGGCATCAAAATTATGGTTAGTGCTCTAAAAGACTAAAATAAGGACATATTTTCTGAGTTTTCAAATAGCGACAAAGCACTTTTAAATTATTTGTTATCTTTATGTTTTTTTATCCAGTTGACCACTTGATTAAATGTTGCACTTAGGGGAGAGGATGTGGTGTTACTTCCAGAACTGCAGACTTTGCAACTGGGGAACCAGGTTGCAGTTTCTGCTTCAGCTCGACATTCTGTGATTCTGGTCAAATCACTTAGTCTCCCCATGTCTACAACCAAAATGAATTTGTTCTTGTGTGATGTAACCAATGCTCATGTAAAGCACTCCAATACCTGACAAGTCTGCACTATATAACACTGCAAAAACACAAAATAATAAGTGTTTTGCACACTTCTGTCATTGGGCTATATTTGGGCTACATCTAGGTGATTTTGGGCTACATTTGGGCTCTTTTGTCTCCGGTGGCCATCTTGGGAGATTTATTTGTTATGAAGTTTCCTAATTTCCTCATGTACTGCAGTCTCCTCAGTAGGAAATGCTTTCAGTTTTTTACTTTGATTCCATCATGAAGGTATTCAGATATGTCACACATTTGCCATAAATTCTGAATGTTAGCACTCTAGTTGCTCATTAGATCACTGTAGTAAAACTACTGCACCATGGAAGTCTGCTCCTGGTATTAAAAGTGCATGTTTCAGTCTGCATGTCAGAATTTTTTAATGAAATAGAAGAGGATTTGAGAAGTCACTCAAAATGTGCCCTCATTTTCTTTCTTCAGCATTAATCATAATTTCTATGGCAAAATGAACCTCCTCATTGTGTTCCTTTTTAAATTAAATGTTTTAAGTGTTACCAGTTTATTCCAATCAAGATGGCTTCAGGTGTGCCATACTTTTGTCATAATGAAGACAGTAAGCGCTCTAGTTGTTTTTAAGAACATTCTGGGACATTCTGTCGTTGGGCTATACTTGGGCTACATCTGGGTGATATTTGGGCTACATTTGGGCTCTTTTGTCTCTGGTGGCCATCTTGGGAGACTTATTTGTTATGAAGTTTCCTAATTTCCTCATTTACTGCAGTCTCCTCAGTAGGAAATACTTTCAGTTTTTTACTTTGATTCCATCAAGAAGGCATTCAGATGTGTCACACATTTGCCATAAATTCAGAATGTTAGCACTCTTTTTGCTCATTAGATCACTGTAGTAAAGCTACTGCTCACCAGGGAAAACTGCTGCTGGTATTGAAAGTGCATGTTTCAGTCTGCATGTCAGAATTTTTTAATGAAATAGAAGAGGATTTGAGAAGTCACTCAAAATGTGCCCTAATTTTTCTTTCTGCAGCACTAATCATACTTTTTATGGAAAAATGAACCCCCTCATTTTGTTCCTTTTTAAATTAAATGTTTTAAGAGTTACCACTTTAATCCAAGCAAGATGGCTTCAGGTGTGCCATACGTTTATCATAAGTAGGACTGTTAGCGCTCTAGTAGTTCTTTGGAACACTCTGGGAAGCTGCAGTAGAACACAAAGGAATCAACTGACAGTCTCTGCCCTTGTTGGATGTACATGTTTTACTGAGAATGTCAGACTTCATTCTCACATGACTGAGAAAGATAATGTGAATTTACAGAAAATAAGCTCTCAGTTTAGCCTATAGATCACCTTCCAAACCTCTGTGGTAAAAGCATGAGAAAATATTTTTCTCTCACTCATGATATCCCAGCAGAAGGCTTTTTCACATGGTGAAATCACCTTAGAACATACCACAATTCCTAAAATGAGTATGGTACCATCAACAAATGATTTATAATGTAACTAAAGTCTTAAAACCTTCTATTAACTGCAATGCTTTTTAATGAGGTGCTATCATGTATATTGGTCCCAAGATGGCTGCCAACACTTCTTGGATGAAGTGCTGACATTCAATCAGATCTCAGGATGAGATGTGTGGTTAGGCTCCGCCCACATATATATATGCTTTTAAATGCTATTTTCTCAGGAAATACTGAACAGATTTACACCAGACCTGCAAAAGACACTTCCTTGACCTTATGGCTACCTCTCTGCCAAATTTCAAGTAATTCTGTTCAGCCGTTCGGGCTGTAGCTGTGTCTAAAGGTCCTATGGAAAAATGCATGGGGAAAACGCGTTTTGGGATCCCCCTTTTTTCTCGGCCCCTGCTTGACGAATCCCCCCGAGACTTTCAGGGTAGGAGCGGAGCGTAGCGCCCCACCTATTTTGAAAATTTCGCGAGGATTCGTCGACCGGCGCCAAAGTTATTCCAAATAGAATGTTGCGGATTTCCTATGGAAACAGGGTCCTAACTATAACTACCTACTGGCGACCGCCAGTAGGTAATATATATATATATTATCTACTGGCGGTCGCCAGTAGATAGTTATAGTTAGGACCGAGTTTCCATAGGAAATCTCAAAATTCTATTTTGAATAACTTTGGCGCCAGTTGACGAATCCTGGCGAAATTTTCAAAACAAATGGGGCGCTCCGTTCAGCTCCTACCCTGAAAGTCTCGTGGTGATTCGTCAAGCGGGGGCCGAGAAAAAGGGGGGGTCCCAAAACGCGTTTTCCCCATGCATTTTTCCATAGGACCTTTAGTCGAAGGTACAGCCCGAACGGCTGAACAGAATTACGTGAAATTTGGCAGAGAGGTAGCCATAAGTTCAAGGAAGTGCCTTTTGCAGGTCTGGTGTAAATCTGTTCAGTATTTCCTGAGAAAATAGCATTTAAAAGCATATCAATATCTATAAGCGCGCACCGTGCGCACAGTCCAAGCCCCGTGCGCGCACCCTGCCGTGCGCGAGTGTAATTATGATTGGTGGATAGATGTCAGTAAACATTCGAATCGGTCGAAATCAGGAAGTGTCGGCCGCCATTTTGTCTGTCGCACTGAAAAGGAAAGGTGGAGAACGTGAAAAAGGGGGCAGAGTAGGGAGTTCCTGACCCCCTGGCCATTGTCAGGGGGTAACAGTAGGACCACGAAGGGCCAAAAAAAAGATTTACATTTTTTTTTTAAAAATCGCGGGGTGCGCGCACTGTGCGCGCACCCCAAAAAAAAACCTTAAAAAAAAATAGAATTAAAAATCAAGTTTAAGTGTTTAGATATTAGGTGGCTCTAAAAAGAGCTGTTGTTTTATTGAGTGTTTTTCGATACCTACAAGTAAGTACCGATGCAGAGTCTAAAGTTCAAGAGGAAGACTCTGTTCCCTTCATCATTGAAATGTACACCGTCACCTCTATAAATGTCTTGCGTGTTGTAACGCAAGTTGTTGTGGTATATAGAACCCATACCATAGTCTCTGAGGAAAGCAGAAACAGACTTATTGATGTGCTTTCTTGCTTTGTCAATCTGTGGACAATGTTGGTTGGACCAGTTCCACTTTTGCCTTTGGCATATATTAGAATATACAAAGGCAGTTTGGGGAAAAAGTGACATCAATTGCACAAAGGTGTCATTAATAAGCATTTCCAGACCTACCCCAGTTAAAGTGCCTAGGTCATTTCCACCACAGTGCACAATAATAAGGTTAGGCTGTGGGAGATGTAGAAAGGATTTCACCAAAGGCATTAATTGGTGCCACTTTAACCCTCTCTGACCAATCCATTTAATGTCTACATTTGGCAAAGCAGGGTCTCTCACAATACCTCTTTTTTCTGCATACTTTTCACTCCAGAAGACATAGCTGTGACCTATAATCCACACTGTGAACATCTTCAAAGGAGATCTGGATGCACTCAGAAGGTGTCTTTCTGTAGAATGGCAATATGAAATGAAAGATAGTTGTAAAATGGAGGCATACATACTTTTTTCAAATAAAAAGAACTAATTGGCTGTTACAAACCATTCTACACTAAAAACTAGGCTGTATGTTTACATTTTTAAAAGCATGTTTTGTATTGGTTCTTAAAAATGTGTTCCCACAGAACATTAGTTTGGATTTGCTGTTAGGTTTGAAAAGTCAAGCACTCTTGCTCTTTGGATTTGAAACATTGTGTGCTGAACTTCTGACCTCTCTGCTCACACCAGTGTTCCATGACCTGTTGCTATGCTAGGAGGTAGAAGTCATGTTGGGGGTAGGGATCATTTGGAAAGGGTTGATTTTTTCAACCAATAAAAATGTGTGTTTCCATTTGAAAAAATGTGGGAAGCAATGTGATTTGAAAATAACATGTATATGTGTGAAAAAAGAGAGGGAAACTGTGCCATTTACTGGTTCTGGTGAGAGGAGTTCAGTTGAGAGATTCTGGCTCTGATAAACTGCTGTGTGACTGCCACATTTCTTTCTCAACTAAGTAATTTTAAAGGTGAGTTATGAATTTGAGAGGGGATGTATGTGGTGCATTTTGATATAAATAATAGAAATGTGATTCTTCTTTTAACCCCTTCAGTGCCCGCCCCTTTCCCCGCCCTGTGCCGGCCGTTGTATTAGCGGGCGGGGTCTATGACGAGCTGGACTCGTCATGGGCACAGCGCCACCGCGGCCCATGACGAGTCCAGCTCGTCATGGGCACTGAAGGGGTTAAAGTTGTGTTTTACATTTTATGTTTTGGAAGATATTTAACTGCCTTGAACTTGTAAGATATTATGGAGTATGTCTTCACCATAAGTTAAGGTGTACTGGTATCACCTAGGAAAACTGTTTTGTGCCTAGAATCACACCATGAGTTTGTGTGCACACAGAAATTGTTGTCAGAGATTTAATTTGTGTTGCTGTTGATCTGTAAGACTTGCAGTTGTAGGAAAGGGACAGCTTCTTTTTAACTGTGATGGTTAGCATTCAGTAGAAATCATTATTGAACTGTGATGGTTAGCATTTAGCAGAAATCACTATCTCACAAATGAGAGGCAAATGCAAACACATTTGAAATTATCATGGTAGATTTTCATTCTACTTTTAAAGTTGTGTATTACATTTTATGTTGTGGAAGATATTTATCTGCCTTGAACTTGTAAGATATTATGGAGTATATCTTCACCATAATTTAAGGTGTACTGGTATTACCCAGGAACACTGTTTTGTGCATAGAATCACACCATGAGTCTGTGTGTTCACAGGAATTGTTGTCAGAGATTTAATTTGTGAAGTTGTTGTTCTGTAAGACTTGCACTCCCAGGAAAGGGGCAGCTTGTTTTCTTCAACTGTGATGGATAGCACTCAGCAGAAATCAGTATTTCACAAATGAGAGGCAAATGCTAACACGTTTAAAATCAACATGGTAGATTAACATTCCAATCTTGCAATTGGTGAGGTAGTTGTTACATGTTCAAAACTCCAATTAACCCTTACCACACATGTACTCTTACATACATCTCTGCAGTCTTCATGCAGTTGTGCAAGTCTCCATGCAGATCTCTCTTGCACCAGACAATACACAGTCTCCAGAAACACACTCTTTGCACACACGCAGCAGCTTCTCCTACACTCCCATGCGTACTACTCAGCTCTGTGTGGTGTTTCAGAGAGCAGTGTGTAACGCAAACACATTCAACGTCACCAAGGCTCATTTCCTTTGCTCTAGTCTAATCACTCACCCTGTAACACATGCTCATGGTCTCAAGAAGCTGTTAGGACATGTGCTCTTTTCTGCCTCTCTAAATTATAAGGAAAATGTGTCAGGCTGTCACAGTAATTATCACTTGCTCCACCACAGTAGTAAATATGCTTTGAAATTGCCAACCAAATATCGTTTTCTGCCTAGAATCACACCATGAGTCTGTGTGCACACAGGAATTGTTGTTAGAGATTTAATTTCTGTTGATGTTGTTCTGAAAGACTTGCACTTGCAGGAAAGAGGCTGTTTGTTTTCTTCAACTGTGATGGTTAGCACTCAGCAGAAATCACTATCTCACAAATGAGAGGCAAATGCTAACACATTTGAAATCAACAGGGTAGATTTTCCTTCCAATCTTGCAATGGGTGAGGTAGTTCCTACATGTTCAAAACTCCAATTAACCCTTACCACACATGTACTCTTACACACATCTCTGCAGTCTTCATGCAGTTGTGCAAGTCTCCATGCAGATCTCTCTTGCACCTGACAATACACAGTCTCCAGAAACACACTCTTTGCACACAGGCAGCAGCTTCTCCTACACTCCCATGCGTACTACTCAGCTCTGTGTGGTGTTTCAGATAGCAGTGTGTAACGCAAACACATTCAACGTCACCAAGGCTCATTTCCTTTGCTCTAGTTAATCACTCACCCTGTAACACATGCTCATGGTCTCAAGTAGCTGTTAGGACATGTGCTCTTTTTTGCTTTTCTAAAATATAACGAAAATGTGTCAGGCTGTCACAGTAATTATCACTTGCTCCACCACAGTAGTAAATGTGCATTGAAATTGCCAAAGAAAATATCGCTTTCTGCCTAGAATCACACCATGAGTCTGTGTGCACACAGGAATTGTTGCCAGAGATTTAATTTGTGTTGCTGTTGTTCTGAAAGACTTGCACTTGCAGTAAAGGGGCTGTTTGTTTTCTTCAACTGTGATGGTTAGCATTCAGCAGAAATCACTATCTCACAAATGAGAGGCAAATGCTAACACATTTGAAATCAACAGGGTAGATTTTCCTTCCAATCTTGCAATGGGTGAGGTAGTTCCTACATGTTCAAAACTCCAATTAATGCTTACCACACATGTACTCTTACATACATCTCTGCAGTCTTCATGCAGTTGTGCAAGTCTCCATGCAGATCTCTCTTGCACCTGACAATACACAGTCTCCAGAAACACACTCTTTGCACACAGGCAGCAGCTTCTCCTACACTCCCATGCGTACTACTCAGCTCTGTGTGGTGTTTCAGAGAGCAGTGTGTAACGCAAACACATTCAACGTCACCAAGGCTCATTTCCTTTGCTCTAGTCTAATCACTCACCCTGTAACACATGCTCATAGTCTCAAGTAGCTGTTAGGACATGTGCTCTTTTCTGCTTCTCTAAAATATAAGGAAAATGTGTCAGGCTGTCACAGTAATTATCACTTGCTCCACCACAGTAGTAAATGTGCATTGAAATTGCCAAAGAAAATATCGCTTTCTGCCTAGAATCACACCATGAGTCTGTGTGCACACAGGAATTGTTGTCAGAGATTTAATTTCTGTTGATGTTGTTCTGAAAGACTTGCACTTGTAGGAAAGAGGCTGTTTGTTTTCTTCATTTGTGATGGTTAGCACTCAGCAGAAATCACTATCTCACAAATGAGAGGCAAATGCTAACACATTTGAAATCAACAGGGTAGATTTTCCTTCCAATCTTGCAATGGGTGAGGTAGTTCCTACATGTTCAAAACTCCAATTAACCCTTACCACACATGTACTCTTACACACATCTCTGCAGTCTTCATGCAGTTGTGCAAGTCTCCATGCAGATCTCTCTTGCACCTGACAATACACAGTCTCCAGAAACACACTCTTTGCACACAGGCAGCAGCTTCTCCTACACTCCCATGCGTACTACTCAGCTCTGTGTGGTGTTTCAGATAGCAGTGTGTAACGCAAACACATTCAACGTCACCAAGGCTCATTTCCTTTGCTCTAGTTAATCACTCACCCTGTAACACATGCTCATGGTCTCAAGTAGCTGTTAGGACATGTGCTCTTTTTTGCTTTTCTAAAATATAACGAAAATGTGTCAGGCTGTCACAGTAATTATCACTTGCTCCACCACAGTAGTAAATGTGCATTGAAATTGCCAAAGAAAATATTGCTTTCTGCCTAGAATCACACCATGAGTCTGTCTGCACACAGGAATTGTTTTCAGAGATTTAATTCACGTTGCTCTTGTTTTGTAAGACTTGCACTCGTAGGAAAGGGTCAGCTCATATGATAGGATTTGAAAAGCTCAAAAAAAATTGTAATGAATTAAAATTACATAAAGGTATTTTTTTTTTAGTTTCTTGCAGGTATTGCTGAGCAACAGTGAAAAAATTTAAAGATGCCTATAAAGTCAAGAAAGAGAAAAGAAAAGCAACAACTATATTTGAAGACAACTGGTAAAAAATATTTCGTTGGAGAACCTCATGTTGGAAAAAAGAAAAATTCTTCTGGTAAGCAGACTAAGGATTTTTTTTAAAATATCTTCAAAAAAAGAAACATTTTTCAAAATATATCCACTTCAAATAGTGTTTCAAGTACAAAACAACAACAGAGTCGACAGCAAAAACAAAAAGCTAATGTAGAATCAGAAGTAAGAAAGAGTGACTTAACACGAAAAATAGATTTTAAAAAAATTTGTCGAAAAATGTTTCAGAGAAGAGTGATGTTAAATTTGCTAAAGGATGTGAAAAAATTTAAGAAGAAAACCAAATTTTATAAGAAAAAGAAATTTATTGAAACCATTGTTACAAAGGCTTTGGAAATAAAAAGAAAACTATTCATTTTAATTTTGAACAGGATGCGTAGATTAGATAAATTAGTGAATGCAATGAAGTCACAAAGCAAAAGGAAAAGAGTAGTAAAAAAAATAACTTTTGTAAAGTGTTCTTAGGAGAATGGAAGCATAGCTCAAGTACTGAACCATTTTTTAATGAAGAGAGTTATCTTCAAAGTAATAGTTTGCTGCATGCAGTTGACACCAATGGTAGAGCTTATGAAGTTAAAGATGGTTGTGTAATGGAAAAGGAGAAAATGGTTCCAAGAAATGAGGAAGAAGTGATGGCTGCTGAGGTTATGGGGAGACGTCCTAAAGCCCCAGTGTACACTTGGAATTGTAGTAGTATTTGTACTGTGCGTCAGGAATCTATTGATAAATTACGTGACTTTCTAAGAGAATATAGTAAAAAAAGTGTTAAACAGAAGATTAAGGTGCTTCAAAGACTAGATCCATGCAGAGTGAGAGAGAATACTGGTTTGCAAGGACATTCTCTGGTTGTCTATCTAGGAAAGTTTGTCAAAGTGTTTTTCACCATTTTAGGATGCTGGCAGTACATCATACTGAAATGAGAAAGTTTGTGAGAACATTGTATTTTCTAAAAGTCCAGCACTAAAGTTAAATGAGTTGAATAATGCTCCGTTCCGTGGATCTGTATCAGATGTAGTGAAGGTTACTGATGAGATTCAGTTTTGTTACTTTGGTCCAGAACAAGAAAGTGCAGGAAATGACACAGTTATTGAGGAAAATGTGGAAGAGAATGTAGAACTCACTGTTAGTAAAAATTTTGAAGATGAAATGACAAAATTTACTATCATCTCTAATGAAAGACCAAATATTACTTGTATTTGTTGCCGGAGAAGCCATTATAAAATTCAAACAAGGAATGTTGATCTCTATAAAAAAAGTGAAAATGAAGATAATTATAAGTGGAAGGATTTTGCAACATATATATTTCTGGAAAATTGTTTTGATTTCTGTGAAGATCAGCGTATTTGTAAATACTGTTATAACAAGTTAGAAGAAAATAGAATGCCAGCTAGAGCTGTACATAATAATTTAGAATTGGTTGATATTCATCCAGAACTTTCTGATTTAAATACGTATGAGTCTATACTCATTCAATGTGTCCATCCGTTTCAGACCATAGTGCGTATGGAGCCCAAAACAGGTAAATTACCTCCTTCAGATTTACAAAGAGGTTTAAAAGGAAGAGTTATGTATTTGCCATTGGATTTGAAAAAAAATATGGAAACTATTGATGCAGATACTTTGGAAACTGAACCATTCGTTATTCTGGTTAATGGTGTACCTACAAAGAATAAGAAAATTTGTCAGGAGCTGGTAGATGTACGAAAAGTACAAAGAGCAAATTTATATTTGAAAAAAAATAATAAATGGTATGAAGCAATTTATATGGATGAAGATGAAGAAGTTTTACTAGAAGACACAGGAATACCAACTGGGCAAATTGAAAAAGTGGATAAGTCAAAAGAAGAAGAATTTATGAACATTTCAGCATACATCCTCTTCATTCTAAAGAAGTTATGGGAAACGCTATTGATCTGTTTCAGATACTAATGAATATTGGTAGCAACGCCATGGAGAATTGAAATGTATGCTAGGGAATTTAGGAACTCCTACATGGTTCCTTACCCTAAGCTGTGCTGAGTACGCTTGGGATGATTTACTGGATTTTCTTCGAGAGGCAAATTCAAACATTAAAAACATCCAATACAAGACAGCAGGAGAATTGTGCTCATTGGATCCGGTTAATGTTTGCAGATATTTTAATCATAGATTTGAGGCTATGATGTCCTTCATCTGCAATAAAAAAAATCCACCTCTTGGAGAAGTTGTGGAATTCTTTTGGAGAAAAGAGTACCAAGCAAGAGGTGCTCCTCATATTCATATGCTGTTGTGGATCAAGGATGCCCCAAAATTTGGAACAGATGCTGATGAAGCAGTTTTATCTTTCATTGAAGAATATGCAACATGTGCTATACCTAAAAGCACAGAAAAAAAAACTTAAAAGAGCAAGTTTTACGTTTCCAAAGTCATCGGTGTGGAAAATACTGTCGACGAAAGTACAATGGTAAAGATAAGTTCTACACAAAATGTCGATTTGGATTTCCACGACCTGTCCTTTCAAAAGGAAGAGTAAACAGTTTTATGTCAGCTGTGCGTCATACTATTACAAGAAAATCGCCGAAAAATACCTACAACCTAAGAAGAAATACATAAATGACTACAACCCAGTCATTTTATCCATGTGGAATGCTAACATGGATATTCAATATGTAGCTGACAATTCTATTGCTGTTGCTCGGTATGTCACAACTTACATCACACAATCTGAGAAAACGGAAGTGAAAGAAATGTGGGAAGAGATTTCTCACGAGAAGACTGTCAGTAAAAAGCTATACAGCTTCAGTTTAAAGATGTTATCCCATCGAGAAATTGGATCATACGAATGTTCAGATAGGTTATCATCTGCAAGTCTGTACTCCAAATCCAGAAGAATAATTTGCGGAAGTTTAGGCCTTGCAGGAATGCGAAATCGGGTACTGAAATCTATTTGAGAAATTGAATATTTAGCTGAGTACGAACCAGAAAGTACAGACATTTTAAGAACAAACATGTTGGACACATATTACCCACAAAGAAGTCATCACCTTGAGAACATGTGTCTCTATGAAGTGCTGCAGAACTACATTTTTAAACGGAATGCCACAGAAGACATCAACAATGGAAAATATAAAGTCAGTGGTGAGGAAGGATGTTTGGTGAAGCAAACAAAAGGAAGTTTGTTAAATCACCGGAAGCTGAGTTGCGACACTACTGACAAAAAGGAATTTTACTACTTGGCACTTTTGCAGCTGCTTAAACCATGGCATTCAGAGGACGAACTACTTGGAGAATTCCAGAGTTATGAAGATTCCTTTAATGCTAGCAAAGACAGCATAGAATGCAGTACTTTCACAACTTATGTTCAAATGTTAAATGAAGAAATTGAACAAGAAGCAACAATTGCAGCTGAAGTAGCTAGAGACAGTTCTCAAGACAGTCAAAGTTCTGGGACGTTCAGTCAAGATCCTCTAGGACAACCAATCATAGAAAATGAAGCAGCAATAGCCATGACTGAAGTGGAAACAGCTATGAATCAAGCTCAGGAAGATTTAATAAACTTACCGAATTTGGAACAACAACTGAATGATGAACAACAACAAATTTATGAGGAAGTCAGGAAAAAAATTGATCACGGATTACTACATGAAAATAAAGAGTGCTCATGCACATCTTTTGAACCAATGAGAATGTATGTGAGTGGACAAGCAGGAAATGGAAAAAGTTTCTTAATTAATGTAATTAGAAGCTACCTACAGAACAAAACGGATTCAACTTTGTCTTGTGTTATTACTGCTCCAACTGGGTAAGCAGCGTATAACATAAAAGGAGTTACCTTACATCGTTTGCTAATGTTACCAGTAGAGCATGAGAACAAAATACAATACCACAAGCTAGCAGGAGAAGCATGCTTTGAAGTTTCCAGAGTTTAGAAGAAAATGAAAGTACTCATTATTGATGAGGTAAGCATGGTATCAAACTTAATGCTTGCCTTTGTGCATTTAAGAATGCAGCAAATAATAAAGACAGACTATGACGTGTTATTTGGAGGAAAACACGTCATAGTTTTTGGGGATCTTTTGCAACTTACTCCAGTTAAAGGACAACCGGTATTCCATACACTTACACATGAAGACACGAAAAAGTCGTTAGGAAGTATAGGTAATGTGAATATTTGGACATACTTTGAGTATTAAGAACTCATTACCAATATGAGGCAAGCCAATGATGAGGATTATGCAAGTATTCTGAAAGATATAAGAATTGGACTACTGACAGAACATGGCAGAAAAGCATTACAGAGTCGATTGCTGAGTAATTTGTTTACAACAGAACAAATAGTTCCAGAGAAAATATACAAGAAAATTGCTGAAAAAAATACTGTAATCTGCTTAATGCCAACATTACATGAATGCTCTATATTCAATCAAGAACTTTTGAAATTGGAAAATGAAGAGATCATAAAACTGGAAGCTGTGGATAAAATTCAACATGAAGGAATAACTATTATATTGACAGGCAAATTGGCAACTAAATTGGATTCTCTAGAGAAAAACATTTAAAAAACAGCTGGTTTGGAAAAGAATCTTTATGTATGTATGAACTGTAGAGTAATTTTAAGATGCCATTTGGATGTAGAAAAAGGTTTAGTGAATGGAGCTATCGGTAAAGGTGTGGGTTTTGTAAAGTACCAGAAAAAAGATGGAATTGAATTTTTAAAAATAAAATTTGATCAGATTGAAGAGGTTAAAGACATTAGTCGTTGTTCAGTTCGTTTTTTGCTAGTGAAAGACTTATATGTACGTAGGAAGCAGTTTCCGTTTTCTCTAGCATATGCTGTAACTATTCACAAATGTCAAGGATTAACTGTAGATAGTCCTTTTGTAAACATTGGATCTAGTGTGTTTAAAGAAGGTATGGCATATGTTGCTTTGTCATGCGTGAAAAAATTATCTGGTTTATTCATGATAGACTTTAATGACTCAAAAGTTAGTGCTGATGCAAACTGTGTAAAGGAATATAATAGATTAAGAAGAAGCTATGCTCCTCATTTAGGTCAGTATCCTGTGTTTGAAAAACGTGTTGTTTGTCGGAAAAGGAGATTTGAGAATATCTGTAATGAGGATGTACAGAAGAGAAAACAAAAGGAGAGTGATGTGATTGCAAGCAAAAAGAAAAAGGACAGTGTTGAAGAGGTTGTTGGTTGTCATTTTGAAAATAGCTCTGGTGTCAACTGCTACGCAAATGTAGTGCTGAATGTTGTATTTTATCTTGAAATTTTGCAAGAGCAGATAATACTAAATCATGGAAAAAGATTCTGTTCTCTGCTGAGTCTCCTTTATGAGAAGTTGAGTAATGATAAAACTAAAATAGAAAGTGCTTCTGATGTTAGAAATCTTTTAGATGTATGTTCTGGATGTACACAGTTTACACAAAATGTCCAGCAAGATGCACAGGAATTCTTAATGTATATGCTTATGGTACTGGAAGATGAAGGGGTAGAAATAGAAAATATGTTTGGTCTCTCTTATAAATGGGAACATTGTTGTGAAAACTGTATGAACACATGCAGCACTAATGTTGATTCTGAAAGGTTCATACATTTAACATTACCAGAGAGTAAATCAGTGAGTTTTAGTAAATTAGTTAAAGATGCAAATCACAACATGGAATGTTCTCAATGTAAATCAGAAAAGAGAATGTCACATATCCAATTAAAAACATCATTAAACTAAACAGCATAAACAGACATAATATTAAAAAACGTTTTCTACTCATTACTATACACATTTTGCTCTTGAAGCTCATTCTTTTAGCAGGTCTCTCCATCCTGAAAAACTCCATCCTCTAATCGTGCTGCTCACGGCGGATGGGTGTTCCGTGCTAAGGAATGCGCCTGTCGATCCAGGGAACGCCCTTAGACCAACCAGAACCGTCGACATAACGTCTTCGGCTTGCACTCCAAAGACTTGGCACCGCGACCCTACAACTGAACCAAAATCAAAATAGTTTCTCGGAGGAGAGCTAACCTTAAAAATAGCAAAGAAAGAACTTAATTTTTCATTTGTCCCGCGACTCTCGGTCGCAAATTATAACGCAATGTCTGTTCTCGAAAAAGTAGCTCAGGTTCAACAGTTCAATGGAGGCACAGCTTCTTGAAGAAGATTGTCACTTTCTTGCTCAGTGTTTGTTCCAATCAAACGGGCATCGCTGAAAGGCAGAAAACGAGGCACTATCTCAGTCTCAGAATCAGGAAGTCCTATTTGGACCCACCGGTTCGTACGGCAGAGGCAAAGGGGCCCACTTACAATGTACGCCGTGAATCCAGTTCTTTTTACCGTGCACTCGTACCGCAGAACGGGTAGATAACAACACCAGGTACGGTCCTGTCCAGCGGGGCTGCTCGTTCTTAGTTCGCTGAAAATTCTTCACAAACACCCACGCGCCAGGTTCAATGGCGTGCCCTGGATCTTCAGAAGCCTGTGGCAAGGTGTCATGAACCTGTTGATGCAGAACACGCAATTTAGCTGTCAATTCGTACAGGTAGTCAAGCAATACAGGGTGCTCTATCTCACTAAATTTTGTCGGCCGCGGCACTCCCCAAATATTCGCCGGGCGACCAAACGCAACCTCATAAGGACTCAGACCCATTCGCGAATGCACAGTCATTCTTGTGGACAGAAGGGCTAACGGCAAAGCATCAGGCCATTGTAAACCAGAGCTCGCTTGAATTTTGGCTAATTTCAATTTTAACGTGCCATTGTAGCACTCAACTAGACCAGCTGACTGGGGATGATTTGCAGCGTGGAACTTCTGCCGGATTCCTAACCCATCACACACTCTCTTCATCACTTGACCCACAAATTCACTCCCATTGTCACTCCAGACCATTCTCGGCAAACCATACCTAGGGAAAAATTCCTTAATAAGGGCTTTAGCTGTGGACAAGGCAGTATTGTCCTTCAAAGGGTAGGCTTCCACCCATCTAGAAAAAGAGCAAACAACCACTAAGACATATTTCAGGTTGTTGCACCTCTCCATGTGGATGAAATCTAGCTGCAAAGCCTCAAACGGATACGTTGGAGGAGTAAAATGACCAGCTGGAGTTGGAGTTCCCTTACCAGGATTGTACATCAAACAAACCATACAGTTCTTGACCAAATTCTCTGCACACTTAGGAATTCCAGCATTTTGCCATACTCGAGCCAACAACTTACAAATCCACACTGATATGAGCCATTCCATGTGCCATCGTAACCACTGGAAGTACATACGCATCAGGCAACAACCATCGCTGATGCTCTGACAACTCAACCCAACAACCATTCGAGTCCAATTTACCCTTGCTTTCTCTCCATTCATTCAACTCTTTCTCTGTAGCTTCAGCTTGGATGGATTTCACACTCTCAATCGTATCTTCACACATACTTCTATCTGGAACCCATCTTGCCGGACCCGCAACATACATTCGACTCATCACATCCCTCGCAGTCTCTTTCGCGACTTCATCTGCAAACGCATTACCACGACCAACATCATCCGTGACTTTCTTATGCGCACTGCATTTCACGATCGCAACTTGCAACGGCAAAGTAAGAGATTCAAGAAGTTCATTCACCAATTGACCATGTTGGATCTTGGTCCCATGCGAAGTCAGAAACCCACGTTCTTTCCACAATCGTCCAAAGCTATGAGCAACACCGAACGCATACTGGCTGTCGGTGTACACAGTCACTCTTTTCCCTTTCGACAACACACACGCTCTTGTCAATGCAATCAACTCTGCCGCTTGCGCTGAATTATGTGGAATACGTGCAGCTTCAACAATCGTATACAAAGTCGTAACAGCATATGCCGCAGTCGTATCACCATTCGGAAGCTTGAAACACGAACCATCAACCCATAAGATACCATCACATTCTGCAAGAGGAATGTCCCTAAGGTCTATCCTCCCTTTCGTTTCTTCCTCAGTCCTAAGGAAACAATCATGCTGTTCGGTATCATCTGTCTCAGTTGAAATCGGCAACAACGTGGCTGGATTCAACGTGTTGCATCTATTTATATGCACATGACTTGCTAACAAGGTCAATTCGTAACCTGACAACCGAGCACTAGTTAAGTGCTGTGTCTTGGTACGGTTCAACATGGTATCCACTGCATGTGGAACCATCACAGTCAGAGTATTGTCCATCATCAAACCAGCAGACTGTCGGATTGAAACAGCCGCTGCCGCTGTAGCTCTCAAACAACTCGGCAACGCTCTAGCTACCGGATCCAAAGTCGACAAAAAATAAGCACATGGGCGTTGCTTATCGCCAAACTGTTGAGTCAAAACTGACAATGCACATCCCTCTCTCTCGTGGACATACAATGTGAAAGGCTTACTGTAATCGGGAGTACCCAACACAGGAGCCGAACACAGCGCATCACGCAATTCTGAAAAACTCTTCTGACATTCGTCAGTCCAAGGAATAGGATTCGGAGTATCCTTAACAGTAAGAGCTATCAAAGGCTTCGCAAGCAACGAAAAATTAGGAATCCACTGTCTACAGTATGATGTAATACCCAGAAACTCACGCACTTCTCTCTGTGTCGTAGGCACACTCATTTTCGCAATCGCTTGAATTCTTTCTGGGGTCAATCTTCTTCCCTCCTTCGATAAGAGGTGACCTAAGTAGGTAACTTCTTGTCGACAATACTGCAACTTCGAAAGAGAAACCTTATGATGGAAATCAGACAAGTGACGTAACAACGACAGAGTAGCCTCTCTACAAATCTCTTCATTGTCAGCAGCAACTAGCAGATCGTCGACATACTGAATAAGAGCAGCACCATCAGGTAAAACCAACAAATCAAGTTGCGTCTTCAAAGCTTGGCTATAGATCGATGGACTCTCACAATAGCCTTGAGGAGCGCGTTTAAACCAGAAACTTCGGCCTCCTAAAGAGAAGCCAAAGATATCTCTACTCTCCACGGCAATCGGGATGCTGAAGAAAGCATTCTTCAAATCAATCACCGAAAACCACGTGGCTGTAGCCGGAATCAAAGTCAGTAAAGCGGTGATATCAGGCACAACAGGAAATTGCGGAACAACGATTTTATTCACCTCGCGAAGATCGATCACAAACCTATATACAGGAGGCTGTGAAGAATCGGTTCTTTTCAGAACAGGCAAAACCGGACTGTTGCACACATTACCTCTCGTTTCCTCAATCACACCTTTCTCAATCAGATCATAGATGATCGCCAAAAGTGCTCTTTCACCATCACTTGAGATACGATACTGTGGAATGCGTGGCAATCTAGCATTCGCCTTCAACG
This sequence comes from Triturus cristatus, assembly GCF_964204655.1. NCBI lineage: Eukaryota > Metazoa > Chordata > Amphibia > Caudata > Salamandridae > Triturus > Triturus cristatus. The sequence goes on from NC_140589.1 coordinate 1,930,025, forward strand.
TCACAACATATGGCGGAATCTCCAAAAGACCCACATCATTAGGACCAGTAGCCCAAAGAGAATCAGGGAGAGAAGACAATTCAGCTGGAAGTCGATCTTCAGACAAATACATCGGAGAGATCACTCTCTTTCCCAATGTAAGCCGTACTCCTGAAGGAGAACAATAAAGCGTCGCATACAATCTCTTCAACAAGTCCAACCCCAGCAAGTTCTCACCACAACCTGTCGTCAGAATGAGGGGTGCTTTGAATTCACAAGGTCCAACAGAAAGAGACAAAGGACTAGAAATCAGATTACTAACCGGGGCGCCAGAAAAACCTACTGAAACATTCGTTAAGCCAGACAAAGGTGCGCCAGGGAGTTTAGAGTGCATGATAGAACTCTTCGCAGCACCAGTATCCAACAGAAAAGGCTCTGACACACCTGATGCAATCACTGCAACATAAGGTCCACTCTGATCTACTGGAACTGAAACAACTCCCTCTCTTTGTCTGTGGCTGTCCAAGCAATCACTACCTTCCATATTCTCACCTTCAACGTAATAATCGTACGCATAGTACTGAGCCGTCCTACCAGACACACCATTCTGCTGATCAAAACAATTCATTGACTTCTGTGGAGGCAAGGAACGCGCAATCTGAGACATACCACGTCCTCTACCTCGCGGAGCTTGTTGAACACCTCGACCTCTCACACCAGAAGCACCATTCGTGCGCTGTAACAAAATCGGACAACTATGCTTGAAGTGACCCTCTTCTTTGCAATACGCACACTGGTTAGGGCCTACAGGAAAACGCTGTTGAGAAGACTCGAACCTTTGCGAGTTTCTCTGATATTGTTGGGGTTGCTGATAATCACGCTGGGTATTGCAAGGTGGATACGCTTGCTGCAAAAGAACCTTAGTCTTCAATTCTTTAGTCTTTTTATCCGCTTTCTCTATCTCATCCTTATTTCTATTCTCATAGTACTGGGCAGTAGCCAATATCTGTGCTGACGAAGAAACAGCCCAAGCACTCTCAGAATCCTTCAACCTATTGCACAACTCGGGAAGCAAATTATGCACAAACTTGTCAACGAACAACCGTTGACCATCTTCTGTACTCAAGTCTTGACCACTGTGGTCTAAAAATGTCTCTTCAAATCTAGTGAAAAAGTCGGACACAGTTTCGTCTTTCTTCTGCTTGCATGCAGACAACATGTCCCAATTGACACGCATAGCAGGCATCAAAGTCTTCATATAATCAATAATTCTACCAGGGAGATCAGCAATCACATCCTCAGGTTTAGCACCACCTACTTGTCTTTCATCTGCAGCTCTAAGATTAGTCCATGTATCACCTAATTCCGGCGCATGATCCGTATGACGAATCTTACCCCATATAGGCTGTGGAACAACATTCCCAAACAACATATCTATATCAGCCAGATTCATAATACATGAACCCGCAGTTTGAGATAGCTCCTTATAAAACCCCGCAGGATTTTTACGTGGATCAGGCAAAGTCTGCTTTAGAGCTTAGACTTCGGCACGCTTCCATGGAACATGTACCCAAACTCGCTGGAAATGTGGCAGAACAGGTGGTTGAGCTTGCGCATCACCAGGTCTCCAAACGGGAGGAACCTCATGCATCGGATATTGACGCGCCTTTCTCCTAACTGAAGAATCAGGCTCAAATAATGACCTAGAAGGAGACTCACTCCTAAACGACAACAAAGTCGCGACTGCTTTTTCAACATCAAAACCCACTATAGTTCCTCTCGCAAATTCGGACTGCACACGGAACAACTCAGGCGGAGTCTGTCCTACCTCACTATCTTCCCATTGTTCACGAAGGAAAGAACACATCATATCAAATACATATCTTTGTTTCGGTGCTTCCCATTGATGGAAAACATCCATAACACCCTCGAGATCATAGTGCGAAGGATAGGTAACCCATTTACGCGCCAAGTGATCCAGCACTGTCCGTTCATCAGAACCAGGCAATTGACTACGCAATTGCTTACGCTCTACAACAGGAGACATACCCACTGAACCCAACAGAGGAGAAAAAAGACTAGCAACCGCATCAGTCATTCTCCGTCGAGCAGAAGGAGAAGGTGACAAAAGAACAGGAGACAAAGCAGAATGAGAAGGAACCAAAATCGGAACAGTAACTGAAGGAACAGACAACACAAGTATAGGAGTAGCAGACAAAGGAGGTAGCAAAGTTGGCGGCCCTTGAGAAGGCTGCGCCAAAACAGTAGTAGCCAGTGGAGGAAGAGCTGGCTGTTGGGGAACCACTAGAGGCAAAGCAACCGGAGGTTGCGCAACTACAAGTGGCGGAGGTGCGGTAGCACTCTGAGCATAAGGGGGTGGCGAACTTAATAGATGCGACATTAAAGGATCTTTCACAAGATCTTTCTGTTCTGCTTGCTGTTGAGGCGGCAAAGCTGGATAACATTTGTCTACCACTAATTTACGTTGCCTAAGCATCTGTTCGCTTTCTTGTTCTTCCTCATTATCCCTAAACTGTATAGCAGCTTGCACCATTGACATACCTTGTTCACGCTTATTTCGTTTCGCTAACTTCATTTCCTTTTGTTTGGCTTCCTTTCGCCAAAGGCGGAAAGAGTCAAACATTGCCGGACGGGCTTTCTTTTTGAAGAGTTTAACTTCTAAATTATCTAAAATCTCCGTGTCATAACTACCATATTGGGGCCATTTTAGGACACCATCCTTCCAAGTATACCTAATCCATACATCATTATACGTGATGGGGCCCACGCCATGTTTTAAATAGAGCTCATAGGTCAGAGTTACAATCGGAGGCACCGGACACGAGTCCTCCAATCGGGAATCCCTATTACAATCACAACAAAATATCTTTCCAAGTCTGCTAAGACCAGGCATCTTCGCTCACTAGTCTAGCTTCAAACTTCAAGGGAATATCAAAACGATAGCCTCGTGAATACACGAGTCCCTCGGCTTTGGGGCCTGCAGGTACCAAATCAAAGCGATCCCGAAGGATACCAAAACAAACTAAGGACTGGGAGACGCTCCACGCATACTTAACTGAAATATCGATGACGTCGCCAGAAGACCCGTCTATCGTCTCGCTTTACAAATCATCAAAAGGCTCGAAGACAGGGCGACAGTCAGGGCAGCAGTCCTTCGTAGCCGTCGGAAACCAGGGACCTTCGCAGCAAAGACTTTTGGACCACAACGACATACAGGGGTCGATGAAGTGGTAGGCCTCCCTCCAGAATTTTCGCACAAAGCTCCTCACGATCTTTAAGCTTGGACCGGTACCGCTGAAGTCGCCCCATGTTGGGCGCCAACTGAAGAACCGGGATTTAATCCCAGCGGCGCAGGGGGCACGCCCAAAGTCTTCGGGTCCACCTGTCTTAGAGTACAGAGACACGGGATTCTTCTTAGTGACGTCAAAGATCAAATTTATTAGCTGCAGCCAGAAACAGAAATCCTAGAAGTACAACACGGTGTATGTTCTCAGGAGACTGCTCAAATTCAAAAAGCGGAGCATCATCTTTTATACCAAAAATCACATTCCTGGCTAGCATTCATTACTTCAAATTTGACCAATCAGAGGATGACATTACAGAGGTATCACATAACGACAAACCCACTTTCAGTTGTCCAGCCCACCAGAAATTACAAGGCAAAATCCAGCATTCTTGCTCGAACAGGCCGGATGGGCCCATCATAAAGACCTCAACCCAAGTCAATAATTAGGCCATAAAGGAAGGAACAGAAACAGATGAGAAGCAAGATAGAGGGGTGTGTGCGTGTACCATAAAATCAGCAATGTCCTGCTCTTTGATCTCTATCTGACCAGCTGCCTAACAAGGCACTGGCTCACAAAGTTTAGCCTCGGGCAACAGGGTCAGTTCACTCAGGTCAAACAGGAGTCAACACGAACTCAAGCTAAGGTGTATGTGTCCCTAAAGACTTGTTGGGCCATAGTCATCCTGTAGTCATCAGCCTATGTGAGGGCAACCACAAAATGGCTGCTATGCACAAAATGAAACCCAAGGGTTCAGACTAGATCGTCAAATACACAGTGAATCCATCGGTGTAACATGATGAAAACACTCATGCACACCGCACTCGTCATTTGCGGTTCGCTGATACCAAAATCGTCACAATATGACAACCTTTATTTAACGGGTTCAGGATTCACGGAACCTCAGTATTTCTTATTAGCATTTCCACGTGATAAGGTCCGGTGACAAAGAATGCAGGTGACTTTCGGTGCATTCACCTTCTTTTGCCCCTCAGGAAAAGTGAAAAACTGCCATATGAAGGAGTCTTTCTGCTTCCCCTGCCTCTGTCTCACAAGAGTGTCCTGTTCACTCTCAGAAGATGGCTGCTGTTCTGCCATTGTCTCACAAAAACAGATTAGCTCCTTCTCCCAGGGAATCAGAACTAATAATGAGGGGAGTGGGTGTGGTGTTGGAAGAATCTGGAACTGAAAGTACTTAGAACCAATGAAAAGTGATCTTTAATGATCACATGACTTGCCATGAGGGGAGTGGGTGTGGTGTTCGAAGAATCTGAAACTGAAACTAGTGTGAACCAATGAAAAGTGTTGTTTTTTTAATCACATGACTTGAGGTGCGCGCACGGAGCAAGTACGCATGCGCGAACGAGTAAGCACGCATGCGCATAAGTATTACGCGCGTACGTAGCGCGCAAACTCAGCGCGCGTTCTCCGCGCGCATGCGCGAATTTAGCGCGCGTACTCCGCGCGTAGCGCGCATAGCACGTACGACGCACGCATGCGTACGTGGCATACGCATGCGCACACAAAGTACGTACGCATGCGTACTGAGTGCGCGCAGTGAGCGTGCACTATGATGTACGTATGCGTACGTAGGTCACGTACGCATGCGTACACGAAAAACGTACGCATGCGTACGTGGAGAACGTACGCATGCGCACACAAAGTACGCACGCATGTGTACTATGTGCGCGCAGCGAGCGCGCACTATGACGTACGTATGCGTACGTAGATAACGTACGCATGTGTACACGAAAAACGTACGCATGCGTACTGGGTGCGCGCTCCGAGCGCGCATGCTGTTCAACTTTATCCGAATTCAAATAAAAAAAAAATGAGCCATACAAAATTAAAGGATACAGATAATCTATAAATATATACATAGGTAACTTTTTGTAAAAGAAATATATAAAAAATATAATAAAAAATTCTTAAATTAGCATTTAAAAAACCTTTGAAATTAACTGAAAAAACCATAGGTTTCACACACGTTATAGTTAGGAATTATCATTTAAAAAACCTTGCAAATTCACTGAAAAAACCATAGGTTTCACACACGTTATAGTTAGCTGGACATTTCACTCGTACAAAACCATTGAAATTCCACCGTTATAGTTAGTTCAGCTAACTATAATTCGCGCGCCCGAAATCCACTGCTGATGACGTCACATATTACATCACTCATGACATGGTCAGTGACATCACTGATGACATCACTGATGACATCTCAAATGACATCATAGCACTGGCTCTAGGCCTGGTTAGTCTGAGTCAGTTACCACCAGTACCCGTCAGCAAAACTTTGGGGGCACAGGAGGACTTTCTGCTCCTCTGTGTGTTCTTTCTGCACATCTCTTGCTTCTTCCTGCACTTTTCTTCATCTTTCTGGACTTCTGTTGCCTCTTTCTGCATTTGTCGTGCTTCTTTCTGCACTTTTCTTCCTCTTTCTTCACATGTCCTACCTTTGTAGGCATGGTTACAGATTAGCATTTAAAAAACCTTTGAAATTCACTGAAAAATCCATAGGTTTCAGGGACGTTATAGTTAGAAATTATCTTTTAAAAAAACCTTTGAAATTCACTGAAAAAAACATAGGTTTCAGGTATGTTATAGTTAGAAATTAGCATTTAACAAACCATAGAAATTCACTGAAAAAAAAATAGGTTTCAGGGACTTTATAGTTAGTTGGCCATTTCACTCGTACAAAACCAGAGAAATGTGGCCGTTATAGTTAGTTTATATAACAATAACACGCGCCCCCGTAATGCACTGCTGATGACATCACATATTACATCATTCATGACATGGTCAGAGACATCACTGATGACATCTCAAAAGACATGTTGATGGAATTTAGCGCTCATATACCAACGGTCTCTTGGCGCTGTGAAAAGTGGGAGAACTATCGTAAGGGGCTCTATCAGTAGGCTAAGATGAACAACTAAGTTTTCACTTTTTTCCTAAAACTGGGGCACTCAGGTGTTAGTCTGATTTCTATTGGCAAGGAATTCCAAAGTGTGGGGCCAAGTACCAAAAAGCGAGAAACACCCATTCTCTTTCGCTTGAATCTAGGAATAGTCAGCATATTGGCTTATCTGAGATTCCGTATGGATAAGTACATTGAGATGTTTGGATATAAATTTGAGGCCTGTTTCGTGAAGTGCATTAAAAACCATGCAACCAGTTTTAAACATGGACCGCTGAGTCATAGGAAGCCAGTGTAGCTGCTTCATTAATGGCTTAGTGTGGCAATGTCTCAGTTGCTGAAAGACTAGCCTAGCTGCTTGATTTTGGATCAGCTTCACCCTATGGGTTTGATTGGCAGGGAGTCCTAAATAGATGGTTTTCGCCTAGTCCAGCCTGGACATAATCAAGGCCAGCATGATAGCCATGCTTGACTCCCTGGTGAAAAATTTCCTAATTTTCTTAAAGGTCCTCAAGTGATAAACACAAGAGGACGTGACCAGGTTGATCTGTTCCTTCATGGATAGATTAGCATTTATTTTTATTCCCAGACTTTTTACTGAATTTTTAGGGATAGGTGGAGTACCCAGTGCAGCTGGCCAGTGTGCCGGTATCCACTGTTCTATTCCATTATTGGTGATAATTATCTCTGTTTTATCAGAGTTTAATTTGAGATAGTTATGACTCATCCAATCTTTGATGAAAAGCATAGTATGTTGGAAGAAATCCATGGATTCCTCCGTCTCATCAATCGGGAAAATCAGCTGCATGTCATCTGCGTAATTATTTACCTTCACTCCCCGGTTTTGAAGAGTGTGGATCAAGGGACAAATATATATATTGAACAGATAGGGGAAAGGGATGATCCTTGAGGTACACCACATGTAGTATTGACCCAGGCTGAGTTGAAAGGCGCCAGCCTAACGGACTGGGTGCGTTCCCCTAAAAATGAGAGCATCCAATCCAGAGCTGTGCCCCTCAGACCTGCTGCTGCCATTCTATCCTCTAATATGGAATGATCCACGGTATTGAATGAAGCGGACAGGTCTAGTAATACCAAGGCCTGTGCACACCCCCTATCTGCACCTTCCTTCAGATCATCCACTACGCTCAAAATAACTGATTCAGTAGAGTGCGATGATCTGAAGCCTGCCTGGTGAGAATCCAGAAAATTAGTTTCTTCGATGAAAGCACAAAGAAGTTTTGCTACATGTGCCTCCAGCAATTTTGCTGGATACGGGAGGAGAGAGATAGGTCTGTAATTGCTCAGAAGGCTGGGGTCTACTTCAGGTTTCTTTTGCAATGGTGATGAATACAGGCCCCAGCTAGGCCCGCAGGACACAAGGGTTCGCTCTCCTGCAATGGAATTTACAAGGAAGTTGGCACGGAAACTGCAAAGTACAAAGACAAAGTTTTTTAACCCTTAAGGGTGGTCCTACAATCCATACAACACCCTTCAGTATTGCATAGAGTAGCACAAAGAACTTGCGTACACAGTCCCCTTTTATACACAACAGAGGGGCTCATAAGTGGGTGGATACAACATGAGGCACAATTCGTTACCTTTTATGGACATTTTCGATACAGAATCAATATGTGGGTGGAGTTGACGATTTCCTGAGCCCGCGAAAACATGGTCAAGCAAGGATTAACTGATAACAGATGTGGTCAAGTCTGGGCATGCGCCAGACGGACAAAGGAGCTATTTATAGACTGTTACTAGGCAGATTACAAGAGCAACTAACACGAAGATAGGACTCTTCTCGTGCTAAGCACGTGGAGGCATGACAATACAAAATGGAGTCCAGACTTTAGTCAACATAACGGAAGAAACTCGGTCCTAAAGGGGAATTCATGTCTTTAGTAAATGCTTAATCACATCGTTGTTTCAATTTTCAACAGACGACCCTTTCAGCATTTACTGAAGACATCCGGTTTATTAGAATAATCATCGTATATGTCAATCTTCATCATTTCTTCTATTTCTTTAGTCAAATGTTTCTGGTAAGTGACTTTGGCAATAGCTTTCTTATCAGGAATACAGAGTGACACACATAGGGAACAGAGTAAAGGACCACATTGGATACAAATGCAACAGGAAAACAAAATCGCTACAATGATACAGAGACCAGTTAAAACCTTCCATCCCCATGTGGTGATCAATGCCCAAAACCATCCAGAAAAGGTCCAAGTGCCATTTTCTGTATGGATTTCAGCTGCAATTTTATGTAATTTATTAATAGCATTATAGACTGATGGTGTGTGGTCAGGAATAAACACACAACAACTACTTCCGATAATTTTACATGCTCCACCTCGGTCAGCTAACATAACATCTAACACCATACGATTCTGCAATGCAACAATTCTAGTTATTTGCAATTCTTCCGTAAGATTCCCAAGAGCAGCAGCGGTTTGATTTGTCACAGCCTCTACAACTCTTGTTAACCTTCGAACTTTCCTACTATTTAGGGCAGCTCCAACAAAGAAGAACAATCCTAAATTAAAATCAATATACTGCTGCAGGCTAGTATCGGTCTGATCTACATCGTCAATGGATAGAGTACGTTTATACCTATTTACAGTCACATTATTCAACAACTTCAAATCTTTATGATAAGATGCAGGTGCCAAGAATACAGGAGGTAATAGGAATGCTACATAACATACTCCAGACCAACCGGCTGGCAAACGGTAATAACCTTTATTTCCACATACGAAGTATGTATTATGGGATGCTAAGAAGGTGCTGTTATTCAACCCGTCGATGTTTAAAATAGTGATGCAATCACTAACACCAACAGGAATATAACCCACACTCTGGACACACAGATCCGCTTGAGCTTGTGCCACTTGAATCACAAATCGGTCTTTCCCCACAGTGTCTCTGGTGTTCGTGAAAATATAGGGAATCGATTCATTGTCCGGTCGATACTCTTCCCATTCCCAAATTGTCCCGTTCGCTTGTGGATAACCATCTTTATCTTGATGACATTCCCTATTAAGTCTGAAGAGTAACCGTCCCACTGTAGGTTTCCGTGTGGCAAAAAGCAAAGTGTACCATGCTCTACAAGAGCCATTATGAGAGAAAGGAAGAGGTATGATCGGAGTTCCTCCTTTCTTCTGGTGAGCTGGCATCATGCCACATATCCAACAGTTCGTAGCATTGGTGGCAACATGGGTATGATGCAACATCTGGATGAAAGTGTTATTCAAATAAGACTGGCGATGCTTCAACTCTTGATACGGAAGGGTATAAAAATAGTGCTCCTCAGGCACTGGAGTAGTCAAAACAAGCAACTCTCGAGCAGGAGTCACATCCTCCACAAACCATGTGGTTATCCCAACAATAGCTACTGTAAGCATAAAACCTGTTGCACAAAGGATTTTCTTTTTCTCCATTTTAGAATGAAAAATCAATATCTTCCTGAAACTAAAAGGTTGTCAGAACTCTTCCCCTTAGGCAGTGGTTGATTTCTTCACCAGCGGGCCAAGACGGGTGTCGCTACACTAATGCAGGGCTGATCCCCCCCCCTTGCCACATCGGCTCTCCGTTTCACTAACCTAAGGGCCGTTCTGACAACTTGTCCTGATACCGAAGAATTCACTTCCTTGGTCTAAGATGATATCGTCTTCCTCCAGGAGTCACGTGGTCCGGAAAGAGCTCCTCAGTGTCGTTCGGTTCCACAGCACGGCCTTTCTCTGCAGTCAGAATTTCTCGATGGTCGGTCAGTACAGCAGGCTCCACCAACCCAGACGGCACTTTGCAACAGTGCAGGGAATGGATCCAATTCTTTCGGTTGGAAACCCGCACAGCCGTCCTCGTTGCAAGTAGGACTTGATCAGGACCAACCCATCTCGGCTCCAAGCTGTTCGTCCTTTCAAAAATCTTCAACATAACATAGTCTCCAGGTCGGAGACTGTGACCTTCGCCTGTGGACCGATCAGGGAGCGCCTCTTGGACCTGTTGATGAATAGAAACCAAGTTATCCGTTAACTGTGCCAGATAATCATTCATCATTACACAAGGTACATCATACACAGCCTTAGGCCGTGGTGGACCCCAAATATTCATTGGGCGTCCGAAAACAATCTCATAAGGCGTGAGACCGGTTCGAGAATGTGGTATCGATCTAATTGACAATAATGCCAGCGGTAAAGCATCTGGCCAAGTCAAAGAAGTCGAAGCTTGGATCTTAGCGATCTTGAGCTTCAGCGTACCATTATACTTCTCGACCAGTCCTGCAGACTGAGGGTGAAACACTGCATGAAACTTCTGGGTGATGCCCAGACCCTTTAGGACATACTTTATAACATCCGCTATAAAATGGGGTCCGTTATCGCTCCACAGCAGTCTACAAACGCCATATCGAGGGAAGAACTCCTTCAATAGCATCTTGGCTGTAGTCATTGCAGTATTATCTTTCGTAGGGTATGCCTCAACCCATTTACTAAAGGCACAAACCACTACTAGAACATACTTCAAATTGTTACAGCGCTCAAGCTGGATGTAATCCATCTGCAAAACCTCAAAGGGTGCAGTAGGTGTCACAAATCCTCCTGCTGGAGTTCGAGTACCCTTTCCTGGGTTGTACCTCAGACAAATCATACAGGTCTGCACTACCCTCTTTGCCGTGCTAGCAATCTCTGGATGCTCCCAGACTTGAGTAAGCAATTTTACAATTGCGGAAGCTCCAACATGTGCTAGCCCATGTGCCATCTGAACCATAGGTTGTACAAAAGCTGTGGGTAACTTCCACCTATCCATCTGCTTATTTCTCCAACAACCCTCATCATCCAATTCTCCATCATTGGACCATTGCTCCCGTTCTTTGTCAGAAGCGGTCCTCTGTATTTCCAGCACTTCTCTTTTCACATCGTGCCATCTTTCTACCTGCGACTTCACTACGTACATGGCAGTAGCACCAGGCTGCATTGCAGTCTCCCGTGCCACCCGGTCTGCCAAAGCATTCCCTTCTCCAACTTTATCAACCACTTTCTTATGGGCACTACATTTAATTATAACAATCTTCTTCGGATATGTCAATGCAGTCAAAAGGTTGTGAACTAACTCTCCATGCATTATCTGTACTCCATGCGACGTTAGAAACCCTCTCTCCTTCCAGAGTAGGCCGAAATCGTGCGCTACTCCGAAGGCATAGCGGCTATCTGTATAAACATTCACACACAATCCTGTACTGAGCTCACATGCTGTGTTAATGCTATAAGTTCCGCTGCCTGAGCTGATTTCTGTGGTATGCGTGCTGTCTCCACTATTGTTTGCAGTGTGGTAATTGCATACGCTGCTGAAGTCGTACCATCTGGTAGCTTCAGGCATGATCCGTCCACCCACAATTCTCCATCTACATCTGGAAAGGGCGTATCCTGGAGATCAATACGACCCTTTGTCTGTTCCTCAGTCACAAGAATACAATCATGTGCTTTTCGTGCTTCAGACTGAGTGTCCGGGAACGGCAACAATGTGGCCGGATTTAACGTTACACACCTCTTTAACGTAATATGAGGAGCCAAAAGCGTCAACTCATATCCCGTTAAACGGGCACTGGTCAAATGCTGCGTTTTTGTCTGATTAAGCAGGGCATCAACAGCATGGGGGACTAATACCAACAGCTTGTGAGATAACACAATTCCCTCGCTTTGGCGTATTGACACAGCTGTCGCTGCAACCGAGCGAAAACAACCAGGCAATGCTCGGGCAACAGGATCAAGTACAGCCGAAAAATATGCACAAGGGCGCTGCTTGTCGCCGTGCATCTGCACTAAAACTGATAATGCACATCCATCTTTCTCATGCACATACAGCGAAAAGGGTTTTGTATAATCAGGGGTCCCTAACACTGGTGCTGAACAAAGGGCCTGTCGCAATTGCTGGAAGGCAATGCCACACTCATTTGACCAGGGAAGAGGAATAGGTGTGTCTTTTGTCAAAAGGGCTAATAATGGCTTAGCTATGTGTGAAAACCCTAATATCCATTGCCTACAAAAAGAAACAAGACCCAAAAATGCACGCACGTCCTTCTGCGTGGAAGGCACTGGCGTGTCCAAAATTGCTTGAATACGATCCGGTGTGAGTGCACGCCCCTCCTTAGACAAAAGGTGACCCAAATAAGTCACCTTTGGTCTACAGAATTGCAATTTCTTGCTCGACACTTTGTGGTTGTGAGATGCCAAAAAGGAAAGCAAGGATAACATACTTTCCTCACACAGCTCAGGAGTGTCAGCCGCCAACAAGATGTCATCGACATATTGTATGAGGGCGACACCCTCGGGCAGAACAAAGGAGTCCAATTGCCGTTTCAAGGCTTGACTGTAAATGCTAGGGCTTTCTGTGTAGCCCTGAGGAACTCTACAAAATCGATAAGACCTATTATTCGGAGTGAAACCAAAAAGGTATCGGCTATCAGGATGAATAGGAATCGAAAAGAAAGCATTTTTCAAATCAATAACCGAAAACGTGGTTGCCGTTGGCGGGACCAAAGTGAGCAACGTCGTGATATCAGAAACCACTGGATACTGAGGTATCACGATCTTGTTCACCTCCCTCAAATCAATGATAAACCGATAAACTTTGGCATCCGTATCCTTCTTCAAGATGGGTAAAATCGGACTGTTACAGACGTTGTAGGGAACTTCCTCCACTACTCCCACCTTAATCAAATCCTGCACAATCTGTATAAGAGCCTCCTCCCCCTCCTGGGAAATACGATACTGCGGGAGGCGTGGTAACACCGCCCCCTCCTGGACACTAATATGGACAGGCGGAATCACCATCTGTCCCACATCGGTATCCGAAATGGCCCACAAAGTACGAGGGAGAGAAGCTAACACAGTATCCTCTGCAACCACACACATCCGTTCAGTCAGAGGGTGATTATCGTTTAATATCACACGTACTCCAGCGGGGGAGCAGCGGATCGTAGCTCTGAAGTGCTTGAGCATATCAAGACCCATAATGTTGTCAGGCGTGTTCGGGGCAAGCAAAAACGGACAGGGTGCAGAAAAGGGATCAACCTGGAATGTAAGAGGTCGAGAAAGAGGGCTTCGAGAGAGTGTACCATCAAACCCTACCGATGTAACCATTAAGCCAGATGGGGAGCCCTCGGAACCAATTGTTTAGACAGCGCGCTACGAGTCGCTCCTGTATCTACTAGGAACCGATCAGTAGAACCCAAAACCTTCGCTGATACATAAGGACCCTTCTGATCAACCGGCACTTCAACTGATTCTAACCCCCATCCAACGCATTCCTATGCATGCTGTGAATCATGGTACCCAGAGCGGTCAGTCCCTGACACTTGATACTGGTGCTGTCGATCAAAGGCATTAGGTCTATCTCGCTGCTGCACGGTAGGTTCAAAACGAGCATGATCATTAGAATTCCCTCTAAAATTCGAGGAACCCCCTCTACCTCTCGGTGCACCCTGATTATGCCCCTGACGCGATGCATACAACGCCGGGCAATCTCTGGCCCAATGTCCCGATTGTTTACAATACGCACATTGATTCCTTTTTAAATCTGATCGACCCGAAGGGGGACCATAGAATCCTCCCCTACCTCTATTGACACCCCGACGGGGCGGACCATACACTTGCGCTAACATCACCTTCGTTTTTAAATCTTTCGACTTCTTCTCCTCCTGCCCCTTCGCTTCTTGTTCCTGACGCTCATAATACTGAGCTATAGTCAGGAGGGCTGTCGGAGACGCGGTGGACCAAGAACTTTCACTCGCTTTTAAACGAGCTGCTATTTCCGGTAATAAATTCGCCACATATTTATCAGCAAAAATGTGTCGACCCGTATCATCCGTAAGTGACTGACCACTAAAATCATGAAATGTCTCCTCAAAGCGCGTAAAGAAATCTGCAACTGATTCATCAACTTTCTGTTTACACGAAGCTAACATGTTCCAGTCAATCTTTTTAGGGGGAATGATTGTTTTTAACTTGGTCAAAATAGCAGCGGGGAGATCTAAGATAATCTGAGGCGGTTTCTGCGCGGGCTTTCTCTCCCTATCCTCATCCTCAAGCTCAGACCACCGAGCCTTAAAAGCGGCTTGATCATCCACCTTCCGTACAGATCGCCACATATCCGGTGGTAAGATAAGCCCAAAGAACAGATCTATATCTGCTAAGGTCATAGTACAAGAATTCAAGGCCCCTTCGACTTCTTCGTAAAAGGCCCCTGGATTCTTGCGGGGATCAGGCAATGCATTCTTTAATGCCATAACGTCAGCCCTATGCCAGGGAGTATAAACCCAATTGTACACAAAATACCCCTTAGCATCGGCAGAAGTAATATCCGCACTCGTTCCCGCTCCTTTAGGAGGAACATACAAAGGTGCCGTCTCTCGCATGGGTTTAGCATGCACTAGCTCGCTCTTATCTGACTGGGAGGAAGACGGCTGCTGGTCGTCCGCCTGCAAGGTCAAGCTCTCCTCCTCCTTGTTCCGACGCGCTTTGTCCCGCAGTCGAAGCATTTCATCCCGTAGCGCAAACAGACGTCGGACCGCATCAGGCACCTGAGAGGGAGAGAAAGTACCATTACGTAGTGCTCTAGAATCCGACACTATCTCCTGTGGCTCAAAAACATCAGAATATTTGCGAAAGGCAGCAACCACTTCATCAGAAAAAACGGCAGCAAAATACAATTTCTCCCTATCCTGCCATCCTTCCAAAACCGGTAATAACTCTGCAGAAGACAGCTTATTTGAAACTGCACGATAAGAAAGTTTCCGAAGCTCACCCGAGCGCTCAAGAGATAACATGGATCGCGTGTCTATCTTATCTTTACCTGATCCAGAATCCTGAACTGTCGGAGCAGACGCACCTACATAAGGTGGCGGGGAACGATCTAATAGGAAAAAATCATCATCAAGATTAGTAAGGACAGGATAAAGAGGCTGCCGAACAGCATATTGACCCGACACTTGCAGCCTACGCTCTTTCTCTTGTCTCTCCGCCTGTTCTTTTTCCTCCCGACGCTTCGCTTCCTGCGCTCGCACATGATCATTCTTCCGTTGCTCTTTATCAAACAGCGCTTTCTCACGTTTTTCTCGCTCACGCACTTCCTTCACCCATAACCGCACACACTCAAACATATCTTGACGAGCACGCCGTTTACACATACACTGTTCCACATACTCAATCTTACGCATATCAAACGATCCATACAAAGGCCATCGTAACTCAGGATCCTTTTTGGTGTATTTCCTCCATACTGTGCTGTACATTATGGAAGAAAGACCATGCTTCACATACATATCCCTATTAGGAGTCCCCTCTGGGGGGGCTGGAGCAGATTCCTCGAGGTTTAACCGGTTTCCAAAGCAGCAACACCACTTACGGAGTGCGCTAAAAGCAGGCATGCTCAAAAATAATGCAAAATATGCAGTATTATCAAAAAAATGGCACTTAAACTTTGCGCCGTTCAAATTTACACAGCTCCGGAGAAATATCTCCACATTACCTGCCTATATGTGTTGCAACGCATATATTCTCACAGTAATCAATTCAAGATATGACCGGTCATCACAAATCAAACTCAAATAGCCAACCCAGGCTTCAAAAACTCGGAGCAAGTACCGTACAACGGTTCTTACCAATCAAGAGTGTCCAGATTCCAACTGCCAAGCTCCAAAATTCGCCCAAACGGCTGTCACGGCAGGACCGACAGAAGAGGTCTCAGTCGAGGACCGGCGCCACCCAGATGGTCAGTTCGGAAGGGAAGGAAGAAAACCTCGGGATGCCAGGACTAAAATGCCTCTGGCAGTGATCACATCCCCGGCCAAATTCCTCACCTTCGTTACGACCAGTCCTTCGAGCATCCGAGTCGCCGATGAGCCCCACGTGACGGGCGCCAATTGATGAATACAGGCCCCAGCTAGGCCCGCAGGACACAAGGGTTCGCTCCCCTGCAATGGAATCTACAAGGAAGTTGGCACGGAAACTGCAAAGTACAAAGACAAAGTTTATTAACCCTTAAGGGTGGTCCTACAATCCATACAACACCCTTCAGTATTGCATAGAGTAGCACAAAGAACTTGCGTACACAGTCCCCTTTTATACACAACAGAGGGGCTCATAAGTGGGTGGATACAACATGAGGCACAATTCGTTACCTTTTATGGACATTTTCGATACAGAATCAATATGTGGGCGGAGTTGACGATTTCCTGAGCCCGCGAAAACATGGTCAAGCAAGGATTAACTGATAACAGATGTGGTCAAGTCTGGGCATGCGCCAGACGGACAAAGGAGCTATTTATAGACTGTTACTAGGCAGATTACAAGAGCAACTAACACGAAGATAGGACTCTTCTCGTGCTAAGCACGTGGAGGCATGACAATACAAAATGGAGTCCAGACTTTAGTCAACATAACGGAAGAAACTCGGTCCTAAAGGGGAATTCATGTCTTTAGTAAATGCTTAATCACATCGTTGTTTCAATTTTCAACAATGGGACTAACACTGCCTCTTTGAAGGCACGTGGGACTACCCCTTACTCTAAGGAGGCGTTAAG
Organism: Triturus cristatus; assembly: GCF_964204655.1. Classification (NCBI taxonomy): domain Eukaryota; kingdom Metazoa; phylum Chordata; class Amphibia; order Caudata; family Salamandridae; genus Triturus; species Triturus cristatus. Next base: position 1,946,811 of record NC_140589.1, read on the forward strand.
AAGAGAGAGAAAAGTAACCGGGAAATGCGAAAGAAGATCTTTTTATATCCTAGCCGGACAACGGTCATTGGGAGTGCCAGATTGTCTCTTGTTTCTGAGTTCATCAAGCTGATCTAAGGTAATGTTTTGAAAACTGGACATCGTTATGGGATTTACATATTGCTTATGTGCTTTCCATTCCTGAGGGCTAGTGGAGATAGAGTTCTGAATGGTCTTAATTTTTTCAATAAAGAAGGTATTCAGATTGTCACATAAGACTTGGGAGGGGGTATTGGCTAGTGCAATGCAGTCAGGACTGGAAAGTTCTCTGACTATTTTAAAAATCTCTTTGGATTTGTTGCCAGAGCTAAGTACCCTGGTTGAGTAGAAGGCTTTTTTTGACTCCACGATGGCGACTTTGTTGTCAGTTAGTGCTTTGTCGTACATTTTCCTTTCTGCAGGGGAGTAACTTCCCTGCCATTTTCTTTCTGCCTGGCGAGTTAACTTTTTATAAGTTTTACTGTGCAGTAAACCAATTAGAGATTTCATGCCGCCTCTGGCACCTCTCTTTCCTCTACAATGGGGCATGCACCTCACATGCACGTAGTTGCCAGTTTGAGATGGCTCTCTCCAGCTCATTGACATTATTCGTTATAGGCGGGAGAGCAGATTGCAACATGTTAAGAAACTCTGCCAATCGAACAGGATTCCAATTTCTGGTCAATAATTTCGTGCCACTCAATGATTTAACTAAGGATATGCCGTTTATAGCAAAATAAATGAGATGGTGATCCAACCACGCACATGTCTGAAACATTAGGTTATGGACCAAGAAGTTAGAAGTTCATAATTGATCTAATTTGTGTCCTTTAATGGGTGGGTTCCGTTATATGTCCTTCTAGATTCAGATTGTTCAATAGGTCTGTGAGCTCTTTGTAGCCCTGACTTCCCCCTTCCTCTGAAGACCAACAGTTCAGGTCTCCAATTAACAATATTTTTGCATAATCTCTGGTGAGTGGGATCAAATAGTTGGCTAAATCAGTAACAAACTCTCCTATAGCAGCAGGGGGTCTATAGATCAGTATACACACTAATGTAGACTTGGGAAATGTTAATTTTAGTGTGAGACTATCCACTGAAGCCGCTTCAAAAGAGGCAATAGAGGTGGGCGAAAGTTCTTTTTTGATGACTGCTGCTACCCCTCCTCTTCTTTTCCCAGGGGGTCTGTTGGCCTGTACCAAGTAATAATTACTTGGGAGGGCCACTAAGATGTCAGGCATAGATTCCGGGGTTAACCATGTTTCTGTGACCAATAGTATATCTGGAGCTTCATCATCAAAAAGGTTAAATATTTCTAACTGGTGCCTGACCGTTGAGCGTGTGTTAAGGTAAATTATATTGAGCTCTTTGGGATCAGGGGTGTTTGTCCTAGTAACAACATGCTCAGGCTGAGTTGTTTGTGGGGTTTCAAATACAAGGTTGGGCAAAGGTCCCCTGGCCCCGGCTGGGCACGGACAGGTGCAGACGTGCTTGCCTTTGGCAGCGCGCCCGCTGCGCGCATCCACTGCACGCCCGCTTCTCCATCTGATTAAGTAGTGGCCGTGGTGGGAATTCCTAGCCTGCTGCCCGGGTCTAGGTTCCTCCTCCCGGAAGTGGGGGAATCGGGCAAGGTCAGGCAGGATGTCTGCCCCCCTCCGCAACAATCGAGCACATAGCTCACGGCAGAACGAGGGGGCAGCACTTCTAACCCCTCACAACAATTACTGAAGAAAATGTGCAAATATGCTAATTAAAAACAGTTCTGATATTAAAAGTAGATACGATTTTAAAATATCAGCAGGTAACCGGCATGCAATCGATGTCGTGCAGTCTAATCAAGGTATAGCCCACCTAGCACTTGAGAGCAATAAAGAGTGCTCCCTCTCACTGATTGCATCATCCATGTGATATGATAATCTGATGCACTGCCTCATACCCTAATATAACCTTTGATACACCCACTCTAAAATACCCACTCACTGATTCCTAGGTCTACACAGACGTCCACTCATTCACCCATACAGTCACTCATACATACATGCAGTCACTTATCAATACAGCACTATTATTTGCACTCATACACCAGTGATGTCACTGACCATGTCATGAGTGGTCTAATATGTGATGTCATCAGCAGTGCATTGTGGGGACGTGAGTTATACTTAGCTCAACTATCTAGATTGTCCGAATTTCTCTGGTTTTGTACGAGTGAAATGTCCAACTAACTATAACGTCCCTGAAACCTGTGTTTGTTTAGTGAATTTCAAAGTTTTTTTAAATGATAATTTCTAACTATAAGGTCCATGATACCTATGTTTTTTTTTAGTTAATTTCAAAGGTTTTTTAAATGATAATTTCTAACTATAATGTTCCTGAAATCTATGGTTTTTTCAGTGAATTTCAAAGTTTTTTTAAATGATAACTTCTAACTATAACATCCATGATACCTATGTTTTTTTTTAGTTAATTTCAAAGGTTTTTTAAATGATAATTTTTAACTATAATGTTCCGGAAATCTATGTTTTTTTCAATGAATTTCTAAGGTTTTTTAAGTGCTAAATTCTAACTATAACGTCTCTCAAACCCATGAGTTTTTCAGTGAATTTCTTAGGTATTTTAAATGCTAATTTCTAACTATAAAGTCCCTGAAACCTATATTTTTTTTGTGAATTTCAAAGGTTTATTAAATTATCTAATTGTAATGTCCAAAAAATGCATTTTTCTAAATGTTTAAACTTTTATAAAAATAATGTGATGTTTTCTCCTTTCTAAAATATGCATTTACATTTTTATTTACTTTTTATTGTTAAAGTGGATTCGTGTACCGATTGTGTACCAGTCATGGAGAGTGAGCAAATCCAAGAATTTTAACGCCATATTGGTTAAGTCGTGTATGATGCGCGTCCGGTACACAAAGGGTGCATGGTTCTTGGCCCTTTGCAATGTGACATACTTATTTCCGGGGGTCCCGCCAGGTGCGCAAATTCACTGTAAATTTTTTGTTTTAAAAGTATATGTATATAACTTTAATATATATATTATACCAAGAGATTATTTAACATAATTTTAAATATCACATATTTGTAACTGGAATAAAGATATATTATTGTTAAATATATTTTTCGGAAATCGTCTCAGGTGCGCGGTGGTTCCGTGCTGGGTGCGCAAATCCCATGTGACTTTAATAGAAAGCTATTTATTAGTTAAGAAGCTTTTTGTTCTAGAATTTAAAGCACCCCACCCACATTTCTCATTCCTCCAACAACGTCCTCAGGAGACACAGCTTTTAAATTTGCTGCGCTTGTTTGTATTTTTTGGGTGTTTTTTTAAAATGGCATCTTCAAATCCACCTGACAACATCCTTGGTGAAGAAGATGACTTGAAGGAACAAACAAAACAGCGGAAGTAGAGTGTTGTCTGTGCCTTTATTTCCTTTCCACTTGGTGAAAAGAAGGTTAAAGCAAGAAAGGTGACCTGCACTGTGTGTCTACAAATCTTATCTTGGGGCTCCCAGAAGAAATACTCATGTGGGACTTCATACATGTTGGAGCACCTGCAAAACTATGCACACTCGTCATCTAGCACAAGAAGAACATTGACGTGAGCTAGAACGTCAAGCACAGCAAGGTGATGAGGTTGCAGGACCTAGCACCTCAGCCGGTACGTCATCATCAAGCAGAGGACCTGACATTAGACCAGAGTTTGCTGGTCTTGAACAATGCTACATCAAATGTGAAAACATTATTTGCTATGGTGATCAGTCAGTAGATGCTATTGTTTTTGCAGCAAAAAAAACACAAATGTAATTTTTGATTGCAAAATGTTAGAGAACGTTTTCTCAGTTTATTCTGTTGTTTTTTCTTTTATTTTTAAAACACCCACATTAAGAAATTATAAATGAAAAAAAGTTCTTTTTAGAACAGTCTATTTGGTTAAAAAAATAAAAATGTCTATGAATTGCGGCAAGTGTAATATATGGAGAAGTGCATGTGTACTACCTGAGTGATTGCATGAGTATATGAGTAATGCTTGGGTAATTGCAGGAGTGCATGGATACTGGTTTGATGTTTGCATGAGTGCAGGGGTAGTACCTGTATGATTAGAGGAGTGCATAGATAGTGCCTGAGTGATTGAAGGAGTGCATGGGTAATGCCTGGGTGTTTGAAAGAGTGCATGGGTAGTGCCTGAGTGATTGAAAGAGTGTATGGGTAGTGCCTGGGTTATTGCATAAGCGTATGGGTACTGGCTGAATGATTTGAGTAATGCATGGATAGTGCCTGGGTGATTGGAGGAGTGCAACGCTAGTGCCTGACTGATTGAAGGAGTGCACGGATAGTGCCTGTGCGATTGGAGGAGTGCATGGGTAATGCCTAGGTGTATGGAGGAGTGCATCAGTACTATCTAGGTTATTCATGAGTGTATAGGTAGGACCTGGGTGATTACATGAGTGTATCAGTACTGCCTGGTTGATTGTATGAGTGCATAGTTGGTGCCTGTATGATTTTATAAGCATATGGCCAGTGGCTGGGTGATGGAAGGAGTGCTTGGGTAATGCCTGGGTAGCTGCATGAGTGAAGGGATAACGTGTGCGTGTTTGAAGGAGTGCATGAGTAATGTCAGGATGACTGCAGGCCTAATGCCTGGGTGATTGCATTAGTGCAGGTGTAATGCCTGGGGGATTTATAAGTGCATGGGTACTCCCTGAGTGAATGAAAGTGTAATACCTAGGTGTTTGCATGAATGCTGGGTAATGACTGGGTCATTGGTTGAGTGCATGGGTAATTCCTCGGAGATTGCATGAGTGCATGGGTAATGTGCTGGTTATTGTGCGAGTGCATGAGTAATGTCTGGGTAATTGAATGAGTACAGTAGTAGTGTATGGGTGATTGGAGGAATGCAAGGGTAGTACCTGGGTGATTATATAAGAGCAGAGGTAGTGCATGGGTGATTAGAAGAGAGCATATGTAGTGCATGGGTGGTTTTACAAGTGCATAGGTACTGACTGAGTGATTGAAGGTGTGCATGGGTAATATCTACATGATTTCATGAATGCAGAGGTAATGTCTGGGTCATTGGAGGAGTGAATGGATAGCGTTTGGGAGATTGCATAAGTGTAAGAGTAATGTCTGGATAGCTGCATGAGTGTAGTGGTAGTTTCTGGGTGATTGGAGGAGTGTATAAGTGGTGCCTGGGTGATTGGAGGAGTGCAACGGTAGTGCTTGGGTGATTGGAACAGTGCATGGCAAATGCATTTGTGATTGCACGAGTGCAAGGGTAATGTCTGGAGGATTAAAGGAGTGCATAGGTATTGCTTGAGTGATTGCATGAGTGTAGGGGTAATGTGTAGCTGATTGCACAAGTGTAGAGATAGTGCCTAGGTGGTTTTATAAGTACATGGTTACTGGCTGGGTTATTGCATGAGTACAAGAGTAATGCCTGGGTGATTGGAGGAGTGCAAGGATAGTGCCTGGGTGATTATATAAGTGTATGTGTAGTGACTGGCTGATTGAAGGAGTGTATGGTTAATGCTTGGGTGATTGAATGAGTGCAGGGATGATTTGAAGGTATGTGGAAGAGTGCATGAGTAATACCTGGGTGATTGCTTGAGTGCAGAGGTAATGTCTGAGTGATTGCATAAGTGCAAGTTAATGTCTTGGGGATTAGAGGACTGAATAGGTAATGCCTTGGTAATTGCATGAGTGTAGGGGTAATGTATCGCTAATTGTATGAGTGCAGGGGTAGTGCCTGCATGATTAGAGGAGTGCATAGATAGTGCCTGAGTCATTGAATGGGTGCATGTGTAATGCCTGGGTGTTTGCAAGAGGGCATGGGTAGTGCATGAGTGATTGAAAGAGTGTATGGATAGTGCCTGGATTATTGCACAAGTGCATGGTTACTGGCTGAATGAATGGAGGAATGCATGGATAGTTCTGGGTTGATTGGAGGACTGCAACAGTAGTGCCTGACTGATTGAAGGAGGGCATGGATAGTGCCTGGGTGATAGGAGGAGAGCATGGGTAATGCCTAGGTGTATGGAGGAGTACATAACTACTATCTGGGTTATTCATGAGTGTATAGGTAGTAGCTGGGTGATTACATGAGTGCAGCAGTACTGCCTGTGTGAGTGCATGAGTGCATAGTTAGTGCCTGGATAATTTTGTAAGTTTATGGGTAGTGGCTGGGTAATTGAAGGTGTGCTTGGGTAATGCCTGGGTGGGTGCATGAGTACAGGGATTATGTTTGAGTGTTTGGAGGGGTGCATGAGTAATGTGAGGGTGATTGCATGACTGCATGGGTAATGCCTGGGTGATTGCATGAGTGCAGGTGTAATGCCTGGGTGACTTTATAAGTGCATGGGTACTGCCTGAGTGATTGAAGGTGTGCATGTGTAATACCTAGCTGTTTGCATGAATGCAGGGGCAATGTCTGGGTCATTGGTGGAGTGCATGGGTAATGCCTGGGTTATTGCATGAGTGCACAGGTAAGGTGTGGGTGGTTGGATGAGTGCAAGGGTAATATCTGGGGGATTAGAGGAATGCAAAGGTAATGCCTGGGTAAATGCTTGAGTGTAGGAGTAATGTCTTGCTGATTGCTTGAGTGTAAGGGTAGTGCCTGGGTGATTGGAGGAGTACATAGGTAGTGCCTGGGTGATTTTTCAAGTGCAAGGGTTCTGGCTGAGTGATTGAAGAAGTACAGGGGTAGTGCCTGGGTGATTAGAGGAGTGCAAGGGTAGTGCCTGGGTGATTTGTTAAATGCATGTGTACTGCCTCAGTGATTGAAGAGGTCCATGTGTGATTGCATGAGTGATTGGAGGAGCGCATGAGTAATGTCTGGGTAATTGCATGAGTGCAGGGGTATTTGTTATGTTATGTTAACCCAATTTATATAGCGCAACAGTTGCCTCAGCGAAGAGGCGTCCCGGGGCTGCCAACAGCAAGACATAGAGGTAAAGGCCTAAGCCAGGGGGAAGAGATAGGTTTTAATAGCCTTCCGAAACATCAGGTGGTTGTCCAGATAGCTGATCTCAGAGGGAAGGGAGTTCCAAAGTTTAGTCGCTAGGCAGCGAAACGACTGTCCGCTGGCACGAACGCGTTTCACCCGATGGACGGTGACCCGACATTGCCCCAAGGAGCGCAAAAGGTGCAAAGGTGTTTAAGGCACTAACAGATTGGCCAAGATACCCCGGAGGAGGTCTTCAGAATTTTAAAGGCAAAGGGCCTTGAATTCGATACGCTTGGCCATAGGTAGCCAATGTAACCATGGGATGGCACCAGTTGTCAGGCAGCTTCTAGGGAGCTCAAAGCAGGGCTCTGGCTACCGCATTTTGGACTCTTTGCAGACGTGGGACCTCAGCCTTATTAGCCCCCATATAGAGTGAACTGACGTAGTCTAGCCTTGACAAGATAGCCGCTTGGACAGTCATTTGTCGGGTGGACGGATCAAAATACTCAAACGGGGTCAATCTTCGAAGTAAGCCAAAACACGTGACAGCCACTTTTTTGGTATGATCCTGATAACTGAGGGTCGGTTGCATGAGTGTAGTGGTAGTCCTGGATGATTGGAGTAGTGAATAGGTAGTGTCTGGGTGATTTTACAAGTGCATGGGTACTGACTGAGTGATTAAAAGAGTGCATAGATTCTGCCTGGGTGATTGAAGGAGTGCAAGGCTAATGCATTGGTGATTGCATGAGTGCAGGGGTAATTTCTGGGAGATTACAGGAGTACATAGGAAGTGCCTGGGTGTTTTATAACTGCATTGGACTGCCTGGGTGATTGGAGGGGTGTGTAGGTAGTGCCTGGGTGATTTTATAACTGCAAGGGTTCTGGCTGAGTCATTGGAGGAGCACAGGGGTAGTGCCTAGGTGATTAGAGGAGTGCATAGGTAGTGCCTGGGTGATTGTATAAGTGCATGTGTACTGCCTCTGTAATTGAAAAAGTACATGTGTAATGACTAGGTGATTGCATGAGTACAGGAGTAATGTCTGGGTGATTGGAGGAGTGCATTAGTAATGTGTGGCTGATTGCATGAGTGCAGAGTAATGTTCAGGTGGTTGCATGAGTGTAGTGGTACTGGTTGAATGATTGTGGTAGTGCATACATAGTGGGTGGGTGATTTTATAACTGCATGGGTACTGAGTGATTAGAGGATGGCATAGATACTACCTAGGTGATTGAAGGAGTGCAAGGGTAGTGCCTGGGTAATTGCATGAGTGCAGGGGTAATGTTTGGGGGTTTGGAGGATTGCATAGGTAGTACCTTGGTGATTGCAAGAGTGTACGGGTAATATCTAGCTGATTCCATGAATGTAGGGGTAGTGACTGGGTGATTGGAGGAGTGCATAGGTAGTGTCTGCCTGATATTATAAGTGTATGGGTACTGGCTAGTTGATTGCAGAACTGCATGGATAGTGCCTGGGTGATTGGAGAAGTGTGGGAATAGTGTCTAACTGTATAAATGAGTGCTTGGGTAGTGTTTGAAGGAATGAATGACTGCAGTAAAAGGGTCTGTAAAGATTAGTTCACATTATCATGCTTATTACATTATTTCGCATTATATTTTTTACTAATGTAGATACAAAACTCAGTGGAGCTACTTTACAGTAGTTTTGTTGTAAACTGAATTTAAAATCTTTTCAAACTTTACCATTACCTTCTTTAAAAAAGAACAAGAAAAACAGCTGTTGAATATAATAATATAGTTTTAAGAACACAACGTAACTTTAGGAATATATAAAATATTCAGTTTCCCTATTTTGCTGTTCTCAGATTCTACTGAATTTCACCATACACAGTGATTTCAATGTAGATCATCATGCAACAGCATGAGATTGTAAAAAAAAAGTCTGCGTTAAAAATATTTACAACAAGTGTAAGTATCTGTTTACCTATCTACAATTTGTATATTACATTCTTCAACTACATTAAATCTTTTACTTCTCTCAAGTACATTTAGTAAAATATACACTCTCATTTACATTGCATATAATATAAAGTTCAGATATATAAAATACTTCTTTCAAACACAATTTCGCAAATGCAATAAGAATTAGCACAAACAATGATCCAAACAGTAGTTGTTCACATTTTCCCAATATGCCAATAATGTTTCCAATGCAATTTGCATTATAAATGTCCATAATAAACTTTTTAATTTGTGTTCACATCTTCCCAATAGGCCGAATGATGTTTTCAAAACTTTGGCTTAAAAAATATCAGCTATGAATTTGGTAATTCATAAGGCAACCTACACTAGAATTCAAAATGGGCATCATTGCAATGTGTCCATCCATTATTGCACTTTAAATACGTAGTATAGTGTCCAGATGTTGAAGTAGGTCCATCATGGAAAATAAAAGACACTGCTTGAAAAGTTCTTCCTGAAATTGATGCTTGACTTGCCATACATTTTTTTATTTTCATTCCAATTTTCTTCTATCTGCTCTACAACGTTGTAGCATTAAAATTACATATTGTCCAAATCTTTCAATAAATAATGTTGACAACTTTTCTGATTTACAATGAGAACATTTCATATCTTGATAAGCTGATTTTACTAATTTGTTAAAAGATACTGATTTGCAATCTGGTATCGTCAAATATATGAATTGTCCAGTGCCTAGTTCAGTGGTAGAAGAAAATGAACACTCTTCACATTTATGATCCCATCTGTATCTAAGTCCACACACATTTTCAATTTCTATTCCTTCATCTTCCAATACTGCAAGCAGAAACATAAGAAATTCTTGTGCATCTTGTTGTGTATTAAGTGTAAATTGCGAAGAACCAGTATATATATCCAAAAGAAGATGAATGGAAGAAGCAGTATGGATTTTAATTCTATCAGTTACCAACTTTTGAAAAATATAATGTAATAAAGAACAGAATCTTTTTTCTCAATTTTCTATAATTTCATGATGAAGATCTTCAGATAAAAGACAACATTCACAATTACATTAGCATAACAGTTGATACCTGAACTATTTTCTAACTGGTATCCTACAATATCATCAACAGTGTCAATTTTCATTTTCTTTGTACCTTCACGATTCTCTTGAATTGTTTTCTTTTTTTGAATCTCAGTAAAATGTTTGTCATAATAATTCCATTTTGACACACTACACGTTTCTCATATACAAGATATTCACCTAAGTTAGGAGCATAAATTCTTCTTAACCAATTGTACTCTCTTACACAATTTTCATCAGCACTAATCTTTTTCTCATCAAAATCAATCAAATACAAACCAGATAATGTTCTTACTCGAGACAATGCAACATATGCCATGCCTTCTTTAAACACTGTACTTCCAATATTTACCAAAGCACTGTCTAAACTTAGACCTTGGGATTTTTGAATGGTTACTGCATATGCTAAACAATGAGGAAACTGTTTTCTACGAACATACAAGTATTTTACAAGCAAAATCATACAGCACAACATCCAAACTGTTTTACCTCTTCAATCTGATAAAATGTAATCTTCAAAAATTCAATTACATCTCTGTTCTGATAATTAACAAAATCAACATTTTTCCCATTGCTCCATTTACTAAACCTATTTCTACATTCAAAATTACCGGATAGTTTACACATATTGTGAGAAGTTGGCCGGGTATATGCTGTTCACTATTTAAAGTGGACACCTTGCACCAGTACAATTCAACTCTTATGGTAGTAGGTTTAAGACAACCTTTCAAGAAAGCTATCCTAGTGGTAGCTGTGGAGAGCAGCCTTGAGGCTAAGTCTTTAGAGGACTGTAAAGCAGCTTGTTTTACCTTATGAATCACTAATGAAAGGACACCACACAGGTATATATATCAAATATATATGTATTTATTACTAACAACTCTCTGCTAATCTCTTTGTGAGATTAGAAGTCAGGAACATATGCATAAATCAACGTTTCACAATAAATTAAGCACAAATAAGGCTGGAGCCCTAGGAGCACCCCAGACCATATACTGAAAAAGAGACTTAAGAACAACGACTTGCAAAGGGACAAGGCCTAGGGCCTTCAGAAGAGCTGAGGCCTCACAAAACCACCCAAGGCAGGTAAGTAAGGGACACACGGGAGACGCATGCAGTGTGAGAACACAGCCGCGAATCCCTATTGACTCTCCCGAAGTATCCTAAAACTCTTAATTTCCAATCGTGACTTGCTCCATTGAAGTCAATAGGGATTGCGATCTGAATTGCTGCTTCGAACCTTTGTACACTGCTTGGGACTCACTTACTATGGAAGTGGATGCAAATTGGAATATCCCTCCTCTTGACCTTCCCCCCATTAAGAAGTGGACTGAATCTGCTATTCAGTGGATGAGTTTGTGTATGGGGCGTGGTTTTAGGGCAGCCAATGGACGGACCATCTCAGACAAAAATGGCAAGGATACCTTTGCTGATGGTCGCCGTTACAGTAGAATTGATTATGCCCTTATCAAAGTGGAGTTCTGGTCCACCTTAAATGATATGGTGATTCTAGATCGCCCCGAGAGCGACCACAACCCTTTAGTACTGAGTTTCCAGTTATGCCCAGCCCGCAGAAGCGAACTAACTGAGATAATTACTGCTGACGCTCTCCTAACTAATAACCAACGGAGAGTGCGTTGGGAAAAGGTTGTTATTGATGGTGCAGTACTCGCCGAAATCAGCTCGAAAGTTTCAAGTGCGTTGGTAGACCTTTACTCTCTCCAGAGCCAAGATGCTGTCATTGGCGAGTCTACCCGTATCCATGAAAACCTCTTTTTAGGCCTCAAGGCTCTTTTTTCAAAACCCTGTAATGCTAAGAAATCGATGTTACCAAAGCATAATCCCTGGTATAACAAAGCATGCCGTGAGTTTTATGGCAAACTGAAAACTGCCATTAAATCCAAAAATCTGGCCAATATTAGAATAGCCAGGAAAGATTATAGCAAGGTTAAAGTCTCGGCTAAACAAGAATGGGATAATGAACATTGGAACGACCTCTTGGTCGCTAGTAAACAAAAAAACCTGTCTATGTTCTGGCACATTGTGAAGTGGGGCAACTCTCCGAGTTTGCAGGTTCCCTCAAACCACATTCTTCCAGAATCTTGGGTGTCGCACTTCGAGTCCCAGTTCTCTGTTATTAATTCGGTTGATGAGACTATTCCTCCTATTTTACAGGACTTGTCCACTCTCCAAAACTTTTCATTTGATTGTAAAGAGGTTGAGATGGCTTTAAGCAAGGTTCCCAGTGGCAAGGCACCGGGCACAGATTGTGTCCCTGCAGATCTTTTTAAATTCGACCATAGTAATTGGGTGCCCTATATTGCTTTTCTGGCAACTGCTATAGCCAAAGGGGCTGTTATCCCTGAATCTTGGAAAGGTGTCGAGATACTGCCCATCTTTAAGAAGGGTGATCGCTCGTGCCCGGGGAATTACCGCCCGATTAGTTTAATTGACTCTATCCAAAAAATCATTGCCAGGATGATCCTGGCAAGAATCCAGTTATGGATTGAGCAGGAGGATATTATTTCGCCACTGCAGGCTGGGTTTAGACCCTGTACTAGCACCATCGATCAGGCTTTTAAGTTCCAACTGATCGTCTGGAAAACGGTCCATCTTTGTGGCGGTACTTTGTACGCCGCTTTTGTTGACCTTCGGTCAGCTTTTGACTTAGTTAACAGGACCAAACTATGGGGGGCACTAGCGGGGTTAGGGATGCCAGTTGACCTTTTGAATATTGTCATTAGGTTGCATGACAATAACTTTGCACAAGTACGCTGGGGGAATCAAGGGCAGGTCACCGATAGATTCAAAGTAAATAGGGGCGTTAGGCAAGGGTGCGTCCTTGCGCCTACTCTTTTCTTGTTATTCATAAACAGAGTGGTGCAGTATTTTTCATCTATTTCCACTGACGCCCCCACGCTGGGTGGTATAAAAATCCCACTACTCATGTTCGCCGACGACACCCTATTACTGTCCCAGACTCAGACGGGGTTACAGGCGGCCCTGAACGTATTTGCCAACTTTTGCTCCGACTTCGATTTGCAAGTTAACGTGTCAAAAACCAAGTACATGGTCTTTAATAAAGGGAAAAGTGTGAAAGGTCATGTTACTATGAATAACGATTTACTTGAACGCACGAATGTCATGACATTTTTGGGGGTTGTTCTTGAAAACAAGCTGAGCTGGAGGCCACAAATTGATGTTCTATCCCTTAAATTTGCCCAGCTCTCTGGGTGTTTGGTTAAAGAACAGAAACAGTCCCAGACAAAAAAGATAGGCCCTGCAATCAAGATTTATAATGCTAGGATTAATTCTGCGATCCTTTATGGCGCTGAACTCTGGGGTTTTGCTGATCTATCCCCTTTGGTCAAGGCACAATATAAATTTTTTAGGATCCTCACGGGTCTCCCCTGTTCAAGTCCAGTGAAACCGCTTTTGCTGGATCTTGGTTGTCATTCCTTTGAAGATATTGCCAGGTTCAAACCACTGGCTTTTTGGAGGAGACTGTGGACCGTACCGGAATTAGGCCCTTATGTAAAGGCATTTTTTGATGTTCGTTCTATTCTGGGCTCCGGTAACATTGTGTGGTTCAAGCAAGTTAGTCTGCTATTAGAATCCATGGGTTTGGGAAATCTATGGACTGACCCCGCCAACAGCCTTTTTCCTCCTAAAAAACTATTTAAAAGCCTCTACTGGTCTTTGGTACATCAGAAACAACTATCCCAAGTGCCAGCAGAGTCTTTGACAGGCAAGTTTCTTGTGCAGAAAAATGTCCCACTCTTAGAAGCCTACTGGGACATCATTACCAGGCCCAGTGACAGGAAACTCTATCATCAACTGAGGGTTGGCTCCCTACCCACCAAATTGTTTACAAAATAATGGAAGGGCGAGGTGTGTGATTCCTGTCGCTGGTGTATAGATTGTGCTGAATCTGTGGGTCATATATTTTTTGTCTGCCCGGCTTATGCAGCCCCTCGGGCTAAATGGCTCAAACCTATATGTCGTACTTTGGGCACTAGACTGGGGCTCGAGGCATTAAGAATTTTAAGATTTGATACTGGTGAATGTATTGTAGTCGCCGTGGCCAAATTCCTGGGTTGGGTTTGGATTATTAGAAATAGGAATCACTAGGTACCAGTGTTGTGTTTTTTCATGTTTTTATCTTGTGTCACTTTGGAACTGTCTTTATCTTTTATTCTGTATGTAATATTCACTTTTATATTGTAATGTCTTTTTATGATGAAACTAAATCGATAATAAAGACTAATGAATCGATATCCCTTTGGCAGGTCACTTGGGCCAACACAAGACATGGGACAAGCTTGTTCCACATTTTCATTGGCTACATATGTCAGAAGACACCAAGGAGTTTTGTCGCTCCTGTGTCACTTGCCAAGCCAGTGGCAAGTCAGGTGGCACAACAAAGGCCCCCCTGATACCACTACCTGTGTTGGGGGTACCCTTTAAAAGGGTAGGGATTGACATTGTTGGTCTCCTTCACCCTCCAACTGCATCAGGGCACAGATTTATCCTGGTGGTAGTGGATCATGCCACCAGGTACCCAGAGGCAATTCCCCTGAGGACCACCACAGCCCCTGTGGTTGCAAGAGCCCTCATTGGAGTCTTCTCCAGAGTGGGTTTCCAAAGGAAGTCATCTCTGACAGAGGTACCAACTTCATGTCAGGATATTTGAAAGCAATGTGGAAGGAGTGTGGTGTAACTTATAAAATCACCACCCCCTATCACCCACAAAGCAATGGGTTGGTTGAACGTTTCAACAAAACCCTTAAGGGAATAATTAAAGGACTCCCAGAGAAGCTTAGGCGGAAATGGGACCTTCTTCTTCCCTGCCTTTTGTTTGCATACAGAGAGGTTCCACAGAAGGGGGTTGGTTACAGCCCATTTGAGCTTCTGTTTGGACACCCTGTAAGAGGTCCATTATGTTTGGTAAAAGAGGGCTGGGAGTTACCTCTCAAACCCCCCAAACAGGATGTGATGGACTATGTACTTGGTCTCCGCTCCAGGATGGCCGAATACATGAAGAAGGCTGGGTGTTGGAGCCTGTGGCCCCAGCAGCCCTCCAAGACAAATGGAGTGGCCTCCATACCATTGTTGAGCAAAAGGGAGAAGTCACCTATCTGGTGAATCTTGGAACTCCCAGGAGCCCCCTGAGGGTGCTCCATGTCAACAGATTGAAAACATATGTTGACAGGGCTGACATGGGCTTCCTCATGGCCACTGATGAGGAACAGGAGGAGGAGAGTGACCCTCTCCCTGACCTGCTCTCACAGAACCCTGATGATGAGTCAATAGATGGTGTTGCTTTGGCAAGCAGCCTCACTGACCATCAACAAACTGAATGCAGACAAGTTCTGCAACAGTACAGACATATGTTTAGCCTGACCCCTAGTCAGACTACCTGGTGTACCCATGAGGTGCACACTGGGGACAGTCTGGCTGTCAAGAGTAAAATCTACAGGCAACCTGACCATGTCAGGGACTGTATCAGGACTGAAGTGCAGAAAATGTTGGAATTAGGAGTGATTGAGCCTTCAGATAGCCCTTGGGCTAGCCCAGTAGTCCTAGTACCCAAACCTCATACCCAGGGTGGTAAGAAAGAAATGAGGTTTTGTGTAGACTACAGAGGCCTCAATGCAGTCACCAGGACTGATGCCTATCCAATTCCAAGGGCAGATTAACTTATTGATACTTTGGCCTCAGCCAAGTATCTCAGTACATTTGACCTAACAGCTGGCTACTGGCAGATCAGGTTAGCTGATGATGCAAAGCCAAAACAGCATTTTCGACCCCTGGTGGGCAATACCACTTTGTGGTAATGCCTTTTGATTTGAAAAATGCACCTGCCACTTTTCAGAGGTTGGTGAACAAAGTTCTGGCAGGGATGGAAACTTATTGCTCAGCTTATCTAGATGATATTGCTGTCTTTAGTTCCTCCTGGCAGGATCACCTGGTCCACTTCAGAAATGTTTTGGAGGCCCTGCAGAAAGCAGGATTCACTATCAAGGCCACTAAGTGCCGGATAGGGCAGAGTCAGGTTATGTACCTGGGCCACCTTGTAGGTGGGGGCCAGGTTCAGCCTTTACAGAGCAAAATCCAAACCATGATGGAATGGGTTGCTCCAACCACCCTGACACAGGTGAGAGCCTTTTTAGGCCTGACTGGGTATTATAGGAGGTTTGTAAAGGGATATGGATCTGTAGTGACTCCCTTGAATGATCTTACCTCGAAGAAAATGCCAAAAAAGGTTCAGTGGAAAGCTAGCTGTCAGAAGGCATTTGAAGACTTAAAGCAGGCCATGTGCACTGCTCCCATCTTACAGAGTCCAGACTACACCAAAAAGTTATTTGTCCAAACAGATGCTTATGAGCTGGGGGTGGGAACTGTACTGTCCCAACTGAATGATGAAGGTCAAGACCAGCCAGTAGCTTTCATTAGCAGAAGGCTGACCCCAAGAGAGAAACGTTGGTCAGCTCTAGAGAGGGAGGCCTTTGCTGTGGTGTGGGCCCTGAAGAAGCTGAGGCCATACTTGTTTGGCACTCACTTCATAGTTCAGACTGACCACAAGCCCCTCCTATGGCTTAAACAGATGAAAGGTGAAAACTCAAAACTTTTAAGGTGGTCCATTTCCCTACAGGGGATGGACTATACAGTGGAACATAGACCTGGGACCCAACATGCCAATGCATATGGACTCTCAAGGTATTTCCACTTAGAACATGAAGCGCTGCTGTCTTGCTGGCGGCTTGAAGTCGGTGTTTCTTGCCTTCCCGGGGCCGGGTTTGGCTCCGCCCCCTACATTCACTGATTTGAACTTACCGGGGTCTTTCTGGATACCGGACTCGGTCGGCCGGGCTTGGCTCCGCCGTACCACAACCCTCATCATTCCTAGGGGCAGGACGCATCTGAACCACGCGCCAGGAGGTGCTTAAAGGTGGGCTCGGTGCTGAGTCCCTCAGCGCGCTGCTGTCTTGCTGGCGGCTTGAAGTCGGTGTTTCTTGCTTTCCCGGGGCCGGGTTTGGCTCCGCCCCCTACATCCGCTGATTTGAACTTACCGGGGTCTTTCTGGATACCGGACTCGGCTCCACCGGACCACAACCCCCATCATTCCTAGGGGCAGGACGCATCTGAACCACGCGCCAGGAGGTGCTTAAAGGTGGGCTCGGTCCCCAGTCCCGCGAGGACGCGCGTGGGACGCGCCGGGCTAAGCCCGGGCAAAGGACGGGCCGTTTGTGGCCGTCCGGGGCCTGAGGAGGCCGGGCTGGGCCACCCCCTATGGACCTGTAGTGCAACGCAAATTATACCCCCAGGTGACTGTTATATGTACACGGGTGGTTGCCGTATGAAATCACTGCTGTTTGTTGTATCTGGGTGTGTTTAGAACTGCACAAGTATGAATAGACGTAAGGGTGCGGTGGGGACACTTGATGCTTTCATGATCAGGGCAGAGAGTTTACTCACGCATGAGATTGAGATAAATGAGCGACGATTGTCCCTAGATTTACTAACGGCCCAAAGACGCTCTTCATTAGAAGCTCTAACCCAGGGAGACATGTTACATCTTCGGCTCTCTGTATCACCTACCCTTTTTCCTATGTTTGAGGCACCCCTTCCCCAATCCCCCTTAGTATTAATTCCGGACTCCCCCTCTGCTACTAATCTAAGCAGACAAAAAGGTCGGACTCGATCCCGCAATCCTAAAAATTCCACAGAGTCTAAACCTAAGGAACCACCGGCTAAACGTAAAAGAGGCTCCAACCTCACATCCAAATCCCATAATCGCTCAGGAGTTCTTAGTGTTGTTCCTTTACAAACCTCAGTTGCTCCAACTACTGTGTCCGTTGGTACCCAAACCGACGATACAACTTGCCCCCCAAGCAAAGATGACATTATGGTTGCCTTGGAGTCGGGATTGAGAGCAATAGTTAGCCACTTCAAGGCCTTATTTGATAAAAACTTCTGTCTTTTACAGGAAAGACTTGCATGTATGGAGCAATTGTTAACCCGGGAGCCAGTTTCTGATCTCCCGGTTGCTAACCGCAATCCCTTAATTACAACTACTCACACGCAGGGGGATCTTGCCAACCTAGGTTTCAGGACGGTTGATGCTAACAATAGGACCCAGTGTCCATCTAGTAGCTCACAGCAACAGCACTCTGGGATTGTCCCCCCCCCGAACACAGGATCCTGAAGTAAGACAACCCACCACAGACCCAATCCCGCCAAAGACTTTTCCTAAAACTGAGGTTCTGAATCTTCCCCCTGCCTCCTATCCTTATGTGATAGTTTTGGCAGGAGTTCCCTGCTTGTCGGGTTCTAGGAAGGAGTCATGGGTGGATCTTCGAAATAAATGTGTGGACTGGCTGAGGAAACATAAAGGGTTTGACCCGGTCAGACTGCACGAAATTTTAATGGTGCGAAGAGTGGGATGGGTGGACGAATCCGCTAAAAACATTATAGGTGATTGTATTGTTATCAATTTTTGTAGTCCCCACACCGTTCGGTCCTTTTTTTTAAATTTTTTTTATTTATTTTTGATTTGCAGTTTGTACAAATAACATAAAGTTACATCAATGCGTCAGTGCAAGAATTCAAAGAAAATAATAATACCATAATGAAACATCCTTTATCCTTGCAAAACCTGCCATAATTGGGATGAGGAGCCACATTTTCTTTATATAAAGCTTTTTAACAATCGTTGCTCTTCTGATTTCACTCCTCCTCTCTAGTTCCGGCCCCCCTCCAGTTTGAGATAGGAGCCCAGATACTTTCCCCAAAATCTCTTGATTTCTTCCCCTTCTGAGCATACAGAGAGATCTCAATATTATGCAGACCAAGTAATCTAGAGAGCCACATTTGGAATGAGGGAGCTACAATATCCTTCCACCCAGCAGAAATTAAGATCCGGAGTACTGCGACGGAGATGAAAAACAGAGCTTCCTCCGCTTTCCCCAATTTTAACCTATCGTCGCTACCTAATATCATAAGGGTAGGGGATATATCAATTTTTTGGCCTATCAGCCCCTCCCAGGATTTTTCTATCTCCCTCTGAATACCTGCCAGAGACCCACAGTTGAAAAACATATGAAGCAGATCTGCCTGACCCCCCTTACATCTGGGGCAGCTATCATCTTCCCTTACCCCCCAGGCATATAGCTTAGCTGACGTATGATATAGATTGAACAAGGTTTTGTAGTGCAGTGCCCTCAGACTAGTGGAACTGAATATTTTCTTATTCAATAGGAGGGCCAGATCCAGATCAACGTCGGGATTTCCCAGTTTTATAGCCAAAGCGGATTCGTTTTTTTCCATATCATCTTGAATTTCTCCATTGAGTAGACTATACGTATCTTTTATCTTCTTACACCCTTTAACCAGTAGATCTACAATAGGGAATTCCGCTGATGGTGTAATCCTCGGTCTTAATGCCTTCAGCCTACACACTAATTTGACATACAACAGCCAATGTTTTGAAGGGATACCGACGCTATTCTGCAGCTCATCGAACCCCAAGATCTCATCTCCCCTCATTATATCCCCTAATGTCTTAATTCCTAGCTCTTCCCATACCTGCAAATTCCTATTGGCTGCCATTTGTGGGAATAAGCTAGAATTGTTTAAATGGAGATATTGATTTACCTTGGGGATTCCACAAAACTTGAGA
Organism: Triturus cristatus; assembly: GCF_964204655.1. NCBI lineage: Eukaryota > Metazoa > Chordata > Amphibia > Caudata > Salamandridae > Triturus > Triturus cristatus. The sequence goes on from NC_140589.1 coordinate 1,966,475, forward strand.
TTGCCCTCCAGACCCCCATGCACCACCCAATACCTTAAAACGAACCTTCCTATAATATCTGCGATCGACTTCGCACATTAAGAGGCCAAATGCTTTTCTCCCTACTAATAACTCAAAAATTGAAGGGGGCACCTGAGTATCATGATTTCCTCGACTGAATTGTGGCTCTGACTGGAACAGAATGGACATATGCATCAGTAGACACGACCAATGATACAGCCTCAAGTTCGGTAAGGCCAGACCACCCCTATCCCTAGGGAGAGACATAAGATTAGTAGAACGCCTTACCCTCCCATACTGCCAGATGAACTTTATAAAGATGGATTCCAGACTTTTAATTACTTTTTCTTCAATTAAAAGAGGTATGGCCCGGAACACCGTTCGGTCCTTAATGCAAACCTGTGAGTTATTGCCGGGTCTAAAGTCGAACATATGTATGTTTACTCTTGATTATTTTTATAAACCTACCATTAATGCATATGCGCCCACGTTCAAGGCCCTTCCTCTGGTTAATAGCTTTTCAGCTTTGTCAGATTTAGATGTTCTCGACTGACAACCAAGAGTGAGTGTTGAACCTTTTGTCCCGTTACTGATTGAGGCTACTCCTGCTCTTTCCCCAGTACCAGCACTCGCTATTCAAAATAGCTTAGATAGTCGCCTAGGGAGAGTTGTGCCAAAAGTGGGCACCTCAAATGTTTTAAGTTGGAACGTAGCAGGCCTCCGCCAGAGATTACACGATCCCGGGTGGCTTAGTTTAATTCAAAGCCATGATATAATTATGTTACAGGAGACATGGGCTACAACGGAACTGCACGTTAACGGGTTCCATTGCTATAATACTCTGGCAACCAAATCTAGAATGGGTCGCCCCTCGGGAGGCTTATCTATTTGGGTCAATATTACCGTTGGAGGCAATACCAGGGTTATACCAACGCATAATCAGAATTTCCAGGCTATATTATTTACCCAGAAAATAAGTTTTTTTCTGGTTAACTTCTATAACAATGATTTTAGTTCATCGCCGAATATAAATTTTATAAATCTTTTTAACTTTATCACCACTTTGGAATCTAGGCACGACTTTGATGAAAGTAGCGGGCTCGTGTTGGGAGGTGATTTTAATGCAAAACTTAATGTGGCTTGTCCACTCATGGGGGAAAGGAGCCTTGGTTCCGGGTGCCAAAGGGGAGTTGAATTGACTTCCTTTTCAACTTACATAACCTGGAGAATGTAATGGATTTAATGGCCAATGGTTTGTTAAAAGTCCCCCTAGTACCTACATTTAGAGGCAGAGATTGTTTATCAATTATTGATTACATTTTTATTTCCCCTGGGTTGGCTGACCGTATTAGTGAGGCTATAGTAATCCCCATGCCTCAAGGGGATCATAACCCCATTAAGGTTCGTTTAAAATCAATCCACCGCCCGGTATATAACATGGAATGTGGAGCTAGGAACCTTTCCATATGCTCAAATAACCTTAGGTTAAAATGGAGGGGTATTAACATTAAGGGGACATTTCAGACACTGGTTAGTGGTAACCTACCCCTCTTCTTCTCTTGTTTGTCTGATCTAAATCCAAATCCTGAGGCAGTTGAGGATTTTGTTAAAATTTGCTTAGCCTGCCGAGCCCAACTTATGATCCCGCGGCGTTTAGTCCCGGATGGCCCGAGATGGTTTGACCATGAGTGTTCTCTTGCCAACCGCGACTTGCGGCGTGTTTTGTCCTCCTGCCCAAGGAACCCGATCGATGTGAAAAATGGCAGGATTCGATACAAACTGGGTATTACGAGAAGGAAGGAGGAGATCTTAGAAGAGCGTTGGGAGGTGTTAGCGCGAACTGCCGATCGCGGAAGGGGGGATGTCTTCTGGGCTGCGGTCAAAGACTTGCGCTGCTCAGGCCAGCTTTCGACCCCAATGGACTGCACCATTTCTGGTGCAGCCTGGGTGGATCATTTTTCTAAGATTTATGCCGCCCCGCACCCAGTTACAACTACCCCAGTATTCAATCACCCACCGTGGGTAGAAATCTCACTATCGGAGGTGGTAGAAGCTATCACCCAGAGCGCGGGGAATAAGGCTCCAGGCCCGGATGGCCTCCCTATTGACATTATTAAATCTTACCCCGATTTGGGGCGTGGCTTGGACGGCAGTCGGGATGGCCGCCTGATTCCGACGCTCCGTTGGTCCGGGGGAAGATGCTGCCCTTCCCGTATCCTGTGGGGACTGTTTGTGGCTCAGGTTGAGCTTATCCCGCCGCGCATGATGCCGGGCACAAGAGGAGCCCTTTGACGACACCCGCGGTCCCTGCATTGGCGAGTTGTGGATCATCCTGCCTCGCGGGGAGATCCGAGAGGAAGCAGTCAAGATGGCGCCTCCCCGATAAACCGAGTGAAATCTCCTCGATCATAGTCTCGGGGCCTGCCGCAAGTACCCTGCTTGTATATTTGACTGTTTGGCTGTGTGCTCTCAATGCTGGTGCCTTGCTGGCACGATTTTATAGACGCTTTTGTCTCTACGGAGGATCGTCTCTAGTCGACATGCCTGACCTTAAAATGGCGGCGGATGTGACGACGAAACGGTGCGATCCTAATAATCACAGGCAGTCCTAGCATGGGTTTTACCACCTACTGACAAAACCTGCCATAGAGTGGGTTGCTCACAGAATAGCCAGTGTTACCCCGGTGCCATTCTACCCCAGACCACGATCGATGTCTGCCTGTCCAGTTTTGCTTTCAGACAACAGTGCACAACAACGGAAGTAGACTCCATCTGCCCCCACTCCTGGATGCATGAGCTGAGGAACGCTCTTGGGTTGGAGACTGGGGGAATGTAGGATCTGTGAGTCGGCCTTTGCAGCGCTGGGTCCCGTGTCCATTGCGCGCAGGGGGAGACTCAATCACACTGCTTCGGAGGATAGGATTGGGTCACCGGACTGGGTGCGACTTTGTCCCTGCTGCTAAGGGTAGTTGGCCACTTCATTCAGGCTCCTGCTGCCTCAGAGGCTCCGTCATACGGCCTTCTGGTAGCTTACCCTCCAACACTCCTGTCTCTGGATGATCGTCTGCAGAGTGGTGGTCATTTGGTCTGCAGGTTTCACGGATTACAGGCGTCTTCCTCAAAATCAGTCTTTCTATTCTTCAGTGCTCGACGCTGTCGGAAGTCGACAGTCACCTTTGTCAAAATAGCCAACACTGTCAATATTGTTATAGTGCAGACCGGGTTCACAAGCCAGCTATACAGTTTCTCCTCCACTTGTTGCCACGGCATCCAGAATGGCTGATCGCGAATCTAAACTGATGCATAAAAGGAATAAAGGTGAACCCTCTCAGTCAGACTCTCCTGTCAAAATGAAACCAGATATTAATAGCACCTTGGAATTAATTCTGAAAAAGCTGGCCGACGTCCATGATTTAGCCAAGTCGACCAAACAAACTACTGACACTATACAACTGGAGATAACAGCCATCAGAGCAGACATGAACGCAGTAAATAATAGACTTTCCGCTGCTGAACAGAGAATTAGTGATGTCGAGGACATTGTTTCCAAATCAAGCAAAGAGATGAAAGCCTTATCGAACACATCTTCCATGCTCCTGAGACAGACGGCTGAGTTGGAGGATCGCAATCGTAGGGGCAATATTCGAATTCTTGGAATTCCGGAGGGTTCAGAGGATCCTCTGGGCTCCTGTTTAGCCTTTCTGGAAGACTGGATTCCTCAGTTCACAGGCATATCGTTCGACCAGCCCTTTGAATTGGACAGAGCACACAGAATCCCTGCATTCAAGTCGTCCTCTAGGCAGGGTGTCCGCCCAATCATATGTAAGCCTCTCCGTTTTCGCCACGTAGAAGCTTTGCTTGCCCATGCCAGGAAAAATCACAACCTAAGCTGGAAGGGTATCAAAATCATCTTCACCCAGGACTTCTCGAAACCTACTGTAGACACTCGTAGGGGTTTCCTAAGCTTGAGAGACAAACTAAAATCCAGAGGCATTCTGTTCTCCTTTGTAGGCCCAGCTAGGTTCAAGATCACCGAGGGGGGGAGACACCTTTTTTTCACTGACCCTGGTGCTCTGGCCTCCTATTTGGAAGGCCCTCCTACTCAGGACATGGACTCGTCGCAACTTATGGCCAGCAAGAGGAAATCCTCACCGGGCCCGGCGTGACGCATGTACTGTCTCCTCTGTTCCTATTGCTTGATCTAGACGGTCCGAAGGGATATATTGGCTCTTTTGGTATTTGTGTCCTATGGGTGGTATGGGTGGTATGGTTCTTTCTTTGTGGGATTTGCCATGCTGATATGTCAATAGTTGTTTGTTCTTGAGCTGCATTCTTACCAACGACTCATTGAAGTGGGATACTGGGAAGGTATGTTTATGTTTATGCTTTTATATATTTGACATGTTGTTTCCCCTGGGGGGCGGGTGGACGTTTCTGTCGTCGCACCTCTCACATGCTAGGTTTTGAGGGTGGGGTGGGGTGGGTGGGTGTGGGGGGGAATGGGGTTGAGAGCGCCCATGTTTATACGACCATTTTGTTGGTCTCCGCAGTTGCTTCCTCAATTGCTCTCCTTCTGCTTTTCTGTTGTTTTCTTCTCTCTTCCCTTTTCTCCTTCCGTCTGTCTCCTCTTTCTGCCTGGCGCCTCCTACTCTATAATTATGACAAGTGGCCTTTGTACCGTGTGTTTTGCTCGGGTTGGGGATGTCCGTTCTCCAGATGTGGAATACAGTCATGGTTGTATGTTTATATTGGCGTCTACATTGGGCCGGCGCCGGTGTCATTTGTACTTTCACATTTGTTCTTATGTTACGATCCATACTTGTTGAATTCACCATGTAGACACATTACTCATGACCAATAACAGGCAGGGGATCCTCCTGAATGATCTGAAGATAGCTTCCCTGAATGTCAAGGGCCTTAACCACCCAGTGAAGAGACGTAAGGTTTTGGAGTACTTAGCCAAAACCAAAAGTGATATAGTTCTCCTACAGGAGACTAAGCTCTCCGAGGTAGACAATAATCTGGTAAAGGGCAGCTGGATTTCACAAATGGCATGCTCATCGGCTATTAAGAAAAAGCGAGGGGTTTTAACCTTAATCTCGAGATCTGCTAACATCACGCTAGAATCCTCCCAACACGATGATGAGGGCCGTTTCCTGCTTACTCACTTGAGAAGGGGCGAAGACGTATTCCACGTGATCAATATTTACGGGCCCAACACAGATGATCCCACCTTTTGGTCAGGTGTTTCCAACAAGCTAGATGGTCTCCCTCGAGAAGATCTGATAATAATGGCAGGCGATTTCAATCTTCCCCTGGACCCGATAATTGACAGACGGTCCACTTGCCAATATCACCCCACAAGCGCGCATGCTGAGCTCACCTCTATTTGTTCAAAATTTAACCTTAAAGATCCCTGGAGACTCCAACACCCAGATTCAAGGGATTATACTTTCTATTCGCCCCCCCACAACTCTTATTCTAGGATCGACTATATCCTTATCTCCGGGGCATACACCAGCCTTATTGAGTCCTCTAATATTGCCCCACGATTGATCTCCGATCACTCATGCATCTCTCTGACCCTGACAGGTAGCCACAGAGAACAATCCCCCAAACGGTGGCGATTTAATAATGATGTCCTATCGGACCCTGAAGATAAAAAAAGGATTACGGAGGCCATCTCAGAATATCTGGAACACAATAAGGTATCTGACACTAATATAAACACACACTGGGATGCTCTTAAGGCAACTATACGGGGTACAATCATAGCGATAAAAACTAAAATAAATAAACGATTGAACCAGGGACTCCTTCAACTGGAAAGGGAAATTAGAGACTTGGAGTCCGCACATATTGCCTCCTTGAATGATTCCAATCTACTCTTGACTTTGACACAGAAGAAGTATGAGTACAATAAGATACTGAGTGAACGGGCGGGGGTGTGGATTAATAAATTTAAAGCACTGAATCTCTGCGAGGCCAACAGGGCGGGGAAACTCTTGGCTTCATACCTCAAGCATAGACAAAATCAACACGTAATCTCTTCCATCAAGGACGCTAATAACCGGACCCACACATCTCACAAGGCCATTCTTGACACTTTCAAACAATTCTATCAGGACCTATACTCAAATAACCAGATTTTCGACATTGAAAAGTGCTCTGCCTTTCTCCATGATCTTAATCTCCCATGCCTTTCAGACGATGACTCTGCCATGTTAGCAATGAAAATCAGTAGTGCGGAATTGGAAAAGACGGTCAGGTCTTTGAAAGAAAATAAAGCCCCAGGGCCGGATGGCTTCACGGCATCCTTTTATAAGTCTTTCTTAACCCAGCTAGGTCCTGTGATGTTGCAGGTTTTTAATCATATGGCCGATTCTGGACATACACCCGATTCCATGACTGAAGCAAACATTGTAGTTATCCCCAAGGAGGGGAAGGACCCGGTTCTTCCAAAAAACTATAGGCCAATATCGCTTATAAATGCTGACTGCAAAATCTATGCCAAAATTCTCGCAGTCAGACTCAATTCGGTCCTCCACAAATTGATAAGTAACTCCCAGGTGGGTTCCTCCGTAACCGTTTATCACGTTTATCACGACTGTTGTGCCACGTACTGGAAAACGCTGCAACCAAAACTGAGCCCTCGATTGCTATCACATTAGACGCCGAGAAGGCCTTCGATAGAGTTTCCTGGCCATTCTTGGAGCGCTGTTTGCACTCTTTTAAGCTGGGTAACGACTTTATTAAAATGATTATGTCACTCTACCTAAAGCCGACTGGGCGTATAGCTGTTAATGGGGCTCTCTCGGAACCCTTTCCCCTATATCAGGGTACCAGACAGGGTTGTCCTCTGTCCCCATCACTTTTCCTCCTAGCGTTAGAACCCCTTCTTCAGGCTATCAAACTAAACAGGGATATTGCGGGTGTGGATATCAATGGCATCCGGGTTAAACTGGCTGCGTACGCGGACGACATCCTGATTGTTACAGAGCGTCCGGACTCCTCCATTACTGCTCTAATGGAGACGATTGCAGAATATTCTCTGCACTCTGGTTACAAACTTAACAGAGATAAATCGGAGGTTAAACCACTGAACATTTTTTGTACTAGCAACATATTGGGGGACTCTGGGTTAGCTTGGCAACCGAGTTTCATCAAATACCTGGGGATTGAATTTGGTAATAACATTTTGGAAACCCTGCATCAGAATGAGAAGGTACTCTTGCAGAAAATAAAAACACTCCTGGAAACCTGGTCCCCTAAATTCATCACATGGTGGGGAAGAATTGAGACTATTAAGATGATGGTTACACCTTTAGTCAATTATCTCATTAGTATGTTACCACTGTTACTTACCGACTCCTTTCACCATAAACTAGATGCTCTCCTGACGTCGTTTTTATGGCGTGGTAAAAAAGCCAGGATCGGCATCCGTAAACTGAGGCTTGACAAGTCCATGGGCGGTGTGAATCTTGCAGACTTTCGTTTATACCAATATGCTTTCCTGGCGAGACAGGGTTTGCTCTGGGTCTCTCCTCCTGCTCACTATACGCCGGTGTGGCTAGAGGTAGAAAGGGCTCTCTTACAGAACATACGTCCTCTGTCGGTTCTCACAGCCAACCGTCTCACTGCCACCCACTCCAGATCCATCTTTAGGAACACTAAACTGGCTCTCTTAAAAGTTGACAGGTTCTTGGAGGTTGGTATGAGGGGATCCGATATGGAGTCACTCTGGCTTAACTCCAAGTTCCTTTATAATGGCGAACCTTTACTCCTTGATTCCTGGTGCAGAGGAGGTATCTTTTTTCCAAACCAATTGATGGGGGACACATATCCTCTAACGTTCAGGGAGCTCCAAACCCGCTTCCACTTGGCTGATATCGAATTTTATAATTTCCTGAAAGTAAGGGCTGCCATTGCGAAATCCAGAGTGTCTCCCAGATCCCCTTCGCTTCCCAACTTTGCAGCGAAAATTAATAGGCTTGGTCACCATGTCTCCCAAATCTACCGACTCCTGCGTCCCAAATCATCCAATCTCAATTCTAAGGTGGTAAGCTACTGGAACGATCTGTCCAATACTCAGTTATCTGACGCTGCCTGGCCCCAGATATGGAGATCAGTCACACGTAATAAGATTTCCCCGGTCCTCTCCCAAACGAAATTTTGGTTATTACACAAGGCATTTTGGACACCAGCCAGGCTATTTTCCGTGGGGATCCGGGACGATGATATATGTTGGAACTGTAAGCAAGACAAAGGGGATTTGGCTCACCTTATTCTACTCTGTCCTATTGTGAAACCCTTCTGGGATAAAGTTTATCTGTTTCTGTATGCATTATTTAACTGTCCTCTCCCTAGGTCCTTGTCATCCGTAATAACTGCTTTTTTACAGGAGGACTTGCGCTCAGAGGGGGATCGTGACCTCCTTGATCTACTGTTGATTTCTGCAGTTAAAATGATACTCACCAACTGGAAGGACACTAGCAAGGTCTTGTATAAGTGCTGGATGAACTGGGTCATTCATCTCAGGGGAGCAGATAATATTGTCCTACAACAGTCACCCTGGAAATCACCCACGAGGAACATTTGGTCTACCCTGGATAACTACTTTGCTTCCCATAAGCCGCCATGACTTTATTTATAGCAGAAAAGTCGCAGATTGTCACCGTACCAAGGTCACTATTAAGATGGTTACTTGTTGTTGTATCACGGTATTTTGTTGTGTAGCTAGAGGCGCCGGACATCTCTTCTGTTCTTCTCTTCTCTCCTTTCTCTCTCCTTCTTTTCCTTTCCTCCCCCTCTCCGGGAGTTGGTGCCTCGGGAGGGCATCTTTGTTATGTTGATAGTTTAATTGGATAAACATCTGTTGCTCCGGTGAAACACAGTCATAGGTATTGGGGGCCCGCGATCTGAGCCCAACTCCTGTACTGCTTTTATGTTCTTGTTTCATAAAACTTTTCAATAAAGATATTTTGAAATTAAAAAAATCTTACCCCGATTTGTGGGGCCCCCTATTGTTGAACGTTTTTAACAATCTAACATTCACCTCTCCACCACCAACTTGGTCATCAAGCACAATAGTGCCAATTTTTAAGAAGGGAGATCGGTCCCAACCATCCTGCTATAGGCCTATCTCCCTCATTGATAATACCCTAAAAATACTAGGTAGAGTGTTATATAATAAAATCCTGACCTGGGCCAAGGATAATCACATCTTAGAGAGCTGCCAGCTGGGTTTTCGAAATAAGGTTGGTACGGCAGAGCAATGTCTTAACCTCAATCTTATTTTGGGTAAATATACCGTAGCTCGCAAATCCCCAATTAACCTCGCCTTCATGGACCTATTCACTGCTTTCGACCTCGTTAATAGGTCGCTGCTTTAGAGGGCCCTATTGCAATATGGCCTGGATGAATCTTTCGTTCATTTTTTGGCCTATTTGCATAGATCTGACGGCCTGCATTAGGATTAGCCAAGGGGGTGAGGTGACTGATGCGGTAAGAGTACATAGAGGGGTTAGACAGGGATGTGATTTAGCCCCCCTTTTATTTATCATTTATATCAATGGGCTACATAAGTCCTTGGTTTCCTTAACCTGTGATGTTCCCAAAATAAAGGGCAATTACCTCCCCGCCCTGCTATATGCAGATGATGCGGTCCTTATGGGCCGCACCCCCAATGCGTTACGCACCCTAGTGAATGGTTTCGTTGACCATATGGACTCTTTGAACTTAAAGACCAATTTTAAGAAATCCTTTGTTATGTCCTGTGGCCCGAAGAAATGACACATTGAAAGCATTGTCGTGGGGACAGAGAGATTGGGGCCTACCAGTAGCTTCCCGTATTTGGGAGTGGTCTTTGCTGCGAACAACTCATGGAGTGGGCATATTGCCCACTCCAGGGGTAGGTTCTCAAAGGCCATCAACTCTATCCTGAGTCTGCCCCGCCCTAAAAGGACTGGTGCGTTGGGTGCCACTTAAAAAATATATAAGGCCCAATGCGTTCCGGTTGCAACGTATGGAGCTGAGGTTTGGGGAACAGCCAGATGCCCGCTTATTATTGCTGAGGAAAATAGATTTTGCAGGAAGCTCCTTTGTGCCCCCATCTCCTCTCCCCACTACATATGCCATAAAGAATTAGGATTGCATTTTATAGGGGATTTTATTCGTGCTCGCCCTGCTCTTTTTTGGCTGGCTATTTGGAAAAACCCTGCCGCTAAATTGACTAGGGATATCATAGAGGATTGTTTATGTTGTGACAGTGCCAAGTCCATCCCTTGGCTTTCTGGGGTGCAGAGCGTTCTTGGTAGTGTGAATTTTCAAAAAAAAAATTCTGATCCCACCACCAGCCAGCTCCCACCCAAGTCTGTACTTAAACAAGCTCTCTATACACTGTTTAGTGACGAAAGGGTTGCGAGAGAGTCCTTGAAACCTAGTGTTACTAGATACCTAGCCCGTAATTTTTTAACTTATCCCATACCTAGGGGCATATTAACAAGCCAGGCGATAAAATTATCGCCGCTTTAGCGGCAGAAAACGGCCGCTAAAACGGCGATAATGGGCTTGATAATATGCTCTATGGAATTCCAATTGAAGCCCATGTTAAATGTGAAGGACGTCTAACATGGGCTTCAATTGGAATTCCATAGAGCATATTATCAAGCCCATTATCGCCGTTTTAGCGGCAGTTTTCTGCCGCTAAAGCGGCGATAATTTTATCGCCTGGCTTGTTAATATGCCCCTTTGTTATTTAAATCTCCCAATGAGCCATTGGGAGCGAGGCCTTTTATTTCGCCTTAGGGCTGGCACTATCAAATATGCTCTTAGTTTCCCGCTATGGAACCATAATGATCAAATTGTCGAGCCGTGCCCATGTGATTGCCGGAGTGACCAAACAATTTTACATTTTTTATTCTTTTGTAAATTTTATAACAAATATATCAAATGGTTTTTAACTCCGTATTTTAAAAAATTGAAACCGATTAGCCTGGATCTTGCACTTTCAATGATATTAACCCTGGATGAACATGAACTTGTTTTCCGCGTGGGTTCCTTTTTAAAAACTGCGGTTCGTGCCCGATTAACTGTGTCTTAAAGCGTGAATGATCTGTTGCTTTTATTTTGCATATCGTACATTTGCAATGTCAATTGTATTTTGTGCTTTTATGGATTACTATTATCCGAATAAAGTTTTGAAACTTGAAACTTGACTTGACATGAAGACTCAACTGGTCAAGGTTAGTTTAGTGTCCCTGCATTTGGGGGGGGTTGTGTAGGAGAGTAGGATCTGCCTCTTATGTTGCCCCCACTTTTTTTCTGATGTTTACACTGGTTTCTGGCTATAGTCTGGCTAGGACCCTGCTAATCAGCCTCTCTGTTCTCTCTAAACAACGTGGAGAGCATATTAGGTGCACTAGTGATTGGATACTGTGGTGCCTTCTGAGTCCCTAGTATATGGTACCTTAGGTACCAAGGGCATAGGTACTTCACAGGACTACCAGGGGCTGCTGCATGTATTATGCCACCCCTGGGAAGCAGACTCAATCTGACACCACAGGCCTGCTACTGCAGCCTGGGTGAGGTGGTGCTAGCACTCCTCACTGAGAAATAGGTTCCCTATATCTCCCCTGCACACACATTTAAACCTATCAGTCACCCCTAAAGCAGGCCCTATCAATCCTGAGGGCAGGTGCTTGGTTTCCATGTGAGGGGATGCCTCTGCCTGAGCAGGGCCCCTCTGCAGCTCTCAGAGTCCATTTTCCGGGGCTGTTTGTGAATGCAGTCAAACCATATACTCTTAAGTGCATTATAACCTCACGGTAAATGCTAAGTTTGGGATGGCTGCATCAAAACATGTCGTGTTTGGTGTTAAACGCTTTGGAATCATACCCTCACTCCAGTAACTGGTGTGGGAGTATGATCCCACCCTTCTAGAGGGATAGACATGTACCTACTGTGGAAACACGGTAGAATCCTGAAGAGCCCTGGCATCACAAAATGGATGCCACCAGTCACAGACACTGGGCTGCCCTCCTGCTGATGACCGAAACTCGCAGTGAAGGAGGCCCAACAATAGGCATCCTGTCACAGGGAGGTGTGATCACCTCCCAGGCAGGGTTTAGTGTATTGGGGCTGGGTGGGTGCACTCCTAGAGTGCTTTGAAGTCCTGCACTGGGGGAGCAGTATGCTCCTCTGTGCATACACCAGTTCAAACCGGCTCAGGGGCTACCTGCCCCTGCTCTGGTGCGAAACTGAACAAAGGGAAGTGGGTGTAGCCACCCACTCCCCTGACCCTCCCATAGGTGGGGTCATAGAGCTAGTCCCTCCCTTCCTTTCAGTATAAGTTAGGGAAACCTTGCCATTGCAAACTAGATACCCCTGGACGACACTCTGAAGACGAATCCTGGACCTTTGATGTTCCACTACCTTTGGAAGACGGAAGAATCTCCCTTGGAGTCAAGGAGTCACTCCCCTGCTTGGCAGGCACCAAATCTTGCAATCAACGGTCACAAACTCCATCGCTCCCGCCGGAGCCCGAAGTCCCTGTAGCCCAGAAAGAGGATTTCCTGACTTCTCCAAGGCCATCGTGAGTCCCCAGCGACGCTGAGGCAAGTGGACCCCACGAGTGACGAGGAACCGCAACCCCTTCACAACATTCTACGAACCTGTGCTTTGGGCCACGTGTGGTCCAAGCCTCTAGCAGGAATCCCTCCGAAGATCAGAGGCCTTCCCTGTCCTGAGTGACCGTGGGCCCTTATTGAGTGGATCCTCCTGAGGTGTCTTTGCGATCCCTTGCAGGTTGGCTTGTGGGTCCCCTGAAGACTTTTCTACAGTTCCAAAGGGCTCCCCTGGTTGCTCCAGTCCTGCCCTGACTTACCCTTGCTGGGTGAGTCCCTCAGACCTTGCTGGTCTGCACCGCTGACTTTTTATCCTTTCCTTAAGACTTGCTGTTACCAAGGCTTGTTGGCTCCAATCTGGTCACCGATACCACAGTAAGCTGCAGACTTTGTGGGACACGCTGAATCCAGCTCCTTGTCATCATCAACACCTCCTGAACCTCGTGACTGAAGAGTCAAGTCACCCGTGGATCACCTGAAATCACCCGACGACTGTGGGCATCCATCTTCCTTGCCCCAGGTCACTGCCTGCCAAGTGACTTTGAACACTGTCCCCTCTGCTTTCAGGTCTTCCTACTTCTGAATCCTTCCTTGAATTCCACCGGACACTTCTCCTGTCTTCACAAGCAGCAAGTTTTCTTTGGCTCCCATTGAAAACGACGCCGCGACCCGACACCAAAGGACACCTATGCACCCGCCTTCCCTGGGTGAGGTAACTCCAGCACTACGGTGCTCCTGTGGGTGTTGGCTCTAGAACTACTCACCCTGTAAGTGACTTGCTTGTAGACTTTCCCGAAGTATCCTAAAACGCTTAGGGGCATTTTTACAATAACTGGCGCATCCCTGCATATCAGCAGGGATGCGCCAGTTATTGTGCGCCACAGCTCCGCCACCATGGATGCGCCGCATTTACAATGCGGCGCACCATGTGGCAAAAACAGCACAGATGCGTGACACATCTGTGCCGTAAAAGTGGTGCATTGCTGGAGTTGCGTCGCAAGCACGAGGCACCTCCAGCAATGCTCTGGGGGGCCCTATCTTGTTAATGCTGCGTCAATCCATACGCCTGCTTCAGGCAGGCGCAGGGTTTTGACGCAGCATGGGCCTAAAAGTGACTGAGTGAATTATTGTAGATTTCACTCAGCCACTTTTAGAAGGCGTTCCTTTGCCGGAACGCCCCCCCCCGGCCAGGAACGCCTACATGTGGCGCAGGGCTTTACAACGTGACGCATCTCCCAGATGCGTCACGTTGTAAGTACCCCGCACCATGGCGCAGGATTTGCGCCGCCGCTGCGTCACAAAAGTGACACAACGGCGGCATAAATGAGGCGCAAGGGGCATGTAAATCTGCCCCTTAATTTCCAATCGCGAGTTGCTCCATTGAAGTCAATAGGGATTCGCAGCTGTGTTCTCACACTGCATGCGTCTCCCGTGGGTCCCTTACTTACCTGCCTTGGGTGGTTTTGTGAGGCCCCAGCGCTTCTGAAGGCCCTAGGCCTTGTCCCTTTGCAAGTCATTGTTCTTAAGTCTCTTTTTTAGTATATGGTCTGGTACGCCCCTAGGGCCCCAGCCATATTTGTGCTTAATTTATTGTGAAACGTTGATTTATGCATATGTTCCTGACTTCTAATCTCATAAAGAGATTAGCAGAGCGTTGTTAGTAATAAATACATATATATTTGATATATATACCTGTGTGGTGTCCTTTCATTTAGTGATTCAAGAGATTATAAGGTAAAACAAGCTGCTTTACATTCCTCAAAAGACTTAGCCTGAAGGCTGCTCTCCACAGCTGCCACTAGGATAGCTTTCTTGAAAGGTTGTCTTAAACCTACTACCATAAGAGTCAAATTATACTGTTGCAAGGTGTCCACTTTAAATAGTGAACAGCATATACCAGGCCAACCTCTCACACATATATATAAAGTATTTTCTAAACCTGCAGTCTTAGATACAGACTTTTCCAAAGAAACCAATTTTGACTGTGATTTCTCTGAGAGAAGAATAGTAACTCCTTTGTGTTCCATTTTATCAATGGCTTCCATTTTCACTATTGGTTGTTTTTCCAATTTCAAAAGTTCTTGATTGAATGTAGAACACTCTTGCAGTGTTGGCACTAGGCAAAGTTTAACCTCTTCAATGCCCATGACGAGCTGGTCTCGTCATGGGCCGCGGTTGCGCTGTGCCCATGACGAGACCAGCTCGTCATAAACCCCGCCCGCTAATACAACGGCCGGCACAGGGCGGGGAAAGGGGCGGGCACTGAAGGGGATAAACTTCTTTTCTCCCAATGTTTTGTTTATTTTTTCAGGTGCTATGTTTTCATTTGGAAACAAGTTCATTAAAAGCCGACTTTTAAAGCTTCTTTTCCATATTTTGTTAAAACACCAATTCTTTTCTCTTGAAGAATGTTTCCATAATGTTCATCACTTGCTTGTCGCATATTCTTAATAAGTTCTTTATATTATAAATAAGACCAAATGTTGACATTTCCAATACTTCCCTAAGATTTCTTACTGTCATCATGGACAAGTGTTTTAAAAACAGGTTGTCCTTTTACAGGAGTTAGTTGCAGTAGGTTGCCAAATAGAATTTAATGTTTTCCTCCAAATAGAACATCATAATCTATTTTTTAAATCTGTTGCATACTTAAATGTACAAAGGCAACCATTACGTTTGAGACCATGCTCACAACATCAATGATTAGAAGTTTCATTTTATTGAGTACTCTTGAAACTTCATAACAAGCTTCTCCGGATAGCTTGTGATATTTTAACTTATTTTTAAACGAAACTATGTAATTCCATGGTTTAAAGCTATATGACATGATATTCGATTAGTTTTTACCAACACTTTTTAAGATTAGTGTGTTTTTTTTTTCTCTTTTTCTTTTTCTTTTATTTTGTATTGTATTGTCGAAACAATTGTTCTTTTATGGTTTTTAAAATTGCAAAAAAACGAATAAAGAAGATATTATTATTATTATTTTTATGTTCAAATGGCAGTAAGAGTAATCAATGTAATGTAATCCCTTTAATGTTACAACATAAGATAAATGTGATTCAGTGGTATTGTGTAGATAACTGGTCAAAACTTTAATTAAGAAACTTTTTCCTGTTCCAGCTTGCCCAATGATATACATTCGAATAGGTTTAAACAATGTGCATTGGCATTCTTTTTTTTCATGCAATAAACCATGCTGTATCTGTTGTGTCACTTGCTGATATATTTCTTTTTGTTCAGTATTTAGTTTTTCTTCTAAGTTTCCCAACTCAATAATATCATGTTGTACTTGTTGCATTGCTGTTTCTACTTCATTCATGGCTATTGCTGCTTCATTTTCAATAATGGTTTGTCCTAGTGGATCTTGACTTAATAGAGCAGAACTTTGACTATCTTAAGAGGTCTAGCTATTTCAGCTGCAATAGTAGCAGAAATGTGTATTTACAAAAAATACTTTAACAAGAGCATCACCATGACAATACCCTGCTAAAATCAAACAGTCATTGATTTGTCCAGTTGTTTAAGGGATGTCAGAGTGTTCCCGGCATTATGTGGGAGTACGCCTCGCCTCACCTCACCCAGCAACTGCTCGGTATTCTGAGGCCCCGCTCTATCCGTCGGTACCCCTCTCCTTGTCCAAGCCAAAGGCTGTTAAAGTATTTTTTGTAAATACACATTTCTGCAGTAGCATTCCACCATACATGGTCCTGACGAAAGCCAGGTAACTGTAACCTTTTGGCTGAAACATGTCGAACTCTATTGCTATAAGATAGTTATTTTTTCAAACTATCAGTCTTTCACATGCCTTATTAATCTTGGCACTTTTTTTGACAACGAATAAAGTTGGGTGGTGTTATCAAGTACCGACGGATAGAGCGGGGGGCTCAGAATACCGAGCAGTTGCCGGGTGAGGTGAGGCGTACTCCCACATAATGCTGGGAACACTCTGACATCCCCTAAACAACTGGACAAATCAATGACTGTTTGATTTTGGTAGGGTATTGTCACGGTGATGTTCTTGTTAAAGTATTTTTTGTAAATACACATTTCTGCAGTAGCATTCCACCATACATGGTCCTGACGAAAGCCAGGTAACTGTAACCTTTTGGCTGAAACATGTCGAGCTCTATTGCTATAAGATAGTTATTTTTTCAAACTATCAGTCTTTCACATTCCTTTTTAATCTTGGCACTTTTTTTGACACCGAATAAAGTTGGGTGGTGTTATCAAGTAGCCATTTTTATTACACTTTTCTTCTGTTTTGCACTGCATTTCACACCATTCTCAGCACCACTATGTTTTGAGACTTTTTCTCTGGAAGGTTGCAAACTCATTGCATATATACAGTGATGGTTCCCCTGAAATAGGGTGCACTGCAATGAGTTGGTCCACCTTACTCCCAGATGATTATGTTCTGCCATGGTACGTATCCAACTTATTACTTTTAACAATATCTGTACTTTATGGTTCATTCAATGCTAAGTATTCAATTTGTTGTAGAGATTTCAATACTCGATTTTGTGTTGCAGCAAGACATAGACTTACCCAAAGGATTCCTCTTGACTTTAAAAATCTAGACTGGAGTATGGCTGTTCTAACCTCTTGGGTCTACCCAAGATCTCCCTGGCACCTCTAAAAGCCTGCCTCAATGCAGCCGCCAGACTGCTTACCAGCACGAGGAAACACGACCATATTTCCCCACACTTGAAAGCTCTCAACTGGCTTCCCCTGGAGGCAAGAATACAGCTCAAAGTAGCATGCATCACACACAAAGCCTTATATTCTAATTCCCCTGCATATCTGAGGCAGAAACTTGTGATCTCCGGAGGAATCAGAAACTCCCGATCTGCCAGAGACCTCCTGCTCCAACCTGCATGCTTTCGAAAAAACAAAACCTTACAACCGAGCTTTCTCCGGGGCTGCTCCTAGAATATGGAACTCTCTCCCTCCTGACATCAGAAGAATCCCCTCTCTGTCTCACTTCAAAAAGGATGCCAAAACATTCCTTATAAATATGTTACCTCGTCTTGAATACTTGGATATTTAATCTGTAAATACGTGCCCTATCTCCCTTATGTATCCTGCACCCTGTCCTCTTTCATGCGATCCGTAACTGGATGATGCTATGCCTATTCTGTACATGCCTATGTTTCTCTGAAAAGCGCTCTGATCCCCTAACGGCTCAAGTTCGAGCTCTATAAAACACATAAAATAAATAAAAATAACTAAATAAATAAATAAATAAATATAAACTTGCAGATGTCAACCGATCTGAACATTCTTAGGATCCAATCTTTCGATGAGAAAGCATCTTCCAACTAAAACTGTATAATTTGTTACTAAGAGTCTTCTCTTGTGAAATTTCTTCCCACATTTCTTTCAACTCCGTCTTTTCAGATTTCATAATATATGACGTAACATAGCGAGCAATAGCAATAAAATTATCTGCAACATACTGGATATCTATGTTTGCATTCCACATTGTCAAAATCATGGATTGTAGTCATTATTAAACTTTGAATCTTCTGTTTTTTTATGTTATAAGTATTGTTTGGAGATTTTTGAGTTATAGTATGCCTTACTGCTACATGAAACTATTGAGACTTCCTTTTGAAATTACTCGATGTGGGAATCCAAAACGACATTTTGTAAAAATTTCCCTTTGACGTGTATTTTCATCGACAATATTTTCCACATCGAACACTTTGAAACTGTAAAACTTGTTGTCTTAAGCTGTTTTCACCTTCTTTTTTTGGAATGGCACAGGTAAGATAGGGGTGATTACGATGGCAGGCGGGCTTGAGTCTGCTCGCCATCGAGGTGGTGATTGGGACCGCCTGCCTGTATGGCGGTGGTCCCACACGTGGAATTACAATGTGACCCTCACTGTGGTAGTTGCATTTAGCATGTTTACCATTGCGGCAGGTGCCACCAAGGGTACACCCCAGTGCACAACCACCTGCCCCCAACACATGGGGGGCCAACAACAGGCCCCTAAAACCAAACTAATTTCACCACCATGGAAAGGCCGGCTACAGCCAGAATCGTAATTTTGGCAGACAGTGCCAGCTAGGCACCACCACCATTTTAGGCACGCTGACCGCTCTGCCAGGCAATCAGTACGATTGGCTGTGGCGGAAGTGTGGCGGGTGGTCTTTGCGACAGCCGCGGTCGAAAAGCGATGCCCCCCACCATCGTAATGTGGCTAAGGAAATGACTGTCCGATGGCGAAGGGTCCGCCACCGCATGGCTGGTGGTGGTGGGCCTTCGACCATTGTAATGACCCCCATAGTCTTCAATGAAAGACAAAACAGTTTCATCAGAATCGGTTCCAAATTTAGGTGTATTTTTCATCCATAATAGCATGTGTTTATGAGGAGCCCTCTGGCTTGGTACTCCTTTCTCCAAAAGAAATCAAAAACTTCTCCAAGAGGTGGATTATTTGTATTGCAGATAAAAGACATCATAGCTTGAAACCCATGATTAAAATATCTGCACACATTTACAGGATCCAAGAAACACACTTCTCCAGCCATCTTCAATTCAATGTTTTTTATATTTGAATTTGCATGTCATAGAAATTCAAGTAAATCGTCCCATGTGTATTCAGCACAGCTAAGCGTAACAAACCACGTAGGGGTTCCTAAGTTTTTTAAGATACATTTACGTTCTCTGTGACGACGATACCAATGCTCATTAGTACCACGTTGACATGCCATCAAATTAATTAACTGAGATTCTAAATGGGTGTCTCTTTGTTGAACTTTGTCCGAAAATTCCTTTGCAGAAACATGTGTAAGATGAACTCCCGGTTTTAATATGTGGTTGACTGCATATGAAAGTCCAGACAAGTCACTTTCAAACAGAAGATTAAATAAATATGGAATACACTGTCGAAATCTTGGATCTTCTGAGTACAATCTTGTTGTACGATATTCTGAAGCTGGAATCTGTACTGGTCGTTCATCATGTCATCCACATTCTCCAGTGGGGAAGAGCTGTGGAAAACAACAAGCTTCTAAACTTTTTTCTCATACACTCATGGGAGTTCCCTTCGCTCTCTTCATTTGGAATAATTCAATAGTGATTCCTATCACTTCTTTTGAATGTAGAGGATGTATACTGTAATATTCATACATGTCTTCACTCCTGGAGTTGTCCACTATTTGGCCAGTTGAAATTTCTCTATCGTCTTCTAAAGATATTTCTTGTTCCTAAACATATATATTTTTGAAATCAATTTTGTTTTGTACAAGATATAATGTAGCCTTTTGAAGTTTGGTGACATCTATTAATTCTTGTCATAGTTTCCGACTCTTTGTTGCTACACCATTAACTAGAATACCAACAGGTTCACTTTCCTCTCTTTCTATACCAACAGTTTCAATATTTTCCCTAAAATCTAAAGGTTAATACACAACTCTTCCTTTTAAACCTCATTGTAAATCTGTTGGCTACAGCTTACCTGTTTTAGGCTCCATACGAACTATAGCCTAAAACCGTTGCACACATTGAATATGAATGGACTCATACGTATTTAAATCTACCAGTTCCGGAGAAATAGCTACCAACACTAGGAGGCATATTATCAAGGACGGCGTTAAAATTATTGCCGGTTTAGCGTCAGAAAACTTCTGCTAAAGCGGCGGTAATGGGCTTGATAATATGCCCTGGAGAATTCCAATAGAAGCCCATGTTCACACCAGAACATGGACTTCTGTTGGAATTCTCAAGGGCATATTATCAAGCCCATTATCGCCGCATTAGCAGTAGTTTTCTGCCGCAAAACCGGCGATAATTTTTAACGCCGTTCTTGATAATATGCCCCCATGTTATTATGTACAGCTCTAGCTAGCATTGTGTTCTCTTCTAATTTGTTGTAACAATATTTACAAATACGTTGATGACTACCCAACTCAAAACGACCTTCCACCAATAAATAAGCACCAACCTCCTCCCACTTATCATTGTTTTCCTTTTCACTTTTTAAATACACTTCAACATTCCTAGTTTGACATCTATAGTGAGTACGTCGACAACAAATAATAATGTGTGGGATGTGTGCTTGGTACCTTTCAGAGCACAGATTGTTGTTGCAAGAGAAATGTATGGAATGAACAGCTCTGTCTTTGTCTCTGAGTCAAAATACAGGGACCTGGCTAGCTTCTGTCTTGACCTTGACACAGACCAGTACGATCAGCTCCGTTTTTTGTAACAGAAGACAGGGAGCAAGGTTTCCAGAAACATCTCCTCAGGTTGAGTAAAAAGTATTAAAGGTGGGAATTCTTGGTGCCCAAACGGGAGCTCAGTGTGGAACAGACTTGTTGCCGCAGGGAACTTCGTCCAAATGGAACCTTCTGCCTAGCTGTCAAGGGCTCCTCCAGCCGAGTTGGCAAGAATGCAGAGAAATAGGGATTGGTGAGGTGTTTTCTTTTCATTATTGGCCTTGTGATGTGTGAGTGTGTCTGTGTGCACATTTAGGTATCCAGTGGGCCTATGGCCTCCCCCGCAGCCCAGTTGATCACCACCTCCCCAGGGCTAACAAATAATAATGCTTGGAGTGGGTTCTGCCCCCCCCACGCTGCCCCTGGGACCACCACTTCCCCAGGGTACAAATACAAAAATGAAGGGGGTCAGTTGTGGACCCCCGGTCCTGGGGACCACCACCTCCCTGTGGTTATATGAAAGAAAGGAAGAGGGCCTCACGATCCCCCTTGAGGAGCCCTACATGGCACTGTGGATCACCACCTTTAGGGCCAGCTCCAGCAATGTCCTGGGTTTCCCATCCCAAGGACACTGGAGTTTGCTATAGCTTGGAGAGAGCACTGCTCCTGCCTAACCATAGCAAACTTCCAATTGCTGAAAGCAGAGCATGTCTTTTCCCTGCGCGCTGTCAAGAAAGCCAGGAAACCAAGACATTGGGATTAAGGGAGCTGCATATTCAGCAGGTCCCTGGGTCTCAAACCAATGCCGGCTCCTGCATGAGACAGGAAGCCGGCAGGGCCTGCCGGGGCCTTGAGGCTCCTGTCGTGGTCACTAATGAAGTGTCCTGGCCCTTGGTGATGGAGTCCCTGGGGCTAATATGGGCCCATGGAGAGGGGCCAGGTGGACCCCCTCCCTAATTAAAAAAAAATATGAAGGTCTGGCTCTGGGGGATGGGATATATTCACCCAAAAAAACAAAGATTACAGAAACGCTATAGTTAGGCTGACATTTCACTCATACAAAACCAGATCAATTCTGCAGTTATAGTTATAGTTATAGTTATTTGAGCTAACTATAACTCACGTCATCACAATACACTGCTTATGACCTCACATATTACATCACTCATGACATGGTCAATGACAGCACTGATGACATCTCAAATGACTTCACTGAAGACATTACTGTTGACATCATCCACTGATTGTGAGTGCTTTCTAAATGTGTTTAGACATATATAGTAAGGTAAATGGCTGTGGGAGTGCCTGTATGGGTGAATGTGTGGGTGTGTAGGTGGTGTATGGAAGAGTGAGTAGGTATATTAGAAACTTTTACATGAGAGAGTGGATGTGTAAGTTTTTGTATAGGTGAGTAGGTGGGAGTGTCAGTGTGTATGGGTAAGTTATAGTTAGCTCAGGTAACTATAACTGCTAAATTTCTTTGGTTTTATATATAACTACAATGTCCCTGTAACCTTTGTTTTTTCAGTACATTTCTAAAGGTTTTTAAGATTCTATTAATTAACTTTAATGTCCATATTAACCTTTTTTTGGTGAACCTCTATTACTTTTCTATTTTTTCTATAATTAGATATTGTACATCGCATCTACATTGTGCACAAGCTATTGCTCTATTTTTCACTGTTAGACCTGGCACCTTGGCGTGGGTCGCCCTTCCATTTTTTGCTGGTGTTAGATGCTTTGGGCACTGTGCCACTGCTATCAAGTGCAAAAACAACAATTGATGGACAGAATGCAGAACAATGTCATACATTCACCCCAGTACAGAGATCTGGGCCTAAATCCATCGTTTTTTTGCTCACCATGCCGTTCCAGTTTGAACCCAGCCATATGCAAATCAGTCTTGACCCTGTGCATCATGCGGCAGTCCAGCCCGAACTGCCAAGCCAGGACCTCCCTGGACTGGAATCAAGCATCCTAGGACCGGTTTCTGGCATTTCAGCCATCTTCAGCCAGGCTTGCTTGATTTCCAGTGGCATGGAGAGCAAGGGACCCACGTCTGGGCATACCCTTCCCACTCGGGGTGACAAATGCAAAAACAACAATTGATGGACAGATTGCAGAACAATGTCATACATTCACCCCAGTACAGAGATCTGGGCCTAAATCCATCGTTTTTTTTGCTCACCGTGCCGTTCCAGTTTGAACCCAGCCATATGCAAATCAGTCTTGACCCTGTGCATCATGGGAACAGTCCAGCCCGCACTGCCAAGCCAGGTCCTCCCTGGACTGGAATCAAGCATCCTAGGACCGGTTTCTGGCATTTCAGCCGTCTTCAGCCAGGCTTGCTTGATTTCCAGTAGCATGGAGAGCAAGGGACCCACGTCTGGGCATACCCTTCCCACTCGGGGTGACAAATGCAAAAACAACAATTAATGGACAGAATGCAGAACAATGTCATACATTCACCCCAGTACAGAGATCTGGGCCTAAATCCATCGTTTGTTTTGCTCACCATGCCGTTCCAGTTTGAACCCAGCCATATGCAAATCAGTCTTGACCCTGTGCATCATGGGAACAGTCCAGCCCGAACTGCCAAGCCAGGTCCTCCCTGGACTGGAATCAAGCATCCTAGGACCGGTTTCTGGCATTTCAGCCGTCTTCAGCCAGCCTTGCTTGATTTCCAGTGGCATGGAGAGCAAGGGACCCACGTCTGGGCATACCCTTCCCACTCGGGGTGACAAATGCAAAAACAACAATTGATGGACAGAATGCAGAACAATGTCATACATTCACCCCAGTACAGAGATCTGGGCCTAAATCCATCGTTTTTTTTGCTCACCATGCCGTTTCAGTTTGAACCCAGCCATATGCAAATCAGTCTTGACCCTGTGCATCATGGGAACAGTCCAGCCCGAACTGCTAAGCCAGGTCCTCCCTGGACTGGAATCCCCTGGACTGGAATCAAGCATTGTAGGACCGGTTTCTGGCATCTCAGCCGTCTTCAGCCAGGCTTGCTTGATTTCCAGTGGCATGGTGTCAAGTACCAACCAAACATTAGCTTCCACAGGAGCCGATGTGCGTTCCTCAATTCCCAACTTCCCTAGCTGCGAGTCTTGACACTCACATATAGGAGAGGGGGGAAAGGGGAGTTGGAATGAGAAAGAGAGACTGCACTGCTTCGCCTTCTTCTGACTGGATTCTACTTTTCTTCGTGTTGAACCCTGTAATAAATAACATTACTTGCATGTAACCTCAAACATCACTTCCCACAAACTATTCCCTTCACTTATACTTCTAAGTACCTGTCTTCCCACAGTGCTTCGCTGCTCTCTTGTATGCTGATCGATACTTCTGGTTCTAGCTCTATTCTATACTGGTCAGGTGTTAGCGTCGTCTAGAAGTATTTCTGTAACACAAATTATATGTAACCTCTTGTCTAAAAATATCTCCCACCACAATATTTCCCTCACGATACCTAAGTTACCTGTATTATATCTGTGTGACGACTATGTGAGACTTTCTTTTAATTGTCCATAAGTTCTGTCCTACTGCGGATGAATTGATTGTGTCAGCAGCAGAAGAATGGACTAATATAATTGATGTTGTTCTTATATTATTGTTGTCGATGAAGAGGCAATGACGGTAGAACAATTATATATATATATATATAATCCTATTCACACTCTTCTCCAGAGATATCAATTGTCAAAAGCCAAGCGACTTTTCCAAGACGCTAGGAAGATACTTCAAATCGAGGTCTTCAAGTTATTCACTAATTAGGATTTCGTTAGACTCATATTCTAACAGCTGTTGCAGAATATGTCAGATTATGCTTTTAGTCTCTATAGTAGAATTCAACTCTATCAAGATTTGTCGATAACATTCCATGAATCTTATAACTGCCAAAATACTCAGGGATGACTTAGCTGTCTTTTTCTCGAGATGTACGCTGCTCCTGAAAGCGTTGAATTATGACTGGAATACAGAGCTCTTCAGAAACGCTGTCTTCTCCTCAGGAATTCCGTTGAAGTGCGCCACAGTAATCGCGAGCGAGCGCTAGGACAGCTGCGATCGCTCACGAGTCTAACAACTAGACCGATAACCTCAGCAGCGGTGGGCTGCGACCATCTTGGAATTCCGCGGCCGCGAACCCAGAAGAAAACGCATGAACAAGGAGACCTGGGGCATGGACAAGACTCGGCGTAGTCTCCTATGAATCCGATGCAGTTGCAACAGCCCTATACTGTATCTGTCATGCCTTGGAGCCTGTCTGGTCCTTTCACTCCTGACACATGGAGACCAAGGGACCCACGTCTGGGCATACCCTTCCCACTCGGGGTGACAAATGCAAAAACAACAATTGATGGACAGAATGCAGAGCAATGTCATACATTCACCCCAGTACAGAGATCTGGGCCTAAATCCATCGTTTTTTTTGCTCACCATGCCGTTCCAGTTTGAACCCAGCCATATGCAAATCAGTCTTGACCCTGTGCATCATGGGAACAGTCCAGCCCGAACTGATAAGCCAGGTCCTCCCTGGACTGGAATCAAGCATCCTGGGACCGGTTTCTGGCATTTCAGCCATCTTCAGCCAGGCTTGCTTGATTTCCAGTGGCATGGAGAGCAAGGGACCCACATCTGGGCATACCCTTCCCACTCGGGGTGACAAATGCAAAAACAACAATTGATGGACAGAATGCAGAACAATGTCATACATTCACCCCAGTACAGAGATCTGGGCCTAAATCCATCGTTTTTTTTGCTCACCATGCCGTTCCAGTTTGAACCCAGCCATATGCAAATCAGTCTAGACCATGTGCATCATGCTATCAAGTGCCACAGTGCAAGTGCTCCCTGTTGTAAATTGATGTATGGATTAGTGATTCCATGATTGGCTGGTTTGGTTTACCCGTCAGACCCTAATACAGTGCACCAGGAGTGCCCAGGGCTGGAAATCCAAATGCTGCTAGTGGGCTTGCAGCACTGGTTGTGCCACCCACAGAAACAGCTTGTTAAAGTGTGTCTAAGGCTTGCCATTGCAGAGCCTGTGTGTGGTCTGGTACTGCCATGCTGGCTGGGCAAGTGCACCCACTTGCCAGTCCCTAAACCTTCCCTTTTCTTCATATCAGACACCTCTGTGGTAGGCCCAAGGGCAGTGTGCATTGTAAGTATAAGGTAGGACATCACCTGGTATGTGTGGCATGTCCTAATAGTGAATTACAGCCATTTTCATTTTTCACTATTGCAAGGCTATCTGTTCCCCATAGGCCAGAATGGACAGTTTGATTATTACATCTTATAATCCTAACTGACTCAGGGGAACATGGTAGAAATTCGAGTTTAGTATGCCTGGACTCAGAATGATAAAATGCATCTTTTAGTGAAGTTGGTTTTAACATTCTGTGTTTGAAAATACCACTTTTAGAAAGTAGGTATTTCCTTGTCTAACCATCCAAGCCTGCCTCTGCTAGGTTGTGTATTCCTTGTCTGGAGTTTGAGTGACAGGGGCTGGGGGATTCCAGGAGACAGTGTGAGTCAGCACAGGACTGAATAGAGAGATCTGCATGCAGATGGGTGGGAGGAGTTGCACCTGGGACCTGAATAGGGTTGTGCCTTCCCTCCACAATGCTGGCTCCACCTCCTGTGGTGCGTCTGATGTCTCTGCCCTGCACTTTGAAAGGAAAGGAGGAGTCATGTAAACAGAGTGCTCAAGAACTGACCAGAACTGGTTTGAGCTAGGCAAAGGGCTCTCTGCCTTCAGAGAACAAAGACAAACTGAGTATAAATATTGGGACCCAAAACCAAGAACTTTAGATCACTTTGGGAAACAAGAAGAAACCTTTGCTGAGGAGAGGAACCAGGGAGATTGAGGAGGGACTATCCCTAAGCTTGAGTGATTTGCCTGCAGTGGTTGCCTGACTGCCAAGGAGAGGAGAAAGGAACTTTGTGTATACTTTATTCAACTTGTGAAGGATCTCCAAGGGCTTGAGAAAAGAGCTCACCTCCTGCTGAAGTCTCAGGGATAGCAGACTTCACCCACCAGCTCCCCAAGAGTTCTTTGGAAGTGCCTGCTGTTTTGCGAGGCTTTCTGAGGGACAGCGTGTCGCAAGGAGCTGGAAGCGCGACTCACGAGCAAGAAGCATGTCGCCAAACTGCTGCTGTCGCTTCACAACGAGAAAGCGCCTCGCATTGCTGGAGAAGAGGATCGACGTCGCATCAGACGCCACTGCATCACCGGAAAGCGTGTTGCAGGGCCTGTCGCAGACTGCATCGTGTCACATCAAGGAAAATACACCATCTTTGTTTCATTGCACTGCATCTTCATCGCATCACGGCGTTGCGTGCCGCATCGCCCCGGAAGCGCAGTAAGGAATAGATGCATCACCTCCCCTCGCAGAGAAGAACCAAAACTTCCCCTACGCAGCAGTGGGGACCCGACGCATCACTTTTCTTGCGTGTAAGGAACCGACGCATCACCTCCCCTGCAACACTTTCGTTGTATAGCGTTACGCATCTTAAGGTACATTGAACTCAAAGTGTCGCATTTTAACATCTGAAGAGAACTAAGCTAATTCTTCCATTTTAAGAACAGTATTGTGGATTTTTGTCGTTTATGGTCTTGTGATAAGTCTATATAAAGAATACTTATTTTTGATATAAAACTTGTGTGGTGTCCATCTGTAGTCCTGTCACTTGATTACTGTATGTGTTCACAAATGCTTTACGCACTGCCTCTGAGATAAGCCTGTCTGCTCGTGCCAAGCTACCAAGGGGGTGAGCAGGGGTTATTTTAGGAGTGTACCCCCTTACACTGACTAGATGCAAGGGCCCCTACTTGGACAAAGGTACCTACTGCTGCCAACTAGAAACCCCCAAATCTAACAGTCATCTATTTATTAAAAAAGTAAATTGAGCATCATTTTTTAAAATATATTTGGTCTTTGCAACAATGTTTCGCACACACCGCGAATACCGTGTGTTTTCTGCAAACTGTAAAACAGGCATATAGGCATATTTTAGATAAAGTTTGACTCTAGCTTTTTAGTAAGATATTAGTTACTTTCCTCTCTGTTTTCATTTGTTGTAAAAAGTACATCAAAAATGTATTTTTCTTTTTCGCGGCGACACCAGAGGTTGCAATGGCATGGGAACTTCCGAATATTGCGTGTTTTTGACAAACTGTAAAACATATATACAGACATATTTTAGATACAGTTTGACTGTAGGTCTTAAGTAAAATATTGGTTTAATTTTATATTCTCTACTCATTTGCCTATAAGAGCACTTGTAAAAAAGAACTTGCCATTTTCGCGGTGATGCTGGAAGTCCGATGATATCGGTAGTCACGAATAGCACGTGACTACCAAATAAAGAAATTTCATTGGATTAAACAGTTTTCATTTTGAAAGGAAGTGCAAACCCATTTTTCCCTTCTTGAGCTTTTCAGGTACTGGTTAGTTTATTATAGAAACTGTCTCAAACTGATATTGAAAATTGAGCTTTTTTTCTTTCTTTTTTTGGCTGTTTTCACAAAAATATAATGCCATCACAAGAACCTACAACTGGTTGAAGTTGTAGAAGAGCAGAGGTCCAAGCTGCACATGAACAGTCTTCTGCTGAAGAACCACCAATAAAATAACAAAGCATAGCTTGTGATGTTTTCACTCTTCCATCTGGATCAAACACCACAGCTAAATTGGTAAGGTGTAGCATATGTGAGAAGACATTATCTCGGGGCACAGCAAAAAACATATTCATTTGTTACAACAAGCATGTTGTATCACTTGAAAACATATCACAAAAAGCAACTAAAAACTGCACAAATGGAGGAGGAGAGGAATCATCAGCTTCCAAACCTCAAGCACCAGGTGACAACGTTCCAGGAGAAGTAGAGAGAAGATGCAGTGAAATGTGAACAGAAAATTACAACATTATACCAACATATATTGCATATAATTTTACATTTTAATACAACACACCCAAACATTATTTTCTCCTTTTAACTGTTCTCAGCTTTCATACTTGTTCACCATAAACAGTACTCTGTATCATTAACCCCTTGGCTGCGGCAGGAATTCCGCCGCAGCGCTGGGGGGGATTTGGGGGCAGCGCGGTGGCGCTGTGCTCATGACGGAGCCACTCCGTCATGAGTCACGGTTGAGCTGTGCTCATGACGGAGTGGTTCCGTCACGACTCCGCCCACTGCGCTAATCGCCCGCACAGGCGGGGAATTAGCGCCGCGTGGGCGGAGCGGCCTCCAACGGCCGCAGCATGATGGAGCCACTCCGTCATGAGCACACGGCACCCGTGGCTCATGACGGAGTGGTTCCATCATGAGCAGGGAAGGGGTTAAGGAACAGTTGGGAATAAAACAATCAATCTAGTCATTTTATATATTTATTTGGTGTTTTATATAGCGCGAACATGACCCTGAGTAGAGTATCAGAGCGCTTTACATTTGCATATCAATAAATTACCAAGTCATTAGTAGTCGTACAAAGATTTTGAGAAAATCATTAAAGCTTAATATACATATATACAAGACCCCAAAGAGGTTAATGTTCGATGAGAGGTAGCAAGCATATGATCATGGTGGATCAGTGATAATGGCGAGTCTGCTGAGATTATGGGATATATTTACTCATGTAGAAAGATTTAGCTTAATTTTTGAATGCAGAGATTGATGAAATATTTCTAATATTGGGGGGAGAGCGTTCCAAATTCTAGGCGCTGCACCAGAGAAAGCTCGGTCATAAATTATTTTCTTACGGAATTGGGACGGTTTGTCTTCAAATTAGGGGTGGGCGGAATTTGCGTAATCGCGTTACGCAAATCTCCGCGAAACGGTAAAAAATCTCCGCGATCACGCAGAAATTCCGCGAACACGCGGAATTGCTTGTTCGCGATACTTTTTTCCTGTTCGCGATCGCTGTTTGCGTGCTCGGGGTGAAATATCTCGCGAACACGCATATTGAGAACGCGAACAAGCAAGAAATTTCGCGAAGTCGCGGAACGCAGATTTTTGGGCAATTTTGCGTTCTCCGCGGAACGCGAAATTACCCAAATTCCGCAAATTCCGCGAACGGAACGGAATTTACCGCCCAGGCCTACTTCAAATAAGTAATTCCATGCATAGCACTTACTACAATTCACTAATTATTGGCTTTTTCTAAAAAGAATGAGTGCATGAGTGGTGTATGGATGTTAGAATGAGTGCATGAGTGATGCTTGGATTTTAGAATGAGTGCATGTGCGGTACATGGGTGATTGAATGAGTGCATGAGTGCTGGATAGATGTTAATATGAGTGCATGAGTGGTACATGGATGTTAGAATGGGTGTATGAGGTGCATAGCTGTTACAATGAGTGCTTGAGAGGTGCATACATGATTGAATGGATGAATGGATTTTTAAGTGGTACATGAATGATTGAATGAGGATGTGAGTGGTGTGAGAATGATTGAAAGACTGTATGAGTGGTGTATTGATTGAATGAGTGCACAAGTGGTATATGGATGTTTGAATGAATGCATGGCTGCTGCATGGATGTTAGTATGATTGCAAGAGTTGTACATAGATGTTAGAATGGGTGCATGAGTGGTGGATGGATGATTGAATGAGTGCATGAAAGGTGCAAGGATATTAGAATGAGTGCATGAGTGATGCATGGGTGATTGAATGAATGTATGAGTGGTATATGGATGTTAGTATAAGTTGCATGAGGGGTGAATGGATTTTAGTATATGAGTGGTGGATGGATGTCTGAATGAGTGCATGAGTGGTGCATGGATTATTGAAAGTGTGCATGAGTGGTGCATGGGTGATTCAATGAGAGCATGAGTGGTATATAGATGATTGAATGAGTGCCTGAGTGGCACATGGATATTAGTATGAGTGGTAGATAGATGTTAGAATGAGTGCATGAGGGGTGCATGGATGATTGAATGAGTTCATGAGTGGTATGTGGATGATTGAATGAGTACATGAGAGGTGCATGGATGAATGAATGAGTGCATGAGTGGTGCATGGATATTAGTATGAGTGCATGAGTGGTATATAGGTGTTAGAATGAATGCATGAGTGGTGCATTGAAGATTGAAAGACTGCATGAGTGGTGCATGAATGATTAAATGATTACATGCGTGGTACATAGAGTGCATGAGTGGTTGGTAGATTTTGGTATGAGTGCATGAGTGGTGCATGTATATTAGAATGAGTACATGAGAGGTGCATTATGCAATAATGAGTGCATGAGAGGTGCATGGATGACTGAATGTGTGTATGAGTGGTACATTCATGATTGAATAAGGATGTGAGTGGTATTTGAGGAATGTATGAGTGATTTAAAGAGTGTATGAGTTATGTAAGGATAACTGAATGAGTACATACATGATGTATGAATGATTGAATGAGTGCATGACTGCTGCATGGATGTTAGTATGAGTGCATGAGGTGTACATGGATCTTAGAATGAGTGCATGAGTGGGCATGGATGTTAGAATGACTGCATGAGAGGTAGATGGATGACTGAATGAATGCATGAGTAATGCATGGAAGTTAGAATGCTTGCATGAGTGGTGCATTGTTGATTGAATCAGTGCATACGTGGTGTATGGATGATTGAATTAGTACATGACTGGTGCATTGATGTTAGTATGAATGCATGAGTGATGTATGGATATTAGAATGAGTCCATGAGCGGTACATGGGTGATTGAATGAGTACATAAGTGGTGTATGCATGATTGAATGAGGTGTGAATGTTATAAAGATGATTGACTGAGTGATTGCGTGGTGCATGCATGATCGAAGGAGTGCATGAGTGCTGTATGGATGATTGAATGAGTGTATCATTGGTGCATGGATGATTGAATAAGTATATGAGTGAGGCAATGATAATTGAATGAGTGCATGAGTGGTGCATGAATAATTGAGTGAATGCATGAGTGATGCATGGATGCTAGAATGAATGCATGAGTGATATGTAGATGTAGAATGAGTGCATGAAAGGTGCATGGTTGTTAAAATGAGCGCATGAGTGGTGCATAGATGATTGAATGACATAGATTTTAGAATGTGTGCATTGATGATTGAATTAATGAATGAGTAGTGTATGAATGATTGAATGAGGTATAAGTAGTTTTAAAGTGATTTGACACATGCAATCTTGCTGAACTCTAGCCACTCTGTAAGAAATATGTTAGTATTTCCTCTTGTAGATTACAAATTTATACCAACATACATTACATATACTGTTAAATTTCATACAACATACCAAATAATATATTTTCTCCTTTAGCTATTCTCAGCTTACATACTTGTTCACCATAAACAGTGCTCTGTATGAAGTGTCTTCAATGAACAGTGGGGAAAAAAACAATCAATGGATTGTAAAAAAACAATGCTGCATAGTACATATTTGCAAATAAGTAATGCTATCCATATTCCATACCACTCTCTTTTTGTGAAGTTACTACAATAATTTCAAGAAACATTGGCTTTAACTGTTTCTTATGATGTTATTCTGGTACCATAAGACATGTAACTATGGAACAGATAGTGTTGAAAAGGTTACATTCTATGGAAAATAGGGATGATCCATGTCCTCAAAATATAATACAGTAGTTTGTAGAAGTTCTTGTTGGAGGAATAAAAGGTTTATTCTTTTCGAGACAGTTTTAGGTGGTTAGTCAAGGGTGCTGTTATTACAGTAGATCCACTCAGTATTTAACTGTAATAAGAAAATGTGGGATTTAAGTGTTATATAAACTCTTTTGTTGAATGTAAAAGGACTGTTGCGTTTCCAATATTGTAAAGACATTTCCCCCAATAGGCCGAATAACGTCTAATAAACAATAAATGTATAATAAAAATCACCATACATTCGTTATTTACAAATAATTCTAAGAACTTTGGTTAAAGAAATGACAGATACGAATTTGGTAATTTCTTATGGAGTCCTAATTTTTTATTTTAGATTTGTGTCATTGCATTCTGTCCATCTAGATTGGGAACTTAAATACATTGTATATAGTCCAAACGTTGTATTTACTCCATCCTGAAATTGATTTTTGTCCAGCTACAAAGTTTTTTATTTCAGTATTTAATTTTGAACCATCGGATCTATATCGTTGTAACATTATTATAATGTATTTTCTTGTTCTTTGCAAAAATAATTAAGATAGAAGGTCTGATTTGCAGTTTGAGCAGGTTGTATTTTGGTTGCCCTTTTGGATCAATTGCTGAAAATGTACAGTTTTACAATCTGGTAATGTCAAGTACAAGAATTGTTCTGAATTGATTACAATAGTGGAGGTGATTTAACAATCTTCACAAGTATAGAGCCATTAGTGACTTAATCCAAATAGGTATTTAATATTTATTTTTTCTTCCTCTAATACTCCTAGTATCACCATAGCAAATTTTTGTTGAATATTGGGAGTAAATTCTATTGATCCAGTAGACATTTTTATGAAATGACGTAGCTCTGAAACAGTTCTATCATTCTGTAAACATAAGGGAGGGTGAGAGTATCCCATAGCTCGCAGGGACAACCTCCGAGCCCAGATCAGGTTCAAGAGGAGGCCATGTAATGAACGGAAGAAGGCCTGAGATAAATATTTTCAAAAAGATACAGGAAATGGAGGCATATAACCATTTTAATAATAGTCCTGCATCCGGTCATTGAGAGGGGCAGTTTAACCCAGCGGTCCCTGGAATGAGGTTGGTAGGCAGGACTCTCCTGCTTTATTGACTTGTATTAATCCTGGTTGTCTAAGACACCCTTTGGGTAGACTGGCCTTATTAGATAAACCTGAAAGGCTGCTACATTGGTTAATGATGCCTCATGCATCAATGCAGATCAATGGGCCATGACGCACAGGTGAGGTGCAATAAGGAGGAATTACAACTCACATATGTGTCTAGCAAGGATGTGTCCTCAGTTTTACTCAGTTTAATCATTTCAGATTAACTACTGGTGTGCTAATCAGTAGTGAGATAGGGTTATGTTCATGTATTTTTTGAATCAAATACTCTGTCCATCTTTGAATAGAATTCCATAGGCTTCTTTTAGGGAAAATTAAATGTTATGAAGAATGAAATGTAGGTATGAGTACGTCATAGCAGACTAGTTAAAAGACCTAAGGATTCTCAATAATGAGAGCTGTGTAATGAAGACATTACTCAGACGTATTGCTTCGCGCCATGTCTTTTCATTAATTCCCTTTATTAAAGCTCATGAGTGTATGATTGCCCTTATACCCCAATATTGTTTCATGCTCATGGCTCTTGCACAACACTGGAAAAGATTTCAAAGTGAGAAATGGCTAACAAAGGGCCTTGTACTGCAGACAATAAGGCCTAATTTAGAGTTTTGAGTGAACTAAAGTTCCAACGGACCCGTTGAATATGAAGTGGAATCCATCAGCTGAATGGAAATCTCAGAGTGTTTTTGCTAAAATTCTAAAAAGGAGAAGTTACATTAGAATTAAAAAAGGTTTCATGGACATTGTGACCCCCAGATTGCCTGACCACCCTGTTAAAAATATCAATTGAATGGAGTGACGTCAACACTGAGTGGGCCAACTGTCAACTGGCGCCTACAGTCAAGGAGGCGATGGAAGCAGCCGGATGCTTCCCCTAGGAGCTGGCTGCAAAAGCTGACCCAGGACAGGTTATTTCCTGTTAAGTCCACTAGCTCTAGGTGTTTGAGTTAGGTCATAAAATGATGTACCGAATGTTAAACTGGATAAGTAAGGCCTTAGGATGTAGTGCATGTTACAGTAGTATGGAATTTAGGCATACAAATTATGAGGGCCTCATTTATCGATGAGGTAAAACAACTTTTCAGTGCTTCCTCCTTGCGACACAATGAATGACTGTATTAATTGTGTGGTGTCCCATGTCGAAAGTATTGACAGATAAGTAAGGAATCCTTAGTATTTATAAATAGGTTCACACTAACACATACAATGACAACTATCTCTGAAAAGTTGTTAAATGATAATGGCATCCGATTTGTGGTACCGAGTATGACGTTATTGCATACAATGACAAAAACACATTTTTAAAAGCTATTTCAAAAAACCTTTGTTAAATATATTTGATGGTTTGTATAAATAGTAGAGTTTTATGGACAACGGCCCTGATTTAGAGTTCAGTGGATGGGTTACTACGTCACCAGCGTCTCATTGGATATAATACACTTGTAATACGGCACACAGGATACATATCATGTTTGTGACACGGTCACCAATCACACAAGCTCAAAATCAGTACCTAAACTGTTAAACATGTTATGACTTTGTAATATTTTCCCTTCAGCACAGTCTGTTTTTGTTTTTAATGAGAGCTGCAATCGACTCCAACTCATGATACATTTGCTGGTACTTTTAGAGTCAAAGATTTGTGGTATTCCCAGCCTCTTGCTTAGGATGTTGCCACATTTTATTTTATGTTTATTTCATTTCTTTCTTCCTTGCAGATCAGCGATGGTGCTCAAACCCCTGTACTCAGTGACAAAATGAGATTCCCAACCTTTTATCGGACAGTCCCAAATGAGCTCTCCTTCTACGTTGGAATTGCTCAGTTGTTAGAATATTTTGGCTGGACGTGGGTGGGTCTTCTGACAACGGATGATGATGATGGGGAGAGAGCGCTGCGAGAACTGCGGGAGGTGGTTGGCCAAGCTGGAGGCTGCATCGAGTTTTCCTATATGATTCCCTCTGATCTTACTGTCACTGACGCTGTAAACTTGCCTACTGTCATGGAAGCCCTCAGGACATGCACCAAGGTGATCATTCTCTACAGCAGCCCAACGGCCCTTGTGAGTTATTTCATGTACATAGATTGGGAAAAGCTGCCTCAGAAAATCTGGATTCTGTCAGTGTCTACCTGTAGCATTTTAGGCTTGTATCTAATCTCCAACATATTCAATGGAAGTCTAGCATTTTGTATCCAAAGAGGAGAAATTATTGGCTTTTGAGATTTTTTCCATGGAGTTACTCATCAAAGTTTATAGATGATACAGCTCTGACATTTCTGTGGCAGTTGGATTTCAGTTGTATTTTAAAGGATGGACCCGAAGGTGAGTTCATAGTCAGTTCATCTGGTCTTCATTGCTCAGGAAAGGAGAAGTTTCAGATGTTAAGAGAATATCAGCAAATTAACTACAGAGAAACATACAGTGTTTATAAGGCCGTCTACACATTGGCACATGCATTAAATGACATGTATTCATCTGATCCTGGGCCAGTAGCTGACCACATTGGTTGGAGCTCGAGGAAGGAACCATGGAAGGTAATTATGGATCACCAGCAAAAGGGAAATTGATCACATTTACAATTAAAAAGGAAAGCTGTTTCTGCAATTACCAGGTTGTTATCTGACAATGGTGAAGAGTGAAGATTTCAGAGGTTGGTCTGAGAAAAAAATATTGCAGAATGTAATTATGGAGAATGTTTGACCAGTTCTCTGGAGCCAAGGAAATATAGGGGGGAATAAGCAATATAATAACAAATATCTCCAGTTGTACCTAGAACTGTGATCTCACTTGATTGGCAATATCCTTTGAGACCATCTACTGTCAGCTCCAGCAAGGACGGCTCCAGAGCTGGAGACTCCTCCTAGCCCAGTTATAAAGTAAAATCACGGTAGTGGTGGGCTAGTTTAACCCTCCATTGCTCATCTAACCTAACCCCTTTTGGGATTGATGGTCTAGGCAATTTAAGAATGGTCCAAGGAGTACCCTCCTCTTGGTCAATACCCATTTGACACTTTTTTGCTAAGGTGTGTGGTAAAGTCTTGCTGGAGTAGGCCTTTGGTGCTTGGTAAATCCAAGGCAGATTATTGTACAGGAGCACATCGGCTTCAGCCTGATCTTTTTTTATGTTGTAATGTTTTATTGAGCAAAGTAAAGGCATACAGTAGGAACACAGTATGAGATCAAAGCATAAAACTATCGAACAAGGCAATGCTATGCGACGCAATATAGTTTGCTAAGGAGGGGGAGGAAGGGGTGCAGGGGAATCAAAATATAAGTGGAGCTAGTTTACAAGAAGAAAACCCACCTCGCAAGTGCCAGCCTTGTGGAAAATAGGCCTCAGCTAGGCCTACCGGTGCAAGGGGTTCGCCCTTCTCTGCACAGAGTCCTCAGACTATTAGAAAGAAGTTGGCACAGAAACTGGAATAGAAAATACAGAGGTTAATAAACCTCATGAGGTGGAACCACATTCACCCAGCACCCTGTGGTGCTGAATGAAGGTAGCACACTGAACAGAAGGGCCATGGTCCTTTTATACCCACGCAGGGGCTAAAAGAAGACGGTACAAGTATACTTGAGAGGAGTTATGCACATATATGGTCATATAGAAACTGCACAGTCGACAAGTGGGAGGAGTTAACAGTTTGCTAACACTGGTAAACATATCCTGACAGTTACAGACTAAAAACAGATGCATGGACAGTTAGATATTCCTGCGCATGTGCAGGGTAGCAGAGTCTAAGTATAACCAGTCCTTTAAACAGAGCACAAGGATAAACAACAGTGAAGAAGGAAACAGCTCTTGGTGAGCACATGGCAGACAAAATGGCTGCCAGAAATACAAAATGGATTCCACAAAATGTACAAGATAGCCTCTAAATACCAGATGGATTCTGCTAACGCTAATTTAATCGCATCCAATTTACAACAGACGACCCTTTTAGCGTTAGCTGAAGACATCTCCCATAATCCAGTAGGAAAATGAAAAATATGCATATTAATTTTTAATTAATTTTTTTTTTTTTTTCATAAATATCCTAATTCATTGCTAGGTGGGCATTTCTCATTCTAAATATTGTTAAGCGGGTATGTATAAGGTATAAACAGAAGTACAAAGGGAACAGAGATTTGGGTCATACAGATATCAGGAGAGAGTAATTACTATTATCAGAAACACAATTATTAGCTTTCTAGTCCTAAGCAAATCCTAGAACCATCCAGTAAAAACATTTTCAAGGCTCCTATGCATTTCAGTTACCATCAATTTCAACTTCAAAAACATTTTCGCTAGACTTTTCCAGTGTTTCCTTTATGAGGGCTAGAGTATCTATCATTATACCCAATACAAACATTAAAGCAGTCAGACATATTATTTACAAAAATGATCCTGGATCCAGAGGACCAGGAGGACTACACAAGGCCATGAGAATTAGGACGAAGAGCTGCAAAGGGTTGCTCCTCCTCAAAAATGGGACGATCAATGGGGTACATTCCCAACAAAAAAAAGAAAAAGAAGTCCTTGGGAAATTAAAGCCGCTGTACAACCAACCTGAGGGGAGTCTTCTCCCTGTGTCCGTTTGAGCCTCACAGGCAGGCTCTTGTTGTTCCCACGGTGGAGCTGCACAACTCGCAACTCAGGAATCATGGCCTAGTTTCAAGGGAAAAGTTTCTTCTTTCAGGATAGGGCAATCACCCACCAGGGCAAATGCGCTCAGCGATCCTGTCCAGTGTCTCAGGCAGTGCACCAGTTTTCTTCATTTCAATCTAACAGGCACCAGAGACACAGCACCTGTACCCTGAACTCAAGTCCTTCCCTAACTCCTGTATTGCTCTACTGGCACACTGCTCTTTCGTTGGGGCCATAGATTGTATTTGGCTTGGCCAGGTATCTCTTGACCAACAAAGGTGAAAACTTTACAGCCACTTTAGGACCAGGATTCAGAGGCCTGATGCTAGGATCTCTGAAGCAACCCTTGTTTCAAAGGGGGTTACCTCAAGCAAAAACTTTCTCGCCTTCCTGGTCGGTCTGTGACTCTCGGCTGGGCATCAAAAGCTTGATCCACGATTTCTCCTTTCTGATTTGTGACCCCGTCTTTCGCCCAAGATAGTAGCAGGGGCACACTGCTTCCGGCCTTCTACCTTCACTGAGGTCCTGGTTGCCAGCAATGCCTGTGCTGGTTACCTTCACTTTGACTTCAAGCTGGACTGGTGCTGACTCCTCAAGCTGGATCTGATGTCCGCGCCCCTCTGGCAATGGTTGTAAAGCAGCAAATATCTATTGGTGGACAGAACAAAAGGTCTTTAGACAAGGCACAGAAATAATCTATCAACAGAGAGGATAGTCTCAGAATACTTCCTAGTCTAGGGACGCCCCATATATTAGCAAGGCACCCAAGAACCACTTTCATATATGTGAGAGTAAAAAAAACAACAGCCTGGACCTATTGGCAAGTATAAAAGGAACTCTTTAGTGAACTGACAAGGGTAATACGTCACCCAATCCCAAGCAGTCAAGGAAGTCTGTGTTCATTTACCAAATTCTGAGGAAAAGAGAAAAACAATACAGACATACTCCAAATCCTTACATATGTATATTTCTATCTTAATCATCTAAAGACCCTCAAGAAAAAGGAAATGTTATACACTTTTACTCATAAACTTTGCATTACTTGTACAGGACTGCAGACACTTCTAAAATGATTTTTCTTAATAAAAGCACCTACATTGTATACTCAGGACCATGCTCTCATGTTATAGGAGCAACAGGAAAATCTAACACTGCTAATTTAACAAGGATTCCTATAACATAAAGAACTAAAAACTTCAACATAATGGGTACACGTTCTCCAGTGGAACATCTTGTGACTAACAGACTCCTATAAAACAATATTTTCCTCAAACATGTTTGCTAAGGATCACATGGGCATCTTCCCTGCATTCTACTTTTTCACAATCCAAACTATGCAACATCAGTTCTAGTAAGGACTGTCAGTTTATTTACACAGGCTAGCTAATAAAAACTAGCAATGCCCTTGCAAAAACTGTATGTAGCATGAGAATAACAAACAATAGTGGTGTTGTCACCTGAGAATTTTCAAACAAAAACTACCCACAGCTAGTTCCCCTTAAAGATCAAATAAGGAAGCAGCAATCTAGACTACTCATCCTCTCATAATTCTATCAGAGAGGATGGGTAGTAACATAGAAAAATATATTTATTCATTTTATTAATGCTAATAATGTTTAAAACAGTATTACTGAATAGCCAATTAAATGTCTCATGGCTATTTCACAGACAGTTTAGACAGGCTCAAAAGAAATTAAGAAAAAGAGAGAGAAAACACAAATTTGCCTACCCTTAATTTGTAGAGGAGCTAGCCTCCTCCCCCATTTTTGACAGTAGGAAACCTATAATAGGTTTCATTCTGTCAACACTATCAACCCCAATGTATAGCAACTGGGCATAAACAAACTCTGAGGAGCTAAATAGCACAGTAAGCTAGCTAAAGAACATATTCCCTTAGCAAAGGTAGTAGTGCAACATGAGGCCGCATGAATTCAAACTAAATCCCATTGCTTCCTGAATTCAGCCCTAAAAGCATGTGTACTATATATATGGCAGAGCCATTGTCTTTTAAAGAGAGGTCACATATACCATTATACTATGTTCATTGAGTGCACAAAAACTTGCTTTTGACAAAAAAAAAAGGGTAAGCAAAACCTCTTTCTTTCCCTGCCCTGCCATTTCGTCTTTCAAATGTCAAAATGTCAAAGCTCATGTGAAGCCGAGCCCTGCCAGGCTTCTAAATGTAGGAGTTCGGCCTTTAACCTATGCAGCTGTTCCATCTTGTATGCAAGGTTGTCATGCGGTGCTCCCAAGTCAAAGTGACCCTAGAGACCGAAGGCGAAACAACAAAACCCACTCCAATCGTGTCTACCAGCAATTCAGAGGTAAGCTTAATAACTTCTGCCAGTTTTTGTACATAGTTATATTTGGAAGCAGTGTGCTGAGTGCTTGAGCAGTATAGATGTCAGCTACTAAGTCTATGCTTACATATGTGCATTTACTGGAGCCTAAGGCATTTTAAAAGCTGCTCTGACTGGAGAAATCTCATTTAAATAATGAATTTTACTCAATATCGACTTTGATGTGTAGGGCACTTAAAAATGAATATCCTACAATGTTTGTGCATAATAGTCATCCCCAGAATGTCCTCTACATATCCCAGAGATGCGGCATCAGAAATGTATAATGTATACCCTTATAAAAATAAGTTTTGTACGCCTGGATAAAGTGACATTTTCACATGTAATTGACCCCCTATTGCTGTATAGCACGGCTTAAATTCAATTTGGATGCTAGGAGGTCACAGCATCATGATTTAGGCATTATGAATAGTAAAAAAACGAATTTAATGCACCTATGTTAAATAACATTTTTAATATAATTATTTTAAGTCTGCGTCACTTTTATTATTTAACATCAAAAACCACTCTTATCCTTATTTAAAAAGGCATTAACAAAAGAAATCCCTACTGTCAATCTGTCCTCTGTTTATCGAAAATAATGAAACTACATTTCTAACCTTTAAAACAGCAGTCTGAAATGCAGGATGTTTACTCCGTATTTTTAAAGGGTAGTAATTTCAGCTGTTTCTGTGGCCGGAGTCAGAAATAGAAGAATTCGTGCTGACACAGTTGCTTGACACGTAAAGGCGTCGAATTCACACGCCTTTCAAGTCAACCTTTCAAGCCAACACAACTCTGTTGTTCTGTATAATGTGAATGCCTTTGAATACCCTATACAAAAGGATAAATGCTGTGACATTTTGTATCTGAATTTAATCTATTGTAAAACACACAATTTCGTTTTTTTTTTTTTTTTAGGCCTTTTATCCCCATATAAAGAATATGAAAAAGGAAACCTGATTTCCTTTAAGGGATCAAAGGCATACTTATACACTTCCAAAGAAACAGAACAGGATTTAGTTAGTGCGATATGTAGAAAAATTTAGGTCACCTTTTTGCAGGAGCTACAAATCATAATGGTTCCATAATATCCAATCAGTATACCAAGCACAGAAAGCATAGACAAATTACAATAGCATATATAAATGAGCAGCGATGCGCAATTACTGAACCTACAGCTCAGAGTCGAATATTCTGTCCGGCTTAATTTGTCAGGCTTAAAATCAATAACTGATTTTCTTGCCTTACTCACCCCCATCTGACAGTAGGTCATCTTTATGATGACCAGCTGTCAGCTGAACTGACTGTGTCGCTTCTGACACACAGGTCATCTTAATTTTAACTTTCTAAAAGTAAAATTACTTATCTGATATTCCATGTTAGCTTTGGGCCACAATTTCCACTGAGAAAATTAATTCTTAATTGGAAAATCGTTTTTATATAGGCATATAGCCCTTAAAATTTCAAGCAAGAGCATCATTTTACTTTTTGTCTAGGATTAATGCAACAGTTTAAAAAAAATAAAAACAGTTTTCTATGGAAATTCTAACTGGTCTTGCACAAAATAGGGACAAAGAAGGCTCCTTGAGTTTCGTTCCTCAGCTGCTCTGTCTTATCAGAGAAGCTAAAAATAGCCCCTCAGCGCAGAACCAGCCACCGCGAGCACTCCTGGCCCCCACCTCTCTCCAAGGCTCTCCTGCTGCAAGCATTACACATTTTCATGTCAGAGACGCTTTCTAGGCAGTGATTTCACCTCCTGGTTTACTCGCTCCTATTTCTAGCCCCCACCTTACAGGCTGCAAGGTCAAAATCTGCCTCGTACAGCCCTGAAGCTGTCAAAGACAAAAAGCCTTCCTAATTTTATCTAAACTGCAATAATTTGCCCTATGGAAAAATGTATTTTAATATACAATTTCTTTTCAGGGGTCATAACTTTATTTTCAATTCTCAGATTAGCAGGTTCAGCTTAAATTAGAACCTACAACCATCTGGACCCAGCACATTGGCTCACTGAACCACCAAGAACACAAAGCTGTATAGGAACAATTTGCAAATTCAAAATACCCACAATTTTCTCAAGCTAAACTTTTAACCGGTCCCTAATTACTCTTCATTAATACTTTTGTACATTAAGGGTGTCATCAAATCACAGGGGTTGCTCTTTCTCTAGCTACACCCCTCTCAATTTCCTTTTGCGACTCATTGATGGTGATGAGACCAATTAAATTTACTCCTTAACAATTTCACTTCTCAGAATTCTTTCACATATTCACAGTCATTCAATCACACGCTTTTTCCAGTGCTAGCAACATCCAAAACACAATTTACCACACCACAACATTTAAACACACATTTAACCCACAGATCAACACTTAAGACAGAAACAAAAGACAGCCCACAGACTGTACTTACACCAAACCATTTGTAAATACTAGTTGCAAGTCATATTCACTAGATTTGGCTGGCAGAACACCAGGAAAAACGCTCTGCATCTCATCACTTATGAATGTTACTAAGTGCACAGACCTGGATCCTTTCTATGTACATATTTAGTTCCTCGGGGTACTAGTCACCAAAGAAGAAATACTTTTATATACCTAAACCTAGTTAAGTATCCCCTCTAGGGGAGCCGGCTAATTATATACAAAAGAAATGGTACATCCAAGAAAGCAACACATTCATTCATTCACATACTTTTTCTCCCACATTCGTACACAATCAAACATCTCTTGCCTAGTCTTTTGCTTAAACATACATTGTTCCACATACTCAATTTTCCGAAAATCAAATGACCCATACATAGGCCAACGCAACTCAGGATCCTTACAAGTGTATTTATTCCATAATGCGCTGTACATTATAGAAGAAAGACCATACTTAATTTAATATACATATCCCTATTAGGCGTCCCCTCCGGGGGGGGGGGGGCGGTTGTGCTTCATCAAGTCTCAAATTGGTACCATTACAAAAGCAACACATCCTTTGAAGTGTGCTAAAGACAGGCATGCCAAAAATAGTGCAGAATATGCAAT
Source organism: Triturus cristatus (assembly GCF_964204655.1). Classification (NCBI taxonomy): domain Eukaryota; kingdom Metazoa; phylum Chordata; class Amphibia; order Caudata; family Salamandridae; genus Triturus; species Triturus cristatus. The sequence continues at coordinate 2,010,034 of NC_140589.1, forward strand.
ATTATAATCAAAGTAGCACTTAAGGTACCTTTAGTACGATGTGCCGTTCAAATCAATTCAGTTAGAGAAAATTCTCCTCATTACCTGCCTATGTGAATTGCAAGTCACATATGTCAAAACAAACCAAGTTGGCCAACACAAAATATACCATACTCAAAGCCACAGTAAGCGTTACTAAACTACCTTACCAATCCCAGGCATCAAAAACCAACAGCAAGCGCCGCAGAAGGACACTTACCAATCACTTGGTGTCCAGATTCATCCTGCCAAGTTCTAAAATCGACCAAATGGTCACTGCACGGCGAATCAACAGAAGAGATCTCAGTCGAGGACCGGCGCCACCTGGATGGTCAGATCAGAAAGAAAGGAAAAGCCGCCGTGGATGCCAAGACTCGGGTCTATCGGGAAGTGATCACGTCCAGAGCGAGATTCCAATCCTTCGTCGGGACCAATCCTTCGGGCATCAGAGTTCTCGATGAGCGCCGCGAGTTGGGCGCCAATTGTGGAAAATAGGCCTCACCTAGGCCTACCGGTGCAAGGGGTTCGCCCTTCTCTGCACAGAGTCCTCAGACTATTAGAAAGAAGTTGGCACAGAAACTGGAATAGAAAATACAGAGGTTAATAAACCTCATGAGGTGGAACCACATTCACCCAGCACCCTGTGGAGCTGAATGAAGGTAGCACACTGAACAGAAGGGCCATGGTCCTTTTATACCCACGCAGGGGCTAAAAGAAGACGGTACAAGTATACTTGAGAGGAGTTATGCACATATATGGTCATATAGAAACTGCACAGTCGACAAGTGGGAGGAGTTAACAGTTTGCTAACACTGGTAAACATATCCTGACAGTTACAGACTAAAAACAGATGCATGGACAGTTAGATATTCCTGCGCATGTGCAGGGTAGCAGAGTCTAAGTATAACCAGTCCTTTAAACAGAGCACAAGGATAAACAACAGTGAAGAAGGAAACAGCTCTTGGTGAGCACATGGCAGACAAAATGGCTGCCAGAAATACAAAATGGATTCCACAAAATGTACAAGATAGCCTCTAAATACCAGATGGATTCTGCTAACGCTAATTTAATCGCATCCAATTTACAACAGCCTATGCTCTATGAGGAGTAAAATGTAAGATGCTGATGAGCGGCCATTGGGTTAAGGGTCCCCAAATGGGAGGAAGGAGGGGGAGGGGTACTTTGGGGCAATCCCTGAAAAGAGTAGTGGAGGAGAGCAGGATCCCATTTCCAGTGGCTGGGAATGGCAGATATCAGGGCTGGAGGAAGGCATGGATCACAAAAAGGGAGAGGGGGATCCATCGTTACAAAGTCAGGTATTTCTTACGCCCACTGCTGAGGGGTTGGGGTACTCTCGACAAAAGGTAGATTGGGTGGAAAGGGTGATGCTGTCGGCTACACATGAGGAGGGAGAGTGTCCTGCAGATTTGTAAACCTGCGTGTCTGGGGGAGGAGGAGAGTGGGGTCATTAAGGAGGGAGGAGAAGCAAGGTGGAACAGAGCGGGGGAGGAGGGGGAGAGATGTCTCTGCACTGAAAGTGGGAGCAGAGGGAGAGGCGGAGACCACCAAGGTATATACTGAGGGACAGTTGTGAGATTCAAGAGGATGGAGGTCTTGGAGCAGGGTGCCCATTACTTGGCTTCTCTCTGAGAAAAGGAGCCCACATCTGCATGAATAGTGCAGCATGGTCCTATAAGTTATAAATGACGCATTCATGCGAAGCAGTTTAGATCATTACCTCCATCCAGACTACCTGGGATGGGGGGACAGGTGATCTCCTGTGTCATGGAAGAGGATGACGGAGGGGATTAGAGGGAGACACAACAGCATGGATGCACCCAGGACTGTTCCAATATGCTACCAAAAAGATTTGAAGAGCACTCACAGAGGATGTGAGCTATATCGCAGTGGGTGTTTGCGCATCGCCAGCAGTACACATGGGGGAGGGGTCCTGTCCTGTTCAGTTTTATCTGAGTCCAATGCCAAGTGTGAGGTGCTTTGAAAAGACAGAACATTAAGCGGGCCTTCTTGTGTGTCCTTGTTCAGAGCTTTCAAGATGTCTGCCCAATCTTCATCCTCTTCTGGGGACTGTAAGCAAGTTTGCCATTTTGTGCGAATAGAGCTCAAAAGAGCTTGTGGGAAAAGTTGGTTTGATAGCGTGCCCTACATTCCCGACATCAGTCCCCAAAGGCGTTTCCATACATTTAGATAGGTCACCAGAGGTGAGGGCTGTATGGAGCACGGGCAAGGGGCCAGGCAGCGCCTCAGGCAGTGCTACAGTTGCATGTAATGCCAGGTTTGCTATGGGTGAAGGTTAAACTCCTCCCTCAGTTGGGTGAACAGTTTCAGGTCACCAGCAAGCAAGATTTGGTGCAAAGTGCATATGCCCACCTCCCTCCAATGTGCCCAGAAGAGGGTCCAACCGCCAATGCGTAGACCATTATTGTCCCACAGAGGTACCTTGCTGTGTAGTCATGGGTCTACCCCGAATAGGAGGTGGACATGCATACAGTCCTTGTGTGTGGTGTGTAGCACACGATGTGAGAGGTGCAGCTGAAGGGTGTGGCCCCATACAGAAGTTCAAGTCCTTGGCTTCCATGGAGTAGTGATTGTTCAAGGTGGACCTACTGCAGTTGGTCTGGGATACCCGGGAGCAGGTATGCCATTTGTGAGAGGTGATGAGCCAGGGCATAGAGCTCCACAAACGGGAGGCCCAACCAACAGCAGGAGTGGCGTGCCATGAGTTTGGATGCAGCCAGTCAGGGTCTTGAAGATCCCCACACAAAGGACTGTATCTGGGAGTTAATGAGGCACAGCATGGATAAAGGCATCAAACTGGGGAGCATACCTATTGTGTAGGTAAAGCGTGGCAGCGTGACCATCCTTACTGCTTTCACCCTGTCCCACATGGAGCACACTCAAAGTTCTGTCTGGGACAATAATCAGTCTAGGTTGTCTGAGACCATCCTCTCCCAGCCCCAGTTAAACAGGATCCCTAAATACTTGAGACGTGAGGGCTGCCAATGGAAAGAGTAGCCATGGATGGCAGCCTTTGTGGTGCCAGTTGGGAGTGTGAGGGCCTCGCTCTTGTCCCAATTCACCTTGCAACCAGATAGGGCAGCAAAGTCATCAATGATTTTCAGCAATGAGGGAAGGGAGCGGTTGAGGGCAATCAGAGTAAGCAGGACATCGTCTGCATAAAGATAGATTTTGGAGAAGCCATCCACCAGGGGGTTATTCACAATACTAGGTGAATTATGAATAATAGAGGCGAGGGGTTCCATGGCTCGGAGAAACAAAAGGGGGAATAGAGGACATTCCTGGTGGGTGCCCCTCCAGATTGGGAATGGGTCAGAAGGGAACCCTCCGCAGTTAACTTGGGCTGTTGGACAATCATACAGCAGTTGCACCTTGGAAATGAATTGGTCTCCCAGGCCAAATCGTTCCATGGTGGCCAAGAGGTAGTTACATACAATGCAGTCAAATGCCTTTTTGGCGTCTAAAGAGAGGGCCTTCTCATTGACCGGAAGGTCCTTGCCCGTCCAAACGGTGTGGGCCAGGGTGAGGTGGTGGTTCCAGGAAGTGCGGCCTGGCACGAAGCCAACCTGCATGTGGTGAATCAGGGAGGGGATGACTATGCCCAGGCACATTGCCAGAACACTGGCCAGTATTTTAATGTTGCAGTTTAGCAAAGATATGGGCCTACAGCTGCCACAGAGAAGAGGGTATCTCCCAGGTTTGGGTAGAACCGCAATCACTACCCTGTTGGAGAGAGAACCCAGGGAAGTCGTCTGCTCTGCCTCCCGAAAGGTTGTGTGGAGAGTGTCAACCACTTGCTCACGTGAATATCTGTAGAATTTTGGCAGGAACCATCCCTGCCCGGGACCTTGTGATAGGGCAGTTTGAAGTTGGCAAACGCTATCTCCTCCTTACAGATCTCCCCCACTAGGAGCTCCCTACCCTTGTCCAACAGGCAGGGGAAGTCTTCTCCCCCCAAGAAGGCAGCCACACGGTCCGCCTAATCGGTTCCGCTGGGGTGTACAGTTCCTTGTAAAACAAGGCAAACTCCTTTACAATATCCTGGGGGCGGGTAAGAACCTCCCCTCTTGCCGAGTGTTTGACAGGAATGGCCATGGCAGCCTCTCGCTATCGCAGTTGTGCCCCCTGCTCATAGTGTCACCCCTTCAAGTGTTGCAATGCGTACTCAGTCTTGGAGGTGAAAAGGCTGTTAAGGGCAATGCGAGCCTGTTCCAGGCATCATTGATGAGACTAGGTAGGATGAGTGGAGTATAGATGGGTAAGGGAAGCTATTTCCCTCTCCAGCTCCTTCTGGCTGGTGGCCACCTGCTTATCTGCCTGATCCTAAGTGTCTACTACCAGGTCTTTGCATTATGATGTTTTCCTGGTTGTCCATGACTTGTGGACAGCAGGTTGCTTATTTCACAGACCACCAACCTGGATGTGACAGGGTGAATCATGGTTGACTTTGAAGGAAGTACGCCTATTGCAGCATCTTCATGCTTCTCTCTAGGCTTAGGGCCAGCTGAGCAGCAGTGAGCATACTACCTGGGGAACCGAAACCTCAAGTAGATTAAAACATGGTTATGCATCAGTGCCCATTATTTCTACTCTGTCTTTGGGGTCCATCCAAACTCTTTTCAGCATCTCATGGTTTTCCATCAAAGCATGTACATTCTTTTTATGCTCCAAGTGTTCAATATACCTCTTTGACCATTAGTAAGGGGTTTAATCATTAATATCTTACAATTGAAGATTTTGCACTTTTTGAGAAACATGCCTCCTTCACCTTGAGTGTGACAATAGATAAGTGGCTAACTGTACTAGTGGGTAATGCTTTCATATTAACTGCAAATGGAAAATCAGCCCGTTTGCGAGTGCTAAATATGGTTGCAGTTATACAAATCCTATTTTGCGAGTCTGTAACTGGCAAACTAGGGTTTGCGAGTCACGATTAGGAAGGGGCATGCAAAACACTTGCAGTTTATTACCTACCTTAAGTACCCATTGTGAATGGGTGAAAAAATATTCCACGGACAAAAGCCTGCCCTTAAAAATTGAAAAGCGTGCTGTATTTGGAAAAAAAAGTGGCTTTATTGATATTGAAAAAGCAAACACAGACATTGGGTTCTGCTGTCCCCACCATTGCTACGTTTGTCGGCCAAGTTCCAATGGGTCGCACATTGTGACCTGCCTCATGAATATTCAGGAGGCGGGTCCCTTTTGACCTATTTGAGAATTGCAAACAGTGTCTCCGACACTGTTGTACATTCCATTTTGCAAGTTGCAAATTGTGAGCTGCAAAACATCGCAATTTGCGACTCGCAAAATGGAATGGCTGTACATCTGGCCCCTAGAGAATTAAACACTATGGGCCCGATTCACAGAACTAACTTAAGACAAAATCCTAAACTTACTACTTTTGGTATTCACAGAATTTAGGATTTTGTCTTAAGTTTGTCTTAAGACAGTCTTAAGACAGACTTAAGACAGTCTTAAGACAGGCTTAAGACAGTCTTAAGACAGACTTAAGACAAACTTAAGACAAACTTAAGACAGACTTAAGTTAGGATTTTGTCTTAAGTCTGTCTTAAGTCTGTCTTAAGTCTGTCTTAAGTCTGTCTTAAGTTTGTCTTAAGACAAACTTAAGACAAAATCCTAACTTCTGTGAATACCAAAAGTAGTAAGTTTAGGATTTTGTCTTAAGTTAGTTCTGTGAATCGGCCCCTAACTTCTGTGAATACCAAAAGTAGTAAGTTTAGGATTTTGTCTTAAGTTAGTTCTGTGAATCGGGCCCTCAGCTCTTGGAGGTGGGTGTCTGATCATTGAACTGTGAGGTGGGCTGGGTAGGAAATGTAGGCAACATTGCTTGGATTTTGGCTTTATTTAGAGTTTAGTAGACAGTATACTCTGTCACAAATGTTAACTTGCTTTGTTTAGAGTCAAACATACTCAAATATCTCCACAATTGAAGCCTCACCTGCTTCAACCAGGTAAAACTCCAACAATATTAGACTGTCTAAGTGTCTCAGAAAATCAGCCCAATTTGTAACAAATGTTCTGATACACTTATTTTCTCTTTTCATCCCTCAAGGGAAAGCTGGGTTACTCTAAATAGGAACAGGCATTGGTAAATGCAATAGGTTTCGCATTTCAGATTAACAATACTCTTTTGTTGCAATTTTTAGTTGTGCAATAGAAGCCTTCTTGACCAGCAGGGTTATCAAGGAAAACATGTAAACACAAATAAGTCCCTCCTGCTTCCTGCCTTTCTAACCCAGTGCTTAAGTGGCAGATGCAGCTCTGGGTCAAAGGTTACTCTTGGCAGAGCCATCAGAAATTCCACTAAGAGAAACCAAGCAGTTCCTGTACCTCTAAATAAACTCTAGAGAGCTGAGAGAACACTGGTTTTACAAGTGGCAGCATATGCAGGGCAGTAAGGAACTTTTAGCCATGCTCCCCTCCAACCACAGATATAATATGATATCATAGCAGTACACAAGCAGAGGCTTTTGTTCTTGGGTAATGTCCTTATCATGAAGGTGGGGGGCATTCTTCTCCAGTTAATGACTGAGGAGCAGAGGGGGCAACCGCTTGCTCAAAATGCTGTCCATTGATACATCCTGCCCCAACTGCTGACAGGCCATTCACCCTTCCTCACCTCATCCTATGCACACACAACCGAAAAGCAATCTCACCTCTGTCCCCTAAAACATAGCAACAATCCAATCTCCCAATCACTTAAACAGCCTGGCAACAGTACCTTACATGTCAGATTTCAACAGAGTGCTTATTTTGAATCAATGATTTGAAGGACTGTCTCAGAGATTCACCAAATACTAGCAGTGAACAGCAGTTCATTAACAAGAAAAACAAAAGTGAAATGAAGAGAACAGCATTGACCATGTCATGTTGCACAGCAGCCAGCTATGGTAAAGTGGCTAGGGGGGCAACACAAGGGAGGCACAAGGGAGGAGGGTGGGGGCAGCAGCAATGGGAGAAGAGAAAAGCAACACATAGGGGGGGGTGTGGGGAGGCAGCACCAGATAGGGCAGCACCAAGGAAAATAGGGAGAGAAAAATAATACGACAATCACAGCGTGAACAGCAGACGAGCACTGATCAAGCTGATTTAGTCTGTGCTTTGTCCATGCTGCACAGAAAGGAACATAAGTGATGCTTGGCCTGTGCTGGCCAATAGGAGGCAGCAAAGAACAATGACACTGAAGCCAACCAATGGTAAGCAGCGGGTGAGCTCCAAGCCCTTTATTGTAAACAATACGTCTCACGAGCACGCGTGCATGCAGCGCATGTGCTGGCGCAGGATTGACCTTAAAATGCAGGTGGGAAGAGGGGAATGCAGAACAATGTAGGGGAGAGGAGTGCAAGGGAGTGCAAAGTAGACAGCAGGAAAGAGCAGAAGAGGGCATCATAGTAGGGTCCATGAGAGAGATGAGGTGGAAGTGAAGAGGAGGAAAGACCAAGAAGGAGGGGAAGAGGTAAGGCTAAAGATGGAGGAGAGTTCAGGAAACAGAGTAAAATACAATTAAAGAGAAAGGGAAAATAGTGCATGAGAGAGAGAACAGAGTAAAGGGGAGGTAGAGTGGGGTACAGAAAGAGGAGAAGTTTAAGAAAGGCAGTTAGAGACTAGTGATGATATGTGAGGTTGGTGCATAGGAGAGAAAATAAGGGAAAGACATGAGATGGGGCGAGGGAGTGTGGCGGTGAAAAGATGAGGAAGGAGCCGATTGAGTTGAGAGATGAGCGAAGAAGCTGATGCAGGGATGGCAGAGGTAGGAGGGGGTATATATTGTATAATAAAAATGAGAATGGTCCTGACAATGACACAGTGCTGATGAGTGCATTGCTAGCATCCTTCTTGCTGTTTGGGTTTTGGACCTAGGCTACTCGTCTCATGTACTTGAATAAACTTGGGGTCAGAGATCACCTGCCATGTTTGTTCAGTGCAAGGGATTGGCTTGGTGAGAGGGCTTGGATACAGGTGACAATAAATGAAGGCCAGCCAAACCCTGCTCGGAATGTGCCTAACTATATCCATAACAGTTATGTGTCTTCGTGATCTGAGAGCAGATTGTTTGAGTGAATGATTTATTTATTCTCAAACTGTTGCTTTGAATATTGAGCATGAGTCAATTGGAAGAGAGGGCTTATGTTCGGGTATACTTGAAGGATGGAACGTGTCAGAGTGTTAAATCCTGGAGGAACATATCTGAGGCACAAATGTATCTGGAGGGCCAAAGGCCAAAGCCAGGACACCGAAAAATATAGGTCAAGTCTGCTGCTGCTCCCGTGCAGGTCAGAACAGAAGGATGCGCAATCCAGAGTGTGATACATGTGTGACAGAGAGCTGTGAGCTGTGTCACCAGTGCTAGCGCTGGAATTATTTAGTGCTGGGCTGAGGAAGGACATACTTTGTAGTTTACAGATATCACCTACGTGGCAAGCCAGCCTCTTCCAAGAAGCTTCACAATCTAATTAAGATGAATCTGGAGGCATCCAGTCCTCATTCAACCTGCCAGAGAGGAAATAAGTCTAAGGTGACTTATCCAGGGTGAGTGTGCCCCTACGTAGCCTGGCACCCCCAGGACATGGCATGGTTCCAAGCAATGCAGGGAAAGGATGCCCATTCTCATCAACAAGAGAGTAAAATAGGCAAGGTGTAGTCCTGAGGAAGGACCTTCAGACGAAGTGTCCACATAAGCCCTCATACATATTTACTGGATCACTGACAGAATATCGACTGACAGAATATCATGTTCCCAAACTATCGGGACATGAATATCAACGTCAAAAATATCGCCATCCTATCTTTATAATGGTAAGTACTAAAATCTCAAGAAAAAATATCGTTTTTAAAATAATCAAAGTATAAAATATCGTTGTTTAAAATGTATAAAAAATAATGTAAAATAAAGTAAATAATACATATAACTTAAAAAAATATTTAGCATTATTAGGTAATATTAACAATTATAAGTAATAAATGTAACATAACAATTAATCAAACATACATATATAAAATGTAATATATATATTTACTTAATAATAATAAGAAATAATTATTTTATTAAGTTATAAAATGTTAGAAATATATTTAAAATTGTAAATACATATCTATATACATACACCTGTAACAGAATATATATATATATAAATTATAAATTAAAATATTTATTATTTTTAAAAACTACATTTTACACTACAATGAGTACAAAAGTAGGGAAAGTGTTGGATAGCGAAGGTGAATAAATTACTTTTCCCACTGCAGCAAGTGCAACAGTAGGGAAAGTGTTGGATAGCGGAGGGGAATAATTTACTATTCCCAATTCAGCAAGTGCAACAGTAGGAAAAGTGTTGGATAACGGAGGGTTAAAAATTACTATTCCCACTATAGCGAGTGCAACAGTAGGGAAAGTGTTGGATAGCAGAGGGGAATAATTTACTATTCCCACTCCAATGAGTGCAACAGTAGGGAAAGTTTAGGATAGCGAACGGGAAAAAATTATAATTCCCACTCCAGCGAGTGCAACAGTAGGGAAAATGTTAACAACCACAGATATGGTTTCAGCACCACAAATCATCAACAGCAAAAATAATCTAAATCTGTGATCATGCAGGAATAGTAAGAGTATATTAAATTCTTGGCAATTCGTTCTTCTGTTTTTATTGTTTCATTTTAATCAATAACGGTGTTGTTTTTATTCATCAGCCGACACGTTTCATCCTGTTGACCGAGGACTTCTTCAGGGCTGAACTTTTAAAAATATATATATATACAGTTGTATATTCGATTGACTAAAAATTCAAAAAATTTTGCTTAGGAGAGAAATCTGGATAAGTTCCAATAAGCATAATGTTCCAAAGTAAACAACTAAGAAAAAAGAGAAGAAGCAAAAAAAGAGGAGAGAACGGAGGAAAATAAAAAGAAAATAAGTACAAAGTAAATAGTGAACAAGCTAAACGAAAAAAACACCACATAATGCATGTTAAAAGTATGTTTTTATCAGAAGATTGGTGCAAACAGGTAGGTTGATTCCAAAGAGAGTCCTTACCACCTTCAAAATCCCATAAAGATGGGGGACCCATGAAGTTAAGAGACACATAAAGTCAAACATATTGTTCTATACAGAAAGTTTGAAAGAGAACACATCTTGGGGCCGTGCGCAAAATAATGAGAGTTCTTCAATGAATAATAATGATGATCACTTACCAAAATTAGTGGCACACCGGCCACCCTTGATTTAAAATATTTGTATATCCATATGACCGCAGTAATTTTTTGCGTAGATTCTATTACTACCCAGTGGTTTCTGCAAACAAACGCGGAGAAGGAAAAAAACGCATAAAGGTATGTCTTTCTTCAAGGGCAAATGCCACTATTAATCTATTAATCTAATTCAATGACCTTAAACATTCAGGGGCCGATTCCGATCTGGGTCGGAAGGGCACCAAACGTGATCCGGCCGGAAAAACTACAAGCCGTACGCGTGTTTTACGCCCGACTCGTACAGCTGTACGAGCGAGCAAGTTTGATGCGAGCTACATGAAATTCACCAACCAAGTCGTTTCTGTGTCTGAACCGCTCCATACGTCTCGGTCGTAAGCTAACTGTGGCGTGCAATGGATGCGATTCACGACCGATGCACGCGTTGGACGGCCTGTGCGAGCCGGAGTGTCTGGCTCGCAAATCGTCTTGGTGGTTGCCTTTGGGGGTCCGCGTCGGACCCCTGTCACCCGCAGCCCTACGACTCGGACACAGGGGGAGACCCAAGGGTCCCCCAACACAGGCATGTACGGTGCAGATGGCACTGACGTGTACCCACTGTAGGGGGCGCCCTTGCGCGAGACGTACCCATTCAGTCAATGGGAGCCCATGTACCCGTCGTACGACCGGCTCCCATTGACTTCTATGGGAGTCCGACCGAACCAAGTCCGGCAGCATACCGCCGCATCGTACTCTCTCGGTCGGACTGCAGGACTCTGGCTCAGTTGGAAAACACTCCGGATCCGGCTCGGTCAGAGTGCTTTCGGACCCGGATCATAATCGGCCCCTCAATGTACAATAGACCATCTTACCTATTAAGGATACTTTCAAAAGATTCCCAGATAAATAAAGATGTCAGATACACATCTAAAATGACACTTTGCTATCCGTACACAAAAAAGGCTTGGTAACCAAGTTTTCAGGGCAATGTAAAGCCAAAAAATTCCATTAGGAACGTTTGTATTGTATCCCCTTTAGTTGGGAGGTGCCCTTGGGCAGGGGGCCCTTTTTGGTTTTTCAGCACGCTTTTATATTGCATAGGTGATTTACGGTACAGGTGCTGCCACGTGTGTATGGTCCACTGCTTTTGTTTTGAGTATGGAAAATGTTGGCTAGCGTAGGGGTAAAAATTACTATTCCCACTCCAATGAGTGCAACAGTAGGGAAAGCGTTGGATAGTGTAGGGTATAACATTACTATTCCGACTCCAGGGAGTGCAGCAGTAGGGAAAGGGTTGGATAGCGGAGGGGTAAAAATTCCTATTCCCACTACAGCTAGTGTAACAGTAGGGAAAGCGTTGGATAGTGTAGGGTATAAAATTACTATTCCGACTCCAGGGAGTGCAGCAGTAGGCAAAGCGTTGGATAGCGTAGGGGTAAAAATTACAATTCCCACTCCAGCGAATGAAACAGTAGGGAAAGTGTTGGATAGCGGAGGGGAATAATTTACTAATCCCACTGCAATGAATGCAACAGTAGGGAAAGTGTTGGATAGCGAAGGGGAAATATTTAGTATTCCCACTGCAATGAGTGCAACAGTAGGAAAAGTGTTGCATAGCGTAGGGGTAAAAATTACTATTCCCACTCCAGCGAGTGCAACAGTAGGGAAAGTGTTGGATAGCGGACCAGAATAATTTACTATTCCCACTCCAATTAGTGCAACAGTAGAGAAAGTGTTGGATAGCGGCGACATAAAAATTACTATTCCCACTCCAGCGAGTGCAACAGTAGGGAAAGTGTTGGATAGCATAGGGGTAAAAATAACTATTCCCACTCCAGTGAGTGCAACAGTAGGGAAAGTGTTGGATAGCGGAGGGGAATAATTTACTGTTCCCACTCCAATGAGTGCAACAGTAGGGAAAGTGTTGGAAAGCGTAGTGGATAAAATTACTATTCCCACTCCAGTGAGTGCAACAGTAGGGAAAGTGTTTGATAGCGGAGGGGAATAATTTACTGTTCCCACTCCAGTGAGTGCGACAGTAGAGAAAGTGTTGGATAGCGGAAACATAACAATTAATATTCCAACTCCAGCAAGTGCAACAGTAGGGAAAGTGTTGGGTAGAGTAGGGGTAAAAATTACTGTTCCCACTCCAGTGAGTGCAACAGTAGGGAAAGTGTTGGTTAGCGTAGGGGTAAAAGTTACTATTACCACTCCAGGGAGTGCAACAGTAGGGAAAGTGTTGGATAGCAGAGCGGATAAAACAAAACACTATAGTTATTGAACCTAAATCCCCAAACAAAATAAAAACAAAACAATTACTAACAATATTTATCAATTATTAAATGAATTTCGAAGATCAACTAATGATTATTTTATTTAAAGTATATTAATTTCAATCCTGTACCCCAACAAACACAAAAACACACACCTAAAAATATTTACACAATTTCCATAACTCATTTTACATTTATAAATTAATAATAATTAACAACAAATCATTAAATTACTTTCAACAATTTTATTCGCAATATTTACAACTATAAACGTCACAACTCACACATCAAAGTTATTCCACAATTAGCATATTTAATATTTAATTATCATTATTTAACAATTAATTATTTAATTATAAATATTTTACCTCCCACCATATTCCCCTATAATTGACACCACCAATGTCGTAAAACATGACACAATTAACATAATTTATTAACAAATAATTAATTATTTGATTACAATTAACAAACAAAATAAAAAAATAATAATAAATAAATTCACACAATTAAGACTATAAAATAACATAAAGGGGTCGATTCCGATCCTGTAAAAAGGCAGTACGAATTGTCGTCGGGAGCGTTTTCTCCGTACGACTCGTACCAGGTAAACTCATCTTACAACCTAGGAAGTACGATTCGTACAGAAAGCCTTTTTCTGTACGAATCGTACAAAAGACCATACGTGTAAAAAAAAACAACGATTCCGATCCAGAACTGCTTGTACGCGACGTCCGCACGTATTTAAGCAGCGTTTTCCGGCCCAGCAAGTACGATTCGTCTTCACGTCACTACGTACATCTCTTTGATTACGGGAGCGAAAAAAAGCCAGGTAAGCAGAACCCTATGCAACGGAGCCCCGGTATGCGACATACAGCCATGAACCCCATCGTACGTGTCATCCCGGTCCTCTTGGCCTACGACCTGGTGCACCGCACCCAACGCACACGCTGCAGAAGGTGAGAGCAACACCCAGGGGCCAGGGTGGGGGTGAGTGGGGGTGAGGGGCAGGAAACAAACCCCATACACAAACCCACACTTATAATATGTAGGCCATACATTACCAACAGGGTCTGGTCACTTGGGGGGGCTTGTCCAGCAACCCCTGCGTACCGCAACAAAGTGGACGTGTACGGTGCGTACCATACGTATCCCTACGGCACCATGACAACTCTGGTACAAACCGTACCCACGCATTCATGCGTGGGTACGGTGCCTACCACACGTACCCCTACGGCACCATGACAACTCAGGTACGGGCCGTACCCATGCATGAATGCGTGGGTACGGTGCGTACCACACGTACCCCTACGGCACCATGACAACTCAGGTACAGACCGTACACACGCATGAATGCTCGGGTACAGTGCCTACCACACGTACCCCTACGGCACCATGACAACTCAGGTATGGACCGTACCCACGCATGAATGCGTGGGTACAGTGCGTACCACACGTACCCCTCCGGCACCATGACAACTCAGGTACGGACCGTACCCACGCACGAATGCATGAGTACGGTGCGTACCACACTTACCCCTACGGCACCCTGGCAACTCAGGTACAGACCGTACCCATGCATGAATGCGTGGGTACGGTGCGTACCACATGTACCCCGTTACGGCAGCAGTAAATTTGGGATACGCGGCATACACACGCCAGGAATGTGGGCCTAGAGGACTGGCCCAGCCTGTTACCTTCATATTGGTGTGTGTGTAGGTCCAGGCCAGCAGTGTACAGCCCCAAGGGGGTGCGTGGGTGGGTGCATATGACGCCCAGCAGCGTCCGGACATATGAGGGGTGGCTGCATATGACTCCCAGCAGTGGACAGAAATATGAGGGGTGGGTGCAGAGGACTCCCAGCAGTGGACAGACATATGAGGGGTGGGTGCAGTGGACTCCCAGCAGTGGACAGACAGATGGGGGTGGGTGCAGAGGACTCCCAGCAGTGGACAGACATATGGGGGTGGGTGCATATGACTCCCAGAAGCATCCAGATATGAGGGGTGGGTGCATATCACTACCAGCAGTGGACAGACATATGAGGGGTGGGTGCAGAGGACTCCCAGCAGTGGACAGACATATGAGGGGTGGGTGCATATCACTCCCAGCAGTGTCCAGACAGATGTGGGGTGGGTGCATATCACTACCAGCAGTGGACAGACATATGAGGGGTGGGTGCAGAGGACTCCCAGCAGTGGACAAACATATGAGGGGTGGGTGCATATGACTACCAGAAGTGGTCAGACATATGAGGGGTGGGTGCAGAGGACTCCCAGCAGTGGACAGACATATGAGGGGTGGGTGCAGAGGACTCCCAGCAGTGGACAAACATATGGGGGTGGGTGCATATGACTCCCAGCAGCGTCCAGACATATGAGGGGTGGCTGCATATGACTCCCAGCAGTGTCCAGACATATGAGGGGGGGCTGCATATCACTCCCAGCAGCGTCCAGACATATGAGGGGTGGCTGCATATCACTACCAGCAGTGGACAGACATATGAGGGGTGGGTGCAGAGGACTCCCAGCAGTGGGCAGACATATGAGGGGTGTGTGCATATGACTCCCAGCAGTGGACAGACATATGAGGGGTGGGTGCACATGACTCCCAGCAGCGTCCAGACATATGAGGGGTGGGTGCATATCACTACCAGCAGTGGACAGACATATGAGGGGTGGGTGCAGAGGACTCCCAGCAGTGGACAGACATATGAGGGGTGGATACATATCACTCCCAGCAGTGTCCAGACATATGAGGGGTGGGTGCATATCACTACCAGCAGTGGACAGACATATGAGGGGTGGGTGCAGAGGACTCCCAGCAGAGGACAGACATATGAGGGGTGGGTGCATATCACTACCAGCAGTGGACAGACATATGAGGGGTGGGTGCAGAGGACTCCCAGCAGTGGACAGACATATGAGGGGTGGGTGCAGAGGACTCCCAGCAGTGGACAGACATATGGGGGTGGGTGCATATGACTCCCAGCAGCGTCCAGACATATGAGGGGTGGGTGCAGAGGACTCTCAGCAGTGGACAGACATATGAAGGGTGGGTGCATTTCACTACCAGCAGTGGACAGACATATGAGGGGTGGGTGCAGAGGACTCCCAGCAGTGGACAGACATATGAGGGGTGGCTGCATATCACTACCAGCAGCGTCCAGACATATGAGGGGTGGCTGTGTATCATTACCAGCAGTGGACAGACATATGAGGGGTTGGAGCAGAGGACTCCCAGCAGTGGACAGACATATGAGGGGTGGGTGCATATGACTCCCAGCAGTGGACAGACATATGAGGGGTGGGTGCAGAGGACTCCCAGCAGTGGATAGACATATGACGGGTGGGTGCAGAGGACTCCCAGCAGTGGACAGACATATGAGGGGTGGGTGCAGAGGACTCCCAGCAGTGGACAGACATATTAGGGGTGGCTGCATATGACTCCCAGCAGTGTCCAGACATATGAGGGGTTGGTGCAGAGGACTCCCAGCAGTGTCCCACTCCCAGGAGGATGGATGTCTTTCACACGCTGCATGACACAAGACATGTGGGTGTGAGGACATATAACACATGCATACCCACCCATGGCGGATGCAGCACAATACACACCCTGATTTCATGCCAACAGACTGTATAGTCATGTAACTGCATACAAAATTAAGATAGCCAAAGGGAACACACACTGTCACGCACATCCCATGAGCGATAGGAATGTCCCGGTGCTGGTCCAGCCACCAAGATGTTGTCTCTCATGGAAGGAATAGGGTTCAATGCCACTAGATACAAGCCCGCAATTGTGAGTCAGGTGCCCAAAAACCCTGCATAACACGTACCATTTGTGTGTTAGGCCGTGATTACACACATGCATAGTGCTGAAAAGGGGCAATTGGTCCCTGATGCCATTCCTACATACCCAAAACACAAGCACAGTGACCGGCAAGGATAGCACAGACGATTCAGCAGGAGACATCGGTGAGCAGGCATGGCCATTGTTGAAGGGATCCGTCACCAACAAAGGAAATGTTGCCACAAGTCAGCACAACAATTGTGCAACTGTTTGCAGGGAACATGTCAGGTGCCACAGAGGAAGGAACACTCCTTGGGACAGTGTCTCCAAACAAAACGAACACACACTACCAAAGATTATTTGCACAGACATTGTGATGGCACACAGATACCATGGTCCACCTCATGACCATCACACAAAAACATTTCTCAGAACCCTAACACATTACCAGAACACCAACTCCAGGAGCCTCATCACCAACATCAAGTACCTGAAATGCAATAGTGTTGAAAGTAAAAGAAAAGGCTTTATTCAGCACACAAAAATAATAAATTAATAAGACACTATGCACAAAGGCCAATGGCCAGTCCATTTCTCAAGTCCAAGGGTGGACGTAGGGGACCGCGTCCACCCTTACCTTGCCTGCGCAAAGGAACCTCAAGGCTTGTCGACCGGGGGGGGGGCATCATATGTGGCAGGACCAGGCACCGCAGGGACAGGAGGGGGTTGGGTAGGTGTGGTGGGTGCAGGGCTGGACGACTCCACCACAGGGGGTGGTGTCGCACCCAAGGTTGAGGTGAGCTCGATCGCTGCACACTGCTGCCAGGGCGTCTAGAGCAACACCTGCACCTGAAGATCCCCCAGGGCCATCGGAGGATGTGGTGGCTGAGGGATGGGGTGCAGCGCTCTTGGGGGAGGGGATGGACATGGAGGGGCACAACTCCCCTGCCCTTGCACTTCCTCGCCCGCTTGTGGGGTGGTGTCACAGTGGGGGCGAGGGCCAGCTCACCCATGAAGACCTCCTTGGGGGACAGTTTGGCAGGGGAGCTAAGGGGAGTGGTTTGGGAGGAACTGGGTTGTGAGGACTGCGGACTCTGTTTGTGGCTGCGTGTCTGTCGTTTGCCCCCAGACCCTGTGGGTGTGCCTACATCCCCCTGAGTGTGCATGCCAGGATGTGTGCGCTGTGCCTTACTTGGGGGTGTGCTGGATGAGTCTGTTGGGGTGCGTGCCTGTGACTGTCTGTGTGTGCATTGGGCAGGCATGGGAGAGGGCAGTGTGGATGGGTCCGGGGTAGGGGGGGGACGGAGCGCCGCAGGAGAGAAACTGCTTCCGTCAGTGAAGAGTCCATGGACCGCAGAATCCTGCGTTGCTCAGACATCGTTGATGATATGCCCTCCACGAACGACACCAACTGTGTGAGCAGTTTAGTGTGTCCATGGAGGACATTCAGCACCGATGCCTGACCAACCTGCAACTACTGCAGTGTGTCCACAGACTCTTCACTGAGGGCAGCAGGGGTGACAGGGGCAGGGGGTGCGGTGCCTGGGCTGAAGGAGACACGGTGGGACCCTGCATGGACAGAAGGGACTGGGAGGGCGGAGATGGCAATGGAGGAGGCGGGTACAGATGGTGGGATGCTGCCAGTTGTTGTTGCAGCTTCCGCCTCCTCAAGGAGGTCAGCCTCAGACCCGTCAAGGTCGTAGATGCTCTCGCCTCCAGACAGGCCCTCTGACTGACTCCCCTCGCCCTCCATGCCACTGGCTCCTTCTGCCTCCACAACACTGGTGGCACTGTCGCTGGGTCCCTCCTCAAGGTCCATGCAGGTGTCTCCCTCGCTTGCGGATGATGATGCTGTGGGCAAGGAGAAGAAACCAAAATGCATCAGTCACCTGTATACATCATGAGCACAAGAACAATTGGTCACAGTGCATATCAGGCAATGCATCATGAATAACAGCTAGATTACTCCGCACATATGTAAGCCCTGTACTGCCCAGTTGGTAGACCCACCATGCCACTTGGACACTAGGAAAAAAAGAACACAAAAGGCCACAACTTGAATGAGAAATACACTGAGAATCTAGTGTCTGTGAACCGGTGAGCACAGCAATACAATGAAGTCATGCCACCTCTTGTTTACCCTGAAAGAAACAGTAGTGGTGCACCCAAGGTAAACTAACACACCTCAATACTCAAGGTGTCACCACACTCATAGACCTGTAAGTCCTTTGGAACACAAAACGATCAAATGTTGGTACCTTGGGACTCACAATACTTTACCCAATCTACATGTTTTGAATGTGCCAATTGGCCATTTCGTGAAAAGAACACTCATGTGCCTGCATGCAATATGTCGCACAAGGCAGTGCACACAAAAGTACATTGACACTGTCATTGAAGAAGCTGGCACCTTTTCTGAGAAGCCACTGTTAGAAAGTAATGGTGTTGCAGAAAGTACATATACATGGGCCCACGGAGGTCTTGATGTCTTGAGACTCGTTAGTTTGTATCACCAACAACAAAGGAGTCACACAAAATCAAGACCACTGTGGGAACATGTATATATAGAATCTGCAACACCATTCAATTAGAACAGTGGCTTCTTTGAAAAGGTGCCAGCGTGTTCCATGAAAGTGGAAATGTCGTTTGGTGGGCGCTTCCTTGGTAGGCTCATTTCATGCAGGCACATCGGTGTTCTTAACACAAATCTACAAATTACCACATTTAAAACATGAAGAACTGTTGGCAAGTGCTGTGAGTGCCAAGGTACATTTTTTTGGTAGTAACGACTTGAATTATGTCAGTTGTCACATGGCCATCCGTCACCTGATTACACAGTTGGCTACACATATGACCTACTGCCTGTCATCTGGAGTGGCACACATGTCCACACCCAGGACAATGCATAAGCTAATGGGCCTGCAATTGGTTTTAAAAAAAGCCTAGCTGTACTGTGGGGACACCCTCATGGCAAGCCAGAATGTACACACAGATGTCAGCACACAAAGTACAAACTGCGTTGCATCTCAACCACACACAGGTGCCAAAAATGTATGAGCATGCCTCATGTTTTTAACTGACACAGGCTGCAAAGCACGAACATCAAGCACTGGCCAGCATCACAGGGGCACTGCACGGTGATTTTCTGTACAGCCAAGTCTCACACACAAGTCAGACCTGGCAATGAAAAATCAGGGTTGCACATGTATGCCTCTCCCGCACACCCCACCCCATACCTGAGTCAATGTGATTGATACAGATCAAGAAGTTACACCTCTTATTCAGGGTTACAATAACTGGGCATGAATAATTGCTTCATTTACACAACATCACCTTGTGGGGCTGGCCACACATATTTGTGACAAACAACCATCAACAGATTGTTGTGAATAGCCACACAGGCACTGCCCTGTGTGAGTATGCACAAGCAAAATGGTGTATCCCTGTACAGGGGACACATGTAGCACACATTTGCAAAATACTCACTAGGCCAGGGAACAATGCCACAGAGGCAGACCTATTCTGAACCCACAGAGAATGTGCACAGTGTTGGATGACACACATGATTAGGAGGCCAGGGTGTCTCAGGGGACTGTAGTGGGCACACTGCTCCCTGTTCCTGGAATGAGCTGACTGTACCATGTTCAACCGTCCTGGCACTGTGCATATCTCCCTCTCATGCACATCATGTCTGAGGCCACAACATTGGTCAAGCATGCTGCAAGGGTGATCAGTTGAAAGCTCACACTCCTATGTTGAGAATCATCATCAGTGACAACCCTCCCACATGATGCAGAAAGCAATGTGCACTTAGATGTAATGGCACCCTAGATGACCATGGGCAAATGTGATTAAACACAGACCAGGGGACACATGTCATGGAGGGAAAGGGATGAAAAAGAGCAACAGGTGACATTGGGGAACAGAAAATGCACTGCACATATCAACTCTGGGAGTGTATCCAGGCTACAGAGCACTTCCAAAAGCTTGCGACACATAACACGACAAACAGCCATGTACCTATCCCCTCCTTGCTGCAGTCTCTCCTGTAACTGCCTATCGAGCTCAGGGAAGACCACTGCCAGGACACATTTCATTTGGGGGGTCAGCGGTCGGCGTCCGACGTGGGGGCGAGGACCTTCGAGCCCCAGCTGGACCCGGGTGATCCGCCGGGTCCAGCACTAGATGTCCTGCCACCTCTTGCGGACCTGTGGCAGCTGCCGACTACGCTCCCCCTCAGATCTCACGGCCCTGACGATGTGGTTCGAGATCACACCCCTCTCGTAGGCAGTTACCTGTCAGGATGACAAAGTGACACAACATCAATACACCGGCTTCATGTCCCAGAGACACACATTTGAACATCTTTGAAATGTTGAATAGGGCATAGGATGCAGACAGTAATTACATCATACACAATAAGAAATTGGCCTGTGTGCAAGCCACAATGCACTACATGGCATTGAAAGTCAACAGGTTGTCATGAGGGGTGCGACACACTCACTGATCATGCCACACACTGTTCAGCACATGCAACAGCAGGCTGATGGCCAGCACGTGCCAAGCACTCACATGTCCCACTCCACTGACGCACCCTCAGCATACTAGACAGACACACCCAAGCACAGATCACTCGCCTGTCATTAACAACAGCGGATACAACCCTCACTCTGCACATGTGCCACTTGCCAGTGGGGTGTCAAAGGTGTCATGCTAGCTCTGCAAGTCAGACACACAGCACAGATTACTTGTCACATCAGATGGGTTGATCTGTTGCCACCACCATGCTGGTGTGGTGCAACAGTTCACAAAGACACTCACCCACATGTAAAGTAACATTCACACACATCTATGTCCATGAGGTCGTACACATCATTTGGACACTCTCACCACAGGTCCACTCAACTCATACACATCTCTGGTTGGAGTCACCTGTCACACCGGGGGACCACTGAATCACCTCAGGCCAAAAGGAAAAAAAGCCATCAAGGATTTGCCAGGCTGAATGTGTCATGCACTATGCAGTGAAAGTCACAGTAAGCACAATGCAAGTGAGGAGTGCACACAGGAACTACATCATGCTCTGCATGAGAGACATCAGCATGTCAACCCCCCTGGGCCCACTCTAACCAACATTGCATGTCAGTCCCACCTGGAAACAATATTGACAGTCACACAACAGGTGCATAGGCAAAGGTAGTGGACTCAGCACTCACCTGCTCCCCTGGTCTCCCATACAGCTTGGTGTACTGTGGGAGGAGGGTGTCCAGCAAGGCCTCATTCTCCTCCTGGCTGAATGGCTGGGCCCTCTCCACAGTACGGGACATGGTCCAGAGGAAGCAGAGACAGCAGCAATGTTGTCAACTGGAAAGTTGTGCAGGCAAGTGCCCTCTCATGGGTTCTGTCTGCCTTATATCTGTCTTGCTGAGGTGCATTCATTTAGAGGAGTACATAGTGATTGGTCAGACTCATTAGCATCGTACGTTTACTCCAATCCCTTTAAACATACACCAATGACACCATTCGCATCGTTCAAATTTTGAGCATCATGTCAAGTCAACAACCACTTTGCAACATTGTATTTTGTGGCCAACTGACTGTTCCAGGACACCTGATCGACACTTTCAAACTGAAAACTCTGTCTCCATGACAACCAGCATGCATTTAGGGCCTAATACTTGTCCCTTATGTGTCCCCTATGTAATTTTGAAATCCACACACAGGTACGGTGCATTTCACACGTACCCCTACGGCACCAGTACAATGGTGAAAGGAAGCGTACACACGCAATGATTGCGGGTGTACGCTGCGTTTCACACTTACCCCTACGGCACCAGTTGTACAGTGCGTTTGACACGTACGTATACTACTAGTGCGTACACGTACGTGTACTAAGGTAGTACACGTACGTGTATGCACTAGTTGTACATGTATGTGTACGCACTAGGAGTACATGTACGTGTACGCACTAGTAGTACACTTACTGTGCATGCACTAGTAGTACAGAGCGTCCCCATACGCGTACTACTAGTGCATACACGTACGTGTACTAAGGTAGTACACGTACGGGTATGCACTAGTTGTACACGTACGGGTTTGCACTAGTAGTACACGTACTGTGCATGCACTAGTAGTACAGTGCGTTCCCGTACGCGTACTACTAGTGCGTACCTGTATGTGTACTAACTTAGTACACGTACGTGTACACACTAGTAGTACACGTACAGGTACGCACTAGTAGTACACGTACTGTGCATGCACTAGTAGTATAGTGCGTGCCCGTACGCGTACTACTAGTGCGTACCCGTACTACTAGTGCGTACAGGTACGTGTACTAAGGTAGTACACGTACGTGTACGCACTAGGAGTACACGTACGGGTACACACTAGTAGTACACGTACTGTGCATGCACTAGTAGTACACTGCGTACCCGTACGCGTACTACTAGTGCGTACCCATACGCATACCACTAGTGCGTACCCGTACGTGTAGTACCTTAGTACACATACATGTACGCACTAGTAGTACACGTACGGGTACGCATTTCACACGCTTACAATGGTAATACAGGCGTACACATGCCAGGAATGGAGGGCTACGAGTCGCACAAGGATGTCTATCAAGTACTTGTCATTGCATACTTTCATGTGCAGGCCCAAGGTGTGTCAGCCAGTGATATTGCACAGGTCATCTCATATAGTTGACAATTGATGTGTGATGACCTGTGGACACATGTCATGTGTGATGGGGCACTATGTGGCACACATCACCTTGCCACTTGCCACATGTGTGTCTGCAGTCCAACTGTGTCATGCACAACAGCAGTGGGATGGCACAGTCATCAACACCCGCACCTGTCTCCTGATGCCAGGGACAGGGACACTCTATCAACTGACATGTCACGATCAGCGTGCCCCTTTGTGACTATGTCAGGTGTGTGTCATGTGTTCCCATGAGCTTGATGTCTGTGTCCCGTCAACTGCATCTTCTGTTGGTGCATCCAACAGGGGTCTGTGTGGAGATGGGCATGGAACACATCTACGCACACCATGCCACATGTGGATTCCCACGGCTGTAGGGTCTGTGTGCATCGGACATCATATTTTCCCAGTCATACATGTGTGCATTGTGTCAATGGCTGTGTCTTTGTGTTGTCACGTGTACCCCTTCATCGCACTGTGTTTGATATGTACATTTGACATTCCATGTGACCTGTGCGTGTGCCTTGCAGTCAGTTGTGTGGATGAGATGACATCCTTCCAATGCAGCTATGTGGTTGTGTCTCACTCCGGTGATATCTGTGGCACTTCACTCAGACTGGCCCCCAGCTCATTTCAGGGCATGTCATGTATACTTGACAAACAACAGGTGTATCTTGCTTTTTGTAGGAGTGCCAGCAAGCTGGCATATGTGTCCAATATGAATTGCACACACCCGACTCCATGGTTACCTGATGTGTATTAGCAGTGTAGCATGTGCTATGTTCATTGACATTGATATTGGCAGACTCTCTATCTTCATTCTTACAAACAATCTCTTGCAGGGCACAGCCTGTCCCAAGAACAATGCCAGACTTGGGTGCCATGAGGGAACGTGCCTGCATCCGCCGTTACAGATTCACTCGCAAGTTGATTGTGGACTTGACAGACAAGCTGGCACCACACCTCCAACCGCGACACAGGTATCCTAAAGCGCTGACCCCCAAGATGAAGGTGATGGCAGCCCTACATTTTTTTACCACAGGTACGATTCAATTGACCATAGCTGATGTGGGTGGGATGTCTCACTGGTTATAGACAGCAGACCCAGAAGCAGAGGACCTGTTTTGTCTCGTATCCAGACACTCAGCCTGCCAGGGCAGTGTGTGTGTGTTAGGGTACAGGGCCTCTAAGGGTGGCACAATGAGTGCTGCAGCCCTTAGAGGCCTTCCCTGGTCACAAGGCCCTGGGTACCTAGGGTACCATTTACCAGGGGCTGACTTGTGGCCAGGGTTTGCCAATTTGGGTTTTAGGGAAGGAACATAGGCCCTGGGCACCTGATTGGCAGGAGTCCAAGGCACACTCAGTCAAAGTACATTCAGCAAAAATTGGGGGCATACCATGCAAGAAAGATGGCACTTTCTCACATATCCTATGGAGGTAAACAAAAATGTGGTTCAACAGTCAAGTACCACACTTACAAATTCAGTCTTCAGGTCCAAACGCAAGCAAGGAGCAGGGTCAGGTGAGTAACAAAACTGCACCACAAGTGGCACAGGAGCGGCCGTGTGTGGAGGTCAAAGTGGAAGTTCGACCCAATGCATTGGAATAGAGACTAGGGGTTCCTGGAGCCACACAACTTGCAGGTAGCCGGGCGCAGAGTGCAATTTCAGCATCAGGCACCCAATGCTTTTCAAAGAGGATTCTGTTTTCAACAAACAGGTTGCAGGCGTCGCACCGGAGGTTGCAGGGGGGAGACCAACAACAGCAGAGTTAAGTAGAGATATAGGGAGTTGCAGGGGCACCATCAGTTCAGCTCACCAAGGCCCAGGGGCTTCGGGTGCAGGGGTGCCTTTCAAAGTCGGAGTCTTCTAACTGGAGTAGGTCGCGGTCAGGGGGAGCCTCTGGTTTCAGGCTGCAGGTGTCGTTGTGGCGTCCAGGAGAGATCAACCAACACTGCAATCGAGTCAGGAACGCTGGGGAGACTTCGCTGCACAGGTGAGCCACTCGGAAATGTGGGCGCAGTGTTTAGAGTGGACAGGAGATGCGGATCCACCAGGATCCGGAGTCCTTGGAGTTGGATTCTTCTGGACAGGGCAGACGTCCTCGGGAGAGTGGAGTCTGTGGCAGATGATGTCAGTCAATGAGGGGATGCTGTCGCACATGAAGGCCAGGTGCCAGGCCAGGTGACCTGGGAGATGTGGATGGACCGCTGCCTCGCACGGTCTTTCCTGGTGGCACAGGGAGGGTTGCCCATGTTGTCGGCGATCCGACGGAGTGAATGGCTTATGTCACTTTGCACCGCCAGGAGCTCAACCAGTCTTGCCTCCATCCGTCCTTGGTGTTGTTGTTGACTGGCGTGTTGCTCGGCCTGCTGGTTCTTGATCTCTGTGAGGGTCACCACTACCTGGCTGAACTCCCTGGTATGCCTGGTATGCCTCCATGATGTTGTGTATGTGTGACATACCGGTCCCTTCAGCTGGCTGGTCAGGTTCTCGCCTCCACCTGCCTCCACTCCCACCACCCCTGCCCACACGAGCCTGGCCTGCCGTTGTGGGCACATCGGGTCTACGGGACTCCTGAGGGATGGCGGTGGCGGTGTTGTCTGCCTCCTAATGGGTGCCCGCCGCACCGTGTCCCTCCTGGTCAGACTGGCTCTGTTGTTCACTACGAGCAGGGCTCCTCGGTGTCTCCTGGGATGTGGCAGGAATGGGGGTGGTGGTTGGCACAGATGTTCCTGAACCAGGTGCTGCAGGGGCTTGG
Source organism: Triturus cristatus (assembly GCF_964204655.1). Taxonomy (NCBI): domain Eukaryota; kingdom Metazoa; phylum Chordata; class Amphibia; order Caudata; family Salamandridae; genus Triturus; species Triturus cristatus. The sequence goes on from NC_140589.1 coordinate 2,035,821, forward strand.
ACACCAGAGGGTCCAGGTTGGTCGGGGTCATCCGCGGAGTGTTGAGAGGCGTCGCTGCTGGTGGGATCAGGTTCCTCCCGAGCCTGTGACTGTGATTCTTCACCCCCATTGTTGGGGGGAGTGTCATCACGTTGCCCTGTGTGTGAGAGGCAGACAATGTTAATGCTGTTTCATGCAACATGCAGGTTTCATACACTTTCAAGTTGGCACTGTTCCTCCAGGTAGCTGTATGTGCCTAGCATTCTCCTCAATGTTCACTTGTGGATGAGTATGTTGCAGGGGATACATTGATATGTTCTCCTGAGTCTTTAAAATGTAGATTTTTAGCTTGGATGCTTCTTCGGCTATGTATTGGTCTTGTTGTGTTACATGTCCATTGTGACAGTGGGTAAATCCATTACCTGTCCCGGGGGTGTCTGCTTGTGTAAAGGGTGTGTGTGACAGGGCCTGCTGGTGGGTGTAGTGTGATTTGGCCCTGGGTCTCCCAGGTGATGTAGCTGGCCCCCCATGGAGAATGCTGCCATGACAGTGAGTGTGAGTTCCTGTCCTAGATATCTGACCTTGTTGTCTTGGTGTTTGTGTTTGCACTAGTCACAGGAGGGCCTTGGGCTGCCTACACCAGGGCCGAGTGTGAGCTATCTTGTCAGTACTTTCCCAATCCCTGTGCATTGCGCATGGTGCATGGGTATGTAGCTTTGCCATATGGGATGAGGGCAATTGTGTCTGATTTGGAGTTCACCAATGCGTTTTGTGCCACCCACCCCACCCAGCATACCGGAAATCCATTCTTGGTTTGGTGCTTCGTGTAGCATGGGACATAGCATGGCGATGCTTTCTCAATGGGGCATACACATGTTATTGGCATTAGCGTTGTTTTTGACTGTGGTTTAGGCCTGGGCAAAAATTCCGTTCCGTTCGCGGAAATTGCGAGAATTTGGCATTTTCGCATTCCGCGGAAAGCGCGAAAATGTCAAAATTTCTGCATTCCGCAGCTTAGCGATAATTTGTTTCTTGCTCGCGCTGTAAAAAAATACATTCTCGCGTGCGCGCGATTGCCTTACCTGGATCCCCGAGTTCTCTGACAAGTTTTCCCGACCCGGTCACGTTCTCCACGAGATGTTGGATGTTGATAGCCATTTTGCGCTGTCTCGCGACAATTCGCGCCCGCATTAACGTCATTTGTCGCGCGAACACGTAATTTGTCGCGCGATCACGTCTTTCCTCTCGCGATCATGCACCGCGAGAGAATGAGAAGATTGAGATCTCGAACACGTCATTCTCCACCGCGAGCCAGAGAGTGAGGACGCGGGCACGTCTAATCGAACGTGAAAAGGAGAAAGAGACCCCGAACACGTCATATCCAACTCGACAGGGAGCGAGAGAACGCGATCAAGTCATTTTCGACACGCAATCGACATCCGGCGGAAGTAATGTGAAGCTCGAGAACGCGAACATGTGAAATTTTCAATTTGGAGAAGAATATCAGCTCTAGCAGCATGAAACCATCTGCAAAAGATGATTTTAGATGAAAACAACTCCTTAGATTGACATTTGGCTGTCCTTTTTTTGTGCAAGGAGCCCTTTTTTAAAAAGGTGGGGAGAGGGAGGAAGTGACACAGAATCTCCAACTTCCTGTTCCTGTCCAGCAGGCTCCTCCCAGTGCTTTGTCCATCTCCTGCTCATTCTGCCTTTCGATTTTGAGCTGGAAAGATCACTCTTTTTGTCTGCTGCATCATTGCAATTGGATTTGAGGATTTTTTGATTTGGATATTTTACAAGTAAGTGGTTGTTGGGTCTGTTTGATTGGGGGCATTGCAGTTCTTGTAACTACAATTTATTTTTGGTAACTATCATTTTTCCTTTTTTTTAAAAATGTTGTGGGTAGTACTAGTCAGTAGTAGGCCCGAGCAGCATGGGCATGGCCTATGGCTGTGTGTGTGTGCATGATGAAGCAACTGTTCCTTTAGTGTTTTTTGAATTTATTTTATTTTCAAGCATCATTTAAGGGCATGGATGGCATTGGATTGAGTTGGGAAAGTGTGTTTTGGGGGTGGCCTTTGTGATGTTGTTGGGCCTGGCCATGAGGCTGGTGGCCATTTTGAAGCCTAGGCCTGCAAGCTTGCCTGGCCTTGTCTGCCAACAGGCCTGCTTTTTCATCCACTAGGATCAGAGCAGGTAGCCACAGCTTTATTAATCAAGTGTGTTCTGTGTGGTCTGTTGAATTTAGAATTAATTTAGGGCATGGATGGCATTGGATTGAGTTGGGGAAGTGTGTTTTTTGGGGGTGGCCTTTGTGATGTTGTTGGGCCTGGCCATGTGGCTGGTGGCCATTTTGAAGCCTAGGCCTGCAAGCTTGCCTGGCCTTGTCTGCCAACAGGCCTGCTTTTTCATCCACTAGGATCAGAGCAGGTAGCCACAGCTTTATTAATCAAGTGTTTTCTGTGTAATCTGTTGAATTTAGACATCATTTAGGGCATGGATGGCATTGGATTGAGTTGGGGAAGTGTGTTTTTTGGGGGTGGCCTTTGTGATGTTGTTGGGCCTGGCCATGTGGCTGGTGGCCATTTTGAAGCCTAGGCCTGCAAGCTTGCCTGGCATTGTCTGCCAACAGGCCTGCTTTTTCACCCACTAGGATCAGAGCAGGTAGCCACAGCTTTATTAATCAAGTGTTTTCTGTGTGGTCTGTTGAATTTAGACTTCATTTAGGGCATGGATGGCATTGGATTGAGTTTGGGAAGTGTGTTTTTTGGGGGTGGCCTTTGTGATGTTGTTGGGCCTGGCCATGTGGCTGGTGGCCATTTTGAAGCCTAGGCCTGCAAGCTTGCCTGGCCTTGTCTGCCAACAGGCCTGCTTTTTCATCCACTAGGATCAGAGCAGGTAGCCACAGCTTTATTAATCAAGTGTTTTCTCTGTGGTCTGTTGAATTTAGACTTCATTTAGGGCATGGATGGCATTGGATTGAGTTGTGGATAGTGTGTTTTTTGGGGGTGGCCTTTGTGATGTTGTTGGGCCTGGCCATGTGGCTGGTGGCCATTTTGAAGCCTAGGCCTGCAAGCTTGCCTGGCCTTGTCTGCCAACAGGCCTGCTTTTTCATCCGCTAGGATCAGAGCAGGTAGCCACAGCTTTATTAATCAAGTGTTTTCTGTGTGGTCTGTTGAATTTAGACTTCATTTAGGGCATGGATGGCATTGGATTGAGTTGGGGAAGTGTGCTTTTTGGGGGTGGCCTTTCTGATGTTGGTTGTCTTAAAGACATGCTTTTTTTGTATGTGTCTGGTCACTGGTGTGTTGGTGTGCAATGCATGCACCCTGCAGAGCTTTTTGGGGCCTGTGAATGTTCGTATTTACATTTTGTTGCATTAAAAAGGCAGAGCAGTGTGCTTCAGCATGCATACTTTACCTGGCCTTTTGTCAGCTCCTGGTGTTTCCCAGGCCCCCGGCTTGTTTGTGATTTGTGAGTGTCCATGTGGGTGGTGGCCTTTTTTGTGTTTGGACTGTGAGTTATTAGTGTCCTGCTTTTGCCATAGGCCTGCATGGTTTTCCTATTGGCTATTTGGCTTACTGCTTCCATCCATCCACCCCCTTTGCCAGCAGCAGCTCCATGGATGCTGAGATGCTCAAATAATTTAATGGTCCACCCCACTTTCATTACATTTTTATTTTGGTAGTTATTATTAACTTTCCTATCCTTCCTGAGAGTGTAGTGTGTGGCTGTACACAGTAGTATAACATAGCTCTAGTTAAAAAAAAAAGTCATAAACGGCTAGACTATCTTTTGTTTGCACTAGTACAGTACTAAGTAACTGACCCACAACAACAAATGCAAGATTTCACTGATGTTCTTCTCCTGTCTTATTTGCTTTTAGGTGCAGAAAAGACAGAGTAGGAGGTGTCATCAGCATCACACGGCTACCCGTTGTACAGCCAGCCAGACAGAAGTCCTGCTGCGCATCACGTCCACGTGTGACCAGAACTTGTTGTGCATCTGCATCCTGCCTGACATCTGAAGAAGATGGCCCCAAAGAAAGGTACCAGGTCCAGTACCAAGAAAGGTGCCGGTGAGAAGAAGGAACAGAAAAAGGAAGTGCCATTAACCACGACTGGTGGTGTGCCGGCCAATGTTTTTTTTGGCACCAAAAAAGTTCCGCCTGCAGCAGCGTTGTCCGGGAACCAAGCTGGGAGCAGCACAGCGGTCCAACCCCACCAACCTAGGCCCAAGGGCTTTAGTGTCGCAGAGGTAGCCAGTCTACTAACGAGCAGCGATGTTGAAGAAATGTCATTACCGCAAAGTAGTACACAATCAAGTTCAACGCAGGCGCAAACTCAGCAGATCAGTGTGCAGCCGCCGCAACAAGAACGGAAGCAGCCGCCGCAACAAGAACAGCAGCAGCCGCCGCAACAAGAACAGCAGCAGCCGCCGCAACAAGAACAGCAGCAGCCGCCGCAACAAGAACAGTAGCAGCCGCCGCAACAAGAACAGCAGCAGCCGCCGCAACAAGAACAGCAGCAGCCGCCGCAACAAGAACAGCAGCGGCCGCAACAGCCCACCATAGTAGTTGTTGCTCCTGACGTAGGGGCATTTCAGGAAATCGAGCTTCCTGCAGACAAAGTGGAGCAAAGTCAAACCACTGTTTCAGAAGATCTATTGTCTTCCAGACCACCAGCAGTGAAAAGGAGGCTTAGTCCATCATCATCTTCTTCAAGCCCCGCTTCTGATGATCGTGATGCTACTTGGAAGCCACCAGCTCAGTCTGAGAGTGATATACGCCACAAGACAATGCTTCTGAAAAGGAAGGTCCCAGAAAAACTTAAAGTTATGGAGGTAGATGTAGAAGAGGGGGGTGATGATGTTGATGAAGACGAGCCAGTCATCACGCACATTACTCCCGCCCCAAAGAGATTGGAGACCAACATTCTCACCCTATCCAGAAAGGCTGCTACTGAGTGGGATGTAGCACGGATCTCACCAACACAGGTTACACCACCACTACCTCCAGCTGCCATATTTTCCAAGGCCCGGCAGGGACCTACATCCAGCTCAACCATCTCAGTAGGTAGTGGTAGTAAAAGTCACAGTGTAGGTGCACAGGGTCACATATTTTCAAGCACCCCCTCAAGTTCATCTGGTGTTGAAAGTGGCACATCCAGCAGTGCCAGAAAGTTCTCCTCCCCAGTTTGGTACTTCTTTTCTGTTAGCGCCAAGGAGGAGAACGTTGCTATATGCTCAATTTGTCGGCAAGGTGTTCGGCGTGGTAAGCTTGGTACAAACTATGGTACCAGAGGACAAGCAAGTCATCGAAGAATACACCACACTATCGTGTGGGAGGATCACCTACTTAAGTTAAAAGAAAGTAGAAAAACTCAACCCATTGAAGTTGGTCAGGATGAATCAGGGAGCGATATTATTGTGGTGGCAGGTGAAGAAAAGGGAGGCATTTCTAGCCCTGTCCCCAGTAGTGCAGTCACTGCAGTGGTAACGCCCACATCCTCCTCAGTAACATCAGAGTGGCACCGCAGTAAGAGCCATACTCAGAGTCAGGGTGAGACACCAAGGCGACCGATTACCTCAATGAGACAATCTGTGTCGTTGAGCCTTAGTGGGTTAATGAAAACAGCACCACAAAGGAAAGTAATTCAGCCTAGAATTGAGAGCATGTTAAGGTTGGAGGGGCAGTTCCAACGCAACCACCCAATGGCACGATTGTACAATGCGAAGCTGGCTAAAATGTTAGCGCTGGACCTTCTTCCTTTTTCATTTGTGGAAGGGGTGGGTTTTCTGGAATTTGTGTCTGCCATCTGCCCTAAATGGAAGGTTCCCAGCTGGTCCTATTTCGCAAGAATTGCTGTGCCAGCACTACATCATGATGTGCTGGAATTGGTTGGACAAGCTTTGCAGCAGAGTGCTGTGCACAATATCCACCTGACAACAGACATGTGGACCAGTTGCCAAGCCACAGATTACATGTGCATCACTGCACACTGGATCTCTTTTGTGGGGGTTAGAGATCAGCTATCTGCACGAGGTGTTGTTGACACAGCTGCGATTTTTGAAGGTACTTGGAAACATGCAACTGTAGCCATGTTCGCCATGGAGAAATCTCATACGGCTGAAAACATTTTACACGAGTTTCGCAGCAAGGTTTTGGAATGGCTGCGGCCCAGACGGCTTGGTATTGGTTTTGTTGCCACAGACAATGGCAGTAATGTACTTAAGGCCATGGAACTTGGTTCCTATTACAGGGTTCCGTGTTTGGCGCTCTGCATAAACATTATAGTTCAAGACTTTCTGAAAAAAGGACCCATAGTCAGCAATTTACTGGCCATCTGCCGAAGAATATGCACTCATTTCAGCCATTCTTTTAAAGCTTGGAAGCAGCTGGGGATCATCCAACGTGAACAAAGGATGCCAGTCAAGGCACTCATCCAGGAGGTGGCAACACGTTGGAACTCAACGTATTACATGCTTGATCGTCTGTACGAACAGTACAGGTCACTCCATGAATATGTCTGGAACAGAAGCGGGGATGCTAGTGTTAAAGGCATGAACCTTGAGATGGATCAATGGACCCTAATTAAATGCCTGACTGAGATGCTGTGTCCTTTTGAGGTCATCACACGTGAAGTCAGCAAGGAGGACTGTACAATGGGCCAAGCTATCCCATTATTGCAAATGCAAGAGCATGAGCTGAATAATGTGTCTGAATCATACAAAGGTGTTGAGGACAGAAGGCAAGCCCATGACTTGGTGGAGAGCTTATCCCGGCACTTAGCTGAAAATGTAAGGATACAAAATAAAAGGTTGTCACAAGAACATTACATTTGTGCCACAATTCTGGATCCACGTGCAAAATTAGGACTGAAGACATTCTTTGCTTTTTCCGACATTGATGTTGCCCGCTACAAACGTTGTATAGCTGAAGCAGCCAGTAAGTTGGAAAACGAACGGCAGCTAATTAAAAGCCTGCAAGATCAACCCACAAGAAGTACTGAAGCAGGCCATGCAGGATCAAGTGCAACTTAGTTGGCTGAGGGCAGTGCGTTTGGATCACAATCACAACACTCACCATCACTATCGACCACATAATCAAAAACTGGATAATTAGGCCGAGTACAATCATTATCATTACAGGATTGGTATGTAAAGTTAGGCCTTAATAAGCACAGTGCTGATGCACAGAAAAAACAGCACGAAAGCTTACCAGCAGCAACCCTGAACATTGAGCGGATTGTCCAGGCCTATCTGGACGACCCAACAGAGGTGTACATTGATCAAAACCCATTGCAGTATTGGTATAGGAAAAGGTCTGAATGGCCACAGCTCAGCAGGCTGGCGATAAGCTATCTGGCTTGCCCTGTCGCAAGTGTCTCTTCCGAACGTGTTTTCAGTGCTGCTGGTTCCATTGTAACATTGAGAAGGACCAGTCTCTCGCCCAAAAACGTGGAGAGGTTAACAATGATCACTTCATACCACCGAATTACACAATACATGAAGCAATGGAGGAAGATGATGACAGCGGCTCAGGTGACGGAAGTATTGTGTCAGATGATTACCTACTACTGGCTGAACCCCCAGAGTTTGAGGACGAGCTATACTTCCCTGACAATTAGGCTCGCACTTACTGTCTTCCTCCCTTTTTCCCCCTTTGTTTGTGTGTCTGTCGTTCCGGTTACAAACTTGTGAATCACAACAAATCCATTACCACCGTCTTCTACTCTTCTAATTTAATATACAAGTTTCAGGTGTCTGCTATTTGACAGTACAGTCCTCCGAATCCAGCTCCTCCGCTCCATCACACTGAATCTCCTGCTCAATTCCATTTCCCTCATGAATGATGATTGGATGATGGTAAATAATACAACAACAAATTCAAACTTTCCTAGTCCTTCCAAAAGAAGTGGAGCATCAATCAGATGACTACTATAGCTATCCTCCTTTCAGAGCCGAGAGAGACTGGCCATTAACTGAAAATAAGATGGAACAGGTAATGATTGATGCCATGCATTGGACGCAGAGTCGCAGACTCAATGATTTAGATTTTGTTGTGTTTGTTGTGCATGAATTTATGTAATTGTACAGTGCCACTAATCAACTTTCTACAGAACACACTAAACTTAACTCAAGGTAAATTCAATTGTCACCTTATTGCACATATCAAATCAAATCAAATCAAAATTTTCTTTATTTGGCTCTCCAAAGAGAGTCATAAAAGATACATATGCAAATACACATTAAAAATACATATTTTAAGAAAAACACATTTGTATAAAATTCATTGTGTTAAAGGTCATGGCTAGCACAAATAGTCGCAATAATAACAATTCACAAAATTTAGATCACGAGGTAAGTATCTGGGTAGAACATCTATTAAATTGATACAATTTATTTAAGAATAAAATCAGGACTGGGTTAAGTCATCCTAAGTTCTGTCTATGACGCATGATGTACTGTAGGAAATTAGAAACAGTGTAGGCCAGCCCCTCCCCCTCAAGTGACTGTAAAAACAGTAAAGCCGGGCGACAGGTACGAAAGCCCATGCGTTTTAATAGGGGGATTAGTAATTTCTTCCGCTGATCTGTGTAATATTTACAGAATAAGATGGTATGAATTGTGGACTGGGAGGAACTCCCGTCACAAGGGCAGGGTAAAGTTATTTTGGCCCAATTATTTCTCTGCGGAAATGCCACTAGGCGGTGGAAGTGATTCAGTCTAAACCTTACCAAAAGGAATAACTCATAGGAAGTAGTATTGTAGGTCAGGTAAGGCTGAATCCCAAAAACCGTCTGGACTGTTAGACTGTGCCTAACTGTTTGCTTCATGACCTCTGAGTTAAGTCTTAGATCTTCGAGATGATTATAACAAAGGTCATAAAAGACCTTTCTTGTTAACTCCTGGATTGTGAGAGGGTCATGATAGTATTTTCCTAGTCCTAGATCAGTTAGAAAATATTTGACGTAGGATAACCACCCAGATCTGTGATTGTTGTCAAGGTCCATGCAATCTTGAATAATTTTTTGTGTAAGGAAAGTTTTTTCAGATGACCATATTCGGTACCATAATGAAAGAGGCTGGGTTTTTGGCAGGTCTGTAAATTATGGTAGGCCTAGTTCTAAGTGGCAGGAGTAGTTTGCGGCTGAGGTTGGTAAGGCGAGAAGATATCTCAGAAAATTATTTTCTATCGTCTGGATGGGAGCCACCGACACGTGGCCCCATACTCCTGCACCATATAAAGCCACTGAAATACATTTGGCTTTATAGATGTTTACCATCTCCGCAGGTGCTTTTTTCCCCAGTTTCCTGGAGAAACTCACAAGTGCGGAGGTGGTTCTCGCAAACTGAAGTTTTCTTACTTCAACTGCCGGTTTCCAGGTTAGTTTTTTGTCAATCATGACACCTAAATACGGATAACTGTCAGTATTTGCTAAGCTTTCCTTGTTCAAGTAAATGAATCTGGTTTTAGTGTTCTTACTAACACCTGCCTTCATAACAAAGGTTTTCCCTATGTTGACCTTAAGGTTCAGGCTGGCCATAAAAAGAGCGTATTTACTTAAAGCCTCTGGAGTTCATTTGGGGTGCGGGCCAAAATGACCGCGTCATCTGCATACAAAAGTGCTGAAATGCGGCGGTTGGCCACCATAGGAAGGTCCTGGGCTCCACTCAACATTTCACCCTCCAGACCGTTAGTGTAAAGGGTGAAGAGGAATGGAGCCAGGACACAACCTTGTCTCACCCCCTTTTCTACCCCAAAGGATGCAGTCAGTTCTCCACTGGTGCCGCATCTTACTCTGGCACTTGCATCCGCGTAGAGTTCTTTTAAAAAAGTGACTGCAGTCCGGTCCATCCCTAGATCTAAAAGGATGGACCAGAGTTTGGCATGACTAACGCAGTCAAATGCAGATGACAGGTCAACATAGACCATATAGAGTGCTCCGGCCTTGATATTAACATATTTATCTATCAAAAGTGATAGATTTAGGGCCTGATCTATGGTCCCCAGTCCCTCACGGAACCCATATTGTAGGTCGGATAAGATGTTGTTATCCGCTGCCCACTCCTGCAAACGATCGAGCATAATCCGACCCATCACTTTCCCCGTTGAATCTAACAGGGAGATGGGGCGGTAGCAGGAAACTGAGTTCCTGTCCCCTTTCTTAAAAATCGGGACTAGGATAGATGTTTTCCAGGATTCCGGAATGCCTGTGGAACAAAGTGCATTGAAGACTCTAGTTAAAAAAGGAATCCAGAGTTCGATGTGGGTTTTATAAAAATCTATTGGGACCCCGTCGGGCCCCGGGGCCTTCCCTGCTTTGCTTGCATTTAGAGCCCGAGTGACCTGGTCAAGAGTAATAGATATATCAATAGGGAAAGCGAGGACCCTTGACAATAAAGAGCAGTATTACCAACATCAGTTGATGATGGAACTGTCGAAAAGATTCTTGAAAAGTGATCAACCCAGTCCTTTTCATCTATAGCAACCTCAACTCTAGGCAAATTACCGTTGTCAGTAAGAAATGGAGATTTTACCACTTTCCAAAAAGTGGTATTGTTGTTGCTGGAACAGCTCTCGTGCAATTCATCCCAGAGTTGTTTTTTTAACTCCATTTTCCTTTCTTTTAAAACAGAATTATAGGCCTTCCTCAATTTAGATATTTCAACGGGATCCCTGACTGTTTTACGCAGAGCGGATTTTAACTTAGAGTAGGCCGCTGTACATGTGTGGTTAAACCAGCCTCTGTTATTTTGTGTGGAATTGGCCTTTTTAACCATTAGAGCCCGTTTAACCTCCTGAGTCAGGGTGCCAAAGTTGGCAATAACCTCTGCGTCAGAAACGGTCAGGTCAAGGCATTTCGTAATGGACGAATATGCCTTAGTGACCACCGTTTTTAAAATATCAGTTGGGTCGACTAGGGCCCATTTTAATGAGTAACCGTTTAATCTGGATAATTCTAGGTCATGTTGATCCAGAAGATTTGGAATTTTAGGGTTAGGCCTATTAGAGAGATGTAAGGTAATACTGATGGGGTAATGATCACTCAGTGCAATCTGGTGAGTGTGGAAGGTAGTATCCCTCTTTACAGCACTGTTAGAAAGCAGGATATAGTCAATAGTGGAATTACATCCTCACCCATGGTAAGTAGGGGCCGGAGGTGTATTTAAGTCATGTAAATTATTTGCAATTCGCATATCCAGCTTAAACATAGTTTCATTTAAGGAACTGCCTAGAGTTGAGTGTGTAAAATGAGAAATGGGTATGTCTGCCTCGTCATTTAAATCGCATAGGAATTGATTAGATGCGGCACACATGGGCTGGTTAAAATCACCGCCCCAAATAATAGTCACCTCTCTGGCTTTTTTCTTGGTAAAAGATGTTATTAGAATAAAGATGGAGTTAATTAATTCCGATGCCACTCGATCAGAAAGATTATTATAATAGTTGACCAGGAGGAAACAATATCTTGTATTTAATGTAAGGCTAATGAGCTGGAAATTATGATCAAGTTTTATAGTCCTAATTTCATCCAACTTAATCAAATTTGAAATATAGGTGGTTAACCCACCCTTAGCCCTACCAGAATTTGAGGGTTGGGCAGGTGAGAAATATGTTCTATAGCCATTCAGGTGTGTGGCTGTTGTCTGCCATGTCTCCTGTAAACACAAGATGTTAAAATTTACAGTAAAACTAATCCAAACGTCATTTTCTATTCTGAAGCGTAGACCCGCTACGTTCCAGAATAGAACCACTAATTCTGATTTAATTAAGTTAGAATCCTGTGTAACCTTGGGACATGGTAGAGGAGTCTTAGATATCGTCGGAACGTCTTTTACTTGGAGGACGGTGCTTGATGTCAGCGGTAGCGAGATCTTAGTATTTAGTGCAGTATGATTTGGTACAGGAAGTCAATCGACATCCTCTAATCCTCCAAGGGGACGGAAACGGTTGGAAATAGGAAGATTAAAATTAAGAGGCCCTGTTTGGGGGGGTAGATACATTCTAGACAATATTGGGTTCCTATTTTGCGACTGTGGATAGAAGTAAGTCAAATCATGAGTTCTTATGGTAGTCTGTCATTGGGTATGAAACCAATTGACTATATGCGTAATAGCTCTGTAGTCTCTGAAGTTAACAATAATTACGTCACCTACAATATCCTTTGGCCGTGAGCCGACCCAACCAAGTCTACGGACATTTAAAATTTCACCATTGATGTGAGGCGGTAGAGGCCTATTCTGTCTCAACCAATACATTGCTTTATTTTTTAACTCGTGATAGCCCTCCTTCTTCCCTGGTTCCAGAACAGGAACTCCTGTCAAAACTACAACGTAGGGGACCGCCTCCGGAGGTAGATCTATGTGCTGACAACTAAGGCCATCGATTTTGCACTGGACAATATCAGCAGAAGCACTGTGTGGATTAAGGTCAGAACTAGTAGTTTTAGGAGTTAAGTTTTTATTACTGTGATCAGGCTCAGTATTATTATTTCGTCTTGGTAATGAATTAGTTTGATTTGTTAAAGATGATAGTATTTTTGTTTTCATTTGGTCTGGCCCTGATTGTTTATCGTCTGTCACTGCAATTAGGGAAGAATGAGTAATAGTGTTTTGAATTGCCACTGTATTCGAGAGTAGATCTTTTATCTGATCTGTATTTTGCGCAACCGATTTCTCGATTAACCCAAGTTGATTCATCATACCCTTAGCTCTTTCTAAAAGTGGGAGGAGAAGTGATTTTACAAGTAACTCTATTCGACCCACAATTTAATTAGTCAATAAATCACAATTATGGCAGTCCGACTGGATTTCAACGTCGTGTGACTGAGTGGCGTCGATAGAGTGAGAAATCATGGTATTAGTATCCACCTGGTTACACTTAATATTACCAGGCGGGTTTAATTTACCATGCTTCACTGCTCCCTTCTTTCTCTTTTTTAAAGGGGGTGGACCTCCACTAATTGTTCTCTTTCCCTTCTTTTGTGGGCTCTTAGTGATGGTAACACTAGTAGACCTTAACGGCAATGAGCCAGAAAGCATATTGTTAGAAGAAGGGTTAACATAAGAAGTGGAGGCAGACGGTGGTAAATGGGTACAGGGTTGTATCTCGGAGTCAATATCTCGTATAGGCGAAGAAGACCCTAGGACAATTTGCGAATTACTTATTAAACACGGTAGAGGCAATGCGTGAACCGGAGAGACAGCCATCTGGATGGTGCCGAGCGAAGAGCGTTTAACATGCAAATGTTCGGCCGAAAGGCGTCGCTCCACCAAGGCAATCTCATTCTCAAGGACTGAGGCGGCCCTTGTAATAAAATTGTCCAGTGTACCTCGGACTGTGCCTCCCAACAATGAAGATCTGCCTTTGGAAGTGCGTGATGTCATAGTTAAAGTATGTTGGTGTTACTATACGCACTTATGAGAGACTTTAGAAAACAATGTCCGAGTCATAGGCAGTGTGGGATCACGCAGAATAGTCTATAGAATAGTCTCAATCAATATGCACAGGACTTGTAACTGTACCTTACATGCAGCAGCACAGATTTTAGGGAGTGGGCCCAGCCCTGCCTCCTCCTGCCCCGGACGGCCACAGACGGCCCGCCCTTTGCCCGGGCTTAGCCCGCGCGCGGTCCCGCGACGAGGTAGTCACAGCGTTCCTTTGTGCGCTTCCTGGCGCGAAAACCGGCAAGGCGGCTCCCCTGCCGATTGGAATTATGGGGAGTGTAGTCCCGTCCCCGCTCCGCGGCCACAGATGATCTTAGCGGCAGCGGGGGATGGAAACACTGCAGGGAGAGAGTCACGGCACTGTAGGGCGTCAGGATCACAGGTATGTCCGCTAGCACAGCAAGAAACCCGCTCTGCCGTAGTCACGGCGTTCCTTTGTGCGCTTCCTGGCGCGAAAACCGGCAAGGCGGCTCCCCTGCCACTTGGAATTATGGGGAGTGTAGTCCCGTACCCGCTCCGCGGCCACAGATGATCTTAGCGGCAGCGGGGGATGGAAACACTGCATGGAGAGAGTCACGGCACTGTAGGGAGTCAGGATCACATGTATGTCCGCTAGCACAGCAAGAAACCCGCTCTGCCGTAGTCACGGCGTTCCTTTGTGCGCTTCCTGCCGCGAAAACCGGCAAGGCGGCTCCCCTGCTACTTGGAATTATGAGGAGTGTAGTCCCGTCCCCGCTCCGCGGCCACAGATGATCTTAGCGGCAGCGGGGGATGGAAACACTGCAGGGAGAGAGTCACGGCACTGTAGGGAGTCAGGATCACAGGTATGTCCGCTAGCACAGCAAGAAACCTTGCACATATTAAATTTGTACTTCTACAGTTAGGTGATACATTGCTTTTAATTCATTACAGGAAGGGGACTCACTCAATCTGCACAATGAGTATGATTGACACAACAGACCCGTCCATCATGATGATGGCGAAATAGACGGCCCGTTAACTTAAGATGAGAAGGAACAGGTAAGGACAATTAATGGCATGCATTGGACACCTGACTCTGAGCGATTGGTCTTTGTGTTTTCGTTATTTGTTTGTTGTGCACAAAGTGAAGTCAAAGTGTACTAGTAATCTATCTTTCTGTACACACTAAAGACTGACTCAAGTCAATAATATTTCTACTCTTTTACTTTTGTTGTGTAATAACAATTTTACTTCTACTGCAGGCCGATCTTCACAGTCAGTCAGTAAAAGTATCGGAGATGATGATGAAGTCAGGAGGACGTTTCATGAGTGGCATAAAATGGAAAAGTATAAAGGTAAACACGTCAACAAAAACCACAGCAGACACAAATGTCTGTGTAGAAGTGGAATAGAGTGTAGCGGTGGGATGACTGCAGTGCATTGATTTTACTAACTTAAACTGTAAAATGATATGTTTGGAATGGATAAAGTGATTTGCATTTGTCCAACTCTTTGAGAGAACAAAAAAGGACTCTAAAGTGTTAACGTAGGCTGTGCTACTGCTAAGCACTGTGGGCCTGCTCTCTCCTGTTACTGTTGAAGGTCAATGCTGGAAACAGACTAGAGTAGTAGAGATGATGCATACATGCCACCTCGGAAAGTGTTCTTGTTGCACTACACCATAACTTGTGCATTTGTTTCAACTTTGTTTCTCAATATCCCCTTTGGTTTTCCATCTACAATTACAGGCCGGGCCTTGCCCTATACTTTGTAAAACATTACAATGCATATTAATTACCTTACCGATAAATCACCTTTTTTTTCCAGCCGGGCAGTGGCGAGTGGCGAGGTGACACACCCAAGATTGATGGACGAGAGGAGCAAGAAGAATGCCGAGATGCAAATCCAGTCCACATTTTTGACCAGGATAACACAGTAACAGTATCCACTTTTATCTTCTTTTAAATAATTTGATTAATATTTTGTATACAATCTTTAGAACAGTGTGTTCTTGGAGTTGTTATTGTCATCATTAGGTTTGCTCTGTGTTTACGATTCTTCCCTACCAATATTTAAAATTTCTATTTGCTATCTGTAAAAGTATTAAGGCCGGAACAGAACAAGAACTAGAAGTGTATGTAATCCGGGTCTCATCATCATGCATGCATTGCCTTTTTCTCCCTTAACATATGGATATGGTAGTCTTCAATGATTGTCGTTTGTTTGTCTATGTATGCATACTGTTTTTCTATGTCAAACCTTTCCCAAAATCCCCCTTCCCATCCATTCAACAAACCCTAACCCTCTTCCCCCGGGCTGTGTGACTTATTGTCGAGGTGTAACTAAATTAAATGTACACCAATACTTAATCACACACTTGCTGGGGCGGATGTGGTGAAAGCAACACTACTTCAATTTCAAGGCAGAGCGATGATCTTCTTCTGCTGGCCCACCCATGAGTAGGATATTTCAGAGGTTATTTTATTTAACAAAGGAACATATACCTCAGCATGAATTGCCGGCATTGATTGGATTTGTTTGTTCTCATTCCTCATATACAGCACTAACTGTTAGGCTGTAGGCCTAGTCAAGTGACTCGACACAACTATAGTTTGTAACTCTGTCTAGTAGGCTATCCCAACCACCATTATGTTTTTTTGTCAAATATTTGAGCATATTATTGTTGCTCGTTAAGTTCTGTACTGTACTTCATTCTACTACTCCTCTAACAGTCTCTCAAAGGCGATTGACTGTCTCCTTTTCTTTTTTTGCAAATGCTGCCGCCCTGCCAGTGTCTACTACTACTACTATGCTACCACCACCACCACCACCCCAATCATGGCATGTATGAAAAAGGAAACCATCTTCACCATGCAGCCAGTGCTGTGCCACAGTTGGACATAAACATCAAGCACCGGTAAGAGAGAAGTTTGGGGGAGGCAGAATTAATAATGGACATGTTGTCAATGATTTCATTTTCACACACCACTCCAAAGAATGCATAGACTAGAGGACAGACTGAAAGTACTAGAAGGACAAGTCAATGAGTGAGGTGTGTCGCATCTATCTGTTTGTGTCTTATACAGTCAGCCAATTAAAAATCAAACACAGGCTATGGGCGACCATGCACCAGCAAGGAAACAGTGTGATGTAAAACAGTTACCCCACCCACAAAACATTAACAACATTGCATGTAACATAGAAAAATATATTTAATTTACCCTAACAAAAATAAACTAAACCCACAAAAGCTGACCCACCCCCATCCCTAACCCCAACAAATGTCCATAGAAGTCCGTAACGCCCAAACAAGTTCCCACCCACCCACCCAAACAAGAATTAAAAAAGGGGCAGAACAGGATGACAGGGACTAAGTGGTGGGGCGGGACTCAAGGAGGACACGCATCTGGCGCATCTCGCCCTCTAAATGGGCGACGCGGCGTCTAAGGGCGTGGCAGTTGCAGCCACAGTGGGGGGGGCACCGGAGATGGCACTACGGTGGCGGCGGGCAGCTGCCAGACGGTGGCGCCGTACCGCTGGAGGGCGGTGGCTGGGGCCCGGGGCACTGGAGGAGGCTTCAACAATTGCTGCCGCAGTCTCTTCCTCCTCCTCGGCTAAGACCACCAGCCGCCGGTATTCCCGCTGGATTGCCTCCAGCTTCCGGCGCCGTGCCTTGGCGGCCAACTCCCTTCGATTTTGTTTCGGAGTGGCTGTGTATCAAAAAGAAAAAACAAGACAACTGTAAAATATACTCTTAGAAAAACAGTAAGACAGGTTAATTATTTATACACATAGTGGCATGGTAGAGTAGCACTATAAAGCACAGTAGTACATACCATTTTAAATCTCGCCCGTCCTTCTTGCTTCCACCCGTCTTTCACTTTTTAGTTGAACAGTGCACCAGGTGCTCTTCTCCATAAAACTTTCAAAGCGGAGTTGAAATCAGATAGATGAGGCCATTGGTTACTCAATACTCCCACTCCTATGCCAATTAAAGGGAATTCTAGTCTTCTAGTTCACTCTTCAAACATCACCAACAACTCATACTTACTTACGACATTGGATAGCGGGCGGACTTTGTCCGCCCGCCATCCTCACGCTAAAAAGGATGGGGTCCAGTGGGGACAATTAATTAGGATGATGCGCCCGGCACAGTAGCGGGCGCATCCTGTTTTTTTTACATTCTGGTTGGCGTTGCCGAAAGCAATGCTAAAAATACATGTTGTGCTGCTTTTCCAAGCACAACATGACGGGCCCCGCACGGAGCCTGTCACGTTTTGCTTTGAAAGGCGGGGGGTACCATAGCATAGGTAGGTACCCTCCATGGGGGACCCAAGCAGACTCTGCAATGTCTGCATGCCTTTCCGTGGTGGACGGCAATGCCGCCACGCAAAGGCATTCCAAAATGCAGATTATATGGCTGGCGGTGTGTTCAGAGAGACACCACCGCCATATTGAACCCTTTTCCGCCTGGTCGACATGTGGGGGGTCTGAATTTTTTCTGCAGGGATGGCGGGAGGTTTGCCCCTGCGGTGTCGGCAGTGAATTCCAGCCGGCCCGGCGGGGGCAATACGCCCACCATCCTAATGGGGCCCTAAGTCACAACTGTACAGTATACATATACATACAGTACACCCTTGCAGTGAGTGTACTGTCAAGTCCAACAATAGTTAAGGATTATGAATCTAACTTACCACCGCCTGCCACTGGTGCTGTCACTCCCCCTACTGCTCCGTTGCTATCGGCAGCAACTGCCGCATCCTCGCCCTCCGCGTCGCCTTCGCTGGCCCCGGCAATGGTGGTCGGTAGTGCGCCTAGAAAACATTACACATTTATTAGGCATCATATACACCTCCCCCCTATTGATCAGTAGCAAGGTTGAAAAATGAGTTAATACTAACATACATCACTAGTTCAAATCAGGTAGTAGAGTAGACACTAATAGTTATATATGATCATTGTAGCCTTTGCTTAATTAGCCCTAGCCATGCTACCATTTTACCTTTGTGTCTTTTATTTTTGCACATGTGACGTTACCTTGCAGCTTCTTGTATAAGACACCTTTGAGCCCAAATGACCTGCCTCACACTGCTACTGTCTAGTCTACGTGCCGCGTCGAAGCGGTCAACAAAAACATTAACAAACCACTTTTTTAGGAAGTACTGGTGTACTACTGTTACTGTTAGTCCATATTGCTTATCCATAAATGCTACACTTTTTGGCACTGCTGAGAAATGCTTGCAAGTTGCAATATGCTAACGCACACCATTTCATTTTTCGCATTACAGACGGAAGATTCCCTTCTACGAACCAGAGCTTCTGAATGATGCAACAACTACCAGTACTAGGTTCTTCTAAAGTGAGGGGTCCCTTCACTCACATCTTCATTTATAAATTTATATAAACTAAATTCCTAGGGGGTGGTGGTGCTGCCTTCCACCACTGTTCAGTTATCATGATTTAATCCCCAAGTGTAACAATGTATATTGTTTTAATGTTATTGATTTTCGGGTTGGTGCTGCATTTTATAATAATACAGTGTACAGAGCTTCTCAATTTGAAATAAACATTTGGAACTTACATAGACTTGGTGGTATTTGGTGTGGACTAACTTACACGAGCGAGCAAATTAAAGTAAGGGTGTGCATGTGCATTGCTTCCACGACTGAGAGGTTGGGTGTGTTATGTTCTGGGTTGTCTACTTGGGTATCTTGGGGGGAGGGTTCCGAGACCTAATAGTTATGACAAGACAGTACTATAGTCAAGCAGTGGAATTGTGGTGGGTGCGGAATTTCTGATTGAGGAGTGCGAGCCGAGGAAGGTCCAACCTACCATCACCAACATTCTATTTTCTGATGCAAATGTCTGTGTATGTGCAAGATCCCTACAACAGCAGTAGTATGTCCTATAGGCTATTGTAGGAGAGTAGGGTCTGCTATTCTATGGTCACCCCAAATTTTTGCTTTTTGCTTCACTGGTTTTCGACATATTGAGGCTGTGGGCCTGCTAATCAGACCCCCAGCCTGCTGTTCTCTCTACTAAATTGACACTATGCACCTTAGGTGCATGACCAATTGGAACTGGATCACCCTGTGAGCCCCTGTACCAGTGTGCACTAGGTACCCAGGGCATTGGTGTATCTGAGGCCTACCAGGGGCTGAAGCATGTATTGTGCCACCCCTGGCCTGGCCTAGCAATTTGACACAACTGGCTGATCACTCAGCTGGGGTAAGTTGGTGTAACCACCTCTTACTTAGGTGTAGTATACCTATACCTAACACTAAATGGGACACATGTTAACCTATCAGTCACTCCTATGGCAGGCCTTAACAATCCTGAAGGCAGAGTGCTTGGTTATATGTGAGATGGTGCTCTGGCATGAGCTGAGCCTGTCTGCAGTGGTCGGAACAACTTCCTTCTACTGTTTCCAGATATCGTCATACCATATACTTTTAAGTGCATCATGAACCTCGCGGTTAAATGCTATCTTTGGTTTGGCTTTATCAAAACATGTCGAGTAAGGTGTCATAGGAATTGGAATACTAACCCCTCGCCAATTCTGGCGACGGGGTTATCATTCCACCCTTCTAGAGGGACACGACATGTACAGATCCTGAAACCCGGGTAAAATCAGACATAGCCTCAGCTCCACAAAATGGATGCTGCTGCTGCAGATCAGAGCTTATAAATTTTCCCTACTTCCACGGACAGAGTAATTCCACAGTCATACGCACATACACTCATCATACGCTAGGGCCCATCACACTAACATTTATTCTATTACTCTATCCACACTGAATATACGAGAGAACTCCTAAATCAATCTGCACCTAAACTGAGGTCAATGTAACCTAATTGATATGTCTCGAGTCATGATATAAACAATAAAAACACATCTGAAATCTCAATAAATTGACAAGAAATAACCACCCGACACTGTGATTCAAACAAAGGTTATTTTATCTAAATTAGTTCAAATGAAAATCAATCAATAGCAAAAACATTATTCTCATAGTTACCTATTCTAGCTAAATGTCGTATTTAGGTCAGGACAGGTCTCTCAGTAAAGTCTCCCGAGTCGCCGTCCTCTCAATCAGCGTCGATCCTCTCTAGCATAGGTTCGGGAAGAAGTGGCCTTAGACCCTCTCTAGTCTAACAGTATTTATACTAAAACTTACACATTAAAAGTTACAAACAAACTCTATACGTCCGTTGTTCGTTGAGCAGAGCAAGCAGGAAAGGATGTTGACTCGCAACATTTAAAAAATCTCCGCAATCGAAAATCTCAAAAATAAAAACACGGAAGAAGGAAGCACAAACTAAAAATGCAACATTCATGAATGCTCTTCCTCGGAATCATAGTGAAGCCAGCGCAAGTTTATCAAAGTTCATTGTGGCTTTATTCTTTCCCAAGGATAACTGGTGACAACTGGCGTCAAGCCCAGAGCTGCTGTCCACACGGAAACTTTTAATACAGACGGAGGCCGAGGTCAAGATTTCAACCATATTCAGCAAGGCCCCTCTTCGTATTTCAGCTACTGAAATGCAGGCTGTAATTGTCGGCCATCTTTGACTAGGCCAGAATGGACAATCTTAATTAAAAGAGATACAAAACAACGTTACTACATCGTAATGATTATACAGTGTTAATTCCCACTAATACCCTTATGTGTATGTAATTATCTAGCCATTTGCAACATAAAGAAGCATTAAAATGTATTATTTTAAAGCGCAAACACATAACAAATGGCACTTTTAGCCACACATATTTAATTAATTTGCTCACCAACTTATTTCTCGTATTATTAAGCAACATAAATGCATTCCCACGTGTAATCCTTCATTAGTAAGGTTGATTAGTCAGAAACTTCAACAAAATTAATATCCAGTAATTAATTATTAATAATTTTAATTATGACATTTAAAAAACATGTTCGGGTTCTGACAGAAAACCCTGCTCCAGCACTGCCACCACAGACACAAGTCTGCCCTCCTGCTGCTGGGAGTCCTTCCAGCTTGGGAGACGTGGACAAAGGGTTTCCTGCCAGGGGAGGTGCGAGCACCACCCCAGACAGGATTTTGTGTATTGGTCAGGTAGGGCTTGAAAGAAACCAGACATGCCTGAGGCTCACAAGGAGCCTCGGTGCATATGCCAGTTCAAACCGGTCCTGGGGCACACCAGCCCCGGACCTGGGGTGAGCTGGACAAAGGATTGGGGTTGTAACCACCCCCCTTCCTGGTCCCACCCTTAGGGAGGGACCTAGCAGGTAGTCCGGCCCCTAGAATCCGCTTAAAGGTAGGAGCTGTGTCCTAAGACTTCAGGCATCCTGGAATCAACTTACAACTAAGAAGAAGACGGGAACTTCGACCTTCTGCTGCACAGAGGACTGAAGGAAATCTCCCCTGTGGTCAGGGAGTGACCACCTTGCTAACGCAAGCATCAACCAGCGAATCGACATCTGCTTTGCTGCTGCCTCCCGCCGGAGCCCGAGCCCAGAGACTGACAAGAACTAGACCTCCAGACCTCTCACAGCCCGATCCACAGTCCCTGCAAAGAAGGAACCCGTGGAGGCACCGAGACACGTGGAGCCAGCCATCTTGGAAGACACCCGACAAGCTGCCAGCGCGACAACAGAGGCTCCCTCCAAGTTGTGCTTTGGGTCCTGAGAAGCCCAACATCCGAGCAGCATCTGCACCAAAGGTGAGCCCTCCAGCAGCTCCACGATCTGCGTGGGGCCCCTCTGCACTTTGCAACTCGACGCGCCTGCCCGGTCCCTGGCCCGTTGGCTAGTGGCCATTTTGGCAACCCATTTTGAAGACTACGATGCTGGTCTGGTTGCTCCAGACTGGCCCCTGCTGCCCTCCAAAGGAGCAGCCCCTCTGACCTTGCTGGTCAGAGCTAACAGCTTTCTTTTAACTCCTGCAACTCCTGCTTTTGCCAAGGCTTGTTTGCTTCTTCTGAGTCGCCGACACCGTCGACAGCGAGAGCCTGCGTGGGACAGCTCGTGAACCGACTCCTGGACGTCGTCAACTTTCAGGGACCACGTGGCTGTATAGTCAAACTACACCTCCTCACCTGTTTGTACCCGACATCGCCTGGTACCTATCTGGTGCCACGCCGGTCACTGCCTAGTGACTGTGAACACTGTCCCCTCTGCTTACAGGCCCTCTACAACTCCGATCCACCCTTGGATCCACCGCATCTCTTCTGGACCGACCGCCTGCAGCATCTTTGTCATCAGGCTCCATTGGACAGATAGACGAAACCCGACGCACTTCGAGACCTATGCAACCGCTTCCTGTGGGTGAGGTAAAGTTGGCACTCCGGTGCCCAAGTGTAGAGAAACATCTCTAGTGTCTGTGTTTTAAGTCTTAAGTTCGTAGTCCATCCAGAAGACCTTTCTTGCAGTAACTTTTGAACTTTTACGCACCCATTGAAAACCTATGGGAGCCCGCGTGTAACTTTCCTCACTGCACACGCGACCCGTGGACCTCCTGGTCACTAACTAAAGTTAGCTCCTTGTAAGCCCAGCGATTCTAGAGGCCCTAGGCCTTCTACCTTTCCTGTTTGTGGTACTTATACCACTATTTTAGTATATGGTTCGAGTGGCCACCAGGGCCTATCCATATAAAGTGCAACTTCTGTATATTGTAATACTTTCTTGTTTGACGATTTGTGCTCCTGTGCTCATAAAGAGTCTAGGGGCTACTTTGAGTAATAAATACATATATATTTTGAATATATATCTGTGTGGTGTCCTTTCATTGGTATAAAGGGGGGTTACATATGGTAAAACTGCTTGCTTTACATGCCAAAACGAGTTTAGCCTGAAAGACTGCTTAGCCTACGCTATCACTAGGGCAGCTGGTCCGAAAAGGTTGACTTACAACCACACCATAAGGGTTGCTTGGCATGGTACAAGGTGGTCACTTTAACTAGTGAACATCATATACCAGGCCAACTTCTCACATTGGTGAGCAGCGGTTGGATTTGAGCTTGCTGTGTTTTACCTCTGTAATCTCTTTGCTACCAATTGAAAGATCATACAGGTACCTTTAGGTACATATAAAACAAGTTAGTTGTATACTTAAGTTCTACTGAACTTAGTTGTTGTAGAGCAAAGGGAGTAGAACACCCTGACTACAACTACTAGATAGGTTTAGTAGGAAAACCCAAGTGTAGGTAGTTGCAACACATCCACCCACACTTAAGAGCAATGGCTGGGACAGAGGGGACCAAGGTACCCATCTCTGTCGAGAGTGGCCCCCAGAGGGCACCATCCATCTTTGCTACCCTAAGTCAGAATGAGCTCAGGCAGTTAGCTAATTCCAGGGGCCTGAAACAGCCCAGGAACCCTACCTCTGCTGAACTCAGAGAACTCTTACATACTGATGAAGATCAGAGAGCTCTCAAGAAAGCTTCCCAGTTAGGCCCCTTAGGGACTGGAACAGGAGGCCCTCCTTCTGAAGATGCTACTGAAGTGCCCCTTCCTGATAGTCACCCCTCAGATGAGAACCAGGCTACAGAGGATGAGAATGACAAGGGTACTGATACTGATAGTAGTAGTGATTCTGATGGGAGAGATAGCCCAGTGCCAAGTGTTATACTTAGCACAGCTAACTTAAGACTATTAGGGAATGACAATGGGTTGTCCCCATTAAATCTCCCAAATGGACTTAACCAGGGGTCTGGGAGATAGAGGAATCACTCAGGTGGCTCTAATGCCTCTCATGCCTCTAGAGGATCTCAGGGTCAGTCCAGAAGAAGGATGACCAGATCTCAGAGAAGGGAGCACGAGGCCAGAATGCAGGAAGCTCAGCTGAGAATCAGGAAACAGGAGTTAGAAGTAGCTCTGATGGAAGGGAAACTGAATAAGGCTAGGCAACCTAGAGAGGGTGGGTCTATACCCACTGGTGGCAGCATTGTCCCTAAGGACAAAGATAGGGTCTTTGATAATAGGAACCTGTCCAAGGTTGTGCCCCCCTACAAAAGTGGGGATGATATCCACAAGCGGATGACTGCTCTTGAGAGAGCCTGCAAAGTGCAGCAGGTTCCTGAAGACCAGTGGGCAGCAATCTTATGGCTCTCCTTTGAAGGAAGAGGCAGAGATAGACTCCTCACTGTTAGAGAGGAGGATGTCAGAAACGACAGAGTCCTGAAGAGTGTCCTGGTTGATGGGTTAGGCTTAACCACTGAGCAGTGCAGGTTAATGTTCAGAGATACCCAGAAGACACAGACTCAGGACTGGTCTGAATATGTTGAATGTGCCACTAAGGCTTTGGAGGGTTGGTTGCTGGGAAGTAAGGTTTCAGATTTTACAGGATTGTACAATTTGATGATGAGAGAACAGATTTTAAATAACTGTCAAAACCAGCAACTGCATCAACACTTGGTTGACTCGGATCTGACCTCTCCCCAAGAATTCGGAAAGAAGGCAGACAAGTGGGTCAGAACCAGGGTTAAGCAAAAGAACCAGAACCAGGGCCAAGGGGGTGATCAGAAGAAAACAGACCAGAAGGGTAGTGATCAGAAATCCAAAGACCAGAAGTCTTCAACAGGGGCCCAAAATAATACTAATGAGGGTGGGTCCCAACAATCTAAAGGAAAGAAGAAAGAAGGTCCAAAGAAACCCTGGTGCAAATCTTGCAAGAATACAACTCACTGGACTAGTGATTGTAAGAAGGGTGGAGCCCCCAACACTGTTGCCCCTAAGGCACCTGCTCCCAGTAGTACTGTTAGCAGTGTTGGTCCCCAGACAAAGGGTGTAGTGGGAATCACTATGGGAACTGAAGGAGATTCTGACTTAGACAGAACCCTTACACAGGCAGTCTTGATCTGTGATGGGGACATGGATTTGTCCCTGACTGTGAGCCCCAGTAACCTGGGCAAGTACAGACAGACTCCACTGATTAATGCAAAGGTGGCTCAAGCCTACAGGGACACATGTGCCAGTGTCACTATGGTGACACCAGGCTTTGTGGATCCTGGACAGTACATACCAGGTGAGAATTACCTGGTGACCAATGCCAGCAATGCCACTACTTCACATAGTGTGGCTGTTGTTAACTTCTCATGGGGAGGGGTAACTGGCCTCAAAAGGGTTGTGGTTAGTGCAGACTTCCCAGTAGAATGTTTGTTGGGCAATGACCTAGAGAGTTCTCTATGGTCAGAAGTGGAGTACAGGACACATGCAGAGATGTTAGGTATATCACCACATGTCCTTGCTGTGACCAGGTCACAGGCCAAAAAGTGCCTTACTGAACCACAGGTCTTGAATCCTGGAACAATGGACCAAGCACCTACCAAGAAGAAGAACAGGAGGGTCAAGGCTGTGCCTTCCCCCCTGCCTGCAAGTGATGATCAGACTTCCCAGGAAGGTGATCTCGAGACCCTTGAAGGAACTGTCCCTGAAGAGCTTGAACATGACCAGGTTGAGTTTCTGGGGACAGGGGGACCTTCTAGGGCTGACTTGGGGCAGGCTCAGTTATCCTGTCCCTCTCTTGAACCCCTCAGACAGCTGGCTGCTGCTGAGACTGCTGGGAATGCTCAAGGTACCCATAAAGTGTATTGGGATGATGGGCTCCTTTATTCAGAGGCTAGAGACCCAAAACCTGGTGCAACCAGGAGGTTGGTTATACCTCTGCAATTTAGGGGCTTCCTTCTTACCTTGGCCCATGATATTCCTCTAGCAGGACACTTAGGCCAGAACAAGACTTGGGACAGGCTTGTCCCTCACTTTCACTGGCCTCACATGAATGAAGATACCAAGGAGTTTTGCCGCTCCTGTGTGACCTGCCAAGCCAGTGGCAAAACAGGTGGCACAACAAAGGCCCCCCTCATACCACTACCTGTGGTGGGGGTTCCCTTTGAAAGAGTGGGGATAGATATAGTGGGTCCCATGGATCCCCCCCACTGCATCTGGGCACAGATTTATACTGGTGGTAGTGGATCATGCCACCAGGAATCCAGAGGCAATTCCCCTTAGGACCACAACAGCTCCTGTTGTGGCCAGGGCCCTGCTGGGAGTATTCTCCAGAGTGGGGTTTCCTAAGGAGGTGGTATCTGACAGAGGTACCAACTTCATGTCAGGATACTTGACAGCTATGTGGAAGGAATGTGGTGTCAACTACAAGTTCACCACCCCTTATCACCCACAATGCAATGGGCTTGTTGAGAGATTCAACAAGACCCTGAAGGGTATGATCAAAGGATTACCTGAAAAGCTCAGGCGAAGATGGGACATCCTTCTACCCTGCCTTCTGTTTGCTTACAGAGAGGTCCCACAAAAAGGAGTTGGTTACAGCCCCTTTGAATTGTTGTTTGGGCACCCTGTAAGAGGCCCACTGTGTTTAGTGAAGGAAGGATGGGAGTTACCTCTCAAAAAGCCTAAGCAAGACATAGTGGACTATGTAATTGGTCTCCGCTCCAGGATGGCTGAGTACATGGAGAAGGCATCCAAAAACCTTGAGGCAAGCCAGGCCTTACAGAAAGCTTGGCATGACCAAAAGGCTGTCTTGGTTGAGTTTCAGCCAGGACAGAAAGTATGGGTGTTGGAGCCAGTGGCTCCAGCAGCACTCCAAGACAAATGGTCTAGACCCCATACAATCCTGGAAAAGAAGGGAGAGGTTACCTACTTGGTGGACCTAGGCACTCCCAGGAGTCCCCACAGGGTACTCCATGTTAACAGGTTAAAGGCATATGTTGACAGGGCAGACATGGGCTTGCTCATGGCTACAGATGAGGGACAGGAGGAAGAGAGTGACCCTCTCCCAGACCTGTTGTCTCAGAACCCTGAAGATGGTTCAGTTGAAGGAGTGACCCTTGGAGGCAACCTCACTGAGCATCAGCAGATTGAATGTAGACAAGTCCTACAATCATTTCAGCATATGTTCTCACTGATACCTAGTCAAACTAACTGGTGTACCCATGTGGTGGACACTGGTGACAGTCTTCCTGTGAAGAACAAACTTTACAGGCAACCTGACCACGTTAGGGACTGTATAAAGACTGAGGTACACAAAATGCTGGAATTGGGTGTCATTGAGCCCTCAGAGAGCCCCTGGGCTAGCCCAGTGGTTCTGGTCCCCAAACCTCACACCAAAGATGGCAAGAGAGAGATGAGGTTCTGTGTGGATTACAGAGGACTCAATGCTGTCACCAGGACAGATGCACATCCTATTCCAAGGGCAGATGAGCTCATAGATAAACTAGCTTCTGCTAAGTTTTTGAGCACATTTGATTTGACAGCTGGCTATTGGCAAATCAGGTTAGCTGAGGAGTCTAAGGCCAAAACAGCATTTTCAACCCCAGGAGGGCACTACCAATTTGTGGTGATGCCCTTTGGTCTGAAGAATGCACCTGCCACCTTCCAAAGGTTGGTGAATCAAGTCCTTACTGGGTTGGATGACTTTTGTGCAGCATATCTTGATGACATTGCTGTCTTTAGCTCCACCTGGGAGGATCACCTGATCCACCTGAAGAAGGTACTTGAGGCTCTGCAAAAGGCAGGCCTCACTATCAAGGCTACTAAGTGCCAAATAGGGCAGAGTAAGGTTGTGTACTTGGGCCACCTTGTAGGTGGAGGCCAAGTTCAACCACTGGAGAGTAAGATACAATCCATCAAGGACTGGTCTCCTCCAACCACCCAGACTCAAGTTCGAGCTTTCTTGGGCTTGACTGGGTACTACAGGAAGTTTGTTAAGAACTATGGGTCCATTGTGACTCCTCTTAATGATCTGACATCCAAAAAGATGCCCAAAAAGGTTCAGTGGACAGTAAGCTGTCAAAAGGCATTTGATGACTTGAAGGAGGCCATGTGCTCTGCACCTATCCTGAAAAGTCCTGACTACTCCAAAGAGTTTATTGTCCAAACAGATGCTTCTGAGTTGGGTGTGGGAGCTGTGCTGTCACAACTTAATGTAGATGGTCAAGACCAACGCATTGCTTTTATTAGCAGAAGGTTGACCCCCAGAGAGAAGAATTGGTCAGCTATTGAGAGGGAGGCCTTTGCTGTGGTGTGGGCCCTGAAGAAGCTGAGGCCATACTTGTTTGGCACTCACTTCAAGATTCAGACCGACCATAAGCCCCTCTTGTGGCTAAATCAGATGAAGGGTGAAAACCCCAAACTGCTTAGGTGGTCCATTTCCCTACAGGGAATGGACTTTACAGTGGAGCACCGGCCAGGTACTGACCATGGGAATGCAGATGTCTCTCCAGGTACTTCCACTTAGGACATGAAGACACAACTGGTCAAGGTTAGTTTAATGTCCCTGCGTTTGGGGGGGGTTGTGTAGGAGAGTAGGGTCTGCTATCCTATGGTCACCCCAAATTTTTGCTTTTTGCTTCACTGGTTTTCAACATATTGAGGCTGTGGGCCTTCTAATCAGACCCCCAGCCTGCTGTTCTCTCTACTAAATTGACACTATGCACCTTAGGTGCATAACCAATTGGAATTGGATCACCCTGTGAGCCCCTGTACCAGTGTACACTAGGTACCCAGGGCATTGGTGTATCTAAGGCCTGCCAGGGGCTGAAGCATGTATTGTGCCACCCCTGGCCTGGCCTAGCAATTTGACACAACTGGCTGATCACTCAGCTGGGGTAAGTTGGTGTAACCACCTCTTACTTAGGTGTAGTATACCTATACCTAACACTAAATGGGACACATGTTAACCTATCAGTCACTCCAATGGCAGGCCTTAACAATCCTGAAGGCAGAGTGCTTGGTTATATGTGAGATGGTGCTCTGGCATGAGCTGAGCCTGTCTGCAGTGGTCGGAACAACTTCCTTCTACTGTTTCCAGATATCGTCATACCATATACTCTTAAGTGCATCATGAACCTCGCGGTTAAATGCTATCTTTGGTTTGGCTTTATCAAAACATGTCGAGTAAGGTGTCATACGAATTAGAATACTAACCCCTCGCCAATTCTGGCGACGGGGTTAGCATTCCACCCTTCTAGAGGGACACGACATGTACAGATCCTGAAACCCGGGTAAAATCAGACATAGCCTCAGCTCCACAAAATGGATGCTGCCACCACAGACACAAGTCTGCCCTCCTGCTGCTGGGAGTCCTTCCAGCTTGGGAGACGTGGACAAAGGGTTTCCTGCCAGGGGAGGTGCGAGCACCACCCCAGACAGGATTTTGTGTATTGGTCAGGTAGGGCTTGAAATAAACCAGACATGCCTGAGGCTCACAAGGAGCCTCGGTGCATATGCCAGTTCAAACCGGTCCTGGGGCACACCAGCCCCGGACCTGGGGCGAGCTGGACAAAGGATTGGGGTTGTAACCACCCCCCTTCCTGGTCCCACCCTTAGGGAGGGACCTAGCAGGTAGTCCGGCCCCTAGAATCCGCTTAAAGGTAGGAGCTGTGTCCTAAGACTTCAGACATCCTGGAATCAACTTACTACAAAGAAGAAGACGGGAACTTCGATGCTCTGCTGCACAGAGGACTGAAGGAAATCTCCCCTGTGGTCAGGGAGTGACCACCTTGCTAACGCAAGCACCAACCAGCGAATCGACGTCTGCTTTGCCGCCGCCTCCCGCCGGAGCCCGAGCCCAGAGACCGACAAGAACTGGACCTCCAGACCTCTCACAGCCTGATCCACAGTCCCTGCAAAGAAGGAACCCGTGGAGGCACCGAGACACGTGGAGCCAGCCATCTTGGAAGACACCCGACAAGCTGCCAGCGCGACAACAGAAGCTCCCTCCAAGTTGTGCTTTAGGTTCTGAGAAGCCCAACATCCGAGCAGCATCTGCACCAAAGGTGAGTCCTCCAGCATCTCCACGATCTGCGTGGGGCCCCTCTGCACTTTGCAACTCGACATGCCTGCCCGGTCCCTGGCCCATTGGCTAGTGGCCATTTTGGCGACCCATTTTGAAAACTACGATGCTGGTCTGGTTGCTCCAGACTGGCCCCTGCTTCCCTCCAAAGGAGCAGCCCCTCTGACCTTGCTGGTCAGAGCTAACAGCTTTCTTTCAACTCCTGCAACTCCTGCTTTTGCCAAGGCTTGTTTGCTTCTTCTGAGTCACCAACACCGCCAACAGCGAGAGGCTGCGTTGGACAGCTCGTGAACCGACTCCTGGATGTCGTCGACCTTCAGGGACCACGTGGCTGCAGAGACAAGCTACACCTCCTCACCTGTTTGCACCCGACATCGCCTGGTACCTACCTGGTGCCACGCCGGTCAATGGCTAGTGACTGTGAACACTGTCCCCTCTGCTTACAGGTCCTCTACAACTCCGATCCACCCTTGGATCCACCGCATCTCTTCTGGACCGACCGCCTGCAGCATCTTTGTCATCAGGCTCCATTGAATCGATTGACGAAACCCGACGCACTTCGAGACCTATGCACCTGCTTCCTGTGGGTGAGGTAACGCTGGCACTCCGGTGCCCAAAGGTAGAGAAACATCTCTAGTGTCTGTGTTTTAAGTCTTAAGTTCGTAGTCCATCCAGAAGACCTTTCTTGCAGTAATTTTTGAACTTTTACGCACCCATTGAAAACCTATGGGAGCCCGCGTGTAACTTTCCTCACTGCACACGCGACCCGTGGACCTCCTGGTCACTAACTAAAGTTAGCTCTTTGTAGGCCCAGCGATTCTAGAGGCCCTAGGCCTTCTACCTTTCCTGTTCGTGGTACTTATACCACTATTTTAGTATATGGTTCGAGTGGCCACCAGGGCCCATCCATATAAAGTGCAACTTCTGTATATTGTAATACTTTCTTGTTTAACGATTTGTGCTCCTGTGCTCATAAAGAGTCTAGGGGATACTTTGAGTAATAAATACATATATATTTTGAATATATATCTGTGTGGTGTCCTTTCATTGGTATAAAGGGGGGTTACATATGGTAAAACAGCTTGCTTGTGCAAGATCCCTACAACAGTAGTAGTATGTCTTATAGGCTATCCTATCAAAATAGTAATAAATCTGGTAGGGCTGTTTTTGCTGTGAATTTTCAAAGCCTCAAGATTAAGAAAGACTCAAGATCAATAAGAGTAAAAGTAGTACAAGACGACGACGTCCCAAAGGATTGGAGTTGGACTCAATGGCTCGAGCTACTGGTGAATATGAGTTTTATATTACAACCTTTCACATAAAGAGTGGCACTGGCCAACTGGGCAAGACTAGCTACTACAGTACAGACAGACTGATAGTATGTAGTAGTACTGAGAGTCATCATAGCAGAGGCAGGGATAAGATTTTTGAAACCGTACAGATCGAAGGATAATTGGTGGTAAAAAAATAGCATTTGGAAACAAACAATAGTTCGTGAAAAATATGGGGCAGTAAAAGTTATGGAATAAGAAATATTATTAAAAACAAGAAGACTTACTGGGGCCAGCAGAGGAGCCCTCAGCGGTGTCCTCCTGGTGCTCTTCGGACTGTTGTCCAGCCGAACCTCCACTCCCTGTCTGTCTGCCCCTGGGTGCTGATGAACAGGAAAGATATAAGAGAGAGACAAACATTGATGGATGGTGTCAAACAAATACAATATTTTTCAACAACGGTCAAAAAACACTTATGTAAACAACAATTGCAATAACTAAATTGACCGATCTCATCTGGTCATTAAGTAACATCGGGGGATTCGCAGTTCGACTACTTACGTTACTATATATCAACAGTAATCCAGTCTTCCATTCTGATTCCATAATACTAAGTTACAACTAAGCCTAAGTACGACGTACCACCCAACCTAGCCCACCTATTCCAGGCATGCCAATTGTACATTAAGTATGCATTTCCACTGTATTCCTCAACAATGCATATGGTCAAATCATGGAGGACACATGACTACATTTTTGTATACACCAAATTTTGGTTTGATTGATTGATGCTGATCTGCTAGTGCTAAGCCTACCACCACTCATTGAACAAACTAGAAAAGGTTCTAATAAAGACTGCCGTACTAGCAGCACGTCACGTAACTGAGTGAGGGGGCATCATGCATACCACTAACAAATTAGAAGGTCATACAAAGTACCTAAACCTAAGTATCAATCCGCCCCTATCTATTAGTGACGGGACAAAGTAAGGAGTGGACTAGAGTCACTGTAGCATTACGTAACTTAATTTCTCTAAAATAAACTTGTAAAGAATCACGCTAAGCAAGCGCAAACGCAAAGCTGCAAACAAGTAAGATTAGTAGTAGCGCAGAAGAGCACCATAATCACAGAAGACTTTTAAACATTATTAACCTGGAATGTATTGTAAGCAGCAACATTCTAGCTGGTTGGAAGGAAAAAAAGATATTCGCAATATATAACACAGAGCAGAAGAACAGACACAAAGTTGTAATCATTAAATAGGTACTCACCAAGCCCCGGGACCTCCACTCCTAGCAGGTCCAGCAGGTCCTGCTCGCGGTCAAGGATGTCGGACCACCGGTGCGTCAGCTGCGCTGGGTGCGCCGGACCCCAGATATGCGCGACACTGCCCGGCGCACCTTCCCCCACCGCTGCCGATGCTCCCGGAGGCCGTACCCGGACCCAGGCCTGCCACCTGCTGCCAGGGTTGAGGGGAGGTGGCGCTGCACAAAGAAAATTAGTGCAGCCAACTCCACCTCCCCAAATAAGGCCCGTGCCTGCACCCCTTGTGGGCGCCGCCTTCCGCAAGGAAGGCGGTCGCGGCTCTGGCTGCGACGGCGAACAGCCCTACCCTTAGACATGGTTCTGGGGACGGGGCGGGAAAGAAAAGGTAAAAAAAATAAAGGAGTAAAGGAAATAAATAGCAGGCAATAGAAAGAGAGAAAAAGTAGCTAAAAAACAAAAAAAAAGTAGACAAAAACAAAAAATATAGAAGCAGGAAAATAGTTAGAGAACTAATAAGTAAGAAAGATCTGGCTATAAACAAAGGATTGAAAAGATTTTGGGAAGATTCAAAATCAGGCCCCAGAACCATGCAATAGAGTGAAAAACAAGATGGCCGCGCCCATTGCGACCACGTGCGCAAGTTCGCGCAATATTTTGTCCCCGAGCATGCAAAAAGCAACGCGATCAAGTAAAAGCGGTCGCAAACAGGAAATAACTACCGCGAACGGGCTCGAACAAGCATTGCGTGACCCGGAACAGGAAGTAAGCATCGCGAGAGGGCGGGACAAGTGAAAACAAGATGGCCGCGCCCGTGAGCAACCGCATGGGTAAGTTGGCGACCCGCGATCACGCAAAAAATACCGCGAACAGGCGGGGAAAAAACGTCCGCGTCTTCGCGATATTTCCGGCGTGTTTGCGGAGATTTTCAGCATTTTCGCGATAATTTGCGAAAGTTAATTTCGCAAATTCCACCCACCCCTACTGTGGTTCTGGCCAGTGAGGGCTTGGGGGTAGTTGCATGCATTTGGTGTAGTTGGGGTGTGGATGCCATTACCCCCATGTTACGTAAGATGTTTGTGTACTCACCAGGCTCTGGAACTCCTTGCAGTCCATGTACTCCCACCTGCGGAAGCATGCCCATCACCTTCTCCTCCCAGGGATGGTAATGTACTGGTCTGCGGGGCGCACCACCTCCAGTGATGTTGCTCTGGGCGTAGTCGTCATTCATTTTTCTCTTGACCGCCCTCCGCAGATCATACCACCTGGCTTGGCATTCAGTCCTGGTCCTTCTGATGGGTGCAAAGGCATTCACCCTATCGACGATCCTCTGCCACAGGCGTGATTTTTCGGCTATGCTGGTCTGTCTGACCAATGTTCCAAACAGCTGTGGCTCTACTCTGATGACTTCATTGACAAGGATCTCCAGCTCCTCCCTTGTGAACTTTGGATTCTTGTCTGTGGGCATGGTGTGGGGTGAGGGTGTGGATGGTAGTGGGTGTGTGGGTGTGAATGTGACGGTGTGGGTCTGAATGTGAAGAGGGGGTATGTGTGAAGGAGGTTGTGTGGAGGTGTATATGTTAAGGTGGATGGGTGCAGTTGTTGTTGTGTGCTCTCTAGCTGCAGTGAGTCTGTTTATTGGTCCATTTGTGGGTGGGGCTCAGTTAGAATTTTTGGTGGGTGTGTTATATGGGGTGGTTGTGAGTTTGCCCCTCTGTTTGCCTGTGTGGATGTGTCCAGGTCAGTCCTTTCCATTTTTTGTGCAGTGTAGACGTGTTTTGTGGTGTTGTGCGAGTCGAATAGACCCTCCTTGTGCTGTTTTACAGTGTCCGTGGTTGAGTATGGTACAGGGGTACGAGTCGTACAGGCACACACCCCCATGCATTGTGGATGTACAGTGCGTACACGGACATTGCTATGTACGGGGTGTACACCGCATTGCTTATATACGGTGCGGGTGCGTACACACCATTGCTTATGTACGGTGCATATCCACACCATCGCGTATGTACGGTGCGTACCCCCAACATCGCTTATGTACGGTGCGTACCCCCAACATCGCGTATGTACGGTGCATACCCCCAACATCGCGTATGTACGGTGCGTAGCCCCAACATCGCGTATGTACGGTGCGTACCCCCAACATCGCTTATGTAAGGTGCGTACCCCCAACATTGCGTATGTACGGTGCGTAGCCCCAACATCGCGTATGTATGGTGCGTACCCTCAACATTCGCCGTACATACGCGATGTTGGTGGTACGCACCGTACATACGCGATGTTGGGGCTACGCACCGTACATACACAACGCACAGGGGTGTATGCCTGTATGACTCGTACACCTGTACGACTCGCACCCCGGGAACAACTTTTCCCGGGATACGAGTCGTACAAAGTTCGCTTCGTAGTGGGTAATGGCATTCCACGTGTACGGGACGTTTTCCGTACTAATCGTAAATTGGAAAGCCGGTCCGGATCGTACTAGTACGGTCAGACTTCATTTTTACGATTTGTACGGAAAAGTGTCCGGGTCCGTCTTGTACAACTTTTCCCGATCCGATTCGTACAGATCGGGCCGATCCGTATGTATTTTTCCCGTACGAATCGTACTTCACGGGTGGGATGGGAAAATTTACGGGTACGAGTCGTACGGGAAAAAAAAATACAGGATCAGAATCGGCCCCATAATAAAGATTATATTATAAATATAATAAAGTGTATTAAAAATAAATTACTTCCCACCCTACTTCCCTGTCAACCCAAAACGCACTCCTAAAAAAAGACACAATTACAATAATGACCAATAATTTATAATTGAAAACAAATGAATAAATAATTGTCAATAAATTAATTACCATAAATAACAATATAAAATATAAAAATACATGAATATTAATAAATACTAATATTATTAAATTAATTATAATTAAATTACTTCCCATCCTATTCCCCTATAAACCCACAACCTGCTACGGAACTAAAATGCAAAATGTACTTAAAATAAAATTATTAACTTCTAAACATTTCACGCATATATTAAAAAACGAATGCAATACTTAGAGAAAAAATAGAACACATACATTTAAAATACATACTAAAATACATAACACTAACTAAAAAAAGATATTTTTAACAACTATATTTTTTCAAACAATATTAATGACTTCGATATTTTTTAAACAATATTAATGACTTCGATATTTTTTAAATGGTATTAATGGCTTCGATATTTTTAAAAACGATATTACTTACCTTAGACTTGATCTTCTTGTCCACAATATTCTAACAGTCAATATTTTTGACAAACGATATTCTGCACTCGATATTAGTGCAAGTCGACATTAACAACTCGATATTTAGACTGTTTACCAAATGTTCACCATCGGTGACATGAGAAGAGTGGGTGAATCTCCAGCAAATTGCAATGATACTCGCTGCCTTAAGGGGAATCACTCACAATGATGTGACCATGAAAAAAGCATAATTTGTGATGAAAGGCATCAAGTCTGAGTAGGTGATTTTGTTATGAGCAATGCTACCTGAAAAGGAAATGGAGACCTGCTGTGCACCATATCCAGGGCTCTACAACTCATAGCACGTTCATCAGAGTAGGAGTATTATACAAATTAAGGGGTTCAATTAGGATGACGGGCGGACTGGAGTCCCTCCACCATCCTGTGGTAAACTGGAACCGTCTGCAACCCATGCGGCGGTCCAGCACACCGGATCAGGTCGCATTTTGGTTTTTAACATTGCGGCAGATGCTGCTCTCAGCAGCACCCACTGCGACGCTAAAAACCCATGTAGTGCATTTCACTGCACTTCATGGCAAGCACCACACGGTGCCTGCCACTTGGTGCAGTGCAATGTAGGGGGGTACCATGGGTACCCCTCAGTGCACATACACCAGCCCCCAACACAAGGGGGTCCAGCAATGGCCCCCAGAGGCATTCTCCACCAGCCTTCCCGTGGCAGCATCGCTGCCATGGAAATGCCGGTGTCAGCCATCATCCAAATATGGTGTAAGGTGCCTGCTTGTCACCGCCACCATTTTGGCCTCTAGAGACCATCTGCCAGGCAATTGCAATGATAGCCTGTGGCGGTTCCGTGGCGGACGGTCTTTGCATCCACAACGGATGGAATTCCCACCGCCATCCTAATTCGGCGGTAGGAAAATCGAGGTCCGATGGCGGAAGGATCGCCACCGCATGGCTGGAGGTGGCGGTTCTTCCGCCATCCTAATTGACAACTAATTGCTGGCCACCTCCAGCACCAGAGATGTAGGAATGAAACGAAAATTAGGAAAAAATGTGCACCGAGAGCAAAGAAATGTGCCTTCTTGCATATCTTCTTTGTCATAAAAAATAAAAATGAATGCAAATGTGTGTAATGTAACTGGATCTCATACAAAGCATCCCATACCTTCCGGTCTGGATGAGTTTGCACTATTTACAAAATCCAACAAAACAACAGGAAAAGTACCTGAATCTCATCCTCGCCATGCGCCACCTGTCTCAGATCGATGAGAAGTGAAGTGATCAATGAGAGCGTGTTAGGAATTACTGCAGAATGATGACAGATTGAGGGCAATGGACTGTAAAAATAGGTCAGAACGTGCTCATAATTCAAAGAAAGTGGTTTGATTTTCCAGTGGCAAACGTTTTGGAAGCATATCAGCGCACAACAGAATAAGCTTTTGGCTGTGGATAAAGAATCCTTTGTGTGTAGGAGCGAGCACATATTCAAAAAGAAGATTTGAGGTTTGACTTGATGATGGGTACCTTGTATTTGTGGTAGCCAGCAAGCTGTTCCGTAGTGATATATCTGTGCTCAAACATGTTGGTGTTTGCCTATGGTCAGGGCCACTGGAGTAATGCGACTGTGCGGAGAATTATTCAAAATTATAACGTTGTCACATTTGCCACATAATCCATCATTTGCTACAAATGCAGCAACTTGAGTTGCCACACAGTGGAAAGCCCTTTGCAAAGCTGAACTGGTCAACTTTTATGTTGCGTATAGCTATATTTGGGTGCTAAGCTGGTATTAATGAGGTGAAACCAATGACCGTGCAGTCTTACCATGTTGAAAGATGGTGAAATAATGAACTAACACTATTTCAAAATGTGCCACACTATGCTGCATAATTTGCATTTTCTTGCAGCATAATTTATATAATCCTGCTACATAATTTGGGCCTTTCTTCTCACATAATTCCAGTGGCCCTGCCTATGGTGCTTGTGTAAAGCGCTCTGATAGGGATTGCGCTACACAAATAACATTACCTGTGCGAAGACAATAAGAAATACTAGCAGTTGATAAAAAAGCACAAGCGCTGTGCAGGCAAAAGCTTAAATGAAAGCCCCACAAAGTGGATGAAAACAGAACTTGGTCCACGGAATGCTGATAAGAAGGACATACAAAGAACAACAGGAATTGGCATGCTACAAACAATAGAAATAAAGGAAATGTAACTGTCAAGCACACCAACCAATGAAAGAGGGTGGCATGTAAGCCCCTTTTAAGATTTATATTAACTATATTTCACAAGCGCAGCACAAGTGCTGTGCAGGTGAAACCTAATAAAGTGACACCACTTTCTAGCAGAACACTTGAAGGATGTCAGGGCCATTCGTTCATTGTTTTTCACAAAAAAAACTCTTCCTTTGGGAGTTTGTTTTTTAAATCAAATACTTTTATTGAGTGGCCACATTAAAGATGGCGGCCACTCATCAAAGCTGGAGGGCTTCAGAGGAGCTGCCATGGCTATGGTTTATGGTTCCTCTGACAGGCCAGAAATTTCTACCAAGTTTGTCTTGGGAACATGTAGACTGGATGAACTGCTAAATTGGCTTAACTACTTGAATATCACTTTTTAAAAATGTGAAGAGAATGCTCAGTTAGAGCTAGGTGTCATTGCACTGATTAACTTTGAGACTCAAGGAGCTTTAATCTTTTATTTTAGAAATGATCCTATATATACCTGAAATAAATCTCGTATGATTATATCTTCTAAATTAACATTTGCCATTTACTTGTGGTTTATTTCTGGTTTCCTCTTAGACATTTGCTTTTTCTGAGGTTGTGTCATATTCCCAGACATTAGATTTCACCCTGAGTCAAGATGAGAGTCTTGTTAAGAAGGGTGCCTTCCTTTGTAAAGCTCTATTAACACAGTCCACTTAGGTCTTGATTATGAGTGTCCCGGTACATTCCCACAAGTGTGGTCACAGCACATATTGGGTTTATAAGGTTTTCTTTTTCTATTCATTCCCAGTGATTTCCACATGCAATAAAATCAGGGTCCCTAAGATAATATTCGCAGGTCAACCCTGCTCAGATACAATGGGGAGAAATGCCTGGTAAACCTGGAACTCTTCGATTTTGATTTAGTGAGCACCAAAACCTGTGTGTGATGCACCAATTGTAATGGATAATTTTTGCACCTGATAAATTCTAAACACAGCTGTGTTGGATTTTATTGGTGGAATATTATGGCATCTGTCATCTCAGTGCTCCTAAGCAAGATTAATTCTAAGACTTTTAATTTTTTTTTTAGCACTCCAAGAAAAATGGACTGGAGATGATTTTACGTTAAAGCATCTTAAAAAGAATGAAGCTGGAAGAAGGTATATTGGAAGTGTGGTTCATAAATGTGAGCTGGGAGTCAAAAGTGACTCTTATGTTGAGCATAAAGGATAAGGGCTGAGTGGGCATCTCTTTGGATCAAATTGAGAGCCCGGTTGTGGTGTGAAACTTTGTTCCTTGCTTTTTAAAAAAACAAAATTTGTAATTGCTGGCTGTGTGTGTGAAACTCTGTTCATTGCCTTTTAAAAAACGAAATTTTTACTTACTGATCTTATTTTTGCTATTTGCACTATTTTGGGGGGACTGCTGCTGGGAATCGTTTTTTATGCTGCTTTTAAAATTTACCTGCCATTGTCTTGAGTGTGCTCGATCCCTATAGACGCTCTAGCCAGTGTGTCTTCTTTCCCTCACTTCCTGTAGATGCTCTAGCCGGTGTGTCTTCTTTCCCTCACTTCCTGTTGAGACACCGGGTGAGTGCCATTTTGGTTGGCGCTCTAGCATTGAAGCGCAATAACGATCCTTCCCTCTTTAAAACGGAGAAGCACGCAAACACGCAGTTGAACTAGGACTTGCTTGCCCCCCTGGGTATAATGTTTTTCACAAAGCCCGTATATCAGAGAGAGGAGGAGGGTTGGGGGTAATCTTCAAAGATAAATGGAACTTCACCCCTCTTGAATTAGATGAGGCCGAAGGGTTCGAACTCCTGGGGTTTTACTTAAGGGCAGCTCACGGTCATCTATTAACCGGTATGCTTTGCTACAGATCCCCAGGAGGACCTGAAGAACCAGGCTGTAATAGGCCTGGCGGCGCAGGGTACGCCTGAAATCTTCTGAGTTCGCCTTCCAAATTACAGAGACACGGAACACTCTGTTGGCATAGGAACTTCAATTTATTTAGCTGCAGCTAGGTACAGTTGTCCTAGAAGTACATCAGTGGTAGGTTCTCAGGAGACTGCCACTTCAATCCGTGGCTCACAGTCTTTTGTAGCGCTTGAATCCCCTAAAGCAACAACCCCCTCCATGTGCAATAAAAATACAAATCATCCACAAGAAAACATTCTTTGTACAAGATACAGGATAATGGGTAATAGAAATTCCTTCCCCAGGGTCGTGTTCTCTACCTGACCCTATAGGTCAGATGGCATGGGCATTCCTAAGTCAAATTAATTTACAACAGGACGTGTTTGCGTGTTGCAGGAGGTGATTCGTAAAACAATTATAGAGGCTAAGAAGGATCGCTGAGGGTCAACAGATGGTTATCACGGGGATTAGGTGTTTCGAGCCGGGTCTCAGAATGTACTTTGCTCAGAGAGACAGGAAAAGGTCGTTTTACATGGTACAGTACAGAGTATGGGAGAAACGCTACGGAGTTCGTTGGTGCCTGAGTGAGGGCAACATTACATTGGTGTCGATATGCAAGATGGGGCCGAAATTTAAAGTTCCTCAGACCCTCCTTTTGCCATTACT
Source organism: Triturus cristatus (assembly GCF_964204655.1). Taxonomy (NCBI): domain Eukaryota; kingdom Metazoa; phylum Chordata; class Amphibia; order Caudata; family Salamandridae; genus Triturus; species Triturus cristatus. The sequence goes on from NC_140589.1 coordinate 2,076,589, forward strand.
CAGGCAAATCCTAATTCATTGCTAGGTGAGCATTTTCCATTCTACACATGTCATTTAAGCAGGTATATGTAAGCTATCAACAGGGACACAAAGAGAACAAAGCATCGGCTCATAATTGACATTCAGATAGCAGAAGAAAGTAATGACCATTATTACAAACAGGAGTATCATTTTTTCACAACCCTAGGCAAAAGCAAATCCTAAAATTATTTAGCGAACCTTTTCAGGGCTCCTATGCATTTCAGTGACTATTGTATACTCAGGTGAAACAGTGGCGATCCTTATCAATGCTCTCAGGTGAAATGGGGATACTCTTCAACAGAGGATAGACTTCATTCTGCTTTTACTAAACAGAATACTACTCTACAACAATGCCAGCAAAACAATAAGAATCAGTCTCCTAACACCCATTCTATGCAATTGCACGGGAACCGCTTGTGCAACCATAACTATGCCAAAGTCCGTTCTAAGCCTCTCTGGTAGGCTTCTATCGTCCATCAAATCTGCTTCTGTTGTTTTCTTCCGCATTGGGCCTCTTCATTCAGGCCTTCCATGAAAATAGTGCTTCTCAGTATCCGTTGGAGTGCCCTCCTGGCAAACACTCACAGCTCACTCGAAAGTCTCAATGTCTCAAGGCAGTGCACCAATATATTTCCTCTGCGGCAGGCACTACAGATATTGTGCTCTTCGTTGGTCATGGGCACAGATCATCTCGTGCAGACCCAAGTACTATTAATCGGAAAGAGCAACAGACTTTCACGCTCAGCAACACTTTCAGGCTCCAACACTCGCTATTCAGTGTCAGAGGATGTTTGGGCTGCTCTTTCATTTAATTTTCCTTTCATCATGTAGTGCCTTAGATCCTCCGGTGCACTGCCCTTCCGTTGGAGCAAAGAAAAGAGAGGGGGGGGGTGGCCAAAACTCAGGCCAATGGGCTCAAGGGACTGTACACTGTAAGAGGTTACCAGCACATGACAGGTATAAAAAACTGAAGCCTCAAACCAGCCCTGCCATCAACAACAGGGATCCTTCTCTTTTGCTCTTTTACACTGAAACTCTGGTTTTGTGATGTCCAACGCCGTCTGATGGAGCAAGTACGATACCATTGATGGCGCGCTGGCGATCGCTGTCCAGCCTTGCTACTTTCTGGGTGCTGGGACTGTAGGGCCAAGACGTCCGCCTTTCATCTGTAGCTGTCACTGATGGGAATTAGGCTTAAATCAACGTTCTGCAGGTTATTATGACTTAATTCCCGCAGAATCTAGTGACGTAGGAAATGTGACACAGTTGTTAGTTTCCTTCAGTTTAGTATAAAAACAGTTCATTGTATTTAACAATAGGACTGCAGGCAGGTGGCCTTCAATCTTCAAGGGAGTGGCCAGAAGCCATGGGACAACTCTGGTTTAGAATGCACTGTCACTCTCATAAGATGCAAAGGCAGTACTTCTAGTCCAGGGGTCTCCAACGAGAAGCTCGGGAGCCACTGGTAGCTCGCCAGTACCTTCAAAGTAGCTCTCTGAGGTGAAGTTAAGCCCAGAATCAATTTCCGAGGAGGTGCCTATTAAAGACGGCAGCACTGATCATCTCAAGACCCTGAGAGTGACAGCCAGCCAAACGTATCACAGTAACTCATACCAACACTCAAACACACAGTGTGCCAGCCTATAGGATCTGCTACATGACAGTCTGTATACAATCTCAATATAATTAAGCCACAAGGAGATTGGCCATGTTGCAGTCTCTCCTTTATCAGTCACAACATGTGTGTGAACAGTGCACCATCAAAAAGGTATGGCAGCAGTCGCCTGAGCTGTAATCAGTGCTGACCCACCAAAATGCGGGACTGCAGGAGTCAGAGTGAAAATGTGTCAGTTTAGACGCATGATCAGCTCAAAACCTGAGGAGAACAGGGTATGATACAGACCAGAGAAAACTAAGAGACTTTTAGAACAGATCACCATATTAAACGCTCCTAATAGAGAAAGAGGTTGCTCCAAGGGGGGTGTGAAAAAAGAAAAAGTGCTCATGAGGTAGGACAGATATAAAGGAGGGGAATCCAAAAGGCAAATTCAATAACCAATCAATTAAACATTCTGGTATCATTAGTAGAACTGGACGTGGTTCATAGTGGCACCAGTTTTACAGATAGGCCAGTCCCTTATGGATTTACAAATATTCATTTCATGATTTTCTAATGGGATAAACATCTCTTAAATTACTACATCTGTGTGTTCCTACATTCCTTATCTAGAACACCTCAAAAGGGGAAACGCATGATACAAATGATCAGGGGCATGCAGATACCTCCCTTTAATAATTGTGCAGCAAGTGCACCATGCAATACACAGGCTAAACAATATCTCCTCATGATCACTGAGAATACCTGTCACCCTAGTCTAATAATTCTCAGGTCTCTGGTGTCTGATCTACAATTTTCCTTTCCCTAGTCACCTGTCCGGAGGGGGAACTATACCCACTTAAAATCACAATCCTGCTACTCAGGACAGCAAATAAGAAACTCTTGGTGTCTCTTATGACTACATGTAGAAGTGCAATATCATAAGGAAAGTTAGGTCACCTTTAGCAAGAGCCACAGATTTATAGTTCATCCTTAGGGTCTAATCAGGGAACATCAATCTAGGCTGCTCGTCCCTTAAAGGAAGGAGCAGTAACATGTATATCTCTTTTGTTTATATATTTTTTTTCAATACCATTATAGCCAAATAGACATGCACTGGTGAAGTGTTGTCTGTCATATTCACAGCATGAAATATCATATCTGTGAAATTTAGTAACCAGAACAAGTCCAACCAACTGTTGCGTAGCGATGGGCATCGTCATGACCATCCCCTCACAACACAGGGGAGCTTATAACAGTATTAAAAGCAAAAGCGTAAACACAACGCAAAAATAAAAACCGTGCATAAAATAAAAACACACATGCCAAGCCATCAGGTATACTTGCTGTATACCAAAGCCATCAGGTATACTTGCTGTATACCAAGCACAGAAAGCATAGACACATTTCAATATCATATGTAAATGAATGGTGACGCACAACACTATGTCATGCACTTTATGCATAATGAACCTGCAACTCAACAACTAATATTCTGGCCTGCTTAATTTGTCAGGCTCAAAAATAATATTCAATTTCCTTACTCTTTTCTTTTGACAGCAGGTAACCAAAGTGGTGACCGGCTGTCAAAACAACTGACTGTGTCGCTTCTGACACACAGGATCAGCAGGAACAATTCATAGAAAGACAAAATGCACAAAAATAAACACAAACATTTCTTTCCAAAGAAGCTATGCAAAAACACATCTGTTTCAACACACAGCTGACAGCGCCCTCCTTTTTGCAATTTGCACATTGATTAGGTCCCACGGGGACATATGGAACACTCGTTCCACCACCTCATGATATGGACCATCGCTGTTTCGTTGGCTGTTAACCCCTGCTTTTTCACTACTCCTCTTCACCTACTGTAACATTCTCAGTCCTTTCTAGTCTTCTCTCACCCTGATTTCCTGCCTATAGCCATTCAGGGCGCTCATTTCACCATTATTCCTTCACAACTGACATCTTCGTCAAACTAACTCACGTGTCCAACTGTAGTCTTGTCAGCCCTCGAACCACCCAGAACAATCCATGAAAGATCTGTTGACAGAAGCAAAAAAATACACAACACACAAAAGAAAAACACTTCACATAACACACAAAAAAATCAACTATAACTTTTAATCAGGAGACAAAACATAACACACATTAACAAAACACAAAATATAAAAAAATACAAACCTAGTGGTACTTAACTGGAACCATCTTGTCAACTTTGCAATGACTAAAACATGTAAGCATGTTAAGCCACCTTAATTTTAACTGTCTAAAAGGAAAACATTTTCACAGACACTCTGTGTTCCCTTGCGCCACAATTCCTCCTGTGAAAAATGAATCTTAATTTGCTGATTGTTTTTACCTAGGCATGTAGCCCACAAAATTCTAAGAAAGAGCTTCATCTTACTTTTTGTCTGAGGCTAATGCCACATTTGTTAAATGAAGGCAACTACGTGGACATTATTTTTCAAAAGCAGAAATACCAATGTATCATTTTCTTCTCAGCACCCTTTTTTTTAATTTTTTTATTTTGTCTTGAACAATATGGGAAAGGACAGGGCTCCGTAACGATTCTCGGCTGTCCTATCTTATCAGAAAAGCTAAAAATAGCACCTCAGCGAGGAATCAGGCACTGCGAGCACTCCTGGCCCTCACCACTTTTCAAGGTTCCTATAGTGTGCAAGCATTAATGTCTTCTTGTCAGGGAAGCTTTTCCAAGCAATTGTTTCTCCATCTGTTTACACTCACTTCTAACTCCCACCTTACTGACCTCAAGGTCAAAATCTGCCTCTCCTCAGCCCTCTCTCTCTTCACCCTGAAGCTGTCAAAGACAAAAAGCCTTACTAACTCTTTCTAACTTGCAATAACCTACCCTATCCAAAACCACATACCATATATATATATTACTCCCTTTAAGGGCCACAATCCACTCCTATTCCCAGACTCAAAAACATCTACTGTGAATAATTCACAGAACACAACAACACAACATACCAGCTTTAGAACAAATGCTTGTTACCATCCTATGCAATGGTACTCATTTCATCGACCTTAAATGGATGAACGTCTCAGTAGGTCCAGCTAGAGTTAAAACCTTCAACCCTGATATTAAATTCAAACCTCTGCACCGGGCACATTGGCTCACTGAGCCATTAAAGGCAACCCCAAATGGGAACAACCTGCAAATGTGTATTATACCTAAATATATGCTTTTACTGAAGCCTAAAGCACTTTAAAGCTATTGTAAAGGGCAAGAATGCTGTTTAAATAGCCTATTTTACCCAATTTCGACTTTGATATTTGGGGCACTTAAAAATAAATATCCTATAATTGTGCTACATATTAATCATCCTCAGAATGTTCCTTACAGATTGCAGATATTGGATACTAGACATATCTCTTGCAAATCCTTTAGAAAAATTAGTTTTTTTTTAAAGCCTGCGCCAAGTGAAATTCCATATACAAATGTCCTCATTATGCAGTACAACATAACTTAAATTAAAACCAAGAATATTCTTATAAAAAATGCTTAAAGAGAGGAAACCCTTAATTGAAATGTCTTCCTGTAATACAAAATAATGAACCTTAGTTTTGGAACCTTTTTAGAACAACATTTTGAAATGCAAAGTTTCACCCGTGTTCAACTGAGGGCGAAGTTCTGGCTGAGTAAACATTCCTGTCTATAGAGCTGCTTGCTTAGCGACAATAAAAGCTTGTCTCTCAGTGTTGTAACATGAGGTAGTGTTTGCCTGTTAATATCTAATACAATGTATGTAAGTAAAAAAAAAATACTATAAGTTTATTTTTCTCACAAAACACACAATTTCGTTTTTGAGGCCATTGTATTCCTAGTGAATGTGAGTTTTAATTTTATTTTTTTATTTTTTTAAGCATTTAACAGTTTGTTCATGTGCATAGTTGCTTACTCTATAAATTATATAGCAACATATAGCTATTTAGCATATCACATGGTTCATTTCTGGATTTTTATTTAATTTCTACTTAATATTAATTAACTGACATTTTGCTTAACAGACTGTAAACATCAAGAAAAAACACAAACACACATTGAGCTCATTTCAGACATAAACAGAAAGGGGTCAAACACTCAGGACACACAATACAGCGAGCTTTAGTCATTTATTTCATAAATAGCGCCATCGCTATTTACTTACAGAAGTTGCACTAATGGGAAAACCACATAGACATTTAAACACACATTTAACCCACAGATCAATACTCAAGACAGAAACAAAGGACAGCCCACAGACTGTACTTAAACCAAACCATTTGTAAATACTAGTTGTAAGTCATATTTACAAGAAGCGCTTCTCAATAGTGTTCCAAAAGACTGCAAAAACAGCCCCACAGACCTTTATTTCCAAGAAGCCAAGATACACTCAAATCACTAGCTTTGGCTGGCAGAACACCAAAAATCGCGCTGCATATCTCCATTCATAAGATTGCGCAGAACAAAGGATCCTTGTATGTATTATGTCCATATTTTAATTCCCTGGGGATACAGAATCACCAAGGAAGAAATATGTTTTTATACCTAAACCTATTTAGGTATTCCCTCTAGGGGAGCCAGCTAATTTAATTCACATAGTTCCAACCGGAGGAATTGGACAAGAGTCCTCCAGCCGGAACTCCCTATCAAAACCAAAACCAAACCATTTTCCAAACTTATTGAAACCAAGCATCGCTAGCACACTAGTTTCTTTACAAACTTCAAGAGGATTAATTAGTCACTTTATAGTGCAACAAAAACTGCACTTACCCCTCGGTTTCGGCTTTTGCAAAAGTCGAACAAAGACAAAACAAAGACAAAGGAGTGGCCACTATACTTAACTTATCCAGATGAGTCCCACGCCAACAGAGGTCCGTCTAATGTCTCGCAATACCAATCACCAAGGGAGCCAAACCGTGGCGGCAGTCAGGGCAGCAGGTCCTCGCAGCCGTTAGAAGGGAAAAGCCGCGCTGTAAAAACCTTCGGTCCACTTACGACATGCAGGGGTCGATCACGTGGTGCGTGTCCTCCGGAATTTCCTTGCGGGGCTCCTCACGATCCTCGGGCTGGACCCACGTCCTCTGAAGCCGCCTCACAGAGGGCACCATTTGAAGAACCAGGCTGTAATAGGCCCGGCGGCGCAGGGTACGCCTGAAATCTTCTGAGTTCGCCTTCCAAATTACAGAGACACAGAACACTCTGTTGGCATAGGAACTTCAATTTATTTAGCTGCAGCTAGCGACAGTTGTCCTAGAAGTACATCAGTGGTAGGTTCTCAGGAGACTGCCACTTCAATCCGTGGCTCACAGTCTTTTGTAGCGCTTGAATCCCCTAAAGCAACAACCCCCACAATGTGCAATAAAAATACAAAGCATCCACAAGAAAACATTCTTTGTACAAGATACAGGATAATGGGTAATAGAAATTCCTTCCCCAGGGTCGTGTTCTCTACCTGACCCTATAGGTCAGATGGCATGGGCATTCCTAAGTCAAATTAATTTACAACAGGACGTGTTTGCGTGTTGCAGGAGGTGATTCGTAAAACAATTATAGAGGCTGAGAAGGATCGCTGAGGGTCAACAGATGGTTATCACGGGGATTAGGTGTTTCGAGCCGGGTCTCCGAATGTACTTGCTCAGAGAGACAGGAAAAGGTCGTTTTACATGGTACAGTACAGAGTATGGGAGAAACGCTACGGAGTTCGTTGGTGCCTGAGTGAGGGCAACATTACATTGGTGTCGATATGCAAGATGGGGCCGAAATTTAAAGTTCCTCAGACCTAACTGTAAGTGCTCTGCCCTGATTGATGTGGTGTGTAACCTGGCCTTGACACACTCTAAACTGATCATCCTGGGTGATTTCAACTTGTGAGCTGATGGCCCGCTGGACACGGCGTTTAAGGAATTGTCTTAAGCGTGCGCAAGCTTCGATATGCTCCAGCTGGTGTTGCAACCTACGCACCGGGGTGGACCTATATTAGATCTACTGTTTGCTAATTCCAACATGGCTACAATTACAGATGTTCTACCACTGTGCTGGACTGATCATAGTCTGGCAAATTTTAGACTTACTCTGCCTAATGTGTCTTGTAAAATCTATCATCAGAAACAATATCGGCTGGGCAGAGAATGGGCCACATTGAGTAAGCTTAAAAATTCCTTGCATTGGAATGACTTAGACAGCCTGGAACCCAGTCGGTCGGTGGACTGGAATTACCAATTCCACTGTGTGCAGATCCGAGACAGGCTTGATAAGCATATTCTTGCAAAGAAGCTAAAAGAGATAGAGAAACCCTCAGCCCCCTGGTTTAACGAGGAATTGTGAGCACTCAGGATGGGTTGTAAAGTGGCCGAAACAGCCTGGAGAAAAGGATATAGTGAATCAGATAAAAATACTTTTAAGAATCAACTTAATCTGTACAAAAACACTATAGCGAAAACTAAAGCTGAGTATTTTGCTAATACCATTCTTCTAGCAGCTAATAGCACCAAAGCTATATTCAGCTTAGTAAAGAGTCTGTCTAAACCTGACTGTGCTAATAACAAAATTCCTGTTACTCAAGCTTTATGCGATGAGTTAGCTTCCTATCTGGAGGATAAAATCGACAAGATAGTTAGGGATCTTGATCCACCAACAGCGGTGGAAGAACCTGATCCTCAGTTGTCCAATGCTGAGCAGTGTTCTCTGCCATCACCAGACTCTAAGCCCAGCAACCCTACCGTTTTAAAACACCGCCAGCATACTCTGGATTGCTTTCGCATTCCGGACAAGGAAACATTTGATACCTTAGCCAGGGGTGTCTCCTCTGGGTCCCCCCTGGACCTCCTTCCCCACAGAATCTGGAAGGAATTCGGGGCCGAGCTCTTTCCCTATTTATGACAGATCTGTGGTCTATCCTTGAGTACGGAGGAGGTCCCTAAAAACTGGAAGGAAGCAGTTGTGACCCCTCTTCTAAAAAAAAACCACGCTTGACCCCAGGTGTGTGGCCAACTATCGGCCAATTTCTTTATTGCCATATCCTGTTAAAATTCTGGAACGCATCGTCAGTAAGTCTCTATCCCAGTATCTTGAGGAGTATTCGCTCCTTGACGAGATGCATTTTGGCTTTCAGCCCAAGCACGGTACTGAAACAGCACTTGTTACCATGCTTGATGATATGAGGATGCGGGCAGACAGTGGCCAGTCAGTGATCTTGGTGCTGTTGGAAATGTCAGCGGCTTTTGACACTGTAAACCACGGTATACTGTTGGAGAGACTTAAAGACCAGGGTGTGACCGGTCGCGCCCTTGACTGGCTTTGTTCTTATCTAACAGACAGGACACAGACAGTGTGCATTCAGCCGTTCTCCGCTAACAAGTCTTCCTTACGACAGGGGGTCCCGCAGGGCTCAGGGATTAGTCCTGTGCTCTTTAACATCTATTTGCAGCCTCTCATTCCGCTTATTAGATCTTTTGGAGTGGAGGTGGTGAATCACGCGGATGATACCCAGCTCATGTTTTCCTTGGAAGGGAATGATTCCATTTCCTTGGAAAGATTTCACGAGTGTATGACTAGCACCACGAAGTGGCTTAAGAAGAACTAGTTACAATTTAACAGCTCTAAAACGGAAGTGGTCCTGTGTTCTTCTAGAAGATCTGATCAGCCTGTTTTACCCATCTTTCGGCTGTCCCCTACTGCGCACCTATTACCCCTTCTAGCACAGTACAAAATCTGGGGGTGATGGTGGATCAGGACCTCCAACTGAATTTTCAGGTTAACAAAACGGTTGGCACTTGCTTCTCGCTAATCCGAGTGCTGAGAAAGATCCTCCCTTTTTTGCCTAACTCTGCTAGAACGCAGGTTGTGAGATGCGTAATTCTCAGCAGACTTGATTACTGCAACTCTCTATATCTGGGTGCGCCTAATACCCTTTGCATTGGCTGCCGATCCACCAGCGAATTCAATTCAAAGCTCTCTGCACTGTCTTTAAGGCAGCTTATGTAATGGGCCCTAAGAACCTGCAAAGACAATTCAGCTGGTATTCTCCAACTAGAAACCTTTGTTCTGCTTCTGCATTTCTGATGAATGTAGTCAGGTTCAGGCGGTCCAGAACAGGTGGCAGATCCTTCTCTGCTGCTGCTTCTCGGCTATGGAACACTCTCCCTTTGGATCTAGGTCAGGTCCAAAGTCTTATGGATTTCAGGAAAAAGTTGAAAACGCTTATTACCTAGGCTGGAGTAATTGTTCCTTCTGATATTATCTCTCTTTTCCTCCCTTCCTGTGTCACACCTCGGCTGCCCCTATTAACTTCTGGTGGGGACTCCCCTTTTTAAGCACCAGGATACCCGTCGGGTGATAGAGCGCTATATAAGCACCTCATTACATTACATTACATACTGATGACATAGCATAAACAAGGATCTCAATTGGAGCAGTTGAACCGAGATTGAAGGGAGGAGATATTACAGTCAAGGCACAAGATGGGCTGCCTGTCTTCTGAAACCACAGAAACAGACCAAACATCCAAGGGGAAAAAGAAAACATTAACTTCTTGGGGACAGAGCACTAAGAAACTCCACAATAGATTGTTTTATAGTTGTATTGAAGTGGGAGGAGAGTTACAGTTTCAGAGTGATTAGACACAAGGTAAACTATTCAAGGGCACAGGAGCCCACCCTAGTATTACAGAGATGGGCCAGAAAAATTTGGTAAGAGACCAGGACCAGAGCAGTTCCTCCACTAGAGTCAAGAGAACTTGCTGCACTGTACGAAAGGGAGAGGGCAGGAATGCAGCACATTTATCAAGCTCTAGTGCTTTCCTGCTCTCCGCCTGCAATGGCACAGAATCTGCAGCCTAGCGCCAAAGCAGGCACCCTTGGGCCTGCCTGCTTTGCACTCAGGATCGTTTTTGTGCAGGAAGTAGGACCTTCCTGCACAACAACAATCCTCTGAGGTATTTCCCTCCTAGGAAGAGTGTATAACTAGGAGAAATAAAGATATTCCACCTTGTTGCACCTCCCCAGGGAAGGTGTGGCATTTTCATGCATTCCCAGGTTTACCAGTCTTGGTAAATCTGGGTATGCGCCAAAACCCACGGGTGGATGTGTGGAAACACCCACATTCCGCCCATGGAAAGCCTTCTCAGGGCAGAGTAACGCATGGCAGCGATTTCTGCTGCTTGCGTTACTCCAGATTTACCAAGCAATGCAGACACTCTCAAGGTGGCCTTGCGTTATTTCAGATTTACCAAGCAATGCAGGGTCACTCAAGGTGGCCTTGCGCTGTTCCAGATTTACCAAGCAATGCAAAGACCCTCAAGGTGGCCTTGCGTTACTCCAGAATTACCAAACAATGCAGAGACTCTCAAGGTGGCCTTGCGTTACTCCAGAATTACCAAACAATGCAGAGACTCTCAAGGTGGCCTTGCGTTACTCCAGAATTACCAAGCAATGCAGAGACTCTCAAGGTGGCCTTGCGTTACTCCAGAATTACCAAGCAATGCAGCCAGAGACTCTCAAGGTGGTCTTGTGCTACTCTAGAATTACCAAGTAATTCAGAGACTCTCAAGGTGGCCTTGTGTTACTCCGGTTTTATCAAGCAATGCAGAGACACTCAAGGTGGCCTTGCATTACTCCGGATTTACCAAGCAATGCAGAGACTCTCAAGGTGGCCTTGCGTTACTCCAGATTTACCAAGCAATGCAGAGACTCTCAAGGTGGCCTTGCGTTACTCCAGAATTACCAAGCAATGCAGAGACTCTCAAGGTGGCCTCGCTTTACTCCAGATTTATCAAGCAATGCAGAGACGCTCAAGGTGGCCTCGCGTTACTCCAGATTTATCAAGCAATTCAGAGACTCTCAAGGTGGCCTTGCGTTACTCCAGATTTATCAAGCAAGGCAGAGACTCTCAAGGTGGCCTTGCATTACTCCAGATTTATCAAGCACTGCAGGGTCACTCAAGGTGGCCTCGCGTTACTCCAGAATTATCAAGCAATGCAGAGACACTCAAGGTGGACTTGCATTACTCCAGATTTATCAAGCAATGCAGAGACGCTCAAGGTGGCCTTGCGTTACTCCAGATTTATCGAGCAATGCAGAGACGCTCAAGGTGGCCTTGTGTTACTCCAGATTTATCAAGCAATGCAGAGACTCTCAAGGTGGCCTTGTGTTACTCCAGATTTATCAAGCAATGCAGAGACTCTCAAGGTGGCCTCGCGTTACTCCAGATTTACCAAGCAATGCAAAGACTCTCAAGGTGGCCTTGCGTTACTCCAGAATTACCAAGCAATGCAGAGACTCTCAAGGTGGCCTTGCATTACTCCAGATTTATTAAACAATGCAGAGACTCTCAAGGTGGCCTTGCGTTACTCCAGATTTATCAAGCACTGCAGAGACGCTCAAGGTGGCCTTGTGTTACTCCAGATTTATCAAGCAATGCAGAGACACTCAAGGTGGACTTGCGTTACTCCAGATTTATCGAGCAATGCAGAGACGCTCAAGGTGGCCTTGTGTTACTCCAGATTTATCAAGCAATGCAGAGACTCTCAAGGTGGCCTTGTGTTACTCCAGATTTATCAAGCACTGCAGAGACGCTCAAGGTGGCCTTGTGTTACTCCAGATTTATCAAGCAATGCAGAGACGCTCAAGGTGGCCTTGTGTTACTCCAGATTTATCAAGCAATGCAGAGACTCTCAAGGTGGCCTTGCGTTACTCCAGATTTATCAAGCAATGCAGAGACACTCAAGGTGGACTTGCGTTACTCCAGATTTATCGAGCAATGCAGAGACGCTCAAGGTGGCCTTGTGTTACTCCAGATTTATCAAGCACTGCAGGGTCACTCAAGGTGGCCTTGTGTTATTCCAGATTTACTAAGCAATGCAGAGACTCTCAAGGTGGCCTTGCGTTGCTTGGTAAATCTGACTCTAATATTGCGCTCCCCATGCAACACCTTGAGTGATGGAAGGGAACTGAAGACCCTAATCTGGGCCTCAGTGATCTTTATCTGCAATGGACAAGAGGGAATTTGCCACCTCGATTGGGATAGGTATGCCCAGGCATGGATCCTGTGCTCTCCATGCCACTGGAGCAAGCTAACCTGATTGATGAGGGGTGAAACCCCAAAACTGGTCCCAGGATGCTTGTTTATGCAAGACTGATTTGCATATGGCTATGTTTTTACTGGAAAGGCATGGGAAGCAAAAAAACAATGGATTTAGGGCCAGATATCTGTACTGGGGTGAATGTTTGACAATGCTCAACATTTTGTCCATCAGTTGGGGACGGGTATGTCCAAACATGGGTTCTGTGCTCTCCATGCAACTGGAGTTAAGCTAGCCTGGCTGATGAAACCGGTCCCAAGATGTTTGTTTCTGGTCCAGGGAGGACCTGGCCTGGCAGTTCGGGCTGGACTGTTCCCATGTGGAGCAGGGTCAAGACCGATTTGCATATGGCTGAGTTTAAACTGGGGTGGCATGGTGAGCAAAAGAATGATGGATTTAGGCCCAAACCTCTGTACCCGGTGCATGTTTGACATTGTTCAACATTCTGTCCATCAATTATTCTTTTTTGCATTTGTCACCCGAGTGGGACGGGTATGCCAAGACTAGGGGTAGGTGTAGCTCGCAGAGTTTTACTATGCGGTATTCCGTGAAGTTACATAAAAACTCTGTGAGATTCCGTAGAGGTCCACACACCAGGAAGGTACATGCTTTATAAAAGGGCAGCGCCACCTATCAAGAAGACCGAGCGTCAATAAATGGGATTTTGGAATGTAATGAAGTGATACCTGTGGTATGCACTCTGGAAACATGCAAATAGCCCCGCAATCAAGGGCTTCAAATACCTGCGATTTGATTTCTCCAAAGTGAGCTGCACCCTCCGCAGAGAGCGCCCCTCGATGGATGAACCTGGTCCTGCGCACTTCTCTCCTCTGCTCATCACGAGGTGAAAAGGTGCCGAGGAAGGAGAACGGATGAGCTGCATGTTGGGCTCGTCACTGGAGCTCGCCTGAGAAGTGGCGGCTAATGCAGCTGAGCATAGGTGTTTGGTTTGTTTCCGAGTTAGCAGGGCCAAGGGGGAGCTGGAAAACAGTGATTTCCGGAACTTATCTCACAGACTGGTGCTTCTGAAAAAAACTGATACAACTGGGGAGGCAGATTGGAGAAAAAGTCTCAATACAACATTGCAATACTATAAGAAATGTCTACTCGATTCCAATTCAGCGTGTTTGTGCTTTTCGGAATTGTTGACATACTTACAGCTATCAACATATTCAAGACTCTGTCGTTGGGTGACAGCAACTTGTCGTTTGTTTCCTAGTTTAATTCCATAGTGCAACCGACGGCTTGGAAAGAAGTTCTGAACACTTACATAAAAAATATTTATTTTATGAAAGAGGCGGCTCTTTGTCCAGAAGGGGAGGAGACGTTTTTGGCATTATTATGTTTAAATAATGAAGCTTGAGTGAGCAACACTGTCTGCTCCGAACACACGAAGCATCTGATCCAGCGAGAAGCCGGGGAAAACCCACATATTTACAAATATCCTCCCTGCGTCGTAGACCCGCCGTCACACTAACTCATTCACTCACGCATTCATTGGTGGGGCCCATAACACCAACACTCATACGTCACACCTCACGAGTCTGCACACAGAAGGGATGATTAATTCAAGCGCTAGACATCTGGGGGTACCTTATTGCCTATAGGGAAGAAAAGTTATTTTACAGAATATACATTAGCATTCGCCACCTATAGATTCCTAATCCTGAACATCAAGGCACTCCACCACTTGGTCGATGAACCAATTAGTTGGGCTGGTTGATGGTGATTTTAGAACCAGCTAAAACACATTTAAGACTCAGAATCTTCTATTCTTTCATTGAATAACCACAAACTCGTAATTTCTTGTTAATCAAATTTTCTTTTATCTAATAAGATTTGCAAGTAATATTAGCATTTTAGTTAAATCAAGATTTAGAGTTTTGTTCATTTCGCATGATATTATATTTACCTATTGTTGCTATCTGGATTTTCTCTAATTCATTTGGCTCTGCATAACCGAATTTTGCCGTTGATTGCCCAAATAAAGCAGGCCAAAGCTCACAGTCCAAAGTTCTTTGCTCAGCATGTTACAGTCCCAAAGATCTCCAAAGGACCATAAATCGTGCAAGCATCTGTCATCACCTGTGGGGTCGATCTGGGTTTGTGGTCATCAAGTAAAAAGGCAGCAATACCCCTCCCTATTCTACTACCCTTTTCTTAATGAAATTCGGGATAACATGAAACAATTTTGGGTAAAGAATAAACGTGATTGGCTGATTGAAACGTCCGATTTTACATCAGCGGTTATTCCCATGGATTCTGCTGGTTCATTTCCGCAGTTCATGTTTCAGTTTTTACTGACTGAAGTTTAGCAGCCCACCAAGTTCCTATCCTTGACCAGGAACACTGTGCCTTAGGTTATTTGGAGATCTACGGAGCCATTCGAGTCTGCGCAGTAGGCATCGCGCTCACGAGACGGTGGCCACTTCTGAACTCCATTGCGGACGCCATATTTAGGTAGGCCCAAATGTCAACTTAAGGGAAACAAACACAAAAGAATAATTAGTACAAAGAAATGAAGATTCTAATGTTAAACCCTCACTAATCCCTTTATGTATTAGTATTTTCCTAGCTTATAGCAGCATTTAAGCAATAATATTCACCTTTACGATCCAAAACGGGAACGCAAACATCACAAAAGCAACGTAAATCATGCGATATCCTATTACCACATGTACTATTATTAATATGCGTGCGTATTTTAGTTATTAGATTTATTTTGCCGTGCAAATAGCAATAAGTCCCACGTGTAATTGGTGTTTACAAAAGGGTGCAAATAGTTGGTTAGTCTAACACAGCACACGGTTAATTTAAGTTATTATTAGATGGTTAAATGATTAATATTTTCATGCAAAATAGAGGAGGTATACAAAATTTTGCTCTACCTGCTCCATCACATCCAACAAGGCAAGAGTGCAATACGAAATGCTGAACGTAAAATGTATTCAATAAATCAATAAGAACCGTCCCTCCCCCTCATTCAATATGAAACTGTCCACTTTTAATGTGTGTACAGTAACTAAAGCTCTTATGCACTGAAGACAGAGGCCACTGCCGGTAAAGTTAACACTTACTAAACATGTGAAAGTAAGAGGTGATTGACTGAACGTAGAAAAAAAGGCAAAGAGCTGAAAGTAATTCCTAAGCTAACGGCTAGTATCTGGCTTCCCCGGATTCTTCTGCCACTGCGCAGCTATGGGAAGTTAGGGATTTCAAGTGTCTTTTTCAAAGGCAATGCAACAAAATGTGCCAGAGCAATTCTAGCTCTCCTCGTTTCTTGGTGTGCGTGCTCTCTTGTTTGCTCATTGGCCCATTAAATTAATACCAATAAAAGGCACTCACTTTCTAGATTGTCTCTCTGCCACCAAGCAGCTGAGAGCACCGAAGCATCGACCACTAGGTGAACACGTAGTCCATTCCTACAGGTCCTCTGGCTGCCCTTCTCCTGGTGTGCCTTTATTGTCATTTGCCTGAGCAGCAGTAGCACACGGGTGGGAGAGTGGGTCTGTCCGGCTATCCTCAGCACATGGGTGAGAGAGTGGGTCTGTCCGGCTCCCCTCAGCACACGGGTGAGAGAGTGGGTCTGTCCAGCTCTCCTCAGCACACGGGTGAGAGAGTGGGTCTGTCCGGCTCTCCTCAGCACACGGGTGAGAGGGTGGGTCTGTCCGGCTCCCCTCAGCACACTGTCCGGCTCTCCACAGCACATGGGTGAGAAAGTGGGTCTGTCCGACCCCATCAGCACACGGGTGAGAGGGTGGGTATGCCCGGCTCTCCTCAGCACACGTTTGAGAGAGAGGGTCTGTTAGGCTCCCCTCAGCACACGGGTGGGAGAGTGGGTCTGCCCGGCTCTCCTTAGCACATGGGCGAGAGAGTGGGTCTGTCCGGCTCTACTCAGCCCATGGGAGGGGCAGCCATGCTCTACCTCTTGTTGGAATCTTGATTTAATTGATTCTCCATGGGTTAGCACTGGGAAGGGGATCCGGCTGTCGATCTCTACTACTCTGGGCATGGGTGCTAAGAGGATCCTGTATGGCTGCTGTAGAAATTGTGCCACCCCAGAGACCCCTCACAAAGGCCATGCAAACTGCCACTGCAGGCTGCGTGTCTTGGTGCAGAGAAAATGACAACATGGCACAGAGCCCTGTCTGGCATGCCCTCACACACTACATGCGATATAGGTAAGTCACCCCTACTACAGGCCTTACAGCAGGATGCACAATACCCCATGTATGAACAATTCTGCATTTTATGACCCTGTAATATCGGAGCCATTCTTGGATATTGTAAGTGCACAGGGAAGCCATAGAGAGTACATTCGCTGGATACATGCTATTCTGAGTTTCCTAGCTCCATGATGGCTTCACTATACCCTAAGATGTTTGGTACCAAACATCTTTTCTTAATTAATCCTCACTAATGCCAACATGGGATTTATTAATGAATGCACACAGGAGACCCTTTAGAGGGTACCCTGAAAACGTACCAAGTACTGGTGTGGAACATGACTATGCCGGAATGGCCTTCAAGAGCAGGAAGCTTCAAAGTTGTTGCTGCCTTTGAAGTTCAGCCTAGGTTTCCCCAGATAATGGGGGATCTTAAAACCCCTGGCCTGCTCCACATTTGGCTGGAGGAAAGGCGGGAAAATTAATTAGATGTGGGGGAGTGTCCACATGAGGGTTTTGTTAGTAAACACTAGACCTCATCACGAGACACAAGGACAAAATCATAGGCTGTGGGATCTCCCACCAGTAACAGGCCACACTAGATGTGCGTCTGTGATGTCTGTCACCCCACCAAATACACAAAAAACATTGACGTGGGTTTAAAATATCCATAGGTGCAGAAAAAACATACAAACTGCAGTTCGGAAAATGTAATTTACCTGATTAAATGTCCCTGTACTCTGTTATATCTGGGATGATAAAACGTAAAGTAAAGGTACAAATCATGAAACATAGAAGCAACATACACTGTCAGAAAATCATGGCAAAATTCACTACACTTTATCTGGAAAAAATATACACGGTGGACGATATATATTGGACAGTGTTAGATAAACCCGATATTCCGAACACAGCACGAGACATCAAAAGGATCCTGTTTCTTAGGGAACAGAAATGGATATACGGGATCAGGGGAAATGAGAGGGGTTTAAACAATGAAATCCCATGGAACTCGCTCAATAGATGATGAATACAATTGTTTATGGTTACACATAAGTTGAAATGGTTAGTTTATGAATGTCTCCATAGAACCAATGTAAATACAATATCCATACTGCATCATATCAGTATTCATGCATGATGGAGGAGACAAGGTGTTCACAGCGATCTGACATGTGGTAAAATACACCGTCTATACTCCACCTAGGTAACCCTCAGGTGTCTCCTTTCCATTTCTATTTCTTTTTTTACTCACATTAAAATTCATATGTACAGACAGATCGTATCTATGTTAGACAACAGTACCTTTGTTTTTAATATTGGTGGAACATTGGTGCCCTAAATGACGGCAATCATTGAATTTAAACCCTAACGCTTTGGGGCTGGTGCATGCAAACAGCAATTTTAATGTTGAAAACATATAGACAAATCACTGACCACAGAACAGAGTTTGTAATTTTACTATCTGCTCTGCATCCGGCCTCAGTAACAATGAACAGGCTGTGCTCTCACCCATGGTCCTGTGATGCTTGTGACCTCCTCTCTCCAGTGTGACCCACCGAACTTAATTCTAAGTTCTCCTGTGCAGTGTCTTTCATGGTAGCCCCTTTGTCGTAGTGCACCAGCTACCAACTCCTTCAGCACCCTGCTCCTGGCTGAATCCGTGATGCTCCCGAACATCTGCTGCTGAAACTTTGGACCGAGTCCTGCTGACAACCTAAAACAAGAAGGTGAACTTCATGAAAGCATTGACTGATTTTATATGCATTTTTCTGTTTGTCCCCATTGCTGTGTAATTGCTCTCAAAACTGATATATTTTCAGAACTCTCAAAAATCTTAACTCCTAAAGTACTTACTGTAGATTACATTTCTTGTCTTAAAAAATACATACAATTCAATCTTATTTTGATAAATTGGTCTCAGATTTATTCTTGAGTGTGTGTCTCATTTATTGCCTCTGTGAGTGCAACAAATGCTTAGCACTGTCCTCTGATAAGCCTAACTGCTCGGCCACACTACCACAAAAAGAGCATTAGTATTATCTACGTTAACCTCTGTACACCAGTAGGAGATCGACTGGACTCTCTGCACAGTGCACTTTGCTTTAGTACACTATATAGAGAGCCAGCCTCCTCCATTAGTGGTTCAGCGGTGGGGCAGAAGACTTTGCATTTGTTGGTACCACTTTGTCAATAAGTGACCACATGAGTAAATCCAAAAATTGTCTGTAGTCTAGTTGTATTTTTTAATTTGTCTATTTGTTTCTACATTTCAAAAATAAACTGCTGAGGCCTTAGCCAAGTAGTTAGAAATGTAAAAGTCTATTTCTATAGTTAGGACAAAGTATTTGGTGATAGAGTTTTTTCAACTTCCTAAAAAGTTCCCAACTTTAGTAATATAATGCCTGATACTGATAACAAGGTTCAGGATCTTGATCTGACCCCTTACATGGACCTGCCCTATGCCAGGTTAAGGGCCCTCTGTAAGGGTTAAGGTTAGGTCTGGGCAGTAAATTCCGTTCTGCTTGTGGAGTAGGGCAAGCATGTATGGAAATAGGCTGTTCGGTATATGCTTGGGTACACGTATATTGTGTTCTGGTTGTCAGAGAATGCACCCTGTACAAGCAGGAGCCCCAGTCCTAGTCATGGTAAATCAGATACACACTAAAAGGTTACCTGTGCCCACCCTCTGGTTGCTTGGCACAGAGCAGTCAGGCTAACCCGACGAGGCAATGTGTAAAGTATTTTTGCAGCACATACACACAGTAACACAATGAAATATCCACAAAAAGACCCCACACAAGATAAGAAAAATAGATTATTGTATTCTGAACAAAACAATACCAAAACCACACAAATCCATTAAGTAAAAGTCGAGATATGAATTTTAAAAGATTAAGTAAAAAAGTAGCACTTAAATGCAATAGCTCTTTAAGGGTTACTTGAGGTTGCACTGGACCAGAGCAAAGTCAACAGTTCACTACCGCCAGACTCGTCCTTGGCATCCCCCAACACGAACCCATCAGCCAACACCTACAAAGTCTCCACTGACTCCCCGTGGAGAAAAGAGTCACTTTCAAAATCCTCACTCACACCTACAAAATGCCTACACAACAACGGACCCAAATACCTCAACAACAGAATCAACTTCCATGTTTCCAAAAGAAACCTCTGATCTTCCAACCTCGCACTGGCCGAGACCCTGCGCTTCCACAACGCCAGAGCAGGCGGAAGATCCTTCTTTCACATTGCAGCCAAGACCTGGAGCAAGCTACCAGCAGACATCAGACGCACCCCCTCCCTGAACACCTTAAGGGAGACCCTCAAGACCTGGCTCTTTGGCTAAACAGATCTGCGGACCCCCCGCTCAGCCCCTTGAGATCCTCACGGTTGAGTAGTTTGCTTACAATTCCCTGATTGATTGATTGATTGAAGCCAACCGCGATGGAGCACGAGTCACTTACGTGAGCCATGCAGGGCCGGGGAACTGAGTACCTTGACCCTAGTTGCAAACAGAAGATTCATTGTAAATGTGGCAAATTCACTCACGCATTGAAGGCAATGGTTTCCGAAGATGAACGTTGGAGCTGCGATCCGTTGATTCCAAAACTGATTCGTCAGGTCTTCTCCACACTTGCAATAGGGATGAGTTGATCATCCTTCTGTGGTGGCGGCGATGCGGTGGTCTCAGAGCTGCATCAATTGATGCGCCGGGTGTGAGAAGTTGGCCTGGCATATGCTGGTCACTAGTTATAGTGGCCACCTTGCACCAGCCCAATTCGACTCTTATGGTAGATAGGTTTAAGACAACCTTTTAAAGAAAGCTATCCTAGTGGTAGCTGTGGAGAGCAGCCTTCAGGCTAAGTCTCAGAGGAATGTAAAGCAGCTTGTTTTACCTTATAATCTCTTGAATTACCAAATGAAAGGACACCACACAGGTATATATATCAAATATATATGTATTTATTACTAAACACACTCTACTAATCTCTATGAGATTAGAAGTCAGGAACACATTCAAATATCAAAGTTTCACAATAAGTTAAGCACAAATATGGCTGGGGCCCTAAGGGCGTACCAGACCATATACTAAAAAATAGGTTTAAGAAAGTCTACTTGCAAGGGGACAAGGCCTAGGGCCTGTAGAATCGCTGGGGCTTCACTAATGTAGCAAAAGCAGGTAAGTAAAAGACCCACGGGAGACACGTGCAGTGTGAGAACACAACCACGGGTTCCCTATTGATTTCAATGAGGCAAGTCGCGGTTGGATTTTTAAAGTTTAAGGGTACTTCGGGAGAGTCTACAAGCAAGCCACTTACAAGGTAAGTAATTCGAGGGCCAACACACTGGAGCACTGGAGTGCACGAGTTACCTCACCCAGGGAAGCCGGATGCATAGGTGTCTTTTGGTGTCGGGTCGAGTCGTCGTTTTCTATAGAAGCCGAAGAAGATTTGCTGCTTGTGAAGACTGGAGAAGTGTCCGGTGGAATCCAAGGCTGGATTCAAGATGAAGAAGGCCTGAGAGCAGAAGGGACAGTGTTCACAGTCACTTGCCAGTGACTCGGGGCTAGGGAGATGGATGCCCACGGTAGTCGGGTGATTTCAGGTGATCAAGGGTGTTTTGACTCTTCAGCCACGAGGTCCAGTAGGCATCGACGATGACCAGGAGCTGGATTCGGAGTGTCCCACAAAGTCTGAAGCTTACTGAGGTGTTGGCAACCGGATTGGAGCCAACAAGTCTTGGCAAAAGCAAGTCTTGTGGAAATTGAAGAAAGTCAGCGGTGCAGACCAGCAAGGTCTGAGGGACTCACCCAGCAAGGGTAAGTGAGGGCAGGCCTGGAGCAACCAGGGGAGCCCTTTGGTTTGATGAGAAAGTCTTCAGGGGACCCACAAGCCAACGGGCAAGGGATCGCGAAGACACCTCGAGAGGATTCACTTAACAGGAGCCCAGCAGTGTTCTGGGTTGGTGTGTTTAAAGGACCAGTATTTATATCCTTTTAAGCCTTTTAAGTAGGGATACTTCAAAGAAAGGTCTTTGTAATGCCCTAGGCCCAGCCCATCCCTGCCCTGTCCCCAGACTCATTCCAGGAAGGTATGCAATCTTTTCTGTGGGGAAAGGACACAGTCCATTCAAGTGCCTAGTGGCAGCTCCTCCCTTCCCTCCTGCTCAGGTACTCATCCACATACAGATGACTAGGCAGTCACACCTACGCTTCCTTTGTGTGTGACAGTCTATCTGGAATGCAGGAAGTCAGCTGTCATCCAGCCCAGATATGCGTTCCAGAGTCAGGCAGAAAACACTAAGGGGTCTATTAGGATGGCGGTCGGAAAACCATTACGACCGCCGCGGTAGTGGAAATTAACCGCCCGCAGGTACCGCGGGAAAACCGGCGGTCAGATTAGTATCAACCACCAGAAAAAAACAACCGTGGCGGAACGATGCAACAAAAGACCGCCGGTAGCAGGCAAAGCAGGTGAAAATCCATCAGCGGCGGTCGGATTAGTGGCGATAAAACTCAAACCCACCTAAAGGCCAGCAGATTGACTCCACACACAATTAGGATACCATTGATGTGAAAGCGGAACGATCCACTGTTTCCGACCACCACGATCACTAACAGTGATAAATCGGAGAGCCGCGCTGTTGCATACCAACCACCGCGGCTGCTCCGGAACTATTATGGCGGACGACAAAAAAACATACAACAAGGCCACCAAGTGTACAAATCAAACTAGCTCAGCCCCCAAAAACACCTAACACAGCCCAATGGCAACTAAAAAAATACAAATCCCAGGACAACCCATACAACACACCTGACAGCAATACTCCATTTTGACGCACCCACATAGCTGAGTATAAAACCAGCCCCTTCCGTGACCAGAATCCTTTGCAATACTCTAGCCCTGTAGGAACTAAACCCTACAGCACAAAGGAGAGGCAAACCTCCACACATCTCACCAGCACAACAACACAACCACACCCCCACTTACATCACCCCCACCACCCTCACACCTGCACCTCAAACCATTTGCACATCACACACCATAGCACAAAAGAAAATGCCCAAATTCACTGACAATGAGTTGTCAGTCATGGTAGATGAGATAATCAGAGTAGAATCACAATTGTTTGGTAACCTGGTCCAACAGACACCATTAGCCACCAGAGCACACATGTGGGGAAGGATAGTCAGCAAAGTCAATGCAGTAGGGACCATCCCGTGCACCAAGAAGGAGATCATGAAGCGGTGGCATCACCTCAAGAGGGAGGTGAAAGAGAGGAGCAACAAGAACCGTCAGCAAGCTCAGATGACTGGAGGTGGCCCTCCCATTCCACCAAGAACATTCACTTCATGGGAGGAGAAGGTGCTAGCCATACTGCATCCAGAGAGTCTCACAGGAATAGCCGGGGGAGTGGAGGCTGGTAAGTACAAACAAATGTCTACCATCACACTGCTATGTACTGTTTTGCACAACTACAAAGCTACACCTCCTAGGCCCAATTCCATTCATGTGTACCACACACTCTCCAACACATGTCTCACAGATCCAACATTCACTCCCTTTCATTCACCCTAAAGGTAGCTAGCAACATTACCATGGGGACATGTGTACAGGCAGCCAGCACAACAACTCCCACCAGGCCCCCTTGTCCACAGCTGAGCAGGATGGAGTATTCCCCCCACCCAGAAGCATGTGGCAGCCATTGTATTTCATTAACCAAACTTACAGGTAGGTAGGCATCTTCACAGATAGGGGGGTTTGGGGGCTGGGAAGCCAGCACTAAAACTCCCAGCAGGCCCCCTGTCCCACAGCTGAGCCAGATGGAACACTCCCCCACCCAAAAGCCATGTGTAATCATTCCCTCCCTCTGCTCCACAGGGAGCCAGAAATCGTAACAGGGAGGGGTGTCTGTGGATAGGCAGCCAGCACTACAACTCCCACCTGGCACCCATGTCCCACAGCTGAGCAGGATGGAGCACTTCCACCCCACCCAGAAGCATGTGGCAGCCATTGTATTTCATCAACCAAACTTTCAGGTAGGTATCCCTCCTAACAGGGAGGGGTGTTTGCTCACATCAAACTTACAGGTAGGTAGCCATCTTAACAGGGAGAGGGTTTGTGGGTGGGGGGCCAGCACTACAACTCACACCAGGCCCCCATGTTCCGCAGCTCATCAAGATGGAACACTCCACCCCACCCAGAAGCATGTGGCAACCATCGTATTACAACAACCAAACTTACAGGTAGGTAGCCATCTTCACAGGGAGGGGTGTTTGTGGGTGGGATGCCAGCACTTCAACTCCTAACAGGCCACTTTGTCCCACAGCTCAGTAGGATGGAGCACTCCACCACACACCCAGAAAGATGTGTCATAAATTCCCCCCAAATGTGCCACAGGTAAGTAGACAGTGCATGTACCCTGCCATTTCTCTCAAACAGTATGAAGCCATATGACCACACCAGCCCTCACATCCCACCAAACTTGGCATAGATTCAATTGCCACTTCCAGTGTACAGACAGCTAAGCGTATGTAATTGTCACAGAAACCAAAGTGTTACTCACCAAATAACACGTGAATATGAAAACAAAACAAGCATGGTCAATAGTAAAAAGAAAGCAAAGCACATGACATGACATGACAAAGGTATGCATGAGATTACAATGGCTAGTTCATGCTCAGATGTAATGTCTTCCATGCAGAGTAATCAACAAAGATGCTTCACATAAAGTTGTTGTGCTGCTAGTGGTTAGATAACAACATGTCCTTGTAATCACAAAATGCATGTGGTGCATGGTATCTATAGACATGTCGCACCATGGACAAGTAATGTATGTACCTCCACATCATGTCATGATGCTCAGTACTGTGCAGACATACAATGTGACATCAATGTAAACTGTGTGGTGTATAACACGTAACAACAAAACATCTAACACCAAGCTTGAGGGGTGCACTTCAGTGACCACAGGTGACTAAGAACTGACAGCTGCAGATGACCACACCAACCTGCAGAGCCAGTCTCCTCCCCGGAACATGGACTCTCTTATACAGACTCCTTAGATTTCTTGGATGCGGAGCCAGAAGCGGGTCCATCAAGCATGCCAGGGTGCAACAGGTCCCAGGACCCCACTGTCCCCACCGCCACCACCTCAGCATCAACAACTTCGCTAAACCCTGCTGTAATTACCGGCGTGGCCGCCAACACCACCAGTGCTGCTTGCAACACTGTCCCTGCCTAAGAGGATGACCACACCACACCACAATCTGAGGAGGGCAGGGAGAGTACGCGGGTGCGTAGAATGATGACGCCACAGGTCGGGGACAGTAAGGCAGCTGGTATGGCAACTGGGTGTCAAAATCAACCGGACACTGGGACCGAAACCCTGACCAACATCGCCAGAGTCCTTGGGGCCTATGAACAAGCCCAGGCACACACGGGCCAGGCTCTTGAAGAATCATGTGAGCTCCGCCTGCTGCTGAGGTCCATAGACACACGTATGGGGCAAATCGTGGACCTCTTGGGCCAACTTGTGGGTGACCTGAGAGATAGGCCTGTGGCCCGAACAACAGCTCAACCTACCTCCAGTGGCCCACAGGATGACAGTTCCCCCACCTCCCCTGTGGCCACAGAGAGGGGTGAGTCCTCAGACCCCACTGAGCCCTCGGCAGAGGCCCCCTCTGTCGAACGCTCAAGGGGCTGTCCAAAGAAATCCCAGGGAGGTTCACGTGGCAAAGCACCAGTCAAACGCTAGTAAACGAGCCAGCCATGATGGCACCCCTCTTCACCTTGCCATTGCCTTTGTTGACTGTCCTTACCAACACTGCCAGGTTAATGCATGTGTCTGTTGGACTGTGTCACCACATCAATGTGGTGACTATTCTATTGTCTCATATACCATCATTGACAACTCATTGATTCCCTATCACATATACCCATTGTAAATATATACTCCTTACACACCTATGTTTTCATGTCAGCTCCATGTTTATCACAGGATGTACAATGTTGACTCTGTTTACAATGTACCAGGAGCACTGATTGTTTGGAGTCATTGAGAGGCTGAAGGAACCTAGGAAAACACAAGGGAACAATATTCACTTGTCAGGTGATGGCATCACAGCCATTACACAACACTTGTCATTAAGGTACTCAAATCCGCACACATTACAATGAGCAACAGTACAAACATAGACATCCTGTAGCTGTGCATAACTACCCTGTCCCAGAAACATTAGCAGCCAGCACAGAGTAGGGGTGGGCAGAATTTGCGTAGTCAGGCTAAGCAAAACTCAGCGAAACGGTAAATAATCTCCGCGAGCACGCAGAGTTCTGCCAACACGCGGAATTGCTTGTTCCGCCCCATTCACGATGCTTTTTTCCTGTTCGCGAATGCAGTTTGCGTGCTCGGGGGGAAAATATCTCGCAAACACACATTTTGAAAGCGCGAACAAACAAAAAATTCCGAAAAGCCGTGGATCACGGAATTTGTGGCATTCCGCGTTCTCCGCGGAACACGAAATTACCCAAATTCCGCGAGTGGAACGGAATTTACCGACCAGGCCTAGCACAGAGCCAACAACAGGCAGCAGTCACAAAGCTCACCTAGGCCTTTTCACCAACAATAAAATTAGCAGACAATGGCACCGTTGTATGTTTTCACTCACCTTCAAGGGAAGTAGCGGTTGATGAGCTATTGACGCACGTCTACACCTTCCTCCTCTCCACTATCCTCGTCACTGGACATGTGTGGGTTTTGCAGGCATGGGCCTCGGCTGCTCATCATCGTCCAGGAGCAAGGGGATCTCCTTGCGCAAGGCCAGGTTGTGTGAGAATGCAGCATGCAACTACGATCTGATCCAGGAAATTTGGCACAGACATGTGTGATTATCATATCTGCCTGGCATACCACTTGCACATTGATGGAATGGAAATGCTTCCTATTCCTGTAAATGTGCTCACGTGCCTGTGGTAGAACCAGGCCAACATGTGTGCAGTCAATGGCACCAACAACATTAGGGATGTGGCCAAGGTCATACAAATCACCCTTCACAGACACCAATTCATGCCTCCTGGGGAAATGGATGTATCTGTCCTTGTAGGTCATCATAGCGGACAGGACACAACGTAGCACCATGCTGAACATAGTTTGCGACATCCCACCTGCATTGGACACCGTGTACTGGAATGAACCAGTAGCAAAGAAATGCAGGGCCGCCATCACCTTACACGTTGGTGTCAAAGCAGTCGGATAGGTTCTGTGAGGCCTCATATGGGGCTCCAGCAGAGCACATAGGTCTTGAAGGGTGGGCCAATCCAGATGGAATTTCTGCCAGCACTGTGAATGGACGATGCACATTTGGTCGTCTCCTAGGTGAGATGAAAGGGGACACATGTTAATTCAATCCCCCTATGAGATGTGTCCAACGTCTTACGTGTTGACTGAGACAGAGCCAACAATGACTGGCAACAAACTTCAGCTTACAGCACAACTTACATGTAGGGACACCCTGATCTAAGCCAGTCGTACACTTGTCCAGTATTCACACAGTGAGTCCCTCCAAAACAGATTCAGACAATGTGAATGTCAAAAGGTACATTTCAACATCTTGTGTCACCAGCCCTGAGAGTAGTTGACACAGCACATGTGTGAGACAGCAACACTGCTAGCTTCTATGTAGCTACTGTACCTGCCACATCTTCTTGCGTAATTCGGAGAGGGCACACATTAACAACAAAATGTGCCCAGTGTGTGCATAAGGAACAAGTGTTAACATGAGTTTAGTAATCTACACATTGAAATAGGCACATTACGTGGTCAGACCTTCATTACTGTGTGTTGCTTAGCCATCTCACACATTGAAATGTCCATCACACCACACATCTGTGTACACCCACAACAATTTCAAAGTGACATGTGAGTGAGTACATGCCCGTGCATGTAATCCTGTACACTGACATGACATGTGTAGTCATCAGTGGGCTAAATGTCACACTAGCATTGGTTAGCACTATCTGGTGACATGATTCATGTGTCTACTGTACAATGTTGAGAACTGGCCATTGACACTGCCACAGCATGATGTGTCCATAGGTGCCATAATCGTGCACCGCCACCACAATCACGGACATAGGCAACAATATCAAGCAGCCAAATCGCGGTAGCTACCGCCAGGCCCCTGCGGTGTTTCTCCGCCAATGCCTATGCCCTTACAGCCAATGTGAACCGCAATCTCGGTAGTGATATACACATTGGAAAATGGAGGTTGGCATGCTCCGCCACCACAATCACGGCATAGGCACCAATGTCAAGTGGCCAAATCGTGGTAGTGACCGCCTGGCCCCTGCGGTGTGTCATCACCAATGCCCATGCCCATACAGCCAATGGGAAGAGCAATCGCGGTAGCCAAATAGAATTTTTGAAAATCGTGGTTGGCGTGCTCTGCTACAGCTGCACCGGTCATTGGATGCAATTGTAAGATGCACAATCGCGGTAGCACCCCCTGGCCCCTGCAGTGTGTCACCCCCAATGCCCATGCCCATACAGCCAATGGGAAGCGCAATCGTGGTAGCCAAATGCAGTTTTGAAAATTGTAGCAGGCATGCTCTGCTACCGCGCGGCTGGTCATTGGATACATTTGAAAAAAGTTGACCTGGAACACCAATTGCAGCAGCTTAGTACCACTGAAACAACCCCAGGGGGTTATATATGTGTGGGAGAGAGCCACACATTTCCACTGCTTCCATACACTGCTGACTTACACTCTTCACCCCCAACTGCTGCTGTTCCTGTCTCCTGAACCCAGTGATGGCGAGGACAGAGAAAATCAGGGCCCGTCCTTTCACCACAGAGGAGCTGGAGGTCCTGGTGGATGAGGTGCTCACTCAGTATGGGCAGCTATATGGTGCTCCTGATGTCATGGTAAGTGTTTCAGAGTGAAAGTAGAGAAGTGCATGGAGTGCACACATGAAGTTGATCTGTTGCAGTATGTGCCTGAGAGTGAGGGATTGTCTGATACACTGCCTAGAATGCTGACTTCAGGGGAAAGGGGTTTGTAGCCTATCTTACACATTTCCCGGGCTGCATATCAGGATGGGAGGGACATGCAGTGTTTTTGCAGCCATGCAGTGACAATGCAAGGTTGGTAAGTGGGAGTCAGGACAGAAATTGCCTGTGCTAATGTATGTTTGGGTCCATGAGGTTCTTCACAGGCTCATCTGTGACATTACAAAGACTTATTGTCCAGAAGGTACTGTTGGAAGTGTTTTTGACTTTATATTGCCACCATGGATATGTAAGCATTTTGCACAAGAGTGAAATGCCTGAGGGTGACACTCTTGGTGGAAATTCACCTATGACACAGCAGATTGTTGTACTTCTGAAACATCCGCCTTCCATTTTCTTCATAATGTGTACTGACTTGCATGTGTAGGCACTGCTTGCCCTCTCATATTCTACATGAATGTGACAGTTCAGATGGCCCACGTTAGACCGCAGTGCGAGTCCCCTGGCCTGCACAGTTACTGCCCAATTTGACAGGGACCCATCACTGAATGGACAGAGTGAGACATATGGGTTGTCTGCTACCCTATTCCTCAATGAGCTATCTTAGGCCTGTCGATTGCACAAGACAGACCTTGTGATAAGGATGTGGGATTGTAAGATCATGTCCCTATATGTGACCTCCATGACACAGCGAGCCATTCACAGGCCAAGGACATTGAGTGAGTCTGCCCCGACACATCCTTTGCAATGTAATGTATGTCTTGCTCCCTCACATACTGCATTGCAGATGTGGGCCTTCTTCACCTTGCTTTCTGTGCTGGCATTCTACATGTGTATAAGATAGCCAGGTACTGTGCCCATCCTCATACCTGCATGCATTTAGTTATGATTATCTCATGCTAATGTACTACGTGTCATGCTGTATTGTCTCTGCTAATCATATCTGAATAGCTATGCTGAGTGTGTGCATGCTACTGGACTGAGACACAGTGGTACATAGCACAGTGTCACTGAAACTTCCTCTTCTTTTCTTCCATGCCTGCAGCTCAAAGTCCAACAGAGTAAGGCCATATGGAGGGCCATTGCACGCAAGGTGTAGGCTCTGGGTGTCTCCAACTGACGGTACACACACTGTCACAAGAGGTGGGATAAAATCTGCCGGCTGAGCAAAAACGTGGCAGAGATGACGCTGGGGCTGCTCCCTCGGACTGGCAGGTTGGCGCGCAGGAGCATGACACCACTAAAGGCCCGCATCTTGGCAGTGACAAAGCCAGAGCTGGATGGATGTTTGAGGGCCCATCAGCAGCAAGTTGGAGGTGAGTATTCTGGGAAGGGTGACTTTAGGTGTGAGTGACTGCATGTATTTCAACCCTGAGCCAGTGCGGAGCTCTGTGATGTTTCTAGTGTGATACAATGGCTTGTAAGTGGCCTCTATGTTGGGTGCGGCTGTCATGCATTTTCGGTACATGTACTTTCTCATGTATTTAATGTAATGGCCCTTGACATTGCATGCAGAGTTGTGGCCTTATGGCATCGGCTGCATTAGGGGAGTCATGGACATCCCCTGGCAGTGAACGGCAGTGTGCCTCATCTGAGTGTGCTTTTGTCGATGTGTGCAGTGCCTGACCTCGAAATTGTGAGAACTACACATCTGACACCAATGTGCAACTGTAGTTGTGTACCAAAGCACGACATGGTGGATGGCAGGAGCTCATGGCCATTGCAAAATGACATTTTGGAGTCTGTATCTCTGTTGTCCCCTTATGGTGACTCCATATGTGACAATGAAAACATGTTGGGATGTACATCTTTTTCACCTACAGGAACCTAGGTATGCTCACAGGGATCTGTATGTCAGGTTACACAGAGGCACAGGCAAGCTATTTGGCTGTGTGGACATCACATGGTCATTAATGCCAGGTGTTCATGTTACATGCATGTTTTGAGTTTGGAATTAAGGTTGCATATGCAGACTGCACAGGGTTGTGTGGAACATGGGGGTATCATCATCTTGTTTTGTGCTTTGCTTGCATATGATGTTTGTGTGTATGGCACTAAACTGGACCTACGTCTCTGTCTCTTGAGGGCACAGAAGGACATGGGACGGACACCAGTGGTGAAGCTTCGGGCACGACTGCTACACATGAGCTCACTGACACTGATGTGACCAGCGCCTCAGAGGGGGACAGGAGTGCCCTTGAGGAATCACGCCCAGAAACACCAACCTCAACGTCATCTGATGCCAGCGGTGACTCCTCAATGTTGGCGGGCACAGGGAGTGGGAAATCTGCCTCCTCTTCCACCACACATCGTCCAGTGCCCACCCTCCCGGCTACTTCCACTAGTGCTGCACGTGCTCACACTAGTAAGAAGGGAAGAGTGTCCTTCCCCCATGCACCGCTGCCCCTGTCTCCCCTGCTGCCTTCAGTGTTGAGGCTATGGACCTTTTTCGCCAGCTGTGTGTGGGTCAGACAACTCTCCTGAATGCCTTCCAAGACCATGTGTCAAGGGCGTCCTTAATTTGCGAACCACACAGGAGTAGAATGACGTAAGCTCCCAATGCCCTTCTCGGAACCTTCCCCACTAGGTTTCTTTAGTTCCACCTTTGTAGGTAAGTACCAAGGGGGGAAAGGGGATGGGACAAAGAAGAGACAGCTCCAAAACACTGCAGTTCAGCACGAACTTCCTTCCTCTCTTGTGATGTCTGCTGTAAACCAAACCTGGGTTAGATAGCTTAACCTTCTTAACTTACTTACATTCGGTATTTATAGATAACTTATCTTACCAGGAAGTGTGTTTGGACTTGCCCCTCTTCTACTTCTCTATTGTGTCGAATATGTCTGTAGAGAAGTCTTAACTCTATTCTTTTTTCTATCCTCTCAGGAACGCTACTTATTCACTGCTCTGTGAAAAGGGAGAAAACGTGGTGAGTATACATCAGTTTTTTCTAGGCTCTATAAATTGGTGTTTATCCTTCCCTTATAATACTCACTGGATAGTTCTAGAGTTATTTGTTTATTGGAGTCTGAAATGTTGATAGCTCCTAATGTTGCCTCCACTATTAATTAGAACCTTCTTATAAGTTGTTTTATTTTCTTGTTACAAGATTAAATCACACAACGTTTTAATGTGCTCCAGCCAATTGAGAAGGCAACTATTAGATTTTTAATGGACTAGCCAATGTCCGTTTTCTTATTGTATTTTTTAGACTATTTAGTGAAGCGAGTAATGGGGATTCGCATTCACTAGACTTTGCCTCTAAACGTGTTTCTTTTATTGAGAGGAGACGCTTCTTGTTGTTGCCTGCAAGCCATCAGTCTACGCGTGTAGCGAGAATGAAATATTCGCACACGCGTCTCTTTTTATGCCGGCAAGATTTCCTGTCACCCAATTAGACGCGCATGAAAGAATGCTCTCACGCGTCTCTCTAAACGTTCTCAGAACAACGGCACAAAGAATCTGTGTCAGCTTGTACTGGAAATTCTTCTTCTTTTCTTTTAACACCAGCGGTAAAATTAATTAACGCTGGGAAACGAGAGAAGTCACCCGCGTTTGTCTTTTGACCTTTACGAAGTTTTTTGTGTTTCAATAAATAGAGTCTACAATTCTACTGAAGGATTTGTATTAATTGTAGTTTACATTCCACGCATTTATTTTCCGCTGATTATAGATTAACTAATTCAAATGTATTTCTTAACAAGTCTTGAATACCATGCTTATTAACACTTTGACTTTTTACACTAACCTTAGTTTGTTTATACCGGTGAAGCTAACCCCGAGAATGTCGCAACTACCCTGACTAGCTTCCACGACGCAAACAGGTGCTGCTCCTGAAGAATCTTCGGTGAAGTGCACCATGGAATGTTAGAGCACACCTCACCAACTGTCATTCCTTACAAGACTAGACCGCTAAACAGCAGTATGCTGCTGCAGCAAGTTGGCGGCCATGTTGGAATTCCTACGATGCCAACAAGCACTCCAACTCAAGGAATTAACTGCTTTCTCTGTTTGTAATGAAAGAATAGAGGCCACGGAGGCAGAAGGAGGAGGAAACCTTCCGTGATTCCTGACAGTACCCCCTCCCAACGGGGTTTCCTCCAGTCTGGGTTTAAAAGGAAATTGAGCATGAAAGGCTTTAATTAATCGGGGAGCATGAACATCAGTACTTTTTTCCCAGGAACGTTCATCAGGTCCAAAACCCTTCCAGTCAATGAGATAAAAAAGTTTATCACGGATAAGTTTTGAATCTAAAATGCGTTTAACTTCATATTCCGTCTCTCCATGCAGGATTAAAGGATCCGGAGGGGAGGACCTACGTAACCTGGGATGAATTGGTTTTAGTAGGGAAACATGAAAGACCGGGTGAATCTTAGTGGAACCAGAAAGAGATAATCGATAGGTAACAGGATTTATCACCTTCTCAATTGGATAAAGACCCATAAAACGAGGCTGGAATTTACGTGGACCCTTAAGTCTAAGGTTCTTTGTACATAACCAGACTAAATCTCCTACATGAAGTTCAGGGGCCTTTTTACGTTTTAAGTCAGCGAAGTGTTTGTGACGAGCCTTTGCTGTAGTCAAATTGTGAGTCACAGAATGGTGGATGTTAGTTAACTGTTGTGCGATGTCTTGAATAGCAGGAACATGTACAGTGTCAAAATTAGCATGGGAATTGGGATGTCTTCTTGAGTTTAAAAAGAAAGGTGAGCAACCAGTAGAGACATTTAGGGCATTATTATGGGCATACTCTGCAGTCCATAAATGGTCAGGCCAATCACCTTCCTCGTCTAACAAATATAACCTAAGGTGTTGTTCAAGTTCTTGATTAATGCGTTCAGTCTGACCATCAGTTTCAGGATGGAAACTAGTAGAGTACCGATGGTCGATGCTAAGGCCTTTGATGTCGGCATTCCAAAATCGTGATAGGAACTGGGAGCCCCTGTCTGAAATGAGTATCTTAGGTATCCCATGAAGGCGAATTATGTGTTGATTAAAAAGTTGTGCAAGTTGTTTAGAAGTGGGAACACCCTTAAAGGGTACAAAGTGTGCCATCTTACTAAAGATGTCAACAACAACAAGGATAGTGTCATAACCATGGGAAGAAGGTAGATCAACAATTAAGTCTAACGAGACCTTGTGCCAGGGATATGGGGGGGGTTGGCATAGATTGCAAGAGTCCTTTTGGGGCCTGCCTGTC
Organism: Triturus cristatus; assembly: GCF_964204655.1. Taxonomy (NCBI): domain Eukaryota; kingdom Metazoa; phylum Chordata; class Amphibia; order Caudata; family Salamandridae; genus Triturus; species Triturus cristatus. The sequence goes on from NC_140589.1 coordinate 2,110,666, forward strand.
TGGTTTTCCCTGTGCACAGAGGTCACAGCTCAAAACATATTGACGAATATCACGGCACATACATGGCCACCAAAAATTTCGTCTAAATAAGTCTTCAGTTTTTAAGATGCCCTTATGACCAGCCAGAGGATTGTCATGACCTTCCTGCATTGCTTTTAACTGGAGGTCCTTGGTAGGTAGATAAAGAGCAGAGCCATGATAGGGTTGGCCATTGTGAATGGAACGTAGCGGATCTTCCGAAACCCACGTCTGCATATCCGGATCTGAAATCAACTTGCGGACATGATGTTCAAAGGGTTCCAAAGATATCGTTCCAATAAATTTGTCATCCGGTATGATTGGTTGATTTTCAATGACAGAGGTTTGATTTTCTGTATCCAATCTTGAGAGGACATCAGCCTTTCCATTCTTAGAGCCGGGACGGAAGGTGATAACAAAGTCAAAGTCCACGAAGTACAGGGACCACCGCAACTGACGTGGTGTGAGTGTCCGAGCGGAGCGCCAACATTTCAGATTGCGATGATCTGTAAACACTGTTACAGTATGTTTAGCCCCCATTAGGTAATGCCTCCAGTCCTTGAAGGAGTCCTTAATGGCCAGAAGTTCTTTCACCGTAATAGTATAATTACACTCCGCAGGATTGAGTTTGCGTGAACGATAGGCTACAGGATGCAACTGCACGGTGTCTTTGTGTCGTTGAGAAAGTATTCCTCCAATGGCTAGGTCTGAAGCATCCGTCTCCAAATAGAAGGGTTCAGAGGGGTCTGCATGAAGTAGAACAGGTGCGGTAGTGAAACTGGTTTTCATCAATCGAAATGCCTCTTCCGCTTCATCTGACCAGTGAAAAGAAACACCTTTTTTTAGAAGACGAGTCAAAGGGAGTATTTTGGAAGAAAATCCATGAATGAACCGTCTATAAAAATTGGAGAATCCAATAAAACTCTGGAGTTCTTTGACACTAGCAGGAGACTTCCACTCTTTTATTGCCTTCACCTTCTGTTCATCCATTTGAACTCCATTAGGTGACAAAACGAAGCCAAGAAACTCCACTGTGTCGATGTTAAAGAGACACTTCTCCAATTTAACATATAGGGAGTTTTCTCGTAATCGTTGTAAGACAGCTCTGACCTGGTCATGATGTTCTTCAATCGTGTTCGAATAGATTAAAATGTCATCGATGTAGACGATAACGCATCGGTCAATGAAATCACTGAGAACATCGTTGATGAAGTATTGGAAGGCCGCTGGCGCATTGCACAGACCATACGGCATTACCAGATACTCGTAGAGCCCGAATTTGTTTCTGAAGGCGGTTTTCCACTCATCGCCTTCTCGGAGCCTGATTAAATGATACGCTCCACGTAAATCTAGGCGAGTGTAAATCTTTGCTTCCTTTACCTGGTCGATCAATACTGAGATAAGAGGTAATTGGTATCGATTTTTGATGGTAATTGTGTTGATTGCCCTAAAGTCTATGCAAGTCCTGAGATCCCCCCCCTTCTTTGGTACGAAGAAAAGGGGGAAGAGACTGGTGACTGGGACGGTCGAATAAAACCATTTGCCAAATTCTTGGTTAAATATTCCTTCAAGTGGAGATTTTCTTTTTCAGTCAAGGTGTATACTCTACTACACGGTAAGTTGGCTCCAGGTTCGAGGTCGATTTTGCAGTCATAAGACCGATGAGGAGGTAATGTTTCAGCCTTGATTTCATCAAAGACATCCACGAACTCCCGGTAAGGTTCTGGTATTTCAGGTGTTTGAATAACACATATTGTTCCTCCATTGGTGCACAGCTGGGTGACCGCACTAGCCTCAGTAGGATTTGTCAAATCTCCAAAACAAAGTTTTGTACAATATTCTGAATTTAGTTGAATAGTTTGAGCTTCCCAATCTATCAATGGGTTATGTTCTGTCAGCCATGGTAGACCTAAAATTAACTGGAATTGAGGGGCGTCAATTCAATTAAACTGTAAGGTTTCTTGGTGTCCCTCAATGGTAGTCATGTGTATCATCTCCGTGTGACTTGTTATGGGTCCAGAAGTCAGTTCAGTACCATCCACAGCTCGGACCTTCTCACTTTTCTCTTCGTTAATTGCTAATAATCCTTTCCGAAGAGCAAATTTATGGTCACAAAAATTACCGGTTGCCCCAGAATCAACCATGACATTTAGTCCAGATAAAATTATATCTCGAAATTTCAATGTCACAGTCATTACTAGATGAGGTGAAGAGACCTGTAAAGTGTTAGCCACTTGGTGACTTGTTGGAGTTAATTCTAAATTCGCAACCACGGGTCCAACTCCGCCTACCCGTGGTGCCTCTAGTTTTCCTTCTCCTTGATTGGTAGTTTTGGTCTTTTTAGACAATTCTTGACGAAATGTCCACTCCCTCCACAATACAAACACAATTTGTTTAATCTCCGTTTTTCTTTTTCTTCCTTAGAGAGAGGACCCCGAATTACTCCAATCTGCATGGGTTCCACTCCCGTAGAACTCTCAGTTCGGGTTGACTCTGTTTTAACTCCATCTAAACGTGGAACACGAGATCGAAACTCCCGTCAACGTTCTCCCTTTCGCTCATTTTGTCGATAATCAATCTCAAGAATTAAATCCACCAGGGCAGATATATCAGTAGGTCGATTCGGAATTTGGGATAGAGCATCCTTCAGTTCTTCTCGCAGTCCCCTGTAAAATACTGCAGCTCATTTATCTTCTGGCCAACTAGTTTCTACTATTAATTTGTTAAATTGGGCTAGATAGGCCACAAGCTCTCGATTCCCTTGTTTTAACTCCAGCAGTTCATTGTCCGATGCCTGCGATGCTGTTCTTCGATCAAAAATGCGGAGAAATTCTTTCTTGAAATCATCTGAACTGTATAAAATTGGGTCATCTTTAGACAGAAGTGGCATTGACCAAGCAGCGACGTCCCCACTAAGGTAGGACAGGATGAACGCCACACGGGATTGGGCATCAGGAAAAATCGTTGGTCGACACATAAAGTGCAGTGAACACTGGGTCAAAAAAATTTGTGCCTTTTGTGGCTCCCCATTGAACCTTTCTGGTGGGGCAAGAGGAACTACCGGGGATAAGGAGTGGATGACTTGAGTAGGGGCAAAGGATGGAGCGCTAGTGCCTGGATTCTGTGTAGTGAATAATGTAGAAGTCTGACTGGCTCCCTGATCTGGTTTCCACGTTTTAAACGTTATTATCTCTTGCCTTAATATCTTATTTTCCTCCGTGATTGCCTCTAAATCCCTTTGTATAGCACTTAAAATCTCGCCTAATTTCTTGAAATCTAACCCTTCCGCCATTCTACTCAGGTGCTTGTACCAACGTGGGCATTTCACTCTGTCAAGGGCGTCCTTAATTTGCGAACCACACAGGAGTAGAATGACGTAAGCTCCCAATGCCCTTCTCAGAACCTTCCCCACTAGGTTTCTTTAGTTCCACCTTTGTAGGTAAGTACCAAGGGGGGAAAGGGGATGGGACAAAGAAGAGACAGCTCCAAAACACTGCAGTTCAGCACGAACTTCCTTCCTCTCTTGTGATGTCTGCTGTAAACCAAACCTGGGTTAGATAGCTTAACCTTCTTAACTTACTTACATTCGGTATTTATAGATAACTTATCTTACCAGGAAGTGTGTTTGGACTTGCCCCTCTTCTACTTCTCTATTGTGTCGAATATGTCTGTAGAGAAGTCTTAACTCTATTCTTTTTTCTATCCTCTCAGGAACGCTTCTTATTCACTGCTCTGTGAAAAGGGAGAAAATGTGGTGAGTATACATCAGTTTTTTCTAGGCTCTATAAATTGATGTTTATCCTTCCCTTATAATACTCACTGGATAGTTCTAGAGTTATTTGTTTATTGGAGTCTGAAATGTTGATAGCTCCTAATGTTGCCTCCACTATTAATTAGGAACCTTCTTATAAGTTGTTTTATTTTCTTGTTACAAGATTAAATCACACAACGTTTTAATGTGCTCCAGCCAATTGAGAAGGCAACTATTAGATTTTTAATGGACTAGCCAATGTCCGTTTTCTTATTGTATTTTTTAGACTATTTAGTGAAGCGAGTAATGGGGATTCGCATTCACTAGACTTTGCCTCTAAACGTGTTTCTTTTATTGAGAGGAGACGCTTCTTGTTGTTGCCTGCAAGCCATCAGTCTACGCGTGTAGCGAGAATGAAATATTCGCACACGCGTCTCTTTTTATGCCGGCAAGATTTCCTGTCACCCAATTAGACGCGCATTAAAGAATGCTCTCACGCGTCTCTCTAAACGTTCTCAGAACAACGGCACAAAGAATCTGTGTCAGCTTGTACTGGAAATTCTTCTTCTTTTCTTTTAACACCAGCGGTGAAATTAATTAACACTGGGAAACGAGAGAAGTCACCCGCGTTTGTCTTTTGACCTTTACGAAGTTTTTTGTGTTTCAATAAATACAGTCTACAATTCTACTGAAGGATTTGTATTAATTGTAGTTTACATTCCACGCATTTATTTTCCGCTGATTATAGATTAACTAATTCAAATGTATTTCTTAACAAGTCTTGAATACCATGCTTATTAACACTTTGACCTTTTACACTAACCTTAGTTTGTTTATACCGGCGAAGCGAACCCCGAGAATGTCGCAACTACCCTGACTAGCTTCCACGACGCAAACAGGTGCTGCTCCTGAAGAATCTTCGGTGAAGTGCACCATGGAATGTTAGAGCACACCTCGCCAACTGTCATTCCTTACAAGACTAGACCGCTAAACAGCAGTATGCTGCTGCAGCAAGTTGGCGGCCATGTTGGAATTCCTACGATGCCAACAAGCACTCCAACTCAAGGAATTAACTGCTTTCTCTGTTTGTAATGAAAGAATAGAGGCCACGGAGGCAGAAGGAGGAGGAAACCTTCCGTGACTCCTGACAGTACCCCCTCCCAACGGGGTTTCCTCCAGTCTGGGTTTAAAAGGAAATTGAGCATGAAAGGCTTTAATTAATCGGGGAGCATGAACATCAGTACTTTTTTCCCAGGAACGTTCATCAGGTCCAAAACCCTTCCAGTCAATGAGATAAAAAAGTTTATCACGGATAAGTTTTGAATCTAAAATGCGTTTAACTTCATATTCCGTCTCTCCATGCAGGATTAAAGGATCCGGAGCGGAGGACCTACGTAACCTGGGATGAATTGGTTTTAGTAGGGAAACATGAAAGACCGGGTGAATCTTAGTGGAACCAGAAAGAGATAATCGATAGGTAACAGGATTTATCACCTTCTCAATTGGATAAGGACCCATAAAACGAGACTGGAATTTACGTGGACCCTTAAGTCTAAGGTTCTTTGTACATAACCAGACTAAATCTCCTACATGAAGTTCAGGGGCCTTTTTACGTTTTAAGTCAGCGAAGTGTTTGTGACGAGCCTTTGCTGTAGTCAAATTGTGAGTCACAGAATGGTGGATGTTAGTTAACTGTTGTGCGATGTCTTGAATAGCAGGAACATGTACAGTGTCAAAATTAGCATGGGAATTGGGATGTTTTCTTGAGTTTAAAAAGAAAGGTGAGCAACCAGTAGAGACATTTAGGGCATTATTATGGGCATATTCTGCAGTCCATAAATGGTCAGGCCAATCACCTTCCTCGTCTAACAAATATAACCTAAGTTGTTGTTCAAGTTCTTGATTAATGCGTTCAGTCTGACCATCAGTTTCAGGATGGAAACTAGTAGAGTACCGATGGTCGATGCTAAGGCCTTTGATGTCGGCATTCCAAAATCGTGATAGGAACTGGGAGCCCCTGTCTGAAATGAGTATCTTAGGTATCCCATGAAGGCGAATTATGTGTTGATTAAAAAGTTGTGCAAGTTGTTTAGAGGTGGGAACACCCTTAAAGGGTACAAAGTGTGCCATCTTACTAAAGGTGTCAACAACAACAAGGATAGTGTCATAACCATGGGAAGAAGGTAGATCAACAATTAAGTCTAACGAGACCTTGTGCCAGGGATATGGGGGGGGTTGGCATAGGTTGCAAGAGTCCTTTTGGGGCCTGCCTGTCTGGTTTTCCCCGTGCACAGAGGTCACAGCTCAAAACATATTGACGAATATCACGGCACATACATGGCCACCAAAAATTTAGTCTAAATAAGTCTTCAGTTTTTAAGATGCCCTTATGACCAGCCAGAGGATTGTCATGACCTTCCTGCATTGCTTTTAACTGGAGGTCCTTGGTAGGTAGATACAGAGCAGAGCCATGATAGGGTTGGCCATTGTGAATGGAACGTAGCGGCTCTTCCGAAACCCACGTCTGCATATCCGGATCTGAAATCAACTTGCGGACATGATGTTCAAAGGTTTCCAAAGATATCGCTCCAATAAATTTGTCATCCGGTATGATTGGTTGATTTTCAATGACAGAGGTTTGATTTTCTGTATCCAATCTTGAGAGGACATCAGCCTTTCCATTCTTAGAGCCGGGACGGAAGGTGATAACAAAGTCAAAGTCCACGAAGTAACAGGGACCACCGCAACTGACGTGGTGTGAGTGTCCGAGCGGAGCGCCAAAATTTCAGATTGCGATGATCTGTAAACACTGTTACAGTATGTTTAGCCCCCATTAGGTAATGCCTCCAGTCCTTGAAGGAGTCCTTAATGGCCAGAAGTTCTTTCACCGTAATAGTATAATTACACTCCGCAGGATTGAGTTTGCGTGAACGATAGGCTACAGGATGCAACTGCACGGTGTCTTTGTGTCGTTGAGAAAGTATTTCTCCAATGGCTAGGTCTGAAGCATCCGTCTCCAAATAGAAGGGTTCAGAGGGGTCTGCATGAAGTAGAACAGGTGCGGTAGTGAAACTGGTTTTCATCAATCGAAATGCCTCTTCCGCTTCATCTGACCAGTGAAAAGAAACACCTTTTTTTAGAAGACGAGTCAAAGGGAGTATTTTGGAAGAAAATCCATGAATGAACCGTCTATAAAAATTGGAGAATCCAATAAAACTCTGGAGTTCTTTGACACTAGCAGGAGACTTCCACTCTTTTATTGCCTTCACCTTCTGTTCATCCATTTGAACTCCATTAGGTGACAAAACGAAGCCAAGAAACTCCACTGTGTCGGTGTTAAAGAGACACTTCTCCAATTTAACATATAGGGAGTTTTCTCGTAATCGTTGTAAGACAGCTCTGACCTGGTCATGATGTTCTTCAATCGTGTTCGAATAGATTAAAATGTCATCGATGTAGACGATAACGCATCGGTCAATGAAATCACTGAGAACATCGTTGATGAAGTATTGGAAGGCCGCTGGCGCATTGCACAGACCATACGGCATTACCAGATACTCGTAGAGCCCGAATTTGTTTCTGAAGGCGGTTTTCCACTCATCGCCTTCTCGGAGCCTGATTAAATGATACGCTCCACGTAAATCTAGGCGAGTGTAAATCTTTGCTTCCTTTACCTGGTCGATCAATACTGAGATAAGAGGTAATTGGTATCGATTTTTGATGGTAATTGTGTTGATTGCCCTAAAGTCTATGCAAGTCCTGAGATCCCCCCCCTTCTTTGGTACGAAGAAAAGGGGGAAGAGACTGGTGACTGGGACGGTCGAATAAAACCATTTGCCAAATTCTTGGTTAAATATTCCTTCAAGTGGAGATTTTCTTTTTCAGTCAAGGTGTATACTCTACTACACGGTAAGTTGGCTCCAGGTTCGAGGTCGATTTTGCAGTCATAAGACCGATGAGGAGGTAATGTTTCAGCCTTGATTTCATCAAAGACATCCACGAACTCCCGGTAAGGTTCTGGTATTTCAGGTGTTTGAATAACACATATTGTTCCTCCATTGGTGCACAGCTGGGTGACCGCACTAGCCTCAGTAGGATTTGTCAAATCTCCAAAACAAAGTTTTGTACAATATTCTGAATTTAGTTGAATAGTTCGAGCTTCCCAATCTATCAATGGGTTATGTTCTGTCAGCCATGGTAGACCTAAAATTAACTGGAATTGAGGGGCGTCAATTCAATTAAACTGTAAGGTTTCTTGGTGTCCCTCAATGGTAGTCATGTGTACCATCTCCGTGTGACTTGTTATGGGTCCAGAAGTCAGTTCAGTACCATCCACAGCTCGGACCTTCTCACTTTTCTCTTTGTTAATTGCTAATAATCCTTTCCGAAGAGCAAATTTATGGTCACAAAAATTACCGGTTGCCCCAGAATCAACCATGACATTTAGTCCAGATAAAATTATATCTCGAAATTTCAATGTCAAAGTCATTACTAGATGAGGTGAAGAGACCTGTAAAGTGTTAGCCACTTGGTGACTTGTTGGAGTTAATTCTAAATTCGCAACCACGGGTCCAACTCCGCCTACCCGTGGTGCCTCTAGTTTTCCTTCTCCTTGATTGGTAGTTTTGGTCTTTTTAGACAATTCTTGACGAAATGTCCACTCCCTCCACAATACAAACACAATTTGTTTAATCTCCGTTTTTCTTTTTCTTCCTTAGAGAGAGGACCCCGAATTACTCCAATCTGCATGGGTTCCACTCCCGTAGAACTCTCAGTTCGGGTTGACTCTGTTTTAACTCCATCTAAACGTGGAACACGAGATCGAAACTCCCGTCAACGTTCTCCCTTTCGCTCATTTTGTCGATAATCAATCTCAAGAATTAAATCAACCAGGGCAGATATATCAGTAGGTCGATTCGGAATTTGGGATAGAGCATCCTTCAGTTCTTCTCGCAGTCCCCTGTAAAATACTGCAGCTCTTTTATCTTCTGGCCAACTAGTTTCTACTATTAATTTGTTAAATTGGGCTAGATAGGCCACAAGCTCTCGATTCCCTTGTTTTAACTCCAGCAGTTCATTGTCCGATGCCTGCGATGCTGTTCTTCGATCAAAAATGCGGAGAAATTCTTTCTTGAAATCATCTAAACTGTATAAAATTGGGTCATCTTTAGACAGAAGTGGCATTGACCAAGCAGCGGCGTCCCCACTAAGGTAGGACAGGATGAACGCCACACGGGATTGGACATCAGGAAAAATCGTTGGTCGACACATAAAGTGCAGTGAACACTGGGTCAAAAAAATTTGTGCCTTTTGTGGCTCCCCATTGAACCTTTCTGGTGGGGCAAGAGGAACTACCGGGGATAAGGAGTGGATGACTTGAGTAGGGGCAAAGGATGGAGCGCTAGTGCCTGGATTCTGTGTAGTGAATAATGTAGAAGTCTGACTGGCTCCCTGATCTGGTGTCCACGTTTTAAACGTTATTATATCTTGCCTTAATATCTTATTTTCCTCCGTGATTGCCTCTAAATCCCTTTGTATAGCACTTAAAATCTCGCCTAATTTCTTGAAATCTAACCCTTCCGCCATTCTACTCAGGTGCTTGTACCAACGTGGGCATTTCACTCTGTCAAGGGCGTCCTTAATTTGCGAACCACACAGGAGTAGAATGACGTAAGCTCCCAATGCCCTTCTCGGAACCTTCCCCACTAGGTTTCTTTAGTTCCACCTTTGTAGGTAAGTACCAAGGGGGGAAAGGGGATGGGACAAAGAAGAGACAGCTCCAAAACACTGCAGTTCAGCACGAACTTCCTTCCTCTCTTGTGATGTCTGCTGTAAACCAAACCTGGGTTAGATAGCTTAACCTTCTTAACTTACTTACATTCGGTATTTATAGATAACTTATCTTACTAGGAAGTGTGTTTGGACTTGCCCCTCTTCTACTTCTCTATTGTGTCGAATATGTCTGTAGAGAAGTCTTAACTCTATTCTTTTTTCTATCCTCTCAGGAACGCTACTTATTCACTGCTCTGTGAAAAGGGAGAAAACGTGATGAGTATACATCAGTTTTTTCTAGGATCTATACATTGGTGTTTATCCTTCCCTTATAATACTCACTGGATAGTTCTAGAGTTATGTGTTTATTGGAGTCTGAAATGTTGATAGCTCCTAATGTTGCCTCCACTATTAATTAGGAACCTTCTTATAAGTTGTTTTATTTTCTTGTTACAAGATTAAATCACACAACGTTTTAATGTGCTCCAGCCAATTGAGAAGGCAACTATTAGATTTTTAATGGACTAGCCAATGTCCGTTTTCTTATTGTATTTTTTAGACTATTTAGTGAAGCGAGTAATGGGGATTTGCATTCACTAGACTTTGCCTCTAAACGTGTTTCTTTTATTGAGAGGAGACGCTTCTTGTTGTTGCCTGCAAGCCATCAGTCTACGCGTGTAGCGAGAATGAAATATTCGCACACGCGTCTCTTTTTATGCCGGCAAGATTTCCTGTCACCCAATTAGACGCGCATGAAAGAATGCTCTCACGCGTCTCTCTAAACGTTCTCAGAACAACGGCACAAAGAATCTGTGTCAGCTTGTACTGGAAATTCTTCTTCTTTTCTTTTAACACCAGCGGTGAAATTAATTAACGCTGGGAAACGAGAGAAGTCACCCGCGTTTGTCTTTTGACCTTTACGAAGTTTTTTGTGTTTCAATAAATACAGTCTACAATTCTACTGAAGGATTTGTATTAATTGTAGTTTACATTCCACACATTTATTTTCCGCTGATTATAGATTAACTAATTCAAATGTATTTCTTAACAAGTCTTGCATACCATGCTTATTAACACTTTGACTTTTTACACTAACCTTAGTTTGTTTATACCGGCGAAGCTAACCCCGAGAATGTCGCAACTACCCTGACTAGCTTCCACGACGCAAACAGGTGCTGCTCCTGAAGAATCTTCGGTGAAGTGCACCATGGAATGTTAGAGCACACCTCACCAACTGTCATTCCTTACAAGACTAGACCGCTAAACAGCAGTATGCTGCTGCAGCAAGTTGGCGGCCATGTTGGAATTCCTACGATGCCAACAAGCACTCCAACTCAAGGAATTAACTGCTTTCTCTGTTTGTAATGAAAGAATAGAGGCCACGGAGGCAGAAGGAGGAGGAAACCTTCCGTGATTCCTGACAGTACCCCCTCCCAACGGGGTTTCCTCCAGTCTGGGTTTAAAAGGAAATTGAGCATGAAAGGCTTTATTTAATCGGGGAGCATGAACATCAGTACTTTTTTCCCAAGAACGTTCATCAGGTCCAAAACCCTTCCAGTCAATGAGATAAAAAAGTTTATCACGGATAAGTTTTGAATCTAAAATGCGTTTAACTTCATATTCCGTCTCTACATGCAGGATTAAAGGATCCGGAGGGGAGGACCTACGTAACCTGGGATGAATTGGTTTTAGTAGGGAAACATGAAAGACCGGGTGAATCTTAGTGGAACCAGAAAGAGATAATCGATAGGTAACAGGATTTATCACCTTCTCAATTGGATAAGGACCCATAAAACGAGGCTGGAATTTACGTGGACCCTTAAGTCTAAGGTTCATTGTACATAACCAGACTAAATCTCCTACATGAAGTTCAGGTGCCTTTTTACGTTTTAAGTCAGCAAAGTGTTTGTAACGAGCCTTTGCTGTAGTCAAATTGTGAGTCACAGAATGGTGGATGTTAGTTAACTGTTGTGCGATGTCTTGAATAGCAGGAACATGTACAGTGTCAAAATTAGCATGGGAATTGGGATGTCTTCTTGAGTTTATAAAGAAAGGTGAGCAACCAGTAGAGACATTAAGGGCATTATTATGGGCATACTCTGCAGTCCATAAATGGTCAGGCCAATCACCTTCCTCGTCTAACAAATATAACCTAAGGTGTTGTTCAAGTTCTTGATTAATGCGTTCAGTCGGACCATCAGTTTCAGGATGGAAACTAGTAGAGTACCGATGGTCAATGCTAAGGCCTTTGATGTAGGCATTCCAAAATCGTGATAGGAACTGGGAGCCCCTGTCTGAAATGAGTATCTTAGGTATCCCATGAAGGAGAATTATGTGTTGATTAAAAAGTTGTGCAAGTTGTTTAGAAGTGGGAACACCCTTAAAGGGTACAAAGTGTGCCATCTTACTAAAGGTGTCCACAACAACAAGGATAGTGTCATAACCATGGGAAGAAGGTAGATCAACAATTAAGTCTAACGAGACCTTGTGCCAGGGATATGGGGGGGTTGGCATAGGTTGCAAGAGTCCTTTTGGGGCCTGCCTGTCTGGTTTTCCCCGTGCACAGAGGTCACAGCTCAAAACATATTGACGAATAGCACGGCACATACATGGCCACCAAAAATTTCGTCTAAGTCTTCAGTTTTTAAGATGCCCTTATGACCAGCCAGAGGATTGTCATGACCTTCCTGCATTGCTTTTAACTGGAGGTCCTTGGTAGGTAGATAAAGAGCAGAGCCATGATAGGGTTGGCCATTGTGAATGGAACGTAGCGGATCTTCCGAAACCCACGTCTGCATATCCGGATCTGAAATCAACTTGCGGACATGATGTTCAAAGGGTTCCAAAGATATCGTTCCAATAAATTTGTCATCCGGTATGATTGGTTGATTTTCAATGACAGAGGTTTGATTTTCTGTATCCAATCTTGAGAGGACATCAGCCTTTCCATTCTTAGAGCCGGGACGGAAGGTGATAACAAAGTCAAAGTCCACGAAGTACAGGGACCACCGCAACTGACGTGGTGTGAGTGTCCGAGCGGAGCGCCAACATTTCAGATTGCGATGATCTGTAAACACTGTTACAGTATGTTTAGCCCCCATTAGGTAATGCCTCCAGTCCTTGAAGGAGTCCTTAATGGCCAGAAGTTCTTTCACCGTAATAGTATAATTACACTCCGCAGGATTGAGTTTGCGTGAACGATAGGCTACAGGATGCAACTGCACGGTGTCTTTGTGTCGTTGAGAAAGTATTCCTCCAATGGCTAGGTCTGAAGCATCCGTCTCCAAATAGAAGGGTTCAGAGGGGTCTGCATGAAGTAGAACAGGTGCGGTAGTGAAACTGGTTTTCATCAATCGAAATGCCTCTTCCGCTTCATCTGACCAGTGAAAAGAAACACCTTTTTTTAGAAGACGAGTCAAAGGGAGTATTTTGGAAGAAAATCCATGAATGAACCGTCTATAAAAATTGGAGAATCCAATAAAACTCTGGAGTTCTTTGACACTAGCAGGAGACTTCCACTCTTTTATTGCCTTCACCTTCTGTTCATCCATTTGAACTCCATTAGGTGACAAAACGAAGCCAAGAAACTCCACTGTGTCGATGTTAAAGAGACACTTCTCCAATTTAACATATAGGGAGTTTTCTCGTAATCGTTGTAAGACAGCTCTGACCTGGTCATGATGTTCTTCAATCGTGTTCGAATAGATTAAAATGTCATCGATGTAGACGATAACGCATCGGTCAATGAAATCACTGAGAACATCGTTGATGAAGTATTGGAAGGCCGCTGGCGCATTGCACAGACCATACGGCATTACCAGATACTCGTAGAGCCCGAATTTGTTTCTGAAGGCGGTTTTCCACTCATCGCCTTCTCGGAGCCTGATTAAATGATACGCTCCACGTAAATCTAGGCGAGTGTAAATCTTTGCTTCCTTTACCTGGTCGATCAATACTGAGATAAGAGGTAATTGGTATCGATTTTTGATGGTAATTGTGTTGATTGCCCTAAAGTCTATGCAAGTCCTGAGATCCCCCCCCTTCTTTGGTACGAAGAAAAGGGGGAAGAGACTGGTGACTGGGACGGTCGAATAAAACCATTTGCCAAATTCTTGGTTAAATATTCCTTCAAGTGGAGATTTTCTTTTTCAGTCAAGGTGTATACTCTACTACACGGTAAGTTGGCTCCAGGTTCGAGGTCGATTTTGCAGTCATAAGACCGATGAGGAGGTAATGTTTCAGCCTTGATTTCATCAAAGACATCCACGAACTCCCGGTAAGGTTCTGGTATTTCAGGTGTTTGAATAACACATATTGTTCCTCCATTGGTGCACAGCTGGGTGACCGCACTAGCCTCAGTAGGATTTGTCAAATCTCCAAAACAAAGTTTTGTACAATATTCTGAATTTAGTTGAATAGTTTGAGCTTCCCAATCTATCAATGGGTTATGTTCTGTCAGCCATGGTAGACCTAAAATTAACTGGAATTGAGGGGCGTCAATTCAATTAAACTGTAAGGTTTCTTGGTGTCCCTCAATGGTAGTCATGTGTACCATCTCCGTGTGACTTGTTATGGGTCCAGAAGTCAGTTCAGTACCATCCACAGCTCGGACCTTCTCACTTTTCTCTTCGTTAATTGCTAATAATCCTTTCCGAAGAGCAAATTTATGGTCACAAAAATTACCGGTTGCCCCAGAATCAACCATGACATTTAGTCCAGATAAAATTATATCTCGAAATTTCAATGTCACAGTCATTACTAGATGAGGTGAAGAGACCTGTAAAGTGTTAGCCACTTGGTGACTTGTTGGAGTTAATTCTAAATTCGCAACCACGGGTCCAACTCCGCCTACCCGTGGTGCCTCTAGTTTTCCTTCTCCTTGATTGGTAGTTTTGGTCTTTTTAGACAATTCTTGACGAAATGTCCACTCCCTCCACAATACAAACACAATTTGTTTAATCTCCGTTTTTCTTTTTCTTCCTTAGAGAGAGGACCCCGAATTACTCCAATCTGCATGGGTTCCACTCCCGTAGAACTCTCAGTTCGGGTTGACTCTGTTTTAACTCCATCTAAACGTGGAACACGAGATCGAAACTCCCGTCAACGTTCTCCCTTTCGCTCATTTTGTCGATAATCAATCTCAAGAATTAAATCCACCAGGGCAGATATATCAGTAGGTCGATTCGGAATTTGGGATAGAGCATCCTTCAGTTCTTCTCGCAGTCCCCTGTAAAATACTGCAGCTCATTTATCTTCTGGCCAACTAGTTTCTACTATTAATTTGTTAAATTGGGCTAGATAGGCCACAAGCTCTCGATTCCCTTGTTTTAACTCCAGCAGTTCATTGTCCGATGCCTGCGATGCTGTTCTTCGATCAAAAATGCGGAGAAATTCTTTCTTGAAATCATCTGAACTGTATAAAATTGGGTCATCTTTAGACAGAAGTGGCATTGACCAAGCAGCGACGTCCCCACTAAGGTAGGACAGGATGAACGCCACACGGGATTGGGCATCAGGAAAAATCGTTGGTCGACACATAAAGTGCAGTGAACACTGGGTCAAAAAAATTTGTGCCTTTTGTGGCTCCCCATTGAACCTTTCTGGTGGGGCAAGAGGAACTACCGGGGATAAGGAGTGGATGACTTGAGTAGGGGCAAAGGATGGAGCGCTAGTGCCTGGATTCTGTGTAGTGAATAATGTAGAAGTCTGACTGGCTCCCTGATCTGGTTTCCACGTTTTAAACGTTATTATCTCTTGCCTTAATATCTTATTTTCCTCCGTGATTGCCTCTAAATCCCTTTGTATAGCACTTAAAATCTCGCCTAATTTCTTGAAATCTAACCCTTCCGCCATTCTACTCAGGTGCTTGTACCAACGTGGGCATTTCACTCTGTCAAGGGCGTCCTTAATTTGCGAACCACACAGGAGTAGAATGACGTAAGCTCCCAATGCCCTTCTCAGAACCTTCCCCACTAGGTTTCTTTAGTTCCACCTTTGTAGGTAAGTACCAAGGGGGGAAAGGGGATGGGACAAAGAAGAGACAGCTCCAAAACACTGCAGTTCAGCACGAACTTCCTTCCTCTCTTGTGATGTCTGCTGTAAACCAAACCTGGGTTAGATAGCTTAACCTTCTTAACTTACTTACATTCGGTATTTATAGATAACTTATCTTACCAGGAAGTGTGTTTGGACTTGCCCCTCTTCTACTTCTCTATTGTGTCGAATATGTCTGTAGAGAAGTCTTAACTCTATTCTTTTTTCTATCCTCTCAGGAACGCTTCTTATTCACTGCTCTGTGAAAAGGGAGAAAATGTGGTGAGTATACATCAGTTTTTTCTAGGCTCTATAAATTGGTGTTTATCCTTCCCTTATAATACTCACTGGATAGTTCTAGAGTTATTTGTTTATTGGAGTCTGAAATGTTGATAGCTCCTAATGTTGCCTCCACTATTAATTAGGAACCTTCTTATAAGTTGTTTTATTTTCTTGTTACAAGATTAAATCACACAACGTTTTAATGTGCTCCAGCCAATTGAGAAGGCAACTATTAGATTTTTAATGGACTAGCCAATGTCCGTTTTCTTATTGTATTTTTTAGACTATTTAGTGAAGCGAGTAATGGGGATTCGCATTCACTAGACTTTGCCTCTAAACGTGTTTCTTTTATTGAGAGGAGACGCTTCTTGTTGTTGCCTGCAAGCCATCAGTCTACGCGTGTAGCGAGAATGAAATATTCGCACACGCGTCTCTTTTTATGCCGGCAAGATTTCCTGTCACCCAATTAGACGCGCATTAAAGAATGCTCTCACGCGTCTCTCTAAACGTTCTCAGAACAACGGCACAAAGAATCTGTGTCAGCTTGTACTGGAAATTCTTCTTCTTTTCTTTTAACACCAGCGGTGAAATTAATTAACACTGGGAAACGAGAGAAGTCACCCGCGTTTGTCTTTTGACCTTTACGAAGTTTTTTGTGTTTCAATAAATACAGTCTACAATTCTACTGAAGGATTTGTATTAATTGTAGTTTACATTCCACGCATTTATTTTCCGCTGATTATAGATTAACTAATTCAAATGTATTTCTTAACAAGTCTTGAATACCATGCTTATTAACACTTTGACCTTTTACACTAACCTTAGTTTGTTTATACCGGCGAAGCGAACCCCGAGAATGTCGCAACTACCCTGACTAGCTTCCACGACGCAAACAGGTGCTGCTCCTGAAGAATCTTCGGTGAAGTGCACCATGGAATGTTAGAGCACACCTCGCCAACTGTCATTCCTTACAAGACTAGACCGCTAAACAGCAGTATGCTGCTGCAGCAAGTTGGCGGCCATGTTGGAATTCCTACGATGCCAACAAGCACTCCAACTCAAGGAATTAACTGCTTTCTCTGTTTGTAATGAAAGAATAGAGGCCACGGAGGCAGAAGGAGGAGGAAACCTTCCGTGACTCCTGACAGTACCCCCTCCCAACGGGGTTTCCTCCAGTCTGGGTTTAAAAGGAAATTGAGCATGAAAGGCTTTAATTAATCGGGGAGCATGAACATCAGTACTTTTTTCCCAGGAACGTTCATCAGGTCCAAAACCCTTCCAGTCAATGAGATAAAAAAGTTTATCACGGATAAGTTTTGAATCTAAAATGCGTTTAACTTCATATTCCGTCTCTCCATGCAGGATTAAAGGATCCGGAGCGGAGGACCTACGTAACCTGGGATGAATTGGTTTTAGTAGGGAAACATGAAAGACCGGGTGAATCTTAGTGGAACCAGAAAGAGATAATCGATAGGTAACAGGATTTATCACCTTCTCAATTGGATAAGGACCCATAAAACGAGGCTGGAATTTACGTGGACCCTTAAGTCTAAGGTTCTTTGTACATAACCAGACTAAATCTCCTACATGAAGTTCAGGGGCCTTTTTACGTTTTAAGTCAGCGAAGTGTTTGTGACGAGCCTTTGCTGTAGTCAAATTGTGAGTCACAGAATGGTGGATGTTAGTTAACTGTTGTGCGATGTCTTGAATAGCAGGAACATGTACAGTGTCAAAATTAGCATGGGAATTGGGATGTTTTCTTGAGTTTAAAAAGAAAGGTGAGCAACCAGTAGAGACATTTAGGGCATTATTATGGGCATATTCTGCAGTCCATAAATGGTCAGGCCAATCACCTTCCTCGTCTAACAAATATAACCTAAGTTGTTGTTCAAGTTCTTGATTAATGCGTTCAGTCTGACCATCAGTTTCAGGATGGAAACTAGTAGAGTACCGATGGTCGATGCTAAGGCCTTTGATGTCGGCATTCCAAAATCGTGATAGGAACTGGGAGCCCCTGTCTGAAATGAGTATCTTAGGTATCCCATGAAGGCGAATTATGTGTTGATTAAAAAGTTGTGCAAGTTGTTTAGAGGTGGGAACACCCTTAAAGGGTACAAAGTGTGCCATCTTACTAAAGGTGTCAACAACAACAAGGATAGTGTCATAACCATGGGAAGAAGGTAGATCAACAATTAAGTCTAACGAGACCTTGTGCCAGGGATATGGGGGGGGTTGGCATAGGTTGCAAGAGTCCTTTTGGGGCCTGCCTGTCTGGTTTTCCCCGTGCACAGAGGTCACAGCTCAAAACATATTGACGAATATCACGGCACATACATGGCCACCAAAAATTTAGTCTAAATAAGTCTTCAGTTTTTAAGATGCCCTTATGACCAGCCAGAGGATTGTCATGACCTTCCTGCATTGCTTTTAACTGGAGGTCCTTGGTAGGTAGATACAGAGCAGAGCCATGATAGGGTTGGCCATTGTGAATGGAACGTAGCGGCTCTTCCGAAACCCACGTCTGCATATCCGGATCTGAAATCAACTTGCGGACATGATGTTCAAAGGTTTCCAAAGATATCGCTCCAATAAATTTGTCATCCGGTATGATTGGTTGATTTTCAATGACAGAGGTTTGATTTTCTGTATCCAATCTTGAGAGGACATCAGCCTTTCCATTCTTAGAGCCGGGACGGAAGGTGATAACAAAGTCAAAGTCCACGAAGTAACAGGGACCACCGCAACTGACGTGGTGTGAGTGTCCGAGCGGAGCGCCAAAATTTCAGATTGCGATGATCTGTAAACACTGTTACAGTATGTTTAGCCCCCATTAGGTAATGCCTCCAGTCCTTGAAGGAGTCCTTAATGGCCAGAAGTTCTTTCACCGTAATAGTATAATTACACTCCGCAGGATTGAGTTTGCGTGAACGATAGGCTACAGGATGCAACTGCACGGTGTCTTTGTGTCGTTGAGAAAGTATTTCTCCAATGGCTAGGTCTGAAGCATCCGTCTCCAAATAGAAGGGTTCAGAGGGGTCTGCATGAAGTAGAACAGGTGCGGTAGTGAAACTGGTTTTCATCAATCGAAATGCCTCTTCCGCTTCATCTGACCAGTGAAAAGAAACACCTTTTTTTAGAAGACGAGTCAAAGGGAGTATTTTGGAAGAAAATCCATGAATGAACCGTCTATAAAAATTGGAGAATCCAATAAAACTCTGGAGTTCTTTGACACTAGCAGGAGACTTCCACTCTTTTATTGCCTTCACCTTCTGTTCATCCATTTGAACTCCATTAGGTGACAAAACGAAGCCAAGAAACTCCACTGTGTCGGTGTTAAAGAGACACTTCTCCAATTTAACATATAGGGAGTTTTCTCGTAATCGTTGTAAGACAGCTCTGACCTGGTCATGATGTTCTTCAATCGTGTTCGAATAGATTAAAATGTCATCGATGTAGACGATAACGCATCGGTCAATGAAATCACTGAGAACATCGTTGATGAAGTATTGGAAGGCCGCTGGCGCATTGCACAGACCATACGGCATTACCAGATACTCGTAGAGCCCGAATTTGTTTCTGAAGGCGGTTTTCCACTCATCGCCTTCTCGGAGCCTGATTAAATGATACGCTCCACGTAAATCTAGGCGAGTGTAAATCTTTGCTTCCTTTACCTGGTCGATCAATACTGAGATAAGAGGTAATTGGTATCGATTTTTGATGGTAATTGTGTTGATTGCCCTAAAGTCTATGCAAGTCCTGAGATCCCCCCCCTTCTTTGGTACGAAGAAAAGGGGGAAGAGACTGGTGACTGGGACGGTCGAATAAAACCATTTGCCAAATTCTTGGTTAAATATTCCTTCAAGTGGAGATTTTCTTTTTCAGTCAAGGTGTATACTCTACTACACGGTAAGTTGGCTCCAGGTTCGAGGTCGATTTTGCAGTCATAAGACCGATGAGGAGGTAATGTTTCAGCCTTGATTTCATCAAAGACATCCACGAACTCCCGGTAAGGTTCTGGTATTTCAGGTGTTTGAATAACACATATTGTTCCTCCATTGGTGCACAGCTGGGTGACCGCACTAGCCTCAGTAGGATTTGTCAAATCTCCAAAACAAAGTTTTGTACAATATTCTGAATTTAGTTGAATAGTTCGAGCTTCCCAATCTATCAATGGGTTATGTTCTGTCAGCCATGGTAGACCTAAAATTAACTGGAATTGAGGGGCGTCAATTCAATTAAACTGTAAGGTTTCTTGGTGTCCCTCAATGGTAGTCATGTGTACCATCTCCGTGTGACTTGTTATGGGTCCAGAAGTCAGTTCAGTACCATCCACAGCTCGGACCTTCTCACTTTTCTCTTTGTTAATTGCTAATAATCCTTTCCGAAGAGCAAATTTATGGTCACAAAAATTACCGGTTGCCCCAGAATCAACCATGACATTTAGTCCAGATAAAATTATATCTCGAAATTTCAATGTCAAAGTCATTACTAGATGAGGTGAAGAGACCTGTAAAGTGTTAGCCACTTGGTGACTTGTTGGAGTTAATTCTAAATTCGCAACCACGGGTCCAACTCCGCCTACCCGTGGTGCCTCTAGTTTTCCTTCTCCTTGATTGGTAGTTTTGGTCTTTTTAGACAATTCTTGACGAAATGTCCACTCCCTCCACAATACAAACACAATTTGTTTAATCTCCGTTTTTCTTTTTCTTCCTTAGAGAGAGGACCCCGAATTACTCCAATCTGCATGGGTTCCACTCCCGTAGAACTCTCAGTTCGGGTTGACTCTGTTTTAACTCCATCTAAACGTGGAACACGAGATCGAAACTCCCGTCAACGTTCTCCCTTTCGCTCATTTTGTCGATAATCAATCTCAAGAATTAAATCAACCAGGGCAGATATATCAGTAGGTCGATTCGGAATTTGGGATAGAGCATCCTTCAGTTCTTCTCGCAGTCCCCTGTAAAATACTGCAGCTCTTTTATCTTCTGGCCAACTAGTTTCTACTATTAATTTGTTAAATTGGGCTAGATAGGCCACAAGCTCTCGATTCCCTTGTTTTAACTCCAGCAGTTCATTGTCCGATGCCTGCGATGCTGTTCTTCGATCAAAAATGCGGAGAAATTCTTTCTTGAAATCATCTAAACTGTATAAAATTGGGTCATCTTTAGACAGAAGTGGCATTGACCAAGCAGCGGCGTCCCCACTAAGGTAGGACAGGATGAACGCCACACGGGATTGGACATCAGGAAAAATCGTTGGTCGACACATAAAGTGCAGTGAACACTGGGTCAAAAAAATTTGTGCCTTTTGTGGCTCCCCATTGAACCTTTCTGGTGGGGCAAGAGGAACTACCGGGGATAAGGAGTGGATGACTTGAGTAGGGGCAAAGGATGGAGCGCTAGTGCCTGGATTCTGTGTAGTGAATAATGTAGAAGTCTGACTGGCTCCCTGATCTGGTGTCCACGTTTTAAACGTTATTATATCTTGCCTTAATATCTTATTTTCCTCCGTGATTGCCTCTAAATCCCTTTGTATAGCACTTAAAATCTCGCCTAATTTCTTGAAATCTAACCCTTCCGCCATTCTACTCAGGTGCTTGTACCAACGTGGGCATTTCACTCTGTCAAGGGCGTCCTTAATTTGCGAACCACACAGGAGTAGAATGACGTAAGCTCCCAATGCCCTTCTCGGAACCTTCCCCACTAGGTTTCTTTAGTTCCACCTTTGTAGGTAAGTACCAAGGGGGGAAAGGGGATGGGACAAAGAAGAGACAGCTCCAAAACACTGCAGTTCAGCACGAACTTCCTTCCTCTCTTGTGATGTCTGCTGTAAACCAAACCTGGGTTAGATAGCTTAACCTTCTTAACTTACTTACATTCGGTATTTATAGATAACTTATCTTACTAGGAAGTGTGTTTGGACTTGCCCCTCTTCTACTTCTCTATTGTGTCGAATATGTCTGTAGAGAAGTCTTAACTCTATTCTTTTTTCTATCCTCTCAGGAACGCTACTTATTCACTGCTCTGTGAAAAGGGAGAAAACGTGATGAGTATACATCAGTTTTTTCTAGGATCTATACATTGGTGTTTATCCTTCCCTTATAATACTCACTGGATAGTTCTAGAGTTATGTGTTTATTGGAGTCTGAAATGTTGATAGCTCCTAATGTTGCCTCCACTATTAATTAGGAACCTTCTTATAAGTTGTTTTATTTTCTTGTTACAAGATTAAATCACACAACGTTTTAATGTGCTCCAGCCAATTGAGAAGGCAACTATTAGATTTTTAATGGACTAGCCAATGTCCGTTTTCTTATTGTATTTTTTAGACTATTTAGTGAAGCGAGTAATGGGGATTTGCATTCACTAGACTTTGCCTCTAAACGTGTTTCTTTTATTGAGAGGAGACGCTTCTTGTTGTTGCCTGCAAGCCATCAGTCTACGCGTGTAGCGAGAATGAAATATTCGCACACGCGTCTCTTTTTATGCCGGCAAGATTTCCTGTCACCCAATTAGACGCGCATGAAAGAATGCTCTCACGCGTCTCTCTAAACGTTCTCAGAACAACGGCACAAAGAATCTGTGTCAGCTTGTACTGGAAATTCTTCTTCTTTTCTTTTAACACCAGCGGTGAAATTAATTAACGCTGGGAAACGAGAGAAGTCACCCGCGTTTGTCTTTTGACCTTTACGAAGTTTTTTGTGTTTCAATAAATACAGTCTACAATTCTACTGAAGGATTTGTATTAATTGTAGTTTACATTCCACACATTTATTTTCCGCTGATTATAGATTAACTAATTCAAATGTATTTCTTAACAAGTCTTGCATACCATGCTTATTAACACTTTGACTTTTTACACTAACCTTAGTTTGTTTATACCGGCGAAGCTAACCCCGAGAATGTCGCAACTACCCTGACTAGCTTCCACGACGCAAACAGGTGCTGCTCCTGAAGAATCTTCGGTGAAGTGCACCATGGAATGTTAGAGCACACCTCACCAACTGTCATTCCTTACAAGACTAGACCGCTAAACAGCAGTATGCTGCTGCAGCAAGTTGGCGGCCATGTTGGAATTCCTACGATGCCAACAAGCACTCCAACTCAAGGAATTAACTGCTTTCTCTGTTTGTAATGAAAGAATAGAGGCCACGGAGGCAGAAGGAGGAGGAAACCTTCCGTGATTCCTGACAGTACCCCCTCCCAACGGGGTTTCCTCCAGTCTGGGTTTAAAAGGAAATTGAGCATGAAAGGCTTTATTTAATCGGGGAGCATGAACATCAGTACTTTTTTCCCAAGAACGTTCATCAGGTCCAAAACCCTTCCAGTCAATGAGATAAAAAAGTTTATCACGGATAAGTTTTGAATCTAAAATGCGTTTAACTTCATATTCCGTCTCTACATGCAGGATTAAAGGATCCGGAGGGGAGGACCTACGTAACCTGGGATGAATTGGTTTTAGTAGGGAAACATGAAAGACCGGGTGAATCTTAGTGGAACCAGAAAGAGATAATCGATAGGTAACAGGATTTATCACCTTCTCAATTGGATAAGGACCCATAAAACGAGGCTGGAATTTACGTGGACCCTTAAGTCTAAGGTTCATTGTACATAACCAGACTAAATCTCCTACATGAAGTTCAGGTGCCTTTTTACGTTTTAAGTCAGCAAAGTGTTTGTAACGAGCCTTTGCTGTAGTCAAATTGTGAGTCACAGAATGGTGGATGTTAGTTAACTGTTGTGCGATGTCTTGAATAGCAGGAACATGTACAGTGTCAAAATTAGCATGGGAATTGGGATGTCTTCTTGAGTTTATAAAGAAAGGTGAGCAACCAGTAGAGACATTAAGGGCATTATTATGGGCATACTCTGCAGTCCATAAATGGTCAGGCCAATCACCTTCCTCGTCTAACAAATATAACCTAAGGTGTTGTTCAAGTTCTTGATTAATGCGTTCAGTCGGACCATCAGTTTCAGGATGGAAACTAGTAGAGTACCGATGGTCAATGCTAAGGCCTTTGATGTAGGCATTCCAAAATCGTGATAGGAACTGGGAGCCCCTGTCTGAAATGAGTATCTTAGGTATCCCATGAAGGAGAATTATGTGTTGATTAAAAAGTTGTGCAAGTTGTTTAGAAGTGGGAACACCCTTAAAGGGTACAAAGTGTGCCATCTTACTAAAGGTGTCCACAACAACAAGGATAGTGTCATAACCATGGGAAGAAGGTAGATCAACAATTAAGTCTAACGAGACCTTGTGCCAGGGATATGGGGGGGTTGGCATAGGTTGCAAGAGTCCTTTTGGGGCCTGCCTGTCTGGTTTTCCCCGTGCACAGAGGTCACAGCTCAAAACATATTGACGAATAGCACGGCACATACATGGCCACCAAAAATTTCGTCTAAGTCTTCAGTTTTTAAGATGCCCTTATGACCAGCCAGAGGATTGTCATGACCTTCCTGCATTGCTTTTAACTGGAGGTCCTTGGTAGGTAGATAAAGAGCAGAGCCATGATAGGGTTGGCCATTGTGAATGGAACGTAGCGGATCTTCCGAAACCCACGTCTGCATATCCGGATCTGAAATCAACTTGCGGACATGATGTTCAAAGGGTTCCAAAGATATCGTTCCAATAAATTTGTCATCCGGTATGATTGGTTGATTTTCAATGACAGAGGTTTGATTTTCTGTATCCAATCTTGAGAGGACATCAGCCTTTCCATTCTTAGAGCCGGGACGGAAGGTGATAACAAAGTCAAAGTCCACGAAGTACAGGGACCACCGCAATTGACGAGGTGTGAGTGTCCGAGCGGAGCGCCAAATTTTCAGATTGCGATGATCTGTAAACACTGTTACAGTATGTTTAGCCCCCATTAGGTAATGCCTCCAGTCCTTGAAGGAGTCCTTAATGGCCAGAAGTTCTTTCTCCGTAATAGTATAATTACACTCCGCAGGATTGAGTTTGCGTGAACGATAGGCTACAGGATGCAACTGCACGGTGTCTTCGTGTCGTTGAGAAAGTATTCCTCCAATGGCTAGGTCTGAAGCATCCGTCTCCAAATAGAAGGGTTCAGAGGGGTCTGCATGAAGTAGAACAGGTGCGGTAGTGAAACTGGTTTTCATCAATCGAAATGCCTCTTCCGCTTCATCTGACCAGTGAAAAGAAACACCTTTTTTTAGAAGACGAGTCAAAGGGAGTATTTTGGAAGAAAATCCATGAATGAACCGTCTATAAAAATTGGAGAATCCAATAAAACTCTGGAGTTCTTTGACACTAGCAGGAGACTTCCACTCTTTTATTGCCTTCACCTTCTGTTCATCCATTTGAACTCCATTAGGTGACAAAACGAAGCCAAGAAACTCCACTGTGTCGGTGTTAAAGAGACACTTCTCCAAATTAACATATAGGGAGTTTTCTCGTAAGCGTTGTAAGACAGCTCTGACCTGGTCATGATGTTCTTCAATCGTGTTCGAATAGATTAAAATGTCATCGATGTAGACGATAACGCATCGGTCAATGAAATCACTGAGAACATTGTTGATGAAGTATTGGAAGGCCGCTGGCGCATTGCACAGACCATACGGCATTACCAGATACTCGTAGAGCCCGAATTTGTTTCTGAAGGCGGTTTTCCACTCATCGCCTTCTCGGAGCCTGATTAAATGATACGCTCCACGTAAATCTAGGCGAGTGTAAATCTTTGCTTCCTTTACCTGGTCGATCAATACTGAGATAAGAGGTAATTGGTATTGATTTTTGATGGTAATTGTGTTGATTGCCCTAAAGTCTATGCAAGTCCTGAGATCCCCCCCTTCTTTGGTACGAAGAAAAGGGGGAAGAGACTGGTGACTGGGACTGTCGAATAAAACCATTTGCCAAATTCTTGGTTAAATATTCCTTCAAGTGGAGATTTTCTTTTTCAGTCAAGGTGTATACTCTACTACACGGTAAGTTGGCTCCAGGTTCGAGGTCGATTTTGCAGTCATAAGACCGATGAGGAGGTAATGTTTCAGTCTTGATTTCATCAAAGACATCCACGAACTCCCGGTAAGGTTCTGGTATTTCAGGTGTTTGAATAACACATATTGTTCCTCCATTGGTGCAAAGCTGGGGGACCGCACTAGCCTCAGTAGGATTTGTCAAATCTCCAAAACAAAGTTTTGTACAATATTCTGAATTTAGTTGAATAGTTCGAGCTTCCCAATCTATCAATGGGTTATGTTCTGTCAGCCATGGTAGACCTAAAATTAACAGGAATTGAGGGGCGTCAATTCAATTAAACTGTAAGGTTTCTTGGTGTCCCTCAATGGTAGTCATGTGTACCATCTCCGTGTGACTTGTTATGGGTCCAGAAGTCAGTTCAGTACCATCCACAGCTCGGACCTTCTTAGTTTTCTCTTTGTTAAGTGCTAATAATCCTTTCCGAAGAGCAAATTTATGGTCACAAAAATTACTGGTTGCCCCAGAATCAACCATGACATTTAGTCCAGTTAAAATTGTATCTCGAAATTTAAATGTCACAGTCATTACTAGATGAGGTGAAGAGACCTGTAAAGTGTTAGCCACTTGGTGACTTGTTGGAGTTAATTCTAAATTCGCAACCACGGGTCCAACTCCGCCTACCCGTGGTGCCTCTAGTTTTCCTTCTCCTTGATTGGTAGTTTTGGTCTTTTTAGACAATTCTTGACGAAATGTCCACTCCCTCCACAATACAAACACAATTTGTTTAATCTCCGTTTTTCTTTTTCTTCCTTAGAGAGAGGACCCCGAATTACTCCAATCTGCATGGGTTCCACTCCCGTAGAACTCTCAGTTCAGGTTGACTCTGTTTTAACTCCATCTAAACGTGGAACACTAGATCGAAACTCCCGTCTACGTTCTCCCTTTCGCTCATTTTGTCGATAATCAATCTCAAGAGTTAAATCCACCAGGGCAGATATATCAGTAGGTCGATTCGGAATTTGGGATAGAGCATCCTTCAGTTCTTCTCGCAGTCCCCTGTAAAATACTGCAGCTCTTTTATCTTCTGGCCAACTAGTTTCTACTATTAATTTGTTAAATTGGGCTAGATAGGCCACAAGCTCTCGATTCCCTTGTTTTAACTCCAGCAGTTCATTGTCCGATGCCTGCGATGCTGTTCTTTGATCAAAAATGCGGAGAAATTCTTTCTTGAAATCATGTAAACTGTATAAAATTGGGTCATCTTTAGACACAAGTGGCATTGACCAAGCAGCGGCGTCCCCACTAAGGTAGGACAGGATGAACGCCACACGGGATTGGGCATCAGGAAAAATCGTTGGTCGACACATAAAGTGCAGTGAACACTGGGTCAAAAAAATTTGTGCCTTTTGTGGGTCCCCATTGAACCTTTCTGGTGGGGCAAGAGGAACTCCCGGGGATAAGGAGTGGATGACTTGAGTAGGGGCAAAGGATGGAGCGCTAGTGCCTGGATTCTGTGTAGTGAATAATGTAGAAGTCTGACTGGCTCCCTGAACTGGTGTCCACGTTTTAAACGTTATTATCTCTTGCCTTAATATCTTATTTTCCTCCCTGATTGCCTCTAAATCCCTTTGTATAGCACTTAAAATCTCGCCTAATTTCTTGAAATCTAACTCTTCCGCCATTCTACTCGGGTGCTTGTACCAACGTGGGCACTTCACTCTGTCAAGGGCGTCCTTAATTTGCGAACCACACAGGAGTAGAATGACGTAAGCTCCCAATGCCCTTCCTGGAACCTTCCCCACTAGGTTTCTTTAGTTCCACCTTTGTAGGTAAGTACCAAGGGGGGAAAGGGGATGGGACAAAGAAGAGACAGCTCCAAAACACTGCAGTTCAGCACGAACTTCCTTCCTCTCTTGTTATGTCTGCTGTAAACCAAACCTGGGTTAGATAGCTTAACCTTCTTAACTTACTTACATTCGGTATTTATAGATAACTTATCTTACCAGGAAGTGTGTTTGGACTTGCCCCTCTTCTACTTCCCTATTGTGTCGAATATGTCTGTAGAGAAGTCTTAACTCTATTCTTTTTTCTATCCTCTCAGGAACGCTACTTATTCACTGCTCTGTGAAAAGGGAGAAAACGTGGTGAGTATACATCAGTTTTTTCTAGGCTCTATAAATTGGTGTTTATCCTTCCCTTATAATACTCACTGGATAGTTCTAGAGTTATTTTTTTATTGGAGTCTGAAATGTTGATAGCTCCTAATGTTGCCTCCACTATTTATTAGGAACCTTCTTATAAGTTGTTTTATTTTCTTGTTACAAGATTAAATCACACAATGTTTTAATGTGCTCCAGCCAATTGAGAAGGCAACTATTAGATTTTTAATGGACTAGTCAATGTCCGTTTTCCTATTGTATTTTTTAGACTATTTAGTGAAGCGAGTAATGGGGATTCGCATTCACTAGACTTTGCCTCTAAACGTGTTTCTTTTATTGAGAGGAGACGCTTCTTGTTGTTGCCTGCAAGCCTTCAGTCTACGCTTGTAGCGAGAATAAAATTTTCGCACACGCGTCTCTTTTTATGCCGGCAAGATTTCCTGTCACCCAATTAGATGCGCATGAAAGAATGCTCTCACGCGTCTCTCTAAACCTTCTCAGAACAACGGCACAAAGAATTTGTGTCAGCTTGTACTGGAAATATTCTTCTTTTCTTTTAACATCAGCGGTGAAATTAATTAACGCTGGGAAACGAGAGAAGTCACCCGCGTTTATCTTTTGACCTCTACGAAGTTTTTTGTGTTTCAATAAATACAGTCTACAATTCTACTGGAGGATTTGTATTAATTGTAGTTTACATTCCACACATTTATTTTCCGCTGATTATAGATTAACTAATTCAAATTTATTTCTTAACAAGTCTTGAATACCATGCTTATTAACACTTTGACTTTTTACACTAACCTTAGTTTGTTTATACCGGCGAAGCTAACCCCGAGAATGTCGCAACTACCCTGACTAGCTTCCACGACGCAAACAGGTGCTGCTCCTGAAAAATCTTCGGTGAAGTGCACCATGGAATGTTAGAGCACACCTCACCAACTGTCATTCCTTACAAGACTAGACCGCTAAACAGCAGTATGCTGCTGCAGCAAGTTGGCGGCCATTTTGGAATTCCTACGATGCCAACAAGCACTCCAACTCAAGGAATTAACTGCTTTCTCTGTTTGTAATGAAAGAATAGAGGCCACGGAGGCAGAAGGAGGAGGAAACCTTCCATGATTCCTGACACCATGACAAGAAGTTGGCACAGGTAGTTGCCTTCATGGACGGCATTCATTCTGACGTGGGTGGGCTACACAGGACTTTCCAGTCTTTGTCTTCCACAGTGACGGCAGCCATTCAGCTGTCACAGGCTCAGAATCCAGCTCCAGTCCCTTCGGCAACTCCCCTGCCAGCATCTAAATCTGACAAGAGTGCCAACACACCACAGCCCACAGGCTCCAAGTACACCACACGCAGCACACAACAGCAGCACCCCAAGCGGGCCAGAGCACAGACACCATCCCCCAAACAAACAAAAGTCACACAGGAGCGCAAAGGCAAAAGCCCTTCAGGTGACACTTAGGGCCATCAAGCCAAGAAGCAGACCTCAGGCTCACATGCCTTGAAATCTGCCCCATTCAAGGACACTTCCATCCCAAAAGCGTCTCCCAAAGACAGGCAAACAGTTGCCGTGCCTGCTGTGAAGCTGGTGCCTGCTAAGAGTCCGCAGAAAAAGCCCTCTAAGGCAGATTCACCCACAAGCTCAACATCCACACATACCCCTGTGAAGCTGGAACTGGAGGGCACTGTGGGGTTTTGCCTGATCAACAGGGGATGGCGGGAAAAAGGCCAGGCCAGGCCAAGCGTACCGCCAGATCCAGAAGGTCCCCAGAGGGAGGGCCACCACCTGCAGCTGATGCACCTATGGTGGAGAGTGAGGCTGTTGTTCCTGGCCCACTTCCCACTCCTACCAAGACAATCATTATCTATTGAATCCCCAAGAAGTGGAAAGGCAGCCCTCCACATTCTCCCTCATACACTGTGTCTCACGGCAGCATGTCTCCACCTCCACGTGCCACCACGCCAACCGGTCCAAGCAACACTCCGGCTCCCAGAGCCACTAATGACTCTACCTCAGCTGGTCCTCTCTCTACCAGGTCCAGTCCTCCAAGGGGGCCCGACAATCAGCCACCTCCTAGTTCGACTGACAGCCAAGTCCGAGGAAAAGTCCCCCTCCGAAACCTATCTCTCCCACAGCGGTGCCTGGACTGCACATTGTTATCTCCCCAGCTGTGTTGCTTCCCATGGCAGTGTACGGTGTCACCCATTCCCTGTGCAGGTTCTCATGCACACATGTGCCTCCTTTGCACTATGGACTGGCCACTGGCCTTGCTGTTTGTAATTTGGATACCCATTCCCTGTGCAGGTTCTCACACACACATGTACCTCCTTTCAACTATGGACTGGCCACTGGCCTTGCTGTTTGT
Organism: Triturus cristatus; assembly: GCF_964204655.1. Taxonomy (NCBI): domain Eukaryota; kingdom Metazoa; phylum Chordata; class Amphibia; order Caudata; family Salamandridae; genus Triturus; species Triturus cristatus. The sequence continues at coordinate 2,140,992 of NC_140589.1, forward strand.
CACTTTGGATGCCCATTCCCTCTGCAGGTTCTCATGCACACATGTACCTCCTTTGAAATATGGACTGGCCACTGGCCTTGCTGTTGTCTACTTTTGATGCCTATCTGGGTAATTAGTAATAAAGACAGTTACTCCTATTGTCTGCTTTGTCAGTGTCTTTGCTAAATAAAAACCTTTCTGTATGGGTATGGTTTCATGTGACACATGCTTTGTATGCCACTTTAAAATTGCCAGATGCTTGTTTTACTTTTTCAGAGTTTGCCAGAGGTGACAGGCACTTATGTTCTTCTTGACTCTGAGGCTTGGGGGTGCAATGATGGTTGTTTATGATGTACTACTGTTATCATAATCATTCTATGGCCAAGTTTGCTAAATTGTACACATGTCATGGTAGGATGCACTACCAGCACAGAGTGGGATTCTCTCCACAGGATTACGGCTGGCCAGGGTCCATCATGTCTGTGTGATATTTCTTGATGTGTGGACAGCAGTGTTGATGTATGGTCATCTTGTGATGGCCAGGCATCCTAGTCACATTGGCAAATTTCAATATGTGCACTTGGGTGGTCAGGAAGTGTGCAGTGTGAAGGGGGTGACTTTGTCAGTTGTGTTGATGTGTTTATGCCCGTGCAATGCCAACTGCACACATGTATGACCCAGAAGCAGAGTGCCTGTTAGTTTGAATTGTCAGTCATGTGCTTGTGATTGTGGGCACATGTAGGAGTTGTAGGTTGTGCAGTGTGTTGGTGTGTCCTTGCACTCCTGGGGGACACCTACTTGTTGTTGCTGCCAGTTGTGAATATGCATAGTGTGTGACTGCCTAGTCTGTGTTGTGTTTTGTTCATCAGCCATGTGTCTTCTTACTGTTTGTGCTCACTGTGCAGACCTGCTCAGCCACCCTGACATTATTTGTGTGTTTTCTCATGCATTGCTGTCACTTGACCCATTTTTGGCTCCAGTATGGTATGTGGGATGTGGAGTCATACCATCTCCTATCTGTGCTTCTGATCCCTACCCATTGCGAGTTACTCCTCTATGTGTTTGTGTAGAGTACACTCCTGACCTGTCCACTACTGACGTACACACCACTTCAACCTCATGTCACCTACCCCTTGTGTTGCCAGTGTCTAAGCCTCCTCACCACTTCATTTGTTACACTATGCTTTGTGGTGCTGATCTGTGCACAGGACCAATGTGCCACTCAGGCCAGTTTCCCATTTAGTTATGTGTGATTAGCTTATACTGGTTTGCAGTCATGGTTGCTCATGTGTAGTCCAAATATTTGTGCAGCACAGTCCTCTGGTCATGCTGTTTGCACCTGGGTGTCCCTGAGTTGTACATTTGTGGGTGTTGGGTAAGGTGTATGTGTGTTTGCTGAGGTACGGCTGCCTATCCGGAGTGTGATGTCTGTGTGCTGTGCTGATTTGTGTTGTGGGAGTACATGTTGTGGCACTGAGATGTGTGTGCTACTGAATAGGTCGGTGTGCACACTCTGCTTGTTGTGCATGCAGTGCTGTTAGTGTATGTTGCCTTGTACTTGCTTGGTATGCATCCCCCTGATGTCCAGCTGAGTTTGTAATGTGATGGATTGGCATGTGTATCGGTTGTGTTTTTGTTGTGGATGCATGCAGTGTTTTGGCTGTGTTGGCTCTTTCTGTTGACAGATGCTCTCTGTGTGTCATATTCTATTTGCGCAACATTGTGTGTGAGTAGTTTGTGTTTGTGCATTGTGATACATTCTGATATGTGTTGCAAGTGTAGTGTGCATTACTTGTGTATCTGTCACATACAGCAAGGTGTATTCTTGTTACTGGGCTTGTTTTGAGTGCAGAATAGTGCTATGTCCTCCTATATTTGACCTGTCACTTGTCCGGATTGTGCATGCTTGTGGTACACTATGACACCATGTTGACTTGATGGGTGGTGCGGTGTCTCTGTCTGTGTTGGCTTATTGTCCCATTGATCCCAGTTTGTGTTCATGATTGTTTTGAGATGATGCAATTATTGTTTGTGTTGGGCTATGGTATCTGTGCATTGGTCCTCAGTGACAATGTTGTGTACTCCTGTTCTGTCTGGGGTCCCATTGCCTTTCCAATGGCTGGGTGGCCGTATGTGGGCTTGTTGGACTTCTGTGTATGTTGTTTATGAGATTTGTTTTTTGCTATTGGTTTGTGTCTGCATTGGCTCAGGCATCCCTGAGTGTGTGTGTGATGTTTGTGGATGCACCCCAGGGAGTGTGATTGGTTCTCAGCGAACTCACAGGACATCATTTGCACCTTTCTGTGTGCTTAACACTGGTGTTGAGTGCTGCAGGTGTGAGATGGGTAGAGGAGGGGTGTGTGTGAAGGTCCAACTTGGGTTTGACAGTCGGGATTGTGACAATGAGCCATATGTGTTGTGATGATGACATACACATGTCAAGTAGGTTGACACAGATGTATGGCAGATCACTGTTTGACTTCAGACATTTCCTATCATTCCAGTGCCTATGCATGGCTTGCCTTGATGTCTCCCTGAGTTGTTGCACAGAGGTCACTGTGGTTTACTTTCACTCACTGTACCACCCATATCTGATTTGATGGCCTAAGGGTGGGGTGATATGTTCCTTCTCTTGCATGTGATGTACACATGCTTTGTGGCTTGCTCCATGGCTTTCCAGCACTGTCCACTTCACTTTTGGATAGCCCATTTATTGTCCTCCATTGCTGCGGACATTTAGTATATGCATGTGGCTGTGTGTCAGTGTGGGGTGTGTCTAAGTGACTTGACAGGCAGTGTGGACAGTTCAGTGGATGTTCATATGCAGTGTGGGTCTTCATCTTGTGATTTGACTCAGTTTGCTGGACATGAGTGGAGGGTAGGTGTGAGGGGGAGTGATGCCCTACCCCAGAGCTTCTGTGCAGGGTGTTCCTCTTCACCCCCACCTTCTAAGACAGGCTCCCTGGTTGTTTGGTGTGTGAGGTGCAGGGTCTGGCTACACCAGGCAGATAAATTGTGTAGGGGGGCACAGGTGGAGCACACGGCATGTCCCCAGATGGGTGTGGGGGGCATAGTGTGTGAAGGGTGGACGTGGGGCCCTGTACATTTTTGTGGACTGTCCATGCCTGGCGCCGGCCCTGCCTACTACATTGTGCTCAGGTTTTCCCGTGTCTGCACCATGGCGGTGATTTGACCGGGACATTGCAGTGTTTCGCGGTTGATGGGTGACCTGGATGAAGAGGGGTGAGTTTTTGACTGGTGAGACATGTGTGGGTACACTGGGGGATGTGTTCCTCTCCCCACCAGAGTGTCTGATGTGGACAGGAACCTTATATCTGCCCAGGAGTTGTGTGTTGTGGTTGGGTGCGGAGTTGTGTGATAGTGTACCGGCGGCATTGTCCACGATGGTGCATTATTTGCTGGTAGTGGAGGAGGTACAGCACCGGAAAGGCTTCTAGAGCTGGATCCATTGTGGTCGGGACCGGGTGGAGGGTATCGGGAGTCTGGTTTCGTGCTCCGCTGTCGTGCAATTGCCATCTCCGGGTTGGTGGTTTCACCGCTGCGGTGTGCTTGGCTGTTTGGGGCATCCTGATTTGTACTGTGGACGGGACGTCATTCCGTATGGCGGTGGGTCTCTATTGGCTCCCATCGCCGTGGTGGCGGGTGCATTTTTCTGGCAGTTCACGTCGCACCGTGGCGGATGGGAAATGGGCTATGTTGGCCCATTGTAAATGTAATATGGTGGGCGCGAGGACCACTGCTGGAGTGCGGAAAGTGACATTTTCCGCCAGCACCGCGGATGCGCCTCCGCCCGCCATCCTAATGAGCCCCTTAATGTTTTCAGTAAGAAAATTCCAACTTTTAAAAGTGGCATTTTCAGAACTACAATTTAAATACCAACTTCATCATCAGTTGTATTTTTAAACCTTGATTCCAGAGACACTAAATTTGGCTTCCCTATCTTTTCCCAATTTGCACTATGCTTATAAAATGTAATAATGCAGCCCCAGTTTTATCCTGAGAAAGATATAAGCCTTGCAGTATCACTACAAACGTGAAACTTGAGAGTACATGCCCCATTTTTATATGCACTGCACGCTGCCCATGGGTTGTACAGGGCCTACATTAGACTTGACCTGAATGGTATGAAAAGGAAGGCTTGGGTCTGGAAAGTAGGTTAACTTGTCACGTCACCATGTTAGTTAAAAACTGTACACACAAAGGTGCAGCAGTGACAGGTGTGAGACATGTTAAAGGGCTACTTAGGTGGGTGGCAGAAACAGTGCTACAGGCCCACTAGTAGCATTTAATTTACAGGCCCTGGGCATTTGATGCACTTTGCTGCTAGGGACCTATAAGTAAATTAAATATACCTTTTGTGGATAACCCAATGTTACCTTTTTGTTTAATCCCTGATGTGATTTCGAACTGTAAGTGCACTGGGCCCCTGCTAACCAGGTTGCCAGTGCCAGATATCTTTCCCAACACTGTACCACAATTGGCACACAATCAGCCACCCTTGTAAACCCCTAGTAAACGGTACCCCTGGTACATGACCGGGACATTGCAGTGTTTCGCGGGTACTGAAGAGGGTCCTGTAGGGCTGCTGCAGGAATTGTGCCACCCCAGAGACCCCTCACAAAGGCCATGCAAACTGTCACTGCAGGCTGCGTGTCTTGGTGCATCAGAAAATGAGAGTCAACATGGCAGAAAGCCCTGTGTGGCATGCCCTCACACACTACATGCGATATAGATAAGTCACCCCTAGTACAGGCCTTACAGCCCTAAGGCAGGGTGCACGATACCCCATGTGTGGACAAATCTGCATTTTATGACCCTGCAATATCTGAGCCATTCTTGGATATTGTAAGTGCACAGGGATGGCTTCACTATACCCTAAGATGTTTGGTACCAAACATCTTTTCTTCATAAAGCCTCACTAATGCCAACATGGGATTCATTATTAAATGCACACAGGAGACCCTTTAGAGGGTCCCCTAAAAACCTACCAAGTACTGGTGTGGAACATGACTATGCCGGAATGGCCTTCAAGAGCAGGAAGCTTCAAAGTTGTTGCTGCCTTTGAAGTTCAGCTTAGGTTTCCCCAGATAATGGGGTATGCCTACACCCCTGGCCTGCTGAAAATGTGGCTTGAAGAAAAGTGAAAAATTAGTTAGATGAGGAGGAGTGTCCACATGAGGGATTTGTTAGTAAACACTAGACCTCATCACGAGACACAAGGACAAAATCATAGGCTATGGGATCTCCCACCAGTAACAGGCCACACTAGATGTGCATCTGTGATGTCTGTAACCTCACCAAATACACAAAAAATATTGACGTGGGTTTAAAATATCCATAGTGCAGTAAAAACATACAAACTGCAGTTCGGAAAATGTAATTTACCTGATTAAATGTCCCTGTACTCTGTTATATCTGGGATGATAAAACGTAAAGTAAAGGTACAAATCATGAAACATAGAAGCAACATACACTGTCAGAAAATCATGGCAAAATTCACTACACTTTATCTGGAAAAAATATACACGGTGGACGATATATATTGGACAGTGTTAGATAAACCCGATATTCCGAACACAGCACGAGACATCAAAAGGATCCTGTTTCTTAGGGAACAGAAATGGATATACGGGATCAGGAGAAATGAGAGGGGTTTAAACAATGAAATCCCATGGAACTCGCTCAATAGATGATAAATACCCTTTTTTATGGTTACACGTAAGTTGAAATGGTTAGGATATGAATGTCTCCGGAGAACAAATGGAAATACAATATCCATACTGCATCATATCAGTATACATGCATGATGGAAGAGACAAGGGGCCCGATTCACAGAACTAACTTAAGACAAAATCCTAAACTTACTACCATTTTGGTATTCACAGAAGGCACTTACTCATTTTGGTATTCACAGAAGACACTTACTCATTTTGGTATTCACAGAAGTTAGGAGTCCTAACTTTAGGACTCCTAAATGCCTTCTGTGAATACCGAAAGCCTTAATATTAGGATTTTTCTCAGTTTAGTAGTAGTATAGTTAGGACTCCTAACTTTAGGACTCCTAAATGACTTCTGTGAATACCGAAAGTCTTAAAATAAGGATTTTTCTCAATTTAGTAGTAGTAAAGTTAGGACTCCTAACTTTAGGACTCCTAAATGCCTTCTGTGAATACCGAAAGCCTTAAAATTAGGATTTTTCTCAGTTTAGTAGTAGTAAAGTTAGGAGTCCTAACTTTAGGACTCCTAAACTGAGAAAAATCCTAATTTTAATACTTTCGGTATTCACAGAAGGCATTTAGGAGTCCTAAAGTTAGGACTCCTAACTTCTGTGAATACCGAAGTGAGTAAGTGTCTTCTGTGAATACCAAAATGAGTAAGTGCCTTCTGTGAATACGAAAATGGTAGTAAGTTTAGGATTTTGTCTTAAGTTACTTCTGTGAATCGGGCCCAAGGTGTTCACAATCAACGATCTGACATATGGTAAAATACACTGTCTATACTCTAGATAGGATTTCCACCTAGGTAACCCTCAGGTGTCTTCTTTCCATTTGTATTTTAATTCATATTAAAATTCCTATCTGGAGACAGATCAGATCTATGTTAGACAACAGTACCTTTGTTATTAATATTAGTGGAACATTGGTGCCTTAAATGACTGCAATCAGCGAATTTAAACCCCATCAAGATGGCGGATGGAAATGAACTGAGGCAACAATGATACACTGGGTTCGCCCAAAAACTGCCCCCAATCGTGTGATCGCAATTGGTAATCATGGGACAGGAAGAAATGTGTCAAATAGGGTAGCTGAGTCACCAAAGAATATGGATGAGAGGCAATAAATACGAGCAGCAAGTTGCAAGTTGCAAAGTGTACAAATTGATAAGTAATCAATAGTCGTTTGACGATGTCGTTGTATGTCTTTATTTCACACACGCTTGGTGTACATCTTTAGAGACAGCCAACGCGTTTCGCCCTAACAAGGGCTTCTTCAGGGCAAAAAAGTATTGGCGGAGTGCGTTTGCCCAAGAGGTTCAATCCTGTAGTGCGTAGACAGTATGGAGCGTCCGATTACAGGACGTTGTCTCAAAGAGAGAGGCCTCTGGCCCAAGGGAACCGGCTGTGTATCTTTATTAAAATCAGGCTAGGTTATTGCGCCATATGCCAAAGAGCCTCCAAAGTTCTTCAGAGGAGTATTTAAGTGAATCGCAGTGTAGCGAGTCCTAATCCATGTCCGGCTGGGTAGCCGAGTCGATGATTGGCACCTACAAAGAGTGGGAGGGAAGTTTAGGGCTGGCGGTCTCACCTTGATGATATAAGGAGAGGGTGGGGAGGGGCCAAACTACTGGACTACTGTATACAATAGAGATTAGAGAACATACATAAACCTCACGACTCCCACCCACTAAAAAATCCCTATGTTTAACAACATAAATGGAGACCAATGGGTCTTCTTGATAACGGCTAGATCACCCTAACTCTATGGGAATGGTGCACACATGCAGAAATTATTAATGTTAAAAATATATAAACAAATCACTGGCCACAGAACAGAGTTTGTAATTATGCATATTATTTTCAGATATAATAAGTGTGTGACTACAGGGAGCTGCCATTGCTTCCAGGCCTATTCGAGCTTCAACTACTTTGAAACTTTTATTATAAATTAATATTCTGAATATCCCAGTCCTCCCACAATTACATCATGGGAGGCGTTTTGAATTGGGGATGCCGGGATGTGCCTCTCTTTTTGGACGACAAATGAACAGATTGCTTTACATAAATTACTATTAGCAATTCTGTATAATATAGTTTAACATGAAAACCTGTATGTATGCTACCAGGGGATATGCACATTAGACTCCAGTGATAGAAATGATTGTGAAGAATAACTGAGTAGTAAGAGGGCAGGAGAAGACCTATGCATGCTGTCTGGTTGCTTAATACAGACAGCCTGAATGGTACTACTACAGAGTGCGTTAAAGTGGGCTTACCTTCAAAATACAGAAGCAAGGTAGGAAACAAGCGGAATATAGGGGATCATAGTGTAGGAGAGTAGGATCTGCCTCTTATGGTTACCCCCACCTTTTTGCTGATGTATCACTGTTTTTGACTTAGACAGGCTGCTATCCTGCTATGCAGGACCCCAGCCTATCTGCTTTCTCCTGTAAATTGATTGCATGTACTTTAGGTACACTCCAGATTGGATTATGGGGTATCCTTATCAGTCCCTAGTATATGGTATAAGATTGTACCCAGGGCATAGGTACCCCAGAGGCCTCCCAGGGGCTGACGCATGTATTGTGCCACCCCTGAGAGGCCATTCAAAATGACACCACAGGTCTGCTACTGCAGCCTGTGTAAGGAGGTGCATGCCCCCCTTACTTAAATATAGGTTCCCTATATCTATTATAAATCACTGCACATATAAACCTATCAGTCACCTTTAAGGCAGGCCTTAACAATCCTGAAGGCTGGGTGCTGGGTTTTATGTGAGAGGGTGCCCCAGCATGAGTAGGGCTCCTCTGCAGCCTTCAGAACCTATTCTCTGGGGTTGTCTGTGATGCAGCCAGCCATATATACTTACGTGCATTATAACCTCGCAGTAAATGCTAACTTTAAAACGGATGCTTAGAAACATGTCGTGTTTGATGTCAAAAAACACCTTGCAATCATATCTCCCCACCAGTAACTGGCAGGGGAGGTATGATTCCACCCTCCTAGAGGGACTTACGTCAAACACCGGTACACCCGGTACCAGCTTTATCGACCTGGGCATCACAAAATGGATGCTGCCAGCCGCAGACACGAGTCTGCCCTCCTGCTGCTGAGCCAAGCTCGAGCAGAGGAAGACCTGACAATAGGTTTCCTGTCACAGGGAGGTGTGACCACCTCCCAAACAGGCTTTAGTGTATTGGGGCTGGGTGGGTGCACTCTGAGAGTGCCAGAAAGTCTACACATGGGGCACATTTGGTGTCCCCATGCATAGTCCAGCTCAAACCAGTTGCAGGAGCCATTTGCTTCTGCTCTGGCGCGAAACTGGACTCAGGACATGAGTGTAGCCACCCCTCTGTCCAGCCCCTCCCACAGGAGGGTCCCCAGAGTCAGTCCAACCCCTTCCCTGGGTATAAAGTGGGAAACCTGAATACAGGACTTTGGATTTTACCTGGACTAAACTCCTGCAAGCAGAAATTAAGTACTTTGACAGTCTACACTTCGCTGGATGACAGAAGAATCTCGCTTGGAATAAAGGAGTTACTCCCCTGCAGCAGCAGGCACCTAGATGCATCTGACCTGTTTGCAAATCCAGAGCTCCTGAGAACTCATAGGAGGTGGGTTCCTGAGCATTGATCTGATATCTCAGCAATCGGGAGACCAGTATCCCTTGTGGGTACAGTGCAACCCAAACTCCTGGGCACTGTGTACCTTTGCAGCAGCATATGCTTTTTGGTGATCCTTGAGGCTGTGCTTTGGACCACGTGTAGTCCTCACCCCAAGCAGCATTTCCACTGAAGAATCTCCGGCCTCCACTCCATGAGTGCTCTGTGGGCTGGCGCTTTGTTTATTCCGCTCGAGGTCCCCTCGCGATCCCTGGTCTCTTGGCCTGTTGGTCCTGTCGAGGGTCAGTTTGATTTTCCTTGGGATTCCCTGGTTGCTCCAGATGCGCCCTGACTCCCCATAACATGGAGAGTATCTTGGACCTTGCTGGTCCACACCATAACCTGTTTCCTCTGCCCGCGTGGGTTGCCTTTGCCAAGGCTTGTTGGTGTTCAATACAGACACTGACCCCTCAGCATTCAAAATCCTCCGTGGGACAGCTCACCTCTGGACTTTGGTCATCGTCGATGTCTCCTGGTCCCCGTGGCTGCAGAGTCAAGGGGCCCGATTCACAGAACTAACTTAAGACAAAATCCTAAACTTAAGACAGACTTAAGACAGACTTAAGTTAGGATTTTGTCTTAAATTTGTCTTAAGTCTGTCTTAAGTCTGTCTTAAGTCGGTCTTAAGTCTGTCTTAAGTCTGTCTTAAGTTTGTCTTAAGACAAACTTAAGACAAAATCCTAACTTCTGTGAATACCAAAAGTAGTAAGTTTAGGATTTTGTCTTAAGTTAGTTCTGTGAATCGGCCCCAAGCATCCTATCTTCACACCCGAAGCACCCGACATTGGTGCTCATTCGTCAATCGAGCCCCTGGTCACCCTGAAGTGACACAGACTCTGTCCTCTCTGATTCCAGGTTCTTCTCACCTCAGATCCAGGCTTGTATTCCTCCGGACACTTTTCATCTTCCCGGCAGCAGCACTTCTTCGCATCACGCCATTGAAAACCTACAAGGGTTTCTGACACTACTTGACCCCTATGCACCCGGCTCCTCTGAGATAGGTAACATAGGTACCTCGGTACTCACAAGGGTGCTGGCCTTAGAAACTTCTATGTTCCAAAGGGTGTGCTTGAAGTCCTCTCCGAAGTGTCCTCAAACTGTAATTTTCCCACTGCGACTTTCCAATAAAGTTGTACGGAGCACGCGTCTGTGCTCTCACACTGCACCCGTCTTCCCTGGGCTCCCTGTGTCACTCCTTTGGGTGGTTCCTTGGGGTCCCAGCAATTTTACAGGCTCTAGGCACTGTGTCTAGTCAAGTTGTGGTTCTTATACTAAGGGGCAGATTTATGTTTCCTGGCGCATCCCTGCAAATCAGCAAGGATGCGCCAGGAAAGATGCGTCACGCAAGTTTACCCTTGCGCCACCCATGATGCGCCGCATTTACAATGCGGCGCATCATGGCGCAGGAATAAAGAGATGCGTGACGCATCCGATGGCGTAAGGGCGGCGCATTGCTGGAGTCGGGTCGCAAGCACGACACAACTCCAGCAATGCTCAGCGGCTGCCCAAACCTAACATGCTGCGTCATGCCTTACGCCTGCTTCAAGCAGGCGCAGGGTTTTGATCTTATAGATTTCACTGCGTCACTTTTCCGAGGCTTTTTCCAAGGGAACGCCCACCCTGTATACATTAAACCTGACACAGGTTTAATGTAGCGCAGGGCTTTACAGCGTGACGCATCTCCATAGATGCGTCACGATGTAAATAGGGTGCAAAGTGGCGAAGGGTTTACGCTGCCGCTGCGTCACAAAAGTGACGCAACGGTGGCGTAAAAGGGGCGCAAGTCCCTCATAAATCTGCCCCTATTTTTTTAGTATATGGTTCGGTCTCTCCCTGGAGCCTGCTGTGTATAGTGCTATTTACTGTTGTTCTATTAATTAAGTATTGTGTGCTTTGTGCTCTAATCTCGTTGTCAGAATCCCTAGCTTAAGTCCCAAAGAGGTTCGCGATCGGTTAGACTATTGTGGGGCCACAGGGTTCACAGGGTGAAAAACCAGGCATCGGTGTTCAAGTTGGTGGCATGTCCGCAACTCCAAGATGGCCGCTAAGGTGCTGGGGTCTGTGGTCTAGTTGATTTGCAAATTAAGGGCCCGATTCACAGAACTAACTTAAGACAAAATCCTAAACTTACTACCATTTTGGTATTCACAGAAGGCACTTACTCATTTTGGTATTCACAGAAGGCACTTACTCATTTCGGTATTCACAGAAGTTAGGAGTCCTAACTTTAGGACTCCTAAATGCCTTCTGTGAATACCGAAAGTCTTAAAATTAGGATTTTTCTCAGTTTAGTAGTAGTATAGTTAGGACTCCTAACTTTAGGACTCCTAAATGCCTTCTGTGAATACCGAAAGTCTTAAAATTAGGATTTTTCTCAATTTAGTAGTCCTAAATTTAGGACTCCTAACTTTAGGACTCCTAAATGCCTTCTGTGAATACCGAAAGCCTTAAAATTAGGATTTTTCTCAGTTTAGTAGTAGTATAGTTAGGACTCCTAACTTTAGGACTCCTAAATGCCTTCTGTGAATACCGAAAGTCTTAAAATTAGGATTTTTCTCAATTTAGTAGTCCTAAGATTTAGGACTACTAAATTGAGAAAAATCCTAATTTTAAGACTTTCGGTATTCACAGAAGGCATTTAGGAGTCCTAAAGTCAGGAGTCCTAACTATACTACTACTAAACTGAGAAAAATCCTAATTTTAAGGCTTTCGGTATTCACAGAAGGCATTTAGGAGTCCTAAAGTTAGGAGTCCTAACTTCTGTGAATACCGAAATGAGTAAGTGCCTTCTGTGAATACCAAAATGAGTAAGTGCCTTCTGTGAATACCAAAATGGTAGTAAGTTTAGGATTTTGTCTTAAGTTAGTTCTGTGAATCGGGCCCCTAGAGTGGGCTGATGTGACGCGCGCACACCTGAAGTATTGTGCACTTCACTAACGTATTTCCTCAGAGGAGGTTGATAATTAGAGCGCCCGTAGTTTTGAGAGTCTTAACCTTAGTGACCTTTCCCTAGTCACAGAACCGCAATAAATATGTATTTGAAGAAAGAAGAAGCACTCGGAGTTCCGTGCAAAAGAAAATACCGGAGCCGTGCTCGGAGCTTCGTTTTTCCTCACGTCGGAGCCGAGTAGTGATTCAGCTGCACCTGAAAAGAAACAAAAAAAAAAGAGCTAAGTGATTTACAGAGAGAGTTTTAAGGAATTGTAAATGATGACAAGTAAATGTTAAAGAATACGATATCGTGAGAGCAGGTAAACTTACCGTTAACAGCAGATGTAAAATACACTGGAACCTGTAAAGGAAGTAAGAGAAGATTAACGACGTATGTGAGCAAGTTTTAAGAGGCACAGAATCAAAGACAGTAAAACTGTTTAAAGAGTGAGAAATACGATTTGTGGAGAAAACTTACCAGAGTAATATCTGTGCAGAGAATTCCTGTGGAGAGAAAGCGAACAGTAAAATATTAAGAGCATAAGGAAAACAACCTAAAAAGACAATCGCTTATGTAAAAAGAAAAAAAGAAAAAGAAAACTGACGAGGTTAAAAGAAGTTAGCCAAATAAAACTACACCTGGTAGGTTATAGAGTAGAGAAGTCATATAATAAGAGCTAAGGAATAGAATAGGAGATTAATCTATGTAAATGTTTTACAGATGATAAAGGACCCATTCTAACAAGAAAAAGAAATGGTTACATTGGGCCAAGAAGAGAGACAAGGAGTTTTAGGATCTTGGGTAGGTAGCTAATCACAAGAAATAATAGGAATGAGAAGTAGGATAGAGTAGAGAAGGGAAAACATTTAATTGTTGTGTGTTTAGTTTCCTACGAGACTTCGGCAGGCTGATCAAAGGCTGAAGAAGATCCCCAGACAGAAAACCAGAAGGTCCAGGACCAGTCTCTTCTTATTGTTTGTTATTTTATCCACTTTTCCCCCTTCCCCCTCACTGATCAGTTAGCGCCAAGTATTTCTTCTGGAGCTGAATGGTTGGTAGTGGGAGTTGGGAAGTTAGCGACTTCTGTTCCTGTGCAAGACTACAGAAACCAGCGAGAAGCTGAAGGTGAGCCTGACACTCGTATAGAGATTAGTAGAGAGTGTTTAGTAATAAATACATATATTTTATATAATACTTGTGTGGTTCTCCTTTCATTTAATCACTCAGGGGGTTCTGCTCTGGTAAAACAAGCTGCTTTACATTCCTTCGAGACGTAGCCTGAAGGCTGCTCTCCACAGCTACCACTATGATAGCTTTCAATAAAGGTTGTCTTTAACCTAATCATCAATAAGGGTTGTTTGGACTGGTGCAAGGTGCCCCCTTTAACTAGTTGTGACGGAACACTAGGGGCGGCTCCGGTGGCCCCGGAAAGCACTGACTGGTGGACTCCCGTGTCACGGGCTTCTAACCTTTTCCCCTCTCAACAGGACGAGTGGGCATCAGACAACGAAGATTCCCTTCTGTTAACCCAGGCTGAGCCCTTTAAGTGGGAGGCTCCGCATCCTCAAGGACCGCCCCTCGATGACGTCACGGGGCCCAGGTCATCAAAAACGGGAGGAACCAGGAAGTCGACGGACGGCGATTCCCGGAGGAGACTAGGAGACGAACGAAGCGAGGAGGGAGAGAACGGAGCAGATGAGACGAGGAAACGAGAACCCGAGGAGAATCGTGGACCGAGGGACGACAGGAACACCAGCTACGGATACGGCGAGGCGCCCGGCCACGTTCCCAGGGGAGGAGCGTGGCTTGGACAGGTACGGGACCGGGTAGCGGGGTGGATAGGGAGGAGGGAGTGGCCGCACTAGACGGCCCACTACTCAGTTTACAAACTCCCCTGTTTGTTGGTTTCTTTAGTCCCCTCACCTTTTTCCGGACACGCGAGTAGAGAGTTTCTTTTTTTGTGTGATACACGAAAGGTGTCTCCTCACTCCCTGGCACTGGTGTTAGGGACAGAACTCCTCTTTAACCCTCCTAATACCACCCCTTGTTCTTTTCTTCTGGGTAATACCGGGAGTCCACACCGAGACAAGAGACGAGGCGAACCCCGGGACCTGGATGAACGAAGAGACCCCCGGAGCCCGGAACAACACGGATCCCGCCAGTTTTGCTAAAGAAAGACTAACTAGCAGGACGAAGCGCAAACTAATTGCAATAAAAGCCAAACTACCACGCACTCGTGTAGTGTCCCTCATTCAGAATCAGTCACAAGTGGTGTCAGAAGTGGGATATCCATCCTACTCCATCTGTGAAACGAAGATGGAGGCCCTCGTGCAGCACTTACTTCAGGGACAAGAGAAACTCAGCTGGGCAGTAGAAAGACAGATGACTTCCGCCCAGGCGGATAGAGAACTCTTCCACACCTCTATGAAAGCCCACCTCGATTGTCTGCCAAAAGCCATACCGGATCCGACCGTAGCAGTACCCATAGAACGGCGTCTACCCTATGCCAGTGCGGCCGGAGTATCCCTACAGAAGTATATTCCGGGAGAGGACCCGGATGCCTTTCTAACTAATTTCGAGTGAGCGGCTCACGCCTGTGGGTGGCCCGAGGACAAATGGCCCTTCTTTTTGGCACCACTCTTGTCTGGGGAGGCCCAGGCCACCTACCAGGTCGCCAACCCCAATGGTACTACTGAATATCAGATCATCAAAGAGGTCATCTTGGAGCACCTCGGGCTTGATGCCAAAGCGTACCGTTGCCGGTTCAGAAAAGAAAGAGGCGTGCAGGGGGAGAACCCAAAGACCCTATATTTGCGCCTCAAAACGGCCGCTGACATATGGTTAAAGCCGGAAACCAGTACAAAAGAGGAAATTATGCCGAAAATTTACATGGAGCAATTCCTAGAAGCAGTACCATTCGGGACCCAAAAATGGCTGAAACAGCATCCCCACCTGACTCCCGAACAAGCAGTAGACATGGCTAAATACTTCACGAGGGCTCAACCCCACTCCTATCCTCTGGACGGAGAGAAAACCCACAAACAACCGCCGGGAGGCAGGAACGAGAGAAAGATGACCATTCCGCTGGCGGTGCCCCGACCCAAGAATCTTCGCTCCGAACCAGCCCTCGCCCGTGGTCCTCAGTGCTTTGACTGTGGTGAGTGGGGCCACATCGCTCGTATGTGCCCCCGCAAACGGACTGAAGAGCCCATGGACGCGGGGTATCTGCCAAGGAGCGTCCTCTACTCGGCTGAGATGGGTGCATCTTACTACGTACGTGTGGGGATGAATGGCATCACCATAAACGCCCTTTTAGATACAGGATGCCGACAGTCGGTGGTCCTAAAAAAACTCGTATTGCCACACCAGTATCTGTCCCACCAAATAGTACACATTCGGTGCATACACGGGGAGGTCCGGCCCTATCCCTTGGTCCTAATTCCTATTACTCCCTTGACCGGACCAGCATGTACTGTAAGGGTAGGGGTGGTCGATTCCCTGCCTGAGGACATAATATTGGGGGTAGACAATCCAGATTTTCTGGACATGTTCCAATACTCAGTGGAACATGGGACCAAGAGAGAAGGCCCCCCCACTTCGGGTCTCGCCACGGCTGAGCCGTGGTTAATCGATAGAAGTTTTCGCTTCGCACAGATAAATGACCGCACCCTGTTCAATGCCTGGGAAAATGCACATAGTAGGGAGACAACCCCAAGGGAAACCTACCCCCGGTTTTTGATCAAGGAAGAGCTGTTATACCGGGAGGGAACGAAAGGAGGGGAGCTGCAGTTGTTAGTACCCCAACCCTTTAGGGAACAAATACTGTTCTTTTCTCATGCACATCTCACGGCTGGTCATGCAGGGAAAGAGAAAACCACTAGCGGGGTACTACGGTTTTTCTATTGGCCCGGGGTCTGTCAGGACATAGAGGAGTATTGTAAAACCTGTGAGGTCTGTCAAAGGAAGTCCTCCTATAAACCTAAAGCGGCCCCCCTGCAACCCATGCCCATTATAGGGGTCCCTTTCGAGAGGGTGGGTATGGATCTCATAGGCCCGCTCCCAAGGTCCAAAAGAGGTAATCTACATGCCCTAGTTATCGTGGATTATGCCACCCAGTTTATGGAGGCGTTTCCCCTAACCTCCCCCACCACCAAAAACGTGGCCGATAAGATGGTAGAGTTGTTTTCCAGGGTCGGGTTCCCGAAGGAGGTGGTGACCGGTCAGGGAACCCCCTTTACGTCCCGCCTCATGAAGGAGGTCTGTTCCACCTTAGACATCCACCAGTTGCAAACCTCCGTGTACCACCCTCAGACGGACGGGCTGGTGGAAAGATATAACCGCACCTTAAAAGCGACCCTTAAGAAGATGCTGACGGCGGAGCGTAATGAGTGGGACAAACTCCTACCCCTGGCCTCATACGTCTTGCGGGCCCAAGTGCAAAGCAGCACGGGATATTCGGCTTTCGAGCTCCTATAAGGAAGACAGCCCCGATCCTTGTTGGAAATGACGAGAGACGCCTGGATCAACGAAGACCGCCAAGACCACCGGTCCTTACTCAACTATACTGCGCAGCTAAAGTCTAAAATGGGAAAACTAAGGGAACTGGCCCATTCCAACATGGAGAAGAGCCAAGCGAAACAGAAATCGTCTTATGACCAAGGAAAAAAACTACGAACCCTACAAGTGGGCGAGTGGGCCCTCGTTCTCCTACTGTCCAGTTCCAGTAAATTCAAAAGTGAATGGCAAGGTCCCTATCGAGTGGTGGAAACTATAGGAAGAATGACGTATAAGCTTCAAGTGACCCCCTCCCGGACGCAGAGCTATCATATTAACTTACTCAAGAAGTGGTTGGGGGCCCCTCCAAAAAACGCCCATTTCCTGATTCCGTCATACAACCCCGAATCCTCTACGGTGGGTTCCTTGGTGGTAAACCCCGACTTACGGAACGAGCAAAAAGAACAGCTACGAGAGGCGCTAAGTCCCTTCCAGGATATTTTTTCGGATTCCCCGGGGAAGACCCACCTAGCCGAACATGCCATTGAAACCACACCCGACAAAATCGTACGACAAAAAGCCTATCGGGTGCCAGCGGCCAAGAGAGAAGCTATACGGAAAGAAATAGAAGACATGTTGAAGCTGGGAGTCATACGGCCCTCCACCAGTCCCTGGACCTCTCCGATAGTGATGATTCCCAAGCCAGATGGATCATCGCGTTTCTGTATGGACTTCCGAGCATTGAATAGCATCTCCTCTTTCGACGCATACCCTATCCCACGTATTGACGACTTGATTGAAAAAATCGGAACCGCCACCCACATAACCACTTTCGACCTTACCAAGGGGTACTGGCAGGTGCCCCTTCGAGAAGAAGACCGGAACAAAAACTGCTTTTTCTACTGATCTAGGGCTGTTTGAATTCACGGTATTGCCGTTTGGGCTGCACGGCGCCCCCGCCACCTTTCAGCGATTGATGAACAAAGTGTTGTCGCCCTACTCCAACTTCAGCTCAGCCTACTTAGACGACATTGTAGTATTCAGCCAGTCGTGGGAGGAACATCTATCACATGTCCAAACGGTCCTCACCGCCCTTCGCCAGGCCCGGTTACACATTAACGCACGCAAATCAAGGGCAGCATTCCACAGGGTACAATATTTGGGGTATGTACTAGGGGATGGAGTCATAGCCCCCCAAGAAAAGAAGATCTCGGCTATAGTGGCCATCCCCTTCCCTTCCACCAAAAAAGAACTACGGGGTTTCGTGGGTCTCATAGGGTACTATAGGCGCTTTATTCCTTCTTTCGCAGATCTTGCCTCCCCCCTAACCGATCTCCTTCGAAAAGAATGCCCCTCCCATCACCTCCGGCATCCCACTGATGCCACTCTGACCGCGTTTACACAACTGAAGCACGCCATCACGTCGGCCCCAGTCCTCATATCCCCCGATTTTCAGAAACCTTTCATTCTAGCCACTGACGCATCGGACTCCGGTATTGGGGCCGTATTGTCCCAAACCGGTGACGATGGGTTTGAACACCCGATCCTTTATGTCAGCCGCAAGTTGTTCCCCAGGGAAAGCTCCTACCCCACTATTGAAAAGGAGTGTTTAGCGGTCAAGTGGGCGGTGGAGAAGCTGCGATATTACCTGGAGGGACGGCCATTTATCCTATACACGGATCATACCCCATTGCAGTGGATGTGTCGCAATAAAAGCAATAACCCCCGGGTCCTACGATGGTTTTTATCCCTACAGCCCTTCTCTTTCACTGTGCAACACCGCAAGGGTCGAGACAACTGTAACGCAGACTTTCTTTCCCGATCCCCTCTTCTCCCCGAACGGGAGCAGCCAGGGGGGGTGATATGTGACGGAACACTAGGGGCGGCTCCAGTGGCCCCGGAAAGCACTGACTGGTGGACTCCCGTGTCACGGGCTTCTAACCTTTTCCCCTCTCAACAGGACGAGTGGGCATCAGACAACGAAGATTCCCTTCTGTTAACCCAGGCTGAGCCCTTTAAGAGGGAGGCTCCGCATCCTCAAGGACCGCCCCTCGATGACGTCACGGGGCCCAGGTCATCAAAAACGGGAGGAACCAGGAAGTCGACGGACGGCGATTCCGGAGGAGACTAGGAGACGAGCGAAGCGAGGAGGGAGAGAACGGAGCAGACGAGACGAGGAAACGAGAACCCGAGGAGAATCGAGGACCGAGGGACGACAGGAACACCAGCTACGGATACGGCGAGGCGCCCGGCCACGTTCCCAGGGGAGGAGCGTAGCTTGGACAGGTATGGGACCGGGCAGCGGGGTGGATAGGGAGGAGGGAGTGGCCGCGCTAGATGGCCCACTTCTCAGTTTACAAACCCCCCTGTTTGTTGGTTTCTTTAGTCCCCTCACCTTTTTCCGGACACGCGAGTAGAGAGTTTCTTTTTTTGTGTGATACACGAAAGGTGTCTCCTCTCTCCCTGACCCTGGTGTTAGGGACAGAACTCCTCTTTAACCCTCCTAATACCGCCCCTTGTTCTTTTCTTCTGGGAATACCGGGAGTCCACACCGAGACAAGAGAAGAGGCGAACCCCGGGACCTGGATGAACGAAGAGACCCCCGGAGCCCGGAACAACACGGATCCCGCCAGTTTTGCCAAAGAAAGACTAACTAGCAGGACGAAGCACAAACTAATTGCAATAAAAGCCAAACTACCACGCGCTTGTGTAGCGTCCCTCATTCAGAATCCGTCACACTAGTGGACAGCATATACCAGGCCAACTTCTCACATTGGTGTGCAGCGGTTGGGATTCAAGCTTGCTATTGTTTTACCAGATACATCTCATTGAGTGATTAACTGAACACCACTAAAAGTATTAGGCACATATAATACTTAAGATTAGAATGAGTAAGTTATATTGAACTTGTAGTTGGGTAAGTCAAGGGTCTAGCACACCCTTTCTACAACTCAAGGGAGTTTAGTCTCCACTAGGTTAGGTAGGTGCCTACACCAGATAACACTAGTATGTATTCTAGAGTAGACGCCAGTGGCTCTCTGCCAACTAGGTATGATCATCTCTCATTCCAAGAATTGGGAAACATGTGTACATCTAGGAAGCTGAGGACAGGGAGAAGTGCCCATTGTCTAATAGAGATGTTGCTTCTAGATGACCTCAGAAAGAACCCGGGGTTTGATGAAGTAGAAAGAGTGGGTGGGACAGGATGTGAGGAAAGAGCAGGAAGTGAACACTTCTTTGATCCGGACTCATACCTTGGCCAGGAGGATCAAAATGATTCCAACCTGGAAAATCCAAATCTTCCTTCAGGTGGGGGAGAAGGCCCCAGTGGCCCTCACTTTACTCCACCAGGAAGAGTACAGAGTTTGCCTAGAAGATCAAGAACTCCCTCTGTGGAGTCTAATCATTCAAGTACTTTTCTAGGGACCTCTGTATCTAATAGGAGAGAATCCTCTTATGATAAGAATTGCCAATTACTAGAGATTGAGAGAATCAAGCTCAGGCTCAAGAAAGAGCAATTGACCCTAGGCAGGGAATCCCTAGAGCTCCAGAGAACATCCAGAAGATTGGGACAAGAGTCCCATGGTGGCAGCAACAGTGTCCCTAGAACTAGATAGTATTCTCACGATGATAGAACCTGAACACGAAAGTCCCTCCCTATTAGAGTAGGGATGACATCCACAAATGATAACTGCACTAGGGAGGGCCTGTAAAGTACAGAGGGTCCCTCAGGAGCAGTGGGCAGCTATCTTGTGGCTCGCCTTTGCTGACAAAGGTAGAGATAAGCTCCTCACTGTTAGAGAAGAGTGTGAGAAGTTGGCCAGGTATATGTTGGTCGCTAGTTAAAGTGGCCACCTTGCACAAGTACAATTTGACTCTTATGGTAGATAGGTTTAAGACAACCTTTTATAGAAAGCTATCCTAGTGGTAGCTGTGGAGAACAGCCTTCAGGCTAAGTCTCAGAGGAAAGTAAAGCAGCTTGTTTTACCTTATAATCTCTTGAATCACTAAATGAAAGGACACCACACAGGTATATATATATAAAATATATATGTATTTATTACTAGACACACTCTACTAATCTCTTTATGAGATTAGAAGTCAAGGACATATGCACAAATC
Organism: Triturus cristatus; assembly: GCF_964204655.1. NCBI lineage: Eukaryota > Metazoa > Chordata > Amphibia > Caudata > Salamandridae > Triturus > Triturus cristatus. Next base: position 2,161,918 of record NC_140589.1, read on the forward strand.
AACATTTCACAACAAATTAAGCACTTATATGGCTGGGGCCCTAGGGGCGTACCAGACCATATACTAAAACAGAGGTATAAGAAGAACGTCTTGAGAAGGGAGAAGGCCTAAGGTCTTCAGAAGCGCTGGGGCCTCACTAATCCACCCAAGGCAGGTAAGTAAAGGACCCACGGTAGACGCATGCAGTGTGTGAACACAGCCGCGGATCCCAATAGACTTCAATGGAGCAAGTCGCGGTTGAATTTTAAAGTTTTAGGATACTTCGGGAGAGTCTACAAGCAAGTCACTTACAGGGTAAGTAGTTCTAGAGCCAACACACACAGGAGCACTGGAGAACTCGAGTTACCTCACCCAAGGAAGCCGGGTGCATAGGTGTCTTTTGGTGTCGGGTCGCGGCATCGTTTTCAATGGGAGCCAAAGAAGACTTGCTGCTTGTGAAGACAGGAGAAGTGTCCGGTGGAATCCAAGGCTGGATTCTGAAGAAAAAAGACCTGAAAGTAGTGGAGACAGTGTTCAAAGTCACTTGCCAGTGACCCGGGGCCAGGGAGCTGGATACCTACAGAAGTCGGTTGTTTTCAGGTGATCACGGGTGTCTTGACACTTCAGCCACGAGGTCCAGGAGGTGTCAACGATGACCAGGAGCTGGATTCAGAGTGTCCCATAAAGTCTGCAGCTTACTGAGGTGTCGGCAACCAGATTGGAGCCCACGGTCACTCGGGACAAAGTAGGCCACTAATGTTTGGTGAAAATCCTGCTGGAGGCCTGGACCACACGTGGTCCAATGCACAAGTTCATAGAACATCATGAAGGGGTTGCACTCAACAACAGTGCACGGTACCCGGGTATTGCTGATCCTCGTCACTCATGGGGTCCACTTGCCTCAGCTCTGCTGGGGACTCACAATGGCCGTCTAGAAGTCAGAAAATTCATTTTGGGGCTGCAGGTACTTCGGACTCTGGCAGGAGCGGGAAAGTTTGCGACCGTTGATGCAAAGTTTTGGTGCCTGCCAAGCAGGGGAGTCACTCCTTGACTCCAAGGAAGATTCTTCAGTCTTCCAAAGGTAGTGGATCGTCGAAGGGCCAGGATTCTTCTTCAGAGCATCGTCCAGGGATATCTAGTTTTCAATGGCAAGGGTTCCCTAACTTATACTAAAAGAAAGGGAGGGACTAGCTCTATGACCACTCCTATGGGAGGGTCAGGGGAGTGGGTGGATACACCCACTTCCTTTTGTCCAGTTTCGCGCCAGAGCAGGGGCTGGTAGCCCTGAACCGTTTTGAGCTGGCATATGCACAGAGGAGCCTACTGCTGCCCCAGTGCACTAAATCCTGTCTGGAAGGTGGTTCACCTCCCTGTGACAGGATGCCTATTGTTGGGCCTCCTCCACTGCGGGGTTCGGTCAGCAGCAGGAGGGCAGCCCAGTGTCTGTGCTGGTGGCATCCATTTTGTGATGCCAGGGCTCTTCAGGATTCTACCCTGTTTTCACAGTGGGTACATGTCGTCCCCTCTAGAAGGGTGGGATCATACCCCCACACCAGTTACTGGTGTGGGGGTATGATTCCAAAGCGGTTGACACCAAACACGACATGTTTTGATGCACCCATCCCAAAATTAGCATTTACCGCTAGGTTATAATGCACTTAAGAGTATATGGTTTAACCGCATCCACAAACAGTTACAGAGAAAAGACTCTGAGGGCTGCAGAGGGGCCCTACTCAGGCAGATGCACCTCCTCACTTGTAAACCAAGCACCCTGCCCTCAGGATTGTTAAGGCCTGCCTTAGGGGTGACTGATAGGTTTATATGTGTGTGTAAGGTGAGATATACGGAACCTATACCTCAGTGAGGAGTGCTAACACTACCTCACCCAGGCTGCAGTACCAGGCCTGTGGTGTCAGATTTAGTCTGCTTCCCAGGGGTGGCATAATACATGCTTCAGCCCCTGGTAGGCCTGTAAAGTACCTATGCCCTTGGTACCTAAGGTACCATATACTAGGGGCCCATAAGGTACCACAGTATCCAATCACTAGTGCATCTAATATGCACTCAAAGTTGTTTAGATAGAACAGAGAGGCTGGGGCCCTGATTAGCAGGGTCCCAGCCAGACTATAGCCAGAAACCAGTGTTAACATCAGAAAAAAAGTGGGGGCAACATAAGTGCAGATCCTACTCTCCTACAAAGAGGATGCTGATAATTACTCAGTCTTGAAAAATGCTCTCATAGATGGGTTTGGCTTAACCACTGAACAGTACAGGATTAAGTTCAAAGACACCCAGAAAGCACAGACTCAGGACTGGGTTGACTTTGTAGATTGTGCTACTAAGGCTCTGAAAGGCTGGTTACTTGGCAGTAAGGTGTGTGATTTTAAAGGATTGTACAATTTGATTATGAGGCAGCAGATCCTTAATAATTACCAAAATCAGTTGTTGCATCAGTACCTGGTGGACTCTGATCTGACCTCTCCCCAAGAATTGGGAAAGAAGGCAGACAAATGGGTCAGAACCATGGTGAGGCAGAAAACCCAGAACCAAGGTGGTGACTCTAAGAAGCATGATTCTAAAACCTCAGATAAGGGTGGGGAGAAGGGTAAGGACCAAAAGTCTTCATAAGGTCTCCAAAAGTCCTCATTTGGGGGGGGAGTCAAAATCAAACAAGTGTAAAGGCAAAAATAAGTCTTGGTGTCATATCTGTAAAGATAAGACCCATTAGACAAAATATGCCAGTTGTCCAAGGGCCAAGGAATCTACTCCAGTCACCACTGCCCCTAAGGCCACTGTTCCCCCCTAGTACAGTTCAAATTGGTGGTACACAGAAAAAGGGTGTAGTAGGGTTAACTCTGCAATCTGAGATGGATTCTGGCCTAGTCAGAATTCCAACTCAGGCTGAGTTAGTCTGTGATGGAGGCATGGATATTGCCTCTTTATTTGACAGTCTCAGTAATCTGAGCAAGTACAGGCAACAACCTTTGATCAATGGTAAGGTGGCCATGGTATACAGGGACCCAGGTGCAAGTGTCACAATGGTGACACAAGATCTTGTGGACCCTGAACAGATCATACTTGGTGCAATGTACAAAGTGACCAATGCAAGCAATGTCAGGACAGGCCATTCCTTGGTAATTGTGAATTTCACCTGTGGAGGGGTAACTGGCCCTAAAAGGGTGTGGTAAGTGCAGACCTCCCTGTAGAATGCTTATTGGGCAATGGTTTGGAGACTTCAGCTTGGGCTGAAGTGGAACTCAGGACACATGCAGAAATGCTGTGCATCCCTGCAGGTGTGTTTGCCATAAATAGGTCACAGGCAAAAATGTCTTCCACTGAACAGGCCCTGGATCCTGGAATAATGGTCCAGGTGCCTTCCAAGAGAAGGAGCAGTAGGGGTAAGGCAGTGTATTTCCCCTGCCTCAGAATGCAGATCAGTCTCTTGAGGGAGATGATCTTAGTCCTGAAGAAGGAACTGTCCCAGAGGAGCTTGAACCTGATCAGGTTGAGTTCTTGGTGACAGGGGCCCATCCAGGGCAGATCTGAGTAAGGAGCAGCTGAGCTGCCCCTCTCTTGAACCCCTCAGACAGCAAGCTGCTGCTGAGGCTGCTGGGAGTGCTAGTGGATCCCACAGGATCTACTGGGATGATTGACTCTTAAATTCAGAGGGTAGAGACCCCAAACCTGGTGCCACCAGGAGGTTGGTTATACCTCTGAAGTTTAGAGGCTTCCTATTGACACTGGCACATGATATCGTATTAGCAGGACACGTAGGCCAAAACAAGACCTGGGACAGACGTGTTCCTCGCTTTCATTGGCCTCACATGTCAGAGGACAGAAAGGAGTTTTGTCGCTCCTGTATCACTTGCCAAACAAGTTGTAAGGCAGGTGGTACCACAAAGGCCCCACTGATACCACTACCTGTGGTGGGGGTTCCCGTTGAGAGGGTTGGAATTGGCATTGTTGGTCCCATAGACCCTCAGACTGCATCTGGGCACAGATTCCTACTAGTGGTGGTGGACCATGCCACTAGGTATCTGTTGTGCCTTGTGACACAAGTAGACGTTGGTAGCCGAGTAGAGTTCATAAGTACCTTTATTCAGTAGCTGGTCCAAGTACATCAAGATGGTATACAAGTACATCAGATAGGTAGACAGGTGATGGTGATGAAGGTCAGCCTGGTAGTCAGCCCTTAGACCCATGCAACAGCAACCCCACCAGGATCAGCCTGCCATTCTACAGTAAACATACACATTGGCTGAGTAGCAGGAAGATTGGTAAACTACAAGATATGAGTAAACTATGCAGGGCATAACAGTATCCAGAAGCAATTCCACTTAGGACTACCACAGCTCCTGTTGTGGCTAGGGACCTCCTGGGAATATTTTCCAGAGTGGGATTTCCTAAGGAGGTAGTATCAGACAGTGATGCAAACTTTATGTCTGGTTACTTGACTGCTATGTGGAAGGAGTGTGGAGTAAATTACAAATTTACCACCCCTTATCACCCGCAATGCAATGGGCTAGTTGAGAGATTCATCAAAACCCTCAAGGGCATGATTAAAGGTCCCCCTGAAAAGCTCAGGTGTAGATGGGATATCCTTTTGCCCTGCCTTCTCTTTGCCTACAGAGAGGTTTCTCAGAAGGGGGTTGGTTACAGCCCTTTTGAACTTCTGTTTGGACATCCAGGTAGGGGTCCATTATGTCTAGAGAAGGAGGGATGGGAGTTACCTCTCAAACCCCCTAAACAGGATATTGTGGACAATTTACTTGGTCTCCGCTCCAGGATGGCTGAGTTCATGAAGAAGGCATCCAAAAGCCTTGAGGCTAGCCAGGAATTGCAAAAGACATGGCATGACCAAAAGGCTGTTGTGACTGTTTATCAGCCAGGACAGAAAGTATGGGTGTTGGAGCCTGTGGCCCCAGCAGCCCTTCAAGACAAGTGGAATGGACACCATACTATCTTTGAGAAGAAGGGAGAGGTTCCCTACCTGGTGGACCTTGGAACTCCCAGGAGCCCCCATAGGATGCTCCATGTGAACAGGATCAAGCCAAATGTGAACAGGGCAGACATTGCGTGCTCATGGCTACTGATGAGGGACAGGAGGAAGAGAGTGATCCACTCCCTGACCTGCTCTCACAGAACCCTGATGATGGTTCAGTTGATGGTGTAGCCTTGGCAGGCTGTCTCACTGACCAGCAGCAAACTGATTGTAGGCCAGTCCTGAATCAGTACTTCAAACACATGTTTTCTCTGACTCCAAGTCAGACTACCTGGTGCACTCATGAAGTAGACACAGGTGATAGTCTGCCTGTTAAAAATAAGATTTACAGGCAACCTGACCATGTCAGGGACTGTATCAGCACTGAAGTCCAGAAAATGTTGGAACTGGGAGTAATTGAGCCCTCAGACAACCCTTGGGCTAGTCCAGTAGTCTTGGTACCAAAACCTCACACTCTGGGTGGTAAGAGAGAGATGAGGTTCTGTGTTGACTGTAGGGGTCTCAATGCAGTCACTAGGACTGATGCCCATCCAATACCCAGGGCAGATGAACTTATAGATACTTTAGCCTCTACCAAGTTTCTGAGTACATTTGACCTGACAGCTGCTTACTGGCAACTAGCTGAAGAAGATGCAAAACCAAAACAAGCATTGGCATAGCCAATAGGTCTCGCTTTAGGGACCTTATAAGCATTTAGTTATGCAGCACAATATCCTTGGTGCAACAACATTAACTGTTGCATGGCTAAACACTTATAAGGTCCCAAAGGCGAGACCTATTGGCTATGTCAATGCTTGTTCTGTGTACTTAAGAGAAAGGCATATGCTGGCTGCAAATCCGGAAAAGGCCTTAATGTTAAAATAGGCAGCTGAATTCTCGTTCCCATCCACCAACAACGTGCAGGACTGTAGACTCTCTTTGCAGTACCTATTGCACCTCTGTGAGATTGTTCTACATTTTAATGAGGTGTGTGTTTGTTTCTCTGGAAATTCTGGTAAATCTAGTTAACTAGAAAGAAAAAAAATTCTCCTATAAAGTAAGTTTCGGCTAAAAATAAAAAGTATCAATGGAGGAGAAAGACAGAGGGACATTGAGTTTCCTCTATAAAAGTGAAAGCAAAGATTTGATGTATGTCATCTTGTGAAAAAGGACTTCCGGGAGAGTTTTTTCAAACATCAAGGGAATTCTGAATTATGGAATTTAATATGCTTGTTTTTTTTTTGCAAATGGTTAATGTCCTCGTTCTGTCCAGCGCCAGCTTCTCAGGTTTCAGAACTCTTACTGGAATCTCTGGAGTAGTTGCTGGCAAGAAAAGCCCAGAGCTGGACGAGCCTTGTTTAGCTACTATTGGTGTTTCAACAAATAAAGTTAGTTGAAATAAAGAAGACTCCGACTTTACGCGCAGGCATATAATGCTAAAATATATTATACGACAAGCAGGACACAAGAGGGGGCTACAAAGGCAGTAGAAATGGAGACGAGTGTTGATTGGATAGCTACTTTGAGAGAAAACACAGTATTTTGTAAAATAACCAACATTTTTAAAGACTCTCACAGCAAAGAGGGGGAGAGTGTGTATGCCTTTTTATCTGTGTTTATGTATAAATTCCGGGTGAACTCCGACGGTCATCACAATACCGGGCAGAAAGCACCTGTACCCAACTATTTATTTATTTAGGAGAATTTAACACCTAAAACAGCCCCTAAAGCTACGCCCCTGTAGGTACTTGGAAAAGCATGTGAAACAGCAGTTTGCAGCTCAAATACAGGATGGGGAGGGGTTTACTAATGGGGGGGGATTTGCCGAGGAGGGTGACTACAGTTTTCAGTCCAAATGCAGGACTTTGGGGAAGTTGGGGGTATTAGATTGCTCCAAATGAGGATGGTTTAGAATTGCAGTCACTGTGACAGCTGGAGGACAGTGACACCCAGATTGCAACAACAAAATGCAGGCAAGGCGCTGGGTCTCCAAACTAAAAGCCCAGGTGGACATGGGTTAGGAGCGACTGACTCCAGCGTGCAGCCTAGATGATATTGGGACATATCTCATCAGCATGAGCACCGGGCATATTCGTGATTTCTTACAGAGGCGGCTCCTGGCAATGCTGACTTTGGATCATACCTTCAGACGCGCCCTCACCCCCACGCTCACCTTGACAGAGTCCACAGGATACATGACGGTGGGCTCCCGCACCCCTTCCACAGCTCCGGCTGTCATGTGCGTGCCTAGGGAGGTGCTGGCTGGCAAGCTCTCGTATTCATCCCCAGGAGCAGCGGCTGCCGCCGGTTCCTTTGCCGATTCCAGCTGCCCCATCCCCAGCCTTGCTCCGCTATCGCAGAGCCGCTCCATCCGCCCCAGGAGAGAGGCAGCAGCCAAGGTAGTGCTGAGTACAGGAGGGGTGGAGCACAATCCTCCCGCGTGCAACACTACGTCACCGCATACAACTTCGGGAGCACAAGCACTCTCGCTGATAGACTTGTGCAAAGAGCCAACTACAAAGGGTGGCGTATCTCTAGACACCTGTGATTGGATGAAAGTCTTAATCCACAGCAACGAGCCGCCTCATTGATGATGTCACAAATGGCCTTTCTTTTGCTCCTCGTAAAACAACAAGTGGCGGCAAAAGTGAAAGCGTTTCCCTTGTGGGAGTGAGCAGCGCCAGGAGCGATAATTGATAACACATGGTGCCAAAGCTCGCTCCCGCAAGGGAATCACCAAACGTGCACGCGTTGCCATGCAAAGCAATGCAATGCGTGCACGTTTTTGGCCGCAAAGCTGTGTCGATTGCTAAAGGTCTTTTTCCTATGCAGCGCATGGCCGCTGCGTAGGAGAGACCTAAACAGCATTTTCAATCCCTAGTGGGCACTACCAATTTGTGGTGATGCCCTTTGGCTCGAAGAATGCATCTGCCACTTTTTAAAGGTTGGTGAACAAAGTCCTTACAGGCCTGGAAGCCTATAGCGCAGCTTATCTAAATGATATTGCTGTCTTTAGCTCCACCTGGAAGGATCACCTGGTCCACCTGAGAAATGTTTTAGAGGCCTTGCAAAAGCAGGCCTCACTATCAAGGCCACCAAGTGACAGATAGGGCAGAGTAAGGTTGTATACCTGGGCCAACTTGTGGCATTACAGAGCAAAATCCTGACCATCATGGACTGGGTTGCTCCAACTACCCAAACTCAGGTCAGAGCTTTCTTGGGCCTGTCTGGGTATTACAGGAGGTTTGTCAAAGGATATGGATGTATGGTGACCCCTTTGAATGATCTAACTTCCAAAAGAATGCCTAAGAAAGTTCAGTGCACAGTTAACTGTTAAAAGGCATTTGATGACCTGAAGCAGGCCATGTGCACTGCTCCCATTCTGCAAAGTCCTGACTATTCCAAACAATTAATTGTTCAAACTGATGCATCTGAGTTGGGGGTAGGGGCTGTGTTATACAACTGAATGAAGAGGGTCAGGATCAGGATCAGCCAGTAGCTTTTAGTAGCAGAAGGCTGACCCCCAGAAAGAAACGTTGGTCAGTCATTGAGAGGGAGGCCTTTGCTGTGGTTTGGGACTTGAAGAAGCTGAGGCCATACATGTTTGGTACTCACTTCATTGTTCAGACAGACCACAAGCCCCTCTTATGGCTAAAACAGATGAAGGGTAAAAACCCTAAACTTTTGAGGTGGTCCATTTCCCTACAGGGGATGGACAATACAGTGGAACCTAGACCTGGGAGTAACCATGCCAATGCAGATGGACTCTCAAAATATTTCCACTTAGAACATGAAGACTCAACTGGTCAAGGTTCGTTTAATGTCCCTACGTTTGGGGGGTGGGGGGGGTTGTGCAGGAGAGTAGGATCTGCCTCTTATGGTTACCACCACTTTTTGCTGATGTATCACTGTTTTTGACTTAGACTGGCTGGGGCCCTCAGCATACGACATCCTTCATGGGACAACTCACCTCGACGTCTCCTGGTCCGCGTGGCTGCAGAGTCAAGCATCCTATCTTCACACCTGAAGCACCCGAAATCGGTGAGCATTCGTATATCAAGCCCCTGGTCACCCTGAAGTGACCCTGACTCTGTCCCCTCTGCTTCCAGGTTCTTCTCACCTCGGATTCAGGCTTGGATTCCACCAGACACTTTTCATCTTCCCGGCAGCAGCACTTCTTCGCATCACACCATTGAAAATGATGAGGGTTTCCGACACCACTTAACCCCTATGCACCTGGCTCCTCTGGGATAGGTAACACTGGTACCTTGGTACTCGCAATGGTGCTGGCCTTAGAACCTACTATGTTCCAAAGGGTTTGCTTGAAGTTCTCTCTGAAGTGTCCTTAAACTGTAATTTTCCCACCGCGATTTTCCCATAGAGTTGTATGGAGCACGCGTCTGTGTTCCCACACTGCACCCGTCGTCCATGGGCTCCCTGTGTCACTACTTTGGGTAGTTCCTTGGGGTCCCAGAGGTTCTACAGGCTCTAGGCCCTGTGTCTATTAAATTCGTTGTTGTTATTCCATTTTTTTAGTATATGGTTCGGTCTCCTCCTGGAGCCCGCTGTGTATTGTGCTATTTACTGTTGTTCTATTGATTAAGTATTGTGGGGCATATTATCAAGCATGGCGTTAAAATTATCTCCACTTTAGCGGCAGAAAACTGCCACTAAAGCGACAATATTGGGCTTGATAATATGCCTGTGAGAATTCCAATAGAAGCCCAGGTTGACTCCATAACATGTGCTTCTATTGGAATTCTCAAGGGCATATTATCAAGCCCATTATCGCCGGGTTAGCAGCAGTTTTCTGCCGCTAAAGGGGCGATAATTTTAACGCCGTTTCTTGATAATATGCCCCTGTGTGTTTTGTGCTCTAATCTCCTATAGAGGTTAGTAAAGAGTGTTTAGTAATAAATACATATATTTTATATAACTCTTGTGTGGTTCTCCTTTCATTTGATCACTCAGGAGGATCTGCTCTGGTAAAACAAGCTGCTTTACATTCCTTCAAGACTTAGGGGCCGATTCCGATCCGGGTTGGAAGGGCACTGAACGCGATCCGGACAGAAAAACTACGCGCTGTACTCGTGTTTTCCGCCCGACTCGTACAGCTGTACGAGCAAGCAAGTACGAAGCGAGCTACATGAAAGTCACCGACCGACTAGTTTCCGGGTCCAAACCGCACCGTACGTCACAGTCGTAAGCTAACCGTGGCGTGCAATGGATGCGATTCACGACTGAGCCAGTACGATGCACGCGTCAGACAGCCTGTGTGAGCCGGAGTGTCCGGCTCGCAAATCGTCTGGGTGATTGCCTTTGGGGGTCCGCGTCGGACCCCCTGTCACCCGCAGCCCTACGACTCAGACACAGGGGGAGACCCATGGGTCTCCCCAACACAGGCATGTATGGTGCGGATGGCACTGACGCGTACTCACTGTAGGGGGGGCACTTGTCCGTGAAGTACCCATTCAGTCAATGGGAGCCCATGTACGCGTCATACGACCGGCTCCCATTGACTTCTATGGGAGTCCAACGGAACCGAGTCCGGCAGCATACGGCCGCATCGTACTCGCTTGGTCGAACTGCAGGACTCCGGCTCGGTCGGAATACACCCCGGATCCAGCTCGGTCGGAGTGCTTTCCGACCCGGATCGGAATCGGTCCCTTAGCCTGAAGGTTGCTCTCCATAGCTACCACTAGGGTAGCTTTCTATGAAGGTTATCTTTGACCTAATCACCATAAGTGTCGTTTGGACTGGTGCAAAGTGCCCACTTTAACTAGTGGACAGCATATACCAGGCCAACTTCTCACACATAGGTCCTGTCAAAAGCCGTAAAGACCTGTGCAAGGGCTATATCAAATTGCTGAAACATGTTCACAAATATGCAGCTAGGAGGGGTGAAAATCCCTGACACCATCATCCTATTTTCATTGTAATCCTTGCCAGGAAATCCTGGAATAATGCATAGCGGTGGATATTCCTCAGCCAGTTTTAGACTTTATGTATTGCCCAAGTACTTTTTCTTTATCCTAATAAGTATATGTTTGCATTCTCTCCCCCTTCCCTTTTGCTGCCCCCCAAGCGTTGATCTGCACAGGGGTGTCATTTAGCCAGCCCTATGATGAAGCATGCCACAAATTGTGGGTGAGGGCAGTTTTTAAATATCCAGCACATGCCACCAAATATAATAGTGTGAAATAAAATACTTCTACCTCTCTTTGTGTATGTGTTTCCTGAGGAGTCGTAGCAAGCCTGCCAGTACCTGACACGTTTCTGGCCTCATGGGAAGAGAGCCTGCATTCTCACGGGCCAGAAACACCTCCTCCAGGCCAGAATGGCCTTCCAAAGCGGGAAGCTTCAAAGCGGTTACTGCCTCTGAAATTCAGCCTAGGTTTCCTCAGATAATGGGGGATGCCAACACACCTGACCTGATCCACAATATTTCTGACACATTGGCCAATTTATGATGCCTAGCTGAAGTTCAGCTTGTTGAAAGCCAAAATTCAGCTATACGTCACTTTTCTAACCGCATTGTCACTCTCCGCACGCCATCCCTCCCCACCAATGCGTCTATTTCTTTAAATGATGCTGGTTCCTTAAGCCATGATGTGCTGCATCCTAAATACATGTCATCCATGCGGCAGCGATGCATCCGTTCTTTTAAATGAGGCCCTCAGTATTTGGCATCCAGAGACCTGGAACCTAGATTTGGCAAACAAGCATAAGACCAGGACAAAGAAGACTCAATGACTAAGAACTGAAGCCCTGACGTAGAGGAGAATTAGCACCAAACACTGCCTGCTGAATATAGCTCGACACTCATAGTGTGCCTTGTTGTCCTGAACCTGTGAAGACTCCAAGAACCCCTGAGCGGCTCCACCCTTTGCACAATCACCAAGAGCCTCCCTAGGAGTGAAGTTATCACTCTCTTGCAGATCGTAGGCACCGATCCTGCTGAGTCTGATTTATCGATGTGCTGCTCCCCAACAACTTCAACACAGCACCCACACCAAATGGGGTACACCAGCTTTGGAGGGTAAGATCTGTCTCCTTGCCAAGGTTGGAGACACCAAGACTTACTGGAGCCACACTGCACCATTATCCGTGGTACTGGAACCCCAACAGCCATCAGCAAGATGAAGAATCCATGCCAGACTCCAGCGATCCCAGAGACAATCACCCATAGAGGGATGTCAAGACCCCTGAGACCCACATCCTGAGTGGCCCAGATGTCCCAAATTTGCCTCTCCAAATTGCCTACACCTGACCGTGAAGACTTCTAGATGCACAATGCCCTGCTGACCTATCTGCTCTGCATCCGGCCTCAGCAACAAAGAACAGGCTGTGCTCTCACCCATGGCTCTATGACTCTTGCGATCTCCTCCCTCCAGTGTGACCCACCAGACTTACCTCTTAGTTCTCCTGTGCAGTATCTTTCATGGTAGCCCCCTTTGTCATAGTGCACGAGCTACCAACTCCTTCAGCACCCTGCTCCTGGCTAAATTTGTGATGCTCCTGAACGTCTGCTGCTGGAACTTTGGACCAAGTCCTGCTTATATGCATTTTTCTGCTTTTCTCCATTGCTGTGTGATTGCGCTCAACACTGATATATTTTCAGAACTCTTGAAAATCATAACTCCTAAAGTACTTATTGATGATCAAAGTTCTTGTCTTAAAAAATACATTAAAATTAATATTATTCTCATATTTATGTTTGAGTGTGTCTCATTTATTGCCTCTGTGAGTACAACAAATGCTTAGCACTGTCCTCTGATAAGCCTAACTGCTCGGCCACACTACCACAAAAAGAGCATTAGTATTATCTACTTTAACCTCTGTACACCAGTAGGAGTTCGACTGGACTCTCTGCACAGTGCACTTTGCTTTAGTACACTATATAGAGAGCCAGCCTCCTCCATTAGTGGTTCAGCGGTGGGCAGAAGACTTTGTATTTGTTGGTACCACTTTGTCAATAAGTGACCACGGGCCAAATGTAGGTAGAATCGAATTTGCGAATCGGAAATTGCGATTTTTCGCTAATCGCATTTTCCGAATCGCAAATAGCTATGTAGGTAGATTTTAGCGATTAATTAGCGATTAGCAAAAATTCGCAGAATTATTTTGCGATTACCCTCATAGCGATTCCTTAATTGCGAAAACGCTATTAAGGAATCGCAAATCTGGGAATCTGCAATTCAGGTGCAGAATGATGACATCACAACCAGGAAGTGTGACTGCCCATGCTGCACCTGATTGCCAGACGTGGGACCCGTGCTCACTACGCCACTGGAGTCAAGCTATCCTGGCTGATGATGGCTGATAGCCAGAAACCGGTCTTAGGATGCTTGATTCCGGTCCAGGGAAGACATGGCTTGGCAGTTCGGGCTGGACTGTTCCCATGAGGCACAGGGTCAAGACTGATTTGCATATGGCCATGTCTGAACTGGGGTGGCGTAGTGGGCAAAAGAACGATGGATTTAACCCAGATCTCTTGACTGGGGGAGAATGTCTGCATTGTCAGCATTCCGTCCATCAATTGTTTGTTGTAACGCTTTTCGCCCTAAGTGGGATGGGTATTCCCAGACGTGGGACCCGTGCTCACGACGCCACTGGAGTCAAGCTATCCTGGCTGATGATGGCTGATAGCCAGAAACCGGTCTTAGGATGCTTGATTCCGGTCCAGGGAAGACATGGCTTGGCAGTTCGGGCTGGACTGTTCCCATGAGGCACAGGGTCAAGACTGATTTGCATATGGCCATGTCTGAACTGGGGTGGCTTAGTGGGCAAAAGAACGATGGATTTAACCCAGATCTCTTGACTGGGGGAGAATGTCTGCATTGTCAGCATTCCGTCCATCATTTGTTTGTTGTAGCACCTGATTGCCAGCAGCTGTGTGTGAGCCAGTAGCTGTTTGAGAGCCTGTGTGGAGAGGAGAACAGTGCAGCTCTGCATTTGAAAACCAGCCAAATGGATTCCCAGGGGACTGAAAAGCAGCATGAGGAACCAGCAAGGAAGAGGAAACAGAAATTCAGTGAGAGGGAGCTGGAGGTCCTCACACAGGAGGTGGTCAGCAACCATGATCACCTATTTGGGAAAAGTTCCCTGAGAGTACCTGAGGCCAGAAAGCGCAAGATTTGGAGTGACATCCAAGAGAAAGTCAATGCCATTGGTGTCACACACCGCAGTGTGGAGGACCTACGTAAAAGATGGTATGACATGCGGCAGAGGTCAAAGGAGAGGGTGGCAACAAGACTGGCAGAGGCAAAAAAAAACGGTGGGGGCCCTTCCACTGCAACCGAACCGACGCCCCTGGAGGAGCTGGTGGAGGGCACACTGCAGCGTGAGAGCGTGAGTGGAGTGGCTGACCTGGACAGCTCAGAACACGCAGACACCAGACAAGGTAAGGTGCATGGCAAAACCCCCTGCTACATCCCCAAACCACCCATATCCCCCAAAAGGCAACCTGACTGCAACTCCAGTAAATGTCACACAGCACACACAGAAATGCATTATGGGAAACGTAGTCACATGCACTGGTAACTGTGCCAGTGAGACACAGACAGGTGGAATAGGAAGGACTCCATCATGCAGAGATAGAAAAAGACCGATAGTACCCATGAGATTTTATTGCTTGAAACTAATGCATGACAAATACCACACAGGACACAGTACTAATGTGTGTCATTTAATCCACAGCACCACCACCAACACAGGATAGTGAGGCTGAATGTGAGCCAACAGCTGAGATGGAGGACCAGGCAGGCCAGAAGGATCAGGGCGCAGCCACAACTGCCGACACAGCACCATGCAGGCGTCGCATAATTGTCCCACCATTACCACTGTTGGAGACACAGGCACCAGACACAGCAGAGGAGCAACAGCCAGTGCACAGGCAGCGTGCAGGACTGCAACAAACACAGTCCCCTGAACAATCAAGAGTAGGGAGAGGGATGAGACGCAGGGAACGGCCGTCCACCAGCACTGCTCCTGTTGAAGAGGACACGGTGTTCTCGGGCCTGGAGGGCAGCATGCTGAAGCAGCAGCGCCTGCAAGTGAAGGGAATCAGGTCAATACAACGGCAGCTGACAGCACATAACCACAACATGACCGAGTTGCGCGCAGGAGTAATGGCCATGACTGGTGCATTGGAGGGACTGTGCAGGGAGATAGCAAGGGACAGGGCAGCGCGGCGCCGGGACAGACATCGCCTTCACACACGGCTGGACCTATACACAAGGGCTGTGAACCGCCACTCAACCGCCACATCCCTGCTGGCCAGAAGATGTGTTGGCATGCAGCGCGAGATGGCCCACTGCTGCCAGGACGTGGGCAGTGTCTTGGTGCAGGTGACACATGCGGTGGACCAGATGCGCGCAAACGCCACAGGTGGCATAGGTGCACTTGCTGCCACGGACACTGATGAACAATCGAGCAGGAGCAGCATCACTCCCCCAATACCACAGGACAGACGCAGGAGTTCACGACAGGGCACAGTGGAGGATGAGTCAAGGGAGGGCACAGCGCACACACAGCGAGGCGCACCAGGCCGTGCACGTAGGAGGTGAAGGGACACAAGGGACTAATGGCCATGTGTGACGCAACACAGTCCATGTAGACTCAGTGTCTGTTGTTATTCTTTGCACTGTGACACAAACAAGTGCATGCAGGGACTTTGAAGTCACAACGTGAGATCACTCAATGCCTGATAACACTGAAATAAAAATCCCTGTCAGTCACCAATCAGTTTCATTGTGTCATCATTACTCACTTAGAAGTAGTTTTGGGTAATCTCATCACGTCTCATACGTCCGGCAGCTGCACCAGCACCTCCTGCGGGAGCGCGATGTGGTGCTGGTCCATCCTCATCTGATGATTCAGAGTCTGTCAGGTCCACTGGGGTTCCTTTCTTGGTAGCGATGTTGTGTAGCATTGCACAGGCAACCACTATTTTGCATCACGTCTCAGGGCTGTACTGTAGCGCTCCACCACTCTTATGGAGGCATCGAAAATGGCTCTTTAGGATTCCAAAGGTCCTCTCAATGGCACAGCGTGTAGCTCTGTGTGCGCTGTTGTACCCCCTCTCACCTGCAGTTGATGGATTCAGGTACGGTGTGAGGATGTAGTCTCGTACAGCATACGCACTGTCACCTGCGGGGCATAAGCAGATTAATGTTCAATAGTGTCCTGCCACTGCATCACTCTACTGCCTCTGTGTGTGTTTGGCATGCATTTACCTAGCAGATAGCCCTCTCCAAAATCACCATTTGTGAGTCTGCGATGTAATGCACAGTGGCGAAACATGAATGAGTCGTGTGTGCTTCCAGGGTATTTGGCCACAATATCAGTGATTATGTGTTGGGCATTGCACACTACCTGGATGTTCAGAGAATGATATGACTTTCTGTTGCGAAATACATACTCATTATGTGATGGGGGTGAAATAGCGATATGTGTCCCATCTACGCAGCCAATGACATGGGGGAATTGTGCAATTTGGTAGAATTCTTGCTTGGTCTGATCCAGTGCCTGTGCTGTGCTAGCAAATTGTATGTGGTGATGCAGCCTCTGCACCATTGCATCCAGGAAAGCGTGGAAGAAGCGCGATAGTGCACTTTGGGAGACACCTCCTGCTGTGGCAATGACCCCCTGGAAACTACCTGATGCCAGGAGGTGCAGTGAGCACAGCACCTGTACATGGGTGGGAATGGAGTGTGCCCTGCGTGTGGGGTGGTCAAGTATGGGTGTCAGTTCAGCAATTAAATCCAGGATGCTGTCTGGGTGCAGCCTGTAGTTGACATGGATCTCCTCATCGGTCACTTGGAAGAGGGTGATGCGTGCTCTGTAGATCCTTTCCTGGCGTCTCCTTCTCTGTGTGGCATCCCTGATTCGCAGCCTCCTGGCTATCACGTACAGCCCAGCCATGGTGGAAAGGCCCTGTGGCATTGTGGGCCTGTTTAAATAGGTTGCAGTTGATTACCACCTGCTCAGTGTTGATGGTAATTGGGAAGTGCAAAATTGCGAATTTTGCGGAATCGCTATTTGCGAATTTTCTGAACATGTCATTTTGCGAAATCGCAATTTGCGAGTTCGGTAACAGCGATTTCCGCAAATACTGGAGCGCAGACTGCGATTACGCTAATATATTCGCAGACTCCACTTTACGCAAAATAGCTAATCGCTAAATTAGCGATTCGCACTGTTCTTCTGCGAAAACCTTTCCTACATGGCTCAAGTATGTTTTGCGATCGCAAACACACAGATTCCTGTGAATCGCACTGTTTGCGATCGCAAAACTGTTTCCTACATATGGCCCCATAATCCCTAAACAAAATGCAAACCATCACTATGAATGAATTGTACTTTTGTGGCCCTTTTGACCGGAAGTCCATCCTACCAGACATTCAAGTTACTCCCTCTTTATAAAGGTTCAAAATTAGACATGAAGTTTAAATGGAAACAAGTGTCTACGGTACCATGCCTCAGATTACTGTAAATATGTATATTTCAAGGCTGGATGCTCTATTTAGTTCTGAAACTTATGTTAGTGTGTTAATATCTTCATCAAGTGATCTCTTTGCAACACGCACACAATCAATCCATATCCATATCACAACTGCTTTTGTTTGCCATTTTGTTAAAGTCCTTATCCTAATTTTTAGGTCGAGCCTAGACTCAGCCTGCATGCGCTGCTCTGGGAGACCTGATGTCTCTACTCTACGGGGCAGATTTATGTTTGACTTGCGCCTCATTTACGCCGCCGTTGCGTCACTTTTGTGACGCAGCAGCGGCGCAAATCCTGCGCCATGGTGCGGGGTATTTACAACGTGACGCATCTGGGAGATGCGTCACGTTGTAAAGCCCTGCGCCACATGTAGGCGTTCCAGGGCAGGTGGGGGCGATCCGGCGCAGGAACGCCTCCTAAAAGTGGCTGAGTGAAATCTACAAGATTTCACTCAGTCACTTTTGAGCCCATGCTGCGTCAAAACCCTGCGCCTGCTTGAAGCAGGCGTAAGGATTGACGCAGCATTGTGCAGATAGGGCCCCAAAGAGCATTGCTGGAGCTGCGTCGCGCTTGCGACGCAACTCCAGCAATGCGCCACTTTTACGGCACAGATGCGTGACGCATCTGTGCCGTTGATGCCCCATGGTGCGCCGCATTATAAATGATGGCGGAGCTGGGGCGCAAAATAACTGACGCATCCCTGCTGATATGCAGGGATGCGTCAGTTATTATAAATATGCCCCTACGTACATTGGGCACGCCTCTCGCCCGCCCTTACTTTACATTGGTTTCCTTCAGTGCTTTTCTAAATCTCTTTCTTTTGTGTGGCTAATGGGCCCCCTTATGTGGTCTGGTTCACGCCCTTTGCCACTGGCCCTCTTATGTGTGTCATCACTCAAAGTGGCGTTTTAGTTACTTTGATGGACTATTTTCTTACTTTGTTGTGGCTGTGGATACTTACACCGAGGCAACTTTCTCCATACCATCCCCTCTGCTGTCGCCCCGCCCAACTTCTATCACAACTGTCAGTGCGACGGCCGCGTCCTGCTACCATTCATCAGCTTCCGATGTAGTACTGTTTTTTTTTTTCTTGTCCTCATTTACAACCCAATAAGGCTAGTCCACGCTGATGATTATTGAGAAAAAGCAACCGTCTCAGTACACTGGATCTGCTGACTTATGCCCAAGACTGCCGGTGCTATCTCAGTCAACAGTTTAAAGACAATGACCACTTGGGATGCCCATCGCTCAGCTTAGGCCACTGGAGCGTCTCAATCGTATCCTTAGGAAGGATGTAGGATAAACCAGAGAGAGCGGGCTGTATAATCCTTGGACTAGGGGGAAAAAAAAACCCTAGTTCCATTTCAACATATTCCAAAAATCCCACTTCTTCTTGTTTCCTGCCCTTGAGAGGTCTAACCTCGATGTCCTTAATAACGAGGACAGCCAGTCCTGGTGAGTAGGTGGTAACGAGTCTTTACATTTGATGCAAATCTCTCTCCTTGCAAGCAAAATGGCAAAAAATAGGAGTTTCTCGGATGACCCTTCTAGGTTGTTTGCAAGGCCAAAAACCAACATAGGCAAGTTGACAGAAATGTGTGTCCCCAAAGCTCTGGTAAGTGTATTGCTCACCCCTTCCCAAAAACCGGAAAGGGCGGGACAGTTCAAGAACATGTGAATATCCGAAGCTCCTACTGCCCCACACTTCGCACAGCATACTGGCGGACCATTTGAAAATTTTGTTAACCTCTGTGGTGAGTAATAGGCCCTATGCATTGTAAAGAGATGATTTCTACGAAGCCATGCTGGTTTTACAGTATCGTATAGCATTTTACAGGATTTTGACCATAATGACTGGAGGTCTTGCTGTAGGATACTGCTCTCCCAGAGAGAGATGGGTAGTAGAAATTCGCCATCCTGCTCGTCCATGATGGAGCGGTACCAAACCGCTACTTCTTTCTTTGCTGAAGGTTTATGTATAACCAGATGTTCAAATTGGTTTGTACCACCCATTGGATGTTTGTTACGGGGAAGTTGAACAGAGTTAGCCCAGCTAGATAGTTGGAGATATTTAAATCTGGAGAGGGAAGAGCCGACTGTATCTCCAAGAGCCTCCCAAGAAACTAAAGTACCTTCCACAAAAAGGTCACCCCATCTCTTGATTCCAGCCACCCTAAGGGGAGTTGATAAACGATCTAATAAGCACTCCGGAGTCCCAGGAGAGTTCCAGATTGGGGCGTATCCTGAAAAGTATCCCAGTTTCAGTGAAGCTCTAAGGTTAACCCATGTTTTAGCCAGCCCCTGTAGCACCTTCAGCCTAACTTTTTTGAAAAATTTTGCATTGCCGTATTTATATAGAAAGCCTTGCTCAGAAATACCAGAACCTCTCAACATGGCCAAAAACATAACCCCAACAACCTCACTAGTAGGAGTTTTTAATAGCATACGAGAGTAGGAAAGTTGAAAAGCCCAAGCGTAAAGCTGTATATCAGGAGCTGCTAAGCCTCCCTTTTCTCTTCGCCTTCTGATTTTTTTCCAAGCTATCCTAGAATGTCGAGAGGCCCAGACAAAGGCGTTAAGTTCACTCTGGAGTTTACTCAATACTCTCATATCAAAATATAGGGGGATAGCGCCAAGAAGAAAGGTAAATCTAGGCAAAATAGACATCTTGATAAGGTTGACTCGCCCAAGTATTGAGAGCGGTAAAAGGCCCCAAGATTTCATTAATTTACGGGTTTCTCTAGCTATCAGCGTTAAATTATACGTAGGTATCTTTTCGATCTCTTGGAGAATGTAAATTCCCAGGTATCTCATGTTGGTCTTCAGAGAGGGGAGCTGATGGTGAACCTGCATGTTCCAAGCCATTATTTCAGTTTTGGAGGTGTTGATCTTGTACCCTGAAACAGCACCAAATTGTGATGCCAGCTCCATAACTGCGGGATATGCGGTGTTCAAATCTTTTTTGTCCCATTCCCCAAACCTGAAAGACGATACTCTGAGATCATCTCTCAGGATCTGGGCAAAAGGTTCAATATACAAATCAAATAATAAGGGGGAAAGGGGACACCCCTGACGCGTGCCTCTAAGGATCTCAAAAGGTTCGGCTAAGGAGCCATTTATAAGTAAATTGGCCGAAGGATTGCTGTACAAAAGGGCAATAGACCGCCTAAACTTTTTTCCGAATTCGAACTTAGCCAAGATCTCCGACAGGAACAACCAGTTGACCCTGTCGAAGGCCTTAGCAGCGTCAAGAGTCAAGACAGCAAGTGGAAGAGAGCACGTTGAGGCTAGGTCTATAGCCCCGATCAGATCGTGGGTCAGTTCAGGAAGATGACGCCCTGATATGAAACCCTTTTGATCCTGATGTAAAAGGCCTCCAACCACTCTACCCAGCCTCTTAGCCAAAATAGAGGCAAAGAGTTTATAATCCGCATTTAATATGGAGATTGGCCTGTAAGACTCGCAGCTCGTGGAAGACTTCCCCTGCTTTAATATTAAAGTTATAGTTGCTTTATTCCAGGAGGGTGGAGGGATCATGCCGTTTAAGAAAATTTGATTAAACAAAATTGTCAGGGTCGGAACGACCTCCTTAACAAGACACCTGTATAACTCAGAGGGGAGACCGTCGGGGCCTGCTGCCTTACCCTTTTTTGATCTCATTATTTCTCCATGGATATCCTCTTGAGTAATCAGGAGGTCTAAGGTAGCTTGTTGTTCCGGAGTTAGCGCGGGAAGATTTAACTTGCCTAACCAGGATTGAATCTTCACAAGGTCTGAGTCCCCATCCTCCCTATAGATTCCCTGAAAAAAAGAATGGAATGCCCCTCTAATATCATCGTCCGAAGTGTGAGATATGCCATCCTTAAGGACCATACTAATGTTGTTTCGTGCCCGGTCTGATTTTGTTTTCCAGGCAAGTAATTTGCCTGCCCCTTCGCCATACTCAAAATGGGCTATCTTGCTGGCCTCCCATCTTTGCATTAGGCGTGAGCTCAAGACGGCATCTAGCTGGGCCTTAAGATCCCTCAACTTCATGTAGCTCTCAGTAGATAAGCTCGGGTTATGTAGATCAAGTGGTGACTGAGTAGCTTTGATTTCACGCTCTAACTCGGATATGTCATCCTTGTATTTTCTACTTTTGTGAATGGTGATGCTAGTGATCGTACCTCTCAAAAAAGCCTTGAAAGACTCCCACACGTTGACCACAGATGCGGTCCCCAGATTCCTCGCCATGAAATTTTCAGACTTTCTCTGAAGAGTGAGTAGAATGTCTTCCGAGACCATAAGTGAACGGTCCATAGACCAATTTCTGGGCGGAGGAACCGCTCCTATTTCTATGACCATGCTTACGGCAGAATGATCCGAAAGATGAGCGGGAAGATAGAAGATAGTTTTAACTATTTTATTCAAGGAATAGCTAATAAGTATGAGGTCAATCCTAGATTTATGCTTGTATTTGTAGTTACAAAAGGAATATTCACGTTGACGAGCTGACCTAACCCTCCATATATCCATGAGACCGAATTGTTTCATAACACCCATAAGACAGGCTCTTGTTTTGGGAGAGGGCAATATACGACTCTTTATGGATTTGTCAATTGAAGGGTCTAAAACTATATTAAAATCACCAGCCAATATGACTGGTTCAGGAAAATCCAGCAAAGCCAGTGCCAAATTTTTAATAGGGGAGGGGTCGTCCTGATTAGGGCCATAATATCCAGCGATTGTTACTCTCAGACCAGTCAGCTGGAGTTCTGCGATAGCGCATCTGCCACATGGGTCCACAGTTGAAGATCTGAGAGCTGCCCTTGCAGATTTTTTAACAAGGATTGCCACCCCTCGCGTATTAACTGACTGTGTAGTGCTAACTACAAAGTCAACCCAACTTAACTTTTTGACTACGGCTAACAGTTCTTGTTGAATCAAATGTGTCTCCTGTAAAACAATGATCTGTGCGCTACTATCGCGCAGATATTGAAAGATCTTATGCTTTCTAGGATTAGTACGTAGACCATTGACATTCCAGGAGAAAACTTGGATTAAAGTCATGAGCGATCTATTAGCAGCAAGATCAATATCCCCCACCTATATAGTCTAAAACAACTGCAGGATAAGCAAGAATAGACATGTATACATTTTTCTCTGTTTCCTTCAATTAGAGCAGTTTGTGGCTGGAAATAAGGACATTTTTTTTAATTTACCCCATTGCGACCCTCTCGTGCACCCACCCCTAATCAAAACCCCAACCCCAAACCCCAGGAAGGCCAACGGTTGCCCTGCCTTACCTACCACCCCAGAGAACCCCACCCCCAAGTGTCTGGAACGTATCCAGAATTCGGCACCTGGCCGTGTATGATCCTTTAATTGTTTAATAGTGCTTTTTTTTTCTTTTTCGTTAATTTGATCATTTGCCGACTAAATCTGTTCAGTAGTTATGATTATAGATCTAACCGATCATTACTTAGCTAGATCTTTCAAGAGTACATCCGCTTCCGAAACTGAGCTCACACTATGCATTATATTGTTAAACCTAATCCTCAAGAATGCAGGAAATTTCAGCTGGGCAGTTGCGCCCAAATTTCGGAAATCTTCTAGTCTTCTCCCTAACTCCCATTGCCTTTCAAGAGTTATTCTTGAGAGACCAGATCTTATTTGGAAGGTACAGCCGTTTGCTGTTAAAGATTTTTGCTTAAGCGCTGATGTGAGAATTAGTTCTTTAAGAGCATGTGTTTGAAAATTAATTAAAATCTTTCTGGGTTTCGGCCTTTGCAGGTTTCTCCGAAAAGGATCTCTATGTATACGCTGGATGTCTTTAAACAGTTGCTCTTCTGAGGATTCTAGATGCAGGGCTTCTTTTAATAGGGCAACGACGAATCTTTTGAGATCGCTTCCTTCCTTATCCTCTGGAACATTTAAAATTCGGAGATTGCTTCTCCTTGCATTGTTCTCCAAAACCTCTACGCGCTTAGATAGGGCTACTTCATTTAATTGAAGAGACTTTATTTTGCTTTCAGCAGATCCTAGGCTGGCCGTTAGGTTGGTAACATTATCTTCTAATTGAAATGTTCTTGTATCCAAAAGGTCCACCTTTGACCCAAGCGTCTCACAAAGAGATCTAATCTCCGCCTGATTTGTAGACGAGGCTTGGAAGCCCTTTTTTATTTCTTGGGATAGGGCTCTAAGCATTTCCCCCACAGTGCGGTTAGAGTAATCACCCAGTGTTTGCTGGCTTTCATATATTTCTGTATCGCTGCACTCATCTATCGGCTGAAAAAGCTCAGCCGTGTTGGCCAGGAGTGGAGAAGGAGACAGTAAGGAGGAGTCGCATCCATCAAGCCCAGCTTGGATCAATGTAGGCCCTTGGATGTCGATTGTCTCTGAGTTTGCCAAGTCCTGTGGGTCAATAGATTTAAGATCTTGAGTGCCCTCCATAGTTTTAGTTAAAGCAGAGTCACTTTTGGCCAGTTCCAGGATCTGAGGGAGAACCCTAAAGTAGGATCTTAGAGAAGGCGTTATTTTGTTAGACTTCGCTTGATGGAATTTCTGTTTCTTAAGATCTCTTGTTTTCCGTGATACCACTTCAGCTGGGGGGGGTACCACGTCTATGCTGTTTGTTGGAACAATGGTAAGATCCGGTACCTCATCCAACGGTTTAGAGTAAATATGCTCCTTGTAGTTTGAGTTTTGTTTTGGAGCTAAATTAATAAGTAGTCTGGCGCCACCTCTCTTCCCCTTCCTTTTAGGTTTTTTAGTTTCTGTACGGGCTAGTGTTCCGGCCGCCTGGGGTCTAGGTCTGAGTTTAGGGGGGGTTATCACAGGCTCGAGGTCGGGATCAGGGTTTGTTATAACTACATTCACTAGGGCAGAGTCTCCCCCTGTATTATCGAGACAACCGGAACCTCCAAGACCCCCACACCCCCACTCACATTCACCTCTACCCTCCGAGCGGCATGCCCTGTAGACTCCACGATGGCGCAGGACAGTCCCCTACCTCGAAGGAAACCGAGGCAGGCGCTTCGCGTATGTCGAAGCTCACAAGACGTCAAGACCCAGCGAGGAGCGCCGGGAGCCGCAGTGGAATGCGAGGAAAACCTGGAGCCGGACCCGCACATCGGCCGGGAGAAGGAAACAGGAACTACAGACAGCCCACGAAAGCCCCCGAAAGGAGGAAAGCACAAGCCGTTACCCTGAAGGCACGCCGAAACACACAGGGAGTATATTTAGGCTTTTCCGTTTTAGCGTTTTTTAGCGTTTTTCCCGTTATTCTAATCCAGGGGTCTTCAAACTGTGGGGCGCGACCCCCAGGGGGGCCGTGGAGTGATGCAAAGGGGGTCGCGCCTTCCCAGTCACACTTCTGCCCAGGCCCAAGGGCTTCAGCCCCCCCCCCCCCCTTCCCCCGTCCTGTGTCTCAGCCCGGGCTGCTGCAGTGAAACTTGAGCTGCTGGGGGCTCAGCTGGGCAGTGTCTGGATTCCTATCTCCAGCACCCCGTGTTTTTTCACAGGTCTTTAAAGACCATTTAACATGCCTTCGTAAACTGCTTACAGAGGCTTAGGTTTTTTTTGCTGGTTCCAGTACCCCCTGGGTCCCCACTGTGCCTATTCCTTACATTTGGATTTTACATTCACTGCCTTAGTGTGAGAATGCATTTCATGGAAAGGAATACAAAGTTGGCTTCCTGGGGGCGCCGTGTGTGAAAGTTTATTGTGCTTTTGAAGCACCTGCTGCAGCGTTTCTTTCCCCGGCAATTACCAGGCCTCACATAAATGTCAAGATAACTTGCGTGATTATCTTCCTGGAGAGAGATCAGAATGTTGTATAGTTGAGGTTTTGACTTGGGTGAAGTTAGTGCAGAGGGTTAATATGCCTGCTGCAAAGAACGTGTACCAAGTAGATTACAGAGTGCATATGATGTAAACAGATCAGCAGGTTACTGCTTTCAAAAGAGACATCCTTTTGTTGCAATTTATAACTTAAAGTCCTAATAGAGAATAGTGAGCTATTAACTTTCATCCTAGAACAGCATGCACACTACAAAGAATACATTATTAGACCATTGATTAATGTTGCAAAAAGGGTTAATTTGGCTAGAAATCAATTCTTATTATTAAAGGAAACTCCCAACTATGCTGTTTCTTTTTCGACTCTGAGTTTGTGCTTCTCCACACCAAGCACTCTTGAACTATACTGCCTACCAGTATGGATGACATGTGACTCCTATACTTTTAGTCCTTTGGCTTATGTAACATTTCCTATACACTGATTTACACACTTATGATTGATTGTCTCTGTGTAATGTGTGTGTGATGCAAAGTGCTCGGACACCCTACACTGGTATGAGTGGCACTATATAACTAATTCAATGCATCTGAGAGTGTGAGGTTATGGAGACTTGGTCACTGTTAAAGGGTGCTAGTGAGAGAATCCGTGGTGGGGGTGGTCATTGTGGGGGGCACCAACAAACATGGTCGCACAGGGCACCACCAGCACTAAAGCTGGCCCTGGGAAGTATGCACAGATAAGCGCTGAAAATACCGCTTTAGGTGACTGTTTTTTTTTGTACCGACTGGGGCACCAAAATAATCTGCTGGCAACCCTAACCATAGGACTGGAAGTTTGTTGCAGGATCAGCACATTATTTATTTCCTTCACCCTCGATCCCCGATTAATGCCGCAATAGTTTAACTTAGATCTTAAAGTCTACGCCCCCGTCAATAACATGCTGAGTTACTTCATGGGTCTGGGAATGCACCCTGCATTCAGACAACTCATTCCTCATTCTCGCCCTTCATTGTCACGCTCACCCTGCACTCACAGTGATCACAATGCACTCACACTGATCACCATGCACTTGCACCATTCACCCGCTCACCCTGCACTCACAGTGATCACAATGCACTCACACTGATCACCATGCACTTGCACCATTCACCCGCTCACCCTGCACTCACAGTGATCACAATGCACTCACACTGATCACCATGCACTTGCACCATTCACCCGCTCACCCTGCACTCACAGTGATCACAATGCACTCACACTGATCACCATGCACTTGCACCATTCACCCGCTCACCTTGCACTCACAGTGATCACAATGCACTCACACTGATCACCATGCACTTGCACAATTCACCCGCTCACCCTGCACTCACAGTGATCACAATGCACTCACACTGATCACCATGCACTTGCACCATTCACCCGCTCACTTTGCACTCACAGCGATCACAATGCACTCACACTGATCACCATGCACTTGCACCATTCACCCGCTCACCTTGCACTCACAGTGATCACAATGCACTCACACTGATCACCATGCACTTGCACCATTCACCCGCTCACCTTGCACTCACAGTGATCACAATGCACTCACACTGATCACCATGCACTTGCACCATTCACCCGCTCACCTTGCACTCACAGTGATCACAATGCACTCACACTGATCACCATGCACTTGCACCATTCACCCGCTCACCCTGCACTCACAGTGATCACAATGCACTCACACTGATCACCATGCACTTGCACCATTCACCCGCTCACCTTGCACTAACAGTGATCACTCTGCTCTCAAAATGCACTTGTCCTGCTCACACTATACCTCAACCTGCAGTCACACGAGTACACTACTCATCCTGCACTCATGTGACACTTCACTCACCTGTCCCCCTCACTACTCAATATGCAACTCACTCAAACAAGCCCATCAGTAATCATACATTCATTCATCCCATTCTGAACTTGCATCCGCACCCAAAATGAGAGAGGACAGCAAGGGAGTGAGAGAATTTGATTGAAGAGGTCAGGGATGAGGAGAAATGTGAATTGCCGAAGAGAAGTGTGGATACGCAAGAAGTGAGTGTGATCCAAAGGTGAGGGCTTCTGTTAGAACAAAGGGGAGATGTGAAAGAGGAATGGGGGGACTGGAGAGGTGTAAGATACAAATAGACAAAAATTTGAATGAAGAGACGAGGTGAATGAGAAGTGCTGAGGGGCACGGGAGGTGACCGGGCCAGAGAGGCCATGAGATAAATGTGAGAGACTGTTAGAGATGAGGGCAGTGAAAGGACAGAATGGCAAGAGGTGATTAAAGGTGAAGTGAGAGGTTGAACGGGGAGAGTTCAGAAGTTGTAAAAAGGGGTGAAAGAAAATGACCTGCAAAGTGAGAGAGGGATCCGGGGTTAGGAGAGGAGAGAGGGATGGAAGGGAGGGGGTGAGAGGAAAGCTGCATGGGTAAAAGGCTTAACTCTACACAAAACCGCAAGGGTTTTAAGGGACCCCTGCTTCTTCCGGTCAGGGCCAGGTGAGCTTCTAATGTGGCAGCACGTATTGCTGCAGAGTGGAAGGCCCTTCACAAACGTTGACTTGAAATCTTTCTGATGATAATTGCTGTATTTTGGTTCTAAATGGGTACTGATTGGGTGAAATCTTTCCTCAGCGTTACTGTGTGTAACAAATATCAAAATAATGAAGCAATGCTATCCCAAAATACGCGGCATCACATAACCTTATTTACATTTTCATCCCACGCAATTTAGTCAACAGGTTTAGACATTTTTGTCAAGAGGGGGTCCTTACGCCTCAAAATGTTGACAGGGGGGTCTCGGCATCCAAAAGTTTGAAGACCTCTGTTCTAATCCCTCAGAAGTTATCATTCACAAATCGGCAAAAAGACGAAAACAAAAAATCCACATTCTACTTATCCATCGCAGAGCAGGTTTGTGAGAAAAGGACTCTCTACACGGAAGAGGTGCCCCGGCCGCTCAACCCGTGGCCGCCATGTTCTCTCAGCTCTCTTCTCATCTTAGTACTGGTTTGTGTTTTGTTTTGTTTACTTAATGTTACTTTTTGGCAGTAGGGCAATACGCGACCGCGTGTTCACTTACATCTATTAATGTTCCTGCCACAGTTCCTTTGCACCTAGGCTGCCCACGATGCCTGTAAGGAGACCGCACGGCTCTTTGCTCCCCAGTCTGTTAGGAAACAAGCAACTTAACAACCATTCCTTGCAGGTCTGCAGCAGAGCAGTGCTTTGAAATGAGTGGGCTTTTTGAAGTAGCAGTTGCTGTAAATCTACCTCGGAGACTGTTTCACCAGAAAAAGGTGAATTCCAAAATGTGCATTAACATTAGGGATGCTGGTGGTGGCTGATGGAGCATTTGCATTTCAGAAAACATTGTCTTAACACCTGGAAAAAGAATGGTATTGGTCGTGAGTTGCCTGCAGTGTTGGCATGTGGGGGCGACTGATTTGTTGGTGGGTTTTTGTCTTTTTACTCTCATGGCGTTTTGTTTTCCCACTTCCCGAGTCCCCCCATCATGCAGTTATTTGTGTAGAGAAGCGCGCAGAACTCTGGACCCTGCTGGACCCATTGTGTGCCCTGATGCTTTGAAAGCCAACGCTACCAGAGCTCGGGCGCTTGTCGTCAAAAGTGGGGTCCATGATTCCAAATACACAAGGGCCTCCTGGATTCGAACTCTAGCCTGGCGTGTTTCCACTGGTAGTTTTGGGGTTCGTTCCTGATGGCTCGTAGATTAGTGCAGCAGGGCCTTGTCTATCGCCATGCCTTCATAAGTTAGAACGATGATGGGCCTACTCAGCCTCTCATCTTCTGGGGTTGATAGAATTACATAGCTGAGCTGGGGAACGAAAAACTGATCAGGTCCAAGACACCGTTCAGCGGTGAATGTGTGCTTAGGAAGGAGTGGCTATGTTGTGGGAAAAGCAGAGCACAAGTCCTAAAAAAAGAGGTGGGGTACTGAAAGTTAAACAGTCTACAACTGACATCATGATGCATGCCATCACAGCACATGACGTCACGACGCGTGACATGCCACGTGGCATCACAGTAATTGACCTAACTGGAAGTGACAAAGGGCTACTAAGACCTCACACATATGTTTATCAGGTGTATGATGGTTACATTTAAGTGCATTATAATATATAACAAATGAGATTTGAAGTTGGGCTGTGCCAAAAAAGTGTCGCAATCCTGACGCAAAATCTGGGTCTCAACGAATACTTTTTTTTACAAACCCTGCCACAAAGAAATTGGCAACAAGGAAACGCATGGGAGTAGATCTGTTCTGCTTAATTGGTTGCAAAGTCTGCATTTTAAAATATTTTATGGGGTTCAGGCATCTGCTGCAGAGGTGCCCAGTAAATAGCGGGGAATAATAATAATGGTGAGATGAGTCTGGAGGTGAACGCGTTTGTTGGAGGGATCTGTGTTTTGTCTAGTCCCAGATTTGAATCAAAGTAGTTTGGAAGATTAAGTTGTCTCTTGCAAAACATTATCACCCCCTGTTCCCGGGGGGAGAGGGGGTGGGACGGGCGTTTAGGGATTGTTGAACCTCTATTTTGTTGCTGCCTTCCTCGTGTTTGTTATTTATGATATCGCAACACACATGGTGTGCATCTTCTACAATGTTGTGAGCATAAATGTACCACTTAATGATGCAATAGTGCTCTGATGTGTGTACGGTATAACATATGCCAACTGAAAATGCAATAAAATGTTTTTTAAAAAGGTTGTCGCCTGCAAAGCACATCATGTAACGTGCAGATCACAGATTCTCCTTCTATGTAGAGAGGTAAGTGGACGACTGCTTTGAACACAGAGATCCTTTTGTTACTTGCAGTTCATAAATTGTAATCCTTCTAATGGACCACAGTGAGCTGTGAAAGGCATTTGACTCCTGTAATCCTGACTGTCTCGTGTAACACATCTCGTACGTTGATTTGCACACTTACATGCTTTACTTTGAATGGATAATGTGTATGTTATGTAAAGCGCTCGAACACTGCAAAGGGATGAGTAGTGCTATAAAGTGAATAAAATAGTGCTATTCAAATTGTTATTTGTGTAAATACTGGGACAGACAAACCCATCTGACATTCTTACAGTGCGGGCCCTTATATACAGTGAACGACCAAAGTAAAAAGCATGGCTCTGTAAAGTACCTGTGAAGGGATAACAAGCTGTGTGCTTTTGTTTCCTCTACCTTGCATTTGCATGCAAGTGTGAGGTTCCAGGCCGCCTCCAGTCCCACACTCGATCAAAAGGAGGGCTGATGCCCCTTAACTTCTGCCTTTATCTTTGGCCCATCTGGAGGTGAAAACGAAGCTCCCTCGCTGCCTGCACGTGTCTGCTGTGAATGGAAAGCAGACAACTACAGGCGCTGCTGCAGGTGTCCCGGTCTCTGAAAATTATACTGGGACAAGTGCGACAGATTCCCGTGGGGCCCAACTTCTTGGCAGGGGGTACGGTGTCCACCCTGTGAAAATAGTGGGTGGACGCCGTGTACCCGCGTGTACCTAAGACTCATGCCCTGGATAAAAGGATTTGCGTCCGGTGGCCTCTGTTGCACTGGGGAGGGCAGGGGATATCAAGGTGTGGAGTATGGGCTGTGTGTCAGACGTGAAGCTCTTAGTAGCCCCCGCGAATCCACCAATAGGCAAGTGTCTCTCCATCAGGTGCTGTCATTGGGAGCTCGGTGGCCCTTTGAGAAGGGGTATCGCCTTCGCCTTTTGACAGGAGGTGGGCCTTAATTCTCACCTCTCACCTGTGCATTGAGGTGAGCGATACTTGTCCTCTGCACACCTGCTTAATTACTACTGATTGTAGTAACTTTTTGGATTACTCACACATGCCCCGTTGTCGTAACTGTTCCAAGGTATCGCAGCAATGGACCGGGTGTTATAATTAATGGTATAATGATTTAAAGATAACCACTCCTGCCGTAAAAAAGTTATTATTTTATAGGTGTCTGGAAAGGCATGAACCTGCTTGTAGGAGAAAAAAACATAACTCTTGTTAGACGGACCGGGAGGGTCGGCCGAGGACAGGGGGAGAGGTCTCCGGGGAGAGCCGTCTCCAGCGATCGTACAGACAAATAACTTCCCCCCCACAGACAGATACCACACAAGGATAAGGTTTAGCGTTCTTTATAAGCACTTCTTAAGGTACGATGAAATGGTACAAGGAGGTCTGGACTCAGGGGTCCCCTCTATTCGAGTCTCTCAAGGTAGGAAAAGGGGGGTAGCGGGACAGTCTGGTTACCAGTCTGGTAATTGAGATGGTCTGGGGGGTAGCTCACAATCCTCGAGCTTGGTGGATTTAGTCGGTACGGGCCGCGGCAGCGCCAGCAGGTCCCGGTAGAGATGGTCGATACACGGTCCGCGGCAGCGCCAGCAGGTCCTGGTGAAGATGGTCGTAGCAACGGGCCGCGGCAGCGCCAGCAGGTCCCGATGAAGATGGTCGATGTACGGTCCGCGGCAGCGCCAGCAGGTCCCGGTGAAGATGGTCGTAGCAACGGGCCGCGGCAGCGCCAGCAGGTCCCGACGAAGATGGTCGATGTACGGTCCGCGGCAGCGCCAGCAGGTCCCGGTGAAGATGGTCGTAGCAACGGGCCGCGGCAGCGCCAGCAGGTCCCGACGAGGATGGAGGTTGCAGAAGGCCGCGGCAGCGCCAGCAGGCAGGACGATAGTTCGCAAGATAGTGCTACGGCAGCGCCAGTATTCCGTCCAGGCTGAGTTCTCTCGGTGTCTCTCGACTCCAGGATACAACTGCCTTCCTGCTCCGGAGGTGCCCCAGTTATAGGGCAGGCGCCCTTTGATGTCCGGACCCTCGCACTTGGAGGTCGGGGGGTCCGGGATGAAGGTGTCCAGACACCCAGCAGGGGGTGGAGCCAGCGCCTGGGGGAGCTGGAGGCGATCGGCACCTGGCGGGGGAGAGCCCTTGACGCTTCGTTCCCCCATTGACCTGCCAAGTGGTCCGCTCACCTCCTGGGTGGATGGTGGTGCCGGGATGTCGGGGCCGGCCAGGCCCAGGGTTAGGGTCGGGTGGAGGCCACGCGGCCTCGTGGCGCAGGGCCCAAGATGGCGGCTTGACCCGGCCGGGGGAGCCGGTGGTGGCTGGGGTCCGTGATACATGGAGGTCCGAGGGTAGGAGTTCCGTCGGGAGACGGGGTACGGGTGATTTTCGTGGGTCACGCCTGGCGGGCCGGGGCTTGGGCCCTGTCATGCGGGGAGGGAGCAAGCCCTTCGTGTGGCCTGTCCAACATGCGTCCCCCCCAGCTGAAGGCGGGGAGAGTCACCCATCTTCTTGGGGACTCTCCTCGTCGAGGCGGAAAAAGCGTGACAGGCCATCTGCGTTGGCGTGGTCTTGGCCCGGTCGGTGCTCCACGGTGAAGTCCATTCCCTGCAGGGAGATGGACCAGCGCAATAGTTTTGGGTTCTCCCCCCGCATCTGCATCAGCCATTGCAGGGGTCGATGGTCGGTTTGTACCCGGAAGTGGGTACCGAAGAGATAGGGCCGGAGCTTTTTGAGGGCCCACACCACTGCGAAGGCCTCCCTCTCAATTGTGCTCCAGCGCTGTTCTCGGGCCAGGAGACGTCGGCTGATGAAGGCCACCGGCTGGTCATGACCTTCGGGGTTCAATTGGGAAAGAACCGCTCCGATGCCGTGGTCGGAGGCGTCTGTCTGTACCACGAATTCCCGACTGTAATCGGGGGCCTGGAGCACAGGGGCGGTGCACAGGGCGGCCTTCAGCTTCTCGAAGGCCGCTTGACAATCGGGGGTCCAGTTAATCCGCTTTGGTTGGTTTTTGGACGTGAGACCCGTGAGGGGCCCCACGATGCTGCCGTAGTCCTTTACGAACCGCCGGTAGTAGCCGGTAAGCCCCAAGAAGGCTCGGACCTCGGTCTGGGTGACAGGGGGCTGCCAGGACTGGATGGCAGCAATCTTAAGTTGCAGCGGGGCCACCAGCCCGCTTCCCACTTGGTGCCCAAGGTAGGTCACGGACCCTTGACCAATCTGGCATTTGCCGGCCTTGATCGTGAGGCCGGCCCGCTGGAGGGCCTGTAGGACCTCTTGGAGGTGGAGGAGGTGGTCGGACCAGTGGCGGCTCTATACCGCGATATCGTCCAGGTAGGCAGCGCTGAATTCTTCGAGCCCCGCCAAGACCTGGTTCACAAGGCGTTGAAACGTGGCGGGGGCGTTCTTCATGCCGAAGGGCATGACCTTGAATTGGTAGTGGCCATCGGGGGTAGAGAAGGCTGACCGTTCCTGAGCCCGGGGTGTGAGACCGATCTGCCAGTAGCCCGCTGTTAGGTCAAAGATACTGAGGTAGCGGGCGGCCCCCAGCCGGTCGATCAATTCGTCCGCTCGTGGGATAGGGTGAGCGTCGGTCCGGGTGACAGCGTTCAAGCCCCGGTAGTCGACGCAGAATCTCAGTTCAGGTGTGGTGCCGGGGGCAGCGGCTTTGGGGACTAATACAACCGGGCTGGCCCAGGGACTGTCCGAGGGCTCGATGACCCCGATCGTGAGCATTCTGGCCACTTCCTCTTGTATGCAGGCCCGTACCCGATCTGGTACGCGGTAGGCCCGGTGTCGGATAGGGGGACTGTCCCCGGTGTCCACGTCGTGCAAACACCAAGGGGTGACCCCGGGGGTGAGGGAGAACAGTGTGGCGAACCGCAGCAGGAGGTCCCGGCAGCCCTGGCGTTGCTCCGGGGTGAGGGCATCAGAGAGCCGGACCCCGTCCACGGAACCGTCCTTCTCCTGAGTCTTCAGGAGATCCGGGAGGGGTTCGGAGTCTTCCTCGGCCCCGCTGTCCGTAGCCATCAGGAGGCTGAGTTCTGAGCGCACAAAGTGTGGTTTGAGTCTGTTGGTGTGGAGGACCCGAAGGGGGTTCCGGGGGGTCCCCATGTCGATGAGGTAAGTGACGGGGCTTTTGCGCTCGACCACTTTGAAGGGCCCCGTCCACTTATCTTGCAAGGCACATGGTTCGGTGGGGGACATCACCCATACTTGCTGACCAGGCTCGAACTCGACGGAGGAGGCATTATGATCATACCATCTCTTCATGTCCTCCTGGCTGGCCTCGAGGTTCGCCTTGGCCATCTCCCGGAAGCGCCGGGTCTGACTGCGTAGGGCCAGGAGGTACTTGAAGACGTCTGGAGGGGTCTTTAGGGGGGCCATCTCCCAACCTTCTTTGACTAGGCTGAGGGGCCCTCGCACAGGGTGCCCGTACAGGAGCTCGAAAGGGCTAAAACCGAGGGACTTCTGGGGAACTTCTCGGTAGGCGAAGAGGAGGCACGGGAGGAGTACATCCCACTGGCGACGGAGGGGCTCTTCCAATCCCCCAATCATCCCCTTGAGAGTGCGGTTGAAGCGCTCCACTAGTCCGTTCCCTTGGGGGTGATAGGGGGTTGTGAATCTGTAGGTGACCCCGCATTGTTGCCAGAGGGACTTCATGTATTTGGAGATGAAGTTCGTGCCTCGGTCGCTGACGACTTCTCGGGGGAAGCCCACCCGGGAGAAGATCCCCATCAGGGCCCGGCCAACCACCGGAGCTGTCACAGTTCGTAGGGGCACCGCCTCGGGGTAGCGGGTGGCGTGGTCCACCAGTACCAGGATGAACCTGTGTCCTTGTGCCGTGCGGGGGTCCAGGGGCCCCACAATGTCTATTCCGACCCTCTCGAACGGGGTGGTGACCACTGGGAAGGGTTGCAGAGGGGCTTTCAGCTTACGGCCACTCTTCCCGCTGGCTTGGCACGTGGGGCAGGACCGGCAGTGGTTCAGGACGTCGTTCCTCATCTTCGGCCAGAAAAAGTGGGTCACTAGGCGACTGTAAGTTTTGTCCTGGCCCAGGTGTCCAGCCAGGGGGACATCGTGGGCCAGGTTGAGCAGGAAGTCTCTGAAGCGGAGAGGTACCACCAGCACTCGACCGGCCCCTAGCTCCGCGATTCTTTGTTCGCTGTATAGCAGGTCGTTATCCCAGTAGACCCAGTGAGAGCCGGTGGAGTCCCCGGCGCTCTGGGCGCTGGCTTGTTGGCGGAGTCCCTCGAGGGAGGGGCAGGTCTTTTGTTCCTGGCGGAACTGTTCTTGGGTGGGCCCCCCTTCTTGACGCCACTGGGCCAGGCCGGGAAAGTCCGGGGGTGGCGCATCCCCTTCGGTCGTCGGTTCCGTGGGGTCGGCCTCGTCGCTGTCTCCTACTGGGGCGACCGGGGGCGGAGGTGCTGGCCCTTCCGGTTCTTCTGATCGGGGGACGGCCCGGGCGGCCATGGACCGGGTGGTGATGCAGGCCCAGTCCGGGAGGCCCAGCATCCCCAGGTGCTCTCTTCTCTCTACGGTGGCCCATGGGGAACTCTCGAGGTCATTCCCCAGGAGGCAGTCCACGGGGGCATCATCCCGGACCGTCACTTTCAACAGGCCGGAGACCCCTCCCCATTCGAATGGGACGCAGGCCATTTGACACAGACTTTCAGAATTGTCGGCTGAGCGGACGGGGCAGAGAATGTTCGGCAGGATCTGCTCGGGCTTCACCAGGTGACAGCGGACGGCTGTCACACTGGCGCCTGTGTCACGCAAGGCCTCGGCCCGATGTCCATTAATGGTCACCCACTGACCGTATTTCCTGGTGTTAGCGGGTAGGGGAGCCCGCGGGACCATGTCTTTTCCCCCTAGGCACGCCAGAACCATGGCGGCCGGTTCCCACTCTTGCTGGGCCGGCTCATACTCTTCCTGTTCCTCTGATAGTTGCTCTTCCCCCAGGGCGGCGGCAGCTACCTGGCGGGGCTTGGGCGTTTGGTTCTGCGGGCAGCTCGGGTCATTGGCGTAGTGGCCTACTCGCTGGCATCGGTGGCACTTGACGTTGGCTCGGTACCCAGGACGCATCGGGGGGTTGCCCCGGCCGGCCGGAGGCGGGGTGCTGGCCACGGGGGTTGCCGGTAGGGGGTCTCTCCCTCGCCCCTGGCCTCCTCCTCCTCCCCGAGGACGGTGCTGGCCTTGGTTGCTTCGGTTTTGCTCGTGTGGCCCTCTCCGGCCCACTCGGGTGCTTTCCCATCGGTCAGCTTCAGCAGCGAGTTGCCGGGGGTCAGTCAGCTTACTGTCGAGGAGGTGTTGCCTGAGCTCGACGAAACAGTTGTTCGACAGGTGTTCCCATACCATAAGGTTAAAGAGTTGTTCGTAGGTCGTGACATGGCTCCCCTTGATCCAACCCTCGAAGGCTCGGCTGAAGTAGTTAACGTACTCCACCCAAGTTGTACCCGGGATCCGGGTGCAGTCTCTGAACCTCTGGCGGTACATCTCAGGTGTGAGGCCGTAGCGGGTGAGGAGGGCAGCCTTCATGTGGTCGTAGGACGACATTTGGTGATCGGGGAGCTGCAACAGGGCATCGCGACCTTCGTTGACGAACCTCCCCCATAGTCCGGCTCCCCAATCACTCCGGTCGATCCGGTGGGAGGTCATGGCGATCTCGTAGGCTTTGAACCACTGTTGGATGTCGTCTTCTCGGCCATACTCTCGGACAACATCCTTGGGGATGTGGACTTTTTTCTCGGTTGGCCCCGGGGTGTACGGTCGCTCAGGCGCCCCCGGTTCTTTATTCTGTTTCCGAAGTTCTATTTCCGCCAGTTTGCGCTCGTGTTCGAGTGTGATTCTTTTTTCCTCAAGCTCTCTCTGTCTCTGCTTTTCTTCTCGTTCTTCTCGGAGCCGCATATGCTCTAGATTTAGTTTCTGCTCGGCTAACTTGAGTTCACCGTCCATCTTGAGTCGTGCCATTTCCAACTCGTGTAATCGGGTTCTTTCTCTTTCTTGGATCTCCTCCTGCGAGAGGCCCGTTCCCCGCTCCTCGGGAGCTGTGGCGTTCCCCTCTGGTGCGACACTGTTTTGGGCGGGGGGTCCGGTAACCCCATTTTCTGTCCATGACTCAAGGGCGCTCTTTAAATCGTCTTTGGTACTTAGGCCGGTGGTAGCAATGCCTAGTTCCATGCAGAATTGTTTAAGTTCGCGGTGGCTATATTCTTCCAACTTATCCATTTGGAATTTTTCAGCGGAGCTGCTATCTTTGGCTGACATCGTAGTTTTGTCGTGGGGTGAGCTACTCTCTGTACGATTACGCGTTGATTCGGATCGCGCCGCTGGCCACCAATGTTAGACGGACCGGGAGGGTCGGCC
The DNA here is from genome assembly GCF_964204655.1 of Triturus cristatus. Taxonomy (NCBI): domain Eukaryota; kingdom Metazoa; phylum Chordata; class Amphibia; order Caudata; family Salamandridae; genus Triturus; species Triturus cristatus. Next base: position 2,199,353 of record NC_140589.1, read on the forward strand.
GAGGACAGGGGGAGAGGTCTCCGGGGAGAGCCGTCTCCAGCGATCGTACAGACAAATAACTTCCCCCCCACAGACAGATACCACACAAGGATAAGGTTTAGCGTTCTTTATAAGCACTTCTTAAGGTACGATGAAATGGTACAAGGAGGTCTGGACTCAGGGGTCCCCTCTATTCGAGTCTCTCAAGGTAGGAAAAGGGGGGTAGCGGGACAGTCTGGTTACCAGTCTGGTAATTGAGATGGTCTGGGGGGTAGCTCACAATCCTCGAGCTTGGTGGATTTAGTCGGTACGGGCCGCGGCAGCGCCAGCAGGTCCCGGTAGAGATGGTCGATACACGGTCCGCGGCAGCGCCAGCAGGTCCTGGTGAAGATGGTCGTAGCAACGGGCCGCGGCAGCGCCAGCAGGTCCCGACGAAGATGGTCGATGTACGGTCCGCGGCAGCGCCAGCAGGTCCCGGTGAAGATGGTCGTAGCAACGGGCCGCGGCAGCGCCAGCAGGTCCCGACGAAGATGGTCGATGTACGGTCCGCGGCAGCGCCAGCAGGTCCCGGTGAAGATGGTCGTAGCAACGGGCCGCGGCAGCGCCAGCAGGTCCCGACGAGGATGGAGGTTGCAGAAGGCCGCGGCAGCGCCAGCAGGCAGGACGATAGTTCGCAAGATAGTGCTACGGCAGCGCCAGTAGTCCGTCCAGGCTGAGTTCTCTCGGTGTCTCTCGACTCCAGGATACAACTGCCTTCCTGCTCCGGAGGTGCCCCAGTTATAGGGCAGGCGCCCTTTGATGTCCGGACCCTCGCAGTTGGAGGTCGGGGGGTCCGGGATGAAGGTGTCCAGACACCCAGCAGGGGGTGGAGCCAGCGCCTGGGGGAGCTGGAGGCGATCGGCACCTGGCGGGGGAGAGCCCTTGACGCTTCGTTCCCCCATTGACCTGCCAAGTGGTCCGCTCACCTCCTGGGTGGATGGTGGTGCCGGGATGTCGGGGCCGGCCAGGCCCAGGGTTAGGGTCGGGTGGAGGCCACGCGGCCTCGTGGCGCAGGGCCCAAGATGGCGGCTTGACCCGGCCGGGGGAGCCGGTGGTGGCTGGGGTCCGTGATACATGGAGGTCCGAGGGTAGGAGTTCCGTCGGGAGACGGGGTACGGGTGATTTTCGTGGGTCACGCCTGGCGGGCCGGGGCTTGGGCCCTGTCATGCGGGGAGGGAGCAAGCCCTTCGTGTGGCCTGTCCAACATGCGTCCCCCCCAGCTGAAGGCGGGGAGAGTCACCCATCTTCTTGGGGACTCTCCTCGTCGAGGCGGAAAAAGCGTGACAGGCCATCTGCGTTGGCGTGGTCTTGGCCCGGTCGGTGCTCCACGGTGAAGTCCATTCCCTGCAGGGAGATGGACCAGCGCAATAGTTTTGGGTTCTCCCCCCGCATCTGCATCAGCCATTGCAGGGGTCGATGGTCGGTTTGTACCCGGAAGTGGGTACCGAAGAGATAGGGCCGGAGCTTTTTGAGGGCCCACACCACTGCGAAGGCCTCCCTCTCAATTGTGCTCCAGCGCTGTTCTCGGGCCAGGAGACGTCGGCTGATGAAGGCCACCGGCTGGTCATGACCTTCGGGGTTCAATTGGGAAAGAACCGCTCCGATGCCGTGGTCGGAGGCGTCTGTCTGTACCACGAATTCCCGACTGTAATCGGGGGCCTGGAGCACAGGGGCGGTGCACAGGGCGGCCTTCAGCTTCTCGAAGGCCGCTTGACAATCGGGGGTCCAGTTAATCCGCTTTGGTTGGTTTTTGGACGTGAGACCCGTGAGGGGCCCCACGATGCTGCCGTAGTCCTTTACGAACCGCCGGTAGTAGCCGGTAAGCCCCAAGAAGGCTCGGACCTCGGTCTGGGTGACAGGGGGCTGCCAGGACTGGATGGCAGCAATCTTAAGTTGCAGCGGGGCCACCAGCCCGCTTCCCACTTGGTGCCCAAGGTAGGTCACGGACCCTTGACCAATCTGGCATTTGCCGGCCTTGATCGTGAGGCCGGCCCGCTGGAGGGCCTGTAGGACCTCTTGGAGGTGGAGGAGGTGGTCGGACCAGTGGCGGCTCTATACCGCGATATCGTCCAGGTAGGCAGCGCTGAATTCTTCGAGCCCCGCCAAGACCTGGTTCACAAGGCGTTGAAACGTGGCGGGGGCGTTCTTCATGCCGAAGGGCATGACCTTGAATTGGTAGTGGCCATCGGGGGTAGAGAAGGCTGACCGTTCCTGAGCCCGGGGTGTGAGACCGATCTGCCAGTAGCCCGCTGTTAGGTCAAAGATACTGAGGTAGCGGGCGGCCCCCAGCCGGTCGATCAATTCGTCCGCTCGTGGGATAGGGTGAGCGTCGGTCCGGGTGACAGCGTTCAAGCCCCGGTAGTCGACGCAGAATCTCAGTTCAGGTGTGGTGCCGGGGGCAGCGGCTTTGGGGACTAATACAACCGGGCTGGCCCAGGGACTGTCCGAGGGCTCGATGACCCCGATCGTGAGCATTCTGGCCACTTCCTCTTGTATGCAGGCCCGTACCCGATCTGGTACGCGGTAGGCCCGGTGTCGGATAGGGGGACTGTCCCCGGTGTCCACGTCGTGCAAACACCAAGGGGTGACCCCGGGGGTGAGGGAGAACAGTGTGGCGAACCGCAGCAGGAGGTCCCGGCAGCCCTGGCGTTGCTCCGGGGTGAGGGCATCAGAGAGCCGGACCCCGTCCACGGAACCGTCCTTCTCCTGAGTCTTCAGGAGATCCGGGAGGGGTTCGGAGTCTTCCTCGGCCCCGCTGTCCGTAGCCATCAGGAGGCTGAGTTCTGAGCGCACAAAGTGTGGTTTGAGTCTGTTGGTGTGGAGGACCCGAAGGGGGTTCCGGGGGGTCCCCATGTCGATGAGGTAAGTGACGGGGCTTTTGCGCTCGACCACTTTGAAGGGCCCCGTCCACTTATCTTGCAAGGCACATGGTTCGGTGGGGGACATCACCCATACTTGCTGACCAGGCTCGAACTCGACGGAGGAGGCATTATGATCATACCATCTCTTCATGTCCTCCTGGCTGGCCTCGAGGTTCGCCTTGGCCATCTCCCGGAAGCGCCGGGTCTGACTGCGTAGGGCCAGGAGGTACTTGAAGACGTCTGGAGGGGTCTTTAGGGGGGCCATCTCCCAACCTTCTTTGACTAGGCTGAGGGGCCCTCGCACAGGGTGCCCGTACAGGAGCTCGAAAGGGCTAAAACCGAGGGACTTCTGGGGAACTTCTCGGTAGGCGAAGAGGAGGCACGGGAGGAGTACATCCCACTGGCGACGGAGGGGCTCTTCCAATCCCCCAATCATCCCCTTGAGAGTGCGGTTGAAGCGCTCCACTAGTCCGTTCCCTTGGGGGTGATAGGGGGTTGTGAATCTGTAGGTGACCCCGCATTGTTGCCAGAGGGACTTCATGTATTTGGAGATGAAGTTCGTGCCTCGGTCGCTGACGACTTCTCGGGGGAAGCCCACCCGGGAGAAGATCCCCATCAGGGCCCGGCCAACCACCGGAGCTGTCACAGTTCGTAGGGGCACCGCCTCGGGGTAGCGGGTGGCGTGGTCCACCAGTACCAGGATGAACCTGTGTCCTTGTGCCGTGCGGGGGTCCAGGGGCCCCACAATGTCTATTCCGACCCTCTCGAACGGGGTGGTGACCACTGGGAAGGGTTGCAGAGGGGCTTTCAGCTTACGGCCACTCTTCCCGCTGGCTTGGCACGTGGGGCAGGACCGGCAGTGGTTCAGGACGTCGTTCCTCATCTTCGGCCAGAAAAAGTGGGTCACTAGGCGACTGTAAGTTTTGTCCTGGCCCAGGTGTCCAGCCAGGGGGACATCGTGGGCCAGGTTGAGCAGGAAGTCTCTGAAGCGGAGAGGTACCACCAGCACTCGACCGGCCCCTAGCTCCGCGATTCTTTGTTCGCTGTATAGCAGGTCGTTATCCCAGTAGACCCAGTGAGAGCCGGTGGAGTCCCCGGCGCTCTGGGCGCTGGCTTGTTGGCGGAGTCCCTCGAGGGAGGGGCAGGTCTTTTGTTCCTGGCGGAACTGTTCTTGGGTGGGCCCCCCTTCTTGACGCCACTGGGCCAGGCCGGGAAAGTCCGGGGGTGGCGCATCCCCTTCGGTCGTCGGTTCCGTGGGGTCGGCCTCGTCGCTGTCTCCTACTGGGGCGACCGGGGGCGGAGGTGCTGGCCCTTCCGGTTCTTCTGATCGGGGGACGGCCCGGGCGGCCATGGACCGGGTGGTGATGCAGGCCCAGTCCGGGAGGCCCAGCATCCCCAGGTGCTCTCTTCTCTCTACGGTGGCCCATGGGGAACTCTCGAGGTCATTCCCCAGGAGGCAGTCCACGGGGGCATCATCCCGGACCGTCACTTTCAACAGGCCGGAGACCCCTCCCCATTCGAATGGGACGCAGGCCATTTGACACAGACTTTCAGAATTGTCGGCTGAGCGGACGGGGCAGAGAATGTTCGGCAGGATCTGCTCGGGCTTCACCAGGTGACAGCGGACGGCTGTCACACTGGCGCCTGTGTCACGCAAGGCCTCGGCCCGATGTCCATTAATGGTCACCCACTGACCGTATTTCCTGGTGTTAGCGGGTAGGGGAGCCCGCGGGACCATGTCTTTTCCCCCTAGGCACGCCAGAACCATGGCGGCCGGTTCCCACTCTTGCTGGGCCGGCTCATACTCTTCCTGTTCCTCTGATAGTTGCTCTTCCCCCAGGGCGGCGGCAGCTACCTGGCGGGGCTTGGGCGTTTGGTTCTGCGGGCAGCTCGGGTCATTGGCGTAGTGGCCTACTCGCTGGCATCGGTGGCACTTGACGTTGGCTCGGTACCCAGGACGCATCGGGGGGTTGCCCCGGCCGGCCGGAGGCGGGGTGCTGGCCACGGGGGTTGCCGGTAGGGGGTCTCTCCCTCGCCCCTGGCCTCCTCCTCCTCCCCGAGGACGGTGCTGGCCTTGGTTGCTTCGGTTTTGCTCGTGTGGCCCTCTCCGGCCCACTCGGGTGCTTTCCCATCGGTCAGCTTCAGCAGCGAGTTGCCGGGGGTCAGTCAGCTTACTGTCGAGGAGGTGTTGCCTGAGCTCGACGAAACAGTTGTTCGACAGGTGTTCCCATACCATAAGGTTAAAGAGTTGTTCGTAGGTCGTGACATGGCTCCCCTTGATCCAACCCTCGAAGGCTCGGCTGAAGTAGTTAACGTACTCCACCCAAGTTGTACCCGGGATCCGGGTGCAGTCTCTGAACCTCTGGCGGTACATCTCAGGTGTGAGGCCGTAGCGGGTGAGGAGGGCAGCCTTCATGTGGTCGTAGGACGACATTTGGTGATCGGGGAGCTGCAACAGGGCATCGCGACCTTCGTTGACGAACCTCCCCCATAGTCCGGCTCCCCAATCACTCCGGTCGATCCGGTGGGAGGTCATGGCGATCTCGTAGGCTTTGAACCACTGTTGGATGTCGTCTTCTCGGCCATACTCTCGGACAACATCCTTGGGGATGTGGACTTTTTTCTCGGTTGGCCCCGGGGTGTACGGTCGCTCAGGCGCCCCCGGTTCTTTATTCTGTTTCCGAAGTTCTATTTCCGCCAGTTTGCGCTCGTGTTCGAGTGTGATTCTTTTTTCCTCAAGCTCTCTCTGTCTCTGCTTTTCTTCTCGTTCTTCTCGGAGCCGCATATGCTCTAGATTTAGTTTCTGCTCGGCTAACTTGAGTTCACCGTCCATCTTGAGTCGTGCCATTTCCAACTCGTGTAATCGGGTTCTTTCTCTTTCTTGGATCTCCTCCTGCGAGAGGCCCGTTCCCCGCTCCTCGGGAGCTGTGGCGTTCCCCTCTGGTGCGACACTGTTTTGGGCGGGGGGTCCGGTAACCCCATTTTCTGTCCATGACTCAAGGGCGCTCTTTAAATCGTCTTTGGTACTTAGGCCGGTGGTAGCAATGCCTAGTTCCATGCAGAATTGTTTAAGTTCGCGGTGGCTATATTCTTCCAACTTATCCATTTGGAATTTTTCAGCGGAGCTGCTATCTTTGGCTGACATCGTAGTTTTGTCGTGGGGTGAGCTACTCTCTGTACGATTACGCGTTGATTCGGATCGCGCCGCTGGCCACCAATGTTAGACGGACCGGGAGGGTCGGCCGAGGACAGGGGGAGAGGTCTCCGGGGAGAGCCGTCTCCAGCGATCGTACAGACAAATAACTTCCCCCCCACAGACAGACACCACACAAGGATAAGGTTTAGCGTTCTTTATAAGCACTTCTTAAGGTACGATGAAATGGTACAAGGAGGTCTGGACTCAGGGGTCCCCTCTATTCGAGTCTCTCAAGGTAGGAAAAGGGGGGTAGCGGGACAGTCTGGTTACCAGTCTGGTAATTGAGATGGTCTGGGGGGTAGCTCACAATCCTCGAGCTTGGTGGATTTAGTCGGTACGGGCCGCGGCAGCGCCAGCAGGTCCCGGTAGAGATGGTCGATACACGGTCCGCGGCAGCGCCAGCAGGTCCTGGTGAAGATGGTCGTAGCAACGGGCCGCGGCAGCGCCAGCAGGTCCCGACGAAGATGGTCGATGTACGGTCCGCGGCAGCGCCAGCAGGTCCCGGTGAAGATGGTCGTAGCAACGGGCCGCGGCAGCGCCAGCAGGTCCCGACGAAGATGGTCGATGTACGGTCCGCGGCAGCGCCAGCAGGTCCCGGTGAAGATGGTCGTAGCAACGGGCCGCGGCAGCGCCAGCAGGTCCCGACGAGGATGGAGGTTGCAGAAGGCCGCGGCAGCGCCAGCAGGCAGGACGATAGTTCGCAAGATAGTGCTACGGCAGCGCCAGTAGTCCGTCCAGGCTGAGTTCTCTCGGTGTCTCTCGACTCCAGGATACAACTGCCTTCCTGCTCCGGAGGTGCCCCAGTTATAGGGCAGGCGCCCTTTGATGTCCGGACCCTCGCAGTTGGAGGTCGGGGGGTCCGGGATGAAGGTGTCCAGACACCCAGCAGGGGGTGGAGCCAGCGCCTGGGGGAGCTGGAGGCGATCGGCACCTGGCGGGGGAGAGCCCTTGACGCTTCGTTCCCCCATTGACCTGCCAAGTGGTCCGCTCACCTCCTGGGTGGATGGTGGTGCCGGGATGTCGGGGCCGGCCAGGCCCAGGGTTAGGGTCGGGTGGAGGCCACGCGGCCTCGTGGCGCAGGGCCCAAGATGGCGGCTTGACCCGGCCGGGGGAGCCGGTGGTGGCTGGGGTCCGTGATACATGGGGGTCCGAGGGTAGGAGTTCCGTCGGGAGACGGGGTACGGGTGATTTTCGTGGGTCACGCCTGGCGGGCCGGGGCTTGGGCCCTGTCATGCGGGGAGGGAGCAAGCCCTTCGTGTGGCCTGTCCAACAACTCTCCCACCTAAATATCCATAATTGAAATCTGCAAAATGCATATCGAAGTCCAGCTTTTGGTGCTTGGATAAACGTAACTAAACGGAAACGGACAGGGTGTGCTGAGAAGCAAGGTGCCTACATGTTATTTGTTATGTTTTATTAATTTATACAGCGCACAGCTACTCGGAAGTGTCCCGGCGCTATAGACCGCTGGGGAACCCGTCCTGGCTATCCCTGTGAGATGGTCCCTTTCTGGGTATCTCCAAGGTGAAACCAGGCATCCCCGGCGTCTGTGGGGGGCCGTTGTAGAGATGAGGCAAGCTTAATGCCCAGAGTTGCCGAGTGTGTTCCTGATTAGAGTAGGTACCGAGGCGAGAATTATCGAGTCCGTTTTGACCCTGGTCCACGACCCTGCCGCGTCGGGAATTGAACCCTGGTCCCTGGCCGATTCTCTGCTTACGGATCTGCCACCTCTAACCAGTGAGCCACACCTCTCCACAAGATAATATCAAAGCACCCTCTGGTACTGTTGAGGTGTTTGACGCGGTCAGTCCCCCGTGAGTGAGGAACAGTAGCACAGTCGATCGTTTGTGCACCAGACATACAGCCTGTTTTGCAATTCTTGGACACCTCCTCGGCTCTGGCAGCGCACACAATAAAGGAGCATCTGGCCCTTCAGCCCATTACAACCCGCTGCGCGCGCTCTTCGGTTTTATGTTAGGAGTGTCTGTGGCTTTCTTGGGCTTTTTTTTTATTTTCACCCAAATCTGTGGAGGGTAATCATTCTGTTAACCATCTTAAGTAATCTTAATTACTCCAAGTTAGAGTCTTCCTCATAAAGGTCCTAGATGGGTGAGATGGACATATGTTGGCAGAAATGGTGATGCAATAGCTTTTTGTGATAAGAAAAAAAACCATGATGGCCAACTTTCTCTTTCTAACGTAAATAGTAGAAGTCGCCAACATACCTTCCTGCAAAAATATGCCACAACACCCTTATAATTGCCTCTTTCCAGGTTCAAAGCAGCACTATGACTAGGAAGACCCATCCTGGGAGAAATGAAGATTACTGGTAAGTAACCCAAGCATACCCCACTCATCTGTCTTCTTCTTCATAGTCCTTACTGAGTAAAAAAAACAGCTGACACCGCATTCTCTGTATGTCATCTGACCATGATGGCCTGGGGATCCAACTATATCAAGCGACTCTTTAAACACCATATACCCTCAGGTTCACTTCGGTCACCCCAGCTAATCTCCTCTGTCCCGCCTCACATTGCCTGAGATTAGAAGAATGCCCTTTTAACTTTCACACCTCTCAGGGTCTGGAACACACTTCCATCTCCTTTCTCACTTACTCTCTCTGTGATTAAACTTGCCTGGAAAACATATTTTTAAGTTATACGTCTTGTTTCTTCTTTACTTGTAGAATGGCATACTACGTAGGGAATTTACTAACGGTTCTGCCTTTCTGTGTTGTAGGGAATGGGTAAAACCATTTTTGTCTTGAGCTTTCTCCACACACCCTTGAGTGCAGCTGAGAATCTCTGCCTATTTAATTCCTACCGAGGGGATACATTGTGTTGTGAGCTTGGAGCGATGGAGGGCAAAATGTATTGAGCAGTGACCAGTTGCATAGCAACTGTCCTGCACCACCACTACCAACCTTCACTGACCACGTACTACATATCACTCAGTTTTTAGACATTTTTGACTGTATCTTACGAGAGCCTAATATTTCTCTGCCACGACCGAAGGCATCTGTTAAATTGGCATCGAAAAGATCGCAGACAAGGTAGACTTACTCTTGAGTGCTTATTGAATACAAAAAGCATACCACAGCGTGGGCAGGGCACAAGACTTTCATGCAGGTCACCATCAACCACCCAACCCCCCTCATCTCTCTTCCTGTTGCCCCTCACCCATTCAACCACATTCTATGTTCCACCCATGCTCACACAAGCACACAGACAAAACAAACACCACACAACACCATCACCCCGCCCAATTTAATAGGGGCCCAACTATCAATAGTGCAGTAGGTGGAGTGGTCCCGGGGCCCATGGGTGTATGAGGGGCCTTCTGTAATCCAATTACGGTTGTACTTACCATCCAGCAGCGGAGCGTGCTTTAGGGATCACTGTACACTGACTCTGCATTTTAGTGCTTGGTGCTCGACTTGTATGACCGACATGTAAGCTCAGGCCAAATGTTTAAAAATATTTTCGTATTTGTTTTTTTTCATGTCATTTGTTCTGCAACTCTTGCAAGCGTACACAGACCTACTCTGGAGGGGTAGCAGAGATGTGTGTAGTAGTTTGGGAAGTCTGCTGTGGCTGGCACGATGGCTGTGTAGATTGCCTTCATCCTAGGACTGGCTCAATATGAAACTGGAGGTATGTTGGTAGGATGGCACACAGGTGTCTCTATTGGCCACAGCATGAAAGGGTACAGCAGCTTTCCACAAGGCCGTCAACCTCTTTAGAGTGGAGGAGAGGGGGGAGAGCCTGCTTGCCTACAATTTAAAATCTGACTCTGTAGGAGTTTACAGTGGCAGCTCTGATTTAGGGGGGCGGTTGTTAATTACAGCTGACATATGAGCAGGTGAACCTTGAGTACACTCTAGCTGGTAAACTATCTCCTTTCTAGTAAATACAAATTTGCTTATGCTGTGTGACAAAATTGCTGCCTGAGGAGGACTTCGCATAGCCATGTCAACCGATTGTCAACACGGCAGAGCCTACTGTGTGCCACCTTGACAGTCTTTCGCCATCTCTCACTTCCCTCAATGTCTGTTCGCTACTGAATCTCCTCTCTCTCTCTGCCCTACATTCCGTTCAACTGGAAGAACAGCAAACAAGAGGAAGAGGTGGGATTCCTTCTTCCCAATTAATTGTGCGAGAAGTAGACTACAAGCCTGAATTTACATTTGTCTGTAAAGCTTCCCATGCGATTCAGACATGTTACATAAAGGGCTTTTGAGGTCTCGCCTAGGCAGCGCTTGCGCCTGGCTCTTTGAAACATGCTGTATTCAGGATATGTGCCTGAAGCTCTATCCGCTTCAACCCATCTTTTTAAGTGCTTCCTGTCCTTTGAAAATGGTTCCTTTTCATTGGTCAATAGGCTCCCTGGTATCGCCTTTTCTATTCTGTATCCTCCCATAAGGACAGCCCCTGTTACATGTGTTGTTACTCTATAGACTATAATTACAGCCTCCAAGCACTATTTTCTTAAATAACTTTGTCCTGCCTGCTGTTGCAGGCAGGACGCGCACTCCCTCATCACTTATATTTGTTTTATTTATTCCGCGGGTCACGCCTTAATAATAATAATGGCGGCCTCGCTTTTCTTAGATTACTTGCTGACCGAACACAGCCGCGTGGCTTTTTTTTTTTTTTAACAATGGTGACATCCACGCCTCACATTTGAACATCCTAAGCTAAAGCACAGGTGCTGTGATTGCTTTACAAGTAATCAAGTAAAAAATTAGCATTTTCTTCTATATGTTTACCTTAGAAGCAATTGCAGCACCTGCAAGATGTTCAAAGCTAGTGTGCGGGTGCCAACATTAGTTCTTAAGTAAAGAAATAGATTTTTTTTTTCTATTTCTTTACATTTGAACCAATCGCGGCACCCGCTCTTTAGCTTACGATGTTGAAAGCTAAAGTGTGGGCGCCACAAAAGTCTCACATTTACAACAGTTTGAGCTATTGGCATTGTTAATAACAATGTCTTTTTCATTTATGTGTTTACAAAACCTGCAAGTGCTGTTCACGCGCCGCTCCTGGGTTTTGTAAACACATAAAGAAAAAGGCATTGTCATTTACTATGTCAATAGCTCAAACTCTCGCAAATGCGAGACCTATTGCATTGCAAATGCTTGTTCTATGAACTACTGCTGCTGCTCTTTAAAAAGATTCAGAGAACATTTTTATTAATGCCAAATAATTAATGATAGCTTTGTAGAAAATAGAAACCTTCTCAGGGGTCTCACTGATACACCTCGTCCTTTTAATCCATTAAAGAAGAGATTGGCACAGAAGCTGTAATATAAAAGACATATTTATTAACCTCAGATGAGGGAGACTACATCTCACAGTACCCTCAGGAACTGTAGGGGGCATTCTAAGGAGTACAGAAAACAGGGGCCTTATATATGCTTAGTTTACATTAGTCAGGAAAAAACCCAGGGGAGGTCCTGGCTCATACCAGCATGCAAAATGACTAATATGGGTAAACGTTTCTTCTTTCAGGATAGGGCAATGACTTTCTGGGGCAAATGCTCTCAGCGATCCTGTCCAGTGTCTCAGGCAGTGCACCAGTTTTTTTCACTTTAATCTAACAGGCATCAAAGGCACAGCACCTGTACCCTGAACTCAAGTCCTTCCGTAACTCCTGTGTTGCTCCGCTGGTGCACTGCTTTTTTGTTGGGGCCACAGATTGCACCCAGTATGCCCAGGTATCTCTTGATCAACAAACAAAGGTGTAAACTTTCATTCACTTCACAGCCAGGATTCAGGGGCGTGATGCTGAAGTACCTGAAGCAACCCTTGTTTCAAAAGGGGTCACCTAAAGCAAAAGCCTCCTTGCCGTCCTGGTCGGTCTGTGACTCTCTCAGCTGGGCACCACAAACTGGATACACAAAGGATCAATTCTCCATTCTGATTTGTGACCCCGTCATTTGCCCAAGACAGTGGCAGGGGTACACACTTCACGTCCCAGTGCTTCCGTCCTTCTACCTTCACTGCGGTCCTAGTTGGACGCAATGCCTGTGCTGGTTTCCTTCACCTTGGCTTCAAGCTGGACTGGTGCTGACTCTCCCAGCTGGATCTGATGTCCGCGCCCCTCTGGCAATGGTTGTAAGGCAGCAAATATCTATTGGTGGACAGAACAAAAGGTCTTTAGACAAGGCACAGAAATAATCTATCAACAGAGAGGATAGTCTCAGAATACTTCCTAGTCTTGGGACTCTCCATATATTGGCAAGGCACCCAAGAACCACTTCATCTATCTATGTGAGAGTTAAAAAAAACAATAGCCTGGACCTATTGGCAAGTATAAAAGGAACTCTTTGGTGAACTGACAAGAGTAATACCTCACCCAATCCCAAGCAGCCAAGGAAGTCTATGTTCATTTACTAAATTCTGAGGAAAATAGAAAAACAATACAGACATACTCCAAATCCTTACATCTGTGTATTCCTATATTATTCATCTGAAGACCCTCAAGAAAAAAGGAAATGTTCTACACTTTTACTCATAGACTTTGCATTACTTGTACAGGACTGCAGACACTTCTAAAATGGTTTCTCTTAATAAAAGTACCTACATTGTACGCTTAGGACCGTGCTCTCACGTTATAGGAGCAACAGGAAAATCTAAAACTGCTACTTTAACAGGGATTCTTATTACATAAAGAACTAAAAACTTCAACATAGTGGGTACATACATGTCTCCAGCAGAACATCTTGTGACAAACAGACTCCTATAAAACAATATTTTGTTCAAAAATGTTTGCTAAGGATCACATGGGCATCTTCCCTGCATTCTAATTTTCACAATCCAAACTATGCAACATCAGCTCTAGTAAGGACTGTCAGTTTATTTACACAGAGTAGCTAATCATAATAATGTTATCACCTGAGAATTGTAGAACAAAAACTACCCACATCTAGTTCCCCTTAAAGATCAAATAAGGGAACAGCAATCTAGACTACTCATCCTTTCATAATTTCATCAAACAGGATGGGCAGTAACATAGTATATCTATTTATTCATTTTATTAATGCTAACAATGTTTAAAACAGTATTTCCGAATAGCCAATTAAATGTCTCATGGCTATTTCACAGACAACTTAGACAGGCTAAAAAAAAAAGTAAGAAAAAGAGAGAGAAAACATAAAGTTGCCTACCCTTATTTTGTAGAGGAGCTAGCCTCCTTCCACCTTTTTGACAGTAGGAAACCTGAAACAGGTTTCACTTCTGTCAACACTATCAACCCCTATTTGTAGCAACTGGGCATAAACAAAGTTATAGGAGGTAAATAGCACATTGAACTAGCTAAAGAACATGAATAACCAACCACCAATCCCTTTAGCAAGTGTACAAGTGTAACATGAGGGCGCATGAAGTCAAACTAAATCCCATTGCGGTCTTATCTCAGCCCTTACACAGTAATCTTCAAACTAAAAGCATTAGTGTTGTATATATGGGAAAGCTATCCGACAATCAGAACTCACAAATACAATTATATTGCCGTTTATTCATATGAGTGCATAAGAACTTGCTTTTGCCAAAAAAAGTCAGCAAAACCTTTCTTTCTCTCCCTGCCCTGCCATCTCCTCTTTCAAAAAGTTTCAAAGATCGAAATGTCAAAGCAAACCTTGCTCTGAGCCCTGCTAGTCTTTCAAATGTAGAACTTGACCTTTAACCCTTTGCCAGCTGTCCTATTTTGTGTGCAAGGCGTTCCATGAGGCTTTCCCCAATTCAAAGTGACCCTGGAGACTGATAGAGGAAATCAAACCCACTCCATTCCTGTCTACCAGCAATTCAGAGGTAAGCTTAATAACTTCTGCTGGTTTTTTATACATATTTATATTTGTAAGCAGTGTGCTGAGTGCTTGTCTAGCAGTATAGATGTCCGCTATGTGTGTTTTACTTAAATGTGTGCATTTACTGAAACCTGAGAGCAGTTTAAAAGTTGCTCTGAGTCGCAGAATTGCTTTTAAATAGTGAATTTTACTCAATTTCGACTTTGATGTTTGGGGCACTTAAAAATGAATATCCTACAATGTTTTTGCATAATAGTGATCCCCAGAATGTCCCCTATACATTCCAGAGATGGGGCATCAGAAATATATAATGTATACCCTTATAAAAATTAGTTCTGTACGCCTGGGTAAAGTGGCATTTCACATGTAAGTTTCCCCCCCCATTGTGATAAAGCGTCGCTTAAATTCAACTTTGATGCTAGGAATTCACAGTATGATGATTAGGCTTTATAAAGATTAAAAACGAATTTAATGCACTTATTTTCAATAATATTTTTTTTCATATAATTAAAAAATATATATTTTTAATAAAACCAATCATTTTGATGAGTCCACATATGAAAAGCAAGCTGCATCCCTTGCCTATCATATTTAAACGCATTCATTCATAACCCTAAGCCTAACTTGAAACATGAAAGTCTGCGCCACTTTTTAAAGGACAGTCATTATTTAACATCAGAACCACAGATGTGCTTATGTAAAAAGGCATTAAGAAAGGAAAATCCCTACTGTCAATCTGTTCTCTGTTATCCAAAATAATGAAACTGTATTCCTAACTTTTAAAACAGCCGTCTGAAATGCAGGGTTTTATACTGTGTTTGCACTGATTTAAGATTTAGTTGACTTCAGCATTTTTTCTGTGGCCATGCAAACAGAAATAGCCACGTGCTATTTATGCAGCTGTTGGTTGAGCGGCAGGCGTCGAATTCTCACGCCTTTCTCAGGAGAGAGAACCCTTTTTCTGTATTTCTAATGTCTTGACAAAGTGTAATCTCCGTTGGTTTGTGTCCGGCAGCTGCTTCTCAGTGAAAGAGTTAAACGCAGCTGTTGGAAAGCTTCTTTTTTAGTGTTGAAATGTAAGCACGGTGACAGTCAATTTAAAACTGAGGCATTTCAAGGCAGTCAAATCTATCGTTCTATAATGTGTGTTTAGTTCAGCAACAGCCAAATTCACTCATATGATGTGAATGCCTCTAATGTATCTAAGGAAAATGCTGTAACATTTTACATTTCACATTGTGGCAATTTGCACACATATATAGTGTCTTACTCTGTCAATTTAATAGTAACATGCAGCTATTTAGCATATGTTATATAATTCATTTCTGGATTTTTATTTAATATTAATTAAATGACATTTTGCATAACAGAATGATGACAGCAAAAAACACAAACAAACACATTGAGCTCATTCCAGACATTTACAGAAGGGGGTCATACACTCAGAACACACAATAGAGCGCGCTTAAGGCTAGCCATTCTTGCACCAAGACCGTAATCGCTATTTACTCACACAAGTACCATCAATGTCAAATCACAAACCACATATACATTTAAACACACATTTAACCCACAGATCATCACTTAGGGCAGAAACAAGGACAGCCCACAGACTGTACTTAAACCAAACCATTTGTAAATTCTAGTTGTAAGTCATATTTACAAGAAGATCTTCTCAATAGTAGCCCAAAAGACTGCACAAAAACAGCCCGAAGACTGTTCCATTTTGAAGAAGCCAAAGTACAACAGATTCACTAGTTTTGACTGGCAGAACACCCAAAAAACTCTCTGCATACCTCCATTTACGAAAGTGCGCAAAATAGGATCCTTTTTATGTACATATTTTAATTCCATGGGGTACAGAGTCACCAAGGAAGAAATACGTTTTTATACCTAATCCTAGTTAGGTATCCCCTCTAGGGGAGCTGGCTAATTCTATCACATCACATTATGGTACCTTCAAAAGGCAACACATTCTTCGATGTGTGCTTGAAACAGGCATGCCAAAAATACTGCAGAATATACAATATTATACGGAAAATAACACTTAAGTAATGTGCCGTTCAAATTTTATAAAAAGTAGAGAAAAGTCTCCTCATTACCTGCCTACACAAATTGCAATTTATATATTTCTCACATTCCCATCACATATTGGCCAATTTCCATTTCCATATCACTATGTATCACTTTATCACTTTATCTCTTTGTATCACGTTATCACTTTGTATCACTGTATCACGTTATATTGCTCTATATCACTTTTTATGTCTCACTTTCTATCTCACGTCATATCACTTTATATCTCACGTTTATATCACTTCCCTTTTTTATATATTTCACTTTATCTCACTTTATCTGTGTAGCCGGCGCACTTCTCTCACTATCTCACAAATGACCTTACCGAGCATAGGTCTCCAGATTCTAACTGCCAAGTTCTGAGTGACCAAACGGTCGTTTTTAGAATACTCACGCCAAAAAGGTTCTCAGTCAGGAGCGGTAAACAGTTGGAGGAGTCAAATCAGGAAGACCAGAAATACACTGGGCTGCAGAGACAGAGAATCTCAGTTTAGGGTACCTTCTTACTAGAGTCATGTCCTGTCTTCCTCAGTAGATTCCTGTCTCCTGTCAAGACCACTCCCTTGGATAGCCGCTTCTCTGATGAGGTGCACGTTGAGCGCCATTTGTAGAAAATATAAACCTTCTCAGGGGTTTCATTGATACACCTGGTCCTTTTAAACCAACAAAGAAGCGATTGGCACAGAAGCTGTAATATAAAAGACTTATTTATTAACCTCAGATGAGGGAGACTACATCACACAGTACCCTCAGGGACTGTAGGAGGCATTCTAAGGAGTACAGAAAACAGGGGCCTTATATATGCTTAGGTTACATTAGTCAGCATACAACCATGGCGAGGTCCTGGCTCATACCAGCATGCACAATGACTAATATGGGTATACAAGAGTTGCTTGCTCAACAAAGTGGGAGGAGAGTCCAAACTGAGCACATTAGTAAGAATAGCCTGACAGTTCTATACTAGGAGCAGGTGCATTCTACTAGATAGGCCCCTCTGAGCACGTGCAAGGCTCTGGAAGAGGGAAACAGCACATGGCGAGCACATGGCTAACTAAAATGGCTGCCAAGTACAAAATGGCTTTCAGCTCATCCTAACAGATCCGTGCAATCTTTGACAGCTTGTATGATAGTTACTAAGGTAGCTGGTGCGATATGTGGTGAGGTGGCTAGTGAGATTGGTAGATAGTATCTGATTAGATAGCTGGTAAGATATGTAGTGTGATAGTTGTTAGGATGCTTGCTAAAATACCTGATGAGACTGGTGTGGTAAAAACTATTAAGCCAAGTAGTGGGATAGCCAATACGAATTGTAGAAGATGGGTAGTTAGACAGTTGTTAAAATTGGGGTAGGATAACTAGTACGATCAATAGCAAGACAGCTGTTAAAATAGGTGGTATGATCGCTGGCATGATAGAAGACTGCTCGTAAGGTACATAATAAGATAAAATGGTTGGAAAGGCTATAGCATATCTAGGAAGATACGCAGTGAGATGGCTGAGACGAGAGATGGTGATAGAGGACTAGATATACAAGAGTCATGAATAGCGATTTTCTAATTATGAATTTTCTGCGAATTGCAATTAGGAAATCGCTATTTTTAATGTATGAAACTCTTGAGTTTCATTAGCGATTTATAGTGGGTCGCCAGTAGACCCACATCATGAACATTAATGTGGTAGGTCGCAATTTGCGACCCAATTGAAATCACAGCCATCTCCGGGATGATGGCCTATTTGGGTCAGCAGATCACCATGTCAGTGGTTGGTTTTGAGCAAAGCAATACTTTTCATTTTAAACGCAGCCCGTTTTCCTTAAGGAAAAACAGGATGTGTTTAAAAATAAATTAATGAAACTTTGAAATTAATTTTTTTTAATTGTAGGCAGTGGTACGTGTGACCACTGCTTGCTCTTAAAAAATATTTTACCAACCATTCATAAAGGTAAAGGAGTCCCTTTCGAATGGGTAACCACCAACTTTCAATTGGCGGTAAATTGCGAATGTTATGCAACCGCATTTCAGTTGCAAAACATTCGTACATGCCATTCCAATTCGTTGTTTGGAAGGGGTCGCCCTCCACACGCCCCTTACAAATACAAGATCACAAGATCCAGATGCAATTCAGTAACCAGTTACCAAATCACAATTGGGCTTTGTACATCCCAAAAAGCATTTTTGCAGTTGCGAATCAGGCGGTTTGCGGCCTCAAAAATGCTTCGTACATCTAACTCATACTTATTACTATTGGTAGTGAGATAGTTAGTGAACTAGTTCAGTAATTGGTAAGATATGGAGTAAAAGAGCTGGGAAGAACGGTCATTGGATTATCGCGTGACATTATAGTTGCGTGGTCTGAGCGTTTGCTGTGATGTAAGCTTTGCTTATCTTTTAATCCCATTAATAATAACACAGCCTTTCATTTTTCAGAGTTTCTTTTATTTATTATTCAAGCACTAAAGGACAGCACAGTCAGAAGACGCTCATCATAATGCTGTATAAATGCTGCATTAAAAACATGGTCAGGAGCAAATCTGCATCTCTGAAACCAACCCCATGAAACCTCAGCTCGAGCAGGAAGTGGGAGCTTGGCAGTCGCAGCAGTCCCTCTCCTAGCAGTCCCTCCATCCTGCTTTATTTATTTATTCCGTGGTGGAGTAATATAGGTAACTGAGACAGGGTGCCATCCCCAACTCTTCCTTCTTCCACACCAAACAGAAAACATGTTTGGGTGGTGGGTGTGGCCAGGAAGGAGCTGGAGGTAGTGATGCCCGCTATTGTTCTCTTCGCTAGCCATGTCCTCCAGGTTAGTCCTGGGAGGCGTTTGGTAAACCCGGCTGGGTGATTCCCAATGATGGCAGAGGTATATCAAGGCCAACCCAGAGGTGTGTAACAGGCTGCCTCCGTTTGGGTGTTTGCTTGTGCCTGGAAGGGCCCGTGTACCAGCACACTCTCTTCCCCTACTTTAACCAGCGAACAGAGGTCATCCCCAATGGGCTGCAAGAAAATAAAGTGGGTACCAAGTGTGGCGGCATAATTGAGAATGACGTGTCTGTCTGCAACTAATTATGATACCCTTGAACTGTAGGCTGCATTTTATGAATATGGCTGTTTTCAGTCCATTATGTAATTTTTTCTCACAACAGCTTTTCAATATTTATTTTTCATCTCAAACTATTTCAAATTCTTTGTATGTGTAGCATCCTCGCTACAATACATCACCTAATCTCCAACCTGAAATTAAAAGAGCAGCAACTCGGTTATATGCAGGCCATCTGGAGGTTTGCTAAGGGGAGAACCTGCTGATGGGTTCCAGAGGTGACCTGCAATGACGTGCACCTCATGAGTCCATTGAAAGTGTTAAACGAAAGCACAGGAGTCTAGATAGCGTGCTCGCATGGCTCTAGCCACTTTTAAATACGCTTTATAGGAAAATAAAGATTGGGGCCTTGACCTCCTTTCACCCGAGGATCCCAAATGATATATCCCATCTTAGAGCATCAGCGTCCTCCTTCTGTCCAGCCTTATTAACCTGCACAGCTGGATTTTCAGATGCCTGTGACTGTTGAATGAGGGTGGAGTGCCTGGATCATACCTACCATTGAATCAGGAGCCTTGTTTTCTGCTTCAGATACTGTGCAGCAGCCCCATGTATGTTGGCTAGCTCACAAAGGCCAATGTGGTAATTTAAAGCATGCATTTCCAACTGTTCTGAAACTTTATATTGCTTCTGCAAACAAACCACTTTATTTTTTTTATCGAGTTTTATGAAGTGCAAACTTGACCTGGCATCGGGTATCAGAGCGCTTTACACGCGCACCAGTTGCATTACATGAGGACACACATTCATTTTTGTTAGGCACGGGGAGATTAAGTGAGTTGCCCAGAACCACAGGATGTTCAGCGTCATTGCCGAGACTCGAACCTGGTTCCCCAGATTCGAGGTTGACCGCCCTAGCCATTAGGCCAACTCCTCTCCCCAAATCACTGAATGGAACCTTCTAAATCCTTACTAAGAAAAAGACGGAATAAATGCAAGGTGGTGTAAACATGCCTCCCAAAAAGGTAATAGACTAGCCGCACATAGTAGTGTGTGATGCAGCAATAGTAGCCCCCAATCTAAGACGATTCACGTCTGCATTGAAAACACTATTGTGGCATGTAGGAATATGTTGAAGATGTTAAAGGATGTCCTAGGCACACTGGAAGGGTTGGGACTGCCTGACAAAACTCTGACCCCCCTCCCTATCCCTACCCCAATCATCAATATAGCAAGCTATAGAAAATAGGAGAGGACTCAGGGATTTCAAGGCCAAATGCTTTGACATGCTTTCCACTCAACCTTGAGGCCACAACCAAAGTACCCCACATTCTAAACAATGCTAAGTGTGCCTTTCCTTCTATTTCCTCAAGGTCGATCAGGTGTATCTACATCGGAATGAACGCTCCCTTTCCTTCTCTTTCCTCAAGGTCGGTCAGATGTATCTACATCGGAATGAACGCTCCCTTTCCTTCTCTTTCCTCAAGGTCGATCAGGTGTATCTACATCGGTATGAACGCTCCTCCTCAAGGTCGATCAGGTGTATCTACATTGGAATGAACGCTCCCTTTCCTTCTCTTTCCTCAAGGTCGATCAGGTGTATCTACATCGGTATGAACGCTCCTCCTCAAGGTCGATCAGGTGTATCTACATCGGTATGAACTCTCCCTTTCCTTCTCTTTCCTCAAGTTCGATCAGGTGTATCTACATCGGTATAAACGCTCCCTTTCCTTCTCTTTCCTCAAGGTCGATCAGGTGTATCTACATCGGTATGAACACTCCTCCTCAAGGTCGATCAGGTGTATCTACATCGGTATGAACTCTCCCTTTCCTTCTCTTTCCTCAAGTTCGATCAGGTGTATCTACATCGGTATAAACGCTCCCTTTCCTTCTCTTTCCTCAAGTTCGATCAGGTGTATCTACATCGGTATAAACGCTCCCTTTCCTTCTCTTTCCTCAAGGTCGATCAGGTGTATCTACATCGGAATGAACGCTCCCTTTCCTTCTCTTTCCTCAAGGTGGATCAGGTGTATCTACATCGGTATGAACGCTCCCTTTCCTTCTCTTTCCCCAAGGTCGATCAGGTGTATCTACATCGGTATGAACGCTCCCTTTCCTTCTCTTTCCTCAAGGTGGATCAGGTGTATCTACATCGGTATGAACGCTCCCTTTCCTTGTCTTTCCTCAAGGTCGATCAGGTGTATCTACATTGGTATGAACGCTCCCTAATGTAGCTTGCCGCTGTGCAGGACTCCTACAATGTACTATAATATGAGCAATAGAGAATCCTAATATTCTTTCTATATATTTCCACTGAAAAATTTCAGTTAGCATCAGTAGCGGCCAGCACAGGAAAGAGCGGTGGGGTAGGGTAGGGCGGGGCGGGGAGGAGGGGGAAGTCGACAGGATAGGTAAAATTAAATAAATAATTAATAAAACCACTTGCCTTGCGCTGGCCGCATCAGCGATGCGTCTAGCGCAAGGTAAGTGGTTTTATTTATTTTTTATTTAATTTGACCTATCTGTCATCTTTTGACTTCTCTCCCCTTCCCCTCCCCCCCACCCTGCCCCACCGCTCTTACCTGTGCTGGCCGCCACTGGTTAGCACACAAAAGAAGCAAAACAACCCCCACGCTCTTACGATGCCATTTACCTTCGGAAATGACCTCACTCATTTCATGCTGTACAATATATGTAAAATCAGAGAATCTCATTCACAAAAGGAAATGTGAAAAGGGCAAATGTGTCCCAGTAGTATTATTACCCCATGTGTTTGTTACCTAGGTACTTCTGGGAAAGCACAACAATCATAGGTTTTTAGGAGCACTGACATGTTACTAATACAACATTTCCAATTTGTTTAAAATTGTGCTTATGGAAGTGCCACAGCAGATTCAACCTTTTTTTTCTTTTTCCAGGGGGCAAATATTCTTCCCAGTGTGGAACCCCACCCTACCCCATGTTACCTTTTGAGTAACATTTCCACCCTGGGACTACTGTTGTTGCTGCCCTTCACAGGGGTAAATTAACCAGCATTTTATTTATGATGGGAGAGTACTTGCAAAGTGTTTTGAATGTCTAAGTGCTTGAATGTATGGTCATGTGGCTTATTTTGCAAATAGGCTTTACTCTAATTCCCAAACCCTACCCATAAAATTGGGAATGCGTACATTTCCCCACACTGGAAGGAATTTATAAATCCCACTTGAAACGTTAACATTTTGCAAATCGAGATTCATTGAAAAAGGTTTGGGAATTTACACTAGTAAATGGATTTTTAGCTGAGATTATGTGGGCAACAAATGCCATATACTGTCAGCAGTAAAGCAACCCCTGGCAGCCTCACGAAGAGCATTTAAGAGAAAACCATAGAAGATGGTGACGCATCTGAGGGCTGCGTATGTGTAGCCACACACTTCCATCAGATGTCTGTCCTTTCCACTACTGTAAAATGAGTTAAAATAGATTTGAATTAGTTGAAGTTATGTTGAAATTATAAGCATTGGAGTGTTGCTTTATGAATCATTGGAAACATTCAAATTACATCTTTTATGACCATGTTTTTGTTTTCTCAGGTTTAGACCGGAATCACCAAGTGTGTACATTTTTATACCATTTCATGGAAAGTCTTCACCCACCCAAATGGTTCATTTGTACTCGAAAGGGAATCTGTTTCCAAATGGACAATGACATGTATTGGAGCTCACACCTGATGGGGTGAAAGGTCATATGAGAGAGACGACACCTGCCGGTTCCAGGTGCATTTGCAGGACTCTGGGAAGTGGAAATCAAGGGTTATAAGGGCGAGGACCTGCATGCAGAGACAGGCCATTTTCTTTGTGCCATCCAGACAGTCAAAAACAGGAATAAACCCCTCACAGATTTTGAAGTCAATTATAACAATGGGAAAGTGTTTTTCAAAGGATCAAATGGCTTGTTTCTGTCCAGAATGTCCTACGCTGGTACTGGAGAACATAGCGTAGAGAATCGAAAGAAAATACTTGATGCATTATGACTTTTCCAGCTGGTCTGTGCAGATCCCTTGATGTTGAGATACATGTAATTCGATGTAGAAAAAATGCATTGGAAATTGCTTAAAATGTACTGTACCACATATTAAAAGCTGTGGTATCCACAAATGAGTTTTGAAGTAAATTGAAGTGAGGTTTACAAAATTGATTGTTAGAAAAAGTTGTCAGATGAAGTATACCCTGCGGAGGGCCATTGTAACCTGTTATTCGCACATTGAATATTACTGTTGTGCCATGTAATAACCTTCTGGAATTTCCTCTTAGAAATTCTGATTGATCTGATCGGTCACCCAGTGTTTGACTAACATAGGATCTATAGTGCCCGTGGGGTCTGTGTCATTATGTCTACAGACAATAGTGTAATATTAAGGGGCGTAATGTAGATGAAAAATATGTTAGAACAAGTCACTCATCCCCCCATTTGAATTTAAAAAGCTATTGTTTTTGGTCCATTCGACATCTATGGTAATGGTCCGACCGTCGAATTACGATACTGGCGGTCGGAGCGCAGAGGGTGGGGGGAAGACTGCCGCCTTCGACAGGCTCAAGGAGCCAGTTGGGGTGGCGGTCTCACAGTAATCTCAACATTGAAGGCGGTGCCTGCGCAGTCACCGCCATAGGAATTACATTGTCCATTTCCCACTGCCATAAAAAGGCGGTCGGAAAGGGACTTTGGGGGCCCCTAGACAGGCCCCCATTCTCCATGGGCCACCGATATGTGGCTACGGGGGCACTTGTGCCCCCCAACATTCATGCACTGTGTGACATTCATGCACCGTTCAAGAGTCAATATGAGGTGGAGGAACAGATATCGAAAATAATTACATCAGAGTACATTTAACTACTCCTGTGCATAGGATCCTAATCCCATCAAATTTAAATATATTTTTCAAATAAATCACATTCATAATTCATTCCAAGTCACAACCCTAATTTATTTCTTATTTCATATCTGGTTGAGACTAATCATCTTTTTACATTTATTCACTGTTAGAAATGGGGGTCTCTAGTTGGCAATGGCTGGCCACTGTCCAAGTAGGGACCCTTTTTCCTAAGTCAGAGTAAGCGGGCTACACCCTTTGATAACCCCAGCTCAACCCTGTGGAAACGTAGCTACAATTTTTCAGGTGTTTTTTTTGCCCATGCTAATAATGAAGATATGTTGGTAGCTTCACCATGCGTCCAGGTCAACCCTGCTGGTGTTGAGTGTTTCCAGCCCTTCCTGTCTCAGGCATCCTATCACTACATGGAGCACAGTGACCTCCGTCTGATCGATCCTGCCAGCCTGCAGGCAGTGTGAGTGTGACAATCCTCGTCCGTCTGATCCATCCTGCCAGCCTGCAGGCAGTGTGAGTGTGACAATCCTCGTCTGCCTGATCGATCCTGCCAGCCTGCAGGCAGTGTGAGTGTGAGTGTGACAGTCCTCGCCCGTCTGTTCGATCCTACCAGCCTGCAGGCAGTGTGAGTGTGACAATCCTCGTCCGTCTGATCCATCCTGCCAGCCTGCAGGCAGTGTGAGTGTGACAATCCTCGTCTGCCTGATCGATCCTGCCAGCCTGCAGGCAGTGTGAGTGTGACAATCCTCGTCCGTCTGATCGATCCTGCCAGCCCGCAGGCAGTGTGAGTGTGACAATCCTCGTTCGTCTGATCGATCCTGCCAGCTGGCAGGCAGTGTGAGTGTGACAATCCTAGTCCGTCTGATCGATCCGGCCAGCCTGCACGCAGTGTGAGTGTGACAATCCTCGTTCATCTGAACGATCCTGCCAGCCTGCAGGCAGTGTGAGTGTGACAATCCTCGTCCATCTGATCGATCCTGCCACCCTGCAGGCAGTATGAGTGTGACAATCCTCGTCCGTCTGATCAATCCTGCCAGCCTGCAGGCAGTGTGAGTGTGACAATCCTCGTTCGTCTGATCGATCCTGCCAGCCAGCAGGCAGTGTGAGGGTGACAATCCTCGTCCTTCTGATCGATCCTGCCAGCCTGCAGGCAGTGTGAGTGTGACAATCCTCGCTCGTCTGATTGATACTGCCAGCCTGCAGGCAGTGTGAGGGTGACAATCCTCGTCCTTCTGATCGATCCGGCCAGCCTGCAGGCAGTGTGAGTGTGACAATCCTCGTCCTTCTGATCGATCCTGCCAGCCTGCAGGCAGTGTGAGTGTGACAATCCTCGTCCGTCTGATCCATCCTGACAGCCTGCAGGCAGCGTGAGTGTGACAATCCTCGTCCGTCTGATCGATCCTGCCAGCCCGCAGGCAGTGTGAGTGTGACAATCCTCGTCCGTCTGATCGATCCGGCCAGCCTGCACGCAGTGTGAGTGTGACAATCCTCGTCCGTCTGATCGATCCTGCCAGCCTGCAGGCAGTGTGAGTGTGACAATCCTCGTTCGTCTGATCGATCCTGCCAGCCTGCAGGCAGTGTGAGTGTGACAATCCTCGTCCGTCTGATCGATCCTGCCAGCCTGCAGGCAGTGTGAGTGTGACAATCCTCGTCTGCCTGATCGATCCTGCCAGCCTGCAGGCAGTGTGAGTGTGACAATCCTCGTCCGTCTGATCGATCCGGCCAGCCTGCACGCAGTGTGAGTGTGACAATCCTCGTCCGTCTGATCGATCCGGCCAGCCTGCACGCAGTGTGAGTGTGACAATCCTCGTCCGTCTGATCGATCCGGCCAGCCTGCAGGCAGTGTGAGTGTGACAACCCTCGTTCGTCTGATCGATCCTGCCAGCTGGCAGGCAGTGTGAGTGTGACAATCCTCGTCCGTCTGATCGATCCTGCCAGCCTGCAGGCAGTGTGAGTGTGACAATCCTCGTGTCTATAGTTGACAATCTTTGCTTCAATCTCTCACCAACGTTTTGCCAGGCAGATGAACCATTAGCTCAGAGGTGGTTGTGCCCACACAGTGCCTTCTCTGTGGTCAGTTTCAGACACTTCTGTGCATCCAAAGGCAGGGTAGATATATTCTGATGAGCCGCTTTCACTTCAATGGCTCTTTGGACATGCCATGGTATCCTCTCTCCCCCTGCACTCTTCTTGAATGCTGATCCGGAGTTGCAGTGGCATGACACCTCTTGCTGCCCCCCTCTCTTTCTCACCAGGAGCTTGTTTTCGTGTACCAGTGCCAGGCACAGTCAACAGTTCACCACATCACTCATGCTAGTAACTGAAATGAACTCACACAATCAATGTCTTCATAGCTCTTTATTTGGTGCCAAGCACGAGTAGCGACCACCCCTACCAGGACAGGACAGGACAGCAGCTGCCAGTCCCAGCCTCACCAATGACGTGAACAGTCCATCTTCTAGGACATCACGTCGCCATGCAAACGCAGGTTGAACAGAGGTACGATTATTCAACAATTACTACTAGGGCCCTTGAGGTACATGCGCCACGCCTCATACACCTCATATCAGTCCCATTTGAAGTCATCCCACATAGACCTGAGTGACAGTGATCCGTCCTCTTCACACCAAGATTGCATGTTCTGTCTCTTTGGCCATATATAGTATCCAACCATCAGTAAGGGAAACATTTGCTCTATGCAGCATCACCACTTTATGGCCACACACCTTCCTATCTCCCTACTCTTTGCAGCCGCTCATCAGTCGAGGGACGTGTGGGCTGCAGACTCTGGCATCGTCATACAGGACCATCTCTTTCTATTCTACTGCTCTGATCAGGGAGCTCTGCCCTTTCGAGGGGCTGCATACCCGCGTTAGACTCTGTGGGGGTCTAATAATAAGAGAAAAAGAATGCCCCCCTAAAGCACAGCAGTAAGTGTGGAACAGTGACGCACTTTGCTATGCAAAGACTCCAGGATTATCTGTGACAAGAGGAGTGGAGGAGTTTGGATGCAGGACAGTGTGCACAACGGTGGTTACATTTGTCATGTTAGTTTGTTGTGTTTCCTGACCTGTGACAACACTGACTACTTTTGTTGTTTTGAGGATTGAAAGAGTTTTGAAAATAGTTGGGACCTGTGCAGGGTTAAATAGTGCAGCCTATTGCAGCTCCGCCTCTGTTTCTGAGTGCCCCGGGGGTCCCTGTCTGCCATGGGAGGATTGGTAAGAAGCATTCGAGATCTACTTAGAAGCACTGGGGGGAAACATGTTTGTAGCAGAATGGAAGTTGGCTTTGCTAAAACAGAGCTTGGGTGTAGAGGGGTGAAAAGTATTGGAGACATTACCTTGTGGAAATGTTGTCACAGAGAATAAAGGGGAGTCATAGGGAAAAGGTGGTGAAGAGACTGATGGTGCAGACAGTAGTGCAATGAAGGCGTTAGAGGTGCACTTTGGAAAACAGCTCAGCGTGGTGATGGACTCCCATCATTATTCTTTCACGCGTGCAATCTGCAAGTGAATCCATAGATGTGTGTGTGAGTTCACTACGCACATTGGCTGTCACCTGAAATTTCCATGATCTCCATGAAGAGATTATTAGAGACCAGCTGATAAATTATACAAGGAATATGAGGGTGCAAGAAAAATCTAAAGAATCCATCGTTGGATAAGGCCATTGCAGTTGCTAAACGTATAGAGGACACATCACGTTATGTGAAGGAGTTAGAGAAAAAAGTGTAGTGATGAACAAACTGTGCAAGTAGTAAAGAAGAAACAGAATAAAGTTGATAGATACAAGAAGGAAAAGATAGGAAAAGGAATGAAAAACACAAAGGCAGTGTTATAGATGTGGGAGCATTAGGCATATGGCGTCTTCAAGTAACTGTCTGGCTATGAAGGCCAATTATTGTAAGTGTTACAGAATTGGATACTTTCCAAGAGCGTGTAGATTCTAGGGAAAAAGTCATGTGAATTGTATACGAGGTATCCATGGTGGGGATGAGGAGAATATTGATGTTGGATGAAGTTGCAAAGGAGGAGCCTGATCAAGGGTTCTCGATGAACACAATGGATATGTCGGATGATGAGCTTTAAAGTCCTCCTAAATATGTTGTATCAGTCACTGATGTTTTGGTGGAAACGTGGGCGGGTCATGTTTGCCCTATGTGCTCATTGACTGACATTTGGGAAGGAAAGAAGAACTATCTACATCTAAAGTAGAATTAGTTGGGTGTGGAGGAAATGAGTTACCGGTTATAGGATGTTTCCAAACCAAGTTGTCATTCAAACAAAGAGAAATCCCCTGTTGCATATACGTGGAGGAGAAAGGACAATGTCCACTAGGGTGGTGAGAACAAATAGTCCTGGATATTGTCGTAAATCCCAATACAGTGGAGCAAGTGTTATCAGTGGCTCATGGGGATGTGAAGGTGTGGCAAGGTATCTTCCTGAAATTGTTCAGATATGGAGTGGGTTATTGTTGGGATCTAGAATGTGAGTGGGTGGCAGCTTGTAGATTCGGGGATGTTCCTTCTTGGAACGTAGCGTGCCGATGTAGTGGCAGTTGCTGCCGGGAGTTGGAGCCTACCAGATGTGAATAAAGAATCGGCTGAACTTACCTTTACTTGTGGACTCCTCTACCCAATTGGTTTCCAGAGAAATGCAAGACTTTCTCATGGACATTGGTGTTAAACATATTCTTACTTCCTTTTATCATCCCCGCAGCAATGGTTTAGTAGAACGCTTTAGCCGCATAATCAAGGAACATTTGCAACTGGCCTTGGTTATTTGCTTGCATTGGCGGCAAGCCATCACTGACATGTTGAGGGCGGTGAGAACTACCTCTCATGTTAGCACTGGCATGGCTCCATTCACCTTACTCAGGGGTAGACTTGCAGGTTCCAAGTTGAACAAGGATTAGATGTCCAGGAAAGATGTTGATAAGGAGAAGTTGATGGATGTGGTGGATGCCAGAACTGCTGTTCAAACCAAGTATGGCACTAGGTCTGGCAATCCTGGTGCTTTTTCTGTTAATGTTGGTGATTGGGTCAGAGTCAAGAAACCGGGCTTTATCCACAAAGGTGAGTCATGCATTTCGGCACCCATGAGAGTATCTGAGGAGAAAGATCATGTTGCAGTGTTCGAGAACGGCAAGGTATGGAACAAGTGTGCAGTTTCTGTGGTGCCTGAATACAAGGTTGGATAATTCAACGAGAGAATCGGTGTTCATTCTCCTCCTGTAGCTGTGCCTGGTGGTACTCATGAGAGGTAGAGTCTGGTTGTGTCCTCGGGAGGAGTGCTTCTTCTAGGTTGAGGGGTTTTCCTTCTACGTTCCAAGAGTAAATCATGCTGTCGATCCTGTTCATTCCTGGGTCTCATATTTTTATTCCTTGCTATGTGCATGTTATTGCTTTTACTGTACTTACTTTCTTTTGCCAACTTTGTACTATTCTGTTTTGCCTTTGCTATTTGCATCCTTGTTGTTATTGTTGCATTTGTTGTGTTATGAAGGAAGGGGTGTGTGCTGAGATCTAGAATGTGAGTGGGTGGGAGCTCATGGGTTCTGGGGGTTCCTTCTCGAAATGTGGAGGGTCTTGTAGCGGCAGTTGCTGCCAGGGGTTGGAGCCTACCAGATGTGAAGAAAGATGTGGCAGAACTTACCTTTCCTTATGAACTTCTCTTCACTTATCTGAAGAAGTTTTTACACAGAATTGTGTTAAAGCAGATACCTGTTATGAAAACCCACAAAATGAAAAGTGTGCCTGCGATGTTGCGGGATACATTGTAACTCGAATTCATGAGATCATTGGAATTGGGAGGGATTTAGTATATCTAGGCTTTAGATTGGTTGAGTCTGGTAGTGATCGCCCACAAACCCTATGGAAGCATTAGGATGTGCACGAACTTAGTAGATCTCAATAAGAACATATGGGTGGACCGCCATCCTATACCTAACATCAATAAGCTGTTGGCCGGAGTGACAGGGGGGGAAATTTATTTGACGCTTGATTTGCACACCAGATATTATTGCATCCAAAATCGAGACATTTTACCTCATTCATAACACAAGAGGGGGCATTTCAGTTTGTGTGTATGCCATTGGGGCTGTCTTGCCAGTATTTCAAAGGGTTATGCAGAGATTACTGGGGGAGGTAGGTAATGCATGATTTTTCCAAGACGATATCTTGGTGTGGGCAGAGGACAAGGTAAAGCATGATGAGTTGTTGAGGAAGGAGTGTTGGACTCTGGAGTATGCAGTACTCACGGTTGAGGTGAAGAAATGGAAGTTCACCTGTCAGTTGGTGCAGTATCTTGGCCACACTATTTCATATGAGGGAATTAGGCCCAAGCACAAGCTGATGGATACAAATGAGAAGGCACCTTGCCCATCGTATAAGAACAAATTCAGATTGTTTTTATGCTTAGCAGAACATTATGCCAAGTTTGCTAGAGGATTTGCTGATATTGTGCAGCCCTTGAAGGTGGTGATAAAAAAGGCCAATGGTATGTTTGGACGGGTGAATGTGAATCGGCATACGATGACATCGCAAAGAGCATAGTGAATACTGTTTAAGCTAAATCCTTTTCATTTATGTGACTATACTATTGTGTCCATGGATGCCAGCATGCATGGGTTGGGGGTCGTGCTTATGCAAGTGAGAAATGGAAAGAAAAGAACGTTAAAGAGGGCATAAGTTATTTTATGACTGACTGGGGGTCTCTAGTTGGCAATGGTGTACACCTTTGTCCAAATAGGGACCCTTGCTTCTAAGTCAAGATAAAGGGATTACACTCCTAGATAACCCCTGCTCACCCCCTTGGTAGCTTGGCACGAGCAGACAGGCTTATCGCAGAGGCAGTGTGTTAAGCATTTGTGAACACATGCAGTAATACAGTGAAAACACTACAGATGGACACCACACAGGTTTTGTAAAAATAAGTATTCTTTATATAGACTTAACACAAGACCACAAACGACAAAAATCCACAATACTTTACTTTAAATTGGTTTCAAGATATTAAAAGTTACTTAGTTCAAGTTGATGATAAATGCGACACAGTTCTCACAAAAGTACCTGGATGCGTAACGCAAAATAAACAAAAGGCTCGCAGAGGGAGATGCATTGGTTCCGTGCTCTGGTGGAGATGATGCGTCGCGCCTCAATGCTTGCGCAGAGTAGGGGATGCATCGTAACCCTTACCGGTGCGGGGGTGGTGGGTAGGTTCTTGGCCTGCGGCCCGGTTGCGATGCGCAAGATGGCGCTTTGATGCGATGCAACAATGCTGGTACGATGCGAGAAGATGGTGCCCTTGATGCAACGATGCGACGGCGATGCGTTCCCGCCCTTGCAGCCTTGCAACGACTCCGTACTTTGGAGCCGCGACAGGCCCTGCGACACGTGAGGTTCTGGACTTTTAAGAGTCCAGAGGTGTCAGGGAAACAACACCCGAAGACCCCTGAGTTCCCCCTGTCCCGGTGCACAAACAAACAGAGACACGGGCTTCTCGATGGCGGCGTCAAAGACCAAGGTTTATTTACTGCAGGGATACAGAAATCATAGGAACCACACAGAGGCAGAATCTAGGAGACTGTTCGACTTGCATTAAGTGGGTTGTTTCTTAAATACAAGAAAAATGTCTTGGGGCAACATTACACGAATATTTCTCATGCCCAACCCGGTATCCCAAACAGATAATAAATAAACATCAAACAATGATTAGTTGTAGGTTTTCGGTATTCGATCAGGCTCTCTTGTCAGTTCTTCATTCTCTAC
Organism: Triturus cristatus; assembly: GCF_964204655.1. Lineage (NCBI taxonomy): Eukaryota > Metazoa > Chordata > Amphibia > Caudata > Salamandridae > Triturus > Triturus cristatus. Next base: position 2,230,985 of record NC_140589.1, read on the forward strand.
TTGATCCTCCCCATCATAAAAATCGTAACCTCCCCATTGTAAAAGCCCAGAAGGTAAGGAGCAGAGCCAGGTGCAAAGGATTGAAATGTAGGATAAGAGGTGTTTATGGATCATAAACGGGCAGGGCAATCGTCTTCGGCCTTCAGTCAGGACAACGGACACGAGAACCAGTATAGCAGGACTGGCCTCAGGCAAGGGAGGCAGCTTGGTTCTGCCTAGTCATGTAGCGTCAGCCTTTCTCGGGGCTCGAGCTTACGTGTCCTTAACAAGGTGATCCTGCCGGGGTCATCGTCCGTTCATTGGCTATGTGAGGGCAAGAAACAAAATGGATGCCGTAACTAAAATGGGTGCCATGACTTTACTGACAGAATGCCCTATTTTCCAGTGAATTCATGCCAGTTGCGCAGCGAAAACACTGTCATGTATATAATGGATCATTTGCGGTTCATTGATACCAAAATCGTGTCAGTACTATGATACCGAATTCACGGGTTCGGATCGCTACAGAACCTCAGACCGTCCTTTTGCCCTTACATAGGCAATAACTCACTCTATGTCAGAGTCCATTTCTATGTTCATTAGGTCACTGATATGTTGTTGTAGCATTACTTTATCTCGTGATGCATCTCCGAAAACAGGTGGTCTCCTTACGCACGATGAAACACAAACGCTACATAAGGCAGGGCCACACTGAATAATGAGACAGCACGAAAATAAAAATACTAACGTAACACCGATGACCATTAGAACCTTCCACCCCCATGCAGATAACAGATTCCAGAACCATCCCATTAGTGACCAGTCACCTTCCTCTACGTGAATGGAGTCGGAGATTTTGTGTAACTTAGAGATGGCCTTGTATACTGTTGGCGCATTATCTGGGATAAAAACGCAGCAACTTGATTAGATCATTTTGCATACCCCACCTCGATCTGCAAGTAACACGTCAAGAACCATACGGTTCTGTAACGTCATGAGGCGATCCGCTTGAAGCTCAGCTGTCAGGTTACTAAGGGCACCTGTAGTTTCGATAATGGTGGATTCAACTACTCGTGTTAGTTGACGCAGGTTTCTACTGTTGACCATAGGCCCCCAGAACGGGAGGAAACCTTTGAAAAAGTCTCCTGCTTCTTGGCCAGCAGTATCCTCTTTACTGAATACACCTCTCACAACTCTCGTTTTGTGATAATCTGGTGCAGCAGTGTATGTCGGAGGTAACAGTTGAGCGATATAACATGAGCCTGAGAAGTCAGCGGGCAGCCATGTATATGCTCTGTCTTGACAAACAAAATAGGTACCCTTAGCGGCTAAGAATGCAGGGGAAGATTGTGACGGGAACACGTACGTTTCAATACAGTCACTCTTCCCTAGTCGAGCTTTCGGATTCCTCCCATTTCCTTGCAAACAGACCTGACCTTGGTGGGGTACGACCCAGATCGGAGTTGAGCTCTTACGTTTGTTCTCACCCAGAGTGATGCCATATTCTGTAATGTTCCACCCCATGTAAACTCGCAACTCATCCTTGGGAATGTACGGAGTATTAGTGACATCTCTCACCATATCAGTGATTCCTTTTACCAAGGCTCTATTAGCAGAGTTATACCGGGTGGAACGCGGAGGTCGTGGAGGGTAGGTCTCTAGAGCATAGGCGAACATGGTTTGAAATGCCCAGAATGATCCATTATAACTAAAAGGCAGAACCAAATAAGGGATGCCCTTGTCCATGGTATGTGGTATCAGGCCACATACCCAGTAGTTTGTTGTGTTAACCACTAGTTGATGTTGGTGCAAGAGCTGAATGAAAGTGTTATTTATAAACTCAGAGCGTCGAGCTTGCTCGTGGGCAGGAAAAGGATGAAAAGAATGAATAGAACCAATAGTCGGGGAAACAGAAATATGGGGAGATACTGTAGACGTGACAGGTGCAAAGATCAATTGAATACCAAAAATAATTCCGCCTATCAGAGTTATAAAAACAATCAGAAGTGTCAGGGCACATTGCATTAGGAAACATTTACTATACAATATGTCATATAATTTTGTCTTGTGCACCTTTATGACTTTAACCCGTCGTGATTCAGGAAGCTCCATCTTCTACAACCGTTCGCAACGGATGGTTTGTACCTGTTAAAAACTTACCTCTGTTTATCCTGGGAGTTCCCAAGACAAACAGAAGAAACCGACCTAATGTCTGATTCCCTGCAAATTAAAACAAGGCACACGTTACGACCCTACGGTAACCCAGACGGCAAGGCAAGAGGATAGCAAAAAAAATAAAAGCAAACTTCCTGACTGTACGGGATGCAAATACGATCAAAACAGTTTTACAGTTATCAAACGGAAATGTAATAATGCAATGTCATCAGTTCATCACATTAGAACGTAGATTATATCTGTATTTTCCAGGTCTTGTTTGGTCTTGAAATAGCTGGTCCACAGGTGCAGAAATGTTCGATTCCACAGGCGACAAGTGTTCACTTTGTACAATGCTCGGTTCAGGATTCAAAGGAGTGGTTTCTGCTGAGGTGCCAAAGTTCTGCGTTTTAGTTCGTGGATGGTCCGTTAGGTACTCTGCATCGCTGAAAGGGATGTGCCTATTAACAGGTTCTGTCTCGGATACACCAATTCCCTGTCTAACCCAATTGTCATAGGGGAGTGGAAGAGGGACACGCTTCGTGTGGCTGGCGTGCACCCAATTTTTCCTGCCAGCTAGGCGTACTGCAGTTCTGGTTACGAGGAGGACCTGGAACAGGCCCACGAATCTTGGCTGAAGGTTTCGAGTGCGTTCAAAGTTCCGCACTACAACCTGGTCGCCGGGTTTCAACGTATGACCTGGACTCTCCGGCAGTTTAGGCAAGGATTCGAATACCTGTTGATGAATAAGGCTCAGTTTAGCAGTCAGATCATGAAGGTAATCAATCAACATTGGGTATTCTATCTGTCTGAATTCCTTTGGCCTAGGGACTCCCCAAACATTAGCAGGGCGGCCGAACACAATCTCATATGGGCTAAGCCCTACTCGAGAATGTACAGTCGCTCTGGTGGACAGTAAAGCTAGAGGCAGTGCGTCTGGCCAAGAGAGACCAGTGGAAGCTTGAATTTTCGCAAGCTTCAGCTTCAGGGTGCCATTGTACCCTTCCACCAAACCTGCTGACTGGGGATGGTTCGCACTGTGGAATTTTTGTACAATTCCTAGACCTGCACACACACTCTTCATAACTTTCCCTACAAACTCACTTCCGTTGTCTGACCAAACAATCCGTGGCATACCATACCTAGGGAAGTATTCTTTGAGGAGGATTTTAGCAGTGGACATGGCAGTGTTATCCTTTAATGGGTAGTCCTCAATCCATCTTGAAAAGGCACATACTACCACTAGGACATACTTAAGATTGTCACACCTGTCCATGTGGATATAGTCCAATTGAATCACTTCAAAGGGACAAGAAGGGGGAGCAAAATGACCAGTTGGGGTTGGGGTTCCCTTGCCAGGATTATGCATCAGGCATACCATGCAGTTTTTCACCACTCTTTCCGCACACTTAGTAATTCCATCGTTCTTCCATACTGGAGCTAACATTTTACAGATCCCTTTCGAACTGATGTGCGCTGCTCCATGCGCCATCGTGACTACCGCAAGTACATACGCGTCAGGTAACATCCAACGTTGCTGCTCAGACAGATCAATCCAACATCCACTTGGATCCATTTTACCCGTTTTCTCCTTCCATTCATTCTTCTCATTTTCAGTTGCCTCATTTTGGATTGCTTTCACACTGTCAATCGTATTCTCACACATTCCTGATTCAGCAATCCATCTTGCAGACGTTGCAACATACATACGGCTCGTCATGTTCTTGGCCGTTTCTTTAGCGACCTCATCAGCAAACGCATTCCCTCGGCCAACATTATCCGTAATCTTTCGATGTGCACTGCACTTCACAATCGCAACTTCATTGGGTAGGGTCAGGGATTCTAATAGATCGTTGACTAATTGTCCATGTTGGATCTTAGTTCCGTGGGACGTGAGAAAACCTCTTTCTCTCCAGAGACGCCCAAAATTGTGTGCGACGCCAAAGGCGTACTGGCTATCAGTAAAGACATTCACTCTCTTTCCCTCAGCTAAAACACACGCTCTTGTCAATGCAATTAATTCTGCTGCTTGGGCAGAATTCTGACTCACTCTTGCAGTCTCAACAATCGTACTCAAAGTCGTAACTGCATACGCGGCCGTCACATCACCATTCTGTAGTTTAAAACAGGACCCATCGACATATAACGTGCCGTCTGGGTCTGATAACGGAGTATCTTTCAAATCAATTCTACCTTTTGTCTCTTCCTCAGTTCTGAAACAACAATCATGGGGCTCTGAATCACTCGACTCCTGAGTAGTCGGCAACAGTGTTGCTGGATTCAATATGTTGCATCGCTTGATCTGAATGTGACTTGCCAAAAGCGTCAGCTCATAGCCTGATAATCTAGCACTGGTGAGGTGCTGAGTTTTCGTTCGATTCATGAGTGTATCCACAGCATGTGGAACCATGACTACTAACATGTTGTTCATGACTAGTCCAGCAGACTGTCGAATAGACACTGCGGCTGCTGCCGTGGCTCTTAAACAACTTGGCAATGCTCTGGCTACCGGATCTAATGTGGATGAAAAATATGCACAAGGCCGTTGTTTGTCGCCGAATTGTTGTGTTAATACACTCAATGCACAACCTTCTCTTTCATGGACATATAGTGTAAACGGCTTACTGTAGTCAGGAGTACCCAACACAGGAGCTGAACACAGCGCATCACGTAAGTCAGAGAAGCTCTGTTGACATTCATCAGACCATGGCAAAGGGCTCGGAACACCTTTTCCAGTCAGGGCTACCAACGGTTTTGCCATGAGAGAAAAATTTGGGATCCATTGCCTACAGTATGACGTAATACCCAAAAACGCACGCACTTCTCTTTGTGTGCTTGGTACAGTCATCTGTGAAATTGCTTTGATTCTCTCTGGGGTCAACCTTCTTCCCTCCTTTGACAAAAGATGACCTAAATAGGTCACTTCTTGGCAACAATATTGTAGTTTAGAAGGTGACACCTTGTGATGTAAGTCTGACAAATGACGCAATAAAGAAATTGTAGCTGCTTTGCAAGTTTCTTTGTCATCAGCAGCCAGTAAAAGATCGTCTACGTATTGGATCAGAGCAACACCATGAGGAAGTACAAGAGCGTCTAATTGACTTTTTAATGCTTGGCTATAAATTGAAGGGCTTTCACAATAACCTTTTGGAGCGCGTTTGAATCTGAAACTGCGTCCTCCTAATGAGAAACCAAAAATGTCTCTACTTTCTTCTGCTATGGGAATGCTGAAAAATGCATTTTTCAAGTCGATCACCGTAAACCATGATGCCGATGCAGGAATCAACGTCAATAATGCAGTGATATCTGGGACTACAGGAAACTGTGGAATCACTATTTTGTTAACTTCTCTGAGGTCAATCACAAATCTGTAAATTGGTGGTTTAGAAGGGTCAGTACGTTTCAGAATTGGCAGAACAGGACTATTGCAGACGTTTCCTCTAGTTTCCTCTATCACATCTTTCTGTATCAAGTCTTTTACAATTAGTAAGAGTGCTTGTTCACCTTCGTTTGAAATCCGATACTGTGGGATTCGTGGAAATTTAACATTCGCTTTTAGACTTACCACGTAAGGGGGAATTTCCAAGAGGCCTACATCGTTGGGACCAGTTGCCCAAAGAGTATCAGGGTGAGAACGCAACTCCGGTGGGAGCTTGTCCATCGACATGTACATCGGGGAGATGACTCCTTTACCTAATGTGAGCTGTACTCCCGAAGGAGAACAGTACAACGTCGCATGCAGGCGTTTCAACAGGTCTAAACCAAGCAGATTCTCATTACAACCGGTTGTTAAAATGAGGGGTGCTTCTAGCTCGCATGGCCCAACAGTGATAGATAAAGGACTGGACACAGGATTGTGAACAGGGGCGCCTGAGAAACCTACTGAAGTGTTCGTTAAGCCGGACAAAGGTGCGCCAGGGAGTTTCGCACGCATGATTGAACTTTTTGCCGCACCAGTTTCCAACAGAAACGGTTCGACCACGCCTGAGGTAACTACTGTGACATAAGGTCCACTCTGATCAACTGGAACTGATACTACTCCCTCTCTCTGGCTGCGGCTGTCCTATTGTTCGTTTCTTTGAATCTCTTCATTATGATCATAGTAATCTTCAACATGATACTGTGGAGATCTACCTCGCTGCGTAGGTTGTACATTTCGCTGGTCGAAATAATTCGATTGGCGATCAGCCTGTGGTGTCATCGTACCACGCCCTCTACCTCTAGGAGCTTGCATAAATCCAACATTACCTCTCTGAGCTGGGACACCACTAGTTTGTGGGTGTAGTACTGGACACTCATTCTTATAATGACCCTCCTTTTTACAATAGGCACACTGATTCCATGCTAACTGTTGTCGAGGAAAACTATAATTAAATCTCTGGGCCGTCCCTTGCTGGAATTGTGGCTGCTGCTGAAACTGGGGTCGCTGCTGTGAGTCTGACTGATTCGAACGAGGCGGATATGCCTGTTGCAAAAGAACTTTGGTTTTTAAATCTTTCGTTTTCTTTTCTGACTTTTCCTTCTCTTCTTTCTCTCTATTCTCGTAATACTGTGCAGTTGCAAGTATCTGTGCTGTCGTCGACACTGCCCAGGCACTTTCAGAATCCTTTAACTTGTTACTAAGCTCAGGTAGTAAATTAAACATGAACTTATCAACAAACAATCTCTGACCTCCCTCGGTACTCATATCTTGCCCACTGTGATCTACGAAGGTCTCTTCAAATCTAGTGAAGAAGTCAGAGACGCTTTCGTCCTTCTTTTGCTTGCATGCTGATAGTTTATCCCAATTTACTCGTAACGCTGGCATCAGCGTTTTCATCAGGTTAATTATTCTGCCAGGTAAGTGAGCAATCAGAGGTTCAGGTTTAGCTCCACCAACCTGCTGTGCGTCTGCCGCTACGATAGCTGGCCAATCACCTCCTAAGGCGACTGGGTGGTTCTCTTGCCGAATCTTGGCCCATATAGGTTGTGGTACTACATTACCAAACAGCATTTCAATGTCTGCCAAATTCATGATACACGCTTGGACTGTCTGTGTTAATTCTTTGTAATAACCAGCAGGATTCTTACGAGGGTCTGGTAATGCTTGTTTTACTGCTAATACTTCAGCCCGTTTCCAAGGAATGTGTATCCACACTCTCTGGAATTGTGCTGGAGCAGCTGCAATACCCAAGTTCGCATCAGCGGCAACTGCTTCGCGCCATATGGGCGGAACTTCTCTCATCGGATACTGACCTCGTCTTTTCCTAGTTATCGGTGTACCATCAGGGTCTCTTGTCGCCCGAAAAGGGGACTCATCCCTATAAGCTAAAATTAATTCTATCGCTCTCCCTACTTCTGAACCTATCACCATTCCTGCGGCAAATTTCTGCTGAATATTTATTAAATCAGAAGGGACGGAATCTAAGTCATCATCTTCCCATTCCTCACGCACAAGAGAACACATCACGTCAAAAACATAACGTTGAGTTGGTTCATTCCACTGCATAAATGTGTCTAATACTCTTCGTGCATCATACTTCACAGCTTTCGACATCCACCTAAGAGCTGTCGAATCTAACGTCTCTCGTTCCTCGGGACCAGGAAGCTGGCTACGTGTCTGTATAGAGTCAGAAACGGGGGTCCCAATTAAGGACCTGTAAAGAGGGGTTAATATATTAGTTACAGAGTCGGTTATTTTCCGACGAACGGAAAGCGGAGTCAGAATGACAGGGCTTGGGGACAGGGCAGCTGAAGCAGATGAAGTAGTAAGGGTAGGAGTAGTAGGTAAAGCAGTTTGCGAAACAATAGGCAAAGGCGGAATAGGCGACCCAGGAAGAGGGGGTGCCGTAGGATCATTGACCACGGGAAAGACAGGAGCTGGATTCAAAGGGAGAGGAGCACCTATCCCAGGCTGACCAACAGCTGGCTGTACAACAGGTAGTAACTGTGGTACTGTAATACCCTGTGCATACGGTGGAGGTGAACTCAACAGGTAAGACAACAGGGGATCCTTTTCAGGGTCCTCTATCGGCTTAGCAGGACAAGATGGCAATACAGGGTAACATTTATCAATTGCCAAATTATGTTTTCTACTCGCCATCTCCATTGCTTTCTCGGTCTCGTTGACATGCAGCTGCCTAGCAGACTCCATTAAAGTCAACCCTTTCTCTTTCTGTTCTTTCTTTGTTTTCCTAATTTCTCTCTGTTTGGCTTCTTTGCGCCATACGCGAAAAGAATCAAACATCGCCGGCCGGGCTTTTCTCTTAAACAACTTCATTTCTAAATTATCTAGAATTTCCGTTTCGAAACTACCATGCGGTGGCCAACTAAGGACACCATCTTTCTTGGAATAACGGACCCATACTTCATTATACGTAATAGGACCCACACCATGTTTACAATAGAGCTCATATGTAGGAGTCCCAATCGGAGGATCCAAACACGAGTCCTCCAACCGTGAATCCCTGTTGCAACGTAACCAGGACAAAAAACAATTGTTACCCTTAGTCATGACTACAAAGACAAATTCCAACCAAAATGCGCAGAGAACTTAGGCCTACCAAAATGAACCAATACCAAATACCAAGATTATCTTAACAAGAGCAACCAATGATAATCTACAAATCCAAAACGTATCCGAATAACCAAACTGAGCACAACCCACTTAATACTTAACTGAAATGTGGAAGACGTCACCAAGGAGAACCCGTCTTCGTCTCGCCGTACTAATGTCTGCACCTCGGGTCCAAGCCAGGGCGACAGTCAAGGCAGCGGTCCTCTGTAGCCGTCTGGGAACGGGAACCCTCGTGGAAGAGATCGTCGGGCCACTTTTACGACATGCAGGGATCGATGAAGCGGGGTACCTCCCTCCGGAATCTTCACACGAAACTTCTCGAACTTTTCAGGCTTTGGACCGGTACCGGATGACGTCGCCCTACGTTGGGCGCCAATTTGAGGTTCTGGACTTTTAAGAGTCCAGAGGTGTCAGGGAAACAACACCCGAAGACCCCTGAGTTCCCCCTGTCCCGGTGCACAAACAAACAGAGACACGGGCTTCTCGATGGCGGCGTCAAAGACCAAGGTTTATTTACTGCAGGGATACAGAAATCATAGGAACCACACAGAGGCAGAATCTAGGAGACTGTTCGACTTGCATTAAGTGGGTTGTTTCTTAAATACAAGAAAAATGTCTTGGGGCAACATTACACGAATATTTCTCATGCCCAACCCGGTATCCCAAACAGATAATAAATAAACATCAAACAATGATTAGTTGTAGGTTTTCGGTATTCGATCAGGCTCTCTTGTCAGTTCTTCATTCTCTACTTGATCCTCCCCATCATAAAAATCGTAACCTCCCCATTGTAAAAGCCCAGAAAGAAAGGAGCAGAGCCAGGTGCAAATGATTGAAATGTAGGATAAGAGGTGTTTATGGATCATAAACGGGCAGGGCAATCGTCTTCGGCCTTCAGTCAGGACAATGGACACGAGAACCAGTATAGCAGGACTGGCCTCAGGCAAGGGAGGCAGCTTGGTTCTGCCTAGTCATGTAGCGTCAGCCTTCTCGGGGCTCGAGCTTACGTGTCCTTAACAAGGTGATCCTGCCGGGGTCATCGTCCGTTCATTGGCTATGTGAGGGCAAGAAACAAAATGGATGCCGTAACTAAAATGGGTGCCATGACTTTACTGACAGAATGCCCTATTTTCCAGTGAATTCATGCCAGTTGCGCAGCGAAAACACTGTCATGTATATAATGGATCATTTGCGGTTCATTGATACCAAAATCGTGTCAGTACTATGATACCGAATTCACGGGTTCGGATCGCTACAGAACCTCACACGCTTCTCCGGCGATGCGATGGTGACCCTCTCAATGGCGTCACGCTTCTCCGGTGATGCAACAGCAGACAGCTTCGACGAAGACACGCTTCCTGGGAGATGCAGCGGCGGCACGCTTCTCCGGCGATGTGACGACTACAGCTGCGGCGGCGACCCGCTTCTTCTCGTTGCGTCGCGCTTCCAGCTCCCAGCGACACGCAGGCTTCTGCAGATAGAATTTCCAGCAAGGAAATTCAGAGGGGAGCTGGTGGTGAAGTCTTTTGTCCATGAGACTTCAGCATGAGGCAAGCACAAGTTAAAGCCCTTGGAGAAATATTCTGTAAGATGATGAAAGTCCTTTGAAAAGTTCCTTCTCCTTTCCTTGGCAATGAAGACACCACTGCAGGCCAACCCAGAAAACAGCACACTGGCAGAGGGGCAGTCCAAACTCTTGCAGCTTCCTTGGTTCTTTTCCTTGGCAAAAGATCCGTCTTGTTCCCAGAAGTGATCTAAAGTTCTTGGGTCTGGGTCCCAATATTTATACCCCAAAATCCTTCGTTCTCTGAAGGCAGAGAGGCCTCTGCCTAGTCCAAACCAGTTCTTGAGCACTTTGTTTACAGGACTCATTCTTTCCTTTCACAGTGCAGGGCAGAAACATCAGACGCCCCACAGGAGGTGGAGCCAGCATTGTGGAGGGAAAGCACAGCCCTGGAGCACTTTGTTGACATGATTCCTTCTCTTCTTTCACAGTGCAGGGCAGAGACATCAGCCGCACCCCAGGGGGGTGGAGTCAGCATTGTGGAGGGAAGGCCCAGCCCTATTCACGTCCCAGGTGCAACTCCTCCCTCCCATCTAGATGCAGATCTCCCTATTCACCACTGGGCTGACTCATTCTGTCTCCTGGAATTCCCCAGCCCTGTCACTCAAACTCCAGACAAGGAATACACAACCTAGCAGAGGCAGGCTTTGGATAGTTAGACAAGAAAATACCTACTTTCTAAAAGTGGTATTTTCAAACACAGAATGTTAAAACCAACTTTACTAAAGGATGTATTTTATCATTCTGAGTTCAGGCATACTAAATTTGAATTTCTACCATGTTCCCTGAGTCAGTTAGGATTATAAAATGTAATAATCTAACTGCCCATTCTGGCCTATGGAGAACAGGTAGCCTTGCAATAGTGAAAAACGGAAATGGCTGTAATTAACTATTAGGACATGCTACACACACCAGGGCATGTCCTACCTTATACTTACAATGCACCCTGCCCTTGGGCCTACCATAAGGGTTTCTGATATGAAGAAAAGGGAAGGTTTAGGGACTGGCAAGTGGGTGCACTTGGTCAGTCAGCATGGCAGTACCAGACTGCACTTAGGTTCTGCAATGGCAGGCCTGAGACACACTTTACAAGCTGCTTCTGTGGGTGGCACAACCAGTCCTGCAAGCCCACCAGCAGCATTTGATTTACAAGCCCTGGGCACACATGGTGCACTGTACTAGGTCTGACAAGTAAATCAAATAACCAAATCATGGAGTCACTAATCAATACATCAATTTAACATAGGGAGCACTTGCACTGTGGCACTGAATAGCAGTGGCACTGTGCCCAAAGCATATAACCAGCAAAAAAATATCAAAAACAGAGGAGGCAATCCTACAAAATGGAAGGGAGACTCACGCCAATGATGCCAGGTCTAACAATGACTGAGAAGGAGCTATTTGCCTGTTGGTGGAGGGGTTCACAATTTCAGGAATTTTGTGTGGCGGAAAAGGTTTGAGTTGCGGACCGACCAAAAACCTTTGGTTGATGTATTTACAATGAAGGGAGTGGGTCGAGCTTCCCCAAGGATTGCTAAATGGATGTGAAGGTTACAGGAATACACATTTGAAGTGAAGTATGTTCTGGGAGTTTGAAACGTGAATCCTGATCATTTGTCATGGTTACCAAAGCAGAGGGGAAATGAGGAAGAAGAGGAACAATGGATGGTGGCTAACATCATTGATACTAAGGTCAACATGGTGTCCAAAAAGGAGTGGGAAGAGGCCATGGCAAGGTGTATGGAGATGCAGATCCTTGTGAGAGGCATACCCAAGGAATAGACTAAGTTAGAGGGAGATGTAAAGGATTTGATGAACTTTAAAGATGTGTAGTCAGAGTTGTCGTATCAAGAGGATGTCATAAGAAGGGGGAGCTGATTCACAGTGCCTAGGGAGTTGAGACAGAGTTTTGGGGGTGCTATATGAAGGGCATGGAGGTATGTCAGTAATGAAAAGAAAGGTGAGGGAAGATTTCTGGTGGGCAGGAGTTGACCGTGATGTGGCGAGGTATGTGAGAAATTGCATGAGTTTTACGTGCAGCGACAAGACGCCTGTGATAAAGGAGACACCAGTTGTTCCTATTTCATTTCCTTGCAAACCATGGAAAAAGGTTGCTATGGATATCAGTAGACCGTTCTAGTAGTAATGGTAGACTACCATTTAAAGTGGCTGGAAGTGAGCGTGGTGAATGAGGTTATAGTTGCTAGGTATAAGAGAGTTTTGTGAGGAAGTATGGATAAGAGAATGGTATCCTGGACAATAGGCCTCAGTTTGTGTTGGAAGAGATGTATTTTGCACAGTGTGGGGTGAAGCATGTTTAACACAGCTGTAGGGCACCCCCGTGAGAATGGACTTGTGAAAAGGTTCAACAGAGTATTGAGGGAGAAGTTATGGCTGTCTTTGAAAAATGGGTTAGAGTGGAGAGAGGAACTGTAGAATTTGTTATGGAGTTATCACACTACCCTGTATTTCACAACATTAGAATCATGTCATGAGTGATGTCACTGACCATGTCATGAGTGATATAACATGTGAGGTCATAGACAGCGCATTGCGGTAAGTAAGTTATACTTAGCTCAGGTAACTACACCAGTTGAATTTCTATATTTTAGTTCGAGTGAAATCTGAGCTTAACTATAACTTACTTGTAACCTTTCTTTTTTTATGGAATTTCTATGGTTTTTAAAATTCTATTTCCTAACTATAAGGTCCCTGTAACCTTTGTTTTTTTTGTGAATTCCTATGGTTTTTTTCAATTCTGTTTCCTAAATATAATGTCCCTGTAGGCTTTGTTTTTTTTCAGTGAATTTCAACGGTTTTTACCATTTTATTTCCTATCTGTAACCTATAACATTTGAGAGTGGTTGTGGGAGTGGCTGAATAGGTAGGTGAATGGGTGTGTGAGTGGGTTTGTGAGTGACTTTATGGGTTGGTGAGTGGGTGTGTGAGTGACTGTATGGGTGTGTACATGGCTGTGTAAGCATTAGTTTCTGACCTTTATTTTGCCTCTCTCTGCTCATTGCTGACCTTTATTTTGGCACCCTCTGCTTGTTTCTCACCTTTATTTTGCCTCTTTCTGCTTTTTGATGACTTTTACTTTGCCTCTCTCTGCTCCTCGGATCTGTCTTTTATTCTGCTTTCTGACTTTTATACCTTTATTCTGCCTCTGTCTGCTAGTTTCTCACCTCTATTTTGCGAATTTCTGTTAATTGCTATATTTATTCTGCCTCTTTCTGCTCCCTTCTGACCTTTATTCTGCCTCTTTCTGCTCATTTCTGCCCTTTATTTGCCTCTTTCTGCTCATTTCTCACCTTTATCTTTCCTCTTTCTGCTTGTTGCTGACCTTTATTCTGCCTCTTTCTCCTCTTGCCTGGGACAGTGGGGCGTGTCTCAAGGCCCCAGTGGTCCCAGCCTGTTCCCAAGTACTGCAGAAGCTGGCATTGCTCTCGCAAGCAGGGAGCTGCTTGAAATAGCAGCTCGCTGCTTGTGGAAGCAATGCTTTATTATGTTTCCCTGCATGCATATCTGAAAACTCCACCTTCTGCAAGCTTGCAGAAAGCAGAGTTATGTTTGCTTTTGCTTGCTGAGAGCTGTCCGCTCCTACCAAGCAAAAGCAAACAGCTTCCTTACGAGGTTGGGGTGCCTCGAGAGGTAGCCGGAGTGGGTCCTGGGGGAGGGGTGTGGTAGTCATTTCTGGCTCCACGAGGAGAGCCGTGTGACCCACCCCCCATTGTAGAAGTTAGCATCGGGAAGGTGGTGGTACCAGGGGTAAATATTCCTTTAATTCACTAAGGGGAATATTCTCAAGGAGCTATCACCGAGTTAACGCCACATTATTGCAGCCAAAGTTGCAATAAATTTAGTGCACCAATCACAAGCTGGTGTTAACCGCCCATAACACCAGTTTACCCGCGATGGCAGCCGCAAAAAACATCGCCACAGAGGATCCCGGCAACTATCGCTAATGAGATGCAGAGTAGGCTTTCCTATGCAAAATGCAGTGAAAACATCACTCCGCAACATTCTCAATGACCAGCCAGTTTGGCGATAAGAACACAAAACAGGTGATAAGGTGTGTTAGCTGTAGGAAACTAACACCTGCTCCGACCTGGTGTAAAGTCGGACCACAACCAGCACCAGAAAGGGAACCAAGCCCAGACCAACACCTAAAGGGCAACAGATGCCATGTAGCCAATGAACATGTGGGCTGGACACCCAAGAAGGCCACAACACCCCCGCTCACCCCCCGGACCACCCCTACCTCCCCGGACACCCACCGCCCCCCCAGACCAACACTGAGGCAGCTCAGACAAAGACAGCGACCCTCTGAAAATGCACCAACCTCCCAGACCCAACACCAGAGAATGTCATTGCCCAACATATGCTCAAAGGGACAACCCTCCTGTGCAACCTGACCACCATTGCCCACAGGCTGATGGTACCAACACAGCGGACAACCAACATCCCACCGCAGACAAAGCTGCTGGCCGTGCTGCACCTGTTGGCCTCTGGTACCCTCCAACCAACATCCGCCTGAGACAGAGGAGTCACACAGCCAGGCCAAATCAAGTCCCCCACAACCGCCATGGATGACACCATCTGCTTGGTACCCCACTATCTATACTTCACACACTGCGCAGGAACAGCCGGAGACCAAGCAAGGCGTGTATGCCACAGCAGGCTTCCCGCACATGTCAGAGGACAATGTCCTACTAGTGGCCCCTGGCGACACTGCACACAATAAGCGCAAAAGAAAGCACACTTACCCACCAATGTGCAGGCAACAGTGGACCACCGTGGATTCTCCGCCAAAGCCGCAGCCAACCACCCGGGCAGTGTTCATGATGCCTACACCTCCCGACATCAACCGGTGCCACCAGGATGTCACCCACGGAAATCCACTGCTCATTGGCCAATACCAAATGCACACACCAAACACCTCAACTCCACAATCATGCAACACACAACACAAGAAATGCACATGTCACAAGCTCACATACAACATGCACACCTGAAGAAATCAAAACCTTCTCAGCACCAGACACGACAGCACAACTCACTGTGGGGACCTGGGCCAGCCATGTACATGAGCCATCAACGGCATGGTACCTCGGATACACAATAGCAGAATGTCGGCAGAGGTGGGGACCAGGCATGTGTGAAGGAGGCAAGGGACCGATGAATGAGAATGTACACAATGCCAAGTGTGTCGTGGATATGCTGGCCAGACTGCAGTATGCAAACCACACACATATCCATGTCGAGACACACCGCTGGTGATGGGAGTGTAGTGGACAGTGGACGCAACCATTTCACCCCAGCCAGTGGGTAAGATCACGGAAATGTAGCTTGTGATGTCCCCCCGTAAGCGTGAGTGGAGTGGGCTGGCCCTGCATACGCCAGGCCAGCCTAGGGGTGTGAATAAAAGGCACGTAACTCTGGGCGTGGTCCTCTTCCGGAACGCCCAACGTCTCTGCCAGGGCGGCGCCTCGCACCCCGCCACGAGGCCGATGCCATGAGCGGTGTTGCCAGCAATCCTGTGCGCCTGCTGCAACCCGGGATGCTGGTCCCCAAACCAGTCGTGTCCTCCCCTGCACACCCAGGCCTCACTGCCGACCTACCGACACCGGCAGTTGTCAAAGAGGGCCCACCACATGCTGGTGTAATCTCCAAGCCCGAGGCCTGCCACCTTGGCAGCCTCCTGAGACCATCACGGCGTCCACCACACAGGCCGGCAGTACTCCTTTCTCGTTGACGTACTCCACCGGCATGCCCAGCGGACAAGTAGGTCACACATTTGGAACTGAGTCTTGATTACACCATGGCAGAGCACATGAATCATGACAGAGTGTATGTCACCATACACCCTTCGATGTGGTGCCAACAGGACTTAGTAGTACATCACACCACAAGATTCTGTGGGCCCACGCGGACTACTGCTCTCGGCCTACGCTGCGCTGGAGTAGGTCACAGAATTGGAACTGAACATCGGTTATTCAAAGGCAGAGTGCAAATCATTGCCCGCAAGGAGAGGCATAAGAGGATAACATGTTGCATTTGGGAGGAAAAAAGGATCATCATTACGGAGGTGATCGAACACTACCGACAACTGCCCTGATGACACGTGGCTGTGGCCCACTGCTGACTGCTGCCTCTGGCCTACACTGCGGTCCAGTAGGTCACAGAGTCTTGATTTGGCAAAGCCGGAGTTCATTTCAGTGTACCCGCATCATCGCAGACTGCATCCCCACTCAGCCCCGGTGCCACTGAGTCAGTTCCTCGACTACCATGGACACCCTCTGGTCGTACATTCTTGGTGGCGTCTGAGTCCATGGACTATGGGGTAGTTTCCATCCTCAGCAGCTGGTACAAAATTGGTGGTGGAAACTAGGCAGTCGCTTTCCACTCCATTTGCTGCTTCCGGATAGCTTCCGCCCTCTGCGTCATGCCCCGGAGGACACCTTCTACTGCCCCCTGCAACCGTCTGCCACATTCACCTTCGACACGCTCAGTCTGCGTGGCCCTACCTTAGTGGACCTTACGTCACTGTGCCGTGGCGGGGTGCCTGAGCCGGCCGCTGTGCATCCAGGGCTACTAATGCTGTGCTGGTCATGTCAGGGACCCCTTCTTCTGATATATTGGATGGGCTCTGAGGCGATGGCCTTGGTGCTATCAATGCCATGTGTCTGTGGCCCTGCGCTGTCCGCTGCCTCCGACCTCGACTGTGGCACACCAGGGCTTACATATCAATTCGAGTCCAGACCGGCCTGGACGTCACATCACTGCAGGAGTCACATGCCACCACCACCAGGACCAACTCCAACCACCAACTGCCAGTGTCGAGACAGTCATACTGGCAGACTGACGGAGTTGCACATACCTATCGTGGATGCCATCTTCTGCCTGGTTCCCTGCTCAGCACTCCAGGTGCCACTAGCTCAGTGCACCACAAATCATCGTCCATTACTGTTTTGGTTATGTGCTGTGGAGAGTTCACGCAGCAATGTCACCTCAGGCAGTGTGTTAGACCTGGGACGACGATAAGGAAGATGATGCAGGTGTGATTCCCCCCCACTGCAGCTGCATCAGGAATGTCCTAAAGGGACACAATCCTAGACATTTTCCTCACATGTGCGCGCTCAGCTCTAGTGCCCCAAACTCAGCACACTGCAACTCACGGACACATCTGTTTGCTCATTGTGTGACCTCTGGACTTGCTCCGGCTACCTCCATGATGCTCCGCAGTTGTCCCTGTAATGCAGGTGTTGTCTGTTTCCGTATTCATAGTGTTCACTGTTGTATTTGTTGCCAGCACCAACTCCCTGAGGGCTGGCTTGCACTCACTCCACACACATCCAGCACAGGCGTCACTGCACATGTGGCCCTGCCTATAAAGGGGCCGGGCGCACGGGCCTGTAGCCAGTTCAACATAATATCTGTGTGTGTCCCTGTGGTCTTTTTGTATGCATGAGGGCCCTTGGCCCTATGACATTACATTGAGCTGTGTACAGCGGACGCAAACATGTCACCGCAGGTAGCGGCTTAGAGCTTGGACATGTACAGTTGTCGTCACCCACTCAATTCATAAGGGGAGTGGACAGGGCTGTCATACGCAGAGCCAACGTGGGTGTGGGACTGATATGTGCATGCCCCTGGGCGTGGTCCTGTACTGGGAATGTGCATCTGCATGTGTCTTTTTGGCAGTGTGGGTCTCCTTTGTGCGGTGTGGGTGGACCCTGAAGGCTAATGAACACCCACGTATGTGATCTAGTTCGCCTTCCATGGTTTCGGACCCCACCCACACCTGTTGGGCCACCTCCTTTTGGCGTTCGGACACCTGGCATTGGGGTGCCATGTGTGGGTCGGTGAAGTGTTGTGAGCCAGCCGTGCCTGCAAGTGCTTCCTGCTGTGTGGTCTGTTGCAGGGGCTGGGTTCTCCTCTAAGTAGCTTGTCTACCCTGGTCCTGGTGGTGGGTTGTGTGGGATGTCCATGGGCTGCTGTAGGGCGTTGGTGTCGAAGGTGTGATGGTCATCTCCGACATCACTGATGGGTTGTCTCGTCTGCCCTGCCGAAGGTGTTGTTTGTCGCTCTGCTATGTGAAGGGGAGATGCATGTTGACATTGTGTTGACATTTATGTTGGTGCATTGTTCTTGTAGACATGCAGACTGTGTGACAATGTACATTGTGACTGTTTGGGCGATTCTGGCAATTTGAGGGGGGACAGTGGACATTTGAACTACATGACTGATGTGAGGTGGTACCTGTACATATGCATCTCACGGGGAACAACCTTTACAACGCAACTTTTACAACGCACTACACTTACAACGCATTTTTTACAACGCACAATCCATTACAACGCATGACATTACAACGCATGACACTACAATGCATTTTTAAAAACTACCTTTACAACGCATTCCATTACAACGCATACTACCATTACAACGCATACCATTACAACGCATAATATAGTAATTTTTACCCCTATACTATCCAACACTTACCCTACTGTTGCACCCCCTGGAGTTAGAATAGTAATTTTTACCCCTATACTATCCAACACTTACCCTACTGTTGCACCCCCTGGAGTTAGAATAGTAATTTTTACCCCTATACTATCCAACACTTACCCTACTGTTGCACCCCCTGGAGTTAGAATAGTAATTTTTACCCCTATACTATCCAACACTTACTCTACTGTTGCACCCCCTGGAGTTAGAATAGTAATTTTTACCCCTATACTATCCAACACTTACCCTACTGTTGCACCCCCTGGAGTTAGAATAGTAATTTTTACCCCTATACTATCCAACACTTTCCCTACTGTTGCACCCCCTGGAGTTAGAATAGTAATTTTTACCCCTATACTATCCAACACTTACCCTACTGTTGCACCCCCTGGAGTTAGAATAGTAATTTTTACCCCTATACTATCCAACACTTTCCCTACTGTTGCACCCCCTGGAGTTAGAATAGTAATTTTTACCCCTATACTATCCAACATTTACCCTACTGTTGCACCCCCTGGAGTTAGAATAGTAATTTTTACCCCTATACTATCTAATACTTACCTTAAATGCAATTTAATATTATGCGTTGTAATGGTATGCGTTGTAAAGGTGGTATGCGTTGTAATGGAAATGCGTTGTAAAGGTAGTTTTTAAAAATGCGTTGTAGTGTCCTGCGTTGTAATGTCATGCGTTGTAACGGATTGTGCGTTGTAAAAAATGCGTTGTAAGTGCATGCGTTGTAAAAGTGTGCGTTGTAACGACATACATCCGCATCTCACAGTTCCCTGCTCTGTCATGTGTGATTGGCCTGTTTCTGTGCATGGGCATACCTAGTTGTGTCCCCTGTTGTGAAGTTTTGGTGTTGCACTTTGTGCCACATTGTCATGGGATGTGCTTAGTGATTGCTATGTGTGTGTGCTGCAGTGTGCCACGGGGATGGGGGACATGACCCTGTGTAATTGTGGGTTTGCAGTGTGCTACACATCGTTGTGCATGTGTGCCATTGTGCCCTTCTTCCCCATCCCTGTTTGTTAGTCACCCTGTTGTTGTTGTGTCAGGTCCTCTCGAGCTGTGTCCGTACTTCCACCTCCTTGCACCATCTCCACACTGATGACTGGCCTCCATTTCCTCCTGCTCCTCCTGTGGCGCAGGACTCCCACCTCCAGTCGCCGTTGCTGCCTTCCTGTTGGCAGCGGCTTTGGGCCTGGTTTAGGTTTTCACGTCATCCCAGCGCCTCTTGGCCTCCTCTATTGTCCTTCTTGACACTCCGGCTGCATTCAAGGTAGTCTGATTGTGGGTCAGTTGCTGGTAGTGTTCTGTCACCTCCATGACGCTGGTCTTGTTTTCCTGCGGACTGCATCCTGTCTTCCTCTCCATCTTCTCCTTGACCTTCCCTGACCCCGTTGTCCCTTGCTGGTGGTCTGTGGGGCTTGTGGGGTTTGCGTTGTCCTCTGCGCTGGGTCAGGGTGCATCCATGTTGCTACGCACTTTGGGTTCGTTCTGGTGTGTTGTTTTTGTTGCTTTTATGGTGCATTTTCCCGCCAGACGTGTGGGATTTGCAAGCCTGCCGCTGGTTTACGCTGCTTTTTGTATCACGATTGGCCTCATCGCAGCTAATTTGCCATTAGTGTTTTGCATTTTTGCAGCGTGGCGTTGATTCTAATGCGGTCATTTGACGCGTTATCTGGAGACTATCACATAGTGACGCCGTGTTGTGAATACTTGGTTAACACGGCATAAGTTTCCCGTGATAGACCGCTATGTTGATGGTTGCGTTAAGTAACTTTTGCGATGGTTATCACACGTTCTTGAGAATATGCCCCTATGTTGCCTAGTCTGCCAATGGGTCTTCCTGTCAGTAAGTCCAGTACTAGTCATAGGTGTAGGAGAGTAGGGTCTGCAATCCTATGATCACCCAGATTTTTTGCTTTTGCTTCATTGGTTTACGACTTTCCCTGGCTGTGGGCCTGCCAATCAGACCCACAGCCTAGCTGTTCTCTCTCGAAATTAAAACACATGTACATTAGGTGCATCCACTAATTGGAACTGGGCCGCCTTGTCAGTCCCTGTCTCAGCATACCACAGGTATCCAGGGCATCGGTGTACCCAGGGCCTACCAGGGTCTGCAGCATGTATGATGCCACCCCTGGATAGCCGCCCAAATCTGACACAACTGGCTGCACGACAGCTGGGGCAAAGTGGTGTAATCACCCGTTGCTGTAGGTGTAGTAGTCCTATACCTAACCCTAAAATGGACACATGGATTCCTATCAGTCACTCCTATGGCAGGCCTTATCAATCCTGAAGGCAGAGTGCAGGGAATCATGTGGGACGGTGCTCTGGCGCGAGCTGAGCCCGTCGACGGCTTGCGGAACCAAGTCTTAATAGCCGTTCCATGGTGACGCGGGCCAACTACTTTAAAATGCATTATAATCCCTGCGGTTATTTGCTAACTTTGGCATCGCATCACCCACACATGTCGAGTAAGGTGTCATACGATTTGGAATACGAACCCCTCGCCAATTCTGGTGACGGGGT
Organism: Triturus cristatus; assembly: GCF_964204655.1. Taxonomy (NCBI): domain Eukaryota; kingdom Metazoa; phylum Chordata; class Amphibia; order Caudata; family Salamandridae; genus Triturus; species Triturus cristatus. The sequence goes on from NC_140589.1 coordinate 2,252,290, forward strand.
TAGCATTCCCCCCTTTTAGAGGGGCACGACATGGAAGTAACCTTGAACCCCGGTTAAAAGTTGACTCAAGCCTCAGCATCACAAAATGGATGCTGCCACCAGACACAAGTCTGACCTCCTGCTGCTGGGAGACCTTCCAGCGGAGGGAGCTTGGACAAAGGGTTTCCTGTCGAGGGCGGTGTTAGCACCATCCCAGACAGGGTTTGTGTATCCCAGGTAGGCAGGGCTGAAAGGAAGGTGATTGCAAGTGGCACCCCGGTGCTCACTGTGCATAGCCCGGCTCAAACCAGTTTCGGGGGCAACCCTGCCCCTGAGCTGGGGCGAAGCCGGACAAAGGATAGGGGTGTAACCACCCCCCTCCTGGCCCCACCCATAGGTAGGACCTAGTCACGGGCCAGCCCCTTTTCTTAGAATAAAGGTAGGAGCGAGTCCCCTTCCCAAATTGGATAATTCTGAATCTTGAACTACTTTCCACGAAAGGAACTCTTGACTGTTTCTGAAGACTCTCCCTTGTGGCTAAGGAGTAGCCACCCTGCACCAGCAGGCACCACCTAAGCGCTTGCGGTTTGCTGTACGTCCCTCCTACGGACCAAGACTGCCCAGCTCGACGAGACCCGAGTTCCCTGCCATCTCTGACCTCTACCTACATCATCAGCCCAGCTGAGAGTCGTAGGTGTGACGAGACCTGCTGGACCGGTCATCTTCAGCACCTGCACGACGCTTATCTAGCACGCCACCGAGGGACCCTCGAGTGAGTGCACCTAGGGTTTGAGAAGCCCTAACCCTGAGCAGCTCCAGCACCGAAGTCTGCCTCCCCAGCATCCACGAGATCTGCGTGGGGGCCCTTCCGCTCCTTGCTGTTCACCGCGTTGTCCGACCACTCGCCGACCGGCTTGTGGCCCTCTTCACGACGCACCACGGTAGTTTCATCACTGGTCTGGTTGCTCCAGACTGGCTCTTGCTCCCCTTCAACAGAGGAGTACCACGGACCCTCCTGGTCCCCTCCAGACGCCATCTTGACTCCACCGCGTAGGCTCACCACTGCCAAGACCTGCTGCCCCACTCCTGGGCCCAGCATCATCGACAGCAGACACCTTCGTGGGACAGCTCGCCCTCCATCCTGGTCGCCGCCGCGCCTCCTGGTCCGAGGAACAGCCGAGTCCGACGTCATCCACTCACCTGGTCGAGGTGACTTCAGCCGGTACCCTCCTGGTGCCCACACGATCGCTGGCTAGCGGTTGAGAACTGAGTCCCCTCTGCTTTCAGGTTTCCTCCATCACCGATCCAGGCTTGGATCTCGCTGAACATCGTCACTGGTCGCCTGCCAGCAACTTCTTCTTTCAGGCTCCTGAGACTACAACGAGGACTCCCGACATCTTGCCGAACCTCCCGCAGCCGCAGCCTCTGGGCTAGGTAACTCGAGCATTTCGGTGCTCCATCGCAGGTTCGCTCTACAAGTGTCCAGTTCCTTTTTCGTTTAGTTCCACTGATCGGATCACTCCGGAATCAGTAACTCCAGACTCTAACCATTCGCATTTCACTGTTAGTGTAGATGGTCTTTCGTGCCCCTCGGGCATCTGTGTAAATTGTGCAACTTGAAGTATTTTCGTAAGAGTTTTGTAGTGTGCTTAGCTCCCTGACTCATAAAGAGCCAGGGTAGTCTTGTTATAAATAAATATCCTTTATTTTCATAACAACTTGTGTGGTGTCCTTTCACGTGGTGTTCAAGGGGTAAATGTGGTGGTAAAACAGCTGGCTTAACACGCCCTCTAGAGTTTAGCCTAAGATTGCTCGTGTCCATGCTACTAGGATAGCTGGTCTATAAGGTTGACTTACAACCAATCATCAATAAGGGTCGTTTGGAATGATACACAGTGATCACTAGAATAGTGAGCACTACATATCAGGCCAACTTCTCACAATAGGTATATGAAACAACTGTTTCTGTGATGTCTGGGGAATTACAACATCATTTAGGCCATGGATGGCATTGAATTAAATTACAAAATGTGTTAAGGTGGGATAATATTTTTGATGCTTTTGGAGGATGTGTGTTGTCAAATTTTCAGCACAGTTAATTTTCATTTTTGCTGAATTAATGCTGTTTTCTCCTGTGTTACCATGCCTCATTTGTCTGGTCAGTGAGAGAGTGTGTTTGCCATAGGCCACCATTTGTCTTTGTTTTCCATGCCAAGTGGCCTGGGGCCATTTTTGTGTAGAGTCAGTGTCCACAGGCCTGTATGTGTTCTTTGTTTTTCATGCCTCCTTCTTCTTATTTGACCATGTGGATGGTGGCCATTTTGTGTAGGCAGCCAATGTGCTTTTGCCAAAGGCCTGCATGTGTTCTGTGTTTCCCATGCCTCCTGCTTGTTGTTATGACCATGTGGATGGTGCCCGTTTTATGTACCCAACCAGTGTGCTTTTGCCATAGGCCTGCATGTCTTCTTTGTTGTGGCCATGTCTCATTGCTGGTAGTTGTTGTGACAATGTGGCTGGCGGCCACTTTGTGTAGCCAGCCCGTGTGCTTTTGCCATAGGCCTGCATGTTTTCTTTGTTGTGGCCATGGCTCCTTGCTGGCTGTTGTTGTGACCATGTGACTGGAGGACATTTTGTGTAGCCAGCCAGTGTGCTTTCGACATAAGCCTGCAAGTCTTCTTTGTTGTGGCCATGCCTCCTTGCTGGTTGCTGTTGTGACCATGTGCTTGGAGGCCATTTTGTGTATCCAGCCAGTGTGCTTTTGTGATATGCCTGAATGTCTTCTTTGTTGTGGCCAAGCCTCCTTGCTGGTTGTTGTTGTGACTATGTGGCTGGCTGCCATTTTGTGTATCCAGCCAGTGTGCACTTACCTTAGGCCTGCATGTCTTCTTTGTTGAGGCCCTGCCTCCTTTCTGGTTGTTGTTGTGACCATGGGTCTGGCGGCCATTTTGTGTACCCAGCCAGTGTGCTTTTGATATAGCCCTGTATGTCTTCTGTTTTTTGGGGAGTTTTATATAGCGTGAACTCTACTTGAAGGTACAGAGCGCTTTACATGAGCACCAGTTGCATTACGGATGGACACATTAATTTTGTTAGTCATGGGGAGAGAAAGTGATTTCCCCAGAATCATAGGATGTTGAGCGTCCCTGTCGAGACTCGAATCCTGTTCCCCAGCTTCGAGGTTATGCCACAGCATCTCTTCTTTGTTGTGGAAATGCCTCCTTGCTGGTTGTTTTTGTGACTATGTGTCTGGCGGCTAGTTTGTGTAGCCAGTCAGTGAACTTTTGTCATAAGCTTACCCAGATAGATGAGATATCAGTTTAATAATATCCTTGATGATCATTGTAGCATGTATATTAATAACATGTTTTTTAGAACAGTGCTTTTATTTATTACATGTATTTTTTGCATTTGTTTTATTTTGCACCTTCAATAGGTTTCTTTTCATCCTCCCATATCAATATTGGCAATTATTGTCTTTTTTTTAATAATCATTTTTTTATTAAACGTATTTATTGTTATTTTTTTATTTTCATTTTGAAGTGTAATTTGTTTAAATTTTTTATACATTTTAATGTTAAAAAGGGTGTGGCCGGATACTACATCAGATCTCAGAAAAGTTTGGGATATGATGTAGTGTCCGGTCACACCCTTTTCCCTGCCCAAACTGATTTTCATGACCTCTTCTACCATTTATCACAGGTTCTTATTGTTTGTTTTTGTGAACATTGCATTTTGGCCCAATGATTACACTTCATACGGCACGAGCCAGAGAGTACAGCCTGATCCGGAGAGTACGGCCCAGGTGCAGAGAGCACGGCCCGGATGCAGAGATTACATCCTGGATGCAGAGAGTACGGCCCAGGTAGGGAGAGTACGGCCCGGATGCAGAGATTACATCCCGGATGCAGAGAGTACGGCCCAGGTACGGAGAGTACGGCCCGGATGCAGAGAATACATCCCGTATGCAGAGAGTAAGGCCCTACTGCTGACCTAAAGATAAGACTCGCAAAGGACCTCTGCGAATACCAAAAGTCATAAAGTTTGACTTTTGTCTCAGATTGTCGTTGCGAATCAGGCCCTAAATGTTTTTCTTGTTTCTTTGCATTTAGGTTCACAAAAGAAGAGACATCAACCGCATTACTGCCAAAAAGAAGGCCTGTGCAGTCACACGTCATTCTTCCAATGTCTTCTGCTTGTACAGCGTAGTGCAGCTGCCAACTGAGGGCTTTGAAATGGCCTCAAAGAAAGATGCTTCCAAGAGAAGAAGCTGCCTCCCACCAGTGGCATGTCGCCCCACATCTTTTTTGGACCACCATGTTGGCTGTCTGCCACACCAGCCTCCGGGGAGCAAGCTGAGAACATCACTCTCGCATCAACAGCAGCACCCCAACCTAAGCCCAAGACCAGATCTGTCAGTGAGGCAGCCAATGCAATCCTGATGACGCCGATGAGCATTGACACTAAATTTGATTTGCCCCTTTTGCAAAGTAGTACCCAGCCGTTTCAGGAAACAGAGCAAATTCGCCATCAGCAGCAGCCAGCAATAGTGCATTTTCCTGATGTTGGAGCAGAACAGGAGTCTGAGCTTACTTCAGAGTAAGAACCTTCTATTTTAGAATCATTGACTCCAGGATCTCCAGCAAGGAGAATGAAGGGCACTTCTCCACCATCTTCTCAAACCATCACTTTGGATGATGATGATGATAGAGAAATGGAGTGGACAGAGTCCAGGAGACAACAGGCGAGGCAAGGGAAAAGAAACGTTTCTGAGAGCCTCAGACTTATGGAAGGGTAGATGACAAGGATTATGTTTATGTTGATTATGCAGTCATTGTGGAACGTGACATAGAGGAGTCCGACATTGCTATTCGACCTGCTCTGAGGGATGTGGCACAGGTAGCACCCCCAGCTCCCATATTTGCAAAGCCACACCTGAGGCCTACATCAACCCCTACCTCAGGAGAAGTATTTACTGCAGAGAGGCAATCAACGATACTCCCACCTACCTCCAGATCTTCTTCGGGCATTGGCAGCGCTACAGTAAAAAGTACTTCTCTCCAGTTTGGGACGTTTTTACTGTTAGCAAAGAGGGGGAGCAAATTGCAGTATGCAGCATTTGCAACACAAATGCTCATCGATGTACGCCTGATACACATTATGGTACTGGTGGTCAAAGAACCAATATGAAAAACACCACACAATCAAGTGGCAGGAGCACCTTATAAGAAATGCTGAACGTGGTGGTAACAAGGAGACCCAGGGAACATCAGCTACAAGTCCATCACAGTGGGAAGTGATGATGAGAAAGAAGAGGGTGACATCTTCATGCAAAGCAGCCCTGCCCCCAGCAGTGCGCCAGCAACATCACCCACCTCGGCGGCTTCACAATGGCAGAAGAAGACTCATAGTGAGATGGAGACATCACGGCAAACAGTGACTGCCTCACCACCTGTTCAGCAGGAGAGCAGGAAAGTGGGACCTGGCCAGGAGCTGCGACATAGCGGGACCTGGGAAGAATCTTGCCCTTTTGCAAGTGCAACTTCGTCTGTAACCGGACACCAAGTCAGCCACAGGCTCCATTACCCCCTTCAATAAACTTCTCCAAGACCGCTGCGAGGGCATTCCCTACGCCCTGACTTACTGGCTGCCTGACTGGGGTGGGACTCGGTCCCCCAGTGTTGTCCTTGTTTCCTTCTGGCGTGAGAGGCAGTGCCACCCCTCCCGGCACCACTAAAAGGGCAGCACTCTTCTCCCGCAGCACGGGACACGCGGGCGGGCCTGTCTGCGCCTGTCTGCAGCCGGACAAAGCTGGGCTGGGGCACCCCTCTTGGATCCATAAAAGAGAACGACGGTAAGAAAAGCAGACTTTTTACTATCCAAACTAATAGCGATATCATACTGGGAGCACATCCGTAGTAATGGGCACACGGAAGCTTACGCTGACCTTCACTGGTAGTGGAAAGACCGCAAGTAACAGTGTCCCAATAACTAATTGTTTGAATAGCGCTATGGGTTTAATGAATAATTAAATTGTTCATGCGGACAAGCATCTTGCCGCTACTAAAACAGCACTAAAGGCAGCTTTAAAAGAAACCAGGGCCGATATAGTGACAATTGAGACTGGCCTGAGCATACCGGATATCGACAAGAATAGGGGGAATAGCACATTGAGTATTGAACCCATAAAAGAAGGCCCATGTGTCTCGACCCTACCACTAGAGATATCTGTTTTGTCAAGCGGTACTGATTTGGTTTCCCCCCCTCCCAAAAAGTGCAAATAACAGCCTACAATATCAGCAACTGTACTTTCAACCAAGTTAACAAAAATTAAACTAAAGAAAGGGAAAGAGCCTCCTGCTAGGGCAGGGGGACAGGAGAGGCACCAACAATGAACTATACTCAAGGCCTTAAAACTCTTTTTAAAAAACTACACTGGAAAATTGATCCTATTGGACGGAGATTAATGACTGAAATCAAATCAGTTAAAAAAGATGGTACTCAATTAACAAAATTGATCACAGATTTATTGCCTTCTGAAAAACCTTTTAGTGTAATGTCTGGCAGAGCCCCAGATAATAAGACCAACGAAGGGCATTGTTTACTTGCGACAACTAACAAAATCTATTTAACGACACCACCCCAAATAAAAGAGGTTTCCGCCACACATCCCAGCCATCACAATTTGCCTAATATGGTTGTAGCAGGAACGATACCTGATGGCAATAGTTGCGGGACGAACTGTAGGCCATCGAAGACCTGCAAGGACTCTTTACATCTACCTCCTCAGGCTACCTCTTATGTAATTGTCCTAAAAAATGTCCCGAAGTTGGCAGATAAGACTACAGAGTCCTGGGGGACCCCGAAGAACAAGGTCGTACATTGGCTCACTACAAATACTAATTGTAGTACACATTTTCTTTTTCAGAATATAATCAAGATGAGGCGAGTAAATTGGGTTGGTAATATGAGGAAGTGTTGTCAAGGGGACTGCATTGTTGTAACTTTCCGTTGCCCCAATGTTGTAAGGGCACTAATTGACAAACTTTCTGGTAAATATGTAAGGTCACTGAATCATGTTAATGATACCATTACTGCTGTCCACTAGGATATTTTTGTAAACCCGCAATTGAGCAACCATCTCATAATAGTAAAAAACCCGCTTGTATAGACCTTTATACGACTCTACCTTTGTCCAATAGATTTTCACCCCTAAGAGGTTCTTTCGAGCTCGATTGACTTCCAGAGGATGTAGAGTGGTCGGCAGGTACTAATCACGCAACTTTAGCTTCTAGTAATCCTACTACCAATAATACTAATCTAAGCCGACATCTACCACACGGAATCTTGACCATTACATCATGGAATGTGGCTGGAGAGAGAAACAAGCTAAATGATAAAGAATGGTTTAAGGTGATCAAAAATTGTTCATTAATTCGTCTACAAGAAGCCTGGCACACGTAACCTTTTTATAGCGATGGTTTCAAAACAGTTTCTATTCCAGCTATTCCCTCAAAGATAAGGACAGCCAAAGGCGGCCTGGCAGCACTGGTCTCGGTTACATCACCATTTATCCTAAAGAAAGCTTACACTAATTTGAGTTTTTGCAGTTTTTATATTTTTGGACCACCGGAAAACAGTGTTAACATTGATAATAATATATTTGATAGCACTGGACACAAGGTAATAATGTCTTTGGGGGCGGAATTAGATGCTTCCTTAAAATAGATAAGGGGAGACTATATGCTTATTTGGGCAGGTGATTTTAATAGTGAGAAATGTAAAGTCTTAAATTGGGAACACTGTGGTCATAGGGATGAACATGGTAAATCTTGTCCCCACTTCCCCCATAAATCATACAGCGATGCAATTAACAGATTAATGTATAAACATAACCTTGAACTTATGGAGCAAGTTGGGAAAAAGGGTCAAGCTATTATTCAAACCTATGAAGGAGCTAGATACTCGTTGAACATTGACCACATTTTAATATCAGGAAATGGCAGATGCATCAGGAAAAGGTGTGCTTAGCCAATAATATTATAAGCCAAGGAGAAAATGGCATTTCCATAAAATGTTCCGGTGTTAACCCCTCAGTATGCATGGATAATTTAATCCAAAGAAAACAAGAAGATATCAATATTTGCTTGGGGGATCCCCTTCAAACCTCACATATCATAACGGCATTTTTTAATATTGCGACTGCAATTTCAGGAGACTTAACATTAAAAAATAAGAAACATGCTCATCAACAACCCAGATGGTTTGACCAAAAGTGTTCTAAATTAAATCAGAAGCTAAAGGAAGCATTAAAAGCTATACCCAGGGATAGGGAACGGGTGCGTACTCTACGAAAATCCTACAAGAAAACATTAAATACATTAAATACAAGGAAAGTAGAAATTAGGGAATTTGCATGAGAAAAGTTGGTCCAGCAGGCAGAGACACGGGATACAACGCTATTTTGGAAGACATTGAATCATCCCTTCTCAAAGAACAGTCAACCACCAAGATCGAGACCTTAGTACCACCCTCAGATTGGTTAATACATTTTGAACATAGATTTAATCCCAATAAAGAGGATTCCCTAATCCCTGATAACAGTAATTTCATAACTGTTGACCCCCCCAATTTGGTTCCTATCACCTTATATGAAATCAAAACCGCCTTAGATAAAAGTACAAATGGAAAGGCGCCTGGCCCCGATTGGGTGCCCATTGATATCTTTAAGACCAACATAGGCTTTTATTAAGAGTCTGCAATGCTACTGCTGGAGGTGCACGGCCTACCACCTGGGTGGAAAGCATCACTGTCCCAATCTTCAAGAAGGGAGATAGAGGGGACGCAAAATGCTACCGCCCTATATCCCTACTTGACTCAACATCAACATTGATGGGAAGAATCCTTTTAGAGGGATTAGAAAGTTGGGTAGGCAAAAACAATGTTCTTACAGAGACCTAATATGGATTTAGAAGTGGTATAGGGACTATTGAGCAGTGCGTCAACCTCGAATTGTTGATTGGGAAATATACTCTTGCTAAAGAGGGCCAATTACACCTTTTTTTTGTAGATCTTACAAGTGCATTTGATCTAGTTTTTCATGCAAAATTATGGCAGCCCTTAATAGGGATGGGTGCCCCAAATGATATTATAATTTACTTATCACAAATGTATGCCCTACTAACCTGAAGAGTTTGATATGATCCTAAAGGTGAATGTACCCCCCGCTTTAGAGTTACTCGTGGCATAAGGCAAGGTTGTGTTTTTGCATCGCTTTTATTCTCTCTTTATATTATTAATGTTGACATATCGTTGCAAAACTTGAATGCTGACGCCCGTAGAGTTGGCAATCTTGTCACACCAGTCCTTCTGTATGCGGACGATGCAGTCCTGCTATCTAGGACAGCAAATGGGCTCCAATGTTTAATTGAAAATTTTGCACAATTCATTAATGAAAAAGATTTAATACTTAACCTTAGCAAAATTTTCACAATGACATTTGGAAAAGAGAAAATAAAAAGCAGTAATCACCATATTCAAGGCGTGCATATTGAAAAAACATCCTCTTTTTCATACTTGGGACTTTTTTTTACATGGAATGGATACTGGGGCGCACACTTCAATCTTTGCAAATTGAAATTCATGCGATCAATTGAGGCCATCTTCCGATTTTCTAAGAAAATGGGAAACAAACCAATCAGGGAAATCCTGACCCTATATAGGAGCAAGTGCCTTACAGGAACCTTTTACGGTGCGGCACTATGGGGGATGACAAATCATAGTTTACTGCAGACTCAGGAAAATGTATTCTTAAGGAGGCTTTTACCAGTCCCCAATTCTACCTCCTCATATATAGCCCACATGGAATTGTCAGTCTCCTATATTAGCACAGCAGATCTTACGCTTTGGAATGGGGTTTGGACTAAGGAGGGGACTACATTTACCCAGGAAATATAATGGTTTGCCTTGACCTTGACCATTGCAAAAAAGATCCCTTGGCTGCTGTACATTTATAAACTTTTACCTGAGTGTAAGGTGGATATCGATTTTAAATTGAATTGAGTTTGTAAAGCGTGCAATACCCGAGGGTGTCTTAGCGCTGGGCGGACCAAACCTACACGGCAGAACAGCAACCAGGAAGGTGAGTCATCAGGAGTTAGGGCTGAGTCGGCGGGAACAGCCAGGTCTTCAGCTGCTTTCTGAACAGCTGCAGATTTTGTTGGGAGCGGAGGGCCGGAGGGAGGGAATGCCATAACTTTCCGCCTTGAAATCTCAAAGTTGTCCCGCCCCATTTTAATCGCTTAATTCTCGGGATCTGAACCTTGTGTTCTGTGCTGGACCTCAGTGCTCTACTGGGAGTGTTCCAGGTAAATAGTACTTGAAAGTAAAGGGGACCAGTACCATGAAGTGCCTTATGCACCAGGCACAAGGCTTTGAACAAAATTCTCCTCTCCACAGGGAGCCAGTGCAGGCCCTGTGGTAGTTGCGCCAAAGGTTTGAACTTAGGAATGTTCAAGAGCGTTCTTGCCACCGCATTTTGAAGAGACCGCAGTTTTTTATCGAATATTTTGGAATGCCTAGATAGAGTCTATTACAATAATCTAGCTTCGACCCCGCTAGGGCCAACATTATGGTCTTCTGAAGATCAGTTGGAATAAACAGGAGCATTTTTGGCAGAACCCGTAGCAGATAGTAGCCCCCGGAGGTCACTGCATTGATCTGAGCACTGAAGCATAGCTTGGTATCAAAAATGACTCCAAGGTTTTTAGCCTTCAGAACTGGCTTCGGTAGATCACCCAAATCCTGGGGCAACCACAACGCATTCCAGAAGGAGGTTTCATTCCCAAATAGCAATACCTCCGTCTTCCCAGAATTCATCTTTAGGCAATTTTCCTCCATCCAGCCTGCCACAGCGGACATGCAGCTACAGAGGTTGTAAGCGTCCTTCTCAACCTGGGATGTTACTGACACTGCGTCTGTGTACGAGAGTACGGACAGGCCGAAACTCACCATAAGCTGAACCAGGGGGGTTACGTAAACATTAAAAAGCGTTGGACTGAGTGCTGATCCCTGTGGGACCGCACATGGGAGGGAGAAAGGGCTAGATTTAACCCCACCCAACTCAACCACTGTTACCTGTTTTCTAAAAAGGAGGTCAGCAGTGACAGTGCCGTACTCCTAACACCCAGCGCATGGTGGACCGTGTCAAAGGCGGCAGAGAGATCGAGTAAAATTAGTGCCGCTCTGCCGCCCTTATCCACTCTCCCTCTAATTTCCTCCGGTGCCGCCACCAGTGCTGACTCGGTGAAATGATGGGCTCGGAACCCATGCTGGGAAGGGTCCAGCAATCGATGGGCATCCAAAAAGGTCTGGAGTTCTGTGTTCATGGCCTTCTCTAGGACCTTAGCCAGGAAGGGGAGAAAAGAGATCGGTCTGTAACTCTCCACTGACCTAGGGTCCAGAGAGGGCTTTTTCACAAGTGGGAGAATAGAGGCCTTCTTCCAGATGTCAGGATATATCCCAGTGCTTAAAAACTGGTTCAGAAGGTCATTGAGTGGACCCGCCACCTGACTAGACGGACTCTATCACTAAAGTAGTGGATGAGCTTGCCCCCGCCTCCCTCCGATATGTAGCTCGACAGAAACCAACTGCACCCTGGTTTTCTGAACACCTGAGACTTTTAAGACAGATGTGTAGGCGTAGCGAGAGATATTGGAGGAAGTCTTGGGATCTGAATGATCGTGAGGTGTATAAATCTGCTTTACGAGATTATAAACAGAGAGTTTTAGTGGAAAAGAAAGAATATTTCTCCAATCTTACAAGTTCCCTTACTTCATCTAGTGAACTTTTCAAAATTGCTGATTCACTATGCTCTCTTCAACTCCCTGACCCTGTAGTTAGCTCTCAAAATCTTTGCAATAATATCTCTGACTTCTTTTTTAGTAAAATCTCGGATATACATATTGCTTTGGAAGCCCAATGCCGCTCTCTAGATAAGGACATTCCCTCCGCTATAGCTAGTTTGGACACTTTGGGTGAAGGACCTTCTAAATTTCTTAGGCAATTTCCTCCACTGTCGTTAGAAGGATTGAACCTTCTTCTTGACAGGACAAAATCTTCCTCCCCTATGGATCCGCTACCGCTAAAATCGCTGAAGGAATGCAGAAACAGCATTGTTCCGCTCTTGTTAGGAGTCATGAACAGGGCCATTGCTCAGGGTTCATTTCCTTCAATCTGGAAGAAGGCTATCGTAAAGCCTCTTCTTAAGAAACCCTCTTTAGATCCCGGCCTCCTTAAAAACTTTAGGCCCATCTCTTTGCTTCCTGCTCCTGCAAAAATATTGGAAGCACATCTCAATTTCCATCTTTCTACTTTTCTTCAGACCAGTGAATATCTCGACCACACACAGCACGGATTTAGAAAACATCATAGTACTGAATCCGCACTTACTGTGGTAGTTGATACCATCCATCGTAAAGTGGATGGCGGCCAAACTACGATATTGGTCCTGTTGGACCTCACAGCCGCGTTTGATACCCTGTCTCCCGCCATTCTAACATCTCGGCTAAGGGAGGCGGGGATTACGGGGCAGGCTCTGGATCTTCTCAACTCCTTTCTTCTTGGAAGGGAACAGAGAGTGAAGCTCGGAAACTTTCTCTCCCCTGCCAAGTCATTGCAATGTGGGGTGCCACAGGGGTCGGCTCTTAGTCCGACCTCGTTTAATATCTATGTGGCCCCCCTTGCCCGACTAGTAAAATCTCAGGGGATGGAGGTGGTGTCCTATGCTGACGACACCCAGATCATGGTGTCTCTGGCTCATTCCTCTGTTCATACATCCGCCACTGGCTTCAGGTCTTGCATGCAACTTGTTGCAGACTGGATGATCATCAATTCCCTAAAGCTAAATGGCGATAAAACGGAGGTCTTGGTCTTTGGGAAAGACCATGACGTTTGGTCGAGTGAGTGGTGGCCTTCATCTCTTGGTGTTTGCCCCACCCCCTCCCAATCAGCCAGGAATCTGGGTGTGATCTTTGACACCTCACTCTCTATGATCCCTCAAGTGAATAGGACAATAGCCACATGTTGGGGGGTTATTAGGATCCTAAATAGGATCCGAGATTATCTCTCTCCCCAGGCATGCATGCAGGTTGCAGTTGCCCTTGTTGGCTCCAGACTTGACTATTGTAACTCCCTGTATGTGGAGTCCAACAAAGGCCTTATACATCGACTACAAATCGTGCAGAATGCCGCAGCGCGCTTTGTCTTAGCCCTCCCCTTGGCGTCTTCAGCCACGACCGCTAGGAAAAATCTTCACTGGCTCCCTGTTCAGTATAGAATCTCTTTCAAGATTCTCTGTCTTACTTACAGAGCTCTTTTGGCAGGCTCCAATGATGCACTGGGGTCTCTGCTTACTCGTTATATCCCTTCCAGATCACTTCGGTCGGCTGGGCTATTTCAATTGGTAGTGCCTCGCACAAGATTAGCCAGATGGGGAGCGAGAGCTTTTTCTGTAGTCGCCCCCAAGCTCTGGAACTCCCTTCCAATTGAGGTTAAAACCCTTCCCTCAATTGATCTGTTTAAAAAGGCCCTGAAGACTTGGTATTTTACCATGGCCTACCAATGAGAGATTGCTGGTTTTGATTTGCGAGCTGCATTACTTTGATTTAGGCGCCTTGACGCCCATTGGGCTAAGTTTGCGCGTGACAAAAAAAAAAAAAAAAAAAAAAAAAACTAGACAGCTAATTAATGATCCCAGAGGGACATGGATCTGAGGGAGCCCCCGACTTAATAGAGCTCATCAGGCTGATGGTTTTTCCTGCGTAAGTGGAGAGAACTCCTTGAAAGTGGGGGAGACTGCCTGACAGTTGTCCGAGTCAGAGGCCCCGGACCCCTTCAAGTTCAAACTGAGGCTGGCACTGAGCGGCTGCTGCGAAAACGCATGGAAGATGGAATTGACCTTAGATTGAAAGTGAACCGCCAACTTGCCGCAGAAGGCTACGTCAATCTCAAAAACCTTATTGTTATTCCAGTGTGACAGATCATTCACAGTTGTAAACAGTTGCCTGGAGGAATTCCTAGCTGTTTTAATTTTCCCTTTGAAAAATGTTGTCTTTTCAGCTTTAATAAGCTCTTTATACCCTGCAAGGATCTTTTTGTATCTCGGTTTTTTCCCGGGGGAGTAATCTACTCTCCAAGGACGCTTTTCTCGCCTACAGCTCAGTTGTGCTTCCTTCAGCTTAGGGGAGAATCACGGCACCTAAGGACGGCTCCAAGGATTTTTTATTGTTCTTATGGGTACTAGTTTGCTGCATGCAGTCTCCAGCCATTGAGTAAGGCTGATGGCAGCTTTGTTATTATCCTTACCAAGGTCTGGTGTGGGGTTAGAGAGAGCCTCCTGTAGTGCCTCTATGTTCGTACTTATCCAAGGCCGGAACTCGATCGCTTTGGCTGAGTTGCCCCATTCCACTCCCTTCCACTCGGTCACGATGGAGAAGAAGATAGCAGAATGATCTGTCCAGGGAAGTTGAAGGGTTTTAATTGTGCCCAACTCCGCATTATTGGTAAAAATGCCGTCCAGAGTATGCTTTGCTATGTTAGTCGGTGCAGAAATGCGTTGGGATAGATCAAAGCTTCTGAGACTATCCACCAGATGTCCTGTATCCACATCAGTGGAGGACTCCAGATGGATATTAAAATTTCCATACAAAGTGAAGTTGGCATAGGTAATACATGATTCCATAAACGTTTGCAGTTTGTCAATAAAGCCCCTGCTGGGCCCCGGGGGATGGTATATTAATAGTCCTTGAGAGGTGTAGGATTTTGTCAGATTGAGGCTAACCCTGAGTGCGTCCCAATCTAAATGAGGTACTGGGGTAAAATTGGCCACAAACGTACTACGATAAATAATTGCTAACCTCCCCCCTGTGGTCTGGTCAGTCCAGTCTTTCGATATTATATCTATCTGGAACAGCCACCTTAAAATCTGGGTCCGACACATTATCCACCCAGGTCTCCGTAAGGAAAGTGATATCCGGGTTGTGCTAGGTCATGAAGTCGGCAAATTCAAGCTTATGCTTGATAAGAGACCTGGTATTAAGGAGTAGGCAGTGGTGTGTCATTATGGCTGGCAGCTTTCCCACAACATTTTTAATGGAAGGGCTGCGGGGAGCAAATCTTGGGCTGTAGGTAAAACCACAAAAGTTACATTTATATTTCTCCTTGCTAGCAACCCAATCCTGAGGAGAGCAGTACCTGTATGTATCGGTGGATCTAAGGGCGAGGAGTTCACTCCTCATATAGGTGATGACAGAGGCAGGGTTCCTGGCCCCTGGCACCGTCCAGGCACGGACGGGCGTGGACGGGCTTGCCTTAGGCGCGCGTCCGCTGCGCTCCCGGTGCCTTACCCCCATTTATGAGGGGAGAGAGAGGAAAACTAGAGCGCCAACCTCCTAAGATGGCAGCTCCACCCGGAAGTGAGTCCGGAGAGATGGGGGCAAGGTAGCCTGCTTCCTGCTCCCTCCACTCAAACCAGCAAAGCCGGGCGGCGAACCGAGGAGGTCAGAGCAGAGGAACCACCCAACACGCTATGGCGGCAGTAATAATTAAAAAGTGAAGACCCCACACTTATCCTGAATTATAGTAAAAGGGACCTAAAATTGAGGCTTGCAGGAGCTAGAGAATCGTTAAGAGATATAGTAGCAAGCTCTAAACAGACAATTAAACATATTGCGAAGGTCCACTTTCACTGTGTACCCAACAATACCTACTGTTGACAAGAAATTTATAACACAGGTTTTACCTAAAAAGGTTACGACTGGCTACCCTTCATTATCTGATTGCATTCCCTACAAT
This sequence comes from Triturus cristatus, assembly GCF_964204655.1. Lineage (NCBI taxonomy): Eukaryota > Metazoa > Chordata > Amphibia > Caudata > Salamandridae > Triturus > Triturus cristatus. The sequence continues at coordinate 2,268,118 of NC_140589.1, forward strand.
GGGTAAGTGGAACCGAAACCTCCCAAATTGCCCTTGTGATGGAAAGTCACCACAGTCGACATTGCACTTTATACTTTTTTGTAACTTTTATAGAGATATTAGGAAGCATGTTTTACGATCTCTTTTTATCGATAGTGAATTGTATTTTTATAAACCTGCTTTTAATTACATCTGTAGCCTAGAAAATGAAAAAGTTTGTAATGCAGCAATTGCAGATTAAAAGAAGAAAAGATAGCTCCCACCCGGAGGCCCAGGCATATGAAAAGATACAGGTCTTTCAGTACTGATCGATGTATTGTTTATTAAATATTTTTAAAATGGGTTCTTTTTTGATATCTGCAAAACATCGGAATAATTTTTAACGATCTCCTTCAAGACGTTTATGTAATTATGTATTGTGTTTTACCTTGTGTACTGTATAAACAAATATTATGCTAATTAAATAATGACAAGTCGAGCATCAGCGATGACCTGTTGTATCTCTCTGTGTGGCTTTGGCAAACCCACGCATTGCTATTGGGTGTTAGCGGCAGCCTTAAGCAATGCTGGTTTCTTGTTGGTCTATTAAGGCAATTGTCTCTCCTATGTGTAGCTCCTTCCTCCCATGGCGATTTCACTAATGGTTTCTTTTGGTTGTCCTGCAGGAGGAGGCCTTTTGTTTAAGGTACTTGCCACTCCCTCTCAGCCAGGGTGCTTGGACTGGCAGCCTTTTTTATTTTTTTAAGCTGTTTGGAGATGCGCAGCATCTTTAGGAGTTTATTTTATTTAGTGCATAGAATATTTCCAGGATCATTCACAGGATGTTGAACCGACAGCCGAGGCTCGAACACGGATCCCCAGCTTTTAAGTCGGCAGCTCTGACTGCTGAGCCACGTCCTCTCGCTCTGGGGATCCCTGCTGGAGTCACTCTTTGTTCGCCTCTAGCCATGCATAGCAGCAGCTCACTCTCTGGCTTTTTGTTTCATTCCACAGTGCTTTCCAACAGCACCAGCTACATTACACATTTTGGTTTTATTCTGAGTTATAGTGCACCGTTTTCAAAGTTCGCTAGACTGTTTTCAGTTACTACAATTCTGTCTAGCTTGGGTCATGACTGATCTGGCATAGAGTTACTCGGAGTCAGAAGGAGGATGGAAGCACTCAGGACAGGAGCCGCGGTACTACCTATTCAACAGCTCGAAGCAAGAAGTTATTGACTTCAAAGGGAAACCTCGAGTCTAAGGCCTAGTACTCAGTTTTGTGGACCGGAGAGAGGTGTGTTGATTTGTGAAATGTTGCTCTGTCTACGCGTGTGTGCGTGTGTGTGTGTGTGTGTGTGTTTGTGTGTGTGTGTGTGTGTGTGTGCGTGTGTATGTGAGTGTATGGGTGGGTGCACGTGTGTTGCACTGGTGGCAAAGTTGAAACTCTGAGACCCCTTCTTGTTTTTTTGGCTCTGCCCCTGAGTCTTCTTGATTCACTCCTCATGAAGCTTCTGTTCTTCTCCTTGATTCTGGAATACAGTTTGTTTTACAATACACAGGCCTTCTAGTCTCCTGCATGAATACAAGGTGAAATCTTGGCTCAATACTCCTGCTTACCTACTGGACCAGTCCAGACAAGCACCCAAGAATGATGGACCTTCCTGAGGAGAATGCAGATGCAGCACCTAAGTTTGGAATACAGTATAATCTTCCTTTTAGCAATCATATTTGGAGAACTGGGTGGGTGAGTTCACTCCCAACCTAGATGACATATGTGATAACTTGGGTCTTGGAGACAGAAGGAATGTTTACAATGCATTTAACTGCGCTGTGTCATACTCATTCCTTTGTTTCTTTCTAGTCATTGCCCAGATGAATGTCGTCCTTGTGTAGTGTAAGTCTTTGCCAAACCTTTCCCCAAACCCCCTTTCCTATACATTCATCAAACCCCTTACCCTCCTCTTCCATGGTGTATGATGTATTGAGGTGTGGCTTAATTTACACTATCAATGGATCTCACACTTGATAGGGCTGATGTGGTGAAAGCCACACCAACTCACTGCAGGATCTTCTAAGCAATAACCCACACTGGTCCCATATACCCACCAGCACATAAAAGGTGATCCATATTTTAGATGTAGAATAAAAACATCAGTCGTCAGCGTCATCATTCAGTCCTTGTGTTACATAACCGTAAATTTCTAACCTAAGCTTGCCCATTCCAGACTTTGTGAGGAATTTCTTGTTGTGTTATCATGTAGTAGGGGGTGATATAGTAGTCTGGTCTTAATTCGAACTGAAGCTTTGCTATAATCCACTAACTCTGTGTTTCTATTTCCATTTAGTGGCCTGCAATGGATAATCCTTCCGATTAATCTTACAGTTGGAGCTCACCAGGGTGGAAGTGGGACATCTCCAATGAAGTTCCGATGCTTTCACTGTGATTGCTAGATCTATATTCTGGTAAAACAACTATGGAGTGAAGTGAACTAGTTGAGTTAGTAAGTAAGTAACTGACTGCTTCTGCAAGTAATAATTTGGGTCATGGCAGCATCCCCCCGATGGTCAAGATTTCATTTATTCATTTATTTATTTTATTTTATTTGAGGTTTTCTAGAGTGTGAACGTATCAGAGCGCTTTACAGGGATAACACGTTGCATACAGGTTAGGCAAGGTTAACACACGTGGATAGGGATAAAGGAAATTACTACATTAGGACAAGGACCAGGGTTATATACAATAATCAATACAATACAATAATCAGCCGAGCGACATGTCAGCGACATAAAGAGAAAACCAGCAATTATGTATGAGGGGAGATATGCATAGGAAGAGGAGAGATGACACAAGGTGGTATGCACGACAAAAGAGAGTTCTGGGAGGAATTTGCTCATTAGGAAGGTTTTAGCTTCCTTTTTTTAAAATTGACAGAGAAGGTATTCTTCTGATGGAGGATGGTAGCAAGTTCCAGATTCTTAGATAGTTAAAGAGGCAAGACTGTATACCATAGCGGTATAATACACTCTTACAAGCACATAAACAGGCTGAACAAAAACTAAAGGCAGCAGTGCAAAGTAAAAGTAAAACAAACTGCTTCAGGCATAAATTTCAATAAAATTATAATAAGTTTCCCCTTTATTTTTTTACAAACAAACACATCCTCTCCACCCACAACAGGCCCACCCCTCTCCCCAAACAAACTGACCAAACCCCCATTGTCTAAAAATCTGAAACACTCTTCCCACCCTCTTCATTCACAAGTCCCACCCGCCAAACCCCAAAATTAAAAACAGGCCTAGAAGAGGGCATTGTCCACTGGGTCCAGAGCTGGTCCGGGCCCTGCTCCATCCTGACGAGCCGGCTCTCCATAGCATCCAGCCGCTACAGGATGTGCCGCAGTAATGGCCCGTCAAAGTGGGAGAGGGTGGCAGCAGGTGTGGTCAGCTGGAGGCAGCGCCGGCAATGGGATGGCTGGGAGGCTGGAGGGAGAGGGTGTCCGGCTGCACTGGAGCTCGGCTTAGACTTTCTCCATGACTCCCAGCTGCCAGTGTCCCTGCTGGATACGGTCAAGCCACTGCCACTGCAGACAGGCTGCTATCTCCTGCGGGTGGGTGGTATGGGTGGACCAGAAGGAGTAGCTACATGGACCAAAGAATTTGTAAATAATGCTCTGTGCAAACAATTGTTTTAAATTAGTGGACGGCACAGTAGCAGTACATTGCTGGTCCCCTAGGGCAGTTGGAATTTGATTAGATTATGTTGATTATGATTAGGAGAGTCACCGACCACTTTTATTCCACACATGCCTCGCAAAAAAAGCATCGATTGTGTGGCAGAAAAGTATCAGGGGAGAATAGCACCAGATTTTAAAAGAAAAACTATGATTTTCTTTTCTTCTATAGGGTTTTCAAGTTACTAAACAGACACTGTAAGAGGAAAAATGACTGCTTTTCCTATGCTTCATTGCCTATAGCTCAGCATTCGACCACGTAGACCGCACAAGGTTATGGCAGAAACAAAAAAAATGGGACAAAGCACCAGCCCTCTTAAACCAGCCTGATCTTACTACTCACGGATCCCTGGTTCAAAATCAGGATTGGAGCCGGAACGCACCTTTCCAGGCGCATTAACAGCACCAAAGGGCTGAAACAAGAAGTGTCCTAGCTCCCACCCTCTTTAACCTCTTCATGGATGACCTTCCGGCGATACTGGTTGAAAGCATATCATATGCCCTGAAACTTGGAAACATGTCCCTTTCTAACCTCCCCTACGCGGATAACCTGGTCTTAATAAGTAGAACACCAATTGGATTACAGCACCTACTGGATACTAATAAAGATTTCTCACAAGCAAACACTCTACATATCAACTTAAGCAAAACAAAGGCAAAGGCAATAAATTACGCTAATAAGAAAGAGCTGTATTGGCATCTCCAGGTGCATCGCCTAGAACCAGTAACCGAATACATATACCTCAGAGTCTTACTAGACAGCAGAGGCTCTTACAAACCCCAGATGGAGGCTCTGCGGCAAAAAGGCACCACAACAACAATAGCTATGAAACCTCTTAAAAAAGCACTACCAGCCTGACCATAAATCCACTATTTCAGGTCCCCCAGGCTAAACTACTGCCAATGTTAACTCACTGAAGTGAGCCGTTGCAAGGGAGGGATGCAATCTATTTGGAAAAAATCATCATCAGTGCATATAGAATGATTTTTCACTTCCTGAACTACACTTCCCCAGCCCAAATACAGCTAGCATTCGGCCTACAGTAACAGACCATGGCCAGAAGGGGGAGTTCATAAAAAGCTGGTATAAGATCAGGAGAGCAGAGCAAGGCTCATTGAATTCATACCTCTGGGCTGAACTGTCATATCGGGAAAACTCACAAGCCAGAGACTACCTCCCAGACTCCCTATCGAAACTAGGCCTGACTAATTTATGGAAGATCCCTGCACCTCACCTGAGCTTCAAAAAAGCAGTAACGAAAGCCACAAAAAGAATATTCTTCAAAGACAAAGCAATTTTGGCAAAAAGGGCACACGTCTGGTCTGTTCTCAATGATTAAACAGTCGTCAAACCACAACCATAGCTAAGTGCAGGATTGAATATTATGACGAAGGAGACATTTTAAGACACTGCCTGAGCACACTTCCGATACTCCTGCACCTACCTCCCTGGAAAAGGAAACCTGGAGAGCACACCTGCCACCTTTGCGGCAATGGAAGTGAGGATCTTGCACGCATAATCTGCATCTGCTCAAGCCTACAGGACGTCATAAGCACAATGCTCCGCTCCGTCTTCAATCAAGAAGGCATTACGTCCTGTAGGCAGGCATTGAAGCTCTGCTTCAACCCAACTGTCACTCAACTAAACTGCTGTTTCACAAGATTACTCGGCACAGCAGAAAGGAGACTGGCCCAAACGCTACAATGAAGCAATAGGCAAGTAAAATAACAACTGGGCCACAAGTAATCTTCACTCTCCAAACATGAGCAAGCCAGGCCGCTGCAATAACTTTTAACTCCTCTTAAAAGCCATCACTCTATGCAATATGCACATAAAACTCCCACGCAACAAACCAGATTAAGCTGACAAAACTGGAAAATCAAATAAGCATCCACAAACCACAATGCAGCATAAAACCCAACTAAAGGAGTATTCTGCACAACAAACTTTTGCACAACAAACTCTTTGCAGCCTGTACTTTATGACAGTTCTAATACTTTTTAGGTCTCGCCTGAGCCAGCGCATGTGCGGCACTGCGAGACATTTAGTAGGTGGGTTTTCAAAGTGCTACCCCGCGCTTTGGCTGGCCTAGCGCTTGCGTTCACGCGAGCGTGCATGCGCGCAGCCACCATGTGGCTTTTATGACTCATTAAGCCTTGCTCTCCCAAGCACCTCGCTCTGCCCTTCCCCACCACAGAGCGCGAACCTGCCATCACTTTCGCTTTCTTTGTGTGAAAGTTTTTAAAGATAAACAATGAAGAGAATTGTTGCTGATTTTAAAAAGGGGCTCCTACTACCAGATAAAGTTTCACATTTTAATTAACCCAAACACAACCGGGCGGCCTCAAGATCTGGGAGGTAAAAAATGCTAAATCTACAAACCAAGGAGCCATTTGTACAGTAAGCAAACTAAGGATGGGGCCTGTGTAAACAGGCATTGTTTAGGGGGACAGATTAACATTTTGCATACAGTGTTAACTCCCGGAAAACACATTAAGGGATTACCACCTCTGATTTATGAAATTGAAGGGTGATAGGAGGAACAATAGACTGACAGCTTTGTGGAAACGGCAGCGATTCACCGCACAAAGGGCCTGTTAAACTGCTCGAAATGAAGAATTACAAGGAACAATGGACTCACAGACACTCTCTCACAGACTCTCACAAACACTCTCTCACAGACTCTCATAGACACACTCTCACAGATTCTCATAGACACACTCTCACAGACACAATCTCACAGACACACTCTCACAGACACTCTCTCACTCTCACAGAAACTCTCTAACAGACACTCTCTCACAGACAATCTCTCACAGACACTCTCTCACAGAACAGACACTCTCTCACAGACACACTCACAGACACTCTCTCACAGACTCTCTCTCACAGACACTCTAAGGTAGGGGGTTGGACATACTCTGGGGACCCACCTACGGGAGGGTTTGGAAAGAGGGGTGGCTACACCCATTTCCTTTGTCCAGTTTCGCGCCAGAGCAGGGGCTGGAAGCCCCTGAACCGGTTTGAGCTGGACTATGCACAGGGACACCAAATGTGCCCCCAGTGCAGGGCTTCAAAGCACTCAGATAGTGCTCCCACCCAGCCCCAATACACATAAGCCTGTCTGGGAGGTGGTTACACCTCCCTGTGACAGGAAACCTATTGTCCAGGCCTCCCCTGCCGGAGTTTCGGTCAGCAGCAGGAGGTCAGACCTGTGTCTGTGGCTGCAGCATCCATTTTGTGATGCCAGGGCTCTATTAAGTTTCTACCGGGTATACCAGTGCCGTCATGTCTCTCTGTCTAGAAGGGTGGGATCACTCCCACACCAGTTATTGGTGTGGGGTTATGATTCCAAGGTGTTTTACACCAAACACAACATGTTTCCGTGCAGCCAGTCCAAAGTTAGCATTTACCGTTTGGTTATAATGCACTTAAGAGTACATGGTCAGGCTGCACTACAAACAGCATCAGAGAAGGGTCTCCGAATGCTGCAGAGGGACTCTGCTCATACAGGGGCATCCTCTCACATAAGAACCAAGCACTGTTCCTTCAGGATTGATAAGGCCTGCCATAGGAGTGACTTATAGGTTTATATGTGTGTATATGGTGAGATATAGTGAACCTATATCTCTGTAAGGGGTGCATGCACCACCTTACCCAGGCTGCAGTAGCAGACCTGTGGTGTCATTTTGGGTGGCTTTCCAGGGGTGGCATAATACATGCTTCAGCCCCTGGTAGGCCTCTGGGGTACCTATGCCCTGGGTACATAGTATACCATATACTAGGGGCTTACAAGGGCACTTCAGATCCAATCTGTAATGTACCTAAAGTACATTGCATCATTTTAGAGAGGAAGCAGCTAGGCTGGAGCCCTGAATAGCAGGGTCCCAGCCAGACTAAAGTCGAAAAACAGTGAAACACCAGCAAAAAGTGGAGGTAAACATGTGAAGCTGATCCTACTCTCCTACACATGCTCTCACAGACACTCTCTCACAGACACTCTCACAGACACTCTCTCACAGACACTCTCTCACAGACACTCTCAGACTCTCTCTCACAGACACTCTCAGACACTCTCTCACAGACACTCACTCACAGACACTCACTCACACGCACTCACTCACAGACTCTCACAGACACTCTCTCACAGACACTCTCTCACAGATACTCTCTCACAGACTCTCTCTCACACTCTCTCACAGACTCTCACAGACACTCTCTCAGACTCACAGACACTCTAACACAGACTCTTACAGACACTCTCTCACAGACTCTCACAGACACTCTCTCAGACTCTCACAGACACACTCTCACAGACACTCTCTCACAGACACTCTCTCACATACTCTCACAGGCACTCTCTCACTGACTCTCACAGACACTCTCTCACAGACACTCTCTCACGCTCTCTCACAGACTCTCACAGACACTCTCTCAGACTCTCAGACACTCTCTTACAGACTCTCACAGACACTCTCTCACAGACTCTCACTGACACTCTCTCACAGACTCTCACTGACACTCTCTCACAGACACTCTCTCACAGACTCTCACAGACACTCTCTCACAGACACTCTCTCACAAAGACTCTCTCACAGACACTCTCTCACACTCTCTCACAGACACTCTCTCACAGACACTCACAGACACTCTCACAGAAACTCTCACCGACACTCTCTCACAGACACTCTCTCACAGACACTCTCACTGACACTCTCTCACAGACACTCTCTCACAGACTCTCACAGGCTCTCTCACAGACACTCTCACAGACTCTCACAGACACTCTCTCACAGACTCTCTCACAGACACTCTCTCACACTCTCTCACAGACACTCACACTCTCTCTCACAGACACTCTCTCACTGACACTCTCTCACAGACTCTCACAGACACTCTCTCACAGACTCTCACAGACACTCTCTCACAGACACTCTCTCACAGACACTCTCTCACAGACTCTCACAGACACTCTCTCACAGACTCTCACAGACACTCCCTCACAGACTCTCACAGACACTCTCTCACAGACACTCTCTCACAGACTCTCACAGACACTCTCTCACAGACTCTCACACACACTCTGTCACAGACACTCTCTCACAGACTCTCACAGACACTCTCTAACAGACTCTCACAGACACTCTCTCACAGACACCCTCACAGACTCTCACAGACACTCTCTCACAGACACTCTCTCACAGACTCTCACAGACACTCTCTCACAGACTCTCACAGACACTCTCTCACAGACACCCTCACAGACTCTCACAGACACTCTCTCACAGACACTCTCTCACAGACTCTCACAGACACTCTCTCACAGACTCTCACAGACACTCTCTCACAGACACTCTCTCAGACAGACTCTCACAGACACTCTCTCACAGACTCTCACAGACACTCTCTCACAGACTCTCACACACACTCTGTCACAGACACTCTCTCACAGACTCTCACAGACACTCTCTAACAGACTCTCACAGACACTCTCTCACAGACACCCTCACAGACACTCTCTCACAGACACTCTCTCACTCCCACTCACAAACTCCCTCTCACAGACTCCCTCTCACAGACTCCCTCTAACAGACTGCCTCTCCCACTCTCTCTCCCTGACTGACTCACTTTCACTGACTGACTCACTCTCACTGACTGACTCAATCTCTCTCACTGACTGGCTCACTCTCTGTCACTGACTGGCTCACTCTCTCTCAGTGACTCACTCTCTCTCACTGACTGACTCTCTCTCACTGACTCTCTCTCACTGACTCTCTCTCCCTGACTCTCTCTCACTGACTCAGTGCCACCACAGCATCACTCAGCGGCACCACAGCATCACTCAGCAACACCACAGCATCACTCAGCAATACTACAGCATCACTCACGGCCAACACAGCATCACTCATGGCCAACACAGCATCACCTCACGGCCAACACAGCATCACTCAGCACCACCACAGCATCACTCAGCACCACCACAGCATCACTAAGGGCCACAACAATATCACTCAGCGCCACCACAGCATCACTCAGCACCACCACAGCATCACTCAGCACCACCACAACATCACTGAACACCACATCAGTATCACTCAGCATCGCCTTTGCAATAGTGCCACACCACATCATCATCACTCAGCAAGACCTAAGTATCATTCAGCATCACCTCAGCATCGTCTCAGCACCAGTCACTACCACCACTACCACCTCTACATCACTCAACACCACCTCTGCCTGCTCTCGGAATCTGCCATCTGTTGATTCTCCCCTAGCGTGTGGCCGCTGCCAGTGTTATAATACAGGTACTAGTTCACAACCTTCAACCTCCAATTGTTCATGCCCTGTCAAAAAAAACTTTAACAAGCATTGCAAGAACAAAAGAAAAATGAGGAAACTTTTTATTGTACATACATTTTTTAATATGGTCGTTCTGTTGGACATAATACCTTCTTGGTCATATATAAGGTAACAAAAGTGCTTCTGCCACTTTTTTATTACAACTTTCAGCATGCTGCCCAGCAGTCACACTTCTCTACAGCACAGCTTAAAAACATTGGCAAAGTCAGCTCTGCCTAAATACTTATAAGACCCCAAAGGCGAGACCTATTGGCTATGCCAATGCTTGTTTAATATCTTATTTTGTGTTATGTAAATGAATGTGTAAAGTGACATGTGTATGCAAACAGTTTTTATTAATCATGCATAATAAACTTCTTTGTACCTCTTTGCAAACACCCAGGCACACACTGATGCATACACTGACACAATAAAAATACAGTCAGCTCTTAAATTAATCCAATAGTGGTTCTAAAAAGAACCTTTTATTTTTTCAAAATTTCTTTTAACTGTTTTTTTTATTTTTTTGTTGTTTTTATATTTCCTAAAGAATAACTAAACGGGGTAAAACAAGCTGTAAGAAATGGTAAATGCAAAGAAGCAGCTTGCTTCATTTTTCAAAAAACATTATCAATCAACTGGAGGAACCAATCAAATCAATGAACAGCGATGTTTTTGGCACAACAAGTACGTAGCAGTTGATACTGTAAGTGACCATGCTATGGAGTTCTGCACAGCTAGCTGGTATAGTTATTTGTAGAGCAGATGATGGTTGTCCAGATGATGCAGCAGAGCTAGACTCCCCTGATGCACCAGCTCTCTTCCACATTATGCTAGTGTACACTCTCTCGTGTATTGTCTTGAGGTGTTTCCCCATGCTTCTAGTACCCTGAGAGCACTTTTTAGCAGTCGCTCATGACAACTGCTTGCCACAAATAGTCAATTTGACGTATTTGGCAGTCTTTTTCTTCCCCTGAAGGGATAGTGAAGTGTTTCCAAACATCACTTTGTTGTTTGGGTGGTGTAGATTGCTCCTCCTCCTCTTGAACAATGTGGATCTTTCTCCTGCTGAGAGGTTGAAGCTTCTTCCATTTCTCCCAACAACAGACGACCACTCCTTCTGGATCCTCTTTGAACAGAGTTCAAAAGAGAAATAACTGTTTTTGTATGTGGCTGGCATGTATATGGGTGGGGTCCAAAAGTACCCAATCAGTTTTAACTGTGTCATCGAGCGGATTTGTTAATCCTGTCCGTAGATTCGCAATTTCACGTAACTCGTACAATGACTACATGTTTAAAAAAAATCAAATATAGAGTGCCAATCATATACTTCTATATATATTTACCCTGATGTCATGAATCAAAAGAGGCACATATTATAGTTAAACTATTGTTTTTAATTTTAGTCGACACCACAGTACCGGAATTGTGGATTCATTCAGATTACGTGATTAGAACAAAAACTTCCTGTCTATGTTTGCGGGCTTGCAGAGGCACTGCAGATCCAAACAATGTATCAAAAAAATAAATAAAACTAATTTAATTACATTTACAAGAATATTCTATATTCTAAGTTAACTAGATATTAAGGGCCCGATTCACAGAAGTAATGTGAGACAAATTCCTAACTTTACGACTTTCGGTATTCACAAAAGGCATTTAGGAGTAGTAAAGTTATGATTTTGTCTTAAGTTTGTCTTAAGTTTGTCTTAAGTCTGTCTTAAGTTTGTCTTAAGTTTGTCTTAAGTCAGACTTAAGACAAAATGCTAACTTTACTACTACTAAATGCCTTCTGTGAATACCAAAAGTAGTACGTTTAGGACTTTATCTCAGATTAGTTCTGTTAATTGGCCCCATAGTTTTTATGTTTCAAAAGAAAATAGAGTATATTTGAAAAATAAATATCTCTAATTAAATAATAAATCCTAATATTTTGTACATTAATTAATATTAAAAATAAACGTCATAAATTAACAGAAGCAACAAAAGATTACATATACATAATAGTTTAGAAATAGATTTTGAAAAACCTAATAATTTCACTGAAAAGAATCAAATGTTAAAGGGTCATTATAGTCAGGAAATAGCAATTGAAAAAACCTTAGAAATTCACTGAAAAAACCAAAGGTTACACCAACGTTATAGTTAAGCTCAGCTTTGACACATACAAAACCAGTGAAATTTAGCAGTTATATTTACCTAAGCTAACTATAACGTCCGCTCCTACAATGCACTGCTTAGACCTCACATATTACAGCACTCATGACATGGTCAGTGACATCACTGATGACATCACTGATGACATCTCAAATGACATCACTGATGACATCAAGATACATTTTAAAAATACTTTTGTCTGATGCAGTGGAGATCAGAGCTAACAATCCTTCCCTCTGATGCACCAGTCATGAGTAAGTGGGTTGTTGGAGACTGAAATGAACCCATCAATATTTATGGTCTCACAAACACAGGTCTCTTGTAGGCACCCAGTATAAAAATCCCTTATGAGATCATTCCATTCAACATAGTTCACCTTGTATAAAAGGCTTGCCACGTTCCATAACAAACATTCAAGATTTAATGCAGGTGCGTGGGGTAATGCGTGGTACATTCCTAATATGTGTTAATGTTCATGGCCATGATATAGTTTGCATCAAAAATGCTCTTTTCCGAGTAGCGAGGGGAGCTATGTCTTGCGGCCCAAGAACTAAAGGACCAGGGGCCTTTACAGCGTGATCCAATATACGCTTAAAACCCGAGACATTGCAAGCCCTGGCAAGGCACATCCACCTCTCTGGGTCTAGCTTAGGCTCCTGACTCATATTTTGGCTTATCCGTGGTGCTATACCTACCAGCGGCATGGAGTCCTTACGCCTATCTACCTCCTCAAGGGGTGTGAAACAGTTGTGTGTTGGGATGGTGAAAGGTAAGCACATAGGAGCTAAGTGCATGGTAGGTCTAAAAGGCACTGTGCTGGATGGCTAGTACAAACATCCATGGGGTACCACCCTGATGCAACAGTGGGGTGTTCCTACATAATTCCTACTCCTGTTCCATAGAGAGCCTGCCAGCTGTGAATCCATAAAAATAATTACCACACAATACCCAGGTTCCCTTTTGGGCTCAGTCCCCACCCAACCTACTCTTTCCACATTGAGAATGTTGCTGTAAAGTATATCACAGCTATACACCAAAATACACCAAAATACACCAAAATACACCAAAATACACCAAAATACCGCTTATTCTTAAGTTGAGTATCATCCTCAACTTGAATATTGATTAGCGTGGTACAATTTTATGAACTACAAAGAGAGGAGTAGCTTCAGGTGAGAGCTGCAAAACCTTGTTATGTGGTCTAGGGACAAAGTCCTCACTCAAATGGCCATTTGGCCATGTTCACCTTGGGCCTGAAGTTGGTGAGCAATGGGCTATCTCCATGTGCCCTGGTTGAGGGGTACAGCTTGGTATGGGGGGAGGTATTTGGCAATAGATTGGCACCCGCAGGCTTGAAGGTAGTCTTGACTGCCAGAGAGTCAGTCACTACATTCCCAATACTTCCTAAATGGCTGTACCCTGCTCTTGAGACATTGCTGCTGCATAAATAACCCAGAGCCCCTGTGCCTTTATGTGCAGCTTTGGAGGCCCCTTGATCTATTCGAAGCTTTAATTAGAAATCTCAGTAGATCAAGCACAGGGTCGAATGGTTTGGCCAAGGCTGACTCGAGCGCCTTAATAAACATAGATTGTGTTGGATCTTCCCCCTGACTTAGGTGTGGCACATATGTTGGCAAAGGCTTCTGGGTTGGCCAGCCGGTCATTGCTTTTTTATTTCTAAGTGGGGGAGAACTCATATTTGCATTACAGTCCATTGAATTATTACTTATCAATCACTAGGTCGCCATTAAAAACACATGGATTAATTTAATGTATGACTGGGAAAGATGGGCCCACAGTGACTGGGATCATTGAGAGTGAATGTTTTGTTCCCCAAAACCTTCTTCCACGCACTCTCTCTCTCACTGTTAAGAGCATCCATGGTATTCGTAAGAAAGCTTGGGATAGTTGCCGTTAATGGTTGCTACTTAAAAGATAATAATAGTGTTGCAGGTTTCTCCTATCCATTGCAGCTGGATGTTCAGATGCTAAGCACTCACCACAGAATCACAAAATAAAGTGAAAGGCCAAGAGGGATAGCCCTAACCAGTCTCGCCCAACCACAGACGTGGCTCGTCTTTGCCAGGCATGTGCCTGGGCATGGCCTGTGCCACAGGAGTTATAAAGCACTTAAGAGCATGAGGTCAGCGTGTGCCTCCTCCTAGTTCTGAGCGGTACAAAAGGGGGTGGTGATGGACGGAGCATCAGAACCAATCAAACACTCACACCCAGTCAACAGATCTGGGTTTGATCCATCACCGTTCTTTAGCCCACTCTACCACCCCAGTTCAGACATGGCCATATGCAAATCAGTCTGACCCTGTGCCTCATGGGAACAGTCCAGCCCTAACTGCCAAGCCATGCCTTCCCTGGACCGGAAACAAGCTTCCTAGGACCGGTTTCTGGCATTTCAGCTGTCTTCAGCCAGGCTTGCTTGAATCCAGTGGCAAAATGAGCAAGGGACTCACGTCTGAGCATACCCTGCCAACTTATGGCGAACAAAGCGGTACAAAAGGGGGTGGTGATGGACGGAGCATCAGAACCAATCAAACACACACACCCAGTCAACAGATCTGGGTTTGATCCATCACCGTTCTTTAGCCCACTCTACCACCCCAGTTCAGACATGGCCATATGCAAATCAGTCTGACCCTGTGCCTCATGGGAACAGTCCAGCCCTAACTGCCAAGCCATGCCTTCCCTGGACCGGAAACAAGCTTCCTAGGACCGGTTTCTGGCATTTCAGCTGTCTTCAGCCAGGCTTGCTTGAATCCAGTGGCAAAATGAGCAAGGGACTCACGTCTGAGCATACCCTGCCAACTTATGGCGAACAAAGCAGTACAAAAGGGGGTGGTGATGGACGGAGCATCAGAACCAATCAAACACTCACACCCAGTCAACAGATCTGGGTTTGATCCATCACCGTTCTTTAGCCCACTCTACCACCCCAGTTCAGACATGGCCATATGCAAATCAGTCTGACCCTGTGCCTCATGGGAACAGTCCAGCCCTAACTGCCAAGCCATGCCTTCCCTGGACCGAAACAAGCTTCCTAGGACCGGTTTCTGGCATTTCAGCTGTCTTCAGCCAGGCTTGCTTGAATCCAGTGGCAAAATGAGCAAGGGACTCGCGTCTGAGCATACCCTGCCAACTTATGGCGAACAAAGCGGTACAAAAGGGGGTGGTGATGGACGGAGCATCAGAACCAATCAAACACTCACACCCAGTCAACAGATCTGGGTTTGATCCATCACCGTTCTTTAGCCCACTCTACCACCCCAGTTCAGACATGGCCATATGCAAATCAGTCTGACCCTGTGCCTCATGGGAACAGTCCAGCCCTAACTGCCAAGCCATGCCTTCCCTGGACCGGAAACAAGCTTCCTAGGACCGGTTTCTGGCATTTCAGCTGTCTTCAGCCAGGCTTGCTTGAATCCAGTGGCAAAATGAGCAAGGGACTCACGTCTGAGCATACCCTGCCAACTTATGGCGAACAAAGCGGTACAAAAGGGGGTGGTGATGGACGGAGCATCAGAACCAATCAAACACTCACACCCAGTCAACAGATCTGGGTTTGATCCATCACCGTTCTTTAGCCCACTCTACCACCCCAGTTCAGACATGGCCATATGCAAATCAGTCTGACCCTGTGCCTCATGGGAACAGTCCAGCCCTAACTGCCAAGCCATGCCTTCCCTGGACCGGAAACAAGCTTCCTAGGACCGGTTTCTGGCATTTCAGCTGTCTTCAGCCAGGCTTGCTTGAATCCAGTGGCAAAATGAGCAAGGGACTCACGTCTGAGCATACCCTGCCAACTTATGGCGAACAAAGCGGTACAAAATGATCTCTTGACTTGGTAAGAGTATTCTGCATCATTCAGAAACTCTGACCATCACCACCCCCTTTTTCCCAAATCGATTTTATCCACACTCAGTGTGGGAGGGTATGCTCAGACGTGAGTCCCTTGCTCATTGCACCATCAGGATTCAGGCAAGCCGGGCCGACGAAGGCTGTGATGCCAGAAACCGGTCCCCGGAAGCTTGTTTCCTTCCCAGTATAAGAATTGGCTTGGTAGTTTGGTTTGCCCTGTTCCCATCATGCACTGGGACAGGTTCAGACTAATTTGCATGTAGCCAGGTTCTAAGCTGGGATGGTGCAGTGAGCTAAAAAACGGTGATGGATTAAAACCATGATCTCTTGACTTGGTAAGAGTATTCTGCATCATTCAGAAACTCTGTGCATCACCACCCCCTTTTTCCCAAATCCTCCTAGTTCTGGGCTGAAGGAGGCAGCTGGGGGATGAAATCCCACCCCAGCAGATATGAGGCAGAAAAGCGTCCCGCAGGAGTTACAAGGCACTTTAGAGAGTAAAGACTGGGAGCCCCTCCTCCTGGCTCTGGGCTGCAAGGTGGCAGCTGGAGGATGAAGTTACACCCCAGCATCTATGCAGCAGAAAAGTATCCCACACAACGGAAGTTCCAGGGTGCTTAAGAGTGCGAGGTCTGCAAGCTCCTCCCTCTGGTTCTGGGCTGGAAGGTGGCAGCTGGGAGATGAAGTCCCACCCCATCAGCTATGCTGCAGAAAAGAGTCCCTGTTCCAGTATTCAAATAAACCTCATCCCTTCTGTACTTAAAGTGTGGATTACTTGGGAAATGGAACACAACACAATCAACCCTTTTTAGTACAAACACGAAGCCAGCGTCAGTTGTTTAACAATTGGAGCAATGGATTACGGAGTGAGTTATTTGACTGAAATAGACATTACCGTTGACACATGTATTGTTGTTGTTCTACAATTATCCTTCTTTATTTGTCATTGAACTATTGCATGCCTGTGGCTCTTAAGCATGTGGCAAAGCGCGTGCACTGGAGAGGAAAGGGCCATAGCTTTTGCTTCTTGTTCTTTGTGTGGAGCCGAAGAACATTCTTCAGTAATCCAACGTGAGGCATTAGCCTGTTCTTTGGTCATCCAACATTTCAAGTTTTATCTTTGGGATTTTATTTGTATTATAAGAACAGACCATTAGCCCCTAGTGCACGTGTTTTCTTGCAATAATTCTGAAAATGCTACCTCTAGGATTAAAAGATGGATAGGAGGGTTAGAGGAATACCATATTTGGATAGAGTACTCACCTGAAATGTGTAATGCTGATGTGGATTGTATGTCAGTTTATTTTGGTTCAGTCGGGTGTAGGCGAAGATGCTAACAGAAACAGCCAGACACATCGTCTACACACTATCTTGCAGTATCAACATTTTCTGAAGTGGATGGTGGAGGCTGAGAAAGAAAAGGTTTTGGTGACCTAGAATGGACAAACAGGTGGAAGCGGTGGTAAGAGATTGTGTCCAGTTTGCTGCAACAACAAGTCTAAAGTTGACAGGAAGGCAGCTCTTTCTCCAGTGGACATTCCTGGGAAACCTTGGACTAAGCTCGAGCTAGATATCATGGCCCCTTACTGTGTCTGATATTTGTAGCACTAGCTCTTCTTATGCTTGGCTCCTGTACAGTCTCAATGTGTTCCAATAGATATCATTGGGCCAGTTGAATTGCTACCGCCAGCAGAAAGGCATGGCTGGTATTGTTTGATTATACATCAAAACGGAGTTATGCAATTTATATGAGTGGTGTTTCCACCAAGGTGGTCATTGAATTCTTATGATGTGTGTTTGTTTTTGAGGGTACCCCAGAAATGATTTTCACTGATAATGGGGTGCAATTTTATCTTTCTAAAATGGAAGGACTTCTTCAAAGACCTATTTATCACCCATTTTAAGACAGCATTGCACCCCAGACGTGGGTGGGTGGAGCTCATGAACTGACAGGTGAAAAAATGTGCACAAGGACAGTGAAGGGTAAATTCATGAGCAAAGGGATTTTGAGGGAGAAGTTGTGGGCTCATCATATCATTCTTAAAGGCATTAATGCATTTTTCATTGTATAAAAGGAAGGAGTAAATGTTGTAAGCTTAACCCAGCATGGTTGAAGTGCAAGATGTATGCAATTAAGAAAGATGAACAAAAGATTGCAATATCAAAGGAAATATAAGTGTTGCGATAACCCTAAGCATGGTGTGAAGGAAAGGGGGTGATAGTGGGATCATCAAGAAGCCCAGTATAGGAGGAGGAGCCAAGATGGCGACCGAGACGCCAGCGTAGATTCCCGGCTCCGTGAACCTCCGCATCCCGCACGGATATCCTGTACTAGATCCTCAGCTTGCGCCATGGGATCGTGTTTGTGAAGGAGAGTGGCAACCGATCGTGTGACTCCGGGGTTTCTGGCTACTGTACCGCCTGAGAAATCTGCGGATGAACTTTGCGGCCCGTGCAGCCCCGGAGCCGGGACCTCGAGTGGACGCCTTGGCCGGGTGGCAGTTTAACAACAGCGGCCTGTGGTGACTGGGTGGAGTCGGTCCACCGGAGCGGTGCTGCCCCCGGCCTGCATCTCGCCACGGCCGCTCCCGTTGCTAAAGCGTAGTGGATCGAGGGCATGCCCGGAGGTGCAGTTCTCAGACTCTTCGGTGTTTGCCCCTGCCTTTGACGGTGAGCTGCCTGGACACCGCCCCTAGCTCGCCCTGATCCTTGCAGACTGCTCCCGGATTTTCGCGGCTGCTGGTCCTTGGTGGAGACGACTGCTGCCCGAGTCCACGCAACGGCTGAATTTGTACCTGCCCCCGGACCCCTGTCTCCAGCGACGTGGATCCCGAGGTGCTTGTCCCTGGGTCCCGGCCCCCATACGAGTCGGGCCTCCCCCGGCGGCCATCTTGTTGCGATGCAGCCTACTATCCTGTCCACCGGGTCGCAGCAGGATTGGGAGTGTGTGACTTTTGGGAGTGTGGCAGAGCGACCGCGGGGAGCAGTGCTGGGGTACGGCGACCTCCTTGAGGCCCTTGGTGCCCTTCATTTCTCCTTGGCTTGTGGCATCGAGGTCTTGGGGAGTAAGATCGATGGTGTGGCATCAGCGTTGGGACAATGGCGGCATGCTGGTCCACAGTTACACAGGGACTTCCTACACTGCACACAGGAGGATAATGTCGCGGCCATCCCTGCGATTAGTGCGCAGCCGGACACTCCGGACAGTATGCTACCGTATGATCGGCTGACTGAGGGTTTGATCTGTTCCGGAGGTAGTGGTTCCGAGTGGAAGGTGGTGGCCTCGTCCCGTGCACGACCTCCGGTGACCCAGGGACTTTACCAGCAATGTCTGTCTACTTTGGATGATTCAGCCTTCCCGGACCTTGTGTGCAGTGCAGATCCTGGGGCAGCACTGGGAAAGACGTCCCTCCGAGATGCGGACTGTGTTGGCGTTCTGAGACCTCCACCCCACCTGTGTGCGTTGCCTCCCGGTTGTTTTGGGACATCCCTTCACCTTGGAATATCGGACATGGCGCTGGGTCGAGGGGTAGGCATGGGCAGCATCACCAGGAGTGGTCAGGGATGAGGCTGATCCCTCGGGGTGGTCATCTGGTAGACGGGCGGACTCATGGTTGTGTACTCCCAGGACATAGCTACTAGCATATTCGGTGCGCAATGCTCCCCATTCCCCCTTTTGTTATGGTCGATTTGGTGCTACTTATTGTTTGCTGTTGGGATACCTTACTGTGCGGGAGGGAGAAGCCGGGGGTATGTTCTGAAGGCCCTCCTCCAGTTTATTATATTTTCTCCACCCCCCCGCCTGGTGGGGTTCTTTCTTATTCCTTTTTCCCTGTTTCTTCTATATTTCGGGTCTAGTTCCAGGGCGACAGGCACACTGCTGGGGGGAGGGGCCATACTCATTTGCAGAGGTGCAGGGTGGGGGGTTGGGGGGGGACTCTTTTCTTTCTCAGTCTTCCTCTCCTTTTCCATGGCCTCCTTTTTCTTCTCCGTTTCTTCTTTTCTGGGATCAGCGTGGTACGCCTCTTTTGCTGTGAACCGTTGCCTCTCCGTGTGTGCCACAGTTTCCGGGGGTTCTCTGGGCGTTAGGTATGGGGGCCTGCAGGCGCAACTGTTTTTGATATTCTTCCCCATCATTTCCTGTGTTTGCGCCATGGATTCAATAGATTGCTGTTTATTGCTAACGTCTATCATGCGGCCTGCCCTTTATCGCTGTTGGGAAATTGTTTGGCACCTGATCCTACTGTTTTGTTGCATTATAAAATGAAAAACCCCTTTTCTCCTGGTGTCCTACCTGCGCGGCTCCCGGGCCGAACTATCTTAGTATGAAGATTTTGCTACCGAGGTGCCGCATGTGCTTATATTTGACCTTATTGCTCTGATTGCTTAGCGGCCGGCCCTGGGGGGTTGTAGGCCCATACTTGTCAATGATCGAAATGTCAATAAAGGTTTTTCAAAAAAAAAAAAAAAAAAAAAAAAAAAAAGAAGCCCAGTATAGCTACGAAGGGCGCACCCACTTATTTTGGAGCATTTAAAATCAGCAAAGTAAAGAAGAATGGGGTGACTTGGATCTGGGTGAAATGTGGAGCCTGTCAAGGTTGGCTCGGGAGGACAGTATCTTTGAGGTCAGTTAGCATGATGGTGAGAAAAAAAGAGAATTGGGATGGAGGTGAAGGGATTTAGAAGTCAATTCTCAAACGAAGACAAATAAGACCGCTGTCAGAAGAGGATGCAGAGAGCAGAAGACGCTGGAGCATTTGAAGGACTTTTTACATTACTGATGGTATATAGTTACCTTGTGGTGGTGTGTTGGTCTTTATTTTTTTTTTGACAATGGATTCTATGGTTTGAGCTGGGAGCAGTTATTGATGGACCACAGTGATTGTGACATCTTGATGGTGCGGCTTGTTCCCGTCTTCAAAGAAACGTCTCCCCTTTTAAGCCTGATTTGGAAGTGGAGCTCAACACTTTCTTTCTTGCTTTCTTCTTTCTCTTGTTCTTTCATTTATTTTTCCTCTTTGTACTTCATCCATTCACTTTTATCTATATTTTCCCTTCTATCTTTGTTTCATTCCTGCCTTCTGTCCATTCTTTTTTGTTTTTTCTTTCCTCCTTTTTAATTCTTTTCATCTTTTTCCTGTCTCTGCCCCCTTTTTTATTTATTCTTTCCTTTGATCTGTCATTGATTCTGCATTTTGTTCCTTCATTCCTTCTTTCTACCGTCACTACCTGCATAAATCGTTCCTTTCATCTTTCTCTCCTTTATCTTTCTTCCATCTTTTTCTCCTATACTTCCATCCTTCTTGTGGAGATATCATGCTTTAAGAAGATACCACAAATTAAAACGTTATGGTGAAATAAATAATAAATAAAAAACAATGTGGAAAAATGTTTTTGATAAAAGTTAGTGGTAGTGGTATTTTGGTATGGTAGGTGGGGGTATTAGGGTGTTTTGTGATCAAGGGGAAATGGTAATAGTTTTCTTTCTGCGGGGAAACGTTTCCCACAACAACTGTTATTTTTATCATCCTTTTAGAATGATTTAAGTTAAAAGTAAAGCTGTAATATGTTGGTTTGGTGCTTTTTTTAATAGAGTTCTTGCTCCATTTTATTTTACAACTCTGCACATTTCTAGACAGTTCAGATAGATTGTGAAGTGCCCTCTACAGCTTCACAAACTGTAAGTGTAGAACCTTACTATTCCCCATTATATATATCACTCCAAATAACTTACATTTCTCTTTTCCACTTGTTTAGTAAACATTGAAAATGAGAACGAAGTCTGCATGTTAGTTCTATTTTATGTTCTTATTTATTGAGTCAATGTTTATGCGACTGAAAATATGCTTTGTTAGTTTGTACATATTTTCCATACTAAGGGGCATCTATAGGGCCTTGCATTATGCTTCCACCACACAAAGTGGTACATGCACTAAGCAAACCTCCAAGTCATATTTATGACGCAAAGCCATGTTGCATGGATTTGAGTGGCTTCACAAATATGGAGTAATACAGCGCAGCGCAAATCGCTGCGTTGCCTTACTCTGCGTAAGGAAGGCTTTCCATGGGCAATGCGGTGGGTGTTCCCATGCAACTCCCATGGTTTTTGACACATTCCCAGATTTAAAAGGACTTGTAAACCTGTGGATGCGTCAAAATCTTACGCCGCCCCAGGGGAGGAGTAACAAGGCCTTGTTTTTTCATCTTTCTATGTGCGCTGCAGAAAGAGGAAAACACCTCTCAGGATTTCTTTGTGTGCAGGAAGGTGCATCTTCCTGCATAAAAACAATCCTACCTAAACACAGGCACCCTTGCACCCTGGTGTGACGGTGCCTGTATTGGCGCTAGGCTGCCTAAACGGTGCAGTGCAGGAGGGAAGGGCAGGAATGCAGGTATTGAATAAATATATTAATATATATATAAATAAATAGATATTGAAAAATCTGACCTGCCATGTTCTGCTTTCAAAAACAAAAGACTGCTGTATTATAAAAAGACAAAAAAGTGATCTCAATTATGAAAATTCTTTATTTGTTCTATTGCGTTCTGATTTAATTTTGATAGTTGTGTATACTTGAATTTCTGTCTGTATGCTGTTAATCAATTAAAAGTCACATTATTTGTTAACATTTTGTCTGCAGTTTCCATATTGGACATTCTGTGTGTGTTTGTTTATTTGAACATCATATAATCTTCAAAGTTACATGAATGTCATACCCTTTTCACAGCACCAAACAAAGGCATTAGGCTACCGGTTCAAATTGACAGAAAACATCACAGCATTGCTTTTGTGCCTCTACGGTGTGCAGTGGAGGACATACATAGTAAATTCTGGACAGAAACAACCCATTGCATGCCTTAAACATGACCTTCCCATTTTGAAACAGAACTTCAAATTCAGAGCTTCTGTTTTTGGATGTCTTGATCTTGTTACTGCTGCATGGGTCCACAAAGAGGTAGTCGCCCTTGTAGTCAGTGATTTGCACTTTTCCACCATGCACGAGGCACACCTGGAACGTGCAGGTGCAGTCTTTCTGGCACTGCCCCTGGATTCCATCGCTCGTTGAGGCCCAGTACATGCAGTTGTCCATCCGAAAGGCAATCCTCGAAGAGCAAATCAGCCCCTGGAGATCTGTCAAAGAAAAGTCAAATCAATGCTTCTCCCAATTTTCCACAAGTTAGATTTATTAAATCTGTCTTTCAAACATTGTAAAGCTATGAGTTTTGACACAGCTGTTGAATCTCCCCCTGACTTGTACTGTGACAATAAATGCACCCCAATCCAGGCAAACCCCAGAATTTGTAGAATGTTCCCCCTACTCTTAGACCGCGTCGAAGTCGGGTGTGTTTTGCTCTGTTTTCAGTAATACTCTTGCAGTGTCCTATTTCTGGACTCATGCTTTTGGCACAGCAGGCAGAGCTGCCCAGATGGACTCTTTACATTTGCTACAATGGGCTATGAAGGATGGAATTTAAGTGATTCTGAAGAGATGCTGCAGAGAAGCTGTAGCTGGCAGTGGGCGTGCCATCACTGTCCCCCATCCAACCTTGTATGGTAGGTGGGTAGAACAGGAGATGTTCTGATCAATGAGGCCGCAAAGCCTGACTTGCAGCCCTTACACTGAAACCATCACTTTTACCCCTGCTGCTAACAACATCTACAATATGGACCTGTCCAGAGTGTTTTGCCAAAGCCCATTGAACTCAAAACGTCCTGGGAGCTTGGCTTTCAGTTTGGCACACTGGTGGACTTCCACTTCGCTTGGGGAGTTGAAGACATTTCTGGGCCTTATGATCAAAATGGGAATAGTGCAAAAACTAAAGCGTACTATTGTGCTAGTACACTCCCACAGTTTGGGTAACAGCCATCTTTGCACCTGTCATGAGCAGAGATTGTTTTTGCTGTTGCAGAGTATGCTGTATTTCAATGACAATTCTGCTGCCTTGCCCTGGGACCATCCATACCATAACATGTTATTCAAAATTCGCCCTGTCGTAGAACATTTGTCTGCCCGGTTCCAGAGATGTGTACCCCTGGAAAGAATATATCCGTTGATAATTCCTTGATCCTGCACAAAGGTGACTGCTGTTCAGGCAGCACATAGTGAGTAAAAACGACATCAAAATATATAGAGCCTGAGATTGTACACAGGGAGGTTCGCCACTCTACATCCTGCCGATTGCCCTTCCACACTAGCAACCTTGGAAAGGTCTGTACGGGAGCTTCTCCAATCACTCCTTCAAAAAGGTTATAGCCTTTATGTGGACAATTTCTATCTGGGAGTAATGCTGTTCAGCAAGCTTTGCAAAGCTAGCAACTTAGCAAGCGGTTAAGTATGATACTGCCACAAAAGATTCCCGCAGGAGCTAGTTTGTAAGAAACGTCAAAAATTTCAGAGCACTGCGTTGCGTTCCAACTAACTGCTCGCAGTCAAATTCGCAGATAGGCAGCATCTGTATGTGCTCACTACAATCCATGATGTGTGCATTTCCCTCGTCATGGTTTGGGGTCAGTTAGCTGAAGCTCACAAGTCCACCTGCATACAACAAGTATATGGACAGAGTGGATAAGAATGACCAGATATCTCAGCCATGTAAAGTGCATTGTAAAACTCGCACTTCGTATAAGAAGTTTACCCATCCGATCCAGCTGGCTAGATACATGCATATGTCATTAGATGGCCTAGGGAAGACCTATGTCTTTTCTTGACTATCAGTTGACGATCATCAAAACTCTTCTTCTTGCAGACGCAGGAACCTCTGCTTCATCTGCTGTGAGGGTCCTTGTGAGTCTGCAGGATTGGCACTTTGCTGACCACGTTACTGCAATACAAATATTCAACAATGTTGTCATTGCAGTCTGCTCTAAGCAAGAAAAGTGGCATGAGAGTCTATAATACTGCCCCAAGTGCCTATCTCAGCCAAGCCTGTGTTTTCCAACTTGCCTTATGTCATACCATACAAAAGTGAAGTATTAAAATTGATTGAGGTGGAGCTTCCCATGTCCCCTTCAAGAGGCTGTGCAGGGATAAATACCATCCATGGGCCACTACGTCACTGGGACAGCAGTATTTCAAATTGTTTCCTCTAGTTGAGAACATTTTGGCCTTGGTTACTGCCTGCTTGAAACTGTTATCCACCACCAGAATGTAATAGATATTCTTTTTGCCATATGAAAATGTCATTACAGTCACCACACTGCTGTACATAACAGTGGATGGCGCATAGGCACCGTTGTCACAGAGTACCCTCTTTGACAAAACCTACAGCCTTTGGCGGTTTTCCAAGTGCTCTTTGGGGACTGTAGCACAGTCTTTCCAAACACGTTTACCTTAGTTTCAAAGGTAGATATGCTCCCTCAGTTTGAGGAATCTAGGCCCCAAGCCATCCTCACTCTTTACTTGCACTTAAAGCTTGGAACAACCTGCCCTACACATCTTAAATTCATGAATTCTGCAAGAAGCTGAAGACGTGTCTCTTCAACTAAGCAAATCCATCACTTAGCCCAGTACTACTCCTGCATCAGCTTTAAAAATAAATAACATTACACAGAACTTTGCACCCAGCACAACACAAATGGGTCATATTTGTGGCCTGCTTGTCAAGTTCGACCTCTGTCAGAATGTTGCAGATGTTCTGTTCGTTATATGACGAATGCATTAAAGTCACAGCACTGCACATAACAATGAAAAGGACATAAACCGTGTTGTCACAGAGTACCCTGTGCGCCAAAAGCTAACATAGTTCGAATTTTTGGAGGGGCTCTTTAGGGAACCTCGGATGATACACCCCATCATATTTACCTTAGTTTCAAAAGTAGATATGCTCACTCACTTCAAGAAATCCAGACCCTGAGACATCTTCCGACACCCCCAAACTCACATTCACAAACAGGAAGGAGTTTGATGTAGCCGTGGGAGTGCACTAAAGGTGCATGAAACTCAATCTTCCTGAGTCTTTTGTGGGTCTCATGAGAGCCATTATTCAAGGTTCAGTTGGCACGCGTTTGGTATTGCTTAGAATGTTGCGGCAGGCAAATACTTGACAGTTAGGTAAAGTTTCTTTTCATTTGTGAAGTTGTGAAGCTTGTTGAGGTGTCAGCCGACCAAGGGGCATATCAGCAACAACCGGCGATATATATCGCTAAGCGCACTTAGCGCTAGGATAATTATCGCCGGCTAGCGTGGATTTTTATCGCTGAGATAGCGTGCTATTAGCAACGCTTATCTCAAAAGCGATAAAAATCCTGGCGCTAACTGCCTACCGTGAGATTATCGCTGGAAACCCAGCGATAATCTCCCGAAATGTGGCGTTAGCATGTTGATAGGGACTCACAAACTTAGCCATGATATCCTCCTTCCATAGGATATCATGGCTAAGTCAGTCCTGAAGCAGGCGTAAGGAAAGTAGCGATAACAGGGGTTATCGCTACTTTTCCTGACGCTATGCTTCATAGCGTGGGGCTTGATGATAGGAGAAATGTCGCTTAGCGACATTTCTCCTGTCATGTCAGGTCAGGAACGCCCACTTTGCATCTCATTAGAGACGTCATCTGGTGGCTTGAGGCAGGTCAGGAGGCACTGGATCTCGGGTCAGGATCACTGGGGTGACCTCCTTGTGGTGTTTTTCCACTCGATCTCGGGCCGGGTTCGCGGTATCCGGCCGGAGCCAGAAGCTGCAGTTTGAACAAGTCCTGTGTTCACGTGAAATTCAGTCTTTGAAGTGAAGGCAGGCAGGACACACCGGGATTTCGCAGGAGCAGGTTCGAGGGCAGTCAGGCCTGTAGGGCTGGGGCCAAGTCAGTGGGTGTTGTCCTCTTGTTAGCTCTGCACGGCTCTTCGGTCCTTCTTCCTATCTTCTTTTCTAGTTGTTTCTGGATCTGAGGAAGCAAGGTTCAGGGTGCCCCCTAAATATTAGATTTAGGGGTGTTACAGGTAGGTAAAGGGCAGGGACCAATGGGTCCCTTCCATGGTGTGGGTACACCCCCTGTTCTGCCACTCTCCAGTGGAGTTGGCAGAGGTGGGCACACCTCCCTTCCTCACTTCTTTTTCCCGCCGGTTCTCCCGCCCAAAGCGGGGGGTAGAACTAGTGGGGACCAGTTGCTGAAAGCAGCAAATGGTATGGAGAGGTTCACAAATGGGGCATGTCTTTGAAGCGTCTCCTTTGTGAACCCTGCCCATCTTGGGGGAGGAGGCTTGGAACCTCGTCGCAGGATGTGCATTGTTTTAGGCCCCCAAGAGCAGCAAGCTCTCGACCCAGGGGTCCAGAAACATGTCTGGTGGTGGAAGCCTAAGCAGTCAGTCAGGTCACTGGAAGTCGGTCGAATTTCAGGGGGCATCTCTAAGATGCCCTCTGTTGTGCATTTTACATTAAATCCCACACTGGCATCAGTGTGGGTTTAATGTGCTGAGAAGTTTGATACCAAACTTCTCAGTCTTCACTGAAGCCATCATGGTGCTGTGGAGTTTGTGATGACGATCTCCCAGCACCATTTACTCTTAATGGCAACACTGCACTTACAATGCCCAAGAATGGACTTGGGTGCTGTAGGGGCACAGGGCTCATGCCCGTGTGCCCTCACCACAGGCATAGTGCACCCAGCTGGAGGGTTAGCTGATTCTAGGCCAGGGTAGTGGTTTGTTAGGCATGGCACACAGGGCTGTGTGCCATGTCGACTCTTCACTTTATTCTGCACCAAGACACGCAGCCTACAAAGGCAGTGTGTGTGTGAAAAGGTGCAGGGTCCCTAAGAGTGGCATAATAAATGCTGCAGCCCTTCAGGTCCTTCCCTAGTCCCTAGTCTCAGTGCCCTGGGTACCTATGGTACCATTTACCAGGGGCCTACCGGTGGCCAGGGATACCAATTGGGTTTGTTTTGGCGAAAGAACACAGGCCCTGGGAACCAGAATGGCAGGGTCCCAGGGCACTCCCCACTCCCCTCACACCTTTAGCTCCTCACTGGTAAGTGGAGGGGCTACCTTACAGGCTTCTTGGGGTTCTGGTTGCCTGCCTGCTGTTTTAGGGTCGGGGTCACTAGACTTGGTGGTGAACACCCTTCCTCCACCCTCTGTTCTGCCAGCTGAGGAGCCACCAACTCAGGCGGGACTGTTGCCTGACTAGTCAGTTCTTTTTGTTGGTTAGGGGGGACTTTACCAGTGCCACTTTTGGAGTTCTCCCGTACTGGGATAGAATCTCCCTGGTCCACTGGAACTGAGTCTAAACGTTGCCCACCTTCTTTTTCTCTTGGGGCTCAGCTGCACTAACTGCAGGTTGAGCCCCCCAGATTTCTTGGGTGAGGTCTGGCATTGGACCCGTGCCTCTCTTTGGCGTGGACCAACCTCTGGGAGGTCATTCCCCAGGAGACAATCAAGGGGGAGGTCTTTACTGACGACCACCTTTCTCCATCTAAGGGCCCTTGCTATTTCTGGGAGCACTACAGCCACCGGCCTAACAGTGATGCCCCCCCCCCCCCGGGACAGTCCTTACTCTTTTTGTTTCCCCTGGGCCATACTGGTTTGAGAGAACCAACCTGTCATGCACCACAGTGTGACTGGCACTGGTATCTCTCAGGGCAGTGGCTGGGATTCCATTCACCAGTAGGTGGTGGAACTGTCTACCCCCCTCTGGGACCTCCAGCTCACCTCTTGGGCCCATTTTCCAGTTGAAGGCCAGGAGTACTTCCTCATCTGAGGACCCTTCCTCCAAAGGTACACTGGAGCTACACTAGTCACCCCTGGAGCTGTACTAGGGACTTTGGGGCATATTAGTTAGAACCTCGTTAAAATTATCGCCGTTTTAGCGGTAGGAAACTGCCACTGAAACGGCAATAATGGGCTTGCTAATATGCTTTATAGAATTCCAATAGAAGCCCAGGTTAGATGTCCTGCACATGGGGAGAGGAGTTGGCCTAACGGCTAGGGCGCTCAACTTTGGACCTGGGGAACTGGGTTCGAGTCTCCGTAATGACGCTGATCATCCTGTGATTCTGGGCAAATCACTTAATCTCTCCGTGCCTAACAAAGAATGAATGTGTGTCCTAATGTAACGTAACTGGTGCTATGTAAAGCGCTCTGATTGGATTCGGGTCAAGTTCACACTATATAAAACCTCTGCAAAAAAATAATAATAAAAATATGTGTTCCTTCATAAGCAGGTTGTAAATTCCATTAAAGTCATGCACATTGTTTCTAGTTAACCAACCACTTAGTTTTGGGGTTTTGAGCCCCCCTGAATCTTATTCTGTACTCCTCAGTTGTGAGTCAAAATCCCTCAATCAGAGTTCTCTTCATGAGGTCATAGGGCCCAGCATCTGCCCCAGAAAGGGTCAGGAGTCTGTCTCTGCAGTTACCAGAGAACAGTTCCCAAAGGAGTGCCCCCCGGAAAGTCTTCTTCACCCTTCTGGCTTCACAAGCCCTCTCAAGGGCTGTAAATCACTTGGTGATATTATCACCCTCCTCATATTTAGGGACAATCCCTTTGGGGATTTTAGAATTATAAGACTGCTCTTCATCCTTGTTATTTTGATTGCTGCCACCATTGATGGGTGCTAAACCCATCTACTTTCTTTCTGTCTTTCTTTCTCTAGAGCCAGGAGTCTGGTCTCTAGATCCAGTCTTCTGGCCAGCCTTGCATAAAGGCTGTCCGCCTCATTGAGGCTGCCCTCAATGTCCTCACCAGGACCTGAACCACCTGTGCGGCCTCTAGGTCCCCAGAGGTTAACTCTTGGAAGTAAGGGTACTGGTACCATTTACCAGGGGCCCACCTGTGGCCATAGATACCAATTGGGTTTGTTTTGGGGAAAGAACACAGGCCCTGGGAACCTGAATGGCAGGGACCCAGGGCACACCAAGAAAAAGTGCACCAGTAGCCAGGCAAAAAGTAGGGGGTTACTGCAACAGACACCCACTTTTCTACATATGTAAGTTAGTTAATGACTAGATGAGAGGTGGTTTGATTGCAGATTCTGTCCTGTGGTGTATTAACGTGAGGGGACCCTAAAGGGCGGTGGTATGTCAATATGAGCGTATTGCTGTGCTGGAATGGGCCTGTAGCTGGAGTTATGAAAGTCTTTGTGTGTTTGCATGAAAGACGCATGGATGGAGTCTAGAGCAGTTGTTCCTTTGACATGGATTTATGGCTCAACTCCAGCAGTTATGATTTTACTATTCTGATACTGCTAGTATTTGCTCTTTAAAACTAGTACATTTGTAGGTGCCAAAATCACCCAGTATTGGGGGCGTGGCCTAGAGAGCCAACATGATGGGCACACTGTATGAGAGCCACCAGCAATCAACTTTTTATCTGTCAACATCCTGCCCACCATGCTCTAGGGACAGTGGATGCAGTAGGGAGTGCCCTGAAGTGACAGGGTTGACTGCAGCTCCCGGGAAAATCTGCGACAAAGCGGGGGCACCGGACGACTGAGGCCCTTCATGCACAGGCACGGCCTGGACCAGCGGTAGCAAGGAAATGGGCCCTTGAGCAAGAAGACGGGCCGCGACGGCAACTATTGGCGGCTGGTGGAGAATGAGGAGGAAGCGAAGTCACGGGCTGCATAGCTACTGACCCATCTGAGGAGACACCGTATGAGAGAAGAGATGCACTCCTGGGGGTGAGCAGCTGGGCAGTAGGTGCTGAGTGGACGCTGGGGGACAGCTGCTGTGGCGCTAATTGATGGCCTTGCCCGGCACGGCTACCGTGGTGGTGATTGGGTTACACTGTGCAGCCGGGAGAGCCCTGATGACCCTCTTACATTGGGAGTGATCTGGAGCCCCAGGGCTGATTGGTGCGGCTGGGGCAGCCACGGACTTGTTGGATCCTGCTCATTGTCAGGGGTCCTTCGCTGGAGGGGCTGAGGGAGAAGGCCCAGTGTGGTTGGTGCAGCAGCGGGAATCTTGCCCTGGGGGTCTGAGATCAGGGGGCCTTCGGACTGCCCATTGTGGTTGTGCAGTCAAAGTGTCTCCCTTACAGACACTGCATACAAAGCCCTAGTATAATCTGCACAGGACCCCTCGAATAACAGCAGTAGCCAACATGTTCCATCTATGTTGACATCTAGCGCCAAGATGCTCCCTGGAGTGATAGCCGCGCTATATAAATGTACCTTTCCATTCCATTCCATTTCCATGGAAGGGCTGTAAACCCACCTGGTGTTGGAGTTCATCGCCCAGTCTGCGTAGCTCTATTGTGAGGACTGTGAATCCTCGCTGGCAGTTCGCTGCCTGGAGGAGACAAAGTGGGAATCTCAGAACTGGGCCCTGTCGGCTCCTTTGTTAATTACAACACTCATTAGAGGGATCTGAGTGTGTGCAGGGACATCTGGAGGAGACATTGCCGGCCCGACTCCAGAGGTGCCCCTCCATGGCAGATTGCTGACTCTGCGCTGATTGCCCTTCGCAACTATTGTGGCAATGATGTCTGTGACACCGGCATGTGGCTTCATTAGGGGATCGCGCTGAGGCTAGTGGCCTAGTTGCAGAAGCCACCAGACCAGGTCCTGGTGTGGCTTGTGACGGGGTCTGGCAAAACTCATCCAATGCAGACACACAACTTGGACTAGTTCCTACTCCATCTGATGGGGATTGTGGTGCAGAATGCCCAATGACCATTGTTTTTGCCACCACTGGGGACTACATGGGGGGTCTGGCGGATTGTGCTCTTAGGCGAAGCCAAGCAGCGATCAGGGACAGGCCTGATAAGGTTGCAGCCCACCATAGCTAAGGATAAACTACCCTCTACAACTGACAAACTGAGCACCATGGACAAATATGCTAATGTTGACGCTCAGTCTCCCAGTTGGGAGGTTCGGTAGGTGCTGGCCCAGCTAATACTGTGCTGCGGGCGGCAATCGCGCAGTCCAGAGATATTCTTGATGCTAAAATGAGGGGCAGTGGGCTTTGACATCACCCTGCTCCGTCAGGACCTGCGAAACGTGGTAGACAAGATCACCAAGGCAGAGAGCAGGGTGTCTGGTGTAAAGGACTTGGTCACCACCCTGCAACAGAAAATCAGCACCCTAACAGTTGTGCCAAGGGAATTGGTGGTGCGGGTGGAAGATGACGAAGGCCGGTGCCCGATGCATTTATTTGCTTTCTGTTGGCTTCCCCCAGGGCTCCTCCATGGACAAGTTCCTGATGCAGTAACTCCTCTCGATCGTACCCATGGAGTCCCTTTCCACATGCTTCGTAGTTGAAAGTGCTCATAGAGCATTAGTAAAGAAACGCCCTCTCACGGCGAGACTGCAGCCACTAATTGCCAAGATTCTCAACTACGTGGATAGGGACATGATCCTTAAGTATGCTTGGAGCCAAGACCAGATTTTCTTTCAATCACAACACAAAATGATATTTCCAGATTACATGAAAATAGTACAACAACAGCGTCAATCATTCACTGCGGCTAAGCAGTGCCTGTGAGATCTTAAGATGCAATACAAGTTGCTTTATCCTGATCAATTGAGGGTCATTTTCAATTCACAGACTATTTTTAGACTGTCCAGAAGTATGTTTTACATGGGTGACATTGAAGCATCATACTCCACCTCAGTTTAACTCCAATTTGCCCCAAACCGATAGATGGAATAATCCCACCAAATCTACTGTGAAGCTACAGAATCGATTCTGTCGGGATAATGCACCCTAGTTGTTATTTATTGCATCAGTAAGGCATGCTGGTTCCCTGCCAGGGAATGCCAGCTCTAGCACCACTGGCACCGTTTTGGTAGTGGGGATTTTGCATGCCCTGGTAGGGTGGGACTTCACCCATAGGGTAAAAATTTATCATTTTCTCCAGCACAAGTTCCTAGTTAAGGAGGGGTTATGGGTATTCAGTGGTGATACCCTCTTGATGACCCCCGCTGGGGTCTGGAGAGGGCCTTTTCTGCAACAGGTTCTTATTGTTTACTAAAGTAAGGGGGAGGGACAAAGGGATTTGGTTGACTATTTTACATTGCACTGTACAGACCCACCACACATGCCTCCTTAGATCCATATGGGAAAGCCCGCATTTACTTTCCTTAGCTGTCAATGGCTGACGCAGACCCTGTTGGTCCCCAGGGGGATATAGGTGTTCTCACATGGAATGTGTGTGGGGTCCTAGATAAGATTAAATGTGACACGGTTCTGAAACAGGCCAAGAGACTTGGGGGTCGACATTCTTCTCCTGCAGGAGACACATCTCCTAGGCTTCAAAGTCCCATGCCTATCCAGGTATGGCTATACCCAGGAATTTTACTCTGAGTTTACAAGGGGATCATGTGGGACAGGTATCCTAATCCATTGCAGAGTTCCCTTCAAGCCCACCAAAGTCTGGACAGACATCTTTGTTAAATACTCACTAGTAAGTGGCACACTGTATGGAGAATCTCTTACACTTGGCAGTGTATATGCCCCTCCTCCACTGGGACAGGCTTTTGTTGAACAGGTGGTCAGCCAGGTCTGCCTGGGTGCCTTTTGGTGGGGACTGGAAGGATTTAATGCAATGGACAGGTGGCATGCCAGAGTGGGGGATGCCGGACCCAGGAGACCAGACTGGGCTCCCTGGTGTCTGGGATGGGCGGATACATGGAGGGCCTATCATCCGACTGACGCAAGGTACACTTATTTTTCCGCGGTTCGCGGCTCTCTCTCCAGGCTGGACTATTTGCTTGTCCCCAGTTGCCTCATCCATATCTGTTGGATGTGGATATACGACTCACAGGGCTCTCCGATCATTCCCCGGTAGCTCTGAGGCTCTATATGGAACCTATTGCCACAGCATCTGCGAAATCCTTTGTATAATGCACTCCTTCATTGGTCAATTGGAAAATATTTAGCCATCAATGCCATGACAGCCACCTTTGAGACAATATTATGGGAGACCCTCAAGCTGACTCTCAGAGGAATCAACATTAGCTACTGTGCTGGAGAGTGTAAACGTAAAACCCGCACTCTAGTAGACCATGGGGCATATATACGGATGTTGGACGAGTGTAGCCGCCAAAGAGATATTGGCATTGTGCAGTTTGGGTATTACCCAGAAGCAATACCAAAAACTACTCCCTGATGATGCTAAATAGGAGTTGCAGGCTGCACAAAGCCGCATCTACTAATTCAGCAACATATCGAGCATGATGCTACATAGACTGTCAGACCGCTTGAGATGTTTTGCCAATACCAGTGATCTGAGATGCTCAGGGTGAGCTGCTGTGCGTGAGGTGGCCTAAATGTCTTCTAAATATTTTGGGAAAGTCTATGCCCGGTGGAAGGTGATAGGTATGGATCAGGTCGTGGACTTCATTGTGGCCTTTCTCCCGCGGTTCTGCTCAACTGGACGAGGCAATCATAGAAGAGGAGCTCTACCTGGCTCTGGCAGAGCTGCGGATGGGGAAATCCCCGGGTCCTAATGACTGTCCCCGCAAGTTCTTTAATATTTGCATGCCGCAATTGGGGAAACATCTATTAGGGGTGATCCACTCCACTCTTGAGGGTCACTGCTCCCACCGGACTGGAGACATGCAATGATTGTGGTCTTCCTTAGGCCGGGCCGCCAGCCTGAAGGACACTTCACATAGTGCCCAATCTGGCTCCTTAACCAAGAGGCGAAGCTCCTAGCTAAAACCCTGGCTTACAGGATAATGGAATACATGCCAGATCTGCTTCATTCTGACCAAGCCAGCTTTATGCCAAATCGAGCCACACAGCTTAATATTAGGCAGGTATACA
Organism: Triturus cristatus; assembly: GCF_964204655.1. Classification (NCBI taxonomy): domain Eukaryota; kingdom Metazoa; phylum Chordata; class Amphibia; order Caudata; family Salamandridae; genus Triturus; species Triturus cristatus. The sequence goes on from NC_140589.1 coordinate 2,302,877, forward strand.
ATACCCTGTAACTGGCAAACCATTTGGGGAGGCGAAAGGCAGTGCTTCTAGCAGACATGGACGGGAAACAATCTTTACATTGCGCTCATTAGACCAGGTAGCCTTTTCAACGCGGTTGTTACAACGACCGTGTTGTTACAACGCACTGCCATTACTACGCAAGTCATTACATCGACTTGCAGTAGATGGCGCTCTAACATAAGGAATAATATAATATACTATTCCAACACCTTCCCTACTGTTGCGTAGGCTGGAGTTGGAACAGTAAATTATACATTCCTAATGTTACGGCGCCATCTACTGCAAGTCGATGTAACGACTTGCGTGGTAATGGCATCGCGTTGTAACAACGCAGTCTTTGTAACAACCACGTTGTTAAATATCGCATAGTAAAAGCACGTGTTTTAACGTGCTATTTTCACATAGACAAAGCTTTTGATTCTGTTAGCTGGGAGTACCTGATTGTAATTCTGAAACACCTAAATGTGGGTCCCAGATTCCTTTGCTATGTCTGCTTGTAATACACTGTCTTGTCCACCACGGTCAGTGTTGCAGGTGTGGTGTACATCCCCTTTCTGATTAGTCTGTGTACAAGACAGGGATGCCCACTGTCCTTGCTATTGTTCGCTCTGGTCAGGAAGTTTTTGGCCACATGGGTAAGGGTGGATGCCCAGGTGCGAGGGTCTGATTGGCCTGCTGCGGTATCCGATAAGATAATCCTATACACAGATGATGTTTTATTCTTCTTCACAGATCCGGTTGCCTCAGGACCACTAGGTTCTACATGAATGTTGAGAAATTAGTGGTGTTCTCCATTGGTAGGGACGCTGGCAACATGGGGTGGGCATCAGGATTGCAGTTATCTACCGGAGGGTTCAAATATTTAGGAGTTTTCGTTTCTCCAGATTCTTTTTTTTTAAATAATTATTTTTGTTAACCATCCACAAAGTCGACAATACTAGGCATTGAGAAATACAGACATATATGCTTCGAGTCTTAGAGCATTCACGGGTACAAACATACAAAATACATTGTACTGCAACAGAGATTAAGGCATGAGTTGGTCATCGGAAACAGGATCCGGGGGGGAGCACAGATACATCCTCGATGTTTATTCCATTTGTCCCAGATAGAAGACCATTTCCTGGGACACCCACGGGAGACATACACAGTTTTTCCCTGAACATGCACAAGTCCATGTAGTTTTTCCAGGAGATCACCCCGGGAGGCTCCCTCGCCCCCCCTGACTGTGCTATGTTCCGCTTGGCTATCATCTGACCCAACTTAACCCATATCTTATCTCTGCCGTTGAGGTCTGTGGGCTCCCAGATATTCTAGAGGCACCTCTTTGCTTCTGGTCGTGTGGCTACCCCTGTTGCCCTCAAAAAGAACTGTTGATGGACAGAATGCAGAAGAATGTCATACATTCACACCAGTACAGAGATCTGGGCCTAAATCCATCGTTTTTTTGCTCACCATGTCATTCCAGCTCGGACCCAGCCATATGCAGATCAGTCTTGACCCTGTGCCCAATGGGAACAGTCCAGCCCGAACTGCCATGCCAGGTCCTCCCTGGACTGGAAACAAGCATCCTAGGACCGGTTACGGGGTTTCACCCGTCTTTAGCCAAGATAGCTTGATTCCAGTGGCATGGAGAGCACGGGACTCACGTCTGAGCATACCCGTCCCACTCGGGGTGACAAAAGCAAAAAGAACTGTTGATGGACAGAATGCAGAACAATGTCATACATTCACCCCAGTACAGAGATCTGGTCCTAAATCCACATTTTTTTTGCTCACCATGCCATTCCAGTTTGGACCCAGCCATATGCAGATCAGTCTTGACCCTGTGCCCAATGGGAACAGTCCAGCCCGAACTGCCAGGCCAGGTCCTCCCTGGACTGGAAACAAGCATCCTAGGACCGGTTTCGGGGTTTCACCCCTCGTTAGCCAGGATAGCTTGATTCCAGTGGCATGGAGAGCACACAACTCACGTCTGAGCATACCCGACTCATACATTCAAGCACTCCTGACCAGTAGGACTGAACGAGGGGGCACTCCCAAATGATATGCATGAAGGAGCCAATCTGTTCACATCTGCGCCTACAATCACCCCCATCCATCCTACCCATTTTAACCAGTGTTGGACCAGAGATATATCTCCTGTGGAGTATCTTTAACTGCACCAGACGTAATCTAGAAGAGATGGCAACCTCCTTAGGGGAGACCAGAGCCTCCTGCCATTCCTCATCATCTATCTCAAGCCCATTGCCCTCCCAGAGCTGTCCCAGGAGTATCAGGGGGTCAGCTATATTGTTGACCAGCTTTTTGTACGTCATAGATATGACCCCATCTGGTAAGTAGCCATCCAATAGTCTGTCCTCTAGTGGCGAAGTGTCCGGTAGGGAGGTGTCCCCAGGTATGCTATCTGCATTACAGTGGAATATAAGTGCTCTGAGTTTGCGAGGTCGTGGCTTTGCTGCAAGTCTGCGAATGGTACCACGCTCTCTCCCTTCCACAGGTCAACGATAGTTGAGATCCATATCAGATCCCACTTGTCGAATCCCGTGGTGGTGCCCAGTGTGCCCAACTTTTCCGAATCCCATAGGGGGTTTGCCAGAGAGAGTTTTCCATCCCACCCCAGACTTTTGCTCGCCATGTGCTACACAGCCACCGAGTGTTTAGTCGGACCCGTAAGATGATATTGGCGGGGTCTGGAATATAGGGCTCTATGGTATGCGCCCCCAGGCAGTAACCATTTATCCATCCTGTAAGCAGGATCCTTTTCAGGTTCGTATACACAATGATTTATGGCCGCCAGATGCGCGGCCCAATAACATCTCCTTATGTCTGGTAGACCAATACCCCCATCGTACCAACCCAGGACCAGCTTCTGGGGTGCTATCCGAGGCCTAGCCTCCCACAGCAAATTTCTCTGCAGGGCTTCTATTTCTCTAAAATAACTGGTTGGGACCAGATCAAGGGAATTCTGCAGGGAGTATAGGAAGTCCGGTAATTACATCATTTTGAATAATGCCGCCCTCCCCAGGAGCGAGAGTGGGAGTTGCCTCCACACCTCAACGTCACGTTTAAGCATCATCAGAGGGGGGAGCAGATTACGCTCATAGAGAAGCCTAGGGTCGGCTGCGATAAATATGCCCAAGTATCGAAAACCCTCACTTACCACTTGTATCGGGCAGTCGCGGGGCAGGGGTGGGGGATCCCCGCTGAGGACGTATAGTAGGTGTTGGATTTGGCCCTTTTGACTGGTTCATCTCTAAACTTTTTGCCTCTTCTCTGACATGGTGTTGGTGGTTTTAATACTCTGGGCACTTTAGCACTGTGGTCCAGTGTAAAGTGCGTGCGCTCTCTGTGTTACATTTGGTAAGGTTGGCCTGCCCTCCCATAGGAATGCATGGGGAATTCCCTAATCAGTGTGTCAGTGGTAATTCCGGGGATGACAGGAGCATCGTGGTCAAGTTTAGTATGTATGAAATTGCAATATTAAATGCTGCGCAATAGTTTGTGTGGATTTATGATGATTATTTGCGAAATGCCACTTTTAGAAGTTGGCATCTCTGTGTGCTATGTGCCTGCCTGCCTGATGGGAATTGCACATGTGGCTTGTGAGTGACAGGGGAGGTGTGTGTGGCTCCAGGAGGGGCAGGGTGAGTCAGCGCTACGCTGAATGGGTTATCTGCATTGGGAGTAGTGGGAGGGGTAATCCCCTGATTCTGTATAGGACTGTACCCAGCCTGGACAATGCTGGCTCCGCCCCCTGTGGTGTGCCTGATCACCTAGCCCCCACCTGACAAAGGGGAAGAGGAGCTTGGAAAACAAAGTGCTCTAAATCCCCCCTGAACCAGTTGCATCTGGTTCCCCCAAGCCCTGCACTACAGACAAAGGAGTGAAGTGGTATAAATGTAGGGGCTGTGACCCCATGTTTGATCTGTGCTGTTGTGCTATTCCTGAACCTTGCTGGGGCGTGCTGCTGCTGGGGCCCTGGAGGAACTGCCATGAGGGCTTGCCTCCCTGGACCCAGCCTGGCCCCCTTGATTTCTGAGGACTTTTGCTGTAGAGCTGTGGCTCCTAGTGTCTGGTGAGCACTATATTTTAATTCCCCTAGCAGAGAGGAGCGCTGGAGCTTCGCAGCGCTATGCTGCACAGCACTCCTGAAGGAATCCCCAGCGTAGGTATTCCCCCGGATTGCTGGGAACGAGCGGGAGCCCACCCCGCTTATTGACTATATTTAACTTGCGGGTGCCCACCCAGCATCATGGTACCTTTTGGCAGGTGCCCACCCCGCACTGTCACCGAAGGAAATCACCGCCGCGGCCTGGGGAAGAGGAGCGCCGAAGGAGGAAGCCAGGTGCGTCCGCCTGACTGTGGGCAGGGCCTCGCGGGTGTCATTTCCGCCTTCCCCCGTCCAGGAGAAGGTGACCCAGAAGACCGTCAATGCCTAGCGGGGCTCCCGTGAGCTGAGGTAAGTCCCGCAAATGCCAAGAGAAGTTCCGGCCACAGGAGACGGACCGGGTGAAGAGCGGAGTGCGGGACCAGACGCAGCCCCTTGTCGTGCCGGTCCCAGGAGCGGGAAGAGGCTGGAACAGAGTTCTGCTCCCAGAGTTAGTGAGTGGGTGCTCGAGGTTACACCGTGTTGGTGCCAGTCGATGCACGGTGCCTGTACTTGGTCTGGGCGGTCCCGCAAGAGAGCAGGCCGCCCCAACGATGGGGGCTTATTTGTTTTGAGAGCCGTGGGAGTCCCAAGGGCACAGTGGTGCCACTCCCCCCCTTTGGGATATTGTCACAGCTGCCCCGCCTGACAGTGGGCAGCTGCAACGTGGCGCATGTTTGTGCAGAGAGCCCCAGAGCAGGGCCTCTTGGCGATTCCTTAGTTGCGCCGCCGTAGCGGGTAACTGCAACGTTTGGCACATATGTTTTAGAAGTCCCGGAGTGGGACAAGAGAGGGCACAGTAGTGCCAGGCCTTTTTTGCTTCACAGCTGCACGACAAGTAGCGTCAGCTGCAACGTTTAGGCCAAACTTTCTTTGGGGCATTGTGAATGAGATAGGAGTGAGATGCACTCCTCTGCCCCAGCGCATTGCACACTTGTGAATTCTGCTGCATCGGCAGCTGCCCTGACATTTGGGACATAGGGCATTTTAGCCCTCTGAGAAATCCAGTTGGCCAGTGTGAGGTTGATAGGGCGCCAGGCCCTACTGTGATTTATGTGGTGCTAGGAAATGCGATTTACGCACTATGATTTATGCCTCTAGTATTTATGTTAAGGAGGTTATTCCCTAATCTAAGAGTTCTGCTTGTGAGGTTATTGTCTAATGCATTTAGATTTATGAGATGATCGCTGTTGGACTTGGCCCTAGACTGAGGAGGAAGTGGTGGTCTGAGGGTGCCTCGCAGGGTAGGGTGAGGAACCCCAGAAGGAGAGTTAGGGGGAGGAGAGCCTCGCCCCTGAAGGCTGGTCAGCCTAAGGGTGTGGACCCCAGGAGGAAGGACCAGAGGCAGTTTAGGACTGCAAGGAGGAGGACCGGAGTGGTCAACGGGCACTACAGGCCTGGGGCTACTGCCCCCCACTCCGCGAGATCACCCGGGACAGAGACATCTGGACGGTCCAGGGGCCGGTCCTGGCCACAACTAGCTAGGGAGCCCCAGTGGGGTGGTTTCGTTGGTCCAGGGAGGTTTGTTAGGGAACCATTGGGTTCCAGAGCGGTGGAGAACCTGCGGGTGCTCCTGCCGTTGCGGGCCTGCGTCCACCTTTTCTTGCCCCAAGCAGGGAAGACCATCAAGGCATTGATCGGTCTACCCTGGCTTTCGGCTGGAAGGGGGTTATGTTGGACTTGGCCCTTTTTCCCTCATTTTTTTCGTTTTTGTAGTGTTAAGGTGCAGGTGCTTACTTCTCCCAAGATGGCTGCCACAGACCCCTGCTACTGCGGGTGGTCGTTTTTCATAGTAGCACCCTAGCTGCCAGGAGCTGGCTGGGACCCACAACAATGTTGCGACACCAGCCCGCCTTTTTGTCCCATAGGTAGAGTGGGGAAGCTCCTGGAAGATGCTGGAACCTTCTAGAAGGGAGGTGGGGTTTTACTTTTGCCGCCTTGGCTAGAGGTCACCTGACCTAGGGCTACTTAAGAGTGGGACGGAAACTTTTGTGGTGAGTTGGCCATTGGGGTGAAGCAGAGCTGGAAGAATCCACCAGGAGTGTAGGCGGTAGGGCCTAGCCAGGGACTTATGCCTCTGAGAGTGACAGGATTTAGGTACTGCCTCTCAAGTGAGTGAGGTGCCCTGTGAATCCCACTGATCTTGCCCAGTAGTAGGAGGACCCAGAGACTCTCTGCCAACCTGACTAGGAAGGACCTAGTCGCCCTCTCCATCCCTACCCCTGTAACAGAACCCCTTAAGGGCGCCAGATACATCTGCGCCAAAAGACTTCATCTGTCAACTGAGAACTGAAACCTAACTTTAAGAACTGAGACTGCATGACAAGAGCGAGCTGTAAGCCTTGAATGCCAGAGCTGAGACTGCGTGTCCAAGCGACCCTATTGAACGAAATACTAAGCCGATTGCCAAGTCACCGGGGATCGACCAGGTACTAGCGCTGTGACCCCTGCGCTCCCTGCCCTGGTCTGGGACCCCCGGCAGCGTGCTCCGCTGAGCACTTTACCCCCGTCCTTAATTTGAGCCCCCCCCCTGCGACGACGAAGCCAGCGCGCTCACCGCCGCGGCCTGGAGGCCTGGAGGAGTGCCCTGCTGTGTCGCGAGGCCCAGGCGAAGTCCGGGGCCCCGTCGCTGCCGTCGCAGCCGTGTGAGGAAGTGCGCAAGGTCGGAACCGAGTTCCCCCAACGTCGTGAGGATGGACGCCTGCTGACGCCGAGACGGAGGTAAGCCCGGAGGCCGAGATCGCCCCTGGTGCGCCCCCTGCTGGTCTGGAAACCACACCGCACTTGGCCCGGGTTGTCCCCTCCGTGGGAGTCCCCTCCCCTGCCTGCGCGACGGAGAGACCCCGCCGAGGGATCCTGTCCGTGTCCCCCCTTCTGTAATACTGAGCGCGGTGCTCTGTGAACTGCACCGGAGCATAGGGACCCGCTCCTCAAGTCCGGTCACCCTCCCCGCTGGAAGCCGCCCAAAGAACTGACTGACATTACCCTCGTGTGGCGCTTCACGCCACCGACCCTGCTTCTCCAGCCGGAGAGACCGGGACTGCGAGTAGCGCACTGTGTTATATGCTCTGCTCGAAAGTAAATTACATGCCAAGGAATGCGAGTAGCGCACTGTGTTATATGCTCTGCTCGAAAGTAAATTACATGCCAAGGAATGCGAGTAGCGCACTGTGTGATATGCTCTGCTCGAAAGTAATTACCTGCCAGGGAATGCAAGTAGCGCACTGTGTTATATGCTCTGCTCGAAAGTAATTACATGCCCAGGAACGCGAGTAGCGCACTGTGTTATATGCTCTGCTCGACCGTAGTTACATGCCCAGGAATGCGAGTAGCGCATTGTGTTATATGCTCTGCTCGAAGGTAATGATATGCAACTGATTACGAGTAACGCGTTGTGATAACTGTTCTACGCAAACGTTTCCACATGCAACTGATTGCGCGTAGCGCTGTGTTTTATATGCCTTGCTTCACAGTACTAGGGGCCAGTGGTCACGAGGAGCGCTCAGTTCGACAGGCGCCATGTTGATGAATCCAATGTTCCCCCTTACAAGTATTACGCTGTGTTAGACGGCCTGTTCAGGGAAAGACTTTACATAAGCGCGCACAGCGCTATAACCACCCGCACTTAGCCATCTGCAGTGGGTACATGAATGAGGTTAAGCACTGCATATATATCGCCAAGATTGCTGTATTTACTGATTGATGGTATTATGATGCATGTATCGCCTTGTTATTTCCTGAACTGCAACTGACCAGCTATACGTGGATAAACTTGAAGTATTTGCATAATTTAAACGGTGTGGCGTCACTTATTGTGTGTGTCCCTAGTCCATGAGAAGCGTGTGGTGTATGGTTGCTTAACACATAGCCCTCTAGTTGCCCGACCAGCTCGCACCACGTTACCGCCCTTAGGGCCTGGTGACCCCAGGTTCCTACAATCGCATAATGTGTTTATGCTGGTGAGGTTATGGCATAATGTGTTTATGCTTATGAGGTTGGCGCAGAATGCAGTAGTTACTGGTTGTGTTCTACATTTATTATTGGTTCTACATTTATTATGTGTACTTGTGATGGTTCTGACAGTGGCCCAATTGGCCCTGTCAGGTGTATGTAATCCCCTGTAAATATTGCCCAGTGCCAGTTGGCACAGTGTATATTGTGTGATTACTATCCTAATGCGTTTAATGATAATACAAAGGCTATTTTTGATATAACCTTGTATGGAGTTTCTTTTGTAGTGTGCCTAGTGTGTTGTTGCTGTGTGTGGGTTGTGCTTTACACATCACCACCGGGATAAGCCTGACTGCTCGTGCCAAGCTACCAATGGGGTGAGCAGGGGTTATCTTTGGTGTGTAACTCCCTCGTCCTGACTAGAGTAGTGGTCTCTGCCTGGCTTTGGCACAAGCCTTAGCCAACCAGAGATCCCATTTCTAATGGTAGGGACTTGCTACAGTTTATTCTGTAACCCGAGTACCTCCCAAGGATGGTGAAAATATCAAGGACAACTCATAGGAGGACTTGGGGGAGGTCAAAAATAGAAGGATGTTGACCGCATAAAGGGAAATGCGATCCTCCCATCCCGCCGTCCACTTGAGCCCTCAAATTGAGGGTCTCCAAAGGATTCACGCCGCCAGAGTCTCCAAGGACAGGGCAAAAAGGAGAGGCGAGAGAGGACACCCTTGGCGGGTCCCCCAGCTCAGGCCAAACATCAAAGACTTTTTGTGGTTAACTACCACCTGCGCCAGGGGCTCAGAATACAAGAGCCGCACCCAGCCAATGAAACCCAGGCTGAAGTCCAACTTAGTCAGGACTGCAAAGAGATAAAACCACTCTAGCGTGTCGAACACCTTTGTGTCATCCAGCGAGACCACCACCCCGCCTCCAGAATGGTGACCAGTCTGCCCAAAACGCCAAGAACGTGCCGTAGATTTAGCGTAGTGTTGCGCTGGGGCATGAAACCGACTGGTCAGGGTGGATGAGGTTGCAGAATACTGGTATCAGGCGATTTGCTAGCACCTTGGTAAGGATTTTGGGTTCGGCATTTAACAGAGAAATTGGCCTATAGGAAGAGGTGTGGGTCTTGGGCTTACCATCCATGTGTATCGTCAAGAATGTGGCTACTCGCTGGTCGTAAGGCAGGAGTCCCTTATTGCGGCTCTCATTGAACATATTGCGCATGTGGCAAGCAATAGCATCCGTTTTCAATTTGTAAAGCTCAATTGGCAGTCCGTTAGGACCGGATGCCTTACCAGTACGAAGGCCATGGATCGCTTGCGCCAGTTCGTCGTCTGTGAGTGCACTGTCAAGCGCATCTCTTTCGTCAGCTGTGAGGGTCGGCATTTGGATATTCCAGAAGAGCTGCTCCGATTCTTCAATGGAGGAGCTGGAGGTCGACCGGTACACGGAGCAGTAGTAGTCTGCAAATGTATTTGCGATTGCCTGTGGGTCAGTTATTGTGTGTCGTTTCTCCAGATTCGATGCTATCGTTGACTCACAATCTAGCCCTGGTATTATCATGCATCAAAGAGAAATTAAAGACATGGTCCCTTTTGCCATTATCTTTGTTAGGACAGTCCACAATATTCAAAATGGTCTCTTTGCCCCGACTGGTATATCAACTTCAGAACTACCCCAACGCAATCTCTTTGTCATGGTTTTGACAAGTTAACGAAGTCCTAAGTGGTTTCCTTTGGAGAAGGGGCTGCTCGTATCCCTATTCTTGCATGCTTCCAGCCCACATACTGTGGGGACATTGCCTCTGCAGATGTCAGTCCTACCTTGCAACCCCCCACTTGTTGATTGTCAATGACTGGTGGTATGGCCCCAGAGATAACCCAGCTTATGCAAATGAGCGATAGGCAAGGCCTCCCCGCTTGACTACGTATATAGTGGGAGAAGGGTGGGGTTCCTTCCCCCGGCGACCCAGGTGGTCATAGACTTGTGGATACACTCCCTCAGACAGGTGGGATGGTGGGGGAAACTGATGCAAGGGACACCTCTGTAGCAGGGCAATCTCCTTCAACAAGTGGCTTTATTGGGCAGCTTCCAGAAATGTATATGTAAGCTTGGAGATGTTATGCAGGGCACAGTGCTAAAATCGTTCCAGGAGCTGTAAAATGATGATCAGCTACATCGTAGCCAATTTTATTAATATCTGCAGCTCCACCACCCCTGTCTCCGTAATCTCCAGGAGGCGGCAGAATTAAATGATTTGGAAGGGAAGCTTCTAATGGGTGACTTGAGTACCCATAAGATCACCCAGATCTATCAGTCCCTGATTACTAATAGTTCTACCACACGGTCAAGCTTAAGGATGGCATGGGAGGCCAACATTAAGATTTGGTGGATGATGACTGGAGGCTCTGGAGGCTCCCTGGGCAGCAGCGATAGCAGTACGTCTCTGCTTAATACAATTAAAATACCTACCTAGGGCCTATTATACGAGGCTATGTCTCTGGCTCAAGGGGTATAATAGCTTTCCCTGTGTGCCTCCGCTGTGTGGTATAGGAGGATACCTTCCTCCAAGCAGTGTCAAGCTGGACGGAGGTAAAAGGGGGGAACAGCCATACAAAGCAGCTACTGTTTTTAGGGCTCACACTATCGAAAAGAGACATTGCCAGAATGTGGCCTGGAAAATGGGAGTGGACCCTAGCATGGGCCTCGAGGTAGCGGCTTTCCAGGCAAGGGGTTGCCCCTAAAAACACGCAAAGATATGGCAGCAATGGGCTGATTACTGGGGCATAATACTGTCCCCAGTCCCTACTATGGACTCCCATCTTGATGTCAAAGTCAAAACTATGGTGCCACCGCACAAGGGTCTGCAATGTGGGTCGAATGTTGAATCTGATTGGAGCTCTGTCGGGGACGGTGGGCGCGTGGGTAGGATGTCTGGGATTGTCAGTTTTTGTATTACAGTTGTTCATGGGGGTATATTTTACAACCTCCTATTTATATTTGTAGGCTGTTCTGGCCCTGACGTATTGCTAAAACCCAATCAAATTTGATGTGGAAAAAAACAACCGGTTTTAGAAGTGGTGTCACCTCAAAGGAACAATAACAACCTCTCACATTTTGAACACCTGAATGTTTAACTTGCATTGCTCCCACTCACTTTCTTGCAATGCCCAGAAAAATGAAAACTTTGAGTAAATGGATAATATAAGGCATTTATTTACATTCCATGATGGAAATGTGTGGAATCTGTGGCAATACATACATTGCCAAACCACCCAGTGTTCCTATGTGTCTCCAGATAAAGCTGGAATGCAATTTTTGAGGGTGGGCCTACTGGCCCCAAAAGCCAAGGGCTTAAAAAGCAACATGGACAATCTTTTTTTCCACTCAAAACCTAGGTTTTTGTTGTAGGGGTACCTATAGAATTTGAGGCCATGATCAGCTACTACCCAGTGAAATGTACAAAACCAGCATGTTTCCTAAAACTTGACAAACAGCGGAGTCCAGGTTTGTGTGGGTTGATTCGGATCTCAAGAAGTTTTCTTTCCCGGATGCCCTTTCAAACCTCAAACTTTTGGAAAAAACACATATTTACCTCACATTTCAAAGTGCAAAAATTATGGAATATGCAGCGAGCAACAAATGTCATACAACCACTGTTTACCCATCTCTCCTTACAACTACTGTACCCCACTTGTGTGGGTGCCCCAATAAACTGTAGAACAAAATGCCCTGAAATGCTACATGGACAGATCAGCAATAGAGGTAGCCTTGGTATTTGAGACCAGGATCAGCTGCCACCCATAGATCCTACCAACCACAGGCATGTTTCAAAAGTAGACATCCAGGAGAGTACATGGCGGTGTGCCTTGCATGGATCTCATTACCTTTTCTTCCACAAAATACCCTGCAAACCTCCAACTTTGCCTGATATAACACATTTTCCTTACATTTCGGTGAAGGCAAGGTCTGGAATCAGCAGGCATCCACAAAATTCCTACCACCTGACGTTACCCACCTTGTCCCAATAAAAGTGCTGCCCCACTTGTGCAGCTGAGCATAGTGTCGGCAACAGGACCAGATCAAACCTAGGTCAAAGGGAGTCCTCAGGACTCTAGGACCACCCACACAAGAGAGGTACCATTTTTATCAGAAGTAGGGGAATACTGGAAGGTAGGAAATGTATGGGTCCCAGCACATACGAGAACTTTACCTCACATAAATGTAAGGAAAATGTGTTTTTAGTCAAAGTTTGAAGTTTGGTTGGTTTCCCTAGGTGCCGGAGGAGCTGTGTCTCAAATTTCACAGCCAACAACATTGCAGAAGATGGTCCGTTTTTGGATAGAAAAATGTGGTCTGTCCATGTTGCATTTTGGGCCTTTACCTGTTGCAGATGCAAGGCCCTCCCACATGAGTGAGGAATTTATCGGGAGACTTAGGAGAATGCTGGGTAGAACATTTGTGGGTTCCTGTAGATTTCAGAAATGTGTTTTCAGCCAAAGTTTGAGGTTTGCAAGGACTTCTGGATAATAAAAGCCTGTCAAGAGCAACAGGCTTCATAAGAGGCAGGACTCTTCTGGGTGTCTAGGTTTCACAAATGTGGAGATTTACCGAGGTGCTGCCTGAGCTAGGGTCCAAAATTGATGCCACATTCAACTCCCCCAGGTGTCTAGTTTTCATAAATGTGCATGTTTGGTAGGTTTCGCTAGGTGTCGTCTGAGCTACAGCTTAAACTCCACAGCTACCCAAATTGTAAAGGGATGTTTCTCTTTGGAAATAGTTTATGTGTCCATGTAGTGTTTTGGGCCCTTTCCAGCACTGGGCACTTGGCACACCAATAAAAGTGAGGTACCATTCTTATGAGGAGACTTGTGGTAATGCTGGGTGGTTGGAGATTTGTGGCTCTCATCAGATTCCAGAACCTTTCAACACAAAAATGTGAGAAAAATATATATTATTAGCCAAAGTTTGAGGTTCGCAAGGGCTTTTGGATAAAAACATTGGTTTTGGTAGAAAAATTCGATCCGTTCATGTTGCACTGTGAGCCTTTTCCTGTGGCTGCAAGGCCCACTCACACAAGTGAGGTATAATTTTTATCAGGAGTCTTGGGACAACGCTATGTGTTGGAGATTTATGACTATACAGAGATTGAGAACTTTCTCTAACAGAAATATGAGGGAAATTTGTGTTGATCACCAAAGTTTGAGGTTTGCAAGGACTTCTGTGTAAGAAAACACTGGTGAGAGCCATGCAATTCATGTCAGCTGGGACCTCCCCGGGTGTCTAGGTTTCAGAAATGTGCATGTTTGGTAGGTTTCCCTAGGTACCGGCTGAGCTAGGGGCCAACGTCCACAGCTACCTGTTGGAAATGGCCCTTTTTGCAGGGTCATCCCTAAGCTTTTTGCCTCCCTCCTGGATTTTTCCTAACCTGTTTTTGTTGGCTTTATGACTCTGGGCACTTTACCACTGCTGATCAGTGCTAAAGTGCATATGCTCTCCCTGTGTAAATATGACTATGTGAATTGGTACATCCCTGATTGGCTTATTTGGTTTACCTGTTAGTCCCCAGTAGTGTGGCCCATGTGTGCCCAGGGCTGGTAAACCGAATGCTGCTGGTGGGCCTGCAGCACTGGTTTGCGCCACCCACAGAAGCAGCTTGTAAAGTGTGTCTCAGACCTGCCACTGCAGTGTCAGCGTGCAGTCCAGAACTGCCATCCTGGCTGTGAATTGCACCCACTTCCCAGCCCCTGAACCTTCCCTTGGCATCATGTGAGTCACCCCTATGGTAGGGTGCATTGTATGTGTAAGGTAGGACATGCTCTGATGTGTGTAGCATGTCCTAGTAGTGAATTACACCCAATTTCGTTTTCACTACTGTAAGGCTACCTGTTGTCCATAGGCCAGAATGGGAGGTCTGGGCTATTACATTCTATAGTCCTAACAGACCCACAGAACATGGTAGAAAAACGAATTTAGAATGCCTGAGCTCAGAATATTAAAATACATCTTTTAGTGAAGGTTATTTTTATATTCTGTGTTTGAAACTACCACTTTTAGGGTATAGGTACTTTCTTGCCTAAGCCTTCCAGTGTGCTCTGCTATTATGTGTATTGGCTGTCTGGTTTTGGAGGGACAAGGCAGGCTGAGTCAGACCTGGGTTGAATAGAGAGATCTGCCTTGGAGTGAGGGGAGGGGTAGCTCCTGCACTTGAATAGGGCTGTGCCTGGCAAGGTGAATGCTGGCTCCACCTCCCACTGTGCGTCTGAAGGCAGACCCCCTCTTTCTGAAAGGAAGGATGCAGCCTGGTAAACAAATTGCTCCAGGGCTGGGCAGAACTGGTTCTGGCTGGGTTCAGAGACTTGTGACTCCTAAGAACAAAGACTTTGGGGGTATAAATATTTGTGCCCAAACCCCTACAACTTGTATTGCTCCTGGACAACAAGAAGAACCTCTGTCCGTGTGACTACAGGAATCTGCAGGAGAAGGACTGTCCTTGTGCTTGTGTGCTGTTTCTGGGACTGGCCTGCAGTGGTTACTACTGGACTTGGAAGAAGAGGAAAAGGACTTTGAAGGAACTTTTATTTTTGCTACAGCAATCACCCAAGGGCTAGAAGAGAGCTAGCCTCCTGCTGGAGTCTCAGGCACATCAGACTCCACCACCAGCCTCCTGTTTCCTCCCAGCGAGGATTTCTATCTGCAGGTGAGGCTCCTGTGAGTTCCAGGGCCTCTAGTTCTACTGCTGAGAAGAGAGTGCTGAAAATCGTCCCCCGTTAGCGAGCTGCTGCAGCTGGTGAGCGTGAGAAAAATCGTCGCTCAGCTGTCGCCGAGCGCTCGCTAACCCCGAAGATTATCGCATCATCCGTCAGCGGGCCTGAAAACGCCCGCTATTCCGAAGATCGGCGCATCACCCGTCAGCGGGCCTGAAAACACCCGCTATCCCGATGTTCGTCGCAGCACCTGACTGCGGGCCTGAAAACGCCCGCTATCACGAAGATTGTCACATTGCTTGTTAGCGGGCCCCAAAGCGCTCGCTAACCCCAAATCATCGCATCAAGCTCATCGCAGCGCGGACGCCGAGCGCTCGCCATTTTCCCCGCATCGCATCAGGATCGTCGCTCCCTCGCGGAGCGCCATTTCCTTCCATCGCAGCAAGATTGCACACGCAACAGGCTCGGTGCATCATCCTCCCTTCGCGGCAATGATTTCATCGCATCACCGGCTTAGCGTGAGGGAGTTTGTCGCTTTCTCCTGCCCGCAACCCAGCGCATCATCCTCCCTTGCGGTAAGGATTCAACGCATCGCTGGTTAACGTGAGGAAATTTATTGCTACAACTCCTTAGCGACATTTTTGTTGCTTTGCTACGGAATCAAGATACTTTGTGAGTAAAAGGGTCGCAGAGACCACTGCATTGAACTGAGCATCATTTTGTGCACCTTGAACTATTTTTGCAGCATTTCTAAAGTAATTATATTTTTCTAGTATTGTGGATTTTTACTGTTATTGGTCTTGTGATTAAGTCTATATAAATATACCTATTTTTTATAACTACTTGAGTGGTGTCCATTTGTAGTGTTCCACATTATATTACTGCGTATGGTCATAAATGCTTCACACACTGCCTCTGAGATAAGCCTAGCTGCTCGTGCTACGTTACCACAGGGTTGAGCAGGGGTTATCAAAGGGTGTAGCCCTCTTACTCTGACTTAGGAAGAAGGGTCCCTACTTGGACAGTGGCCAGCCATTGTCAACCAGAGAACCCCATTTCTAACACTACCCAAAATGGAAAAAAGGGTTGGTTGATGTGTCTATGTTGCCTTTTGGGCCCTTTCAAGCCTCAGGCACTAGGCCCACCTGTACATCTGAGTGACATTTTGATCAGGAGACTTGGGGTAATGCTGGATCTTTGGAAATCTGTGGCTTCCCACAGATTGCAGAATTTCCATCCCAGAAACGAAATGTGAGTAAAATATATGGGGCACATTTACAAGGAATTGGCATAAGGCAGTGCCGCAAGTCATGTTGCTGCGTTGCCCGAAGCCAATTCAAAAGGGCAGGAATGCACCGTATCGAAAAGATACGCTGCATTCCTGTCCTTTTCAGCCATCGCCAGTGCACGGTTAGCAGCTGCGCACCAATGCAGGCAAGAGCGTCTGGGTTGTAGGGACACCTTCCTGCATAAAAACAATCATTTGAGAACTTCCCTCTTTCTATGTGTACTGCAGAATGCAGCACACATGGAACGAGGAAAAAACAAGGAGTGATAATGTTATTCCTTCTTGTTACGCCACCCCTGGGAAGGTGCATGGTTTTAACGAATTCCCACATTTCACCGTTTGTAAATCTGGGAATGTGTCAAAATGTAAGGATGTTGCTTGGGAACACCCAGTGCAACGCCCATGGCACGCCTACCCGACACAGTGTGAGGCAACGCAGTGACTTGCACTGTATTGCCTCACTCCATATCTACAAAGCCATAACAAGCCTGGCAGGGCGGTCTTACAAGGCCTTGCAGATATTGCTAAGCCCTTTACGCCACAGGAACATCACAAAAAGTGATGCTCTAGCGGCGCACAGGGCTTGTAAATAAGCCTCTATGTTGGTGGCAAACATTGGAAGGTTAAAAGGGCTTCCTGTTAAAAAAACATGGCTAGAGCCATGCAAGTCATGCCACCCTAGATTATCCCTCCTTTCTAGTTTTCAGAATTGTGCAGTTTTAGTAGATTTCCCTAGGTGCCGGCTGAATTAAGGCAGAAAATCCACAGCTTTCATATTACAAAAAAAATGAAGTTTTCAGTGGAAAAAGATGATGGGTCCATGTTGCCTTTTGGGGCCCTTTCCACTCGCTGGCACTCAGCCCACTCACACAAGTGAGGTACGATTTTTATCAGAAGGCTTATGGGACTGCTGGATGGTATGAAATCTGTGGCTCTCCATAGATTCTATAACTTTCTATCACAGATATTTGAAGAAACTTTTTTTATTGCTAAAATTTGATATTTTCAAGGGCTTCTTGGTTAAAAAAAACCTGGTGAGAGCAAAATAAATCATTCCATCCTGAACTCTCCCACCTGTCTATTTTTCAGAAATGTGCAGGTTTGGTAGGTTTTCCTAGGTGTCGTTTGATCTGGGGCCCAAAATCCAAAGCTACCCATACATTTTTGTTTAAAAGGTTGGTTTTAGTGTAACGTGTACATGTTGCCTTTTGGGCCCTTTTCTGTGGCATGCAGTAGGCCCACCCACACACGTGAGGACCACTTTTGATCATGAGACTTAGAGGAATGCTGGATGGCATGACATTTGTAATAACTCCCAGAGTTCCATAAGTTTTCATCACTGAAATGTGTAAAAAAAAAATTCCAATGTTTGAGGTTTCTAAGGGCTTTAGGTTAAAGAAAATCAAACAGAGTTGTGCAAGACATGCCACCCTGGAGAACCTTTTCAGAAATGTACAGTTTTGCTAGGGTTCCCTAGGTGCCAGATAAGGTAAGGCCCAAACTCATAGCTGTACAAATTGCAAAAAAATAGTTGATTTTCAGGAAAACATTTGATGGGTTCATATTGTCTTTTTAGATTGTTCCTGTTTTGGGCACTAGGCCCTCCCACACATTACCATATTTATTGGGGGACTTGTGGGAACCCCTGGGTAGTAGGAAATTTGAGGCTCCTCACAGATTCCAGAGATTTCCAACAAATAAATAGGAGGAAAATATATGTTCTTAGGCAAAGTTTGAAATTTGCAACCACTTCTGGGTTAAAAAACACACTGAGCGGCATGCAAGCCATGCCACCCTGTACGCCACCAGAAATGTACAGGTTTGTTAGGTTTGCTTGGCTGTGGCTGAGCTAAGGCCCACATTCAACAGTAATCAACATTGCAGTAAATGTACGGTTTTGGGTGGAAAACTTTCATCTGTCAATGTTGTGTTTTAGGCCTTTTCCTGTCACAGGCGCATGGTGCACTCACACAAGTGAGGTACCATTTTATCATGAGATATGGGTGATAGCAAATCTGTGGCTCCACACAGATTCTGGAACATTCAATCAGACAAATATGAGGTAAAAATATGTTTTATCCAGTGATAGGGGTTTGCAGGGGCTTCTGGGTGCCACACTAATGCCAGCCTGAAGTCTAGTTTTCAGAAAAGTGCAGGTTTGGTAGGCTTCCTTAGATGCCGGCTGAGCTAGGGCTCAAAATCCACAGCTACCCACGGATGGATTCTGCTGAATAAAATAGGATGCTTCCAAATTGCATTTTGGGGTGTATTGTATTGCAAAGAGTGGGGTACAATTTGCATCGGGAGACACCTCGTAACACAGAATACTAGAATATTTGTTATCACCAATTGGATTTTCTGCATCTGTGCCTTCGACATGTGAGCCAGTGTGTAAGAAAGAAGACATTTTGCAAAATAACTTTTGAATCACATGCTAGTATGGATGCCCACATATTCAGAGATGTACAAAAATCTACTTCTCCTACACACAACATCTGATGTACATTTCAGAAATACACAGGCTTCCCTCAGACCCATGTTTCACTCTTCATATTTTACCGTATGAATTGCTCCATAGTCGGTACAGAATGCAAAATCATTGTACGATGCAACTTAGTCGTTGACTCTGAATGCTTTTGGTTCTTGGAAAACCTATGAACCCTGCATAGTCCGGCAACCAAAATGGTGTCAAGGATGCAATGGTATCTTGCTTTTGTAAACCGGCCTTCATGACAAAAAGTTAAACATGAAAATGTTTCACAAATTGCAGTTTTTTCCTACTCTTGTTAAATAGTTGGTTTCTTTAAGAAAACCTTCAGGGATCTACGCAAATGTCTTCTTGCTGAATTCAGAATGATGTCTACTTTTCAAAAATGTATAACTTTCTGGGATCACCAAAGTGTTTCACACCTGTTTCCAACACACCCTGGAAGCATGTTGAAAGCACATACATTAGGATAAATAATCTACCTCTTAGTAAAATGGCAAAACGGTGATAAAACCTTGTTTGATAGCTATCTGCATGATCCTGAAAGCTGGAGATGGCGATTTGATCACAGCAAATCTTTCATTGTTGCTTTTTCTAGGGAAAATAACTTTTTTTTTGCGGTCACTTTTTCTAATTTTCCCCTAATAATTTGCTATATTTTGGCTATTTTCACAGTTCTCTACAAGGGAATACACAAACTTTGTGTACTCTTACGATTCCTATGGCGATGGGACAAAAAGACACACATTTGGTGTGGATACCTTATGTGGAAAAACATTATGGAGGCATAACAGAAAAACACCCTAGATAGCCATTGAGGAGCTTAACACTGTGGGGAAAAAGGCTCAGCAGTTAAAGGGTTAAGGGCCCAGAACCAGGCCTGGGCATAGTTTGCGGAGTTTTGGTACGCGGATTTCCGCAAAGTTACATAAAAACTCAGCGAAGTTCAGCGAGTGGCAAAGTGCAGTACGAACTGCAGTTTGTTCTGGTATTCCTGCCGCTCGGGTGGAAATTCTACCCAAGTGGCTTCTCGCGAACTTACCATTCGCGAGCGGGGAAAAAACTCTGCTGCACATCGCAAAGAGGAGTTATCTGCATTCCGCGAGCTCAGCAGAGTGCAGAGTGCAGAAAACTCCGCAAACTCCGCGAACTGAGTGAAGTTCACCGCCCAGAACCCAAGACTCAAAAGAGCCTTTAACAACCAGTATATCCTGGTGCCGAAGGCTTATAAGAATATTAAAATATTGTTCTAAATTAAAAAGGGAAAAACAGAGGGACAAACATTTGAATGTTGGAGTAGAAGGCTTATACCAGCCATTATTTTAAGCCCAGAGGTACTCCATTGTCTTCAATGAGGCTTTCAAAATGGGAAACAACCTTTACAACGCAGTCATTACATCGCACTACCTTTACATAGCAGTCATTACATCGCACTACCTTTACATAGCAGTCATTACATCGCAATATCCTTTACATCGCATGTCATTACAACGCAGCCATTACATCGCATGTCACTACAACGCATGTTATTATAACACATGTCACTACAACGCAGGCATTACATCGCAAGTCATTACAATGCATACCATTACAACGCATAGTACCCTTACACTATCCAACACTTACCCTACTGTTGCATTCACTGGAGTTAGAATAGTAATTATTACCTCTTTACTATCAAACACTTACCTTAAATGTGATGTAATGGTATGCATTGTAATGGTATGCGTTGTAAAGGTATAATGCGATGTAATGGAATGCGTTGTAAAGGTAGTTTCTGAAAATGCTATATAATGGCATGCGATGTATAATAATGCGTTGTAAAGGATGTTGTGATGTAAAAACTGCGCTGTAAAGGCATGCGTTGTAAATGTATGCGCTGTATCGTCATATATTCCATTGCTCTAATATTATTGTGGTAAACAAATATATTTATTTTGCTTTGCATTAATATAATAGTTCTCAAAAAATTGGTTTTTTTGCAAAAAACCTTGGTAGCAAAGGAATTTACACTGCTTTTAGAGGTGTTACATGTTGGTTTATTGTATTGTAAAATACATCATGCACCTGGAACCTTCTGTAACCTCCTGAGAGTAGTAGGGTCTCTGCCCCAGTGACCTGAATTATAAACACAATGTGGTTTCCTACCTGTGTTTCCACAATGCATCGTCATGATCCTGCAAGAGAAACAAAGAGCCAGCGATTAAAGACTTATCTTGTGAGCCATTGCTTCAATGCTTCAACAAACCTTGGGTAATCTACGTGGATAGTTTGGTTTCGAAGCAACATGGACTGCATGGTCAGTTTACCTGGATCTGGAAATAACACACTTTACATTGGCCTTTGTACAGTGCGTGCCCAACCTTCAGATCAGTCACACACTGTGATCAACCTCTTTCTAGAAACAGGGAAAGTCCCCAGGAAGTTTAAGGATGCAAGAGTAATCCCCCTACTCAAAAAAAACGGGAGCTGATACCACTGTTCGTCCTCTGAGGGGGCTAGGAGTGAGTTACCAGAGTGGCACCGAGTCGCATGGGAGCAGGGCATGTACTTCAACATACAAGTGAGCGCCTCTCTGGGGGTACTTAGTGCATGGGCCATGCTATATTAATCCTGGGGGTCTTGGTGCATCCAGGGCCACCAGGATCTCAGCTCTAATGGGCAGCGGTCTGCTCTATGACCCTTGGCCCAGCCTGTGTGTGCCATGCATCGTGAGTGTAGACTAACCCAGCGAGATGGGAAAGGTGGAAACACGTACACCCCCCCCCTCTTTACTCATGTTCTTCTCCTCCTCTCGAACATGGGGCTATTGTATGTAAAGCTCTTTTTCATTTCATTAATTAGTAAATCTAAGCTAGGACCCCGCCCTCTGCCAACTAACTGCTTCACACCATGTCCTTGATGGACGCTGCGTCTTGAGTGTCAGTATTCGAGTCACTTTGCTGTTTTGATGTGTTGTGTGCGTGTGTGTGTGCGTGTGTCCCAGTCGGTGCACAGAGCAGATCTGCGCAGGTCCCGCTGCCCCCTGGGGTGTCATATCCGGTGGTTTGCAGAGCGCTGATGGTCGCCCACAAGGGACCTCTGTGTAAAACACTGAGGGTGACATGCACCGATGTCATATCACTCCTCTTCCACTCAGTGCCACATCTCTCCTCAGCAAGCCTCAACTGCCCCACGTTTGCTGCGCCTCCCTCTTGTTTCTACAGCTCCCCCCCCCCCCACTCCATGCGAGCTCGTTCTGCAGCAGTACATTGTCTCTCACCTCCGAGGGCTTTTAACTCCCTCTCTTCTCATCCCATCTCCCTCTTCTCTCCTCCAGCCTCTCTGCCGCCCTCGCCTCCTCCGGCTCACCCCTCTGTCCTTCTGTCTGATTCTGCAGAACTGCCCTTTTCCAGACCCTCTGAAGCCCACCTCTGGTCTCTTTCCTCTAGCTGCTCGGACAGCTCCTTTTCACCTTCTCTCACTGCTCCTCCACACAGCTCCCTCCCTTCAGCTGCATCGCCACAGCCAGCTGGGGCACGAGAGGAGATGAGGGCATTTACTTCCCCTCTTCTCCCTCAATGTCCCTCGTTTCCTCCTCTTGTGCTCGACCTCACTCACCTGTTCACATCTTCTCCTCTCTCCTCCCTAACCTCTGCTCTCCCTCTCGCCTCTCCTCCTCCATAGCTCCTTCTGTATCTGCGCCTCTCCCTCCATAGTTCCTTCTGTATCTCCCTCTCCTCCTCCATAGCTCCTTCTGTATCTCCCTCTCCTCCTCCATAGCTCCTTCTGTATTTCCGCCTCTCCCTCCATAGCTCCTTCTGTATCTCCGCCTCTCCCTCCATAGCTCCTTCTGGATCTCCGCCTCTCCTCCTCCATAGCTCCTTCTGTATCTCCGCCTCTCCTCCTCCATTGCTCCCTCTGTATCTCCCTCTCCTCCTCCATAGCTCCTTCTGTATCTCCCTGTCCTCCTCCATAGCTCCTTCTGTATCTCCGCCTCTCCTCCTCCATAGCTCCTTCTGTATCTCCGCCTCTCCTCCTCCATAGCTCCTTCTGTATCTCCCTCTCCTCCTCCATAGCTCCTTCTGTATCTCCGCCTCTCCCTCCATAGCTCCTTCTGTATCTCCGCCTCTCCTCCTCCATAGCTCCTTCTGTATCTCCCTCTCCTCCTCCATAGCTCCTTCTGTATCTCCCTGTCCTCCTCCATAGCTCCTTCTGTATCTCCGCCTCTCCCTCCATAGCTCCTTCTGTATCTGCGCCTCTCCTCCTCCATAGCTCCTTCTGTATCTGCGCCTCTCCTCCTCCATAGCTCCTTCTGTATCTCCCTCTCCTCCTCCATAGCTCCTTCTGTATCTGCGACTGTCCTCCGTTTTACTCCCGACGCTCCATCATAGCTCCTCAGCAGCTCCCCCTGGCCTTGCAGCGCTGCTGACTCCTTCGCCTTTCTCCTTGCTCAGCTTTCCTCTCCCTTCTCTGTCCTGGTACTGTTCTAGCACCCCTTCCCCCTCGTGCCACCCCCTTCCAGCTCACCTCACGACTGTCCGCGTCTCTGCTCAGCTACAGCGTCTGTCAGTTCCTTCAGAGCTCAGTTCCTCCAGCAACTCCTCCGTCTTTATATCCTGTGGACTCCTGACACCTGGGTGCCCCCCACCACCTACAGTGCGCACGTGACTGGTGAGCTCGGAGGGCTCACCCCAGAGATCGCTGCCAATTGCTGAGGGGGTGGCAGGAAACCGACTAGGAGTGTCAGCCTGGCAGTGCCCGATGGGCTGGTCTCCTTTGGTTATTTGTCAGCCGGTTTTTTGGCTCGCTGCTTCGCTGCTTCGGTTCTTTTTGTTAATTCCCCTTATCTTAAAACAAACATTGCCTTGAGCAAGCTCAAATCCAGGCAGTCTCCGATTCCTTGGAAACCACGTCTACAGCCTGTCTTTACCAGTCCGAAACTGACCCAATCATGAGCCACCTTTCAGCTTTCGAGTCCACTAAGAAGGGCCACTCTGCTTGTGGTGCCCAGGCCTGTTTGCTGTTCCAGGCCGACCCTACCGATGAGGGGTGAGATGCGCACCCTCTCTCCGACCACAGCAGACTCACAGCCACCAATTGATGCTACTGGATTCCAGAGCCAACCTACCCTCACACTCTCCCCTTCCCCTGCAGTTTTTATTCCCAGTGCTGCATTTCCAATCTCGTCCACAGTTACATCTTTCAATCACCCTCCCTGGCTCTTGATATGTTGTTTTATTGAATTAAAAAGGGCGCCATCTCCCGAGAGTGCCCTGCACATGCAGCTAGCCAGGGCCAGAGTTGGCGAATGGTTCTATTTGAAGAGCGGGGTCTTTGGCTTATTGCAGCCCTCAAGAACTCGACATGAAGCTCTGATGTTTAAGGGCGGATCGCTTCCGACTCTTGGGGTCAGACAGGAGAAGGCCAGACCTCCGGTTCTGGTTCTGTGTGTGTGGGGTGTTTGCAAGTAGGAGTCCTGCCGGGCAGAGGTGTCTGGTTGGTTTGTGAAATGCGATTTGGCTATTGAGCCAGGCTGGGCCCATGTTCTGGAGGGCTTTGAAGGTGTGCGTGAGGAGTTTGAAGTCCTGCAGATAGCCAACCCCGAGTTAGGGATGAGAGGCACGCGCGTGGACTGGCGACAGCACATCTTTAGGTATTAGGCATTCAGGTACCCTGTACCGTGCAGATCTGTTGATGGAACATTACAAGAGTGGTGATGATGTCACATGCATGGATTACACATTGGTACACCCTGCCA
Organism: Triturus cristatus; assembly: GCF_964204655.1. Lineage (NCBI taxonomy): Eukaryota > Metazoa > Chordata > Amphibia > Caudata > Salamandridae > Triturus > Triturus cristatus. Next base: position 2,327,225 of record NC_140589.1, read on the forward strand.
TTAGGGTCATGGGGAGGGTACCTTTACTCAAAATGGTGGTTTCACCCCGCCTCCTTGACTCTGTCCCTCATCTTCCACTCTGTTTTCCAGGTGCGTTCTTTCGGAAATTCGAACAACAAGCCGGAGACTTTCTCTGGACGTATCAAGATGCAGGGGAGCCCCAACTATACTTTGCGGCCCCCCATTTGGAGGCCTCGCTGCCCCACTGTGAGAAGTTGGCCTGGTATATGCTGGTCACTAGTTATAGTGGCCACCTTGCACCAGTCAAATTCGACTCTTGTGGTAGATAGGTTTAAGACAACCTTTTAAAGAAAGCTATCCTAGTGGTAGCTGTGGAGAGCAGCCTTCAGGCTAAGTCTCTGAGGAATGTAAAGCAGCTTGTTTTACCTTATAATCTCTTGAATTACCAAATGAAAGGGCACCACACAGGTATATATAGCAAATATATATGTATTTATTACTAGACACACTCTACTAATCTCTTTATGAGATTAGAAGCCAGATACACATTCAAAATTCAACGTTTCTCAATAAGTTAAGCACAAATATGTCTGGAGCCCTAGGGGCGTACCAGACCATATACTAAAAAAATGGTATAAGAATTTCGACTTGCAAAATGACAAGGCCTAGGGCCTGGGGAATCGCTGGGGCTTCACTACTGCAGTGTTAGCAGGTAAGTAACAGGCCCACGGGAGATGCGTGCAGTGTGTGTACACAGCCGCGGGTTCCCCATTGATTACAATGGTGCAAGTCGCGGTTTGATTTTTAAAGTTTTAGGGTACTTCGAGGAACTCTACAAGCAAGCCACTTAAAAGGTAAGTAATTCGAGGGCCAACAAACACTAGGGCACCGGAGTGCACGAGTTACCTCACCCTGGGAAGCCGGGTGCATTGGTGTCTTTTGGTGTCGGGTCGTGTAGCTGTTTTCTATGGAGACCAAAGAAGACTTGCTGCTTGTGTCGACTGAAGAGGTGTCCGGTGGAATCTAAGGGTGGATTCGAGATGGAGGTGACCTTAAAATTGAAGGGACAGTGTTCAAAGTCACTTGCCAGTGACCGGTGGCCAGGAAGATGGATGACCACAGATGTCGGGTGATTTCAGGTCAACGATGGTGTTTTGACTCTTTGCTCACGAGGTCCAGGAAAGATCGACAATAACCAGCAGCTGGATTCAGAGTGCCCCACAACATCTGCAGCTGACTGCAGTGTCGGCGACCGGATTGGAGTCAACAAGCCTTAGCAACTGCAAGTCTTGTGTAGAGTGAAGAAAGTCGATGGTACAGACCAGCAAGGTCTGAGGGACTCACCCAGCGAAGGTAAGTGAGGACAGGCCTGGAGCAACCAAAGGAGCCCTTTGTTTTGATAAGATAGTCTTTGGGGGACCCACAAGCCAATGGACAAGGGATCGTGAAGACGCCTCTTCAGGAAGTGCTTCACAGGAGCCCATGGTCACTCGGGATGGGGTAGGCCTCTGATTTTCACTGCAAAACCTGCTGGAGGCTTGGGCCACAAATGGTCCAATGCACAAGTTCATAGCACATCGTGAAGAGGTTGCACTTGACAATAGTGCACGGCCCCCGGGTATTGCTGTTCCTCATCACTCATGGGGTCCACTCACCACAGCTCTGCTGGGGACTCACAATGGCCGTCGAGAAGTCAGGAAATCCACTTCTGGGTCGGCAGGGACTTCGAACTCCAGCGGGAGCGGGAAAGTTTGCAACTGTTGATTAAGGTTTTTGATGCCTGCCAAGCAGGGGAGTCACTCCTTGACTCCAAGGGAGATTCTTCTGTCTTCCAAAGGTAGTGGAAAGTCGAAGGGCCAGGATTCTTCTTTTTAGAGCATCGTCCAGGGTTATCTGTTTTGCAATGGCAAAGATTGCTATCTTATAGTGAAGTTAGGGGAGGGACTAGCTCTATGACCACTCCTCTGGGAGGGTAAGGGTAGGGGGTGGTTACACCCACTTCCCTTTGTCCAGTTTCGCGCCAGAGCAGGGACAAGTAGCCCTGAACCGGTTTGAGCTGGCATATGCACAGAGGAGCCTACTGCTCCCCCAGTGCAGGACTTCAAAGCACTCTAGGAGTGCACCCACCCAGCTCCAATACACTAAATCCTGTCTGGAAGGTGGTGACACCTCCCTGTGACAGGATGCCTTTTGTTGGGCCTCCTCCACTGCGAGTTTTGGTCAGCAGCAGGAGGGCAGCCCAGTGTCTGTGCTGGTGGCATCCATTTTGTGATGCCAGGGCTCTATAGGATTTCTGTCGTTTTACATGTCGTCCCCTCTAGAAGGGTGGGATCATGCTCCCACATCATGGACTGATGTGGGGGTATGATTCCAAGTTGTTTGACACCAAACACGACATGTTTTGATGCAGTCATTCCAAAGTTAGCATTTTAATGCACTTAAGAGTATATGGTTTAACCGCATCCACAGACAGCCATAGAGAATAGACTCGGGTAGCTGCAGAGGGGCCCTGCTCATGCAGAGGCACCCCCTCACATTGTAAACCACGCACCCTGCCCTCAGGATTGATAGGGCCTGCCATAGGGGTGGCTGATAGGTTTATATGTGTGTGTATGGTGAGATATAGAAACCTATATCTCAGTGAGGAGTGCTAACACTACCTCACACAGGCTGCAGTAGCAGGCCTGTGGTGTCAGATTGAGAATGCTTCCCAGGGGTGGCATAATACATGCTGCAGCCCCTGGTAGGCCTGTGGAGTGCCTATGCCCTAGGTACCTAAGGTACCATATACTAGGGTAGGAGCTCATAAGGTACCACAGTATCCAATCACTAGTGCATCTAATATGCACACCAAGTCGTTAATAGAGAACAGAGAGACTGGGGCCCTGATTAGCAGGGACCCAGCCAGACTATAGCCAGAAACCAGTGTATACATCAGAAAAAAAGTGGGGGCAACATAAGTGCAGATCCTACTCTCCTACACCCACCGTTCCAACACCATCATCTGGCCGCCCAAATGCAATGGCCGTTACTCATCCGAGTCACCCACATCCAGTGCTACCTCACCCTTATGTGAAATAACATAGAGGCATAAAAGGACTCTAGTATTTTCTGGGCTTTAATAACCCAACTAACTAAAAGAGGCTCAGATCCTATCCCCAACAACATAACTGACCAGCAATGGTTTTTGCATTTTTCAAATCTTTACTGCAGTGAGGTAGAGCCTGACCATTCCTTGACTGCCAGTTCAGACCTCGAGTCAGTACCTATGCAGTTTGAACCAATAGATTATTTTACTCTTTTGGAGGTACAGACAGCTATTAAAAGTATAGCACCTGGGAAGGCTGCAGGTCCGGACGGGCTGCCAGGAGATTTAATTCTTCACGACCCTACAGTATGGGCAAATCTTATTCTCAATTTGATGAATTTATTGTTAAAGGGCTATGCAGTTCCAGATTCTTGGAAGGGCGCGGAGGTAGTTACAATTTATAAGAAGGGGGCGAGAGAGGACCCTGCCAACTACAGACCGATAAGCCTAATTGATGTCATTCAAAAGGTGGTTGGCAGGGTCCTTATCTCCAGAATGGGGACCTGGCTAGAAGAGGGAAACTTTTTAACACATCTACAAGCGGGTTTTAGACAGAAAATAGGTACTATGGACCAAGTATTTAGATTTACAGCCACTTACTGGAAGACTGTTTTAATCGGTAAGGGGTCCTTGTACGTGGCCTTTATTGACCTTAAAACCACTTTTGATCTTGTCCCCCGGGTCAAACTGTGGCAGGTATTGTACGATATGGGCCTTCCACAATACCTTCTGGAACTTATTAAAAGATTGCATGATGGCACGTATGCGAGAATCAGATGGGGGAGTGAAGGCCAGCTGACTGAAAGAATACCTGTGCAGAGGGGGGTCCGCCAGGGATGTGTGATGGCTCCGACTTTATTCTCCCTCTTTATAAATGGGGTGGCAGACCATTTGAGGGAGGACCCAGCGGATGCCCCCGCCCTGGCAGGGGAAAAAATACCTACCCTCCTCTTCGCAGATGACACCCTCCTTATGTCCAAAACCCCCTCTGGCCTCCAGAAACTTTTAGACAGGTTCAGTGCCTTCTGTAACAATCGTGGTCTTTTTGTCAACACTACCAAAACCAAATTGATGGTTCTGTCCAGAAACAAAAAACCTAAGAAAATTAACATTGCACTAAATGGCACTTTATTGGAGGAAGTTGATGCATTTGATCACCTAGGGGTCAGGTTAAATTGCAAAAATGAAGTGGGATTCACACATCGCTAAGATGTTGTTAAATTTTAAGAGAGTGACAGGAGCAATCACCAGAGACCATCGCTTGACCTCTAGTAAACCCATCAGCCCTGTCTTACTAGTCTATGAGGGTAAGGCATTATCCGCTGCAACCTATGGCTCCGAACTGTGGGGATCTGAAAGAGCCACTGACTTAGGTACAGCGGAACACATATTTATGAGAGAGTTAGTGGGTCTTCCAGTCTCCACCCCCATTAAACCACTACTTCATGACCTGGGACGTCGCTCAATTAAAGATATTGTCGGACTCCGGCCCTTACTGTTTTGGGTTCGTCTTAGAAGGACGCCGGAACTTAGTAACTATGCCGCAGTCCTCGATGAACTCATTGATTTGAATGGTTTTGGGGTGATTCCTTGGCTGAAAAATTTCAGGGACCTGGTAATCAATCTGGGGTTAAAAGAAGAATGGCTATCACAGCAGCCCCCGCCAAAAGATACCATTAAAAAACTATATTGGGTGAGGATAGAAGCAAGGGACTTGGGAAACCCCAAGTGGGGCGCTTTAACCGACCAATTTTTGTCCCGTAAGCCAGTACCGAAGCTGGAATCGTTCCTTGATTTTATCTCTACACCAAGAGATAGATCTTTGTTCCTTAAAATGAGATCTGGTACGCTACCCCTGAATGTTTTTACGACTAGCTGGAAAAATTTTAAGCTCCACCAAGCAGTTTGTCCGGGGTGCTCTAACCCAACTGAATCACTGGGCCACTTCCTGTTTGCCTGTAGGGCATACAGGGGGCCCAGGAAAAGATGGCTAAGCCCAGTGTGTAGAAAATTGGGAACTAACCAGTGTTCAGTGGCCCTTCGTATCCTAACAACGGATACTACATCTCTGATGGTAATTTGTGGGGTTGCTAAATATTTGAGGAAAGCGTGGCATATACGAACCAAGCTTGCTGAATTGAGTATTGGGTAGACCGTTAAAATGTGTAATTGTGCCGTTTTATGAATTAGCACCTTATTAATTGACATCTTTGGCCCTGCTACATTTCTCCGGGCTTGTTGTTTTTTTTTATTCTTAATCATGAATTTTAAGAAAACTTACTTTTAAATGCTTCTTTTTAGTGTGTATTTGTATACTGTTTTTAGCAAATTATATCAATTTATGATGAAATTGTTTTTATTCAATCTAATTCGATCTATGTTGTACTGTACTTACTTTTATGATACCTTGCTATCGAATAAAGTATTATACTACATAGAGGCATATCATCAAGCGGCAGCGATAATTATCGCTGGCCGCATTTAGCGTGCAAAATCCTAACGTCGTCTATCACCGGATTCCATCGCCCGGTTAGCACACTATCAGCAACGCGTATCGCCGAGGCGATAGAAATCCCGTCAGTAGCGGCGAAAAGAGACAATATTGCAGGAATGCCAGCGATAATATACAGCGTTAGGAAAAACATTGTAGATAAGGGAGATGTGGACTTAGCATGACAATCCACCTCCCATGATGAACATGGCTAAGTCGGAAAATAAGCAGGCGTAAGAAACTGGGGATATAGCTGGTTAGCGCTACTTTTAATGTTAGTGATTCCCTTGTTGATAGGGAGAACCTTTGTTAGTGATTATTTTTGCTGTATTTCACACGGGAACGCCTACCTTGCATCTCATTAGCGATGCGAGGCGAGGCGCTAAGATGATGGGCGCTAAGGCATGGATTCACGCCTTATCGTGTCCATGCTAATAGGGCGTTAAAATTATCGCTGCGTTTCGCCCGAAACCAGGTGCAAAAGCGGCAATAATTTTAACGCCGGGCCTTGTTGATATGCCCCAGAAGGTGTCTGGTAATGCGTAAGCTGCTACGAAAGCATCTGTGCCCTATATCCAATAGGAGTGGGTCCGGTGGTTGCGTATTTGTGCAAGGATAGCATCTGTATCAGGATCAGAAGCACTTGTGTCAGGGCATTGCGGGGTTTAGAAGGTGTCACCCGGAAGTGCTCTGGTGGTGACCCGTTTTCGCCCTATCAGCACGGACACGCTTACGTGTGAATACATGCCTTAGCGACCATAATCTTAGAGTGCTCCTGCGCTCACTGTGGAGGGAAAAGGATGGTGACGCGCTCCAGCGCTCACCGCGAAGTACCAACACGAAATGAGCGGTAATGCGCCCCTGCACTCACCGCGAAGTGCCAACAAGAAATGAGCGGTGACGCGCTCCAGCGCACACCGTGAAGTGTCAACAAGGAATGAGCGGTGACGCGCTCCAGTGCTCACCGCGAAGTGCCAACAAGAAATGAGCGTTGACGCGCCCCTGCGCTCACCACGAAGTGCCAACAAGAAATGAGCAGTGACGCGCTCCAGCGCTCACCACAAAGTGCCAACAAGAAATGAGCGGTGACGCTCTCCAGCGCACACCGCGAAGTGCCAAAAAGAAATGAGCGGTGATGCACTCCAGGGCTCACCGCGAAGTGCCAACAAGAAATGAGCTGTGACGCGCCCCTGCGCTCACTGCGAAGTGCCAACAAGAAATGAGCGGTGACGAGCTCCAGCGCACACCACAAAGTGCCAACAAGAAATGAGCGGGGACGTGCTCCTGCGCTCATCGTGACGGGGAAAGGATGGAGACGCGCTCCAGCGCTCACCGCAAAGTGCCAACAAGAAATTAGCGGTGACACGCTCCAGCGCTCACCGCAAAGCGCCAACAAGAAATGAGCGGTGACGCACCCCTGCGCTCACCGCGAAGTGCCAACAAGAAATGAGCGGTGTCGCGCTCCAGGGCTCACCGCGAAGTGCCAATAAGAAATGAGCGGTGACGCGCTCCAGCGCACACCGCGAAGTGCCAACAAGAAATGAGCGGGGACGTGCTCCTGCGCTCACCGCGAAGGGGAAAGGACGGTGACGCGCTCACCGCATAGTGCCAACAGGAAATGAGCGGTGACGCGCTCCAGCGCTCACCGCAAAGTGCCAACAAGAAATGAGCGGTGACGTGCCCCTGCACTCACCGCGAAGTGCCAACAAGAAATGACCGGTGACGCGCTCCAGCGCACACCGCGAAGTGCCAATAAGTAATGAGCGGTGACGCGCTCCAGCGCACACAGAGAAGTGCCAACAAGAAATGAGTGGGGACGTGCTCCTGCGCTCACAGCGAAGGGGAAAGGACGGTGACGCGCTCCAGCGCTTACAGCGAAGTGCCAACAAGAAATGAGCAGTGACGCGCTCCAGCGAGCACCGCGAAGTGTAAACAAGAAATGAGCGGTGACGCGCCCCTGCGCTCACCCCGAAGTGCCAAGAAATGAGCAGTGACGCGCTCCAGCGCTCACCACGAAGGGGAAATGACGGTGATGCGCTGCTGCGCTCACCGCGAAATGCCAACAAGAAATGAGCGGTGACGCGCCCCTGCGCTCACTGCGAAGTACCAACAAGAAATGAGTGGTGACGTGCTCCTGTGCTCACTGCTAAAAGGACGGTGACGTGCTCCAGCGCTCACCACAAAGTGCCAACAAGAAAAGAGCGGTGACGAGCCCCTGCGCTCACCGCGAAGTGCCAACAAGAAATGAGCGGTGACGAGCTCCAGCGCTCACTGTGAAGTACCAACAAGAAATGAGTGGTGACGTGCTCCTGCGCTCACCGCTAAAAGGACGGTGACGTGCTCCAGCGCTCACCACAAAGTGCCAACAAGAAAAGAGCGTTGATGAGCCCCTGCGCTCACCGCGAAGTGCCAACAAGAAATGAGCGGGGACGTGCTCCTGCGCTCACCGTGAAGAGGAAAGGACGGTGACGTGCTCCAACGCTCACCGCGAAGTGCCAACAAGAAATGAGCGGTGACGCGCTCCAGCGCTCACCGCAAAGCGCCAACAAGAAATGAGCGGTGACGCACCCCTGCGCTCACCGCGAAGAGCCAACAAGAAATGAGCAGTGACGCGCTCCAGCGCTCACCGCGAAGTGCCAACAAGAAATGAGCGGTGACGAGCTACAGCACACAATGAGAAGTGCCAACAAGAAATTAGCGGGGACGTGCTCCTGCGCTCACCGCGAAGGGGAAAGGACGGTGACGCACTCCAGCACTCACCGCGAAGTGCCAACAAGAAATGAGCGGTGACCGCTCCAGCGCTCACCGCAAAGTGCCAACAAGAAATGAGCGGTGACGCTCCCCTGCGCTCATCGTGAAGTGTCAACAAGAAATGAGCGGTGACGAGCTCCAGTGCACACCGTGAAATGCCAACAAGAAATGAGCGGTGACTCGCCCCTGCGCACACCGTGAAGTCCCAACAAGAAATGAGCGGTGACGCGCTCCAGCACACACCACGAAGTGCCAACAAGAAATGAGCGGTGACACGCTCCAGCGCACACCGCGAAGTGCCTACAAGCAATGAGCGGTGACGCGCCCCTGCGCTCATCGCGAAGTGCCAACAAGAAATGAGCGGTGACGAGCTCCAGCGCACACCACGAAGTGCCAAAAAGAAATGAGCGGTGACGCGCTCCAGCGCTCACCGCGAAGGGGAAAGGATAGTGACGCGCTCCAACGCTCACGGCGAAGTGCCAACAAAAAATGAGCGATGACTCGCACCAGCGCTCACCGCGAAGTGTAAACAAGAAATGAGCGGTGACGTGCCCCTGCGCTCACCCCGAAGTGCCAACAAGAAATGAGCAGTGATGCACTCCAGCGCTCACCACGAAGAGGAAAGGACGGTGACGCACTGCTGCGCTCACTGCGAAATACCAACAAGAAATTAGCGGTGACGCGCCCCTGCGCTCACCGCGAAGTGCCAACAAGAAATGAGTGGTAACGTGCTCCTGCGCTCACCGCTAAAGGACGGTGACGTGCTCCAGCGCTCACCGTGATGTGCAACGAGAAACAGTGAGTGCGCCCGCACTGGACTCTCCCGTGGCAGTAGCAGCACTCCGGCGCTGACGGGGTCGAAAAGACTGGGCAAGGGCGAGTCAAGCAAAGAGTTCGAGCTCCGGGTACCTGACACGGACAGCAGTTCCACAGGTACTGGCTCTGGATAGCATCTGTATCAGGATCAGAAGCACTTGTGTCAGGGCATTGCGGGGTTTAGAAGGTGTCACCCGGAAGTGCTCTGATGGTGACCTGTGGTACTGCACTCTCGTGGAGAGCTAGTCCGCCAACCACAACATCACACACTCCCCACTACGTACGGAGACATGACAGTACCTCCCACAAAAATAGATCCCCCTCCCTTACACAGGGGTGACAGGACGCAGTTTCAGGGGATGGCATGCATGGACCAGCACATACCAGCTGGGGGGCATGACTTACATGGGATAGGGGCTCCCAGGACCTCTCCTCCAGGCCATACCTTTTCCAGTCTATAAGGTAATAGAGCCTTCCTCTGGTTCTACATGAATCCAGCACAGCACGCATCTCGTATTCCTCGTGGTCATCTCTGAGTACAGGTGGTGGAGGCATGAAAGCCAGGCCATCAGATCGAGCCTGCTTCAGAAGAGACACGTGGAAGACAGGGTGTATTTTCATATGAGGTGGCAGGGTGAGTTCCATGCACACCTTGTTGATGACCTTGGTTATGCTGTAGGGGCCTACGTAACGTTGTAGCATTTTCTTGGGGCCATGTACGTTGAGGTTCTTAATGGAGACCCATACTCTGTCTCCCTTCTTGTACTCTGGTTCGGCCTGTCTGTGTTTGTCTGCGTTGTGTTTGTACTTTTCTTTGGCCTTAGCCAATTCGAATCGAGCCTGTTGCCATAATTCACATAGCTGGGTGTGATAGGCTTGGATGGTGGGTAGAGGACTGGATTGTGGCTCTTCCCAAGGCGTGGTGTGTGGATGCCGTCCCTGGAGACAGTAAAAAGGCGACATTCCTATGGAGGCGTGTGTGTTATTATTGTGTGCGTATTCCACCATCCACAGAAAGTCTGACCACTCCTCCTCAACCGAGATAAGTAAGCAACAAAGGTATTGCTCCATGGTTTGGTTGGTTTTCTCTGCCTGGTCATCGGTTTGGGGGTGGTATGCGGAAGAGAGATGCACGTCTGTTCCTATAGTGTCGCACACAGCCCTCCAGAAGTGGGATAGGAACTGAGTGCCTCTGTCGGTGATCAGCACGGAAGGGCTTCCATGTAGACGGACTACGTTGGTCATGAAGATCACTGCTAACTCCGCAGCAGAAGGCAGTTTCTGTAACGGTACGAAGTGCGCCATTTTGGTTAGATGATCCACAATGGTGAGTATGGTGGTACATCCTGTCTTGGTTTGGGGTAGCTCCACGACGAAATCCATAGACACTGTGTGCCACGGATAAGGGGGTACAGGGATTGGGTGTAGCAAACCCACAGCGGGTCGTGGTTGGGCTTTACCTTGTGCGCAGGTTGAACAGTGGGCTATATAGGTGCGAACATCATCCTGCATGGTTGGCCACCAGAAGTGTCTACGTAACAGATCCAGGGTTTTATGGTATCCAGGGTGCAGGGATAGCACAAGGTCATGGCACATATACAGAGCTTGTTGTTGATGATGCGGCAACGGGAGGTAGTATTTCTCTCCTTTATAGAGGAGCGCATCACCTGTAATGATTCCTGTCTGATCTCCGATCCATTCTTCTGGTTTCTTTGCTTTGAGATCGTCTTGCAAATGGGACAAGAAGGAAGAGGAAAGGATCACTCCCTGAAAACACCGTTCTGGTAGGATGGAAGATGGTGTTGACTTGTCAGCTCCTTCAACGGTCTCCCCTAGTCTTGACAGGGCATCTGCTTTGGCGTTTTCTATACTAAGTCAGTATGTGATCATAACATCATATTAGTTGAAGAACAGTGTCCATCGTAGTTGACGGGCAGTAAGAGCCCTGGCTGAGTAGAGGAACTGCAGGTTCCGATGGTCCGTATAAATGGTAACAGGATGTCTGGCATCCTTCAGGTAATGACGCCATTCCTCAAAGGGTGCTTTAATGGCTAGGAGTTCTCGATCGGAAACCATATAATTCTGTTCCGCGGGTTGTAGTTTCTGGGAATAGTACGCTACGGGATGCAAGAGATTCGTTTTGGTGTCTCTTTGGGATAGCACTCCTCCCAAGGCGTCTTGTGAGGCATCAGCTTCGAAAACGAATGGTTTTTCCGGATTGGGGTGTATCAGAATGGGTGCACTGGTGAATCTGGTTTTCAGATCAGAAAAAGCCTTCTCAGATCCAGGGTTCCACATTAATTTGGTTCCATTCCGCAACAATCGTGTGATGGGAGTGATGATGTCAGAGAACCCTAAGATGAAGCGACGGTAATAGTTGGCGAAACCCAGGGATTGTTGGACCTGTTTCAGGGATCCCGGGGAAGGCCATTGTAGTACGGATTCTACTTTTGTGGCATCCATTTTGATTCCTGCGGGGATCAAGATGTGTCCCAGAGACTCCACCTCAGTAGAGTGAAATACGCTTTTTTCCAGCTTAATGTATAGGCCATGTTGCTGTAACTTCTTGAGGATGTTACGGACGTGTTGGATGTGGTCTGAACACTCGGGGAATAGATCAAGATATCATCGATGTATACCACACAATGCAGATCTATGTATTCACGCAGCACCTCATCGATGAAGTATTGGAAGGCTGCGGGGGCGTTACAGAGCCCAAAGGGCATAACTTGGTACTCAAAGAGGCCGTATCGGGTCCGGAACGCTGTCTTCTAATCATCCCCCTTTTTGACTCTAACCAGATGATAGGCCCACATAGATCCAGTTTGGTATAGATCGTAGCGTTCTTTACTTAATCCAATAGGTTGGAGATCAAGGGCAAGGGGTATCGATTCTTGACAGTGATGTTATTTATAGCTCTAAAATCGATGCAGTTTCACAGATCCCCTCCTTTTTTAGCCACGAAGAAGAACGCTGAAGAAACGGGTGATTTGGAATGGCGTATTAATCCGTTTTGAAGGTATTCGTCCAGGTAGTTGCGCAGATGGGTACTTTCCTTTTCGGTGAGGGAAGTGTACACGACAACAAGGCAACTTGGATCCTGGCAACAGATCTATCCTGCAGTCAAAACTGCGATGGGGAGGTAGTGTGTTCGCTTTTTGTTCATCGAACACAGATGCCAGATCGGCATACACTCCTGGTACTCCTTCCTGTGGGATAACACCCATCCCTGTGAGAGGAAGGGTGTGGGTTTGCACTACTCTTGTGTTGGTGTCCCCATGCTTTGGGTAACAGGTACAATTGCAATATGGTGAATCAAGGGTCATTAGTCTCGTTACCCAATCGATGTGGGGGTTATGTTTCACGAGACAAGGAAGACCCAAAATCAGTTTAAACTGTGGCGTGTCTATGACATCAAACGCGATGGACTCCTTATGTTCCGTCCCACATGTCATCTTCATGATGTCTGTTTGGTACCGGATCAGTCCAGAGGTCAAGTCTGTTCCATCCATCGCTTTCACTGATTCTGGCTTGTTCTTGGTTATCGCAGGATTCCCGAGGTCTTCCATATATTGGGTGTCAATGAAATTCCCAGTAGCTCCCGAATCAATGAGAGCCGTTACGTACCATGATTGGCCTTTTTGTGATTGTAAAGTCACTGTCATACCTAGATGTTGATTGCATTCAGGTGGGGCGAAGGCCAAGGTCTTGTTAGACGAACAACCCAGTAGAGCGACCTTTCCTTCTACAGAGTTATGTTGTTTTACGACCACTCACCACGAGATACGGGAAGGGCACTGGATTTATATGGTCTTAGTTTGCTTGGTTTAACAGGGCACTCCTTGACAAAATGGCCACTTTTGCCACAATATAAACACTGGTTTGTCATTTTTAATTTTCGGTCTTAGACAGGGGACCACGTATTCCGCCTATTTGCATGAGCTCCGGGACGTCCTGTGTTCTAGTACTCTCAGTTCTGGGTTTTTCCCAGAACACTGGATATCTGAATTCACTTCCTTTGGTTCTTTCGGGTTTACGGTCCTGCATTCTGAAATGAATTTTAACAGTCAGGTCTATGAAAGGATCAATATCTTCTGGGGGATCCGATATTTGCGAAAGAAGGTCCTTCAGTTCCTCACGAAGCCCTCGGTAGAACACAGACACCATCTGGGTCTCAGGCTATTTGGCCTCGATGACAAACCTATTGAACGAGGTGATGTAATGTAATAGGTCTGTGTTGCCTTGCTTTAGATTGAGGAGTGCATTATCGGCCGCTTGTATCAGCGTGTGTCAGGCAAACATTCTGCGCAGTGTTTCCTTGAAAACGGGTACGTTATATAGCGTGGGGTCATCGTTTTCCACCACTGCTATGGACCACTGTGCTGTGTCTCCGCCCAGATATGAAAGAATGAATGCAACCTTCGATGCATCGTCTGGGAAGGCTGGAGCACGAGCCATGAAGTGCAGATGGCACTGGTTAAGGAATATGCTGTATTTACTACTGTCCCCATAAAAGCGTTCCGGGGCTGCTAACTGGACTGGATGAGGAGCTTGTACCTGTATAGGAGGGACAGAACCCAGTGCTGGGGACGAGGACCCCCAGGGATTGAACGTGGGTGGTTGTAATACTTCTTTCTGCTTAGGCCTAACCGTGGGTGTCTGACCGGAGGCCAACTGACCTTGTAAGGTAGTGACATCCTGCCGTAAACTCTGGTTCTCGGCTTGTATACAGGTCAACATAGCCGCTGTTGGAAGGCGTTCCCCGGGGAGTCTGCAGAATGTGTTCCTGACCACCCTGAGGCCCACCTTTCCCAGAGCTAGGCCGAGCAAGAGCAGGGAGGCCCTTCCTGGAAGGGTCTTGTACCTAGGATCGCACACGCTGCGCTTACTTTCTCCTTCGGATAGAGGGACACCACACAGTGATTCGTTGTAAGAGAATATACCTTTATCGATGATTATTAGGGATCTTTATGATCCGGCAGGCAGGTGCAGAGTTAATGCCACAAGCGGCAGCGATTTTGTGATGAGGGGTAAGGGGTAGCGGGACAGTCTTTTAATCAGTGTCTCTGCGAGATATCCGGCGCCCAGCTCTCAATCCTCGAGCTGAGGGGATGTTGCTTCTCTCGGCGATCTCTGCCGATTCTCTTGGAGGAGCGGGCCGCGAGTCACTCAGCAGGCACCGGAGGTTCTTAGGTCAGGGAGCCGCGACGGCGTCAGCAGGGCTCAGATGGTTCAGAGTTCGGGGAGCCGTGACAGCGTCAGCAGGGCTCAGATGGTTCAGAGTTCGGGGAGCCGCGACAGCGTCCGCAGGGCTCAGATGGTTCAGAGTTCGGGGAGCCGCGACAGCGTCAGCAGGGCTCAGGTGGTTCAGAGTTCGGGGAGCCGCGACAGCGTCAGCAGGGCTCAGGTGGTTCAGAGTTCGGGGAGCCGCGACAGCGTCAGCAGGGCTCAGGTGGTTCAGAGTTCGGGGAGCCGCGACAGCGTCAGCAGGGCTCAGATGGTTCGGGTAGCGTTCTTCGGTTCGGGGAGCGATCGAGCCGCGACCAAGTCCGCAGGCTCTCGTCAGTCCAGGTCTTCTCTGCCTCCCGTCCCTTCCGCACCCCTTGTTATACTCCCCCTCCTCTTTGAAGTCCGGAGTCCTCGCAGAGAGGGGTCTGGTGCCTGGGGGCGGTGTGTGGGGGTTTCCTGTCGCTTGGCCCCTTGATCTGTTCAGGTGTGTCCGGGGGGGACTCCAGACGCCCAGCAGGCGAGGCGCCCGCTCACCGGGGGCCTGGTGGTCGATCGAAACCTCCCTCGGGGAAGAGACCAGAGGTGTGACCGGGTCGGCGCCTCTCGGTCTGGTCTGGGTTGGGGGGTTCGCTCTCCCTCGGCCAGGCATGCATGTTGGGGATCTGGTCGGCCCTCGGGATGTTGGTCCACGGGAGCCGGAAGGCCGTGTCCACGAGGTTCGGCGTGGTTGTCGTGTAACTTGCTGGTCGGGAGGGCCCACGCCACGAGGCCGGTCTCACACGTGCCCCCCCCAGCTGAAAGGCGGGGAGAACTACCCATCCACTTGGGAGTTCTCCTCGCTGAAGCGGAAGAATCGGGACAGGCCGTCCGCGTTGGCGTGGTCCGTCCCGGGGCGATGTTCCACAGTGAAATCCATCCCCTGGAGAGAGATGGACCAGCATAGCAGCTTGGGGTTTTCTCCTCGCATCTGCATCAACCACCGCAGGGGTCGATGATCTGTTTGTACCCGGAAGTGTGTTCCGAACAGGTAGGGCCGTAGCTTTTTGAGGGCCCAGACTACTGCGAACGTCTCTTGTTCAATTGTGCTCCACCGCTGTTCCCGGGGCAGTAACCTTCGGCTTTTGAAGGCTATGGGTCGATCTATGCCCTGGTCGTCGAACTGAGAGAGGACTGCCCCGATGCCGTGTTCCGAGGCGTCCGTCTGGACTACAAACTCCCGGGCGTAGTCGGGTGCCTTGAGTACTGGTGCCACGCACATTGCGGCCTTTAGGGTATCGAACACCTTCTGGCAGGGGGGGAGTCCAGTGTACCTTCTTGGGGTGTTTCTTGGAGGTTAGTTCTGTGAGGGGGCCTGCGATGCTGCCATAGTTCTTAATAAACCTTCGGTAGTAGCCGGTGAGACCCAGGAAGGCTCGGACTTCCGTTTGGGTTGCAGGGGGTTCCCAGGACACGATGACGTTGATCTTCGGCTGGAGGGGGGTGACCTGCCCACTTCCCACCTGGTGCCCCAGATAGGTTACGGAGCCGTGCCCAATTTGACATTTGCTAGCTTTGATGGTGAGGCCGGCCCGGCGCAGAGCCAGCAGGACTTGACGGAGGTGCTGGAGGTGCTCGGCCCATTGGGAGCTGAAGACCGCTATGTCGTCGAGGTATGCTGCGCTGAACCCCTCTAGTCCGGACAGGACCCTGTTCACCAGCCACTGGAAGGTGGCCGGGGCATTCTTCATTCCGAACGGCATCACCCTAAAGCGGTAGTGCCCATCCGGGGTGGAGAAGGCGGAGCGCTCCTTGGCTCCCTCGGTGAGGGCAATCTGCCAGTACCCACTGGTCAGGTCGAAGGTGCTGAGGTAGCGAGCGGCCCCCAGGCGGTCAATGAGTTCGTCGGCACGGGGGATAGGGTGAGCGTCCGCTCGGGTGACCGCATTGAGGCCTCGGTAGTCCACGCAAAACCTCAGCTCAGGGGCAACACCTGGGGTCGTTGCTTTCGGAACCAGGACTACCGGGCTGGCCCAGGGGCTGTCGGAGGGCTCGATCACCCCGAGGGCTAACATCTTTGCCACCTCGGTCTGGATGCAGGTTCGGACTCGATCAGGGACCCGGTAGGCCCGATGTCTCACTGGCGGGCTGTCTCCGGTGTCCACGTCGTGGACACACCAGTTGGTGACCCCGGGGGTCAGGGAGAAGAGATCCGCAAACTGCCCCAGTAGCCGGCGGCAGTCATCGGTCTGTTGGGCTGTGAGGGCGGTTGACAGCCTCACTCCCTCCACGGATCCATCGGTTTCTTTCGCCCCCAGGGGGTCTGGCAGGGGCTCGGTGTCTTCTTCGGCACCGTCGTCGGTGGCCAGGAGTAAACTTAATTCGGTCCGTACAAAGTGAGGTTTGAGGCGGTTCACGTGGAGAACCCGGAGGGGGTTCCTCGGGGACTGCATATCGATGAGATATGTGACTTTGCTCTTCCTCTCGACCACCTTAAAGGGCCCAGTCCATTTATCTTGGAGAGCGCAGGGTCTCACCGGGGCCATGACCCAGACTTGTTGGCCCGGCTGGAACTCGACCAGCGTGGCATTCTGGTCATACCAGCGCTTCATTTCTTCCTGACTGGCTTCGAGGTTTGCTTCTGCGAGTTCTCTGAATTTCCGGGTCCGGTTACGGAGCGCCAAGATGTATCGGAACACATCCGGGGGGGTCCCACCCCTCCTTGACCAGGCTCAGGGGCCCTCGGACGGGGTGCCCATATAGTAGTTCGAATGGGCTGAATCCCAGGGATTTTTGGGGGACCTCCCGGTAGGCGAACAGGAGACATGGGAGGAGGACGTCCCACCTCCGGCGTAGGGGTTCCTCGAGGCCCATGATCATCCCTTTCAGCGTTTTGTTAAAGCGCTCGACTAGTCCGTTTCCTTGGGGGTGGTATGGGGTGGTGAATTTGTACGATACTCCGCACTGCTGCCAGAGGGACTTCATATATAGGGAGATAAAGTTCGTGCCCCGGTCACTCACGACTTCGCGGGGGAACCCCATGCGGGAGAAGATCCCCATCAAGGCCCGGCCTACCAAGGTGGGCCGTCACGGTGCACAGAGGGATTGCTTCGGGGTAACGGGTGGCGTGATCCACTAGGACGAGGATGAACCGGTGGCCCTGGGCGGTCTTGGGGTCCAGCGGCCCCACAATGTCTATTCCTACCCGCTCAAAGGGGGTACTGACGACGGGGAAGGGTTGTAGCGGAGCCTTGCGCTTGCCCCCACTCTTCCCGCTGGCCTGGCACGTGGGGCAGGACTTGCAGTGGGCCTCCACATTTGCTCGCATCTTGGGCCAATAGAAGTGGGTGACGAGTCGTTGGTAGGTCTTATCTTGGCCTAAGTGTCCGGCCAAAGGTACATCATGGGCCAGGCCCAGGAGGAGACTTCGGAAGCGTAGGGGTACCACCAGTACCCGGGCCGATCCCAACTCGGCCGACTTTTGTTCGCTGTACAGGAGGCCGTCCTCCCAGTATATCCAGTGGGTGCCAGTCTGGTCGCCTGCTGCTTGGGCCTCGGCCTGTTGTCGGGGTCCGATGAGGGACGGGCAGGTGGATTGTTCTTGGCAGAACTCTTTACGGGAGGGGCCCCCTTCGCAGGGCCACTGGGCCAGTTCTGGCAAGTCTTCGAGGTGGGTCAGGGTTTCGGGGTCGGAAGGCACTGACCCTTCGTCGGGAGCGGTTGGTTCGTCCAGAAGGGGGTCGTTGGCCTCTGGTGGTGTACTCGGGATCTCGGGGGTGGTGGCGGTGTCCAGCGGCCGGGCCTCTTCCCCCTCGGAGGGAGGCACCCTGAGAGTCATGGAGCGCGTGGTGGCGCATACCCATTCGGGTAGGCCCATCATCTTGAGATGGGCTCTCCGTTCCACTTGTCCCCACGGGGAGTTCTCGAGGTCGTTGCCCAGGAGGCAGTCCACGGGCTGGGAGGTTCGGACCGCCACCTTTAACTTGCCGGTTACTCCCCCCCACTCGAAGGGGACTAGGGCCATCCGGCAGAGGCTCTCGGAATTGTCTGAGGATATAACGGGGCAAAAGGCGCCAGGCAGGATCTGATCCTCGGAGATCAGGTGACAATGGACCGCCGTGACACTCGCCCCTGTGTCCCGGAGGCCCTCGATGCGGTGACCGTTGACTGTCACCTGCTGTCGGTACTTCTTCGTATTGGCGGGCAGGGACGTTCCGGGGACCATCTCCCGATCCCCTAGGGAGACCAAGGCCATGGCGGCTGGTTCCCATTCCTCGTGGTCTTCTATCTCTTCCCCCAGGGCTACGGAGGCCATTTGTCGAGCCGGCGGGGTAGTTGTGGCGGTTCGCTGGTACAGGGGACATTGAGGGTCGCTGGCATAGTGTCCGGTCTGTTGGCAGCGGAAACAGGTGATCCTTACTCGGGGCCCCGGCCTCCCTGGTGGCCCGGTGCTGGCCGGAGGTGGAGCTGGAAAGGGCGGAGATGGTCCTCTGGGGGGGCTGAGCGGGGGTCCCCCCGGGAGCTCCCGTTGCCGGCCTTGATTCCCTCCGCCCCTCTGGCGGGGTGGTCCCTGACTTTGGCGACCGTAGTCTCCCACGGGGCCCCGGGAGGCCCGGGTGTTCACCCATCGGTCAGCCTCGACGGCCAGTTTTCGAGGATCTGTGAGCTTGCTGTCCAGGAGGTGCTGGCGTAGCTCTACGAAGCAATTAGCGGCCAAGTGTTCCCATGCGATTAGGTCGAACAGCTCCTCAAAGGTGGAGACCTTGCTGCCCTTGATCCACCCGTCCAAGGCCCGGCTGTAGAAGTTCACGTACTCCACCCAGGTGGTACCGGGTATCTTTTTACAGTCTCGAAACCGTTGCCGGTACATTTCAGGGTTGAGCCCATACCTGGCTACTAGAGCCTCTTTCATGTGACGATAGGAGTTCATCACGGTGGAGGGCAGGTCCAGCAGGGTATCTCTTCCCTCGCTCAGGAACCGGCCCCACAGCCCAGCCCCCCAGTCTTTCTGCGGGACTCGGTGGGAGGTCATGGCGACTTCGTAGGCCTTGAACCATTGCTGAATATCGTCGTTCTTATAGTATTCTTTTACCACATCCTTGGGGATGTGGACCTTTGGTTCCACGGTGGAGGAGATGGGTTGTGTTCCCGAGGGTTGGGCCCCCTCCTTCTTAGCCTTGAGCTCGATTTCTTTTAGGCTGCGTTCGTGCTCTAGTTGGAGTTTCTTTTCGTCGTGCTCCCTCTGTCGTTTCTTTTCCTCTAGTTCTCCTTGTGTCCTGCCCGCACCCCTTCTGCCCCCTGTCTAAAAGCGCTTCACTGGCTTCCCATAAAAAAGCGTATCAAGTTTAAAATTTGCTGTCTGGTTCATAAATCCCTAAATGGCAAAGGCCCAGTCTATCTAGCAAATAAACTTATTGACTATCATCCAACGAGAACTCTGAGATCCTCTAGCTCGCACCTCTTAAGGGTGCCAAAAGTACGTACTGTCAAAAATGGGGACAGGTCCTTCTCTAAAATTGCACCTGAAAGCTGGAATGCTCTCCCCCTTCACCTAAGACTGGAACCCAGCCATCAGAAATTTCGTAAACTCCTAAAAACATGGCTTTTCTAAATTCTGCTCATCTTACATCTTACATCTGAGAGTCTGCTGGCGCTATGAGACCTTCGGGTGATATATGCGCCTTACAAATTCCAATACATAGACATAACTGTTCCACCACCAGTTTTTTCTCAGCCAGTTTTAGCTCTCCTTCGATTTTCAATTTTGCTAGTTCTAGTTCGTGGTGGCGATCTCTTTCTCGGTCCGCTAGTTCCTCTGGGGATAGGCCCCTCTCGGGGGTGCCGTTCCTCCCCGGGTTGCTTCGTGGTTCGTTGGGGGGTTCTCCTTCTGTTTGTGTTCGGGGAGTTTCCGCCTCGACCCATGTTTTTAATGCCCCCTGGATGTCCTCTTTCGTGCTTAGTCCGGTGGTAGCGATTCCAAAGTCTTTGCAAAATTGTTTCAGTTCTCGGTGCGTATAATATTCTAACTGGTCTTTTTGGAATGTCGTGCTCGGGTTGGTGCCTGCGGCACCTAGTGAAGTTTCTCCTTCCACTCTTCTTGGTAGTGCGTGCGCCGTCTACTGTACGATCTCTAGGTGTTGGCTCGGATCCCGTCGCCTGCCACCAAATGTTGGAAGGCGTTCCCCGGGGAGTCTGCGGAATGTGTTCCTGACCACCCTGAGGCCCACCTTTCCCAGAGCTAGGCCGAGCAAGAGCAGGGAGGCCCTTCCTGGAAGGGTCTTGTACCTAGGATCGCACACGCTGCGCTTACTCTCTCCTTCGGATAGAGGGACACCACACAGTGATTCGTTGTAAGAGAATATACCTTTATCGATGATTATTAGGGATCTTTATGATCCGGCAGGCAGGTGCAGAGTTAATGCCACAAGCGGCAGCAATTTTGTGATGAGGGGTAAGGGGTAGCGGGACAGTCTTTTAATCAGTGTCTCTGCGAGATATCCGGCGCCCAGCTCTCAATCCTCGAGCTGAGGGGATGTTGCTTCTCTCGGCAATCTCTGCCGATTCTCTTGGAGGAGCGGGCCGCGAGTCACTCAGCAGGCACCGGAGGTTCTTAGGTCAGGGAGCCGCGACGGCGTCAGCAGGGCTCAGATGGTTCAGAGTTCGGGGAGCCGCGACAGCGTCAGCAGGGCTCAGATGGTTCAGAGTTCGGGGAGCCGCGACAGCGTCCGCAGGGCTCAGATGGTTCAGAGTTCGGGGAGCCGCGACAGCGTCAGCAGGGCTCAGGTGGTTCAGAGTTCGGGGAGCCGCGACAGCGTCAGCAGGGCTCAGGTGGTTCAGAGTTCGGGGAGCCGCGACAGCGTCAGCAGGGCTCAGGTGGTTCAGAGTTCGGGGAGCCGCGACAGCGTCAGCAGGGCTCAGATGGTTCGGGTAGCGTTCTTCGGTTCGGGGAGCGATCGAGCCGCGACCAAGTCCGCAGGCTCTCGTCAGTCCAGGTCTTCTCTGCCTCCCGTCCCTTCCGCACCCCTTGTTATACTCCTCCTCCTCTTTGAAGTCCGGAGTCCTCGCAGAGAGGGGTCTGGTGCCTGGGGGCGGTGTGTGGGGGTTTCCTGTCGCTTGGCCCCTTGATCTGTTCAGGTGTGTCCGGGGGGGACTCCAGACGCCCAGCAGGCGAGGCGCCCGCTCACCGGGGGCCTGGTGGTCGATCGAAACCTCCCTCGGGGAAGAGACCAGAGGTGTGACCGGGTCGGCGCCTCTCGGTCTGGTCTGGGTTGGGGGGTTCGCTCTCCCTCGGCCAGGCATGCGTGTTGGGGATCTGGTCGGCCCTCGGGATGTTGGTCCACGGGAGCCGGAAGGCCGTGTCCACGAGGTTCGGCGTGGTTGTCGTGTAACTTGCTGGTCGGGAGGGCCCACGCCACGAGGCCGGTCTCACAGCCGCTATGTCCTGCAGGGTAATGTCTTGGTCGCTCATGTCACCGGGGCGAGACAATAGACTTTGGCTTCTGATTCTGTCACGGACCCCAAAAGCCCTACCATCTGCTTGTAGAGTAGTCTCGTAGGGGTGACACGAATAACCTCCACCGTCCCCCACCTGCTCCCCTGTCCTACCTTAATTAGTACCAGACTGGGGCGTGGTGAAGACCGGGGGAAGGAATCCTTGAGAAGTGATGTGCCTTAAGGTGTGGTGAAACGATAACGGACACTCCGTGGAGTTTGTTGTCGTTTCTAACCTGTAGCCTGGAAATATAACCAACAGTCGGTCACTTACTGCCTTAACCAGAATGCACACATACACATACATTCATCAAGAGGATGGTAGGAAGAGGAACAACAATAGTCACCTGTAAAGGATGTGTGTATTCCAAGAATCTCCGATAGGTCGCCTACCATGACTTGGGAAGAGCACCTGCGCTGGATACCATGGTCTCAAAACAACAGGGAATTCCTTAAAACAGTAGTTACGGTATTAGGCGCTCCTGCGCTACTGTAAGGGGTAAATCAACAATGCGCTCCTGCGCTCAATGTGTGGCAAAAGAAATGGGAGTCGGTGATGCGCTCCAGTGCTCACCGTGGTGTGGGCAAATGGGAGGGCGGAAATGCACTCCGGTGCTCGCCGAGCGGTAAAGGAAAGAAGTGATGCGTCCCAGCGATCACCGTGGTTTTTGGCAAACAAGAAATGAGCGGGGATGTGCTCCTGCACTCACCGCAAAGGGGAAAGGACGGTGACAAGCTCCATCGCTCACCGCGAAGTGCCAACAAGAAATGAGTGGTGACGTGCTCCAGCGCTCACCGTGAAGTGCCAACAAGAAATGAGCAGTGACACCCTCCAGCGCTCACCGCGAAGTGCCAACAAGAAATGAGCGGTGACGCACTCCAGCGCTCACTGCGAAGTGCCAACAAGAAATGAGCGGTGACACGCTCCAGTGCTCACCGTGAAGTGCCAACAAGAAATGAGCGGTGACGTGCTCCAATGCTCACCGCGAAGTGCCAACAAGAAATGAGCGGTGACGCACCCCTGCGCTCACCGCTAAGAGGAAAGGACGGTAACGCTCTCCAGCGCTCACCGTGTAGTACAACGAGGAAGAGTGAGTGCGCCCACATTGGACTCTCCCGTGGCAGTAGCAGCGGTCCTGGCGCTGACGGGGTCGAGAAGACTGGGCAAGGGCGAGTCAAGCAAAGAGTTCGAGCTCCGGGTACCTGACGTGGACAGCAGTTCCACAGGTACTGGCTCTGGATAGCTTCTGGATCAGGATCAGAAGCACTTGTGTCAGGGCATTGCGGGGTTTTGAAGGTGTCACCCGGAAGTGCTCTGGAGGTGACCTGCGGTACTGCACTCTCGTGGAGAGCTAGACCGCCAACCACAACATCACACACTCCCCACTACATACGGGGACATGACAAGCAATAGTGAAAATATTACATGTGATGGACTACCATCCACTCCAGCTAATCATTTTTCTGTTGCTTAATATCAGATCAAAAGCCAAGGTCAATTGTAGTGAAGAAAAAAAGTGATATGAGTTATGATAGTGAAGTAGTGTTAGACACTGGCAATGTATTGACAGCTCTCTCTTCTGTGACCCCACACATTGGACCTTTTTGTCTGATAAACCACAGTCTTCATACTAATGAGGAAGGCAGGTTGTTCCCCCTCTGGTAATCAGAGGCGGTGTCACTCTCTTCACAAGGAAGATGGTGTCCCTTTCCCTTCTCAGGAAAGAGGTTGTCATCAATAACTTCTAATTTTCTAGATTTTACAGCTAGTTTTCTCTCTGACTCAATGGGTTGTTGACAGCCAGAACTTAAGTTGCCAGAGTTGCAAAAACTAGAGGCTAAAGACAGAGCAGCCATTTAATTAGCAGGCAGCAGCATGTCAGGCCGGGTATTTGAGTGGCTGTGTGGATGGCAGAGTGATCCATGCCGAGTGCCCTTAATGCAAGAGGTGAGTCAAGAAAGAAAAAAAGCATATTTGAATACATGGCCTTTATCATTTCCACAGAAAACGTTCTTTGACTTTCGCTGCCAGGCAGAGACAAGGGTTTTGCTGAAATGCGCATTTTTCGTGCAGCCTGTGACTGTACATGGAGGGAGTGTTCCTCGGAAGGGGGCAGCTTGGAGATAAGGCTGCCCCCAGGATACAATTCACACTGTGACTCATCAGAACATTTCTACGGAGTTGAGAAATTCAGGAGTGAAGAGGCAGAAGAGACGCTTCCTACAGCACACCCAAGGATGGTCTGTGAAAGAGCACTCCAGCGCGTGTGAGGGGGAGGCACCCTCTATCTGAAGCAATGGGGCGGGCCTTACAAAATGGAAAAGACTTTGTTAATTCAACGTGCAGATTGTTGAAATCCAAGAGGTGATAATACACATAACATAATTGAAATAATTATTATATAAAAACACTTTAAAGCCTCAAAAGTCCACTATAAGGCCACATGTTTGAGACCATATATATGTTCACAGAAAAAACCATAGGTTTCAGAGGTGTTATAGTTAGCTGCCCATTTCACTCGTACAAAACCATAGAAATTCCTCCGTTATAGTTAGTTCTGCTAACTATAACTCACACGCCCGCAATGCACTGCTGATGATGTCACATATTGCATCATTTATGACATGGTCAGTGACATAACTGATGACATCACTGTTGACATCTCAAATGACATCACTGATGACATCATCCACTGAATGTGGTTTAGTTTGAAATTTAAATATGTATTATATATATACCAATCTGTATTGAAGATTGAGTGGATATATAACTGTCTGGATCGAGGATTTAGTAGCTGTCTGACTGTCTTTTTAAGTGATTAATTAAAAGTGTCTCACTTAATACATGGATTAGTAACGAAACTATGTGAATGTGTGCAGCACTGTCTCTGTTGTTGTATAACATGCTGCCTCAGTTGGTCACTAACTACGTGAGTGTGTATATTAGTTATTGATTAGTTGGGTGAGTATTTGTATGGGACACTGAGTTTGTGTGTGGTTGGATGGGGTGTGTGTAACTCTATGCATAGATGTGTGAATGGTTGATTGACTAGGTGTATGGGTTTAAGAGTGCATGTGGAAACAGTTGTTTGGGTGACTGAGTGTATTTATTTGTGTGTTGGTGAGCGAATATATGTTTAGTTGTACATCTTCAACAAAGTAAAAAAATAAAAGGCATTGTATGTGAGAGTTGGTGTATATAAATAAGTTTGTGTAAGAGTCAGTGATTGTGAGAGTAAATATATGAATGATTGTAATGGTGCTTTTTTAACATATTAACGATGAGTTACTATGTGTTTGAATAAATGATGTGTCGTTGGATAATTGTGTAAGTGAGTAAATTTAAGTGCGATACATTTTTTTCATGAGTGAGTAGGATGACTGCATAACCGACTAAGATGACTGCTGATGTGTCAATGTCTATATATGTGTATAAGTGCATTTGATAGTGTTCTATTAATTAATGACTGCATGTATAGATGATTCTGTTGTTGAATGGGTAGTTGTGTGTGTAGACTTAGGAATCAGTGAGTGGGTATGTAGTAACTGGTATTGGTGTGTCAATGGTTTCAAATATGGTACTCTGTATTTTACAGTGAGTGATGAAAGGTTATAATAGTGTATGATGTGGTGTATCGGATTGTCAAGTGGATGATGTCATCAGTGATGTCATTTGAGATGTCATCAGTGATGTCACTGACCATGTCATGAATGATGCAATATGTGACATCATCAGCAGTGCATTGCGGGCGCGTGAGTTATAGTTAGCAGAACTAACTATAACGGAGGAATTTCTATGGTTTTGTACGAGTGAAATGGGCAGCTAACTATATCACCCCTTGGTTTTTTCTGTGAATTTCTAAGGTTTTTTTTTGATAAACAAGTTTTATTGTTTTAAGTGACACAACAGAAAAACATTGAGCCTGTCGAACCACCGGCTTACAACCACACAGCCCAGGACTACTCCATCTCCCCACCCACCCCCCAAACTCTCCCCCCGCCCCCCCCAACAGCATGTTCATAATACATTGCCCAGCCATTTCCCCCAGACCCTACGATACTTCTTAAGACAGCCCCTCGCCTGGTAGAGAACCCGTTCCTGTGCCGCGCACAAGTCCACTCCAGCACTCCATTTGGCCAAGCTAGGCGGCTGTGGGCTCTTCCAAGCTGCTGCAATGTCTCGCTTCGCCACCATGAGTGCCGTCATAAGAAATAGCTTCTCTGCGCGCGTGCCGTCTAGGCCATCCGTGATACCCAGTAGGCTGTGTCTAGGGTTATGTGGCACCACCCACCCCAAAACTTCCGCGAGGTCAGCTTCTATGCCACTCCAGTAGCCTCTCAAGTCCAGGCAAGACCACACCATGTGGATAAAGTCTGCCGGGGCAAAGCCGCAACGGGGGCAAGCTGCGTCAACTGAGAGGCCCGCTCGGTGCAGACGAGCCGGTGTAAGATAGGCAGTGTGGAGGTAATAAATTTGAATAAGCCTCAGTTTAGCAGAGGCCGTCACCAGCCTGGGGGCCATGAGGGCATCTCGCCAGTCGACCTCGTCCAGGGGACCCACCCACTCCTCCTAGGTTTCTTTCAGGCCCTCCCGGGGCGTGGGGGTATTGTTGACAAGGGAACGGTGTATCCTGGAGATACCCCCCCTTCCCAGGTTACCCAACAGGACCTGAGCCTCCGGGGGGCTATGGTCCGGCAATCTAATGTCTAGTGGGGTGTAGGTGCGTATGGCGTGTCGCAGTTGGAGGTATCTGTAAAATTGAGACGAGTGGAGGGAGAAGCGCGCCTGTAGCTCTGAGAATGAGCACATGCGACCCCCCCGCCAGACATCCCCCAGCTGGGAGATGCCAAGTAGATCCCAAGATTTAAAACCCTCCAGTTCCGCAACCTTCCGCATCCATGTCCCATGCGAGAGGGGGGTGGCGCGGGTCAGCCTCCCGGTCCACCGGGTATGGCGGAGTGCCACTCGCCAAGCCAGGAAGACCGCCTTGGTGATGTCAGGACAGGAGGTGGGGATGGGGGCGCCATACAGGCGGTCTTGTAGAGGGGAGAAACCCAGGGCATCTAACTCCACTCTGTAGGCCGGGTCAGACCATCCCCCCCCCGAACCAATCATGGACGACCAGGAGGCGGGTGGCCAGGTAGTAGAGGTAAAGATTGGTCATGCCTAGCCCTCCATCAAAGGTAGGCAGGCGACAGACCGACAGGGCCAGCCGCGGTCTCCCGCCACCCCAAAGAAATCTGGTTGCCAACCCATCTAGCTCGCGAAACCAAGGCCGCGGGAAGGAAACGGGGACATTCTGCAATACATAGAGGAACCGGGGGAGAATCATCATTTTGTATAGCGCCACCCGCCCCAGCGGATTGAGCGGGAGCGCTTGCCACCGCGCCAGGTCTATCTTGGCTTTCTTGACCAGGGGGGTCACATTAAGAGCCCAGCTCAATTCCGGGAGAAGAGAAACCCAGATGCCCAGGTACTTGAAAGACAACCGGCGGAGGGGAATAGTGTCCTGCCAATCAAAGCACTCCCGGGAGGGGTGCAGAGGCACAAGGACCGATTTATGCGGGTTTAAGTAGAGGCCAGACGCGCGGCCAAGGCGGCCCAAGATTTGGAGTGCGCGCGGTCCCGAGCGTGCCGGATCACTAAGGTACAGCAGGACATCATCCGCGTAGAGGGCTATTCTGTCCGGCTCGAGACCCGGCCATTCCCAGCCCCGAAGGAGAGGGTCCGCTCGGATCAAGGCAGCTAGGGGCTCCATTGCAAGTGCAAAAATGAGGGGCGAAAGCGGACACCCCTGCCGCGTTCCTCGGCCGATCCGAAACGGTCTCGACAGTGCCCCGTTAACCAGCACTCTGGCGCGGGGGTGCGCGTAAAGGACCCGTACCATTCCAACAAACTTGGGACCGAAACCCATGTGAGCCAGGACATTGAACAAGTAGGGCCACCCAACCGCATCGAAAGCTTTCTAGAAATCGGCGAGCAGAAGGGTAAGGTAGGGAGATATGCGCTGGCGATGGGCCAGGGCCACGTGAAGGCGACGAAGGCAATGACGAGTGCCCCGGTCCGGCATAAAGCCGCATTGGTCCGGATGCACCAAGGACGACAAGAGGGGCCGGAGCCTCTGGGCCAGGACCGCTGCGTAAAGCTTGATGTCAGTGTTGATAAGAGAGATCGGCCGATAGGCCGACCGGTCACAAGGAGGCGGCGTAGACTTAGGCAGGACCACAATCGTGGCTATGTCGGCTTCTGGAGGGAAGGAGCCCCTGGTGACCGCTTCAGCGTAGAGGGCACCCAACCGCGGGACCAGGTGCTCTTTGTAGGTGGCATAAAACTCTTGGGGGAAGCCGTACGGTCCCGGGGTCTTCCCGGCGGCCGTGCGCCCTATCGCTTCCCCAATCTCCTCGGGAGAAATGGGCACCTCCAGACTCTCCCAGTCGTCCGACCGAAGCTGGGGGACCCGCAGGTCACTAGTGGCAAGTAAAGAGGCCAGGGAAATGTCCGACGCCCTAGCCCGATAGAGCTGCGAGTAATACTGCGCGAAAGCTTCCGCTATTGCCACGGAGGAGGATTGAAGCACTCCGGCCGAGTCGGCTACCGCCGGGATGATGCGCGATGCCCTGGGGTAGGTAGCCAGCCGATGCAGCAACGCCCCATTCTTATCGCCCCACCCGTATACCCTCGCCAACGAGGACTGCCAGAGGAGTTTAGCCGCATCAAGCGACTGCTGTCGAATCTCTTCTCGCAGAAGTCGCAGTTGCCGGGTCCCAGCCGGATCACCGGACTCAGAGAGAGAGCGTTCCAGTCGCAGCGCGCGGGCCTTACAGGCGGTAATGCACTGGAGTTGCTTCTGACGGTGTCTTACCACATGGGCTTTGGCCGCCCCCCTGATGGTGGCTTTACAGGCCTCCCAAAGGGTGCCCACAGAGGAGACCGAACCATCGTTGTCACTGAAGTAATGCGCCAACGCGGACCCCACCTACCTACGGAGCGTCTTGTCCTGGAGGAACCAAGCGTTGAAGCGCCACATCTGACGAGCCACACGGGGCGGGGGTCCCAGGCCGAGGAGGACCGGAGAGTGATCGGATATTCCCCTAGGGAGGATGCAGATGTCCTGAATGCTCACACAATCGGTGGGGGGGACAAAGATCGCATCAATGCGCGCATGGGTGTGGTGGGCGGCCGAGGTATGAGTGTACTGCCGTGCGTGCGGGTGCCAGGTCCGCCAGGCATCGCATAAGCCCTGAGCCTCCGCCCAGCCCGCCAGCTGCTTCGCCCGTGCGGCTCGGGGCGCCGAAACCGGACCCGAGGAGTCGAGTTGTGGGGCCAAGACGGCATTGAAGTCTCCCCCAAGAACAACAGTGCCCGGCGGGAGAGTCGCCAGCAGAGATGAGGCCTGCGATAAAGCCTGAGACAGCCCAGAAGGCGGCGCGTAGAGGGAGATGAGACTGAGCGGCCGACCCTCAAGCGTGCCGCAAACGGCAATCCCCAAGCCAAGGGGGTCATGGATCACCCGGGTAAACACAAAAGGGAGGGAGCGGCGCAGCAGGACTGCGACCCCCCGCGATCCGCGCGCGAACCCGGAGTGCCACACCCGATCAAACCCATAGCACGCCAGAAAGGGACAATTCTCGCCAAGCAGGTGAGTTTCCTGAATCAGGAGCACGTCTGCCTCCGAGCGCTGGGCATATTTAAGGATGGCGGTGCGCTTGAGCCGGTCCAGTAGGCCATTCACGTTCCAGGACAAGATGCGCATCTGGGCCTTGGGAGCTATGTCATCCATGGTAACGACGGGAAGAGAGCGCGCCGGGAGGGAAGCAGCCTGGGGACGTCGGGGTTACGGCCCCCGCTCTAGGGGAAGCCAGCGGACAGCGCGGGGAAGCGAGCGGCGGTGGGGCGCGCATGGGGCAGTGTGGTGACATGCGCTGCGCAGTGTTGCACAAGAGGCGCAGTGCGAGCAGCGGTGGAGCGCGCATGGGCGGCTGCATGGGGCAGTGTGTTGACATGCGATGCACGGTGTTACCTAAGAGGCTCAGTGGAAAACAAACCCAAACAAAACAAAACAATCCCCCAAGGAGGAACAACCAACAAATACCCAACACCCACCCCCCACCCTACACTTCAAGAACGGAAGCATCTGTCGCCCTAACTGAACCAATAGTCACAGAACCCCAAACGTGTACGCTCGGGTATAGAGAGCGTGGTGGACCCCTCCTGAGGCACGGATTCCAAGGAAGCGTCCTAGGTTATTACGGGAAAACATGAGAGACTGCTGAGCCCTCCCACCCCCGCCATCGGGCAAGGTCGTCGCCTCCCCCGGTAGATACGGGAAACAAATATGAAGTCATATAGCAGGGCTGCGGGATAGATCCGACAAGTCAATCTGCATGTTGCGGGGGGTAAGAGGCCCACTTGGCCGAGGCGACAGACGGCGCCGGGACCCCCCAGCCGCCTGAGATGATGTTCCAGATGAGGTGGAGGAGTCTCTCACTGTCCTGCCAGAGAGGCTCGCAGACCGGGTCCGGGCCATCGCCGCGCCCCGTCTCTGACGGGAGTGCGTGCGCTTCCTGCGCCACTGTTGTCGGGGCTCAGCTGCACCTTGGGCCCGGGGCACAGTAGTGGGCGACACCCCTCCGGGCTGAAGCAGAGGTCTCTCCTCGGTGAACCAAGTCCAAGCCGCTCTGGGAGTGTCGAAGAACAGAGTCTTGCCCTGGAAAACCACGCGCAGGCGGGCCGGGAATTGAAGCTGGTATTGGAGGCCCAGGGAGCGCAGTTTCTGCTTCACCTCCGTGTAGGAGCGGCGTTGTTCCTGGACCTCCCGGGTGTAGTCCGGGAAGATCATCATAGTGTGGTTGTTGAAAGTCAAAGGGCCGCTCACCCGCGCCTCCCGCAGGATAGCGTCTCTGTCCCTGAAATTGAGGATTTTAAGAACAAAGGGGCGCGGGGTGGCTCCCACAGGAGGCGTGGCCGCAAGCGACCGGTGCGCCCTCTCCACCACGAACCAAGTTGACAGATTGGCCGCCGGCATCCAAGACCTAAACCAGGCTTCCAGGAAGTCGTCGGCTTGGCCAGACTCGACCCCCTCCGGAAAGCCCACCAGGCGGAGGTTGTTGCGGCGGGTGCGGTTTTCGGCATCCTCTGCCCGTCGGTGCAGCTCCTTGGAGTGGGTGGTGAGCTCCCGGACCTGGTCCTGCAGCTGGCGAATGTCGTCCTCCGCCGTGGAGATCCGGGATTCCGTTTTGGTAATGCGGGCCGTGGCGTTGCGGAGGTCCTGCCGCAAGAGCGCAACGTCCAACTTCACCTGTCCAACCATCCCCTCCAAGGATGTGTGAGAGGCGTCAATGGCCTGCAGGATGGTAGCCAAGTCCTTGTTTGGGGCCGGCGCCTCCCCTCCGCCCGCACCCGGTGGTTCCGAGCTCGCAAACTGGTCAATCTTCGTCTGGTGGGACGCCGGCGGCGGTCTGGGGCCTCTTTCTTTGCCCATGGTGGGCCCAAGGAGCGCGCGCCGGGCACGAAGGCCTGTGCAGTGGACCAGCAGGCTGCTCCCGCCCGCCAAGCGAAACAGCTCCTCAATCCGGGCCAAGAACGGGGATGTCGAGGATAAGGAAAAGGGGGACGGAGCGCCCCAAGTCCGTTCGGCACGCACCCCCGCCAGCCAGATCCGGGCCGAGCACCCCTCACCGCACCGCAGGCCTCAACTCACAGTCCTCGCTCGCGAAGATCGTCCCACAGCGCACAGCCCACGGGCTTCTGAAGCGCTGTCCCTCGCTCCGGGTCACGAGCACGGCCCACATAGCAAGGAGTTCCGCGGCTGCCAGTCCAGGTGCGGCGCTGGGAAAGGGTGACGAGACGTGATGGGGGGGGCCTCCCCGCCGACGGCGATGGCGCCCAGGCAGTGGCGCAACGCAGAAGGTCTGGCACAACTTTCCCACACACCGGCGCTGCAGGCGCCAGGGAAACTCCACAGCGCTGCACGTGGGGACTATGGCAGGGGTCCGAGTCCCCCACGCGTGCAGCCCAGGCATGTAAATGGGGGGCCGGAAAGAGCCATCTCTCTCAGACGGCATTGGCCCATGTCTGGCATCAGAGGGGGGAAGCGGGCATCAGCGCCAGCAAGATCCGGACTCAGTCCTATTGTCGGGCCCACCTAGCACAGCACAGCACAGCTCGGGCCGATCCGCCCACCGGACAGGGCCGCGCCGTCGACCTTCGTGGGCCTCCAGTCTGCAGCAGCTCCGGGGGTGCGCACCATCCGCAGTCCCCCCCCCCAGCTTACTTAAAGACTCGTGCCCACTCCGGTCGCGCTCCGGAGGCTCCTCCGCCTCCCGGTCAGCCGCTGGCAGTTTCGGGGCCTCCGCCCCTCGTGGCACGCCACGGGCTCTCCTGAAGTGCACTGCCGGCCGAGGAACCGGCCGAGCGCGTCCCAGCCACCGGCGCGTCTCACGGGCCGCCTATCTCGGCTCCGGCAACTCGTAGGCGGCTGAAATCTTCACCGGAGGTGGGGCTGCAAGTCCTCAGCATTCGGCGAGCATTAGGCAGTCAGATGTGTTACACATTTGCCATAAATTCTGAATGTTAGCACTCTAGTTGCTCATTAGATCTGCTCACCAGGGAAGTCTGCTGCTGGTATTCAAAGTGCATGTTTCAGTCTGCATGACAGAATATTTTTATGAAATAGAAGAGGATTTGAGAAGTCAAAATGTGCCCTAATTTTTCTTTCTGCAGCACTAATCATAATTGCCATGGCAAAATGACCCCCTCAGTTTGGTCCTTTGTAAATTAAATGTTTTAAGTGTTACCACTTTATTCCAATCAAGATGGCTTCAGGTGTGCCATACTTTTGTCATAAGTAAGACTGTTAGCGCTCTAGTTGTTCGTTAGAACACTCTGGGACATTCTGTCATTGGGCTATACTTGGGCTACATCTCGGTGATATTTGGGCTACATTTGGGCTCTTTTGTCTCTGGTGGCCATTTTGGGAGACTTATTTGTTATGATGTTTCCTAATTTCCTCATTTACTACAGCCTCCTCAGTAGGAAAAACTTTCATTTTTTTACTTTGATTCTATCAAGAAGGCATTCAGATGTGTCACACATTTGCCATAAATTCAGAATGTTGGCACTCTAGTTGCTTATTAGATCACTGTAGTAAAGCTACTGCTCACCAGGGAAGTAAGTCACTCAAAATGTGCCCTAAGTTTTCTTTCTGCAGCACTAATCATACTTTCTATGGCAAAATGAACCCCCACATTTTGGTTCTTTTTAAATTAAATGTTTTAAGAGTTACCACTTTATTCCAAGCAATATGGCATCAGGTGTGCCATACTTTTGTGATAAGTAGGACTGTTAGCACTCTAGTTGTTCTTTAGAACACTCTGGGAAGCTGCAGTAGAACACAAAGGAATCAACTGACAGTCTCTGCCCTTGTTGGATGTACATGTTTTACTGAGAATGTCAAACTTCATTCTCCCATGACTGAGAAAGATAATGTGAATTTACAGAAAATATGCTCTCAGTTTAGCTTATAGATCACCTTCCAAACCTCTGTGGGAAAAGCATGATAAAATAGTTTTCTCTCAAACATGATTCATGATATCACAGCAAAAAGCTTTTTTCACATGGTAAAATCACCTTAGAACACACCACAATTCCTAAAATGAGTATGGTACCATCAACAAATGATTTATAATGTAACTAAAGTCTTAAAACGTTCTATTAACTGCAAGGCTTTTTAATGAGGTGCTATCATGTATATTGGTCCCAAGATAGCTGCCAACACTTCTTGGATGAAGTGCTGACAGCCAATCAGATCTCACGATGAGATGTGTGGTTAGGCTCCGCCCAGATATGTATATGATTTTACTTTTGATTTTCTCAGGAACTACTGAACAGATTGACTCCAGATATGCAAAAGGCACATCCCTGACCTGAGGACTACCACTTTGCCAAATTTAAAGTAATTCTGTTCAGCCGTTTGGGCTGTACCTTGGACTAAAGGTCCCTATGGAAAATTGCATGGGAAAAACGCGTTTTGGGACCCCCCTTTTTTCTCAGCCCCCGCTTGACGAATCCCCCCGAGACTTTCAGGGTACGAGCGGAGCGGAGCGCCCCAACTATTTTGACAATTTTGCGAGGATTCGTCAATCGGCGCCAAAGTTATTCCAAATAGAATGTTGCGGATTTCCTATGGAAACACGGTTCTAACTATAACTATCTACTGGCGACCGCCAGTAGATATTATATATATATATATATATTCACTGAAAAAACCATAGGTTTCAGGGGCGTTATAGTTAGCTGGACATTTCCCTCGTACAAAACCCTAGAAATTCCCCTGTTATAGTTAGTTCAGCTAACTATAACTCGTGCCCCCGCAATGCACTGCTGATGACGTCACATATTACATCACTCATGACATGGTCAGTGGCATCACTGATGACATCACTGATGACATCTCAAATGACATCACTGATGACATCACTGATGACGTCATCCATGTGATGAATTAGTGCATCTTCTCACACCCTAATATAACCTTTGATACACCGACTCAAAATTTCAAACGGCCATTTTGACAACCATAGATACTCCAATACCAATAACTACACACCCACTCATTGACTTTTAGGTCTACATACATGTCCACTCACTCACCTGTACAGTCACTCATACTTACAGTCACTCTGTGCATTTATACACCTGTATAGACACTCACACACCGCCAATCATCCATTGAGGTACTGACACATCTAGTCGGTCATGCAAATAATTAATCACAGTCCAATTTACTCACCTATACAGTTAAACACACTCAAGTTCACTTACTCATAAAAATACAAACAAATTCTGTGTCTTCCTGCAGAAAAACAAACAGCACATGACACAGATATCATTGCACTATGTCGCATACAGCCACTCCCAAAATCACACACTCTCACATATAGATAGTTATATACTCTTACACACATATACACTGCGTTTCACATATGTAGTCACTGACACATGTACAACTGAGATATACATTCAATCACTAACACACCCATACATACACTCACCCAACCATACAGTCCATCACAGATGCACTCTTAAAACCATGCACCCATTGAATCACCCACTCACACATCTAGTCACAGAGTCACTGACACCCTACCCACACAAACACTCAGGCACCCATACAGATACTCAGACAACCAATCAATAACCCATATAGACACTCATATAGCTATTCACAAAACCATGCAACCACTTATACACCAACACACAGACACATACAGACATTCACACAGTTTAGTCACTAGTCTGCAGTAAGATACATTTAATGACTCACTTATAGAGTCAGTTACACACCTAGAAAATCATCCATTCACACACTTGTACACCCACTAATTTTTCAACAGGCCTTTCCCTATATATATTAAACATATTAAAACTGTTCAGAAACACATACTCAATGGATGATGTCATCAGTGATGTCATCAGTGATGTCAATTGAGATGTCATCAGTGATGTCATCAGTGATGTCACTGACCATGTCATGAGTGATGTAATATGTGACGTCATCAGCAGTGCATTGCGGGGGTGCGAGTTATAGTTAGCTGAACTAACTATAACAGGGGAATTTCTAGGGTTTTGTACGAGGGAAATGTCCAGCTAACTATAACGCCCATGAAACCTATGGTTTTTTCAGTGAATTTCTAAGGTTTTTTAAATGCCAATTCCTAACTATAACGTACCTGAAACCTATGGTTTTTTCAGTGAATTTCAAAGGTTTTTAAATGCCAATTCCTAACTATAACGTGCATGAAACCTATGGTTTTGTCAGTGAATTTCAAAGGTTTTTTAAATGCTAATTCCTATCTATAACGTATCTCCAAAGATATCATGAAAATAATAATTTTTTAAAAGTAGGGTGCACATTAGTTTTGTGGAAAAGCATCTTTGTGATTGGTTAAGAAAAGGCAGTTTCAACGTGGAGTACATATCATAGAATAAAATTTGCTCTGCTCAACCACACCTGCTACTTGCATTTGGAAGGCACTGTTGGAATTTAAAACAATCGTGAACTTTTAACCTGCACGTGTCGTTAAATGTTCAAGAAAATGTTGCAAAAAAATATCGTTAAGTTTAAAAAAATTGATGAACTTTTAACTAAGCCTGGGCAAAGCACTACGCTATGCTCGCGTAGTTTGCGAAGTTTGCGCTACTTCGCACTACGCGAACTGCACGTAGCACAGTGCGAACACGCGTAGCATAGTGTTGCGTAGTGCTGCGGTCATTTTTTGCTTGCTCGCGGTCCTCAACGTCAAGTTGGCGACCGCGAGCAAGCAAAATGACATCCCGGCGGGACTTTTTCCTTGTTCGCGATCAGCAACATCAAGTTGGCGATCGCGAGCATGGAAAATAAACCTCCCGGCGAGATTCCCAACGCGAGGAGGTCAGGTTTCTCATTGCGAATGGTCGCGTATGCTCGCGACCGCTCGCGATGAGAAACTACCAGTTCGCGTTGAGAAAGCTGCTGCTCGAGTAAAAATCTACTCGAGCAGCAGAAAACTACAGCTCTCACTGTGCAAGATGCCATTTTCAATGATTGCACAGTGCCGGTTGCTTGTCCGCACTGTGCAATCATTGAAAACGACATTTGGCACAGTGCGAACAAGGTACTACGCAGTTCACGAAGAGCTACGCGTAGCTCGCGTAGTGCGAACTGCACTTTGCGTAGCTTCGCGAAGTGCTACTTCGCGAACTACGCCCAGGGTTACTTTTAACCTGCACGTGTTGTAGAATGTTCTAGAAAGTGTGTTGATAGAATACGTTGCACTTCTGACTTCTATGTGTTGTTGAATATTAAAAAAACGGTTCATATGGAAAATTAAAAAGAAACCAATAGAGAAGTTTTGAAACCTAAAAGAATCAAGGAACTATTCTAATTTATTCTTTACATGTATTTATGTGTGCAGCAACACAATTATAGACACAACAGCACTAGGAAGAGGAAGAAGCAGGGAGTGGGGGGAGGGGGGAGATCGGCATAATGGCACACATGCACAATTAAGTACAACACACATATAGACTAACAATGACCAAAATGAAACACACCAACAAGGAGCACAAGTCACACAACCCACCAACATCACACCACTAAACGAGCATAGAAGTGAAAACCACGCTGCATTCATACAGGATGTGTACAAAGGCCAGTCGTTGGTGTTGTAGGATGTCTGTGACCGTGGTCATCTTGGATGAGATGCCCAGCATGTGGCACATGGTCGAGTTCACTGTGTGCTATGTTGCCAAACGGCTGCTCCTCCCTCCCACAAGCCCCCACACTTTTGTACGGTGCGCTATTGTATCTCATGCACTTGTACGGCACACCATTGTAATGCTTATTTGTGCATGTCCTGCTACATTCCAACTACAACATCACAGTGCCGTTTGGAGGTGGTGCATGCCACTTTACAACATCGACTGCTGCGGCTCTTGTAGCAGGCCACACCAGAACACAGAGACACACTTACCGCACTTTCTGTACACGGACATGTCCGAGACACCCCGTTCCCCTTGCCGGATAGGCACACCCCTGCACTGACCTGTGAACCCCAGACCAGCACACGCCAGTTGTGCATGCAGGAGGATGCGTGCGCAGCTACACATCCAGGCTCACTGCCAATGCTAAGGTGACAGCACACTGTGATGTTGCAGGGCTCGTGCCTATCATGCTAAGACAATGACCACAGGGACACACTTACTAAGATGTGGGTTTGGGGGGCATTGGCGGTCCTGGAGTTGTTGAGATGAGTCTTCTGGCCCTCATGGGTATCCCTGTATCATGCTCATTGACTCTATGGCACTTGTGGGTGTTCTGGTGTGGCTCTTGGCTGTGTTCCCTTACATGGTGCAGGTAGTTGTCCTGCTTAACACCAGCAAAAAGCAGGTGTAAAATCCCTGGTGCTAACGTGTCTTATTGCCGGAATTTGTTTCGCATTGCAATTGGTGTGAAAGTTGTGATGTGATTTTTTTCGTGTGCAGAACAATATACGAACTGAGCAGTGTATCTCGTCAAGATCCAGCACCTGACGCACTATTCCCAATCAATATAAATACAATGAGATTTCTTAATAGATTTTGTGTGTACACTGTAAGTGCAGCCAATACCTCAGTGCAATACAATACAGGATTTTAGTATTTAGAATAAATCGGAAAGGTGCACCTCGTGTCTTTTTGCATGGGAACGGTTACTCTCCATTTCATTATCAGCACTTTAACAGAAGTAAAGTTGAGATAAATCTAACACACTATTCAGAAGTTGGTGCAAACTGCAGATATCACCAGTATTCCAGCGATAAGTGCCCCAAAATTTAACACCATGGTGGACTCCATCAAATAACAGTAATAAGAACAAGAAAGTCACACAGCAGTTAAGAGAACAACCAAAAACGTTATTATTGTTTTTTTTCAAACTTTATTTTTTATAATCATAAATATGTAAACGATAAACTATTTTCAAACTTTATTTTTTTATTAACATATATATGAACGATAAATTAATAAACAAAATGTAACAACAATAATACAAAACAACAAGGCGGAACACTCCTGTGGAGACCATGGATGTCGACGACAGACCTGGAAAATCAGAAAGATTGTTAAAAAAACAACAACATGGTATTCTCAACAAAATACCACAAGTAACAAATCACAGATATATAAAATGCATACAGCTAACAAAATGTTATAAGTTTAACTTACAAAATCTGTAAATGTTGCCGCTTTAAAATATTTAGCGAATCTGAGGAATTTTTTTTGCAGAAGGCACCACGCCCAGAACTTTTTTCTTCAGTGGTGAGGAAATTTTTTACTTTTCCCAAGGGGCAAACAAAGACCAATGCCACCTTGATCATGCACAAGATTTTCAAAAGAGTTCTGTTACGAGGGGATCCTAACAAAAAATACTCATGCGGCACGGCAAGTATGATGAAACACCTAAGGACCCTTCATTTGAACAATCTTGCACAAGAAGAGTGCAAACAGATGAGAAACACTCCTGTTCTGTATCTGTAAAAAAGAATCACAAATAAATGTATATTAATAACTTTCAAAATTATACTATTCCATTAATGTACAAACACATTTTATATAAATAATGACTAAGAAACTATGTCCCTGAACCACAAGTGTGACGATGGTTAAAACACTACATGCATAGTGCATACTACTTTGAAGCAGTTCATGCCCTAAAGCCTACCTCACTAAAACTCTACATGCTAACTGACTAAATGATTACAGTACTATAAGGAGACACACTGGGTGAGTGACAGGGTGTTTGCTAGAAGAGTATGAATACTAACTAGGGAATTGAAGGTGTGAAACACAACTGTGTAGGTGATTAGAGGACTGCATCCATACTGCATAGGCATTTAAAGCAGTCCATGTGCTAAGGACTGGCTCACTGCATGATTACTTGGGTACTGACTGAATGATTAGAGTACAGCAAGGAGAGTGCATAGGTGAATTTATAAGTGCTAGGCATTTCACACAGGGAATGGATTAGTACTTGGTACTGAATGGGTCACTAGAGGAGTGCAACGGCAGTGACAAGATGTTTGCTGGACTGTATGGATACTAACTAGGAAATTTAAAGTGTGAAAGACAAGTGTCTAGGTGGTTAGAAGACTGCATGCATAGTGCATAGGGGTTTGAAGCAGTCCATGTGCTAAGGCCTGGCTCAGTGCATGAATACTTAGGCACTGAGTGAATGATTAGAGTACTGCAAAGATAGTATCTTGGTGAATTTATAAGTGTTTGGGTTTTAGCACAGTGAATGGATTAGTACATGGTGCTGAATGGGTCACTAGAGGACTGCAAAGGGAGTGACATGGTGTTTCCTGGAAGTGTATGGATACTGACTAGGGAATTGAAGGTTTGAAAGACAATTGTGTAGGTGGTTAGAGGACTGCATGCATAGTGGATAGGGGTTTGAAGCAGTCCATATACTAAGGCCTGGGTCACTGGATCAGTACTTGGGTACTGACTGAATGATTAGAGTACTGCAAGGAGTGTGCCTGGGTGCATTTATAAGTGTTTGGGTTTTGGCGCAGTGAATGGATTAGTACATGGTGCTGAATGGGTCACTAGAGGAGTGCAACGGGAGTGACAGGGTGTTTGCTGGAAGTGAATGGATACTGACTGGGGAATTGAAGGTGTGAAAGACAAGTGTGTAGGTGGTTAGAGGACTGCATGCATAGTGGATAGGGGTTTGAAGAAGTCCATGTGCTAAGACCTGGCTCAGTGCATGAATACTGAGGCAGTGACTGAATCACTAGAGTACTGGAAAGAGAGTGTCTTTGTGAATGTATAAGTGTTTGGGTTTTGGCACAGTGAATGGATTAGTACATGGTGCTGAATGGGTCACTAGAGGAGTGCAAAGGAAGTGACAGGGTGTTTCCTGGAAGTGTATGGATACTGACTAGGGATTTGAACGTGTAAAAGACAAGTATATAGTATGTTAGAACACTACATGCATACTGCATAGACATTTGAAGCAATATATTTGGTACTTAGAAACTGACTAAATTATCAGACTACTTCTAGGACAGTGCTTAGGTAAAACTTTTAAATTTTCAGTTCTGCCACATTGAACAGAATAGTACATGGTACTGCACGTTAGTGTCAAACCCTGACTCATTTTATCAATGCATAAGCAAAGACTACCAACTAATGCTACTAAAACTTGACAACATGACAGGTTTTAAAAGTGGTATCTGCTAAAAAATACACGATGTTACCGAATGCTTCTCTCACAGTGCTTCCCAAATGCACACAGACTCACAGTGTGATTCTAGACAACAACCACTATACCTAGGAGTTTACCAAAAATCATTCACTACTGTGGAAGTGATAAGGGAACTGCACACAATCTTCATATTTCAGGACTGCACTTTTATGTCAAAGCCTGACTCATTTAATCAAAGCATAAGCAAAGACTGGCTTCTAATGCTACTAAAACTTGACAAAATGACCGGTTTTAAAACAGTTATCTGTCAGCAAATACACGATGTTACCAAATGCTTCTCTCACATTCCTTACCCAAATGCACACAGACACACAGTGTGATTTTAGACAAGCAACACTATCCTAGGAGATTACCAAAACTCATTCACTAGTCTGGAAGAGTTAATGGTACTGCACACAATCTACATATTTAAGTAAAGCACATCAGTGTCAAAGCATGACTCATTTAATCAACGCATAAGCAAAGACTGGATTTTAATGCTACTAAAACTTCACAACATGACAGGTTTTAAAACAGTTATCTGTCAGCAAATACATGATGTTATCAAATGCTTCTCTCACAGTGATCCCAAATACACACTAACTCACATTGGGATTCTAGACAAGCACCACTATCCCTAGGAGTTTACCAAAACTCATTGACTACAGTGCAAGTGGTAAGGTAACTGCACACAATCTACATATTTCACGACTGCTATTTACTGTCAATGCCTGACTCATTTAATGAAAGCATAAGCCATAGCTGTCTTCTAATGCTACTAAAACTTGACAACATGACATGTTTTAAAACAGTTATCTGTCAGCAAATACAAGATGTTTCCGAACACTTCTCTCACAGTGGTTCCCAAATGCACACAGACTCACAGTGTGATTCTAGACAAACAACACTATCCCTAGCAGCTTACCAAAACTCATTCACTACAGTAGAAGTGGTAAGGGAACTGTACACAATCTACATATTTCATGACTGCACTTTAGTGTCACTGCCTGACTCATTTAATCAACGCATAAGCAATGACTGGCTTCTAATGCTACTAAAACTTGACAACATGACAGGTTTTAAAATAGTTATCTGTCAGCAAATACACGATGTTACCAAATGCTTCTCTCACAGTGGTTGCCAAATGCACACAGACTCACAGTGTGATTCTAGACAACAACCACTATACCTAGGAGTGTACCAAAAATCATTCACTACTGTAGAAGTGGTAAGGGAACTGCACACAATCTTCATATTTCTGGACTGCAATTTACTGTCAATGCCTGACTCATTTAATGAAAGCATAAGCCATAACTGTCTTCTAATGCTACTAAAACTTGACAACATGACCAGTTTTAAAACAGTTATCTGTCAGCAAATACACGATGTTACCAAACACTTCTCTCACAGTGGTTCCCAAATGCACACAGACTCACAGTGTGATTCTAGACAAGCACCACTATCCCTAGGAGTTTACCAAAAATCATTCACTACTGTGAAAGTGGTAAGGGAACTGCACATAATCTTCATATTTAAGGACTGCACTTTTGTGTCAATGCTTCACTCATTTAATCAACGCATAAGCAATGACTGGCTTCTAATGCTACTAAAACTTGACAACATGACAGGTTTTAAAATAGTTATCTGTCAGCAAATACACGATGTTACCAAATGCTTCTCTCACAGTGGTTCCCAAATGCACACAGACTCACAGTGTGATTCTAGACAACAGCCACTATACCTAGGAGTTTACCAAAAATCCTTCACTACTGTAAAAGTGGTAAGGGAACTGCACACAATCTTCATATTTCAGGACTGCCATTTTGTGTCAAAACCTGACTCATTTAATCAAAGCATAAGCAAAGACTGGCTTCTAATGCTACTAAAACTTGACAACATGACCAGTTTTAAAACAGTTATCTGTCAGCAAATATACGATGTTATCAAATGCTTCTCTCACAATCCTTACCCAAATGTACACAGACTCACAGTGTGATTTTAGACAATCAACACTATCCTAGGAGTTTACCACAACCCATTCACTAGTCTAGAAGAGTTAATGGTACTGAACACAATCTACATATTTAAGTACAGCACATCAGTGTAAAAGCATGACTCATTTAATCAACGCATAAGCAAAGACTGGATTCTAATGCTACTAAAACTTCACAACATGACAGGTTTTTAAAAAGTTATCTGTCAGTAAAATACATGATGTCACCAAATGCTTCTATCACACTGATCCCAAATACACTCTAACTCACACTGTGATTCTAGAAAAGGACCACTATCCCTAGGAGTTTACCAAAACTCATTTACTACAGTGCAACTGGTAACGGAACTGCACACAATCTACATATTTCAGGACTGCACTTTTGTGTCAAAGCCTGACTCATTTAATCAAATCATAAGCCATAACTCTCTTATAATGCTACTAAAACTTCACAACATGACAAGTTAAAACAGTTTTCTGTCAGCAAATACACGATGTTACCAAATGCTTCTCTCACAGTGGTTCCCAAATGCACACAGACTCACTGTGTGATTCTAGACAAACAACACTATCCCTTGCACTATACCAAAACACATTTCTTCATCTCGAAGTAGTACTACATTTTAGTATAGAAACATAACATAACTCATTTCACAAATTCATAAACAATGACTGGTTTCTAATTCTAACAAAATATAAAAACAACACAGTTATCTGTCTGCAAAAACACGAAAAACACAAATGCTTATCACAAAATGGTTTCTACATGCACACACACTGTCCATAAGATTGTAGAGAAAAAAAGTTCTCCTTACACTTTAGCAGGAGAAATACATTAGTCTGATTAAAATCAAAATAGTCTACATACATCCCCTCACAATTAAATAACTCATCTTTCAAG
Source organism: Triturus cristatus (assembly GCF_964204655.1). NCBI lineage: Eukaryota > Metazoa > Chordata > Amphibia > Caudata > Salamandridae > Triturus > Triturus cristatus. The sequence continues at coordinate 2,370,689 of NC_140589.1, forward strand.
TTATTTTGTAGTTTAAGAAGTATATCAGTCACTCACCATATTTTCTTTTACAGAATCTCTGCACTGTGCACCTCTCAGCAAAAACAAAGAATGGAAAAGTTTCCCTTTCATTTTCCACACATATACATGTAAACATCAAATCACATTCCTCAACACATAAACTCAAAAGTAAACACACATTTCTATTGGTTAAACATTTCAACCCTTTCCAACTGAAATATATTTCAACCCTTCCCCCAATCTGCCTTCTGCCTGTTACCATAGAAACAGCTCATGGAACACTGCACTGAGCTCACAGGTCACAAGTTCAGCACACAATCTTACTAAACAAGACAGGAAGTGTGCTTGACTTTTCAACATATGAGCTTATCATATATAATGTTCCTCACAATCTGTTTTTGTTAACCAATAAGAATCATACCTTTAAAAAACAGAAATATACACCCTACCTTTCAGTGTAGAAAGTTGTCACACAACCAATGATTTCTTGTCTTTTTCCAAAAAACATTGCCGTGGATCCGCGCACCCAACGCGTGAGAATCTGTGCACCCAACGCGGTAGCATGCGTGCATCGTGCGCGCATCTCGCCGTTTAAAAATAAAAAAAAAAGGGAGCCCAGGGGCTCCTTCTGGGACCCCCTAAGCACCTCTAGAGGGTCAGAGTATTTCCACTCTGCCCCCTTTATATGTTTTACACACTTATTCCCCTTGATTCTTCAGTCTCGCGTCTACCGAGGCAGAAAATGGCCGCCAACAGTTCCTGGTTTCTAATGTCGAGCGACACTTGACAGCCAATTAGCATTCAGCGCGCGATCGGGAGGGTGCGCACTCGGTTCAGGGAAGGTGCGCGTACAGTGTGTGTACGGTCCGCGGATCCTCCGCGGCCATAGATATTATGTACTTTTAACTCTAATTTTCTCAGGAACTACTGAACGGATTCCCACCATATATGCAAAAGGCACGAGTCCCAACTGAGGACTACCTCTTTGCCAAATTCGGTGTCATTCTGTTCAGCGGTTCGGGCTGTAGCTGCGACAACAGAACCTATGGGAAATTGCATGGGGAAAACGCGTTTTGGGACCCCCTTTTATTTTGGCCCCCACTTGATGAATCACCACAAAACTTTCAGGGTAGGAGCGGAGCGGAGCTGGCCAAAAGTTTGGAAAATTTTGGGAAGATTCGTCAATCGGCGCCAAAGTTATTCCCAATAGAATGCTGCGGATTTCCTATGGAAAATAGGTCCTAACTATAACTATCCACTGGCGACCGCCAGCAGATAATATATATATATATATTCACTGAAAAAACCATAGGTTTCACACACGTTATAGTTAGAAATTAGCATTTAAAAAACCTGGCAAATTCACTGAAAAAAACATAGGTTTCACACACGTTATAGTTAGCTGGACATTTCACCCGTACAAAACCATTGAAATTCCACCGTTATAGTTAGTTCAGCTAACTATAACTCGCGCCCCCGCAATGCACTGCTGATGACGTCACATATTACATCACTCATGACATGGTCAGTGACATCACTCATGACATCACTGATGACATCTCAAATGACATCACTGATGACATCACTGATGACGTCATCCATGTGATAAATTACTGCATCTTCTCACACCCTAATATAACCTTTGATACACCGACTCAAAATTTCAGACGCCCATTCTCAAAACCATAGATACTCCAATACCAATAACTACATACCCACTTATTAACTCTTAGGTCTACATACACCTCCACTCATTCACCTGTACAGTCACTCATACTTACAGTCACTCCGTACAAGACTATCATATGAATTTATACACCTACATAGACACTCACACACCACCAATCATCCATAGAGGTACTCTCACACCTAGTCAGTCATGCAAATAATTAATTACACTCCCAATTACTCACCTATGCAGTTATGCACACTCAAGTTCACTTACTCATAAAAATAGTACCACATTCTTGCGCTCTTATACAATCATTGATACAAGCACACACTCATCCATACAGCCACTCTCACAATCACACACTCTCACATATACCCAATTACATACTCTTACACACATATATACTGCCTTTCACATATGTAGTTACTGACACATGTACAACTGAGATATACATTCAATCACGTACACACTCATACATACACTCACCCAACCATACAGTCCATCACAGTTGCACTCTTAAAACCATGCACCATATAATCACCCACTCACACATCTATGCACAGAGTCACACACAGCCTACGCACACAAACACTCAGGCCCCCATACAGATACTCAGACAACCAATCAATAACCCATATAGACACTCATATAGCTATTCGCAAAACCATGCAGCCACTTATACAGCAACACACAGACACATACAGACATTCACACAGTTTAGTCACTAGTCTGTAGTAAGTGACATTTAATGACTCACTTATAGAGTCAGTTACACACCTACCAAATCATCCATTCACGCACTTGTACACCCACTCATTCTTCAACAGACCTTTCCCTATATATATTAAACATATTAAAACTGTACAGAGACACATACCTACTGGATGACGTCATCAGTGATGTCATCAGTGATGTCATTTGAGATGTCATCAGTGATGTCATCAGTGATGTCACTGACCATGTCATGAGTGATGTAATATGTGACGTCATCAGCAGTGCATTGCGGGAGCGTGAGTTATAGTTAGCTGAACTAACTATAACGGTGGAATTTCAATGGTTTTGTACGAGTAAAATGTCCAGCTAACTATAACGTGTGTGAAACCTATGGCTTTTTCAGTGAATTTGCAAGGTTTTTTTAATGCTAATTCCTAACTATAACGTGTGTGAAACCTATGGTTTTTTCAGTGAATTTGAAAGGTTTTTTAAATGCTAATTTTTTTATTTTTTTAAATATTTTTTATATATTCCTTTTACAACAAGTTACCTATGTATATATTTATAGATTATCTGTATCCTTTAATTTGGAATGGCTCACCTTTTTTTTTTTTTGAATTTGGATAAAGTTGAACAGCATAGTTAATATCTTCTATTAACTTATATACATTTTAATTCATTCATTTTTTTTTTATATGTTTTTTTTTTACTGTGCGCGCACGGTGCGCGCACCCAGTACGCGTGCGTATGTTTTTCGTGTTCGCATGCCTACGTTATCTACGTACGCATGCGTACGTGATAGTGCGCGCACCCAGTACGCATGCGTACGTTTTTCGTGTACGCATGCATACGTTATCTACGTACGCATGCGTACGTTTTTCGTGTACGTACGTTATCTATGTACGCATGCGTAGGTCATAGTGCGCGCTCGGTGCGTGCACTAAGTACACGTACGCATGCGTACGTCGTGAGTGCTTTGCGCGGTACGTTCGCGCATGCGCGCGTACTACGCGCGCTTTTTTTGTGCATGCACGCGTAGTACGTTCGCGCATGCACGCGTGCTTGTTACGCGTGCAACGTACGCGCGTAATTCGGAGGCGCATGCACGCATAGTACGCTCGCGCATGCGTGCGTACTTCGTATGCGCGCTACGTACGCGCGTAATACTACGCGCATGCGCGCGTTCTCGTTCGCGCATGTGTACTTGCTCCGCCGTGCGCGCACCGACCGCGCACCTCAAGTCATGTGATTAAAAAACAACACTTTTCATTGGTTCATACTAGTTTCAGTTTTAGATTCTTCCAACACCACACCCACTCCCCTCATGGCAAGTCATGTGATCAAGAAACAACACTTTTCATTGGTTCAAAGTAGTTTCAGTTCCAGATTCTTCCAACACCACACCCACTCCCCTCATTATTACTTCTGATTCACTAGGAGAAGGAGCTAATCTTTTTATGAGATACAATGGCAGAGCAGCATCAATCTTCTGAGAGTGAAGAGGATACTCTTGTGAGACAGACTCAGAGGAAGCAGAAAGACTCCTTCATATGGCAGTTTTTCACTTTTCCAGAAGGCCAAAAGAAGGTGAATGCACCAAAAGTCACCTGCATTCTTTGTCACCGGACCTTATCACGTGGAAATGCTAATAAGAAATACTCTTTTAGTATTCACACAATGTTAAGGCACGTTGAAAAAGTGCATCCTGCGACTTTTACTCGAGCAGCTGGTGAAAACCCACCAGCAGCTCAGCTGAGTACATCCGCAACAGCTCAGCCGAGCACACCATTGGCAGCTCAGCCGAGCACTTCTTTTGCGGTGGTGCCTTCTCCTACTTCTACACCTCTGGTTATACACCCTTCTTTTCGGAGGCTGTATACACGGTGTATGGACTGTCATGCTCTTATTTCTATGGGTGAGACCAGTATTGATCTCATTGAGAGAAAATTAGAGCAGCACTCATGCACCAGGCCATAGTTTTTTTCATTTTTTCGTTTTTCTCTTCCTCTGACCCTACATTAACACAAGGGCTCTTTTTAGAGCCACCTAAAATCTAAACACAAAAACTTGTTTTTAAAAACTATTTTTCGAATTTTTTTTAGGGTGCGCGCACGGTGCGCGCACCCTATGAGTTTTTAAAAACAAATAATCATTTTTTTCACCCTTTGTGATCCTTCAGGGACTCCCTGACAAAGACTAGGGGGTCAGGAAGTCTCCACCATGCCCCCTTTCCATGTTCTCCACCTTTGTTTTAAATTTAAACACATTTTTAAATGTTTTTTTTTAATTGCAAGTAAAATGGATTACATTTCCTAAATTTTCTTTCAAGATCTTAAAAAAAGAAAAAACGTATTAATATTCAACAATACATTTTCTTAAGCAGTACATGTTTTTTCATATTTAACAAAGCAATTTTTTGCCCTTTTTTTGCTGTTTTCAGAATGTATTGAATTTCACTGAAAATAGTGATATCAATTGTTTTCATCATTTAACAGTGGGCAAAAAAAAAACAATCTGAAAGATTGTTTTAAAAAAGCCCTGAATCTCTTCTCACTAAAACAGACCTTGATAGAAATGTCACAAATATATTAAAAATATCTTCTAAGAACAATAACTATTTTCAATAAATAACGTCTGTAAATCTTGCTGCTTAAGCACGTACACCAAAATAATATCTGTCAAACAAGTCCACAATTGTTACCTTTACCTTTCCTTGAGGCAACATGGTAATTTTAAAATCCTTTGTAAGTGAAATATCCAATGTTAATCCAATAAAATCGAAATAATGGTTTCTTCAGATGCTGGAATTTGTATCTAAAATTTTGGTTTTAGAAAAATTAAGTAACAATTTGGTAAATCATAAGGCAAACGTTGATTGAAAATCAATTGAGAATCATTACACAGTGTCCATCCTTTTTCACATTTAAGATAAACTGTGTAATGACCAGAAGTTATAGAAGGTCCATCATGAAAAATAATTGCAACTGCAACAAAAGTTTTACCTGATATCGATAATTGGTTTCCTACAAACTTCTTTAGTAAAGTTTCCATTTTAGTTCCATCTGCTCTACAACGTTGCATCATTAAAATTACATACTGTCCATATTTATGTAAAAATAACGTTGATAACATGTCTTATTTACATTGAGAACATTCCATATTGTGATTAGCATCTTTAACTAATTTACTAAAAGTCACTGTTTTACTCTCTGGTAATGTTAAATATATGAACCTTTCAGAATCAACATTACTGCTGCATGTGTTCATACAGTTTTCACAACCATGTTCCCATTTATATGTGACACCTAATATATTTTCTATTTCTACCCCTTCATCTTCCAGTACCATAAGCATATACATCAAGAATTCCTGTGCATCTTGCTGGACATCTTGTGTAAACTGTGTACATCCAGAACATTCATCTAAAAGGTTTCTAACATCAGAAGCACTTTCTATTTTAGTTTTATCATTACTCAGCTTCTCATAAAGAAGACTCTGCAGAGAACAGAATCTTTTTTCATGATTTAGTATTATCTGCTTTTTCAAAATTTGAAGATAAAATACAACATTGAGCACTACATTTGCGTAGCAGTTGACACCAGAGCTATTTACAAAATGACAACCAACAACCTCTACAACACTGTCCTTTTTCTTTTTGCTTGCTATCACATCACTCTCTTTTTGTTTTATCTTCTGTACATCCTCATTACAGATATTCTCAAATCTCCTTTTCCGACAAACAACACGTTTTTCAAACACAGGATACTGACCTAAATGAGGAGCATAGCTTCTTCTTAATCTATTATACTCCTTTACACAGTTTGCCTCAGCACTAACTTTTGAGTCATCAAAGTCTATCATGAATAAACCAGATATTTTTTTCACGCGTGACAAAGCAACATATGCCATACCTTCTTTAAACACAGTAGATCCAATGTTTACAAATGCACTATCTACAGGTAATCCTTGACATTTATGAATAGTTACTGCATATGCTAGAGAAAACGGAAACTGCTTCCTACGTACATATAAGTCTTTCACAAGCAAGAAACGAACTGAACAACGACAAATGTTTTTTCTGGTAATTAACAAAACCCACAACTTTACCCATACCTCCGTTCACTAAACCTTTCTCTACATCCAAATTACGTCTTAAAATGACTCGACAGTTCATACATACATAAAGATTCTTTTCTAAACCGGCTGTTTTCGAGATGTTTTTCTCTACAGAATCAAATTTACTTGTCAATTTGTTTGTCAATATAATAGTTATTTCTTCATGTTGTATTTTATACACAGCTTCCAATTTGACAATCTCTTCATTTTCCAATTTCAAAAGTTCTTGATTGAATATAGAGCATTCATGTAGTGTTGGCATTAAGCAGATTACAGTATTTTTTCCAGCAATGTTCTTGTATATTTTCATAGGAACTATTTGTTCTGTTGGAAACACATTACATAGCAATCGACTCTGTAAAGCTTTTCTGCCATGTTCTGTGAGTAGTCCAATTCTGATATCTTTGAGAATACTTGCATAATCCTCATCATTGGCTTGCCGCATATTGGTAATGAGTTCTTTATACTCAAAGTATGTCCAAATATTCATATTACCTATACTTCCTAATGACTTTTTCGTGTCTTCATGTGTAAGGGTTTGAAATACTGGTTGTCCTTTAACTGGAGTAAGCTGCAGAAGATCCCCCAAACTATAACATGTTTTCCTCCAAATAGCACGTCATAGTTTGTCTTTAGAATTTGCTGCATTCTTAAATGCACAAAGGCAAGCATTAAGTTTGATACCATGCTTACCTCATCAATGATGAGAACTTTCATTTTTTTCAATACTCTTGCAACTTCAAAACATGCTTCTCCTGTTAGCTTGTGGTATTGTATTTTGTTCTTGTGCTCTACTGGTAACATTAGCAAACGATGGAGGGTAATTCCTTTTATGTTATATGCTGCTAACCCAGTTGGAGCAGTAACAACACAAGACAAAGTTGAATCTGTTTTTTGCTGTAGATAGCTTCTAATTACTTTAATCAAGAAACTTTTTCAAGTTCCGGCTTGTCCACTCACATACATTCTTATTGGTTGAAACGATGTGCATGAGCACTCTTTATTTTCATGTAGTAATCCGTGATCAATTTTTTTTCTGACTTCCTCATAAATTTGTTGTTGTTCATCATTCAGTTGTTGTTCCATAGTTGGTAAGTTTATTAAATCTTCCTGAGATTGATTCATAGCTGTTTCGACTTCAGTCATGGCTATTGCAGTTTCATTTTCTACGATTGGTTGTCCTAGAGGATCTTGACTGAACGTCCCAGAACTTTGACTGTCTTGAGAACTGTCTCTAGCTACTTCAGCTGCAATTGTTGCTTCTTGTTCAATTTCTTCATTTAACATTTGAACATAAGTTGAGAAAGTACTGCATTCTATGCTATCTTTGCAAGCATTAAAGGAATCTTCATAGCTCTGAAATTATCCAAGTAGTTCGTCCTCTGAACGCCATGGTTTAAACAGCTATAAAAGTGCCAAGTAGTAAAATTCCTTTTTGTCAGTAGTGTCACAACTCAGCTTCCGGTGATTAATCAAACTTCCTTTTGTTTGTTTTACCAAACATCCTTTCTCACCAGTGACTTTATATTTTCCATTGTTGATGTCTTCTGTGGTATTCCGTTTATAAATGTAGTTCTGCAGCACTTCATAGAGACACATGTTCTCAAGATGATGACTTCTTTGTGGCTAATATGTGTCCAACATGTTTGTTCTTAAAATGTCTGTACTTTCTGGTTCGTACTCTGCTAAATATTCAATTTCTCGAACAGATTTCAGTACCCGATTTCTCATTCCTGCAAGGCCTAAACTTACCCAAATTATTCTTCTAGATTTGGAGTACAGACTTGCAGATGATAACCTATCTGAGCATTCGTAGGATCCAATTTCTCGATGCAATAACATCTTTAAACTGAAACTGTATAGCTTTTTACTGACAGTCTTCTCGTGAGAAATCTCTTCCCACATTTCTTTCAATTCCGTTTTCTCAGATTTAGTGATGTAAGATGTGACATACCGAGCAACAGCAATAGAATTGTCTGCCACATACTGAATATCCATGTTAGCATTCCACATGGATAAAATGACTGGGTTGTAGTCATTTGTACATTTTGACTCTTCTTTTCTTCTTAGGTTGTAGGTATTTTTCGGCGATTTTCCTGTAATAGTATGTCGCACAGCTGACATAAAACTGTTTACTCTTCCTTTTGAAAGAACAGGTCGTGGAAATCCAAATCGACATTTTGTGTAGAATTTATCTTTACTCTTGTACTTTCGTCGACAGTATTTTCCACACCGATGACTTTGGAAATGTAAAACTTGCTCTTTTAAGTCTTTTTCTTCTGTGCTTTTAGGTATAGCACATGTTGCATATTCTTCAATGAAAGATAAAACTGCTTCATCAGCATCTGTTCCAAATTTGGGAGCATCCTTGATCCACAACAGCATATGAATATGAGGAGCACCTCTTGCTTGGTACTCTTTTCTCCAAAAGAAATCCACAACTTCTCCAAGAGGTGGATTTTTTTTATTGCAGATGAAGGACATCATAGCCTCAAATCTATGATTGAAATATCTGCAAACATTAACCGGATCCAATGAGCACAACTCTCCTGCAGTCTTGTATTGGATGTTTTCAATATTTGAATTTGCCTCTCGAAGAAAATCCAGTAAATCATCCCAAGCGTACTCAGCACAGCTTAGGGTAAGGAACCGTGTAGGAGTTCCTAAATTCCGTAACATACATTTCAATTCTCCATGGCGTCGGTACCAATATTCATTAGTTCCTCGTTGACAAGCCATCAAATTTATCAATTGAGATTCCAAATGATCATCTCGCTGTTGCACTTTGTTCATAAAATCCTTCGCAGACACATTATGTAGATGTATTCCACTTTTTAAAATGTGATTTACTGCATAAGATAGTGCAGACAAGTCACTTTCAAATAAAAGATGGAACAAATAAGGAATACTTTGACGAAATCTTGGATCTTCTGCATATAATCTTGTAGTCCGATACTCAAAAGCAGGAATCTGTTCTGGACGTTCATCGTATCGTCCTCCTTTTCCTGTAGGAAACAGCTGGGGAAAACAACGAGCTTCCAAGCTCTCCTCCCATAGAATCACGGGAGCTCCTTTTGCTTTTTTCATCTGAAACAGATCAATAGTGTTTCCCATAACTTCTTTAGAATGAAGAGGATGTATGCTGAAATGTTCATACATTTCTTCTTCTTTTGACTTATCCACTTTTTCAATTTGCCCAGCTGGTATTCCTGAGTCTGCTAGTAAAACTTCTTCATCTTCTTCCATATAAATTGATTCATACCATTTATTATTTTTTTTCAAATATAAATTTGCTCTTTGTACATTTTTCGTACATCTACCAGCTCCTGCCAAATTTTCTTATTCTTTGTTGGTACACCATTAACCAGAATAACTAATGGTTCAGTTTCCAATCTATCTGCATCAATTGTTTCCATATTTTTTTTCAAATCCAATGGCAAATAGACAACTCTTCCTTTTAAACCTCTTTGTAAATCCGAAATGCGCACTATGGTCTGAAACGGATGGACACACTGAATGAGTATAGACTCATACGTATTTAAATCAGAAAGTTCTGCAGGAATATCAACCAATTCTAAATTATTATGTACAGCTCTGGCTGGCATTCTATTTTCTTCTAACTTGTTATAACAGTATTTACAAATACGCTGATCTTTACCCAAATCAAAACTATTTTCCAGAAATATATATGTTGCAAAATCCTTCCACTTATAATTTTCTTCATTTTCACTTTTTTTTATAGAGATCAACATTCCTTGTTTGAATTTTGTAATGGCTTCTCCGGCAACAAATACAAGTAATATTTGGTCTTTGATTAGAGATGATAGTAAATTTTGTCATTTCATCTTCAAATTTTTTTAGTAACAGTGGGTTCTACATTCTCTTCCACATTTTCCTCAATAACTGTATCATTTCCTGCACTTTCTTGTTCTGGACCAAAGTAAGAAAACTGAATATCATCAGTAACCTTCACTACATCTGATACAGATCCACGGAACAGAGCATTATTCAACTCCTTTAACTTTAGTGCTGGACTTTTAGCAAAATACAATGTTCTCACAAACTTTCTCATTTCAGTATGATGTACTGCCAGCATCCCAAAATGGTGAAAAACACTTTGACAAACTTTCCTAGATAGACAAGCCAGAGAATGTCCTTGCAAACCAGTATTCTCTCTCACTCTGCATGGATCTAGTCGTTGAAGCACCTTAATCTTCTGTTTAACACTCTTTTTACACTATTCTCTTAGAAAGTCACGTAATTTCTCATTAGATTCCTGTCGCACAGTACAAATACTACTACAATTCCAAGTGTACACTGGGGCTTTAGGACGTCTCACCATAACCTCATCAGCTATCACTTCTTCCTCATTTCTTGGAACCATTTTCTCCTTTTCCATTACACAACCATCTTTCACTTCATATGCACGACCAGTGGTGTCAACTGCATGCAACAAACTATTACTTTGAAGATAACTCTCTTCATTAAAAAATGGTTCACTTGAACTATGCTTCCATTCTCCTAAGAACACTTTACAAAAGTTATTTTTTTTAACTTCTCTTTTCCTTTTGCTTTGTGACTTCATTGCTTTGACTAATTTATCTAATCTACGCATCCTATTCAAAATTAAAATGAATAGTTTTCTTTTTATTTCCAATGCCTTTGTAACAATTGATTCAATATGTTTCTTTTTTTTTATAAAATTGGGTTTTCTTCTTATATTTTTTCACATCCTTTAGCAAATTTAACATCACTCTTCTCTGAAACATTTTTCGACTAATGTTTTTAAAATCTACTTTTCGTGTTAAGTCACTCTTTCTTACTTCTGATTCTACATTTGAGTTTATTTTTTTCTGTCGACTCTGTTGTTGTTTTGTACTTGAAACACTATTTGCAGTGGATACATTTTTAACATTTTTCCTTTGTTTGAAGATATTTAAAAAAAAATCCGTAGTCTGCTTACCAGAAGACTTTTTCTTTTTTCCAACATGAGGTTCTTCATCTAATTTTTTTTGTCCAGTTGTCTTCAAATGTAGATGTTGTTGCTGTTCTTTTCCCTTTCTTGACTTTATAGGCATCTTTAACTTATTTCACTGTTGTTCAGCAATACCTGAAATAAACTAAAAAAAAATACCTTCATGTAATTATAATACATGACGTTTTTTTGAGCTTTTCAAATCCTATCATAACAGCTGACCCTTTCCTACGAGTGCAAGTCTTACAAAACAAAAGCAACATGAATTAAATATCTGACAACAATTCCTGTGTGCAGACAGACTCATGGTGTGATTCTAGGCAGAAAACGATATTTGATTGGCAATTTCAAAGCACATTTACAACTGTGGTGGAGTAAGTGATAATTACTGTGACAGCCTGACACATTTTCCTTATAGTTTAGAGAGGCAGAAAAGAGCACATGTCCTAACAACTACTTGAGACCATGAGCATGTGGAACCTGAGTAAGTGATTAGACTAGAGCAAAGGAAATGACCCTTGGTAACGTTCAATGTGTTAGCGTTACACAATGCTATCTGAAATACCACATAGTGCTGAATAGTTAGCATAGGAGTGCAGGAGAACAGCTGCCTGTGTGCTAAGAGTGTGTTTCTGGAGACTGTGTATTGTCAGATGCAAGAGAGATCTGCATGGACGTTTGCACAACTGCATGAAGACTGCAGAGATGTATGTAAGAGTTCATGTGTGGTAAGGGTTAATTGGAGTTTTTATCATGTAGGAATTACCTCACCCATTGCAGGAGTGGAAGGAAAATCTACCATGTTGATTTCAAATGTGTTAGCATTTGTCTCTCATTTGTGAGATAGTGATTTCTGCTGAGTGCTATCCATCACAGTTGAAGAAAACAAGCTGCCCCTTTCCTGCGAGTGCAAGTCTTTCAGAACAACAGCAACACAAATTAAATTTCTGAGAACAATTCCTGTGTGCACACAGACTCATGGTGTGATTCTAGGCATAAAACGATATTTGATTGGCAATTTCAAAGCACATTTACTTCTATGGCGGAATAAGTGATAATTACTGTGACAGCCTGACACATTTTCCTTATAGTTTAGAGAGGCAGAAAAGAGCACATGTCCTAACAGCTACTTGAGACCACCAGCATGTGTTACCTGGGTGAGAGATTAAACTAGAGCAAAGGAAATGAGCCTTGGTGTCGTTGAATATGTTAGCACTACACACTGCTATCTGAAATACCACACAGTGCAGATTAATAACCATGGGAGTGTAGAAGAAGCAACTGGCTGTGTGCTAAAAGCGTGTTTCTGGATACTGTGTATTGTCAGGTGCAAGAGAAATCAGCATGGACGCTTGCACAACTGCATGAAGAGTGGAGACATGTATGTAAGAGTACATGTGTGGTAAGGGTTAATTGGAGTTTTGAACATGTAGGAATTACCACACCCATTACAGGAGTGAAATAGTGATTTCTGCTGAATGCTAACCATCACAGTTCAACAAAAAGCTGCCCCTTTCCTGCGAGTGCAAGTCTAACAGAACAACAGCAAATGAATTAAATCTCTGACAACAATTCCTGTGTGCACTCAGACTCATGGTGTGATTCTAGGCACAAAACAGTTTTCCTTTGTAATACCAGTGCACCTTAACTTATGGTGAAGACATACTCCATAATATCTTACAAGTTCAAGACAGTTAAATATCTTACTAATTTCTGCTGAATGCTAACCATCACAGTTCAAGAAAACAAGCTGCCCCTTTCATACAAGTGCAAGTTTTACAGAAGAAGAGCAACACAAATTAAATCTCTCACAACAATTCTTGTGTGCACACAGACTCATGATATGATTCTAGACACAAAACAGTATTCCTGGGTGATACCAGTACACCTTATCCTATGGTGAAGACAAAATCCATAATATCTTACAAGCTCAAGGCAGTTAAATATCTTCCAAAACATAAAATGTAAAACACAACTTTAAAAGAAGAAACAATTTTCTATTATTTATTTCAAAATGCACTACATACATTCCCTCTTAAAATCACAACTCACCTTTAAAAGTAGTTAGTTGAGAAAGAAATGTGGCACTCACATAGCAAATTATCAGAGCCAGAATCTCAGAGCTGTACTCCTCTCACCAGAACCAGTAAATGGCAAAGTTTCCCTCTCCTTTTTCACACATATACATGTTAACTTCAAATCACATTGCTTCCCACATTTTTTCAAAAGGAAACACACATTTCTATTGGTTGCATATTTCAACCCTTTCCAAGTGATCCCTACCCCCAACATGACTTCTGCCTGCTACCATAGCAACAGGTCATAGAACACGGGTGTGAGCAGAGAGGTTAGAAGTTCAGCACACAATGTTTCTATTTCAAAGAGCAAGAGTGCTTGACTTTTCAAACCTAACAGCAAATCCAAACTAATGTTCTCTTTGAACACATTTTTCTGAACCAATACAAAACATGCTTTTAAAAATGTAAACATACAACTAAGTTTTTAGTGTAGAATGGTTTGAAACAGCCAATGAGTTCTTTTTATTTAAAAAAAAGTATGCAAGCCTCCATTTTACAACTATCTTTCTTTTCATATTGCCATTCTACTGAAAGTCACCTTCTGAGTGCATCCAGATCTCCTTGGAAGATGTTCACAGTGTGGATTGTAGGTCACAGCTATGTCTTCTGGAGTGAAAAATTTGCAGAAAAAGAGGTATTGTGAAAGACCTTGCTTTGCCAAATGTATACATTAAATGGATTGGTCAGAGAGGGTTAAAGTGGCACCAATTAATGCCTTTGGTGAAATCCTTTATACATCTCCCACAGCCTAACCTTATTATTGTGCACTGTGGTGGAAATGACCTAGGCACTTTAACTGGGGTAGGTCTGGAAATGATTCTTAAGGACACCTTTGTGCAATTGATGTCACTTTTTCCACAAACTGGAATTGGGAATTGGAATTGGAAGTGTATTTGTAAAACGCAAATTGCTGCCCGAGGGCGTCCAAGCGCTAAGAGTACCAATAGTCCGACCAGTGGACTCAGGAAGGGGTAGGAAGCGAAGATTAAACTGAGTGAAATAACCAGGTTTTGAGTTGTTTGCGGAAGACCGTTAGATTGGGGTTGGCTCTGAGAGACAACGGCAAGGCGTTCCAAGCCCTTGCGGCGTTGTAGGAAAATGTCCTGCCTCCGGATCTGGTTCGTTTAATCCTGGGGGTCAGTGCAAGGAAGGTCTGAGTGGAACGTAGACTTCTTCTGGGAATGTAGTGGGTGATTAGATCCCGAGTGATCCTGGGGCGGGCGTTCCAGAAGGCCTGATGAGCTAAACACATAGCTTTGAACATTACTCTCTGGCGCACCGGCAACCAATGGAGAGATATCAGTCCCGACCTTGCTGACTGTCTGCGGGGGAGGTCTAGTAGAATGCGTGCTGCGCAATTCTGTACTGTTTGCAGTCTTCTCAGGGTGGATTCAGGGGCGCCAAGATATAATACGTTATTAAAATCCAGACGAGACTGGATAAGACCTTGTACGGCCACCTGCTTAGCGTCCAGAGGGAGGAGAGGGAGGATTTTCGTTAACATCCTCATGATGCCAAAACAGGTAGCTGAGAGTTTGGAGGATTGTGTATTGAAAGACAACGATCTATCCAGCCAAACTCCCAGACTCTTGATGCTGTTTTTAGGGATTGGGGGGGAGCCCAGGCTGGGCGGCCACAGGAGGTGGGGAGGCTGAGATCAGAAGGACCTAGGAGCAAGAGCTCAGTTTTGTCCCCATTCAGTTTTAAACAGGACAGGGACATCCAAGTCTTTACTGCCTCTAAACACTCTCTGAGCCCGCCACAGGCAGGTGGATTAGTAGCCTGCGACATGGAGACCACCAGCTGCGTATCGTCCGCATAGGAAATGATCTTTACTCCAAATGGGCGGACGACATCAGCCAGTGGCCTCATGTACAGATTAAAGAGAGCAGGACTCAGAGAGGATCCCTGAGGGACTCCACAGTTCAGGGGTCTCCTAGTGGACACCAAGTCGCCTTCAAACACGCGAAATGACCTGTTCTCCAGGAAGGATTGGAACCAAGCCCAGGCTTTATCCTCAATCCCGGCTTGGGATAGGCGTTCCAGCAGGGTGACATGGCTGACCGTATCAAAGGCCGCACTTAGATCAAGGAGGATCACTGCCACTGATCCTCCCTGATCGAGGATTTTTCTGGCTTCCTCTGTAACCATGAGAAGGGTGGTCTCGGTGCCATGTTTTGGTCTGAAGCCCGTCTGGGTTGGGTCCAGTAAATGGTTGTCTTCCAGGAAGTGTATTAATTGCGAATTAATATATTTCTCCAGG
Source organism: Triturus cristatus (assembly GCF_964204655.1). Lineage (NCBI taxonomy): Eukaryota > Metazoa > Chordata > Amphibia > Caudata > Salamandridae > Triturus > Triturus cristatus. The sequence continues at coordinate 2,386,507 of NC_140589.1, forward strand.
ATCTTACCTGCCCAAGGGAGCAGGGAGATGGGACGGTAGTTGCTCATATTAGTGGGGTCCAAGGTAGGCTTTTTTAATAAGGCTTTGACCATCGCTTGTTTCCAAACAGTCGGAACCGTACCAGAAGAAATGGAAGCATTTAAGACCTCCTTAATAATAGGTAGGGTGACCTGCGAGGCTGCCATTATTATATCCGGTGGAGCTGGGTCTTCTGGGGATCCGGATCGAACTTTCCGTGCCAGAGAGTCAAGGGTGGCTAGATCCAGAGGGGGGAAGTGAGTGAGCAAAGGTGACTGATAAGTTGGAGGTGAGGCGGCTGGATCAGGAAAGGGAGTGGATTGGTTAGGATTTTTCGGGGGAAAGGAGGAGTAGATTGTGCTTATTTTCTGATGGAAAAACTCTGCAATATCGTCACAGTGGGTATCGGACACCTCCGCCTGGGTGCCAGGGGACTGTTTAGTGAGGGTGTTGATGATCTGGAAAATTTCCTTGGGCTTGGATTTGGCAAGTAAAATTTTCTCGGAAAAGTATGAGGCTTGTGCTGCTTTTATCATCGTTTTGTATTCGCTGATGATTTCTCGGTAGCGAGTTTTATTGTCTGTGGAGTAGTCTGAGCGCCAGCGTCTCTCCGATTGCCTACAGAGCCGTTTCTTGTCTCTGAGGGTCTCCGAGTACCACGGTGCGGATTTATAGGAACGTTTAAGTGAAATTTTCTTTATAGGTAGAACCTCATCGAGGGATTGAGTGATCCAGTTGCTGTAGGCCTGGTGGGCAAGGTCGGGATTGGCATATGTCCTAGGTGGATTCTCGGCAAGTTTGCTGGACCACTTATCAGCTGCCAAACGGGACCAGGATCTCAAAAATCTCGTGGTGGGTGGTGGCTCAGGGTGTTTGAATACAGTCCAGTTTATGGGGATCAAAAAATGGTCCGTCCAAGGCAGGGGAATTGGTGGACTGATTAGGAGGCCCGGGCAGTTGCTGAAAACTGGATCCAGCAGATGGCCCTTCACGTGGGTGGCAGAGGGGACTCAAGTACTTTGCTAAGGTAGGGAAGGAGGGAAATGGGACGGAAGTTGGCCATGATCGTAGGGTCGGCGCTGGGTTTCTTCAAGATAGGTACTACTTCCGCGTTCTTAAACTGACTGGGAACCTCACCCAGCAGAAGGGAGTTGTTCAGGAGGGCCAGTGGAGGGATGGGGCAGGCTGAGAAGGCAGCCCGGAGAATCGCGGGGGGGCAGCAATCTGTGGGGGAACCAGAGGAGACTTTATTAAGCAGACTGATGAAGACTTCTTCTGATATCGGGGGGAACTGAGTCAGAAGATGAGGGTTGACAGAAGGTGCAGCCTCAGTGAAGGGTATAGCCGGGGGAGTGGAGGAGATGCTATTTTTGATTTTGATAATTTTTTCTATAAAAAAACAGTTGAGGGAGTCGCAGAGTGCTTGAGACGGAAGAGGTTTGAGAGTTACCCTGTCCGGGTGTGAGAGCTCGTCTACGATTGCAAAGATATCTTTAGATTTCTGCGAGTTGAGGATTTTGGTGGAAAAGTAGGCGGTTTTAGCAGCTGATATAGCTAGTTTGTACTCTCCCAATAATTTTAGAAAGAGTGGTTTCTTTGCAGGATCGTAGCTTCTGCGCCAGCGGCGCTCGGCCTGGCGGAGACCTAGTTTTAAGGTTTTGAGACTATCGGAAAACCATCGATGTGCGTCGTGGGGGTGCTTGGATCTTATTAATTTAAGGGGGGCAACCTTGTCGCTGGCATGTTCTAGCCAGTCGACTAGTGGCAGCTTCTTGGGAGTCGATGGGGCCAAGAGTGGCCGAGACCGAAGATGTTAAAGAAGTGATGAATAAATCAAGGTCAGCTTTGTTCCAGTTGCGAGCATGGAGGCTGGGGCCTCGGCTGCGAGGGGGCGGGGGAGGGACCAGAAGGAGAAAAGAAATTAAATGGTGGTCGGACCAGTGGCAGGGTGAGATCGTGAGCGACTTGATTTCGAGGTTGTAGGTCCACACCTGGTCAAGGATATGGCCCTTGGGGTGAGTGGGTAGATGAATGTGTTGGATACCATTAAGCCCAGTTAGAAGATCAGTGAAAGCCAGGGATTGGGGGCTTTCATGGGTATCTGACGGCCAGTAATTGAAGTCTCCCAGGACTAGGAGTTTAGAATTGTTGATGGTAAGCTGAGAGAGTAGGTCACCAAAATTCGAATAGAAATTAGGCATAGATTGTGGGGGACGGTATACCAGAACACAAGTAAGAGGGGAGACAGAAGATTCGAGTCTAATTCCCAGACAGTCCACCTGAAGGATGGTGAGGAGGGAGAGGGAAGTGAACCTGAGGGAGAGATTGATAATGGCGGCTACGCCACCTCCTAGTTTGCCGGCGGGCCTATTGGCGTGGAGTATATAATACCCTGGAGGGATGGCTGCTAGAATGTCGGGGGAGGAATCCTCATTCAGCCAAGTCTCGGTTAGGAGAAGAACGTCGGGTCGGTCCAAGTCTAGGAGGTGGAAGATGTCAAGTTGGTGTCTGACAAGTGAACGAGTATTAAGGTAGATAACCGCTAATTCCATATTAGCGGGTACCTCAGCGAGTGGGGGTTTAGGAGGAGGAGGAAGAACTGAGGGTTCAGAAGTGAGAAGGGACGGGAGGGACTGTAACTCAGGAAAGGTACTCCGAGGTTGATAAATACCTAGTTGTTGCAGGCATGTGGAGCTGGTGGTGTCCAGTGACCTCAGTGAGTGTAGAGCAATCAGGTCCCTGGGAGTGAAGGTAGTAGTTTGGGCAGAGTGACATAGCCCGGGCCCCGTCCAGCCGCGGACGGGCGCAGACGGGCTTGCCTTAGGCGCGCCTTCGGCGCGCAAACGGCGCGCCCGCTGCGCACGTCCGCTGCGCTTCCGGTATGGACACATCCTATATACAGGTGAAAGGGAGGTTGGAAAGGGGCGTGGCCTAAATAAGTGGGCGTGGCCTGCTCAGGCGAGAGAGGCGGCAATTACAATCAAGGCTGGTCTCGCCCGCCCGCTACAGCGCTGAATCGGCTGTTTAGGGGGTCTGGGAGTGGCCAAGATGAATCCTTCGTTACACACAGGTAGGTAAACAGTGTATTAAAAACACACAAATAAGCAGTTTAAAATCGAACAGAGTAGCGTGGCTCCCGGCTGTGCCTCAGGAGAGATAGTGATTCAAGCGAGCGCTAGCTCTCAGCGCTTAAATACGCTTGGCGAAGGGGGCGTGGCCTAAATAAGTGGGCGTGGCCTGCTCAGGCGAGAGAGGCGGCAATTACAATCAAGGCTGGTCTCGCCCGCCCGCTGCAGCGCTGAATCGGCTGTTTAGGGGGTCTGGGAGTGGCCAAGATGAATCCTTCGTTACACACAGGTAGGTAAACAGTGTATTAAAATCACACAAATAAGCAGTTTAAAATCGAACAGAGTAGCGTGGCTCCCGGCTGTGCCTCAGGAGAGAAAGTGATTCAAGCGAGCGCTAGCTCTCAGCGCTTAAATACGCTTGGCGAAGGGGGCGTGGCCTAAATAAGTGGGCGTGGCCTGCTCAGGCGAGAGAGGCGGCAATTACAATCAAGGCTGGTCTCGCCCGCCCGCTGCAGCGCTGAATCGGCTGTTTAGGGGGTCTGGGAGTGGCCAAGATGAATCCTTCGTTACACACAGGTAGGTAAACAGTGTATTACAATCACACAAATAAGCAGTTTAAAATCGAACAGAGTAGCGTGGCTCCCGGCTGTGCCTCAGGAGAGAAAGTGATTCAAGCGAGCGCTAGCTCTCAGCGCTTAAATACGCTTGGCGAAGGGGGCGTGGCCTAAATAAGTGGGCGTGGCCTGCTCAGGCGAGAGAGGCGGCAATTACAATCAAGGCTGGTCTCGCCCGCCCGCTGCAGCGCTGAATCGGCTGTTTAGGGGGTCTGGGAGTGGCCAAGATGAATCCTTCGTTACACACAGGTAGGTAAACAGTGTATTAAAATCACACAAATAAGCAGTTTAAAATCGAACAGAGTAGCGTGGCTCCCGGCTGTGCCTCAGGAGAGAAAGTGATTGCATTTGGAAGGCACTGTTCGAACTTAAAACAATCGTCAACTTTTAACCTGCACGTGTCGTTAAATGTTCAAGAAAATGTTACAAAATATATCGTAAAGTTTTAAAAAATTGATGAACTTTTAACCTGCACGTATTGTAGAATGTTCTAGAAAGTGTGTTGATCGAATACGTTGCACTTCTGACTTCTATGTGTTGTTGAATATAAAAAAAAATGGTTCATATGGAAAATTAAAAAGAAACCAATAGAGAAGTTTTGAAACCTAAAAGAGTCAAGGAACTATTCTAATTCATTCTTTACATGTATCTATGTGTGCAGCAACAAAATTATAGACACAACAGCACTAGGAAGAGGAAGAAGCAGGGAGTGGGGGGGGAGATGGGCAGAATGGCACGCATGCACAATTAAGTTCTACACACATATAGACTAACAATGGCCAAAAGGAAACACACCAACAAGGAGCACAAGTCACACAACCTGCCAACATCACACCACTGAATGAGCATAGAAGTGAAAACCACGCTGCATTCATACAGGATGTGTACAAAGGCCAGTCGTTGGTGTTGTGGGATGTCTGTGACCGTGGTCATCATGGATGAGATGCCCAGCATGTGGCTCATGGTCGAGTTCACTGTGTGTTATGTTGCCAAACGGCTGCTCCTCCCTCCCACGAGCCCCCACACTTTTGTACGGTGAGCTGTTGTATCTCGTGCACTCATACAGCACGCCATTGTAATGCCTATTTGCGCATGTCCTGCTACATTCCAACTACAACATCACAGTGCCGTTTGGAGGTGGTGCATGCCACTTTACAACATCGACTGCTGCGGCTCTTGTAACAGGCCACATCAGAACACAGAGACACACTTACCGCACTTCCTGTACACGGACATGTCCGAGACACCCCGTTCCCCTTGCTGGATAGGCACACCCCTGCACTGACCTGTGAACGACAGACCAGCACATGCCAGTTGTGCATGCAGGAGGATGTGTGCGCAGCTACACATCCAGGCTCACTGCCAATGCTAAGGTGACAGCACACTGTGATGTTGCAGGGCTCGTGCCTATCATGCTAAGACAATGACCACAGGGACACACTTACTAAGATGTGGGTTTGGGGGGCATTGGCGGTCCTGGAGTTGTTGCGATTAGTCTTGTGGCCCTCATGGGTATCCCTGTATCATGCTCATTGACTCTATGGTACCTGTGGGTGTTCTGGTGTGGCTCTTGGCTGTGTTCCCTTTCATGGTGCAGGTAGTTGTCCTGCTCAACACCAGCAGAAAGCAGGTGTAAAATCCCTGGTGCTAACGTGTCTTATTGCCGGAATTTGTTTCGCATTGCAATTGGTGTGAAAGTTGTGATGTGATTTTTTTCGTGTGCACAACAATATACGAACTGAGCAGTGTATCTCGTCAAGATCCAGCACCTGACGCACTATTCCCAATCAATATAAATACAATGAGATTTCTTAATAGATTTTGTGTGTACACTGTAAGTGCAGCCAATACCTCAGTGCAATACAATACAGGATTTTAGTATTTAGAATAAATCGCAAAGGTGCACCTCGTGTCTTTTTGCACGGAAACGGCTACTCTCCATTTCATTATCAGCACTTTAACGGAAGTAAAGTTGAGATAAATCTAACACACTATGCAGAAGTTGGTGCAACTTCAGATATCACCATTATTCCAGTGATAGGTGCCCCAAAATTTAACACCATGGTGGACTCCATCAAATAACAGTAATAAGAACAAGAAAGAGTCACACAGCAGTTAAGGGAACAACCAAAAACATTATTAATTTTTTTTTCAAACTTTATTTTTTATAATAATAAATATATAAACGATAAACTATTTTCAAACTATTTTTTTATTAACATAAATATAAACAATAAACTAATAAACAAAATGTAACAACAATAATACAAAACAACAAGGCGGAACACTCCTGTGGGAACCACGGATGTCGACGACAGACCTGGAAAATCAGAAAGATTGTTAAAAAAAAATCAACATGGTATTCTCAACAAAATACCACAAGAAACAAATCACAGATATATAAAATGTATACAGCTAACAAAATTTTATAAGTTTAACTTACAAAAACTGTAAATGTTGCCTCTTTAAAATATTTACCGAATCAGAGGAATTTTTTTTGCAGAAGGCACCACGCCCACAACGTTTTTCTTCAGTGGTGAAGAAATGTTTAACTTTTTCCAAGGGGCAAACAAAGACCAATGCCACCTTCTTCATTCGCAAGATTTGCCAAAGAGTTCTGTTACGGGGGGATCCTAACAAAAAATACTCGTGCGGCACAGCAAGTATGATGAAACACCTAAGGACCCTTCATCCAAACAATCTTGCACGAGAAGAGTGCAAACAGATGAGAAACACTCCTGTTCTGTATCTGTAAAAAAGAATCACAAATAAATGTATATTAAGAACTTTCAAATGTATACTATTCCATTACTGTACAAACACATTTTATATAAAAACTGACTAAGAAACTATAGCCCTGAACCACAAGTGTGACGATCGTTAAAACACTACATGCATAGTGCATACTACTTTGAAGCAGTTCATGCCCTAAAGCCTACCTCACTAAATGACTACATGCTAACTGACTAAATGACTACAGTACTATAAGGAGACACACTGGGTGAGTGACAGGGTGTTTGCTAGAAGAGTATGAATACTAGGGGTGGGCGGAATTTGCGAAATCCACTTTCGCAAATTATCGCGAAAATGTTTAAAATTATCGCAAACAAGCGGAAATATCGCGAAGATGCAGAAGTTTTTTCCCGCATGTTCGCGAGATTTTCTGCATGGTTGCGGGTCGCCAACTTACCCATGTGGTTGCTCGCGGGCACGGGCATCTTGTTTTGAGTTGTCTCGCGGTGCATGATCGCGAGAAGAGAGACAGCGCAAATGGCTAAAAACATGGAGAACGCGACCGGATCAAGAAAACTTGTCGGCGAACGCAGGGATTCAGGTAAGGCGATCGCGCGCGAGAATGTATTATTTTACAGCGCGAGCAAGAAACAAATTATCGCCAAGCTGCGGAAAGTGGAAATTTTGACATTTTCGCGCTCTCCACGGACCGCGAAAATGTCAAATTATCGCAATTTCTGCGAATGGAACGGAATGTTCGCCCAGCCCTAATGAATACTAACTAAGGAATTGAAGGTGTGAAACATAACTGTGTAGGTGATTAGAGGACTGCATCCATACTGCATAGGCATTTAAAGCAGTCCATGTGCTAAGGCCTGGCTCACTGCATGACCACTTGGGTACTGACTGAATGATTAGAGTACAGCAAGGAGAGTGCCTAGGTGAATTTATAAGTGCAAGGCTTTTCGCACAGGGAATGGATTAATACTTGGTACTGAATGGGTCACTAGAGGAGTGCAAAGGCAGTCACAAGTGCTGGACTGTATGGATACTGACTAGGAAATTGAAAGTGTGAAAGACAAGTGTCTAGGTGGTTAGAAAACTGCATGCATAGTGCATAGGGGTTTGAAGCAGTCCATGTGCTAAGGCCTGGCTCAGTGTATGAATACTTAGGCCATGACTGAATGATTAGAGTACTGCAAAGATAGTATCTTGGTGAATTTATAAGTGTTTGGGGTTTAGCACAGTGAATGGACTCATGACATCAGTGATGTCATGAGTGATGTCACTGACCATGTCATGAGTGATGTAATATGTGACGTCATCAGCAGTGCATTGCGGGCGCACGAGTTATAGTTAGCTGAACTAACTATAACGGGGGAATTTCAATGGTTTTGTACGAGTGAAAAGTCCAGCTAACTATAACGCCCCTGAAACCTATGGTTTTTTCAGTGAATTTCGAAGGTTTTTTAAATGCTAATTCCTAACTATAACGTGCCTGAAACCTATGGTATTTTCAGTGAATTTCAAAGGTTTTTTAAATGCTAATTTCTAACTATGGCTACAGAGATAGGACATGTGAAGAAAGAAGAAAAAACGCACAGAAAGAAAAAAAAGTAATGCAGAAAGAAGCAACAGAAGTCCTCAAAGACGAAGAAAAGTGCAGGAAGAAAGATAACGTGCAGAAAGAACAAACAGAAGAACAGAAAGAAGCCTTGTCGCAAAATCATCCTTTACCCTCAACTTTTTCAGATGGATACTGGTGTTAACTGAGTCTGACTAACCAGTCCTAGAGCCAGTGCTATGTTAAAAGACACTCAGAATACAGTGAAAACACCTACATACCCTAGGGAACACTATGCGTTGGGGTCCCCCTGTGATCAGCATGACCTCCTCTGTAAGCCCCTAGTATATAATAGGGCAGGTGATTAAACTACCTCTTAAAACGCGCCACAGGGCGTGTTTGCACACGTCACCTCAGGCCCTGTCCCCTCACTTCCCCACTGTGTAAACACGCCCTGTGGCCGTTTTAAGTTGGGAGATTAAGTCCCCTTGAATCCTGAGGGTCCCTAGGGTCCAACTAGACCACTAGGTACCTCCAGTAAGCGCCACAGAGCTGCGTTGCAGAGAGATGTAAAAAGGGGCACGGCCTAGACCACCTCTCTGTACGCAGTGCAGTGGCGCTTACTGGAAGCACCTGGTGGGCTAGTTGGCCCCGAGGGTCCCTCAGGATTGAAGGGGAATTATTTCCCCAACTTAAAACGCGCCACAGGGCTTGTTTGCACACGTTAACTCAGGCCCCGTCCCTTCCGTTCACCACTGTGTAAACACGCCCTGTGGCCGTTTTTAGTTGGGAGATTAAGTTCATTTGAATCCTGAGTGTCACTAGGGTCCAACTAGCCCACTAGGTACCTCCAGTAAGCGCCACAGAGCTGCATTGCAGAGAGGCGTAAAAAGAGGCACTGCCTGGACCACCTCTCTGCAACGCAGAGGAGTGGCGCTTACTGGAAGCAACTGGTGGGCTAGTTGGCCCCCAGGGTCCCTCAGGATTGAAAGGGAATTATTTCCCCAACTTAAAAAGTGCCACAGGGCTTGTTTGCACATGTCACCTCAGACCCCGTCCCCTCCCTTCACCACTGTGTACACACGCCCTGTGGCCGTTCTAAGTTGAGAGATTAAGTCCCCTTGAATCCTAAGGGTCCCTAGGGTTAAACTACCCCACTAGGTACCTCCAGTAAGCGCCACAGAGCTGCGTTGCATAGAGGTGTAAAAAGGGGCGTGGCCTCAGAACACCTGTCTGCAACGCAGCTCCCTGGCGCATACTGGAGATACCTGTTGGGCTAGTTGGCCCTCAGGGACCCTCAGTATTGAAGGGGAATTAATTCCCCAACTTACAACCGGCCAGGGGGTGCGTTTGCAGAGTGCTGCTTGGAGGGGGCATGGCCTCCGGCGCGATGCCGGTCTTTTATTTATTTTATATTTTTAAGAAGGAGGGCTGTGTGGCCCCCCTTCTTTTTCTAATTTACTGGCCCTGAGGACCCCATCCCCCAGGGCCTGCACCCTAATTTTTTGTTTAAAAAAATAAAAAATGTGGGCCTCCCAAGGCCTTAATCGGCCCCGGGGACCCCAACCCCCAGGTCATGGCCTTTTTTGTTGTTGTTTATTCTTTAGGAGGGTGCTGCGTTGCCCCCCTCCTGAGGCCACTTATGGCCCCGGGGACCCCATCCCCCCGGGCCGGCCTTTGGTTTTTTTAATTTTAAAAAAACATATATTTATAGAAACACTTAGGACATGCTGGACAAACCGTATGTACCTATCACCATGACGATTTGCGTGATAATCATTAAAAGGCGACTATGCATAGAATGAATCCACATGGAATGTATTTACACCGCTAGTGAAGCTCTGACGTGTCTGACGCCCTACCGTGCCTAATCCCAGCGCCCCCGCCGGTGGGTACTCTCCAAGTAGACACCCTTGTCGTTTATTTATACAAACATGGGTAGCTATTGACGGGCACATTTAATATACACGCACACCAAGCCATTCAAAGGGGACTCGACAAAAATTCGACCAAACTATGCAAGAAACCCCCCTCACACTTAATAAAACAGACATCCACAGCCGGATGTGTAATACTTTTTATTTTACTCCCTGGAAAGGAGACAAACCTCACTTGAGAGTCACAGCGTGCTCCTGGCTGAGCCCAATGCTGTGTTACACCCACCAGTGCCCGCCGAGTGCCTCACACCTCTGTGTTGTATTCCACCAGCTAGTGCGTATGCTATGACATTCTCTAGCCCATGTGCACTGTAACACCACCCTGTGAATATGTCATGCCACACTTGCCTTCGCACGGGTTATATTGCCCCATCTAACGTGCCTTCCTCGATGCCTATGTTATAATGCACAGCGCTATGCCATACATAATACAATCTGGGATCCATATCTTTGTCACAGTGCATATGCAGCGTTACACTCTCCAGCACATATTTTATATTACAACTTTAGAGACTAGTTAGGTTACACAACACTGCCCTGTGCATATTACACTCCAAGGCGCATATCGCATAGCACGCGCTAGTGCCTGTGCTATCTCGCGCTCTCCAGTGAATCTGTCATTGCGCACAATGTATTGCATATTATATTTCACGCCCTGGTTCATCTTATATCACACTTTTTGGTGCATAGTTTATACCATATACCGTATCTAATTTTCATTTTCAATCGTGCTCTCAGGACTATGTTCTATATAACACTGCATCCACCTACCCTTTTCACGGACATTACATTTTGCGATGGGGGTGGAGGGTCAGGGGGTGTTTCTGCCAAGTGAGCCTGGAGTCACAGTCACAAACGTCCTCTTCTTCCTGAATAAAAATTAGATTATGCTGCATACTTGTTCATATTTTAAGTAGTTCGCACAGACACACATTTTAAAAACAATAAAGTTCCTGATACCCACCTTCTCTGAACAGTTAGCTTGCTACCCCATCCACCTCCTCCCTATCCTCTGTTGTCTGAATCCATGGACTAGCCTCCTCCCTCCTGCCATGCATGGTCTGATGTGCTGCCACTGCCCTCCATTTAGCATGATGTACCAGTCCACTCCTCCTGCCCTCCATTGCCCAATTCTATGGCCCTTCATTGAGCTCCTGCTTAGCCTCTGTGCTTAAATTGCTGCCCCTATTCTCCTTCCCCGTGCCCTCCGATGTCTTTGTGCATGCCCCTGCTCCATCCTTTTTGCCCACCATGTTCCATGGACCTGCCACTCCTATCTACTCTGAGTGTTCTGTTGAGCTGCCACTCCCCTCCCACCTGCCTAGCATTGTCAGATGACTGTAACCTGTCCCTGCCACCTCCACCCTGCCTGTCCACATGCCATGCCTCTATCCCCTTCCTCCTGTCCTCCATGGTCCATTTTACTGCCACACCCTTCTGCCCTCGCTGGTCTGTTGTGCTGCAACTGCTCCTCCTGCCTGCCCCGCCCGGTCTGTTGTGAGGCCCCTTCCCCTGAACTCTCTTGTCTGTGCCCAGGTCATGACCCTCCCTTCTATCCTCCATGGTCCTTTGTGCATGGCCCTGCACCCTCCTTCTTGCCCATCATAGCCATTGTGCTGCCACTAACCCTCCCGCTTGCCATGCATGGTCTTTTGTGCTACCATGGCCCCTCCCACGTTCCCTGTGTGGTCAGCTAGCTGCCCCTGACCCCCTCCCACCTTCCCTCCATGGTCTGTGTGTATGACATCATAGTCTCACTGTTGCTCTCCATGGTGTGTCTTGTTTCTAGTGCCCATCCTGCCTGACCTCCATGGTCATCTTACTGCTCCCGCCCTGCCCCCTTTCCCCCAGCCCTCTGTTTCCATGTGCAGACCCCTATTCCCTCCCTCCTGGCTTGTCTGTTCCATTATAATGCCCCTGATCCGTCCCTCCTGCCCTTTATGGTCTGTTATGCTGCAGCTTTCTCTCCTGTCTGTCCATTATGGTCAGCTAGCTACCATTGCCTTTTTCCCCTCTGTTCTCTGTTGTGCATGTGCATGGTTCTGTCCCCTCCCTATGCTTTCTATGATTGCTGCACTCCCGTCCCGTATGCGCTGTGTGGTGTATTGTGCTGCTGCAAACCCTGATGCCTGCCCTGTAGGGTCAGTTTGGTGCACCTCTCCATGTCCCTCCTGTCCTCTGTTATCCCAGTCCATGTCCCTACCCAAATTCCTCCTGCCTACCATGATCCAATGTACCATACTTGCGAACATTTTGAACATGGTATGAGGGAGATTTTGAAAAAAAACTGGGGTATTGATTTTCCCCTTTGAGTTACATTGAAAAAGAGGAGATTGTAGACAGGAGACAGATCAAATAAAGCCCATTTGAGCTTAAAAACATTGGACGTTTCCTGGCTGAAACGGGTCTGTTGGCATGTATGGTTGTACTACCACTGCCTCTTCCTTCTGCCCACAATGGACTAATACTTGTTCTAATGAGATTCCCGTGGCGGATGCCTGACGGAATGAGCCATAATAACGGAGCTTTTGTAGTAAATAGTATTTAGCACTTATTTGCGCGCTGTTTTTAATTTTTTTTTTTTTGTCCTCATCTCACCAGTAACACGTGTGGGTCTTATGAAGCCGCTTAAACGATTTATGGAGGAGAAGGCCCACGGCTTACCACATATGTTTCCATTGGTTAACCAGTCCCTTGTTTTGTATGGGTAACTGGTGTAATCATTGGACAAAGTTATTGAGTCGTAGGTTATGACCCCAGTTCATAAAGGGGTACCAAAGGTTAGTAGACGCGTCACCTACCCCATCATACTCCAGATGAGCCATTGCGAAGGAAACCTTAAGCCAGTCTTCTCTGTTGGGTGGTTGTTGATCCTTCCATCGCTTACATATTTCCCTTCGCGCAAGCAGAACCAAGTATAACAATAAACCTCGTTGCTGTTGTGACGCCTTAGTGCAGAATAGATTATCATCCCCAAAGAAAATCAGTGACACGTTGATCTCAATAATAGAGTTGAACACGTCTTTGAGAGTTTCTCCGATTTCCTTCCAGAAGGTCTTAATTTCTGAACATTCAAAAAATATATGTATATCGTTTGCTAGGGGGAGATTGCACCTATAGCATTTCGGAGTTGGTGCTGGAGCAAATTTCGCGATTCTAGCTGGTGTATAGTAAAGTCTATTGATAACAAAAAAGTGATTCTTTTTTAGAGCTGCAGGTTTGATAAATTTATACAGCAGCTTCAATGATGGCTCAAACAGTGCTTCTATTGTTGGCTCAAAGGGGGACTGCTCCCATATTTTAATCGATGAGGGTGTTTCCGGGTCTACGGCTTCAAGTGCTAAGTTGTACCACACTGATACCTCTTTTTTTAATGCCTGGGCGTGGTGGCACAACCTTTCAACCTCCCAGTTTCCTTTTACTTGCTCTCTCTCTGCATCGTACCACGAGGTAAGCTGTAGGTATTTAAATCTGGAGAAGCCTGTGCCAATCTTGGCCCTCAAAACCTCCCATGGAAGAACCCCCTCAGAGTCCACCAGTTCCGACCAGATTGTAATTCCAGCCCTCTTTATAGGTAAGGCCAGCCCCTCTTTTAAACAGTAAGGTGTCCCCGGGGAGTCCCAAATGGGGGCATAGTGTGAGTAATACCCTATCCCCCATGTAGTTCTTACTTTAAGCCAAAGAGCTAGAGCTGCCCTTAAAACCTTCAAACGTACTTTTTTGAAGTACTTTGTAGCACCAAACTTATGCAGAAATGCCTCTACTCTTCCTCCCTCTTCTGCCGTTCTTGTCATTTCATACAGCAGTTTCCCCAACGCCGAGTCTTCAGGTCTCATCAATAGCGAACGGATAGCTTTAAACTGGAAGGCCACTGCGTACCAGCATATATCCGGGAGTGCCAAGCCCCCCTTGGCTAGTTTACGTCTAAGTTTTTTCCAAGATAATCTGGTACCCTTATCTCCCCAGATAAAACTCCTGATCTTACTCTGAACTTTACTTATTAATTTTTGAGGGAAGGAGAGAGGAATAGCAGAGAAGATGTAAGAGAGCTTGGGGAGAATGGTCATCTTCACCAGGTTAACTTTCCCATATATGGTCAAAGGGAGGTTCCTCCATCTAGAGAAGAGACGATCAATTTCTTTAGTTACTCTAGACAGACTTACAGAGGGAACTCTGGCTAGGTCTTTAACTATGTAAATACCCAAGTATTTTAGTTCTAATGAGTCGACCCCTCCCCATTGTTCGACATTCCAGCCCATCACCTCCGTCTTAGATTTGTTTACCAGGTAACCTGACAATGCTCCAAATTCCTCCGTAATGGACTCTAATCGAGAAAGAGCGACCCCAGGATTATTTGTGAATACAGTCAGGTCATCAGCATACAGTGCTAATTTGCAACTGTAGGAATGGGATTTAAAGGGATGAATTTCGTTATCTAGCCTGATGGCTTGGGCTAGTGGTTCAATATAAAAATTAAACAGAAGTGGAGAAATCGGGCATCCCTGGCGTGTCCCTCTCTGAATGCTAAAGCCTGGTGTGAGTATCCCGTTCAGTAAGATACGGGCAGATGAACCTTGATAGCAATTTCTCAGAGTTTGGATAAAAATTGGGCCAAACCCTAATGTTGCCAATACCTCCCATAAGTAGACCCAGCAAACTCTATCGAATGCTTTGGCCGCATCCAAGGCTATTATTGCCAAAGGATCAGATCTTGTAGTGGCCAAATCGATGTTACCTATCATTAACTGAGTTTGCTCTTGGATCTGCCTACCTTCTACAAACCCCTTTTGGTCTGAATGGACCAACTTTGGGACTAGCTTCGCCAATCTTCCTGCCAACACGCCCATAAAGATCTTATAATCTGCGTTGAGCAGGGAGATAGGACGATAGGAGTCAGCGCTTAATGGGTCTTTACCTGGTTTAAGGATCAAGACTATAGTTGCCTCTTTCCAAGACTCTGGTACCCTACCGGCAGGGCTATAAACCGCATTAAAAAGGGAACACAAGGCGGGGGTCAATTCTTACGCCAGAAGTTTGTAGACTTCATTTGGGAGTGAGTCTGTACCGGCAGCTGTTTTATTCTTGCTTTTATTGATTTGCCCGCTTATCTCTTCCATCCTAATGGGGGCCTCTAGTTCCCTTCTACATTCCTCTGTTATGGAGGGAAGAGATTTAGGGCCCGATTCACCGAACAAACTTAAGACAAAATCCTAAACTTAGTACCATTTTGGTATTCACAGAATGCACTTACTACTTCTGGTATTCACAGAATGAACTTACTATTTTTGCGATTCACAGAATAAACTTACTACTTTTGCTATTCACAGAATAGATTTACGACTCCTAACTTTACGTCCGCACTCGGGCCGGAAATTCCGGCCCGGAGGCGGAGCTTCCGGCCCGGAGGCGGGACTTCCGGCCCGGAGGCGGGACTTCTGGCCCGGAGGCGGGGCTTCCGGCCCGGTGGTGGGGATTCCGGCCAGTGGCGGATCTCCACCACTGGCCGGAATCCCCACCTCCGGGCCGGAAGCTCCGCCTCCGGCCCGGAAGCCCCGCCTCCGGCCCGGAAGCTCCGCCTCCAGCCCGGAAGCTCCGCCTCCGTGCCGGAATTTCCGGCCCGAGTGCGGACGTAAAGTTAGGAGTCGTAAATCCATTCTGTGAACAGCAAAAGTAGTAAGTTTATTCTGTGAATCGCAAAAGTAGTAAGTTCATTCTGTGAATACCAGAAGTAGTAAGTGCATTCTGTGAATACCTAAATGGTACTAAGTTTAGGATTTTGTCTTAAGTTTGTTCTGTGAATCGGGCCCTTAGTGCTTAACCAAGCTTGAATTGAGCATAGGGAGGGCTCCAGGTCCTCTTTATACAGATCTGAAAAGAGGGAAATTAAGCAGGATTGGAGATCTACAAATCTGCTTGAGGTTTCCCCCGCGCTGTTTATTGTTAGTCTATTGATGTTATTTTTCACTCTATCTGTTCTAGCCTTCCAGGCAAGTAGGGCCCCTGCTTTTTCACCGTACTCAAAGTTCTGCATGTTTCTTGCATGCCATTGTGCCCTGCACTTTGAATCTAACTTCCCTCTGTATTCCCGTCTTACTTCTTCTAGATCTTTTAAGACTTGCGGTAGTTGCTCCAAATCCCCCGGGGGAAGTCTGTTCCTATCCCTCTCCAACTGACTTATTTTTGTCTCAACAGTTTTTAGGGCACTAGCTTCAGTTCTGTTTTTAAAACAGATGAGGCTATGGAAATTACCTCTGAAGTTAGCCTTGTAAGCGTCCCAGATAAAATCCCATGACGTTGATTCCCCATTCAGTTCAAAAAAGTCGTTAGAGGAAAGCTTAACAGCTTTAATAATCTCCTGATCGGCCAACATCGCTCTATTTAGTGTCCATCTAGGCTGTAATGCCGTCCCCTTAACTCTGTAGACAAACTGAATTGATGCATGATCAGAAAGGTGGCAAGGTTTAACTAATATATCCTCAATGTTGTTGAGGGATAATGAGTCTACCAAGACATAATCTATTCGGGAGGAATGACCGTACTTTTTGCTGTAGAACGTAAATTCTTGTAAATCGCCTTTCTTTGCCCTCCAAACGTCTGCCAAGTCTAAATCCTTTAGTAAGTTAATGAAGGCTCGACGGGATTTTGGGGCACCAATGTAATAGCTTAGGTTGGATCTATCCCTAACTGGGTCAAGGAGTAGGTTAAAGTCACCGCCGATAACCAAGGGAAGTGTTGTCAGAGTTAAAATCGACTGAAGTTTACCAATATAGGAGGGGTCGTCAGTGTTTGGTCCGTAGTATGAGACACAGGTTAAGTTAATATCATCAACGGACAAATTGGCCACTAGCCACCTCCCGGATGTATCAGACTGACAATTTGATATCAAACAATGTAGGCCCTTTTTGACCAAGATTGCCACCCCTCTATTATGGACTGACTGCTGTGAGGTACAAAAACAGTCTATCCAGGTGACCCTGGAGAAAAGGAGAGAACTTTCCATTTGGCTCAGGTGGGTCTCCTGTAAGATACAGATCTGGGCCGAAGAAAGCTCAAGCTGTTTTAAAATCAACCTTTGCCTACGGGGGCACCTTAACCCATTGACATTCCAGGAAGTGAAAATGACCCTTCTCCCCATATTACGATTACAAGCCATTACTTTGGATCAGACCTACAAACCAGCTATTCCCAAAACCAATATTTGATGTGAGATGAGATTCATTTTTTTTATTTTTTACCCACTGCTCCCCACCCGTGTCCACCCTCCCACCCTTTACCCAACCCCCACTGTTCCTCCCTCCACCTTGAAGAGCCCTCCCTTCCAATAGGCAAGCCTATTCGGCCCCAGCCCCCCCCCCCCCCGAACCAAGGAAAAATACGAGTGTTAAGCCACATTGAGGATTTATTATTTTAACCCTCATATTTTTACATCTACCTGAGTTACATACCAAAGATCTATTTCCCTTTACTACTTTTAATCCTCTCAATTAAAGCATCCGCTTCTTCTCCAGTTTTAATTTGGTGCATCTGGTTATTCCACATTACGCGGAGAAGAGCGGGAAACTTCAATTGAACTTTAGCTCCAATACCTTTCAGCTCCTCCATTCTTTTCCCCAGCTCCCATTGCCTTGAAGCCGTCGCATGAGATATATCCGATCTTATTTGAAAGGAGAAAGGAGTGGATCCCCTAAAGTTAATGGAACCCTCTTTGAGAGCGGCGGACAAAATCAATTCCTTTACCGAGTAAGTCAAAAAATTAATCAGTATTTTCCTTGGTTTTGACTTGGCTGGGTTCCTCCTAAAGGGATCTCTGTGTATTCTCTGAATATCATGAACGAGATCAATCTCTGGTGCGCCTATCAGGACAGTCTCTTTTAGAAGAGATATGATGAACCCCTTTAAGTCGGCTCCCTCCAGGGCTTCGGGGACATTCAGGATTCTTAAATTGGTTCGGCGGGAGTAATTTTCCAAGCGTTCTAGGTCCTCTCTAAGGTCCTTATTCTGAGCTAATACTTTAGCCATATCCCCAGCTGTTGAATTAATAGAGTCCTTTATTTTCGGGATCTCCAGCTCTATTGCGTCGGTTCTTAATGAGACCTCATCCAATCTATTAGAGAGGACCTCACAGGAGGCTTGTATGGCTGCCTGATTAGTCTCAGAGATATTAAATCTTTTGGATAGTTCTGCTTGGTTCATCTCGGACACCTTGAATCTATTCGACATTTCCTCTTTGATACCGAATAGAATGTCAGCGAGGGAATGCGGCTCAGTTCCTGCGATAGCTAAGCATGAAGCCGATGCGGGCCCTGAGGCCATAGCTATACCCATCTTATCGAGGCCATCTGATAGAGACTTTCCAACCGACGAGGGAGAGAGAGCAGAACTAGGTTCCCCATCCTGAAAGGTCTCTTACCCTTCTATCTGGACTCCTTGCAAGGGGGAATATTTGTTAGTGAGAGGTATGCCAGAGAACACCTTTCCTACAATCGGCTCATGAGTAGGAGCGCCCCCCTTTTCCACAGGAGACTCAGCGACCGGAACCAAACCAGGCTCCATCCCTTTAAGGCGAGTGCTAGCTAGGGCAGAAGGTGTAGATGAAACGGAAGCAGAGGGGATGGTACTCGAACTTGAAGACATAACCTTGTAGTATGTTTTAAGAGAGGGGGTAACTCTGACCCTTGAAGGAGAGCGTTTTTTTGCTTTTGCACCTCTTCTACAATTGTCTGATCCCTTGCCTTTGTTCTCTGCACCCCCCCTACCGCCTCCCTCTCCGTTTTGGGCCGCTGTTTTACTTCAGAGATAACTGGGGGAGGGCGAGAGGAGTAACCAGACTTATCGGCACTTGAGGCGCAGATCACTCTTGTCCGGAGGGTGTACCTGTTCACCTTAGGTATATCACCCTTTCTTCCCTCCTGCTTCCTAAACCCGCCTGAGCCAACCCCCGACTCCGAGCCTACATCCATGCCATCCTCAGACAGGTGTGGATTGCAGTCAATAGAACCAAACTCCACTTTCTCAACGAACCCCCCAAGCTTGGCACACACCCTACCTTGGAGAATAAAAAATGAGAGGGGCCGGTTTTCTACCTGCGGGAAGTTACCAAGTTTGTTGAAGCTCTCACCAGCCTGAGATTCGGAGGTAGCTCGCAGGAGAATGGGGACGGGGACGGGGATGCTGCCAATCTGAATGTAGCTGGTTCTGTCACTGCCTCCAACGGCCCGGAACTGATCCCTTTGCCGATACGATGCAGCCGCCTCCTCCCAGCGCCAGCTCCGTGACGCTCGGGCGCCCGCCGACTCCAGCGCCCGCGTCGATGCCTGCGCGGGTGAAGTCTCCTGAAGTATAGCCGGTGAGCACCAAGAGGCCCCCACACCTCCCAACCGAGCGGAAACCGGGGGCATCACACTGTAGGTAAATGTACTTTAAGAGAAAAAACTAAACAGGCATAGCTAGGGCGGGTGCAGAGATTTTCACGCTGTCCAGGGGGGAGAGGAGAGGAGAGCCGCGGCCGTTTACCTAGCGGCCGCCATGTTCCTCGCACTCCGCCGCCTGTTTTTAATTTGTTTTAAATTGTACTGCTCTGTGCCACTGCTGGAAATTGCCCATTGATTTTTCTCTCCTGAGGCGAAAAGCTGGGAGATCTCTCGCTGTATTCTATCACTTTATTGTGGGGGGGACTCGGCTTCTCACCTTTTGGGGGCAGTTGTGTACTTCGCTGCTACTCTTGTGGCCGCGCCGCTCTTCCCCTGCCTCCCTCTTGCCGTACTTTCTGGGCGCCCCCCTCTCACCCGATTTGGAGTGGAGGGATAGACGCACTTGCACGGCGGCCATCTTAGGTGAGGCAGGCCTGTTAGTCGGCGGACTAGGCTTGCTGCCTCACGGGCGAGAAGTATAAAGTTAGACGGGGATGGCTCCGCGCAGCGGACGCGAGCAGCGATGCGCCTTTCCCGCGCCAAAGGAGCGCCTAAGGAAAGCCCGTCTGCGCCCGTCAGCGTCCCGGATGCGGACGGATGCGGACGGGTCGGCAATCTCTGGACACAGTACCAGGGAGGAAACAAAGGTTATTCTGCTGCACAACTCTTGGCCTTAAGACCGCTCCTTAATAGAGGCTGCAGTACCCATGACCATTTGTTTCGAGGTAATTTCCTCTGCATTTGTTGCGGGTGGTCACTAAAGGACGGGTGGACTGAGAGCGGCCCCGCGGAGCATGGACTCCACGTCATTCCGACGGCGGGGCGGAGTCCATCTGAACGCTTTTTCAACTGCGCCCTTCTAAACACTCGGTCTGCGAGCAAACATGCTCAGGATCTGTTTAACTTCCTATCTGATTCTAATCCCGCCTGCCTTTTCCTGACGGAAACTTGGCTTGGCGGAGCATCAAGCCCAGATGTAGCGAATGCCCTGCCCTCTAATTACTTTATGCTAAGGAAAGACCGGCTCATAGGCAAAGGAGGGTGTTATATCTTGATTATTTATGTACTGTCATTTTAAATGTGTGTGTAGCCATGCTTGTGCATGCGCTATGCTATTATTTGTTTATAGTTCTAAATTCTGTGGGAGAGCCAGTGAGGGATTCTAGTTGGTTGGCAGTTTTGTCTGGAGCTGCCTACCATGAAGATGTTGCCGTGCTGTCATGAATAAATCTACTTATGCACAACTAATATGTGTCTGAATGTAACATTGGCGACGAGTTGAACCTCCTTCGGGACAGCACGGGAGAAGGAGTGTTACGAGGACCCAAAGAAAACAATTTGAGGATTTACGAAAAGAAGAAGAAAATTTGAGCACGATTAAAATAAAAGACGACGAACGGTGAGCAAAGGAAAGTGGCGAGTGCTTACTGTGTGTTGCCCCGTGGTTCCGCGAGCGACGAATCAAGCGGAGGGGTGCTCCTTCAAGGTAAAATTAAGCGCGAGGAAGACGAAGCAGCAGGATTCGGAAGTACGTGCTGGGGCATCCTACGTAGGCGCGGTGAGTCACACGCACGACGCAGGGGAAGGCGTCATAGCAACAGTGATAAACAAGCTGGTCGACGCATTAGCGCTGAGTCACACGTTCGACAGCAAGAGGGAAGGGTGTCATGGCAACGTATATAAACAAGCACCGGCGAGTTTTGCAGAATGCTGCGTGTGATGCTTAAAAACTAGGAGAAATATTAGATTTGAGCCAAATAAGGAAATTACAGACACAGTGTGGTATACCTGGGCAAATACAAAGGAGGAAAATGGGAGTGCATTGTTCTGGATTAATAGACCAACATATAGAGGAAAAATGTGTTGAGGAGCACAAACATAAGGCGTAAAAGCAGGAAAAGTTTAGTTGGGTGTAAATAAAAAAAAAAACAGTTTTAATTAAAGATGCAATTTGATCCACCAGCAAAATTTTTACAGAACAAAGGAGACCCACCGTTGCCATGGACTAGATGGAAAGAAGAATTTTTGACATATATGAAGGCTATTGATGGGGAAAGAATGGGTGCAGAAGGGAAGAATGGTATACTTTTACATTGTTTAGGCTCTGAGGGACAAGACGTGTTCAGGGCTTTACCACAGATTACACCTCAGGAAGGAAACGAAAATATAAATGCATATACAGAAGCGTTGCTAAGGATGGAAAAGAGATTTAAACCTACCACTAGTATTGCTCTCAACAGGTTTAAATTTTACACAAGAGCGCAAAAGGAAGAAGAGTCTTTCGATGATTTTCTGACAAGTTTAAGATCCCTATGCATGAAGTGTAATTTTGGAACTATGGCAGATTAGATGATTAGAGACCAGATCATAGTACATGTAAGGAATAAGAAAATTCAAGAAAGTTTGTGGGTAATGGGCGACCCGAAACTCTCTGAAACTATAGCTACTGCCAAAGCTTTGAAACAGTCTGAGAAATGGATGAAAACTGTAAGACAATGAGAAGCCAAAAAAGAAAACGTGGAAGAAGTCTGCGCAATTAAAAACAAAGATGAACATAAGCAGGAGGGTGTCCAACAGATTTTATGGAAACAATATGAACAGACAAGGAGATAATTTTGGTGGTCAACATGTATGTTATAAGTGTGGTAGTAAATCACACATTGCTTCCTTTTATATATGTCCTGCAAGAAACAAAGAGTGCAGGAGGTGTGGGAGAGTGGGACATTTCAGCAACGTGTGTAGAGACTACAGGAAGCCTGTTTCATTTCCACGAGGGTCAATATCTACTGTTAAAGAGAATAGAGACGTCCATGGTGTGATGGGTCATGATGAAAACACTGAATATGAAAGAGGTTTTGTAGTGTCCATTATTAATGGAGGTGAAGTTTTAATTGATCCTCCCAAATGCAAAGTAATAATTTTAGGAGAAGAATTACATCTTATGGCTGACTCTGGCTCACCTTGGACAATTATATCTAAACAATATTGGTTAGAGAAATTGAGCACAGTGTGTGAAGAGAAAGTATTACATAGTAGTGACATTATTGACATCTTGACCACTAGCGTTAGGATAGCCTCGCACTCACTGCTATTCTGCTGCTGGCTGCTGCTGTAATTCATTTTTAAAACGTCCCGTTTTTGTGTTTTATTTTAATTTTAGTTATTCGTTTTTCCCCTGTTTTTAAATTAAATCCACTCGCATACCTGCATTGCTGCCACCTTACTCTCACCTTAATTTGGTCAAAGCACCGCGTTTTAGCGGGTCCCTGCCCACTGTCTCGTGCTGGTGGCCATCTTGGGAGGGGGGACATTGCAGGAGGCGCAGGTAGCGCGCTAGTGTCTCTAGTGTCCCGCGCTCGGTGTGCATAAAGCCAGGCAAATCTCAGGTGAGCACCCTTAACATCTTGACCACTAGCGTTAGGATAGCCTCGCACTCACTGCTATTCTGCTGCTGGCTGCTGCTGTAATTCATTTTTAAAACGTCCCGTTTTTGTGTTTTATTTTAATTTTAGTTATTCGTTTTTCCCCTGTTTTTAAATTAAATCCACTCGCATACCTGCATTGCTGCCACCTTACTCTCACCTTAATTTGGTCAAAGCACCGCGTTTTAGCGGGTCCCTGCCCACTGTCTCGTGCTGGTGGCCATCTTGGGAGGGGGGACATTGCAGGAGGCGCAGGTAGCGCGCTAGTGTCTCTAGTGTCCCGCGCTCGGTGTGCATAAAGCCAGGCAAATCTCAGGTGAGCACCCTTAACATCTTGACCACTAGCGTTAGGATAGCCTCGCACTCACCGCTATTCTGCTGCTGGCTGCTGCTGTAATTCATTTTTAAAACGTCCCGTTTTTGTGTTTTATTTTAATTTTAGTTATTCGTTTTTCCCCTGTTTTTAAATTAAATCCACTCGCATACCTGCATTGCTGCCACCTTACTCTCACCTTAATTTGGTCAAAGCACCGCGTTTTAGCGGGTCCCTGCCCACTGTCTCGTGCTGGTGGCCATCTTGGGAGGGGGGACATTGCAGGAGGCGCAGGTAGCGCGCTAGTGTCTCTAGTGTCCCGCGCTCGGTGTGCATAAAGCCAGGCAAATCTCAGGTGAGCACCCTTAACATCTTGACCACTAGCGTTAGGATAGCCTCGCACTCACTGCTATTCTGCTGCTGGCTGCTGCTGTAATTCATTTTTAAAACGTCCCGTTTTTGTGTTTTATTTTAATTTTAGTTATTCGTTTTTCCCCTGTTTTTAAATTAAATCCACTCGCATACCTGCATTGCTGCCACCTTACTCTCACCTTAATTTGGTCAAAGCACCGCGTTTTAGCGGGTCCCTGCCCACTGTCTCGTGCTGGTGGCCATCTTGGGAGGGGGGACATTGCAGGAGGCGCAGGTAGCGCGCTAGTGTCTCTAGTGTCCCGCGCTCGGTGTGCATAAAGCTAGCCATGCTGACGCGCAGCGTCATCACGCAGCGTCATCGCCGGACTATCGCCGGAGTTTCGCCAGAGTCAAGCCCGTCTGGGCCCGTCCGGGCCCAGACGGGCCCAGGGCACACCACTCTGCTAAACACCTCTTGCCCTCAGATCCCCTGTTACAGGTACTCACGGGACACACTGCTTGCTTTACGCACGCCCAGACACCCCAGCTGCTGCTATTATTGGGCTGAGGGCTCCGTTTTCAATCATTGTCTTGACTGTCGCCCGTACAATACTTGTAAGCACCCTAACTCTCTTACTATGGCACTGCTCAACTGTAGATCATTGCCTTGTCATACTACCGAAGTTCATTCCCTCCTTCTGGACCATGGTCTGGATGTTTTATTTCTGACGGAAACGTGGCTGACTACAGGTTCCGACCCCGACATCGTCAACGCTCTTCCCTCGGGGTATCTTATGTTCCATCTTGATAGGCCGGATGGGAGAGGGGGTGGAGTGGCCATTGTTTACAGAGACACATTTGTATGCAAAGCAGTCGACTGTGGCATTAACAACGCTGAAAGTTGTCAGTTTACCCTTTGCATCTCCTCAACTGTCTCTATCTCTGGCCTCCTTGTGTATCGGCCGCCCGCTACCCTAGGGAATTTCGTGGATTCCTTCATGGAGGCTGTCATCCCATTGGCTGCTGCCTCGTCCCACTTCGTCACCCTTGGGGACTTCAATTTTCATTTTGACGACCCCAATGATGTAGTGGCAAGGGAGCTTGTAAGCTCGCTTGGTGCACTGGACCTTCATCTTGTTAATATGGGAGTTACCCATAACAGAGGCCATCAGCTTGATGCAGTTTTTGCTAACTCTGTGAACTTGCAGGCTCTTCAGATGTTGGCTCTCCCCTGGACTGATCATCATCTTGTTCCGTTTAGCTGGCTGCTGGGGAACCGCAGAGACCCCGCTCCTAGACAACATACTGTGGATCGACTTTGGTCGAAGCTCCCGGTGGACAGTTGGGCGGAAGAGCTATCTAGAACCTGTCCTCACTTCACAGATGACCCCAACACTGCTGACCAGCTCTTGGGCAAATGGCTTACCAACTCTCTGGACTTACTGATCCCTAATAAAAGAAGGCTTGTCAGGGAGAGAAGGATTGGCTCTGCCCCCTGGTATACCCCCGAACTGGGGTGCATCAGAACCTCTTGTAAAAGGCTTGAACGTGCCTGGAGGAGAGAGTGGACGGAAGATAGCCGGGCCAATTATAAAAGGGAACTTAGGAAATATAAAAGCGCACTGAAGGACGCTAAAAAGACTTTCTTTAGCGACCGGATTGAGAGAGCAAGCAATTCTTCAGGAGAATCGTTTAAAATCTTCAAGGAACTTCTGAAAGCTCCGGTCCCTCCAGTGTTGCATGATAATCCCAAAGAAAAATGTGAGGAACTGGCCAGCTTCTTCCACTCTAAAATAGAGAAAATATTATCCTCCTTACCTACTATCGCTCAAAGCGATGAATCGGTTGCTAGTCCTACAAGTTGCCTGATTGAGCTAGCATCTTTTGGCCCCTTTTCGGAAGAGGAGGTCATAAAAGTCCTGTTAGAGATGAAGAGTGGCTCCCCGAGTGACCCAGTCCCCATAAAACATCTCAAACTCGTGGCTAACACCTTGTCAACTCCTCTGACTGACCTCTTGAACCTTTCACTCACGCAGGGCATAGTGCCCCAGAGATGGAAAAAGGCCGTGGTGAAGGCCTTATTGAAAAAGCCAGGAATGGACTCATCCAACTTGACCAACTTTAGGCCAATTTCACTTCTGCCTGGTTTCTCAAAAATTGCAGAGAAGCTGGTTAACCGTCAGCTCTCTCACCATCTTGAGTCTAACCACCTGCTAGGAGACTCCCAGACTGGTTTCCGTCCCGGCCATGGAACAGACACTGCCTTGCTGGCAGTAGTGGAGGAGGCAAGGAGCACTCTAGATACAGGAGGGTCAGTGGCAGTGATCCTCCTGGACTTGAGTGCTGCCTTTGACACTGTGAGTCATCAAGTGCTCCTCCAACGTCTGTCAGAGGTAGGTGTCTCAGGGTCGGCCCTGAAATGGTTGGGATCTTTTTTATCTGACCGTTTCTACCAAGTCTGGGAGGGGTCAGAGCAATCTGCCCTAATCCCTCTTCAATGTGGAGTCCCGCAGGGCTCATCGCTGAGCCCTACTTTATTTAATATATATATGACTCCACTTGAAAGAGTGGTCGCCCCCTCGGGGGTGAAGATCATCAGCTATGCTGATGATACTCAGCTGGTGGTCGGCCTCACTCAGCTGGCGGAACAACCTGAGGTTTTACACGACTGCCTCGCCAATGTTTATCGTTGGATGTCCATCTCTGCCTTAAAGCTCAATGGAGGTAAAACCGAGCTGATGCTCCTGGGCAATCCCAGTCCCTCCATTATTGCGACCTGTTGGCCCCGGTCTCTTGGTGACCCACCATCCCCCAAGAAGGAGATCAAGTCCTTGGGAGTATGGTTGGAAGAAGATCTGTCCTTCCGGACTCATGCCAGGAAGACCGCAGGGGTTTGCTTTGGCTTACTGAAATCAGCCCGAAAGGTGCTACCTTTGCTTCCTGATCCAGCAAGGAAGCTGTTGATACGTGGCCTAATCCTATCGAGGCTCGATTATGGGAATGCGCTGTTTCTCGGTGCCCCCGAAGCGACCTTTAAAACTCTCCAACAGGTGCAAAACGCAGCTGCGAGAATCCTTATGGATGTTTCCAGAAGGCAGTCTGCTGCTCCTGCTCTCAGAGCGCTTCACTGGCTCCCCGTGAAGGAGCGGGTGAAATTTAAGGCGCTATGTACTGCCCACAAAATTCTACATGGCAAAGGCCCCCCTATCCTTGCGCATATGGCCCGTCCCTATAAACCTCCACGTCTGCTGCGCTCGGACCAAAAACACCTTCTGCAGTCAGCCAGAGTAAGAAAAGCTCGTTCTGGGGGTAGGCGTTTCTCGGTGCAGGTGGCTTCTCTTTGGAACTCTCTGCCCATCAGGATTCGCTCAGAGCCCAAGATCCTACCATTTAGGAAACTTCTTAAGACCTACCTGTTTCCACAGTAGTGACTAGCTGAGTCTCCCCTTCTGGTCTGTTGCGCCGGGACGCCCCTGGGTAAGCTGAGCGCATTACAAATTTCATATTATTATTATTATTATTATTGCTGAAAGTTTCGATGGGTCAAGAATTGACATGGAAGGTTACTTTAATGTTACTGTAACCTTTAAAAACAGATGTGTAGACATCAAGTTATACATTGCAGTCAAAGGAGTGAATGTGTTGGGTTGGCGCGATCAATGGAAGTTAGGCATAATACTAAACCCATGAGCTTCAGAATCTGTCACATTAGATGAAAATTGGTCAACCGGGAAAATAGCGGTGATAGAGGGTGAAGGGAAAATTTTGAAGTTAATGAATAAATTTAAAGGTGTATTCAGTGATAAATTAGGCAGACTTAGGAACTTTGAACACAAAATAATTTTGAAAGAAAATGCCCGACCTGTTAAACAAAAACTCAGAGGTGTACCCATAAATGTAAGGGAGGAATTAAGGAATGTTTTGAAAGATCTTACCGGTGAAGGGGTAATTGAGGAGATTGAGTCTTCGGAATGGGTTTCACCCATTGTTTTAGTACGGAAGACGGATACAAATTTGAGAGTTTGTATTGATTTGAGAGCTTTGAATGAAAACATAGTTATAGATTGTCATCCTCTTCCCAACATTAATGAAGTTGTATCTATGTTAGAAGGGGCAAATGTTTTCTCTACATTGGATTTAAGATCTGCTTATCATCAGATTTGTTTAACTGATGATTCAAAAAATTTAACAGCTTTTATTACACCTCAAGGATTGTTTACGTACACTAGAATGCCGTTTGGTTTGGCTTCGGGACATTTTTAGAGATATTGACCAATTTGTAAAATGTTTTCAGGACGATATTCTTATATTTTCTAAGAATGAGATTGAACATGAACAGCATTTAAATGAAGTATGTGAGCGTCTAGGAAAATATGGCCTTACTTTGAAGGGACACAAATGCAAACTTTTAAAGAAATCAGTAGAATATTTAGGGCACACCTTATCAGGTGATGGAGTTGTACCTAAAAAAAGTAATGTGGAAGCAATTTTGAATGCACCTGCCCCAGTCAACAAAGAACAATTACTCAGTTTTGCAGGTATGTGCGAATACTACAGCAAATTTGTAGAAAACTTTGCATGTAAAATGGAACCTCTTAGGCAACTTTTAAGGAAGAATGCAAATTTTGATTGGTAAAATAGTCAGGAGAAGGCTTTTGAGGCTATCAAGGAAGAGATTGTTAATGCACCTACTTTGAAGCCATTTTGTCTAGAGAAAGAATGTATAATTACTGTTGACGCCAGTCTGTATGGCATTGGGGGAGTACTTTCTCAAAAAAGTGGTAAGGAGGAATGGAATGTGGCGTTGGCTTCTAGGACATTGAATGAGTCGGAAAGGAAATATGCAGTCATTGAAAGAGAGCTTCTTGCTTGTGTGTGGGCTATAGAGCATTACAAGCTTTATGTGTGGGGCAGCAAATTTATCTTGAGAACTGACCATAAACCTTTGGTCAACCTTCTGTCTCCTGGTGGTGGGTGGAATTCCACTGCTAGAATAGCTAGATTATCTTCAAGACTTCAAGAATATAATTTTCAAACTGAGTATGTCCCAGGGAAGAAAAATGTCACAGCTGATTGCTTGTCGAGGTTACCATGTGCAGACAATTTAGTGTGTGCTGTTAGGGAATCGGATTTTATACTTGGTGTCAGTGACGTCATACCCTCACAGTTCGATGAAATCACTGAGTCTGTGTGGAATTAGGCGGTCAGCAGTGATTTGGATTTGATAGAAATCAAAACGTATGTCGTGGAAGGTTGGCCTAAAAAACAGCAGATCAGTTCTGAATTATTGCCGTATTTTAAAGTGTCTGAAGAACTGGAATTGGAAGGGGAGATTTTATTCAAGAATAGCAAATGCATACCTCCTAGAGGAGTAAAGAATTTAATTTTGAAAATAGCCCATAAAACACATCCAGGGATATCCTCGATGAAACGGCTTGTGAGAATTTTTTTTTGGTGGCCTGGTATGGACAGATTCATTGATCGTATTGTTAGGGAATGTGAATTTTGTGTATCCAGTGACAGAATGTTGAGTGTGCATATTTCCCCACTAAGGATGGTTGAAAGGCCTAAAGAACCGTGGAAGAAATTAGCTTTTGACATTTCGGGCCCATTTAATATTTTGCCAGAATCATTTCGATTTGCTTTGGTATTAGTTGATTACCATTCAAAATGGCCCGAAGTGAAATTTGTTTCAAAAGTTACTACCAGTACTGTAATAAGTTTCCTAAGAGAAATTTTCGCACGCGAAGGATGTCCTTCTTGTATTGTCACTGACAATGGTGTACAATTTATTTCATCTGAGATGAAGTCTTTTGTAAATGAGTGCGGTATCAAACATGTTTTTACATCTGTTTATGGTCCACATGAAAATGGCCAGGTTGAGCGTTTCAACCGAGTTT
Source organism: Triturus cristatus (assembly GCF_964204655.1). Lineage (NCBI taxonomy): Eukaryota > Metazoa > Chordata > Amphibia > Caudata > Salamandridae > Triturus > Triturus cristatus. Next base: position 2,415,837 of record NC_140589.1, read on the forward strand.
TGAAGAATTTTGTTTCTGAAGCTGTCAAAAATGGGGGAAATTGGTTGAATTTGGTAAGGGAAAAACTTTGGATGTATCGTATTACACCTCATTCCACTACTGAGGTCAGTCCTTTCAAGTTGTTAAAAGGAAGGGAGCCTACTTCAAAAATTTGTCCTTGGTGGTTTAGGAGTAAATGCAAAAAAGATGTTTTGGAAAATAAATGTATAGATAGTAATGCTGTCAAAGTTGATAGTAAGCAAAACAGAATTCAATCATGGTTTAATAAGAAGTGGAAGACCAGAATTCCCAACTTCAAGGTTGGTGACTGGGTCAGAATTTTGCAACCGGGTTTCATTAGCAAAGGCTCAAGCAAGTTTGGTCCTGCCATGCAAATTGAAAGAGTTTTTAGAAATTCTGTAGTTACTCAAGATGGCAAACTGTGGAATGTTAGAAGAGTTGCCAAGTGTTGCCAGGCCATGTATTCTAAGCATCCTTCTGCTACAAATGGAGACTTAAGCTTGTCTAATACAAAATATTTGTCCGCATCTAACAAGACAGGCAAGGGTGACTCATTATCTTTCAATTCTAGGAAGTCTACCCGTCTTAGACAATTTCCTAACAAATTGGATGATTATGTGTAACACCTTTGTTTGTCTTTATTTATTGTTTTCTGGTTGAGGGGGATGTGTTATATCTTGATTATTTATGTACTGTCCTTTTAAATGTGTGTGTAGCCATGCTTGTGCATGCGCTATGCTATTATTTGTTTATAGTTCTAAATTCTGTGGGAGAGCCAGTGAGGGATTCTAGTTGGTTGGCAGTTTTGTCTGGAGCTGCCTACCATAAAGATGTTGCCGTGCTGTTGTGAATAAATCTACTTATGCACAACTAATATGTGTCTGAATGTAACAGAGGGAGAGTGGCTATGGTGATAGATAGACGCTATGAGTGCTCCATCGTACCTACAGAAGACATTCCTGGGGCAGAAGCATTGGGTTTTTGTCTGACACTTTCACCCGCTCAATCTTGCGCAGGTCTGTTGGTTTACAGACCCCCAGGTCCCATTGGATCGTTTAACGAGGAGTTGGACTTAGTGATCTCGGCAATGAGTGTACAATTTAAGCACTTCATTCTCCTGAGCGACTTTAACATTCACTTCGATACAGTGGATGCTGCAGATACCATCAAAGTCTTAGACATTACTACTCCTCTGGGCTTGTCACCCTACGTACTGTCTCCTACCCACAACAAAGGGCATATATTGGATCAGATTTTCTCCACTTTGCCTATTACAGTGGAGCCCCCCTTTCCCGTATTATGGTCTGACCATCTACTGGTGACCTTTAATATCCAGTTTAAAACCACTGTGACGATGAGAGGCAATGGGTGTAAACCCCAGATGTCGCATGCCCTCCATCGAGTAACACCGGATATGATAGATCAATATCTGCTAACTCACCCCTGTTCGTTGACGGGTGACTTAGAGTTGGACCTTGTCCGCTTTTAAACGTGGTTCTTGCAGTGTTTGGGAGATCTGGCGCCGCTTAGGCGGACTTACAGGAAATCTACGCGAGCGTCTGCCCCATGGTTCACGCCTGCGCTCAATACCAGTCGTCGGCTCTGTAAGAAGGCCGAAAGAGCATGGCGAGCAAACTATCTGGATCCATTGAGGGAGGCCTATAGGTGTTGCATTAAGGCCTATCACAAGGAAATGTATCTGGCTAAGAAAGCCTACTTTGCGCAAAGGATTGAGGAGGCCTCCAACACCAGCAAAGAAATCTTCCTTATTGTGAAGGAATTCACTTCACCAGCCTCCGTCACTCCGAAATGCTCTTTCTCGGAACCCTGGGTTATGCAACTGGCAAGCTTTTTTGCCAATAAAATCAAAAGCATCCAGGCAACGTTCCCATCGGTGGTGTTTGGTGGAGTGTCTTACCCAGATCCCCTTTCCGCTGTGTCTGACTCAGGACAGCCCTGTTTGACGAGCTTTCCACCTATTGAGCCTCAGGTCTCATTGGAATTTCTTTCTAAAATGAGATCTGGCTCTCCGCTGGACCCCTGTCCCGCTGAGTTTCTAGCTAAAGTGGCTCTTGTTATTAACCCTATGGTTAACCCAATTTTAAATCGCTCACTGGAGACAGGTATAGTGCCACTTGCCTGGAAACAGCCGTTGGTCCTCCCTCTTCTGAAGAAACCCTCTCTGGACCCTGCCATCCATGCTAATTACCGGCCTATTTTTTTGCTCCCGGCCCTGGCTAAGGTGGCAGAAAAGCATGTACAGTCCGTTCTCTCACATTTTGTTGAGTCACACGGTGTCCTGCATGATACCCAATCCGGTTTCCGGGCGAATATGAGCACGGAAACGGCATTGCTGGAGGTTATAGAGGCCATTAAGGAGGTCCAGGACACCGGGGGGAAGGCAATGCTGGTGTTGCTTGATCTCTCGGCGGCGTTTGACACCGTTCCTCATGATCGCCTATTGGCCAGACTCGCGGAGATTGGCGTTGGGGGAACGGTGTTCAGATGGTTTAAGTCCTTCCTCGCCAACCGGCAACAGACAATCTGGGCTCCTCCGTATTCGGCGGCAGTGCCGCCCCTGGAGGTGGGAGTACCACAAGGGTCGATATTAAGCCCCACTCTTTTCAATATATATATGTCCCCTTTGGCGGCTCTGGTTGAGTCTTTTGGCGCCCAGATTGTCTCATACGCTGATGACACTCAGCTTCTTTTCACATGTGGAAAAAACATGGACTTTAACGGAGACCGCATTAAAAGCTGTCTGGGTGCGGTTTTTGCCTGGTTCCAATGTAACCAGTTGAAATGCAACTCGGACAAATCCGAGGTCCTTTTCTTTGGCTGCCCTCCGAATCCCTGTTGGAAGTCCTGGTGGCCGGCAGACATGTTTCCTCCTTCCGCTGTGGCCTCGGTGGCTAGGAATCTTGGGGTTAGGATGGACAATTGTCTTACTCTTAAACCACAGATTATGAGCCTGGTCGGTCAGTGCTTTGGGATTTTGAAAATGCTAAGGAAATTCCTTCCTTTCCTATCCCTTGCCCATAGGAAAATTACGGTGCAGGCTCTGATAGGATCAAGGCTGGACTACGCCAACATCCTCTACCTGGGTCTTCCAAAGTTCCTTCTCTCATGCCTGCAGGTAGTGCAGAACTCGGCCGCACGGGTAATCTTTGGCCTCGGCCATTGCTCCCATGCTACGGGACTGCTGGAATCTCTTCACTGGTTGCCAATTCAGAAACCCATTGAATTCAAGGCTCTCACCATGGCATTTAAGGCCCTTCATGGCACTGGCGCCCTCTATTTGAGGAAGAGAATTGGTTTTCATTTGCCTTCCAGAGTCTTGCGTTCGGCGTCATTGTCTCTGACCTCGGTCACGGCAATCAGGCGTGCCCGGATCGGTGGGCAGTCTTTTAAATATCTTGCACCCCGGGCCTGGAATGCCCTCCCACTGTCCTTAAGAAAGAGTGAGAGCCTACTATTATTCAGAAAGAAGCTCAAAACGTGGCTGTTTAGCCAATAAGTCTCTTCCATCTCGTCTCTCTCGTCGGGGCTCTGTGGTTATGGGTCTGATAGCGCCGGGACACTCTGCTTGAGTAGCTGAGCGCTTAATAAAACACCAGATAACATAACATAACATATTGCCACAGCCTCTCTTGCCAGTCCTGTATTGTTGGTTTGTTGCCCCTGCCCCCATTTCCACTGCCCTCCATAGTCTGTTGTGCTGCCACTGCCCTTCCTGCCTGCCCAGTGTGGTCAAATTGTTGCAACTGCACTCTCCTACCTGCCTTCAATTTTCAGAGTCCGTGCCCCTGGCCTCTGCCTCTCAACAGTATCCCAATGATAACTAGATTGCTAACATTCTATATTTATTAAAAAAGTGTGGAACGCCTGACGTCATCTTGATATAATCAAAACTGTAATACCTAGATTATTTCCTTTAGAAATTACATATATGAGAGGGTCTTATTTGCATCAAAATTATGGTTAGTGTTCTAAAAAACTAAAATGAGGACATATTTTCTGAGTTTTCAAATAGCGACAAAGAACTTTTAAATTATTTGTAATCTTTATGTTTTTTTATCCAGTTGACCACTTGAATAAATGTTGCACCTAGGGGAGAGGATGTGGTGTTACTTCCAGAGCTGCAGACTTTGCAACTGGGGAACCAGGTTGGAGTTTGTGCTTCAGCTCAACATTCTGTGATTCTGGTCAAATCACTTAATCTCCCCATGGCTACAACCAAAATGAATTTGATCTTGTGTGATGTAACCAATGCACATGTAAAGCACTCCAATACCTGACTAGTCTGCACTATATAAAACTGCAAATACACAAAAATAAGTGTTTTTCACACTTCTGTCATTGAGCTATACTTGGGCTCCATATGGGTGATATTTGGGCTACATTTGGGGTATTTTGTCTCTGGTGGTCATCTTGGGAGATTTATTTGTTATGAAGTTTCCTAATTTCCTCATTTACTGCAGTCTCCTCAGTGGGAATACTTTCAGTTTTTTATTTTGGTTCCATCAAGAAGGCATTCACATGTGTCATAAATTCTGAATGTTAGCACTCTAGTTGCTCATTAGATCACTGTAGTAAAACTACTGCTCACCAGGGAAGTCTGCTGCTGGTATTCAAAGTGCATGTGTCAGTCTGCATGTCAGAATTTTTTTATGAAATAGAAGAGGATTTGAGAAGTCAAAATGTGCCCTAATTTTTCTTTCTGCAGAACTAATCATAATTTCTATAGCAAAATGAACCCCCTCATTTTGTTCCTTTGTAAATTAAATGTTTTAAGTGACACCACTTTATTCCAATCAAGATGGCTTCAGGTCATAAGTAGGTGTCATAAGTAAGACTGTTAGCGCTCCAGTTGTTCGTTAGAACACTCTGGGACATTCTGTCATTGGGCTATACTTGGGCTACATCTGGGTGATATTTGGGCTACATTTGGGCTCTTTTGTCTCTGGTGGCCATCTTGGGAGATTTATTTGTTATGAAGTTTACTAATTTCCTCATTTACTGCAGTCTCCTCAGTAGGAAATACTTTCAGTTTTTTAGTTTGGTTCCATCAAGAAGGCAGTCAGATGTGTCACACATTTGCCATAAATTCTGAATGTTAGCACTCTAGTTGCTTATTAGATCACTGTAGTAAAGCTACTGCTCACCAGGGAAGTCTGCTGTTGGTATTGAAAGTGCATGTTTCAGTCTGCATGTCAGAATTGTTTAATGAAATGGAAGAGGACTTGAGAAGTCACTCAAAATGTGCCCTAATTTTTCTTTCTGCAGCACTGATCATACTTTCTATGGCAAAATGAACCCCCTCATTTTGTTCCTTTTTAAATGAAATGTTTTAATAGTTACCACTTTATTCCAACCAAGATGGCTTCAGGTGTGCCATACGTTTGTCATAAGTAGGACTGTTAGCGCTCTAGTTGTCCTTTAGAACACTCTGGGAAGCTGCATTAGAACACAAAGGAATCAACTGACAGTCTCTGCCCTTGTGGGATGTACATGTTTTACTGAGAATGTCAGACTTCATTCTCACATGACTGAGAAAGATAATGTGAATTTACAGAAAATATGCTCTCAGTTTAGCTTATAGATCACCTTCCAAACCTCTGTGGGAAAAGCATGAGAAAATAGTTTTCTCTCAAACATGATTCGTGATATCACAGCAGAAGGCTTTTTCACATGGTAAAATCACCTTAGAACACACCACAATTCCTAAAATGAGTATGGCACCATCAACAAATGATTTATAATGTAACTAAAGTCTTAAAACCTTCTATTAACTGCAATGCTTTTTAATGAGGTGCTATCATGTATATTGGTCCCAAGATGGCTGCCAACACTTCTTGGATGAAGTGCTGACAGCCAATCAGATCTCACGATGAGATGTGTGGTTAGGCTCCGCCCAGATATTTATGTGATTTTACTTTTGATTTTCTCAGGAACTACTGAACGGATTTACACCATTTAAGCAAAAGGCACGAGTCTGAACTGAGGACTACCTCTTTGCCAAATTTGGTGTAATTCCGTTCAGCACTTCGGGCTGTACCTTCAACTAAAGGTCCTATGGGAAAATGCATGAGGAAAAGGCGTTTTGGGACCCCCCTTTTTTCTCAGCCTCTGCTTGACGAATCAACCCAAGACTTTCAGGGTAGGAGCTGAGCGGAGCGCCCCATTAGTTTTGAAAATTTCACGAAGATAAGTCAACCGGCGCCAAAGTTATTCAAAATAGAATTTTCAGATTTCCTTTGGGAACTCGGTCCTAACTATAACTATCTACTGGCGACCGCCAGTAGATAATATATGTATATATATATTATCTACTGGCGGCCGCCAGTAGATAGTTATAGTTTCCATAGGAAAAGCGTTTTTTCTTTTCCCAATAACTTTAGAGCCGGTTGACGAATCTTCGCAAAATTTTCAAAACTTGTGGCCCTCTCCGGTCAGCTCCTATCCTGAAAGTTTCGGGGTGATTCACCTAGCAGGGGCCGAAAAAAAGGGGGTCCCAAAGCGTGTTTTCTCCATGTTATTTCCCTGAGGAAACTTTAGACACGACTACAGCCCGAACTGCTGAACGGAATTACACCAGATTTGCCAAAAAGGTAGCCCTTGGTTCAGAAAGAGACCTTTTTTTAAATGGTGTAAATCCGTTCAGTAGTTTTCGAGATATTAAAGGAAAAAAATCTTTATATATCTGGGCGGGACTTAACTACACAAGCACGAGCTTGGCTCTAATTGGCTGCCAACACTTCAGTCCAGGAAGTGTTGCCAGCCATCTTGGTGCAATGCTTTTTAGGTCTCGCCTAGCGACGCAGGGCATGCGCTGCCCACTACACAAACACCACTGCACTGCCCTAAACCGTAAAACACTACCCCAGCGCTATCCTCTACACTGCACGAACACAACTGCACTGCCCTAAACCCTAAAACACTACCCCAGCACGACCCCCTACACTGCCCGAACACCACTGCACTGCCCTTAACCCTGAAACACTACCCCCAGCATGACCCCCTACACTGCCCAAACACCACTGCACTGCCCTAAACCCTGAAACACCACCCCCAGCACAACCCCCTACACTGCCCGAACACCACAGCACCGCTCTAAACCCTGAAACACCACCCCAGCACGACCCCCTACACTGCCCGAACACCACTGCACTGCCCTAAACCCTGAAACACCACCCCAGCACGACCTCCTACACTGCCCGAACACCACTGCACTGCCCTAAACCCTGAAACACTACCCCCAGCACGGCCCCCTACACTGCCCGAACACCACTGCACTATCCCAAACCCTGAAAAACCACCCCCAGCACGACCCCCTACACTGCCCGAACACCACTGCACTGCCCTAAACCCTGAAACACTACCCCCAGCAAGACCCCCTACACTGCCCGAACACCACTGTACTGCCATAAACCCTAAAAACATCACCCCAGCAAGTCCCCTACACTGCCCAAACACCACTGCCCTAAATACTGAAACACCACCCCAGCAAGACCCCCTACACTGCCCGAACACCACTGCACTGCCCTAAACTCTGACACACCACCCCCAGCATGACCCCCTACACTGCCCGAACACCACTGCTCTGCCCAAAACCCTGAAATACCAGCACCAGCACGAACCCCTACACTGACCGAACACCACTGCTCTGCCCTAAAACCTGAAACAACAGCCCCAGCACAACCCCTACACTGCCCGAACACCACTGCTCTGCCCTAAACCCTGAAACACCAGCTCCAGTGTGACCCCCTACACTACCCGAACACCACTGCACTGCCCTAAACCCTGAAACACCAGCCCCAGCGTGACCCCTTACACTGCCCGAACACCACTGCACTGCCCTAAACCCTGAAACCCCACCCCCTGCACAACCCCCTACACTGCCCGAACACCACTGCACTGCCCTAAACCCTGAAACACCACCCCCTGCACGACCCCCTACACTGCCCGAACACCACTGCACTGCCCTAAACCCTGAAACGCCACCCCCAGCAAGTCCCCCTACACTGCCCGTACACTACTGCACTGCCCTAAACCCTAAAACACCACTCCAAGCACGACCCCCTACACTACCCAAGCACCAATGCCAGCACGACCCCTAAAGTTCCCAAACACCACTGCACTACCATAAACCCTAAATCTACCCCAAGCATGACCCCCTACACTACACAAACACCACTGCACTACCCTAAACCCTAAAACACTACCCTCAGCACGACCCCCTACACCACCCAAACACCACTGCACTACCCAAAACCCTAGATAAGTAACCACCACCCCCTGCCCAATCCCCCTTACCTCTCACTCCTCGTGGTTCCTCTCTCCTCATGGTTCCTGCTTCATGTCGTCCCTGAGGGGCGGTGCACGTCTTTGTGAGGAAACGGAACAGCCTCTGCTTCCTTAAAACGACGTGGATCGTCCACATTTTTTTAGATCTCGTGGTCATTTACCATACATACCTTTGCAACAAAATTCATTGTAAAGGCATGCGTGGTAAATGACAATGCATTCTATCAAAAAGCGTAGCAATGACTTTGCGATGTACAACGCATGCGTGGTAATGCATGCGTTGTAATGGTATCGCGAAGTAAAAAAGTCATTGTAACGGCTGTTAACCGATCAAAGCTGGCCCCTGTTCTTCAGTGAGTCGTTTATTTGATAAATTAGGAGGAAGGAATGTGTTTTTTTTACTGAAAAGTGCATTCCCGGCTGTTGTATTCTGAAAGTGTCCGCGTGCCTGGTTTCACTTCTGGTGAGAGAGTGGAAGAGTCTGTTTGGATCTAAAGGGGTTCTGCTGTTGGACGGGTCCGGCGTGACACATCATCAGAAAACACAGCTAATGGAAAGCGTTGTCCCCGAAGTGTGGAGCAGTGCCATGAGAGGTCAACGAGTGTGCGTCCCACCGCAGTATGACCATACCGCGTGACCCATGTGCCGCCTCCAGTCTACGGAAGGCAGAAGCGGCATCCATCGCAGGTCCTCTCGAAGACCGTTGTAGCACTAATTCTACATTTTGGAACTAGGGCATTTTAACCTTGTTGTTCCTGTCAGATACAAAGAGAAGATCCTGTGTTATTCAGTGCCCTTGTTACCTTTTCTGTGGTTAGTGGTGCTTGTCACTTCGCTGACCCGCCAGTGCACATGAATGGGCTCCCCACCTCGTGTACCATCTGCAGGGCCTCTGCCCTCGGATCACTGGATTCGGTTTCTGGAGTGGCAACATGAACAGTTACTCCGAAAAGACGAGCCTGACCACTTAGGTGAATATCCCCAGCGCCAGCATTCTGCGGGAATTCTTTCCTAGCTCTCCCATGTCAACGACGATGTCATAATAGCACGGCTCCGCTCGCGACACCATATGACATCATAGGGGCCAAGTGAGGACCTCGCTGGCATGCTAACGTCAGTTCCACCCATTTTTTCCGTGCCACCGAGGTAAACAGGTGGACCGACACATTTTCACATGTATACATAGTATACTAAATATATATATATATATATTCACTGAAAAAATCATAGGTTTCAGGGGCGTTATAGTTAGCTGGACATTTCCCTCATACAAAACGCTAGAAATTCCCCTGTTATAGTTAGTTCAGCTAACTATAACTCGCGCCCCCGCAATGCACTGCTGATGACGTCACATATTACATCACTCATGACATGGTCAGTGACATCACTGATGACATCACTGATGACATCTGAAATGACATCACTGATGACATCACTGATGACATCATCCAGTGAGTGTGTGTTTCTGTAAATTTTAAATATGTTTAATATATATATAGGGAAAAACCTATGGAAGAATGAGTGGGTGTATAAGTGTGTGAATGGATGATTTAGTAGGTGAGTGACTGACTCTATAAGTGAGTCATTAAACATATCTTACTGCATGTGTGAATGTATGTATCTGTCTGTCTGTTGGTGTATAGCGGCTGCATGGTTTTTTGAATAGCTATATGAGTGTCTCTATGGGTTATTGATTGGTTGTCTGAGTATCTGTTTGGGTGCCTGAGTGTTTGTGTGGGTGGGGTGTGTGTGACTCTGTGCATACATGTGTGAGTGGGTGATTCTATGCGTGCATGGTTTTAAGAGTACATCTGTGATGGACTGTATGGTTGGGTGAGTGTATGTATGGGTGTGTTAGTGATTGAATGTATATCTCAGTGGTACATGTGTGAGTAACTACATATGTGAAAGGCAGTATATATGTGTGTAAGAGTATATAAATGGGTATATGTGAGAGTGTGTGATTGTGAGAGTGGCTGTATGGATGAGTGTGTGCTTGTATCAGTGATTGTATAAGAGCGTAAGAATGTGGTACTATTTTTATGGGTAAGTAAACTTGTGTGTGTATAACTGCATAGGTGAGTAAATGGGAGTGTGATTAATTATTTGCATGACTGACTAGGTGTGAGAGTACCTCTATGGATGATTGGTGGTGTGTGAGTGTCTATGTAGGTGTATAAATGCATATGATAGTCCTATACTGAGTGACTGTAAGTATGAGTGACTGTAAAGGTGAGTGAGTGGATGTGTGTGTAGATCTAAGAGTTAATGAGTGGGTATGTAGTTATTGGTATTGGAGTATCTATGGTTTTGAGAATGGACGTCTGAAATTTTGATTGAGTATATCAAAGGGTGTGAGAAGATGCACTAATCTATCGCATGGATGACGTCATCAGTGATGTCATCAGTGATGTCATTTCAGATGTCATCAGTGATGTCATCAGTGATGTCACTGACCATGTCATGAGTGATGTAATATGTGACGTCATCAGCAGAGCATTGCGGGGGCACGAGTTATAGTTAGCTGAACTAACTATAACAGGGGAACTTCTAGGGTTTTGTATGAGGGAAATGTCCAGCTAACTATAACGCCCCTAAAACCTATGTTTTTTTTAGTGAATTTCTAAGGTTTTTTAAATGCCAATTCCTGACTATAATGCCCCTGAAACCTATGGTTTTTTTCAGTGAATTTCAAAGGTTTTTTAAATGCGAATTCCTAACTATATCAGGCCTGAAACCTATGGTTTTTTCAGTGAATTTCAAAGGTTTTCTAAATGACAATTTTGAATGTATTAATTGTTATACTGATTTTTTGATACTGATTTACTATATTTTTTAAACTATTTATTTTTAGATATATTTTTTTTAATTACATTATAATTACATTATACATTACAATACAAAATATACTTTCTCAGAATGAATTACTTTAGTTTAAATACTTGGCAAATAGGTAACAGACTTTTAAGTACAGTAGTTACAGTTGTTGCAATGGGCAACACAATTTTAAACACAAAGCAACATTGAGCTCAATGTGAATTTCTAGTTAAATGCAATTAGTTACTTTATGGATTACTTTTCTAACCACAAGACTGGATCCTAGATTCAGTCCTTGGATAGCTCCTGTAAACAGTTGAGTAAAAGCGCTTTGGTTACAGTAGTGATTTTCAAGGAATATTATTGTATTTTAAAAGTTGACACTTAGAAACTTTTTCCCATAGAATCACCAATGTTATCCTATGGCAGAAAATTCACTTAGCAGGTAACTAGTGTTATCGTTACTTTTTCTTACTCAGTGGTGTATCCTGGATCCAGCACTGGCCAACCTCCTGTAAACAGTTGAAAGAATGTGTTTAAGTCATACAGACGATTTTTTAGGAATATTTTTAGTTTGTGAAAATAGACACTTAGAAACTTTTCTGGTGAAAACCACACAATGGATTCCTATGGAAGGAAATACAAGTTACTGGTAAGTACGCTTAGAATTACTTTTCAGGGTCAGTGCTGAGCTAGATGATGCAGCCCTGGGTTCTCTCCTGATAACAGGTGAGTAAATCGGAATTCGTAGTTCGGCTGATTTCAGAGGAATATTTGTACATTTCAAAAATGGACACGGAAAATTTTCTGGTGAAAACCACACAATGGATTCCTATGGAAGGAAATGCAAGTTACTGGTAAGTACGCTTAGAATTACTTTTCAGGGTCAGTGCTGGGCTAAAAGATGCAGCCCTGGGTTCTCTCCTGATAACAGGTGAGTAAATCGGAATTCGTAGTTCGGCTGATTTTAGAGGAATATTTGTACGTTTCAAAAATGGACACAACATTTTCTGGTGAAAACCACACAATGGATTCCTATGGAAGGAAATACAAGTTACTGGTAAGTATGCTTAGAATTACTTTTCAGGGTCAATGCTGGGCTAAAAGATGCAGCACTGGGTTCTCTCCTGATTACAGGTGAGTAAATCGGAATTTGTACTTCGGCTGATTTTAGAGGAATAGTTGTACGTTTCAAAAATGGACACTTACAACATTTTCTGGTGAAAAACACAGAATGGATTCCTATGGAAGGAAATACAAGTTACTGGTAAGTACGCTTAGAATTACTTTTCAGGGTCAGTGCTGGGCTAACAGATGCAGCACTGGGTTCGGAATTCGTAGTTCGGCTGATTTTAGAGGAATATTTGTACAATGGTGAAGGAAGGGGGAGAGGCCTGAGGTGACATGTGCAAACACGCCCTGTGGCGCATTTTAAGTTGGGGAATGAATTCCTCTTCAATCCTGAGGTCCATTGGGGGCCAACTAGCCCACCAGGTACCTTCAGTATGCGCCAGGGAGCTGCATTGCAGAGAGGTATTCAGAGGCCACGCCCCTTTTTACAACACTCTGCAACACAGCTCCGTGGCACTTACTGGAGGTACCTGGTGGGCTAGTTGGTCCCCAGGGACCCTCAGGATTGAAGAGGAATTAATTCCCCAACTTAAAAAGCGCCACAGTGCGTGTTTGCACAGATCTCACCTTAGGTCCCCCCCGACCTTCACCACTGTGCAAACGCGCCCCGTGGGGTGTTTTAAGTTGGGGGATTAAGTCCCATTGAATCCTGAGGTCCCCTGGCGGCCAACTAGCCCACCAGGTACCTCCAGTATGCGCCAGGGAGCTGCCTTGCAGAGAGGTCTTCAGAGGCCACACCCCTTTTTACAACACTCTGAAACGCAGCTCCGTGGCGCTTAGTGGAGGTACCTGGTGGGCTATTTGTCTACTAGGGGACCTCTGGATTGAAGAGGAATGAATTCCCCAACTTAAAACGCGCCACAGGGCGTGTTTGCACAGTATCACCTCAGGCCCCGCCCCCTACCTTCACCCCCGTTTTAAGTTGGGGTATTAAGTCCCCTTGAATCCTGAGGTCCCCTAGCAGCCAACTAGGCCACCAGGTACCTCCAGTAAGCGCCACGGAGCTGCGTTGCAGAGAGTTGTAAAAAGGGGTGTGGCCTCATTACACCTCTCTGCAACGCAGCCTCGTGGTGCATGCTGGAGGTTCCTGGTGGGCTAGTTGGCCCCCAGGGACCCCCAGTATTCAAGGGGAATTAGTTCCCCCTCTGCAAACGCGCCAGGGGGCGCATTTGCCGAGTGGTGTAAGAAGGGGTGTGGCCTCCGGCCCGATCCCGATCTTTTCTGCCGGCATTGCTTTTCGACATGGGGAGCAGCTAACATGCTGCACCCCATGTGGAAAAGCAATCAGCTTTGCTTCATTGAAGCGAGAGCAGGTTTCCCTGCTCTCGCTTCAATGAAGCAAAGCAGTTTGCAATGACAGGGTGGGAGCCGCGAGGCTCCCGCCCTGTCATTGCAAACAGCAGTGTCCTGGGGGGTGGGCACCCCGGGACAATGCAGGAGCCGGCCCTGGGGGGTGGCTGTCCCCAGGGCCATCATTGGCTCCAGGAGGGGGGCCGCGTGGCCCCCCTCCCACACGGACAAGTTGCCCCGGGGGGTGGTGGTCCCCGGGGCTGGGGGGGCCTGAGAGCCCCCCCATCGCAAATAATTTCAAGCCCCGGGGGATGGCGGTCCCCGGGGCTGGGGGGGCTGCAAGCCCCCCACCTATTTTCTATAAGCCCATGGGGTGGTGGTCCCCGGGGCTGGGGTGGGCCGTGAGCCCCCCATATAGTATCTCTGAGTCCCGGGGGGTGGCGGTCCCCGGGGCAGTGTGGTGGGGGATTGGGACCCCCCCACACTTTTTTCATCAGTCACTGACCATGTCATGGATGATGTAATATGTGATGTCATCCTCAGTGCATTGCGGGGGCGTGAGTTATAGTTAGCTGAACTAACTATAACACCAGAATTTCTATGGTTTTGTATGAGTGAAATGTCCAACTAACTATAACGTTCCTGAAATTTTTTCAGTCTATATATATATATATATATATATATATATATATATATATATATATAATCTACTGGCGGTCGCCAGTAGATAGTTATAGTTAGGATCGTGTTTCCATAGGAAATCTGAAAATTCTATTTTGAATAACTTTGGCGCCGGTTGACGAATCCTCGCGAAATTTTCAAAACTAATGGGGCGCTCCGTTCAGCTCCTACCCTGAAAGTCTTGGGGTGATTCGTCAAGCGGGGGCCGAGAAAAAAGGGGGGTCCTAAAACACGTTTTCCCCATGCATTTCCCCATAGGACCTTTAGTCGAAGGTACCGCCCGAACGGCTGAACAGAATAACTTGAAATTCGGCAGAGAGGTAGTCCTCAGGTCAGGGAAGTGCCTTTTGCAGGTCTGGTGTCAATGTGTTCTGTATTAACTGAGAAAATAGCATTTAAAAGCATATAAATATCTATGCACTGTGCGCGCACGGCGCCGTGCGCAAGCGTAATTCTGATTGGTGGATTGATGTCAGTAAACATTCGAATTGGTCGAAATCAGGAAGTGTCGGCCGCCATTTTGTCTGTCGCACTGAAAAGGAAAGGTGGAGAACGTGAACAGGGGGCAGAGTAGGGAGTTCCTGACCCCCTAGGCTTTGTATGGGGGTCACAATAGGACCCCGAAGGGCCAAAAAAAAGATTTTAATTTTTTTTAAAAAAAATCGCGGGGTGCACGCACTGTGCGCGCACGTCGGAAAAAAAAAATATATAGAATTAAAAACCAAGTATAAGTGTTTAGATATTAGGTGGCTCTAAAAAGAGCCGTTGTGTTTATTGAGTGTTTTTTGGTACCTACAAGTAAGTACCAATGCAGAGTCTAAAGTTCAAGAGGAAGACTCTGTTCCCTTCATCATTGAAATGTACACCATCTCCTCTATAAATGTCTTGCATGTTGTAACGCAAGTTGTTGTGGTATATAGATCACATACCATAGTCTCTGAGGAAAGCAGGAACAGACTTATTGACGTGCTTTCTTGCTTTGTCAATCTGCGGACAATGTTGGTTGGACCAGTTCCACTTTTGCCTTTGGCATATATTAGAATATACAAAGGCAGTTTGTGGAAAAAGTGACATCAATTGCACAAAGGTGTCCTTAACAAGCATTTCCAGACCTACCCCAGTTAAAGTGCCTAGGTCATTTCCACCACAGTGCACAATAATAAGGTTAGGCTGTGGGAGATGTAGAAAGGATTTCACCAAAGGCATTAATTGGTGCTACTTTAACCCTCTCTGACCCATCCATTTAATTTCTACATTTGGCAAAGCAAGGTCTTTCACAATACCTCTTTTTTCTGCAAATGTTTCACTCCAGAAGACATAGCTGTGACCTACAATCCACACTGTGAACATCTTCCAAGGAGATCTGGATGCACTCAGAAGGTGTCTTTCAGTAGAATGGCAATATGAAAAGAAAGATAGTTGTAAAATGGAGCCTTACATAATTTTTTTTAATAAAAAGAACTCATTGGCTAATTCAAACCATTCTACACTAAAAACTAGGTTGGATGTTTACATTTTTAAAAGCATGTTTTGTATTGGTTCAGAAAAATGTGTTCAAAGTGAACATTAGTTTGGATTTGCTGTTAGGTTTGAAAAGTCAAGCACTCTTGCTCTTTGGAATAGAAACATTGTGCGCTGAACTTCTGACCTCTCTGCTCACACCAGTGTTCTATGACCTGTAGCTATGGTAGCAGGCAGAAGTCATGTTGGGGGTAGGGATCACTTGGAAAGGGTTGAAATTTGCAACCAATAGAAATGTGTGTTTGCATTTGAAAAAATGTGGGAAGCAATGTGATTTGAAGTTAACATGTATATGTGTGAAAAAAGAGAGGGAAACTTTGCCATTTACTGTTTCTGGTGAGAGGAGTACAGCTCTGAGATTCTGGCTCTGATAATGTGCTGTGTAAGTGCCACATTTCTTTCTCAACGAACTACTTTTAAAGGTGAGTTTTGATTTTGAGAGGGGATGTATGTAGTGCATTTTGAAATAAATAATAGAAAATTGTTTCTTCTTTTAAAGTTGTGTTTTACATTTTATGTTTTGGAAGATATTTAACTGCCTTGAGCTTGTAAGATATTATGGATTATGTCTTCACCATAGGATAAGGTGTACTGGTATCACCCAGGAATACTGTTTTGTGTCTAGAATCATATCATGAGTCTGTGTGCACACAAGAATTGTTGTCAGAGATTTAATTTGTGTTGCTCTTCTTCTGTAAAACTTGCACTTGTATGAAAGGGGCAGCTTTTTTTCTTAAACTGTGATGGTTAGCATTCAGCAGAAATTAGTAAGATATTTAACTGTCTTGAACTTGTAAGATATTATGGAGTATGTCTTCACCATAAGTTAAGGTGTACTGGTATTACCAAGGAAAACTGTTTTGTGCCTAGAATCACACCATGAGTCTGAGTGCACACAGGAATTGTTGTCAGAGATTTAATTCGTTTTGCTGTTGTTCTGTTAGACTTGCACTCGCAGGAAAGGGGCAGCTTGTTGTTGAACTGTGATGGTTAGCATTCAGCAGAAATCACTATTTCACTCCTGTAATGGGTGTGGTAATTCCTACATGTTCAAAACTCCAATTAACCCTTACCACACATGTACTCTTACATACATGTCTCCAGTCTTCATGCAGTTGTGCAAGCGTCCATGCTGATTTCTCTTGCACCTGACAATACACAGTATCCAGAAACACGCTTTTAGCACACAGCCAGTTGTTTCTTCTACACTCCCATGGTTATTAATCAGCACTGTGTGGTATTTCAGATAGCAGTGTGTAGTGCCAACATATTCAACGTCACTAAGGCTCATTTACTTTGCTCTAGTCTAATCTCTCACCCAGGTGACACATGCTCATGGTGTCAAGTAGCTGTTAGGAGATGTGCTCTTTTCTGCCTCTGTAAATTATAATGAAAATGTGTCAGGCTGTCACAGTAATTATCACTTACTTTACCACAGTAGTAAATGTGCTTAGAAGTTGCCAATCAAATATCGTTTTCTGCCTAGAATCACACCATGAGTCTGTGTGCACACAGGAATTGTTGTCAGAGATTTAATTAACCCTTACCACACATGTACTCTTACATACATGTCTGCAGTCTTCATGCAGTTGAGCAAGCGTCCATGCAGCTCTTGCACCTGACAATACACAGTCATAAGAAACTCACTCTTACCACACAGGCAGGAGCTTCTCCTACTCTCCCATGGTTACTAATCAGCACTGTGTGGTATTTCAGATAGGTGTGTGTAATGCAAACACATTCAACTACACCAAGGCTCATTTCCTTTGCTCTAGTTTAATCTCTCACCCAGGTAACACATGCTCATGGTCTCAAGAAGCTGTTAGGACATGTGTTCTTTTCTGCCTCTCTAAAATATAAGGAAAATGTGTCAGGCTGTCACAGTAATTATCACTTACTCCACCACAGTAGTAAATGAGCTTTGAAATTGGCAATGAAATATCGTTTTCTGCCTAGAATCACACCATGAGTCTGTGTGCAGACAGGAATTGTTGTAAGAGATTTAATTCATGTTGGTGTTGTTCTGTTAGACTTGCACTCGCAGAAAAGGGGCAGCTTGTTTTCTTGAACTGTGATGGTTAGCATTCAGCAGAAATCACTATTTCACAAATGAGAGGGAAATGCTAACGTATTTGAAAAAAAACATGATAGATTTTCCTTTCACTCCTGTAGTGGGTGAGGTAATTCCAACATTTTCAAAACTCCAATTAACCCTTACCACACATGTACTCTTACATACATGTCTGCAGTCTTCATGCAGCTGTGCAAGCATCCATGCAGATCTCTCTTGCACCTGACAATACACAGTCATAAGAAACTCACTGTTAGCACACAGGCAGGAGCTTCTCCCATACTCCCATGGTTACTAATCAGCACTGTGTGGTATTGAAGATAGCAGTGTGTAACGCTAACACATTCAACGTCACCAAGGCTTATTTCCTTTGCTGTAGTCTAATCACTCACCCAGGTAACACATGCTCATGGTCTCAAGAAGCTGTTAGGACATGTGCTCTTTTCTGCCTCTCTAAAATATAAGGAAAATGTGTCAGGCTGTCACAGTAATTATCACTTTCTCTACCACAGTTGTAAATGTGCTTTGTAATTGCCAATCAAATATCGTTTTCTGCCTAGAATCACACCATGAGTCTGTGTGCACACAGGAATTGTTCTCAGAGATTTAATTTGTGTTGCTGTTGTTCTGAAAGATTTACACTCGCAGGAAAGGGGCAGATTGTTTTCTTCAACTGTGATGGTTAGCACTCACCAGAAATCTCTATCTCACAAATGAGAGGCAAATGCTAACACATTTGAAATCAACATGGTAGATTTTTCTTCCAGGCCTGCAATGGGTGAGGTAGTTTTTACATGTTCAAAACTCGAATTAACCCATACCACACATGTACTCATACATACGTCTCTGGAGTCTTCATGCAGTTGTGCAAGTGTCCATGCAGATCTCTCTTGCACCTGACAATAGACAGTCTCCAGAAACACACTTTTAGTACGCAGGCAGCAGCTTCTCCCACACTCCCATGGTTACTAATCAGCACTGTGTGGTATTTGAGATAGCATTGTGTAACGCTAACACATTGAACGTCACCAAGGGTCATTTCTTTTGCTCTAGTCTAATCACTCACCCAGGTAACACATGCTGGTGGTCTCAAGTAGCTGTTAGGACATGTGCCCTTTTCTGCCTCTCTAAACTATAAGGAAAATGTGTCAGGCTGTCACAGTAATTATCACTTACTCAACCATAGAAGTAAATGTGCTTTGAAATTGCCAATCAAATATCGTTTTATGCCTAGAATTACACCATAAGTCTGTGTGCACACAGGAATTGTTCTCAGAAATTTAATTTGTGTTGCTGTTGTTCTGAAAGACTTGCACTCGCAGGAAAGGGGCAGCTTGTTTTCTTCCACTGTGATGGATAGCACTCAGCAGAAATCACTATCTCACAAATGAGAGGCAAATGCTAACACATTTGAAATCAACATGGTAGATTTTCCTTCCATTCCTGCAATGGGTGAGGTAATTCTTACATGTTAAAAACTCCAATTAACCCTTACCACACATGAACTCTTACATACATCTCTGCAGTCTTCATGCAGTTGTGCAAGTGTCCATGCAGATCTCTCTTGCATCTGACAATACACAGTCTCCAGAAACACACTCTTAGCACACAGCCAGCTGCTTCTCCTAGACTCCCATGGTTACAACTCAGCTCTGTGTGGTATTTGAGATAGAAGTGTGTAATGCTAACACATTCAACGTCACCAAGGTTCATTTCCTTTGCTCTAGTCTAATCCCTCACTCAGGTTCCACATGCTCATGGTCTCAAGTAGTTGTTAGGACATGTGCTCTTTTCTGCCTCTCTAAACTAAAAGGAAAATGTGTCAGACTGTTACAGTAATTATCACTTGCTCTTCCACAGTAGTAAATGTGCTTTGAAATTGCCAATTAAATATCATTTTCTGCCTAGAATCACACCATGAGTCTGTCTGCACACAGGAATTATTGTCAGAGATTTAATTCATGTTGCTTTTGTTTTGTAAGACTTGCACTCGTAGGAAAGGGTCAGCTGTTATGATAGGATTTGAAAAGCTCAAAAAAATAAACGTAATGTATTAAAATTACATGAAGGTATTTTTTTTTTAGTTTATTTCAGGTATTGCTGAACAACAGTGAAATAAGTTAAAGATGCCTATAAAGTCAAGAAAGAGAAAAGAACAGCAACAACATCTACATTTGAAGACAACTGGAAAAAAAAATTAGTTGAAGAACCTCATGTTGGAAAAAAGAAAAAGTCTTCTGGTAAGCAGACTAAGGATTTTTTTTTAAATATCTTCAAACAAAGGAAAAATGTTAAAAATGTATCCACTGCAAATAGTGTTTCAAGTACAAAACAACAACAGAGTCAACAGAAAAAAATAAACTCTAATGTAGAATCAGAAGTAAGAAAGAGTGACTTAACACGAAAAGTAGATTTTAAAAACATTCGTCGAAAAATGTTTCAGAGAAGAGTGATGTTAAATTTGCTAAAGGATGTGAAAAAATATAAGAAGAAAACCCAATTTTATAAAAAAAAGAAACATATTGAATCAATTGTTACAAAGGCTTTGGAAATAAAAAAAAACTATTCATTTTAATTTTGAATAGGATGCGTAGATTAGATGAATTAGTCAAAGCAATGAAATCACAAAGCAAAAGGAAAAGAGAAGTTAAAAAAATAACTTTTGTAAAGTGTTCTTAGGAGAATGGAAGCATAGTTCAAGTAATGAACCATTTTTTAATGAAGAGAGTTATGTTCAAAGTAATAGTTTGTTGCATGCAATTGACACCACTGGTCGTGCATATGAAGTGAAAGATGGTTGTGTAATGGAAAAGGAGAAAATGGTTCCAAGAAATGAAGAAGAAGTGATAGCTGATGAGGTTATGGAGAGACGTCCTAAAGCCCCAGTGTACACTTGGAATTGTAGAAGTATGTGTACTGTGCGACAGGAATCTATTGATAAATTACGTGACTTTCTAAGAGAATATAGTAAAAAGAGTGTTAAACAGAAGATTAAGGTGCTTCAACGACTAGATCCATGCAGAGTGAGAGAGAATACTGGTTTGCAAGGACATTCTCTGGCTTGTCTATCTAGGAAAGTTTGTCAAAGTGTTTTTCACCATTTTAGGATGCTGGCAGTACATCATACTGAAATTAGAAAGTTTGTGAGAACATTGTATTTTGCTAAAAGTCCAGCACTAAAGTTAAATGAGTTGAATAATGCTCTGTTCCGTGGATGTGTATCAGATGCAGTGAAGGTTACTAATGATATTCAGTTTTCTTACTTTGGTCCAGAACAAGAAAGTGCAGGAAATGATACAGTTATTGAGGAAAATGTGGAAGAGAATGTAGAACCCACTGTTACTAAAAATGTTGAAGATGAAATGACAAAATTTACTATCATCTCTAATGAAAGACCAAATATTACTTGAATTTGTTGCCAGAGAAGCCATTACAAAATTCAAACAAGGAATGTTGATCTCTATAAAAAAACTGAAAATGAAGAAAATTATAAGTGGAAGGATTTTGCAACATATATATTTCTGGAAAATAGTTTTGATTTGGGTGATGATCAGCGTATTTGTAAATACTGTTATAACAAGTTAGAAGAATTTAGAATGCCAGCCAGAGCTGTACATAATAATTTAGAATTGGTTGATATTCCTGCAGAACTTTCTGATTTAAATACGTATGAGTCTATACTCATTCAGTGTGTCCATCCGTTTCAGACCATAGTGCGTATGGAGCCCAAAACAGGTAAATTACCTCCTTCGGATTTATAAAGAGGTTTAAAAGGAAGAGTTGTCTATTTGCCATTGGATTTGAAAAAAAATATGGAAACAATTGATGCAGATAGATTGGAAACTGAACCATTAGTTATTCTGGTTAATGGTGTACCAACAAAGAATAAGAAAATTTGGCAGGAGCTGGTAGATGTACGAAAAGTACAAAGAGCAAATTTATATTTGAAAAAAAATAATAAATGATATGAATCACTTTATGTAGAAGAAGATGAAGAAGTTTTACTAGCAGACTCAGGAATACCAGCTGGGCAAATTGAAAAGTGGATAAGTCAAAAGAAGAAGAAATTTATGAACATTTCAGCATACATCCTCTTCATTCTAAAGAAGTTATGGGAAACACTGTTGATCTGTTTCAGATGAAAAAAGCAAAAGGAGCTCCTGTGAGTGTATGGGAGGAGAGCTTGGAAGCTCGTTGTTTTCCCCAGCTGTTTCCTACAGGAGAGGGTGGACGATATGATGAACGTCCAGTACAGATTCCTGCTTCCGAGTATCGGACTACAAGGTTATTTGCAGAAGATCCAAGATTTCGTCAAAGTATTCCTTATTTGTTCCATCTTTTATTTGAAAGTGACTTGTCTGCACTATCTTATGCAGGAAATCACATTTTAAAAAGTGGAGTACATCTACATAATGTGTCTGCAAAGGATTTTATGAACAAAGTGCAACAGCGAGATGATCATTTGGAATCTCAATTGATAAATTTGATGGCTTGTCAACGAGGAACTAATGAATATTGGTACTGACGCCATGGAGAATTGAAATGTATGTTACGGAATTTAGGAACTCCTACATGGTTCCTTACCCTAAGCTGTGCTGAGTACGCTTGGGATGATTTACTGAATTTTCTTCGAGAGGCAAATTCAAATATTGAAAACATCCAATACAAGACAGCAGGAGAATTGTGCTCATTGGATCCGGTTAATGTTTGCAGATATTTCAATCATAGATTTGAGGCTATGATGTCCTTCATCTGCAATAAAAAAAATCCACCTCTTGGAGAAGTTGTGGATTTCTTTTGGAGAAAAGAGTACCAAGCAAGAGGTGCTCCTCATATTCATATGCTGTTGTGGATCAAGGATGCTCCAAAATTTGGAACAGATGCTGATGAAGCAGTTTTATCTTTTATTGAAGAATATGCAACATGTGCTACACCTAAAAGCACAGAAGAAAAAGACTTAAAAGAGCAAGTTTTACGTTTCCAAAGTCATCGGTGTGGAAAATACTGTCGACGAAAGTACAAGAGTAAAGATAAATTCTACACAAAATGTCGATTTGGATTTCCACGACCTGTTCTTTCAAAAGTAAGAGTAAACAGTTTTATGTCAGCTGTGCGACATACTATTACAAGAAAATTGCCTAAGAATACCTACAACCTAAGAAGAAAAGAAGAGACAAAATATATAAATGACTACAACCCAGTTATTTTATCCATGTGGAATGCTAACATGGATATACAGTATGTTGCTGACAATTCTATTGCTGTTGCTCGGTATGTCACATCTTACATCACTAAATCTGAGAAAACGGAATTGAAAGAAATGTGGGAAGAGATTTCTCACGAGAAGACTGTCAGTAAAAAGCTATACAGTTTCAGTTTAAAGATGTTATCGCATCGAGAAATTGGATCCTATGAATGCTCAGATAGGTTATCATCTGCAAGTCTGTACTCCAAATCCAGAAGAATAATTTGGGTAAGTTTAGGCCTTGCAGGAATGAGAAATCGGGTACTGAAATCTATTCGAGAAATTGAATATTTAGCAGAGTTCGAACCAGAAAGTACAGACATTTTAAGAACAAACATGTTGGACACATATTAGCCACAAAGAAGTCGTCATCTTGAGAACATGTGTCTCTATGAAGTGCTGCAGAACTACATTTATAAACGGAATACCACAGAAGACATCAACAATGGAAAATATAAAGTCACTGGTGAGGAAGGATGTTTGGTAAAACAAACAAAAGGAAGTTTGATTAATCACCGGAAGCTGAGTTTTAACACTACTGACAAAAAGGAATTTTACTACTTGGCACTTTTACAGCTGTTTAAACCATGGCGTTCAGAGGACGAACTACTTGGAGATTTTCAGAGCTATGAAGATTCCTTTAATGCATGCAAAGATAGCATAGAATGCAGTGCTTTCTCAACTTATGTTCAAATGTTAAATGAAGAAATTGAACAAGAAGCAACAATTGCAGCTGAAGTAGCTAGAGACAGTTCTCAAGACAGTCAAAGTTCTGGGACGTTCAGTCAAGATCCTCTAGGACTACCAATCGTAGGAAATGAAGCTGCAATAGCCATGACTGAAGTCAAAACAGCTATGAATCAAGCTCAGGAAGATTTAATAAACTTACCAAATATGGAACAACAACTGAATGATGAACAACAACAAATTTATGAGGAAGTCAGTAAAAAAATTGATCACAGATTACTACATGAAAATAAAGAGTGCTCATGCACATCGTTTCAACCAATAAGAATGTATGTGAGTGGACAAGCCGGAACTGGAAAAAGTTTCTTGATTAAAGTAATTTGAAGCTATCTACAGCAAAAAACAGATTCAACTTTGTCTTGTGTTGTTACTGCTCCAACTGGGTTAGCAGCATATAACATAAAAGGAATTACCCTCCATCGTTTGCTAATGTTACCAGTAGAGCCCAAGAACAAAATACAATACCACATGCTAACAGGAGAAGCATGTTTTGAAGTTGCAAGAGTATTGAAAAAAATGAAAGTTCTCATCATTGATGAGGTAAGCATGGTATCAAACTTAATGCTTGCCTTTGTGCATTTAAGAGTGCAGCAAATTCTAAAGACAAACTATGACGTGCTATTTGGAGGAAAACATGTTATAGTTTTGGGGGATCTTCTGCAGCTTACTCCAGTTAAAGGACAACCAGTATTTCAAACCCTTACACATGAAGACACGAAAAAGTCATTAGGAAGTATAGTTAATGTGAATATTTGGACATACTTTGAGTATAAAGAACTCATTACCAATATGCGGCAAGCCAATGATGAGGATTATGCAAGTATTCTCAAAGATATCAGAATTGGACTACTCACAGAACATGGCAGAAACGCTTTACAGAGTCGATTGCTATGTAATGTGTTTCCAACAGAACAAATAGTTCCTGAGAAAATATACAAGAACATTGCTGGAAAAAATACTGTAATCTGCTTAATGCCAACACTACATGAATGCTCTATATTCAATCAAGAACTTTTGAAATTGGAAAATGAAGAGATTGTCAAATTGGAAGCTGTGGATAAAATACAACATGAAGGAATAACTATTATATTGACAAACAAATTGACAAGTAAATTGGATTCTCTAGAGAAAAACATCTCGAAAACAGCCGGTTTAGAAAAAAATCTTTATGTATGTATGAACTGTCGAGTAATTTTAAGACGTAATTTGGATGTAGAGAAAGGTTTAGTGAACGGAGCTATGGGTAAAGTTGTGGGTTTTGTTAATTACCAGAAAAAAGTTGGAATTGAATTTTTAAAAATAAAATTTGATCAGATTGAAGAGGTTAAAGACATTTGTCGTTGTTCAGTTCGTTTCTTGCTTGTGAAAGACTTATATGTACATAGGAAGCAGTTTCCGTTTTCTCTAGCATATGCAGTAACTATTCACAAACCTCAAGCATTAACTGTAGATAGTGCATTTGTAAACATTGGATCTACTGTGTTTAAAGAAGGTATGGCATATGTTGCTTTGTCACGCGTGAAAAAAATATCTGGTTTATTAATGATAGACTTTGATGACTCAAAAGTTAGTGCTGAGGCAAACTGTGTAAAGGAGTATAATAGATTAAGAAGAAGCTATGCTCCTCATTTAGGTCAGTATCCTGTGTTTGAAAAACGTGTTGTTTGTCGGAAAAGGAGATTTGAGAATATCTGTAATGAGGATGTACAGAAGAGAAAACAAAAAGAGAGTGATGTGACTGCAAGCATAAAGAAAAAGGACAGTGTTGTAGAGGTTGTTGGTTGTCATTTTGAAAATAGCTCTGGTGTCAACTGCTACGCAAATGTAGTGCTGAATGTTGTATTTTATCTTGAAATTTTGAAAGAGCAGATAATACTAAATCATGGAAAAAGATTCTGTTCTCTGCTGAGTTTCCTTTATGAGAAGCTGAGTAATGTTAAAACTAAAATAGAAAGTGCTTCTGATGTTAGAAATCTTTTAGATGAATGTTCTGGACGTACACAGTTTACACAAGATGTCCAGCAAGATGCACAGGAATTCTTGATGTATATCCTGATGGTACTGGAAGATGAAGGGGTAGAAGTAGAAAATGTATTTGGTGTCTCTTATAAATGGGAACATTGTTGTGAAAACTGTATGAACACATGCAGCAGTAATGTTGATTCTGAAAGGTTCATATATTTAACATTACCAGAGAGTAAAACAGTGACTTTTAGTAAATTAGTTAAAGATGCAACTCACAACATGGAATGTTCTCAATGTAAATCAGACATGTTATCAACGTTATTTTTACATAAATATGGACAGTATGTAATTTTAATGATGCAACGTTGTAGAGCAGATGGAGCTAAAATGGAAACTTTACTAAAGAAGCTTGTAGGAAACCAATTATCGATATCAGGTAAAACTTTTGTTGCAGTTGCAATTATTTTTCATGATGGACCTTCTATAACTTCTGGTCATTACACAGTTTATCTTAAATGTGAAAAAGGATGGACACTGTGTAATGATTCTCAATTGATTTTCAAGCAACGTTTGCCTTATGATTTACCAAATTGTTACTTAATTTTTCTAAAACCAAAATTTTAGATACAAATTCCAGCATCTGAAGAAACCATTATTTCAATTTTATAGGATTAACATTGGATATTTCACTTACAAAGGATTTTAAAATTACCATTTGGCCTCAAGGAAAGGTAAAGGTAACAATTGTGGACTTGTTTGACAGATATTATTTTGGTGTACGTGCTTAAGCAGCAAGATTTACAGACATTATTTATTGCAAATAGTTATTGTTCTTAGAAGGTATTTTTAATATATTTGTGACATTTCTATCAAGGTCTGTTTTAGTGAGAAGAGATTCAGGGCTTTTTTTAAACAATCTTTCAGATTGTTTTTTTTTTTGCCCGCTGTTAAATGATGAAAACAATTGATATCACTATTTTCAGTGAAATTCAATACATTCTGAAAACAGCAAAAAAAGGGCAAAAAATTGGTTTGTTAAATATGAAAAAACATGTACTGCTTAAGAAAATGTATTGTTGAATATTAATACTTTTTTTTTTTTTCAGATTTTGAAAGAAAATTTAGGAAATGTTATCCATTTTACTTGCAATTAAAAAAAAACATTTAAAAATGTGTTTAAATTTAAAACAAAGGTGGAGAACATGGAAAGGGGGCATGGTAGAGACTTCCTGACCCCCTTGTCTTTGTCAGGGAGTCCCTGAAGGATTACAATGGGTGGAAAAAACGATTATTTAAAAAAAAAAAAAAAATCGACAAATAGATTTAAAAAACAAGTTTTTGTGTTTAGATTTTAGGTGGCTCTAAAAAGAGCCCTTGTGTTAATGTAGGGACAGAGGAAGAGAAAAACGAAAAATTGAAAAAAACTATGGCCTGGTGCATAAGTGCTGCTCTAGTTTCCTCTCAATGAGATCAATACTGGTCTCACCCATAGAAATGAGAGCATCACAGTCCATGCACCGTGTATACAGCCTCCGAAAAGAAGTCCGTATAACCAGAGGTGTAGAAGTAGGAGAAGGCACCACCGCAAAAGAAGTGCTCGGCTGAGCTGCCAATGGTGTGCTCGGCTGAGCTGTTGCGGATGTGCTCGGCTGAGCTGCTGGTGGGTTTTCACTAACTGCTCGAGCAAAAGTCGCAGGATGCACTTTTTTAACGTGCCTTAACATTGTGTGAATACTAAAAGAGTATTTCTTATTACCATTTCCACGTGATAAGGTCCGGTGACAAAGAATGCAAGTGACTTTTGGTGCATTCACCTTCTTTTGGCCTTCTGGAAAAGTGAAAAACTGCCATATGAAGGAGTCTTTCTGCTTCCTCTGACTCTGTCTCACAAGAGTATCCTGTCCACTGTCAGAAGATGGCTGCTGCTCTGCCATTGTATCTCAAAAATAGATTAGCTCCTTCTCCTAGTGAATCAGAAGTAATAATGAGGGGAGTGGGTGTGGTGTTGGAAGAATCTGGAACTGAAACTACTTTGAACCAATGAAAAGTGTTGTTTCTTGATCACATGACTTGCCATGAGGGGAGTGGGTGTGGTGTTGGAAGAATCTAAAACTGAAACTAGTATGAACCAATGAAAAGTGTTATTTTTTAATAACATGACTTGAGGTGCGCGCTCGGTGCGCGCACGGTGGAGCAAGTACGCATGCGCGAACGATTACGCACGCATGCGCATAGTATTACGCGCTTACGTAGCGCGCATACGAAGTACACGCGCATGCGCGAACGTACTACGCGCACATGCGCCTACGAATTACGCGCGTACGTTGCGCGCGTACCAAGCACGCACGCATGCGAGAACTTAGTACGCACGCATGCGCGGACGTACCGCGCAAAGCGCTCACGACGTACGCATGCGTACGTGGAGAACGTACGCATGCGCACACAGAGTACGTACACATGCGTACTTAGTGTACGCACCGAGGGCACTCTATGACCTACGCATGCGTACGTAGATAACGTACGCATGCGTACACAAAAAACGTACGCATGCGTACTGGGTGCGCGCATCGAGCGCGCACTATGACGTACGCATGCGTACGCAGATAACGTAGGCATGCGTACACGAAAAACGTACGCATGCGTACTGGGTGCGCGCAACGAGCGCGCACGGTAATAAAACCCTAAAATAAAAATGAATGAATTAAAATGTATATAAGTTAATAGAAGATATTAACTATGCTGTTCAACTTTTTTTTTTTCTTTTTCTTTAGTCCTTATTGCTACCATGGTTTCCAAGCCAGGCCAGATTGACCTTCTCCCAGCTGTCTCAGTTCATAACAGAACTGGCAGGGATATATAAGCGAAATAGTGGGTACACAATATCCCTCAGCTATTGCAGACTCAATCTTGGAAGGCAAAGAACCAAACGGTTCCCTTCTGTAAGCCACTTTGGTGTGGGTGGCAGCCAAGTCAGCCCGGGCTAGGACCAGGAAAAGACTAATCACATGGTGCAAAAGGCAAGGGAGGCACCATAATAGGGTAATCATCGGACCCGGGGAAAAAAAAAAAAAAACACGGATATTTCAGTGTAGCCATGATAACAAATACCAAAAAGCTCTTTTGCTCTGATTGCCAGCTCTAGCAAGGTCCATACGTGATGTGTACAAAACGGAAGCCTGCCATTCGGTGAAATTAGGAGGGGACGGGTCTTTCCACTTCCTGCAGATCTCCCTTCTTGCCAACAACACCGCATAAAAAACCAAGTTTTTAGCTGCACTTTGAGCTCCTTCCAAAATCCCGAAGATCACAAGAGGCAAGTCGATGTTAACTTGAACACCCAATGAAGTAGTTAGAGTATTACTGATAGCTGCCCAGTATGACACTAAACTAGGGCAATCAAAAAACATGTGGGTGTCCGATGCTGCCAGAAGGCCACACCTTGAACATGCTATTGAGTTGCCCTCGGAAAATTTAGATAATCTGAGGGGAGAATAATATGCCCTATGCAGAGTAAACAAATGGTTCCAGCGTAGCCATGATGGCTTCACTATGCTACACAAAAGGCCGAATGACGCTGACCAGAGATTTTGTAAGTTTGGACCAGAAATTGAGGGGCTCCACAACAGGTCAGGCAGATCGAAAACTCCATCCGTTTCCTCCAGTAGGAGTCTATACCACTGTGAGGTCTCCTTTTTACCCGATGGGTTGTTAACCAAGTTATTTATAAGTAGGCTATATCCTCCAAGTGGAAACTTGTTTCTTTCGAGGGCTTGAGATTTGTAGGCCTGAGTCCAACTAGACATTTGAAAGTATTTGAACCTTGAAAGGTTAGGGCCGATCTTAGCCTGAAGCTGTTCCCATGAAAGCAACTCCCCTTCAAAAAAGAGATCTCCCCAGACCACTAAACCTGCGTCTCTTATAGGCGCAGCTAAGTTGTCTCCAAGCCAGATGGGGTTTTCAGGTAGCCCCCATAGCGGAGTCCTATCACAAAAATACCCTTGTTTTATAGATCTTGTAACTGCGGCCCACAATTTTGCCAACCCCTGTAGCACCTTCAGTTTGATTTTTTTAAAGTACTTGGGGCTGCCACACTTAAAGAGAAAGGCCGATTGACTAACTTCTTCCCCTTCTAGCATGGCTGAAAACATCAGGCCCACCCCGTAGTCTCTAGGTATTTTTAACAACATACGGGAGTGAGTTAACTGAAAAGCCCAAGCATATAATTTCAGATCCGGGCAGCAAAGCCCCCCCTTGTCCCTTCGCCTTCTAAGCTTTTTCCATGAAATCCTTGCCTGTTTGTTGTTCCAGATAAAAGATGTTATGTCTGACTGTAAATTAGCTAAACAAGAATAATCAAAGTGCAGGGGAATGGTACAAAACAAAAAAGAAATTTTAGGAAGAATCGTCATTTTAATTAAATTGACCCTCCCAATTAAAGATAGTGGAATGTGAGACCATAAATGCAATAACCTACGGCAATCTTTAGCTACTGCTGTTAGATTAACTTGAGCAATTTTTTCTATGTCCTTCCCAATATGTAGACCCAAATACCTCAACGAGGAACCCGCTTGTAAATCTTTAGCTTGCCCATCATCATTCCAGACCAGCCTCTCGGTTTTGGTATCATTAATTTCGTAACCGGAAACTTGGCCAAATGAATGGGCGATCTTTAAAATTATAGGGAGTGCAGTGCCTACATCTGAAGTAAGAATAAGCACGTCATCGGCGTATAGGGCTACTTTCCTTTCCCACCCTTTATAAGAGAAAGGCTTGATACTAACCTCCTCCCTCAGTTGTTGCGCGAAAGGTTCGATGTAAAAATCAAACAGTAGGGGGGAAAGTGGGCAGCCCTGCCGTGTCCCCCTAGTAATAGTAACCGGGTCAGATAACTCTCCATTGACCAAGAGACGTGCTACTGGGCTATGATATAACAAGCCAATTGCCCTATGAAACCCTGCCCCCACGCCAAACTTCGCCAAAGCCCCCGACAGGTATTCCCAATTAACTCTGTCGAAAGCCTTGGTCGCATCCAACGTGAGGGCCGCCAAAGGGAGAGTCCGAGCCGATGCTATATCTATGGCGCCTATTAAATCGTAGGTTAGCTCGAATAATTGTCGCCCCTTGACGAAGCCTTTTTGATCATTGTGGAGGACCAAAGGCGCAATCTCGGCCAACCTTGATGACAAAACTGTGGTGAAGATCTTATAATCCACATTAAGAATTGAAATTGGCCTATAGGATCCGCAGGCGGTCTTAGGTTTCCCTGGTTTCAGAATAAGGGTGATTGAGGCATTATCCCAGGAGGCTGGCGGCAGCTGTCCTTCCATTAAAATTTGATTGAATAGAACAGTGAGGAATGGGACTAGTTCTGTTTCAACGGCTCGATAGATTTCTGCCGGCAAGCCGTCAGGCCCGGCCGCCTTCCCCTTCTTACTTCTTTTAATGGCAGATCTTACCTCATCCTCAGTGATGGCGTTATCTAAGAATTGAGATTGCTCGGCAGATAGCGAAGGAAGATTGATGTCCCTCAGCCACACCTCAATAGAATCTATCGAAATCTCCTTATCCTCCTTGTATATCACCTGGAAGTAATCTCTAAAGGCCGTCCTGATATCCTCATCTGTAGAGAAAGTATTATTATCTACCGTTATTGCAGCAATGTTATTACGGACCAGATCTGTTTTGGTCTTCCAGGCCAGTAATTTCCAGGCGCCCTCGCTGTATTCAAAATGGGCCAACTTACTGGCTTCCCATCTTTGTTGAAGTCGAAGATTTAATATCGAGCTCAAACTACCCTTCAGAGCCACTAATTGATTACAAAAAGTGGGCAGATTTAATCCGGAAGCCACATTGTTGGAGTCTATATCTTGTTGTGTTTGACATATCTGAGCTTCAATAGAAGTGACTTCCTCTCTATGTAGCTTCCTACGGTATGAAACTTTCCCCATAATAATCCCTCTCAAGAAAGCTTTAAATGAATCCCAGATAATTCTAGTCGTAGCAGAACCCCTATTGGAATTCAAGAAATTATGGGTTTCAGATTTAAGAAATGTGATATCCTCAAGGGAAGAGAGAAGAGAACGGTCGAAAGACCATGTGATGGAACACTTCTTAGTCGGTCTGACAAGTTCCATTACTACAGCCGCGTGGTCTGACAGATGTAGTGGGAGGTAGCTAATAGCCTTAACGGAATCTACCAGCCTCAGACTTATTAGGATGAAATCTATTCTGGACTGGTGGCGGTATTTATAATTCCGAAAAGAAACCCCTTGTTGTTGCCCCGACCTCACTCTCCAAATATCAACATACCCATATTGCTTCATGGCGCTTTGCAGCAAGGCCCTAGTCTTAGAAAAAACAAGGGATCGATTATTGGCCGATTTATCCAATACGGGATCCAATACGACATTAAAGTCGCCTGCCAGGATAATGGGTTCAGGGAAGGAAAGGAGGTGTGAGAAAATAGACTCCAAAGTAGAGGGTTCGTCCTGGTTCGGGCCATAGTATCCCAAAATTGTACTTTGCATACCGGACATAACCACTGACGCTATGGCCCATCTGCCACCTGGGTCAACCGCCTGTGATAACAGCTTAGCTTTAGCTCCTTTTTTAAATACAACTGAGACCCCTCTTGTATTAGTTGTTTGGGTAGTTGAAACTGCAAAGTCTATCCACCTATTCTTCTTAATAAGGGCAAGCATTTCAGTATGAGTTAGATGTGTCTCCTGGAGCACAATGACCTGTGCATCCAAGTCCCGCAAATATTGCATGATTCTATTAGCTCTGGGCTTGGTGCGGAGGCCGTTTACATTCCAGGAGATATATTTTACGCTACCCATCCTTAAGACAAAAAAAAAAAGGCTAATATTACCATTTGTTGTATTAATTCTTTGCTCAACGTCTGCCTGCTTCCATCCATTATGATACTACTTCGAACAATGGGGACCATTTTATATTTTTGCCATCTCCCACCCCCCCACCTAACCCCGTGCATCTCCTCAACCTCACCCCCCCCCCCTTGGAAAACCCTTGTGTTATCTAATCGGCAAATTGTCCGGTAGATAGCACCCCTTTGACAAGCTCCCGTGAAGAAAAACCCCACCCACCCCCTCAAGAAAAAAAAAAGGATACACAACGAAAAAAATATGAGACAAAAAAAATGAAGTCTCCACCTATCATACTATAAGAAAGAAGTTACCAAAACTACTTTTAAACACTTAGCTGGAGCTAGAAAGAAAAGGATATTTTAGATCGTGTAAGTAAGTGTAAGTAAGTGGATGTGGCCTAAGGTAAAGAGCATACAGCTTTATGTTAATAGTGACACGTGATCTATTAGGCTTATCAAAAAAGAATCAGCAATGCTATCTCAGAATATGCGTAATCTATTTGTGCTCTTTCCCTAACGTCATCAAAAGCTCGACGGCTGCCTGTACTGTCCTGATGTTATACATCCGATTATTATGCATAACTTTGATGGCTGCCGGGAACATGAGCTGAGCTGTTGCTCCTACCTTCCTAAAGGCATCCAAGCGCCTCCCAAACTCCCATTGTTTCTCCAATGTAATTCTGGAGAGGTCAGACCTAACTAGGAAAGTACACCCATTCCCTGCGAGAGACTTTTGCTTTAATGCCAGGTTAAGAATCCGCTCCTTCAACATATAAGTGTGAAAGTTGACCAGAATTTTACGCGGCTTCGATCTTTGGGGATTCCGCCGAAAGGGGTCCCTATGGACTCGCTGTATGTCCATGGCTAACTCCTCAACTGAGTGCTCTAAGCCCAGGGACTCCTTTAACAGAACAGAGATGAAATGCTTAATATCTGAGCCCTCAGATCCTTCCGGAATATTAAGAATCCGTAAATTCCCACGCCTGGCGTTGTTTTCTAACATCTCCAACCTCTCGCTTAGGCTTTGCTCCTCTCTAGTAGGCTTCTTTATATCGTCCAAGTTAGTTGAGAGTACTGCTGTTCAACTTTATCCAAATTCAAAAAAAAAGCTGAGCCATTCCAAATTAAAGGATACAGATAATCTATAAATATATACATAGGTAACTTGTTATAAAAGAAATATATAAAAAATATATATGTCATGAGTGATGTAATATGTGACGTCATCAGCAGTGGATTGCGGGCGCGCGAGTTATAGTTAGCTGAACTAACTATAACGGGGGAATTTCAATGGTTTTTTACGAGAGAAATGTCCAGCTAACTATAACGTGTGTGAAACCTATGGTTTTTTCAGTGAATTTGCAAGGTTTTTTAAATGCTAATTCCTAACTATAACATGTGTGAAACCCATGGTTTTTTCAGTGAATTTGTATGGTTTTTTAAATGCTAATTCCTAAATTTAACGTGTGTGAAACATATCGTTTTTTTTTTACTTTGCAAGGATTTTTACATCTTTTTTTTACTTTTTTTTCCCTTTAAACACTATGCTACCTATATATATATTCATAAATTTAATGCATTCTGCAATATATAAAGTTTCACCTTTTTTTAAAAAAAGGTAAGATATAGTTGTATAACATAGTTAAACTCTTTAACAAACCTTTATCTTTTTTTTTTCTTATAATTTTTTTTACCGTGCGCGTACCGTAAGCTTACCGTAAGCTTACGGTAAGCGCACGGTTCGCTCTATGTACGGTGAGTGTATGTAATATTTATACTCCATGTACGCATGCTTACGCAATTTACGGCCGCGACCGTACTTCCTACGCGACGCGGAAGCGCATGCTTGTTACGCGCACGCGGGCGCGCACGTTACGCGGAAGCGGACGGGCGTGCCTCTAATGCAATGCGCGCGTGTGTCTTTCGTACGCGCATGCGTACTTTTACCGTACGCGCTCGGTAAGCTTAACGTGCGCGTACGGTTGGTCATGTGATCAAGAAACAACACTTTTGATTGGTTTAAACTACTTTCAGTTCTAGAACCTTCCTACACCACACCCATTCCCCTCATTACTGCTTGTGATCCCTTAGGAGAAGGAGCTGAATTGTCTTTGAGATACAATGGCAGAGCAGCAGTCCTCTTCTGAGAGTGAGCCTGGTAGCAGCATCATCAGACAGAGAAGGAGGAAACAAAATAATTCTTTTGTATGGTAATATTTTACATATCCAGAGGGGCAGAAAAAGGTAAATGCTCCATTAGTCACCTGCTCACTTTGTGAGCGTGTCTTATCTAGAGAGAATCCAAGGTAGAAGTATTCCTTTGGTAATCACTCTATGGTTAGACACATTAGGGATGTACATCCCAGGACTTATGCTCGACATATTGAAGAAACATCTCCAGTAAGTCACCTGAGCACATCCGCAGAAGCTCAGCCGAGTACATCTTCGGCAGCTCAGCTGAGCGCTTCCTCTGCGGTGGGAGCATCACCCTCTTCTGCTCCTCTGGATATAAACCCTCGATTTCGGAGGGTTTCAATGAGGTGAACCAGATGTTATGGGCTAATTGCTCATGCGGAGACCAGTGTTTCCCTAATAAACAATAGGATAGACCAGCACATCTGTGGTCCTTGTTAGTATTCCCATTCTTTCTTTCCTCTTTCCCTGTATGAACACAACGGTTCTTTTAAGAGCCAACCTTACCTCTTAACTTTTTTTTATTTTTTGAATCACTTCTTTTTTATTTTTATTTTTTTACCGTACGGTGCGCGCATTTTTTTTTTTTTTTTTTAAAACAAAATTTTTTTTTTCACCCTACAAGGTCCTTGAGGGACTACTACAGAAATGAGAAAAGCATAGAGATGAGAAGTGAAAAAGTGAGCATTAAAGTAAATGTGTGATAATTCCAGAAATTTCACACTTACCTGCCCATCAAAAAAACTTAATTATAAATAAGTGATTTATTTAACTTTCTATAAAGAAGGTTTTTTTTTTCCTATTTTTCCTTTGTCAATCTGAAAAAAAGAAAAAAGTATTAATATTTAACAATACATTTTAGAATACAGTATACATATTTTCATATTTAAAAAAAAATGTTTTTGCCCGTATTTTGCTGTTTTCAGAATATATTGCATTTCACTGTAAATCGTGAAAGCAATTGCATTCATCACTTAACAGCGGGCAAAAAAAAAAAACAATCTGAAAGATTGTTTAAAAAAAGCCCAGAATCTCTTCTCACTAAAACATACCTTTATAGAAATGTAACATATGCAATACAAATATCATCTAAGAACAATAACTAATTCCAATAAATATCGTCTGAAAATTCTGTTGCATAAGCATAATCACCAAAATAATTTGTGTCAAAGAAGTCCACAATGCAAATTGTTACCTTTCCTTTAGGCCATATGGTAATTTTTAAATTCTTTTTTGATGACATTTCCAATGGTAATCCAATTAAATTGCAATAATGATTTGTACAGATGTTGCAATTTCTTTCTAAAATTTTGGTTTCAGAAAAATTAAATAGGAATTTGCTAAATCAAAAGGTAAACGTTGCTTGAAAACCAATTGAGAATCATTACACAGTGTCCAGCCTTTTTCACATTTAAGAAAAACTGTGTAATGACCAGAAGTTACAGTAGGCCCATCATGGAAAATTATTGCAACTGTAACAAAAGTTTTTCCAGAAATTGATAATTGCTGTCCTGTAAACTTCTTTATTAAAGTGTCCAATTTTGAACCATCAGCTCTACAACGTTGCATCATTAAAATTACATACTGTCCATATTTCTTTAAAAGTAAGGTTGAAAACATGTCAGATTTAAATTCACAACATTCCATGCTATGATTGGCATCTTTAACTAATTTACTAAAAGTCACTGATTTAGTCTCTGGCAATGTTAAATAGATAAACCTTTCTGAATCAACATTATAGCTGCATGTGTAGAAACAGTTTTCACAACTATGTTCCCATTTATAAGAGAGACCGAACAAATTTTCAATTTCTATCTCTTCATCTTCCAGTACCAAAAGGATATACATCAAGAATTCCTGTGCATCTTGCTGGACATTTTGAGAAAACTGTGTTCGTCCTGAACATACATCTAAAAGATTTCTAATTTCATTAGCACTTTCTATTTTAGCTTTATCAAATCTCAGCTTCTCATAAAGAAGACTTAGCACAGAACAGAATCTTTTTTCATGATTTTCTATTATCTGCTCTTGCAAACTTTCAAGATAAAATACAACATTCAGCACTACATTAGCGTAGCAGTTGACACCAGAGCTATTTTCAAAATGACAACCAACAACCTCTTCAATACTGTTCTTTTTCTTTTTGCTTGCAATGACATGACTCTCTTTTTCTTTTCTCTTCTGTACATCCTCATTACAGATATTCTCAAACCCTCCTTTTCCGAGAAACAACACGTTTTTCCAACACAGGATACTGACCTAAATGAGGAGCATAGGTTCTTCTTAATCTATTATACTCCTTTACACAATTTGCATCTGCACTAACTTTTGTGTCATCAAAGTCTATCATGAATAAACCTGATAATGTTTTTACTCGTGACAGAGCAACATATGCCATACCTTCTTTGAACACAGTAGATCCAATGTTTACAAATGCACTATCAACAGTTAATCCTTGAGATTTGTGAATAGTTACAGCATATGCTAGAGAAAATGGAAACTGCTTCCTACGTACATATAAGTCTTTCACAAGCAAAAAACGGACTGATTAACGACTAATGTCTTTTACCTCTTCAATCTGATCAAATTTTATTTTTAAAAACTCAATTCCTTCTTTTTTCTGGTAGTTAAAAAAACCCACAACTTTACCCATAGCTCCATTTACTAAACCTTTTTCAACATCCAAATTTCTCCTTAAAAATACTCGACAGTTCATGCAAAGATATAGATTTTTTTCTAATCCAGCTGTTTTCGAAATGTTCTTCTCTAGAGAATCCAATTTATTTTTCAGTTCGCCTGTTAATGTAATAGTAATTCTTTCATGTTAAATTTTGTCCAATGCTTCCGTTTTCTTAATCTCTTCCTTTTCCAATTTTAAAAGTTCCTCATTGAATATTGAGCATTCACGTAGTGTTGGCATTAAGCAGATTACAGTATTTTTTTCTGCAATGTTCTTGTATATTTTCTCTGCAACTATTTCTTCATTTGGAAATAAATTATCTAGCAACCGACTCTGTAATGCTTTTCTGCCAACTTCTGTGAGTAGTCCAATTCTGATATCTTTCAGGATACTTGCATATTCTTCATCGTTTGCTTGCCTCATATTGGTAGTGAGTTCTTTGTACTCAAAGAACGACCAAATATTCGCATTACCAATGCTTCCTAATGATTTCTTTGTGTCCTCTTGTGTCACAGTATTAAACACTGGTTGTCCTTTAACTGGAGTAAGCTGTAGAAGATCCCCAAAAACTATAACATGTTTTCCACCGAATAACACGTCATAGTCTCTCTTTAGAATTTGCTGCATTCTTAATTGCACAAAGGCAAGCATTAAGTTTGATACCATGCTTACCTCATCAATAATGAGAACTTGCATCTTCTTCAACACTCTTGAAACTTCGAAGCATGCTTCTCCAGTTAGCTTGTGATATTCTATTTTGTTCTCATGCTCCACTGGTAACATTAGCAAGCGATGGAGAGTAATCCCTTAAATGTTATATGCTGCTAACCCAGTTGGAGAAGTAACAACACAAGACAAAGTTGAATCCGTTTTTTGCTGTAGGTAGCTTCTGATGACTTTAATTAAGAAACTTTTCCCAGTTCCAGCTTGTCCACTCACATACAACCTAATTGGTTCAAATGATGTGCATGTGCACTCTTTATTTTCATGTAGAAATCCATGATCAATTTTTTTTCTGACTTCATCATAAATTTGTTGTTGTTCTTCATTCAGTTGTTGTTCCAAATTTGGTAAGACTATTAAATCTTCCTGAGCTTGATTCATAGCCGTTTCCACTTCAGTCATGGCAATTGCAGCTTCATTTTCTACGATTGGTTGTCCTAGGGGATCTTGACTGAGCGTTCCAGAACATTGGCTGTCTTGAGAACTGTCTCTAGCTACTTCAGCTGCAATTGTAGCTTCCTGTTCAATTTCTTCGTTTAACATTTGGACATAATTCCTGAAAGTACTGCATTCAATGGTATCTTTACATGCATTAAATGAATCCTCATAGCTTTGAAATCCTCCAAGTAGTTCGTCCTCTGAACGCCATGGTTTAAACAGCTGTAAAAGTGCCAAGTAGTAAAATTCCTTTTTGTCAGTAGTGTCGCAACTCAGCTTCCTGTGATTAATCAAACTTCCTTTTGTTTGCTTCACCAAACATCCTTCCTCACCAATGACTTTATATTTTCCATTGTTGATGTCTTCTGTGGCTTTCCGTGAAAAAATGTAGTTCTGCAGCACTTCATAGAGACACATGTTCTCAAGATGATGACTTCTTTTTGGGTAATACGTGTCCAACATGTTTGTTTTCAAAATATCTGTACTTTCTGAGTCGTTCTCGGCCAAATATTCAATTTCTCCAACAGATTTCAGTACCCGATTTCGCATTGCTGCAAGGCCTAAACTGACCCAAATTATTCTTCTTGATTTCGAGTACAGACTTGCAGATGATAACCTATCTGAACATTCGTAGTATCCAATTTCTCAATGCGATAACATCTTTAAACTGAAACTGTACAGCTTCTTACTGACAGTTTTCTCGTGAGAAATCTCTTCCCACATTTCCTTCAATTCCGTTTTCTCAGATTTAGTGATGTAAGATGTGACATACCGAGCAACAGCAATAGAATTGTCTGCCACATACTGAATATCCATGTTAGCATTCCACATGGATAAAATGACTGGGTTGTAGTCATTTATATATTTTGACTCTTCTTTTCTTCTTAGGTTGTATGTATTTTTAGGAGATTTTCTTGTAATAGTATGTCGCACAGCTGACATAAAACTGTTGACTCTTCCTTTTGAAAGAACAGGTCTAGGAAATCCAAATCGACATTTGTGTAGAATTTATCTTTGGTCTTGTACTTCCGTCGACAGTATTTTCCACACCGATGACTTTGGAAACGTAAAACTTGCTCTTTTAACTTTTTCTCTTCTGTGCTTTTAGGTATAGCACATGTTGCATATTCTTCAATGAAAGATAACACTGCTTCATCAGCATCTGTTCCAAATTTTGGGGCATCCTTGATCCACAACAGCATATGAATATGAGGAGCACCTCTTGCTTGGTACTCTTTTCTCCAAAAGAAATCCACAACTTCTCCAAGAGGTGGATTGTTTTTATTGCAGATGAAGGACATCATAGCCTCAAATCTATGATTGAAATATCTGCAAACATTAACCGGATCCAATGAGCACAGTTCTCCTGCTGTCTTGTATTCGATGTTTTTAATGTTTGAATTTGTCTCTCGAAGAAAATCCAGTAAATCATCCCAAGCGTACTCAGCACAGCTCAGAGTAAGGAACCATGTAGGAGTTCCTAAATTCCGTAACATACATTTCAATTCTCCATGGCGTCGGTACCAATATTCATTAGTCCCACGCTGACAAGCCATCAGATTGATCAATTGAGATTCCAAATGATCATCTCACTGCTGCACTTTGTTCATAAAATCCTTAGCAGACACATTATGTAGATGTACTCCACTTTTTAAAATGTGATTTACTGCATAAGATAGTGCAGACAAGTCACTTTCAAATAACAGATGGAACAAATATGGAATACTTTGACGAAATCTTGGATCTTCTGCATATAATCTTGTAGTCCGATACTCAGAAGAAGGAATCTGTACTGCGCGTTCATCGTATTGTCCACCTTCTCCTGTAGGAAACAGCTGGGGAAAACAACGAGCTTCCAAGCTCTCCTCCCATACACTCACGGGAGTTCCTTTGGCTTTTTTCATCTGAAACAGATCAATGGTGTTTGCCATAACTTCTTTTGAATGAAGAGGATGTATGCTGAAATGTTCATAAATGTCTTCTTCTTTTGACTTGTCAACTTTTTCAATTTGCCCTGTTGGTGTTTCTGTGTCTCCTAGTACATCTTCTTCATCTTCATTTATATAAATTGATTCATACCATTTATTATTTCTTTTCAAATATAAATTTGCTCTTTGTACTTTCCGTACATCCACCAGCTCCTGCCAAATTTTCTTATTCTTTGTAGGTACACCATTAACCAGAATAACTAATGGTTCAGTTTCCAAAGTATCTGCATCAATAGTTTCCATATTTTGTTTCAAATCCAATGGCAAATAGACCACTCTTCCTTTTAAACCTCTCTGTAAATCTGAAGGAGGTAATTTACCGGTTTTGGGCTCCATACGTACTATAGTCTGGAACGGATGAACACATTGAATGAGTAGAGACTCATACGTATTTAAATCAGAAAGTTCACCTGGAATATCAACCAGTTCTAAATTATTATGTACAGCTCTAGCTGGCATTTTATTTTCTTCTAACTTGTTATAACAGTATTTACAAATACGCTGATCTTCACCCAAATCAAAACAATTTTCAAGAAATATATATGTTGCAAAATCCTGCCACTTATAATTATCTTCTTCTTCACTTTTTTTATACAGATCAACATTCCTTGTTTGATTTTTGTAATGGCTTCTCCGGCAACATATACAAGTAATATTTGGTCTTTCATTAGAGATGATAGCAAATTTTGTCATATGATCTTCAAATTTCTTACTTACGGAGGGTTCTACATTCTCTTCCACATTTCCCTCAATAACTGTGTTATTATCTGCACTTTCTTGTTCCGGACCAAAGTAACTAAACTGAATTTCATCAGTAACCTTCTGAACATCTGATACAGTTCCACGAAACAGAGCCCTATTCAACTCATTTAATTTTAGTGCTGGACTTTTAGCAGAATACAATCTTCTCACAAATTTTCTTATTTCAGTATGATGTACTGCCAGCATCCTAAAATGGTGAAAAACCCTTTGACAAACTTTCCTAGATAGACAAGCCAGAGAGTGTCCTTGCAAACCAGTGTTCTCTCTCACTCTGCATGGATCTAGTCTTTGAAGCACCTTAATCTTCTGTTTAACACTTTTTTTTACTATATTCTCTTAGAAACTCACGTAATTTATCAATAGATTCCTGTCGCACAGTACAAATACTACTACAATTCCAAGTGTACACTGGGGCTTTAGGACGTCTCCCCATAACCTCAGCCGCCATCACTTCTTCCTCATTTCTTGGAACCATTTTCTCCTTTTCCATTATACAACCATCTTTCACTTCATAAGCTCGGCCACTGGTGTCAACTGCATGCAAAAAACTATTACTTTGAAAATAACTCTCTTCATTAAAAAATGGTTCAGTACTTGAACTATGCATCCATTTTCCTAAAAACACTTTACAAAAGTTATTTCTTTTCACTACTCTTTTCGTTTTGCTTTGTGACTTCATTACATTGACCATTTTATCTAATGTACGCATCCTGTTCAAAATTAAAATGAATAATTTTCTTTTTAATTCTAAAGCCTTAGCTACAATGGCTTCAATATCTTTTTTTCTTTTGTAAAATGTTGCTTTTTTCTTATATTTTTTCACATCCTTTAGCAAATTGGTCATCACTCTTCTCTGAAACATTTTTCTATCTCTTTAAATGCTGTTTTTCTTTTTAAGTCAATCTTTATTGCTTCTGATTCTACATTAGCATTTCGTAAATTCTCACTTTTGTCCTGTTGTTTTCTATTTGAAACATTTTTTCCAGTGGGCACATTTTTTACATTTTTCCTTTTTTTGAAAATATTTTTAAAGAATTCCTTTGTCTGCTTACCAGAAGACTTTTTCTTTTTTCCAAAATGAGCATCTTCAACTAACTTTGGTCCTCCAGTTGTCTTCAAATATACATGTTTTTTCTGTTCTTTTCTCTTTCTTGATTTTAAAGGCATCTTAAATTTGCTTCACTGCTCTGCAGCAATACCTGAAAGAAACTAAAAAAAATACCTTTATGTAATTTAAATATATTACTATATATTTTTGAGCTTTTCAAATCTTATAATACTATCTATTCCTTTTATACGAGTGAAAAACACAATAAAACCAACACAAATTAAATCTCTAAGAACAATTCCTGTGTGCACACAGACTCTTGGTGTGATTCTAGGCAAAAAACGATATTTGTTTTGCAATTCAAAACTTACTACTGTTTTTTTGCAAGTGATAATTACTATAACAGTCTGACACATTTTCCTTATAGTTTTCAGAAGCAGAAAAGAGCACATGTCCAAACAGATTTTTGAGACCATAAACATGTGTAACCTGAGTGACTGACTACACTCCAGTAAAGGAAATGAGCCTTGGTGATGTTGAATGTATTAGGGTTACTCACTGCTATCTGAAACACCACACAGTGCTGAATAGTAAGCATGACTGTACAGGAGAAACTGCTTGCTCTCTGCTAAGAGTGCGCTTTTGGAGACTGTCTACTGTCAGGTGCAAGAGAGATCTGCATGGACCCTTGCATAACTGCATAAACATGTATGTAAGACTACATGTGTGGTAAGGGTTAATAGGAGTTTTTAGCATGTAGCAACTACATGACCCATTGCAGGAGTGGAAGGAAAATCTACCATGTTGATTTCAAATATGTTAGCATTTGCCGCTCATTTGTGAGATAATGATTTGGGCTGAATGCTATCCATCACAGTTGAAGAAAACAAGCTGCCCCTTTCCTACGAATGCAATTCTAAAAGAGCCAGAGTAACACTATTTAAATCTCTGACAACAATTCCTGTGTGCACACAGACTCATGGTGTGATTCTAGGCCGAAAAAGAAATTTGACTGCCAATTTGAAAGCACACTTACTACAATTTTTTTTGCAAGTGATAATTTCTCTAACAGTCTGACACATTTTCATTACAGTTTTCAGAAACAGAAAAGAGCACATGTCCAAACATCTTTTTGACTCCATGAATATATGTAATCTGGGTGACTGACTACACTCCAGCAAAGCAAATCAGCCTTAGTGATGTTGAATGTATTTCCGTTACTCACTGCTCCCTGAAACACCACTCACTTGTGAATACTAAGCATGATTCTACCAGATAAACCGCTGGGTATGTGCAAAGAGTCTGCTTCTGCAGACTGTGTTTTTTCACTTACACCAGACAAATTCATGGATGCATCCATAACAGCATAAACATTCTAGCAATGTATGTAAAAGCACATGTGTGGCAAGGGTTAATTGGAATTTTGTATATGTAGGACCAAGCTCACCCA
The DNA here is from genome assembly GCF_964204655.1 of Triturus cristatus. Taxonomy (NCBI): domain Eukaryota; kingdom Metazoa; phylum Chordata; class Amphibia; order Caudata; family Salamandridae; genus Triturus; species Triturus cristatus. The sequence goes on from NC_140589.1 coordinate 2,459,780, forward strand.
TTGCATGATTAGATGCAAAATCTACGATATCAAATTCAAATGTGTTAGCATTTTCCTCCCACTTGTGTGTTACAGATTTTTGCTGAATACAAACCATCACATTTACAAAAAAAGCTGTCCCTTTCCTACAAATACCATTCTTACTGAACCAGACAACAATTAAATCTTCCCCTTTCCTCCCAATGCAATTTCAAAAGAACCAGTTTCACAAAATAAATCTCTGTCAACAATTCCTGTGTGCACACAGACTCATGGTGTGATTCTAGGCAGAAAACGAAATTTGACTGCAAATTTGAAAGCACACTTACTTCTTTTTTTTTGCAAATGATAAATTCTCTAACAGTCTGACACATTTTCATTACAGTTTTCAGAAACGTAAAAGAGCAGATTCCTTTGTACACACAGACTCATGGTTTGATTCTAGGCACAAAACAGTATTCCTCAGTGATACCAGTACACCTTAACTTATGGTGAAGACATACTCCATAATATTTTACAAGTTCAAGACAATTAAATATCTCCTAAACCAAAAAATGTAAAACACAACTTTTAAACAAGAAACACAATTCTATTTTTTTTAATCTAAATTCACCACATACATCCCCTCTCAAACTCATATCTCACCTTTATAACTAGTTAGTTGAGAAAGAAATGTGGCACTCAAACAGCAGATGATTAGAGCTAGAATCTCAGAGCTGTACACCTCTCTCCTCTCAGCAGAACCAGTTAATGGCAATGTTTCCCTCTCTTTTTTCTCACATATACATGTTAACTACAAATCTCAGTGCTTTCCCACATTTTTTCAAATGGAAACACACATTTCTATTGGTTGCAAATTTCAACCCTTTCCAAATGATCCCTTCCCCCAACATGACTTCTGCCTGCTACCATAGCAACAGGTCATGGAACACTGGTGTGAGCAGAGAGGTCAGAAGTTCAGCACACAATGTTTCTATTCCAAAGAGCAAGAGTGCTTGACCTGTCAAACCTAACAGCAAATCCAAACTAATGTTCTTTTGTCACACATTTCTCTGAACCAATACAGAACATGCTTCTAAAAATGTAAACTTGCAGCCTAGTTTTAACTGTAAAATGGTTTGAATCAGCCAATGAATTATTTTTATTAAAAAAAAATATGTATGCCTCCATTTTACAACTGTCTTTCATTTCATATTGCCATTCTACTGAAAGACACCTCCTGAGTGCATCCAGATCTCCTTGGAAGATGTTCACAGTGTGGATTGTAGGTCACAGCTATGTCTTCTGGAGTGAAAAGTATGCAGAAAAAAGAGGTATGGTGAGAGACCTTGCTTTGCCAAATGTAGACATTAAATGGATTGGTCAGAGAGGGTTAAAGTGGCACCAATTAATGCCTTTTGTGAAATCTTTTCTACACCTCCAGCAGCCTAACCTTATTATTGTGCACTGTGGTGGAAATGACCTAGGCACTTTAACTGGGGTAGGTCTGGAAATGCTTGTTAAGGACACCTTTGTGCAATTGATGGCGCTTTTCCCACGAACTGCCTTTGTATATTCTAATATATGCCAAAGGCAAAAGTGGAACTGGTCCAACCAATTTTGTCCACAGATTGACAAAGCAAGAAAGCACGTCAACAAATCTGTTTCTGCTTTCCTCAGAGACTATGGTATTGGTTCTATTTACCACAACAACTTGCGTTACAACATGCAAGGCATTTATAGAGGAGACGGTGTTCATTTCACAGATGAAGGCAACAGAGTCTTCCTCTTGAACTTTAGACTCTGCATCGGTACTTACTTGTAGGTACTACAAAAAAAACACTTCATAAACACAACGGCTCTTTTTAGAGCCCCCTAATATCTAAACACTTAAATGTTATTTTTTTTTCAAATTTTTTTTAATTATTTTTTTCCGCCGTGCGCGTTCGGTAAGCTTACCGTACGCGTACCCCGCGATTTTTTGATAAAAATATAAAATATATTTTTCATACTTTTGGGTCCTTCTTAGACCCCTTGACAAACGCTAGGGTGTCTGCAACTCTCTTCATTGCCCCCTTTTCACGTTCTCCACCTTTGTTTATCAGTGTGAGACACACAAAATGGCGGCCGACACTTCCTGATTTCGACCGATTCGAATGTTTACAGTCATGTAACCACCAATCAGAATTAAGCTCGCGCACGGCAGCGTACGCGTACGGTAAGCTTACTGTACGCGCTCGGAGCGCGCCTATAGATATATATATTGATTTAAATGCTATTTTCTCAGGAAATACTGAACACATTTAAACCAGACCTGCAAAAGGCACATCCCTGACCTGAGGACTACCTCTCTGCCAAATTTCAAGAAATTCTGTTCAGCCGTTCGGGCTGTAGCTTGGACTAAAGGTCCTATGGGAAAATGCATGGGGAAAACGCGTTTTGGGACCTCCCTTTTTTCTCAGCCCCCGCTTGACGAATCCCCCCGAGAATTTCCGGGAAGGAGCGGAGCGCCCCACCTATTTTGAAAATTTTGCGAGGATTCGTCAATCGGCGCCAAAGTTATTCAAAATAGAATGTTGTGGATTTCCTATGGTAACACGGTCCTAACTATAACTATCTACTGGCGACCGCCAGTAGATAGTTATAGTTAGGACCTATTTTCCATAGGAAATCAGCAACATTCTATTGGGAATTTCTTTGGCGCTGATTGACGAATCTTCGCAAAATTCTCCAAACTTTTGGCCAGCTCCGCTCCGCCCCTACCCTGAAAGTTTCGTGGTGATTCATCAAGCGGGGGCCGAGAAAAAAGGGGGGTCCCAAAACTCGTTTTCCCCATGCAATTTCCCAATGGATCTGTTGTCGCAGCTACAGCCCGAACCGCTGAACGGAATGACACCAAATTTGGCCAAGAGGTAGTCCTCAGTTCGGACTCGTGCCTTTTGCATATTTGGTGTGAATCTGTTCAGTAGTTCATGAGAAAATTAGGGTAAAAAAGTTAGTGATATCTATGGCCGGGGAGGATCCGCAGACCCTACCCGCACCGTAAGCGAACCCTCCCCGAACGGAGCGCGCACCCTTCTGATCGCGCGCTGAATGCAAATTGGCTGTCGAGCGTCTCTCTACATTCAAAACCAGGATCTGTTGGCGGCCATTTTCTGCCTCGGTAGAAGCGAGGCTGAAGAAGCGAGGGGAATAAGTGCGTAAAACATATAAAGGGGGCAGAGTGGAAATACTCTGACCCTCTAGAGGTGCTTAGGGGGTCCCAGAAGGACCCCGTGGGGCCCCCCTTTTTAAAAAAAAAAAAAAAGCGGCAAAATGCGCACACGGTGCGCGCATCCTATCGCGTTGAATGCACGGATTCTCTTGCGGTGGGTGCGCGGATCCACGGCAACGTTTTTTGAAAGACGACAAGAAATCATTGGTTGTATAACAACTTTCTACACTGAAAGATAGGGTGTATATTTTTGTTTTTTAAAGGTATGATTGTTATTTGTTAACAAAAACAGATTGTAAGGAACATTATATATGATAAGCTGATATGTTGAAAAGTCAAGCACACTTCCTGTCTTGTGTAGGAACATTGTGTGCTGAACTTGTGACCTGTGAGCTCAGTGCAGTGTTCCATGACCTGTTTCTATGGTAACAGGCAGAAGGCAGATTGGGGGAAGGGTTGAAATGTATTTCAGTTGGAAAGGGTTGAAATGTTTAACCAATAGAAATGTGTGTTTGCTTTTGAGTTTATGTGTGAAGGATTGTGATTTGATGTTTACATGTATATGTGTGGAAAATGAAAGGGAAACTTTTCCATTCTTTGCTTTTGCTGAGAGGTGCACAGTGCAGAGATTCTGTAAAAGAAAATATGGTGAGTGATTGATATACTCCTTAATCTACAAAATAACTTGAAAGATGAGTTATTTAATTGTGATGGGATGTATGTGGACTATTTTGATTTTTCCTGCTAAAGTGTAGGGAGTACTTTTTTTCTCTACAATCTTATTGACAGTGTGTGTGCATGTAGAAACCATTCTGTGATTGGCATTTGTGTTTTTCATGTGTTTGTAGAGAGATAACTGTGCAGTTTTTATATTTTGGTAGAATTAGAAACCAGTCATTGTTTATGAATTTGTGAAATGAGTTATGTTATGTTTCTATACTAAAATGTAGTACTAATTCTAGATGAAGAAATGTGTTTTCATATAGTGCAAGGGATAGTGTTGTTTGTCTAGAATCACACAGTGAGTCCGTGTGCATTTGGGAACCACTGTGAGAGAAGCATTTGGTAATATCGTGTATTTGCTGAGAGATAAGTGTTTTAAAACCAGTCAGGTTGTCAAGTTTTAGTAGCATTAGAAGACAGCTATGGCTTATGCTTTCATAAAATGAGTGAGGCATTGACAGTAAATTGCAGTCGTGAAATATGTAGATTGTGTGCAGTTCCCTTACCACTTGCACTGTAGTGAATGAGTTTTGATAAGCTCATAGGGATAGTGGTGCTTGTCTAGAATCACACTGTGAGTTAGTGTGTATTTGGGATCAGTGTGAGAGAATCATTTGGTAACATCATGTAAACTCCTAGGAAAGTGATGCTTGTCTAAAATCACACTGTGAGTCTGTGTGCATTTGGGTAAGGATTGTGAGAGAAGCATATGGTAACATTGTGTATTTGCTGACAGATTACTGTTTTAAAACCTGCCATGTTCTCAAGTTTTAGTAGCATTAGAAGACAGTTATGGCTTATGCTTTCCTTATATGAGTCAGGCATTGATAGTAAATTGCAGTCGTGAAATATGTAGATTGTGTGCAGTTCCCTTACCACTTGCACTGTAGTGAATGAGTTTTGGTAAGCTCATAGGGATAGTTGTGCTTGTCTAGAATCATACTGTGAGTTAGTGTGTATTTGGGATCACTGTGAGAGAATCATTTGGTAACATCATGTATTTGCTGACAGATAACTGTTTTAAAACCTGTCATGTTGAGAAGTTTTAGTAGCATTAGAATCCAGTCTTTGCTTATATGTTGATTAAATGAGTCATGCTTTGACACTGATGTGCTGTACTTAAATATGTAGATTGTGTGCAGTACCATTAACTCTTCCAGACTAGTGAATGAGTTTTGGTAAACTCCTAGGATAGTGTTGCTTGTCTAAAATCACACTGTGAGTCTGTTTTCATTTGGGTAAGGATTGTGAGAGAAGCATTTGGTAACATCGTGTATTTGCTGACAGATAACTGTTTTAAAACCTGTCATGTTGTCAAGTTTTAGTAGCATTAGAAGACAGTTATGGCTTATGCTTTCATTATATGAGTCAGGAATTGACACAAAAGTGCAGTCATGAACTATGAAGATTGTGTGCAGTTCGCTTACCACTTCCACAGTAGTGAATGATTTTTGTTAAACTCCTAGGTATACTGGTTGTTGTCTAGAATTACACTGTGAGTCTGTGTGCATTTGAGAACCACTGTGAGAGAAGCATTTGGTAACATCGTGTATTTGCTGACAGATAACTAATTTAAAACCTCTCATGTTGTCAAGTTTTAGTAGCATTAGAAGCTAGTCTTTGCTTATGCATTGATAAAATGAGTCAGGGTTTGACACTAAGGTGCAGTATCATGTACTATTCTGTCACTGTGGCAGAACTGAAAATTTAAAAGTTTTACCTAAGTACTGTCCTAGAAGTAGTCTGATTATTTAGTCAGTTTCTAAGTACCAAATAGATTGCTTCAAATAAAAGTGTTCTGACATACTATACACTTGTCTTTTACACCTTCAATTCCCTAGTCAGTATCCATACACTTCCAGGAAACATCCTGTTACTTCCTTTGCAGTCCTCTAGAGACCCATTCAACAGCATGTACTAATCCATTGACTGTGCCAAAACTCAAACACTTATAAATTTACCTAGACACTCTCTTTCCAGTACTCTAATGATTCAGTCACTGCCTAAGTATTCATGCACTGAGCCAGTTCTTAGCACATGGACTACGTCAAATCCATATCCACTATGCATGCAGTCCTCTAACCACCTACACACTTGTCTTTCACACCTTCAATTCCCCGGGCAGTATCCGTTCACTTCCAGCAAACACCCTGTCACTGCCGTTGCACTCCTCTAGTGACCCATTCAGCATCATGTACTAATCCATTCACAGCGCCAAATCCTAATAAATTCACCTAGGCGCTCTCCTTGCAGTACTCTAATCATTCAGTCAGTACCCAAGTACTCATCCAGTGACCCAGGCCTTAGTATATGGACTGCTTCAAACCCTTATCCTCTATGTATGCAGTCCTCTAACCACCTACACAATTGTCTTTCACACCTTCAATTCCCTAGTCAGTATCCATACACTTCCAGGAAATACCCTGTGACTCTCTTTGCAGTCCTCTAGTGACCCATTTAGCACAATGTACTAATCCATTCACTGTGCTAAAACCCAAACACTTATAAATTCACCAAGATACTATCTTTGCAGTACTCTAATCATTCAGTCAGTGCCTAAGTATTCATACACAGAGCCAGGCCTTAGCACATGGACTGCTTAAAACCCCTATGCACTATGGATGCAGTCTTCTAACCACCTAGACACTTGTCTTTCACACTTTCAATTTCCTAGTCAGTATCAATACAGTCCAGCACTTGTCACTGCCTTTGCACTCCCCTAGTGACCCATTCAGTACCAAGTACTAATCTATTCCATGTGTGGAAAACCTAGCACTTATAAATTCACCTAGGCACTCTCCTTGCTGTACGATAATCATTCAGTCAGTACCCAAGTAGTCATGCAGTGAGCCAGGCCTTAGCACATGGACTGCTTTAAATGCCTATGCAGTATGGATGCAGTCCTCTAATCACCTACACTTTTGTGTTTCACACCTTCTATTCCCTAGTTAGTATTCATACTCTTCTAGCAAACACCCTGTGAGTCACCAAGTGTGTCTCCTTATACTACTGTAATCATTTAGACAATTAGCATGTAGTGTTTTAGTGAGGTAGGCTTTAGGGCATGAACTGCTTCAAAGTAGTATGCACTATGCATGTTGTGTTTTAATGATCGTCACACTTGTGGTTCAGGGCTATAGTTTCATAGTCAGTTTTTATATAAAATGTGTTTGTACAGTAATGGAATAGTATACATTTGAAAGTTATTAATATACATTTATTTGTGATTCTTTTTTACAGATACAGAACAGGAGTGTTTCTCATCTGTTTGCACTCTTCTCGTGCAAGATTGTTTGGATGAAGGGTCCTTAGGTGTTTCATCATACTTGCTGTGCCGCACGAGTATTTTTTGTTAGGATCTCCTCGTAACAGAACACTTTGGCAAATCTTGCGAGTGACGAAGGTGGCATTGGTCTTTGTTTGCTCCTTGGAAAAAGTAAAAAATGTCCTCACCACTGAAGAAAAACGTTGTTTGTGTGGTGCCTTCTGCAAAACATTTTCTTCAGATTCGGTAAATATTTTAAAGCTGCAACATTTACAGTTTTTGTACGTTAAACTTATAAAATTTTGTTAGCTGTATGCATTTTATATATCTGTGAATTGTTTCCTGTGGTATTTTGTTGAGAATACCATGTTGTTTTTTTTTTAACAGTCTTTCTTATTTTCCAGGTCTGTCGTCGACATCCATTGTCCCCACAGTAGTGTTCCGCCTTGTTGTTTTTGATTATTGTTGTTACATTTTGTTTATTAGTTTATTGTTTATATATATGTTAATTAAAAAATAAAGTTTGAAAATATTTTTTCGTTTATATATTTATTATTATAAAAAATAAAGTTTGAAAAAAAAATTAATAATGTTTTTGGTTGTTCTCTTAACTGCTGTGTGACTCTTTCTTGTTCTTATTACTGTTATTTGATGGAGTCCACCATGGTGTTAAATTTTGGGGGACTTATCGCTTGAATACTGGTGATATCTGCAGTTTGCACTAACTTCTGAATAGTGTGTTAGAATTATCTCAACTTTACTTCCGTTAAAGTGCTGATAATGAAATGGTGAGTAGCGGTTCCCGTGCAAAAAGACACGAGGTGCACCTTTCCGATTTATTCTAAATACTAAAATCCTGTATTGAATAGCACTGAGCTATTGGCTGCAGTTACAGTGTACACACAAAATCTATTAAGAAATCTCATTGTATTTATATTGATTGGGAATAGTGCGTCAGGTGCTGGATCTTGATGAGATACACTGCTCAGTTCGTATATTGTTCTGCACACGAAAAAAATCCCATCACAACTTTCACACCAATTGCAATGCGAAACAAATTCCGGCGATAAGACACGTTAGCACCAGGGATTTTACACCTGCTTTCTGCTGGTGTTGAGCAGGACAACTACCTGCACCATGAAAGGGAACACAGTCAAGAGCCACACCAGAACACCCACAGGTACCATAGAGTCAATGAGCATGATACAGGGATACCCATGAGGGACAGAAGACTCATCTCAACAACTCCAGGACCGCCAATGCCCCCCAAACCCACATCTTAGTAAGTGTGTCCCTGTGGTCATTGGCTTAGCATGATAGGCACGAGCCCTGCAACATCACAGTGTGCTGTCACCTCAGCGTTGGCAGTGAGCCTGGATGTGTAGCTACGCATGCATCCTCCTGCATGCACAACTGGCGTGTGCTGGTCTGGGGTTCACAGGTCAGTGCAGGGGTGTGCCTATCCGGCAAGGGGAACGGGGTGTCCCGGACATGTCCATGTACAGGAAGTGCGGTAAGTGTCTCTGTGTTCTGGTGTGGCCTGCTACAAGAGCCGTAGCAGTTGATGTTGTAAACTGGCATGCACCACCTCCAAACGGCACTGTGATGTTGTAGTTGGAATGTAGCAGGACATGCGCAAATAGGCATTACAATGGTGTGCTGTACGAGTGCACGAGATACATCAACGCACCGTACAAAAGTGTGGGGGCTCGTGGGAGGGAGGTGCAGCCGTTTGGCAACATAACACACAGTGAACTCGACCATGTGCCACATGCTGGGCATCTCATCCATGATGACCACGGTCGCAGACATCCCACAACACCAACGACTGGCCTTTGTACACATCCTGTATGAATGCAGTGTGGTTTTCACTTCTATGCTCGTTCAGTGGTGTGATGTTGGCGGGTTGTGTGACTTGTGCTGCTTGTTGGTGTGTTTAATTTTGGCCATTGTTAGTCTATATGTGTGTTGTACTTAATTGTGCATGTGTGCCATTCTGCCCATCTCCCCCCTCCCCCACTCCCTGCTTCTTCCTCTTCCTACTGCTGTTGTGTCTATAATTTTGTTGCTGCACACATAAATACATGTAAAGAATAAATTAGAATGGTTCCTTGATTCTTTTAGGTTTCAAAACTTCTCTATTGGTTTCTTTTTAATTTTCCATATGAACCGTTTTTTTAATATTGAACACATAGAAGTCAGAATTGCAACGTATTCTATCAACACAATTTCTAGAACATTCTACAACACGTGCAGGTTAAAAGTTCATCAATTTTTTAAAACTTAACGATATTTTTTTGTAACATTTTCTTGAATATTTAACAACACGTGCAGGTTAGAAGTTGACGATTGTTTTAAGTTCGAACAGTGCCTTTCAAATGCAAGTAGCAGGTGTGGTTGATCTGAGCAAATTTTATCCTTTGATATGTACTCCACGTTGAAACTGCTTTTTCTTAACAAATCACAAAGATGCTTTTCCACAAAACTAATGTGTACCCTACTTTTAAAAAAGAATGCTTTTCATGACATCTTCAGAGATAAGTTATAGATAGGAATTAGCATATAAAAAACCTTTGAAATTCACTGAAAAAACCATAGGTTTCAGGGGCGTTATAGTTAGGAATTGGCATTTAAAAAACCTTAGATAATTCACTGAAAAAATCAAAGGTTTCAGGGGCGTTATAGTTAGCTGGACTTTTCACTCGTACAAAACCATTGAAATTCCCCTGTTATAGTTAGTTCAGCTAACTATAACTCGCGCCCCCGCAATGCACTGCTGATGACGTCACATATTACATCACTCATGACATGGTCAGTGACATCACTGATGACATCACTGATGACATCTCAAATGACATCACTGATGACATCACTGATGACATCATCCATGTGATAAATTAGTGCATCTTCTCACACCCTAATATAACCTTTGATACACCGACTCAAAATTTCAGACGGCCATTTTGGCAGCCATAGATACTCCAATACCAATAACTACTCACCCACTCATTGAGTTTTAGGTCTACATACATCTCCACTCACTCACCTGTACAGTCACTCATACTTACAGTCACTCTGTGCATTTATACACCTATAGAGACACTCACACACCGCCAATCATCCGTTGAGGTACTGATACATCTAGTCAGTCATGCAAATAATTAATCACAGTAAAATGTACTCACTTATACAGTTAAAAACACTCAAGTTCACTTACTCATAAAAATACTAACAAATTCTGTGTCTTCATGCAGAAAAACAAACAGCACATGACACAGATATCCTTGCACTATGGCGCATACAGCCACTCCCAAAATCACACACTCTCATATATAGATAGTTATATACTCTTACACACATATACACTGCGTTTCACATGTGTAGTTACTGACACATGTGCAACTGAGATATACATTCAATCACTAACACACCTATACATACACTCACCCAACCATACAGTCCATCACAGATGCACTCTTAAAAACATGCACCCACTGAATCACCCACTCGCACATCTAGTCACAGAGTCACACACACCCTACCCATACAAACACTCAGGCACCCATACAGATACTCAGACAACCAATCAATAACCCATATAGACACTCATATAGCTATTCACAAAACCATGCAGCCACTTATACACCAACACACAGACACATAAAGACATTCACATAGTTTAGTCACTAGTCTGCAGTAAGATACATTTAATACCTCACTTATGGAGTCAGTTACACACCTAGAAAATCACCCATTCACACACTTATACACCCACTTATTCTTCCATAGGCCTTTCACTATAAATATATAAAACATATTTAAACTTTTAAGAAAAACACACATTCACTGGATGATGTCATCAGTGATGTCACTGACCATGTCATGAGTGATGTAATATGTGACGTCATCAGCAGTGCATTGCGGGGGCGCGAGTTATAGTTAGCTGAACTAACTATAACAGGGGAATTTCAATGGTTTTGTACGAGTGAAAAGTTCAGCTACCTATAGAGCCCCTGAAACCTTTGTTTTTTTCAGTGAATTTCTAAGGTTTTTTAAATGCCAATTCCTAACTATGACGCCCCTGAAACCTATGGTTTTTTCAGTGAATATATATATATATATATATATATTACCTACTGGCGGTTGCCAGTAGGTAGTTATAGTTACAACCTAGTTTCCATAGGAAAAGCATTTTTTGATTTGCTTATAACTTTGGCGTCGTTCAACCAATCTTTATGAAATTTTCCAAAAAGTTGCACTGTTTAGGTCATCTCCTATCTTGAAAGTTTGAGGGTGATTCGTCAAGCCGGGGCTATGAAAAAAGGGGGGTCCCAAAACACGTTTTCCCCATGTTAATTTCCATTAGGGAAATTTTGCGACGAGCTACAGCGCGAACTGCTATACGGAATTACCCCAAATTTGGCAGAAAGGTAGAGCTTGGTTCAGAAAGCGACCTTTTTTTTAAATGGTGTCAATCCGTTCAGTAGTTTTTGAGAAATTCATAAACTACTGAACGAATTAGAGTAAAAAAATCAATTTCCCATAGGAAACTTTGTGCAAGGCTACAGCCGAAACTACTGAACGGAATTGCCCCAAATTTGGCACAAAGGTAGTGCGTGGGTCAGAAAGCGGCCTTTTTTTAAATGGTATAAATCTGTTCAGTAGTTGCTGAGAAATTAGAAAAATAAAAGTTTTGATATCTGGGCAGTGAGTCCCGTGCACGAGCTTCACTGTGAATGGCTGCCAACACTCCAAACCAGGAAGTGTTGGCAGCCATCGTGTGGCTCGGTAGAAGCGAATCACTAGAAAACAGAGAATCAAAGGTAGAAAACAAGAGAAAGGGGCAGAGTAGAAACACCCTGACCCCCTAGGCCTGGTCAGGGCGAAATTCGCTCTGGGATCGCGGGTTCCCGTGTTTTATTTTAATAAGATACCAGGGTGGGTAGGTCCCGGGGGCATTTCTTAAAAAATAATAGTTGGGGCTCGCTGGGGCTTCGGGTGCCCGCTGGGGTCCCCGCAGTCTCGGGGAATCACTCATGTTGGGAGAGGGGTTGCGTCACCCCCCTCCTACATCTCTCCATCTGCTTATAACTTTGGAATCGTTTGCCGATTCTTTACGAAATTTTCCAAAACATTTCTCTTTTTTGATCAGCTCCTATCTTGAAAGTTTAGGGGTGATTGGTCAAGGAGGGCTGAGAAAAAAGGGGGGGGTGAAAATGTGTTTTCTCAACGGATTTTCCATAGGAATCTTTAGACAAGGCTACAGGTCAAACTGCTGAACGGAATTACGCCAAATTTTGCAGGGAGAAAAGTTTTGGTCCAGAAAGTGCGGTTTTATTGAAATGGTGTAAATCCGTTCAGTAGGTTTTGAGAAATTAAAGGGAACAAATATATATATATCTGGTCGGTGCCTTAGTCCCGAGCACGAGCTTGCCTCTGATTAGCTGCTAACTCTTGAAACCAGGAAGTGTTAGCAGCCATCTTGTGCCTCGCATCGAGTGAAAATATAAAAGAAAGGTTCCGGAGGGCAATTTAATATAGCGGAGTTCTGTGTAATGATGATTTGGATGCAGTGAAGATTTAAGATTTATTAACAATAAAGGAGAAACAGGTGAGCGCCAGGCAGCACGACTTCCACTCCAGGACACTAGTAGGAAGATAACCCTTTCACGCTCCCTGTGCCCAACATCACCACTTCGGAGGTATGCCTTTAGAAGCCAGTCTGTTGGCTCGCAGCTGTCTACCTTTGTGAGCTAGTACACTGCTGTGCCTGTACCTCTGCGAGCTACTACACTGCTGTTCCTTTGGGAGCGGACGGCTCGTAGTTCTACCACTGTGAGTCAAGCAGAAGGGCCGTAGTTGGCCCTCTGTGAGCCTGGGTACGAACTGTTCATAAGTCTTACTATATGAGCATTGAAAAGCCATTTTGTGATTCAGTCCGTCAGCTGGCATCTGTCCGAGGCATTTCTGAAAACATATCGGAGCTCTGTTTGTGAGAGATAACCCTTTCATGCTGCCTCTCCCCACATCAGCAGGTAACGCACCCTCTTCCCACATCACTAGCATACCATCAACAACCTTCTTGGGCCCGCAAGTCTCCCTCTTATAACCACTGGTGGGCTCACACCTCTTCCAGTGCGACTTCTCGGACCCGCACTTTTATGAGCGAGGCTGCCGATTAGGCCGCCGGTTTGCGGGTCTCTGAGATGAGATGCAATGGAGGCAGCGATGATGCAGGTCAGACACCCAACAGTACTTCAACATCCCCCAGCAGCTGCTGCTTGTCCACCATCCCCGCTCACCCCCACAAAAAAATGTGACAGGAACATTTTTAAATGTGGAGCCTAACAAATCGGCTGGTGTTGCAGTTTTAATAAAAAAGATGCTTGTGAGGTTGGACAAATAAGAATCTTAGTTATGTATGGATTTACATATAAAACATTTTATTAACACAAAACAAAAAGAAATAAAACTATGTGTGGAAAATATTTTATTAAAAGAAAACAACAACAAATAAAACTATGTACAGCCATGGCGTGTAAGGTAGTGCGTGGGTCAGAAAGCGGCCTTTTTTTAAATGGTATAAATCTGTTCAGTAGTTGCTGAGAAATTAGAAAAATAAAAGTTTTGATATCTGGGCAGTGAGTCCCGTGCACGAGCTTCACTGTGAATGGCTGCCAACACTCCAAACCAGGAAGTGTTGGCAGCCATTGTGTGGCTCGGTAGAAGCGAATCACTAGAAAACAGAGAATCAAAGGTAGAAAACAAGAGAAAGGGGCAGAGTAGAAACACCCTGACCCCCTAGGCCTGGTCAGGGCGAAATTCGCTCTGGGATCGCGGGTTCCCGTGTTTTATTTTAATAAGATACCAGGGTGGGTAGGTCCCGGGGGCATTTCTTAAAAAATAATAGTTGGGGCTCGCTGGGGCTGCGGGTGCCCGCTGGGGTCCCCGCAGTCTCGGGGAATCACTCATGTTGGGAGAGGGGTTGCGTCACCCCCCTCCTACATCTCTCCATCTGCTTATAACTTTGGAATCGTTTGCCGATTCTTTACGAAATTTTCCAAAACATTTCTCTTTTTTGATCAGCTCCTATCTTGAAAGTTTAGGGGTGTTTGGTCAAGGAGGGCTGAGAAAAAAGGGGGGGGGTGAAAATGTGTTTTCTCAACGGATTTTCCATAGGAATCTTTAGACAAGGCTACAGGTCAAACTGCTGAACGGAATTACGCCAAATTTTGCAGGGAGAAAAGTTTTGGTCCAGAAAGTGCGGTTTTGTTGAAATGGTGTAAATCCGTTCAGTAGGTTTTGAGAAATTAAAGGGAACAAATATATATATATCTGGTCGGTGCCTTAGTCCCGAGCACGAGCTTGCCTCTGATTAGCTGCTAACTCTTGAAACCAGGAAGTGTTAGCAGCCATCTTGTGCCTCGCATCGAGTGAAAATATAAAAGAAAGGTTCCGGAGGGCAATTTAATATAGCGGAGTTCTGTGTAATGATGATTTGGATGCAGTGAAGATTTAAGATTTATTAACAATAAAGGAGAAACAGGTGAGCGCCAGGCAGCACGACTTCCACTCCAGGACACTAGTAGGAAGATAACCCTTTCACGCTCCCTGTGCCCAACATCACCACTTCGGAGGTATGCCTTTAGAAGCCAGTCTGTTGGCTCGCAGCTGTCTACCTTTGTGAGCTAGTACACTGCTGTGCCTGTACCTCTGCGAGCTACTACACTGCTGTTCCTTTGGGAGCGGACGGCTCGTAGTTCTACCACTGTGAGTCAAGCAGAAGGGCCGTAGTTGGCCCTCTGTGAGCCTGGGTACGAACTGTTCATAAGTCTTACTATATGAGCATTGAAAAGCCATTTTGTGATTCAGTCCGTCAGCTGGCATCTGTCCGAGGCATTTCTGAAAACATATCGGAGCTCTGTTTGTGAGAGATAACCCTTTCATGCTGCCTCTCCCCACATCAGCAGGTAACGCACCCTCTTCCCACATCACTAGCATACCATCAACAACCTTCTTGGGCCCGCAAGTCTCCCTCTTATAACCACTGGTGGGCTCACACCTCTTCCAGTGCGACTTCTCGGACCCGCACTTTTATGAGCGAGGCTGCCGATTAGGCCGCCGGTTTGCGGGTCTCTGAGATGAGATGCAATGGAGGCAGCGATGATGCAGGTCAGACACCCAACAGTACTTCAACATCCCCCAGCAGCTGCTGCTTGTCCACCATCCCCGCTCACCCCCACAAAAAAATGTGACAGGAGCATTTTTAAATGTGGAGCCTAACAAATCGGCTGGTGTTGCAGTTTTAATAAAAAAGATGCTTGTGAGGTTGGACAAATAAGAATCTTAGTCATGTATGGATTTACATATAAAACATTTTATTAACACAAAACAAAAAGAAATAAAACTATGTGTGGAAAATATTTTATTAAAAGAAAACAACAACAAATAAAACTATGTACAGCCATGGCGTGTCATCCCGCGACAATTTGTGACTCACAGCCTGCAAGAAAAAAAAAAGAAAAATAAGATGGTGCGTTATGAGTCCAGCAAAGGAGAGAGAAAGAGAGGAAAAGTGAGATACAAGGATGATAGAAAGAGAGAAACAGTGTGAGAGAGAGGAAGAAAGAGAAAGAGTGAGAGAGAGAGGAAGAGAGAGAGCGAAAGAGAAAGAGAGAGAGGAAGATAGAAAGAAAGAGGAAGACAGAGAAAGAGAGAAAGAGTGAGACAGGGAAAGAGAGAGATACAAGGAAGAGAGAAAGTGTGAGAGAGAAGAGAGAGAGAGAGGAAGACAGAGAGGGAAAGAGAGGAGAGTGAGAGAGGCAGAGAGAAAGAGTGAAACAGTGTGAGAGAGAGGAAGAGAGTGGGAGAAAGAGTAAGAGAGAGGAAGAGAGAGAGACAAAGAGTGAGAGAGAGGAAGAGAGAAATATTAAGAAAGAAAGAAAGAAAGAGTGAGATACAAGGAAGAGAGAAAGAAACAGTGTGAGAGAGAGAAAAAGAGAGACAAACAGTGTGTGAGAGAGAGAGAGGAAGTGAGAGAAAGAAAGAATGAGAGAGAGAGGAAGAGACAGAGACAGAGAAAGAGAGAAAGTATGAGAGAGAGAGAAAGGAAGAGATGGAAAGGGAGTGTTGACACTGGATAAAATCTTCGCAGCTCACCTTTGTCACCGGTGTGTCTCCAACCACGTGCCGGGACATACTACACCCTCATGTTTAGTTAGCTGAAAGATAGTATAGAATTAGTAATTGCAGACTATATACAACTGCACACGCGTAATTCTCTGTTTCGGCTCTGCGAACCAAGGCTGCTGCATCCCATTCACTTCCACTGCCCAGAGGTGTCTAACAGCCGCTGCGCACACAGGGCCATATTATCAAGAACGCCGATAACATTATCGCTGCTTTAGCGGCAGGAATCGGTGCAAAAGTGGCAATAAGGGGCTTGATAATATGCCCTTGTGAATTCCCATAGAAGACCAGGTTTGATGTCCTTCACACCTGAACCTGGGCTTCTATGTGAATTCTCAAGGGCATATTATCAAGCCACTTATCGCCGCTTTAGCAGCAGTTTCCTGCCGCTACAGCGGTGATAATGGTATGGCCGTTCTTGATATTATGGTCCCCAGTCTGCTGTAGCCCATACACTTGCACTGCCCAGAGGTGTATAACAGTCGCTGTGCACCCAGGCTGTT
The DNA here is from genome assembly GCF_964204655.1 of Triturus cristatus. Lineage (NCBI taxonomy): Eukaryota > Metazoa > Chordata > Amphibia > Caudata > Salamandridae > Triturus > Triturus cristatus. Next base: position 2,476,632 of record NC_140589.1, read on the forward strand.
GCACCCCATGCACTCCCACTATCCGGAGCTGACTGCCTGCTGCTGCGCATCCAGGCTGCTGCACCCCATCCACTCCCTCTGGCCGGAGGTGAGTGCCCGCTGCTGCGCAAACAAGTCTCTCTGCTCACCTTCCTCCACCGGCGTGTGTCGAAGAGAGTCGACCACGTGGCGAAGGAACCCTTCTCAGTCTCAGTACACGCGGTCAACGAAGCTCACAATTTAAACTGGGTGTTGATTTCCAGGATGGCTATGCATCATCGCAGGTTCTACATGTGTTCAGCTCTGGTGGCGTTGAGGGGGGGACATCAATTTGTGAATCAGAGCCTGTTAGATAAAAAGCAAGATAAGATTGTGCGTCATGCGTCCATCAAAGGAGAGAGGAAGAGAGAGAGAGAGAGAGAGAGAGAGAGAGAGAGTGACACTGGAGAAAATCTTCGCAGCTCACCTTTGTGTCACCAATGTGTCTCCAACCACGTGCCGGGACATAGTACACCCTCAAGCTTCCACATCTGAAGGATAGTACAGAATTAGTAATTGAAGGAAAGACCAGTATGCAGGAATGAAAAGACAGAGATGGTAATTCTCTTGATGTGGTTTAATCCTCAGAACATGTTTTGTAAGCAGCAAGTATAAAGCAAGAATGACTGAACCCCCGTTAACTTCTACCTCCCAACCTTCTCACATTCAAAACATAACATTCCCAAAGCGACGCGAGGCAGCCACGAACTGTGAGAGGAATGTCACACTCGTGTCTGCATGCTTCAATACTCCCAACACACCTTACCTCTTTAAAAAAAAAACAGAGAAAGGAAAGTTCGTCAAAATTTGATGGTAAATTTAAGAGTACAAAGTATGAAAAAAGAAATACTCAACTACTTTGCTACAAATGTGGGAGCGACGGACATTTGGCCGACTGTAAAAACTTTCCTGCTATTGGAAAACTTGCTCAAAATGCAATAAGAAGGGGTAATGGCAGGGTATATACGACTGCGTACGCCTAAATCTTTGTGCAGCCTTTCTGCATCCAGGCTGGTGCACCCCATCCACTCCTGCAGCCCGGAGGTATCAGCCCGCCGGTGCGCACCCAGGCCTCACTGCTCATCTTTTTGCGGTCACGGCACACTCCACATCATGCAGCTCCGTTCTGCAAGGTAATAGGTCTCATATTGGGTACTGAGTCTTGATATGTCCAGGGAAGAGGACATACTAGTGCACCTATCATCATCGCATGTTGTACACCCTCTCAGTGCTTGCGGTGCTACTAACTCAGTGAGAAGTGAGGCCATGTACTCTAAACTCTAAAATGGCGTAGTGCACGTGCGCCCGGTCTTTTATATTAGTAGGGTCACGTGTGCTGTGACGCCTGTGCTGGATGGGTGTGGTGTGGGTGTATACCAGCTGTGAGGGAGTGGCTGTGGCATCACTGTTGCCAGATTGGGCTAGATCACGCAGAATTGGGCTATATTTTTCCGGTTGTGTGGTAACATTTTGGTTTGTGCTAGTGAAGAAATAATACCCTTTCTAGGGGTTCACTGATACACCTGGTCCTTTAACCCAACAAAGAAGAGATTGTCACGGAAGCTGTAATATAAAAATAATGCATTTATTAACCTCGGATGAGGGAGACTGCGTCATACAGTACCCTCAGGCCACTGTAGGAGACAGTCTAAGGGGTGCAGAGAACAGGGGCCTTTTATACCCACACAGGGGCTCAAAAGGAGGCGGTACAAGTACACATGAGAAGAGTTACACACATAGATGGTCATACAGAAAATGCACAGTCAACAAGTAGGAGGATTAATGTGTTGCTGACATCAGTTAAAACAGCCTGACACTTGCAGTCTAAGGCAGTTGCATGAGCAGCTACAGACTTTTCTGAGCATGTGCAAGGCTCTGGCTCAGTGCTGAAAGAGTTAACTATATCACATCACACAAGCAGAATACAAGGGCAGTCAACAGTGAAGAGGGAGAAAGCACACGGCGAGCACATAGCTAACTAAGATGGCTACCACAAACAAAATGGCTTCAGCAGATGCTAACAGCTATTGCAGCTAGTTTTCCACAAATGGCCGTTTTAGCATCAGCTGAAGACATCCGCTATGATCTAGAAGGAATATAGGAAATATTTTGTACATTTATTTTCATAAATTCATTAATATTCTGATCCATTGCTAGGTAGGCATTTTCATTCCTAAATATTTCATTAAGCGGGTATATATAAGGTATAAGCAGAAGTGCAAAGGGATCAGAGCATTGGGTCATAATTAACACACAGGTATCAGGAGAACACATATCTAATAAGAAACATTTTCAATAGACTTTTCCAATGTTCTTTTTATGAGGGCAAGAGTATCACTTAATATACTTAGGAAAAGGGCAAAGAAGAATTTATCGATTGTTTAGCAAAATGTTTCTCTGGCAGAATAAACATTACTAATGCAAATATTAAAGAAAATACAAGGATCATTACAAAAACAATCTTTGCTTGAGGGGACCAAGAGAACCAAACGGGGCCATAGGAATTGGGACGAAGAGCCACAAAGGGCTGCTCCTTCTCAAAAATGGGATGACCAAAGCTGTACATTGCTAACAAAAAGAAGTCCTTGGGAAATTGAAGCCGCTGTACAACCAGCCAGAGGGGAGTCTTCTCCCTGTGTCGGTTTGAGCCTCACAGGCAGGCTCCTATCGTTCATCCAACGGTGAAGCTGCACAACTTGCAACTCCCCTAAAAAATTCACGGCCCAGTTTCAAGGGAAACGTTTCTTCTTTCAGGATAGGGCAATCACTTTCCGGGGCAAATGCTCTCAGCGATCCTGTCCAGTGTCTCAGGCAGTGCACCAGTTTTTTTCACTTTAATCTAACAAGCACCAGAGACACAGCACCTGTACCCTGAACTCAAGTCCTTTCCTAACTCCTGTGTTGCTCCGCTCGCGCACGGCTCTTTTGTTGGGGCCACAGATTGCACCCAGTATGCCCAGGTATCTCTTGATCAACAAACAAAGGTGTAAACTTTCATTCACTTCACAGACAGGATTCAGGGGCGTGATGCTGAAGTACCTGAAGCAACCCTTGTTTCAAAAGGGGTCACCTCAAGCAAAAGCCTCTTTGCCGTCCTGGTCGGTCTGTGACTCTCTCAGCTGGGCACCACAGACTGGATACACAAAGGATCAATTCTCTATTCTGATTTTTAACCCCGTCATTTGCCCAAGACAGTGGCAGGGGTACACACTTCACGTCCCAGTGCTTCCGGCCTTCTACCTTCACTGCGGTCCTAGTTGCCAGTAACGCCTGTGCTGGTTTCCTTCACCTTGGCTTCAAGCTGGACTGGTGCTGACTCCCCAGGCTGGATCTGATGTCCGGGCCCCTCTGGCAATGGTTGTAAGGCAACAAATATCTATTGGTGGACAGAACAAAAGGTCTTTAGACAAGGTACAGAAATAATCTATCAACAGAGAGGATAGTCTCAGAATACTTTCTAAGTCTTGGGGCGCCCCATACATTAGCAAGTCACCCAAGAACTTTCCACAGAACCACTTCATCTATCTAACATTGTACACTTAGGACCATGCTCTCATGTTATAGGCACAGCGGGAAAAATTAAAAATTTTAACGGGGATTCTTTTTCCATAAAGAACTAAAAAACTCAACGAAGTGGGTACATAAATTTCTCCAGCTGAACATGTTGTAACAAACAAACTCCTATAAAATAATATTTGCCTTCAAAAATGTTTGCTGAGGATCACATGCGTGCCTTCCCTGACATTATAAACCTTATGCACTCTACTTTTCACGATGTGGACTATGCAACATCATTTTCAAAGAAAAACCCTATTCACCAGCTCTAATAAGGGCTGTCAGCTTATTTACACAGACTAACTAATAAAAGACTAGCAATGCCCTTGCAAAACTGTATGTAGCATGAGAATAACATATAGTTTCCCCTTAAAGGTCAAATAAGGGAACAGCAATCCAGACTACTCATCCTTTCATAATTTCATCAGACAGGATGGGCAGTAACATGATGTATTTTTTATTCATTTTATTAATTCTAACAATTTTAAAACAGTATTACTGAATAGCCAATTAAATGTCTCATGGCCGTTTCGTAGACAGCTTAGACAGGCTCAAAAGAGAGTGAGAAAAAGAGAGAGAAAACATAAATTTGCTTACCCTTAATTTGCCGAGGAGCTAACCTCCTTTCCCCCATTTCGACAGTAGGAAACCTGAAACAGGTTAACTTCTGTCGACACTATCTATCCCTATTTTTTGGCAGCTGAGCACAAACAAACTTGTAAGAGGTAAATAGCACATTGAGCTAGCTAGAAAACATTAATAACCAACTACCAATTCCTTTAGCAATTGTACTAGTGTAACATGAGGGCGCATGAATGCAAACTAAATCCCATTGCCTCCTTATTGCAGCCCTTGCACAGTAATCTTTAAACTAAAAGCATTAGTGTTATAAACATGGCAGAGCTATTCTCTGCATACGACCTACAAACGCTGCTATCCCTTGATAATGTTATTCAATAGGATAAACCCCACCTGCATATCTCCTGCACTTGTATTATGTCTCAAGAAAACAGTGATATCCCCATGTGCTCCCAACAGAATATGCAATATTTCCTGCAGCTAATGTTACCAAAAACAGTTCTGTAGTGCTGTACCCTACATTGTGAGAATCAGGACTGTTACTGTGGCTCCCTGCATGGAAATTTCACGTTCAGTAGGGCTGGTCAGTTTCTAAAAACAGACCTTGGCCTCTGACCCTTAAACCTGTTGTCCCCTGTCAGTAAGGCTATTCCATGCGGTCTTTCCAATTCAAAGCAACTTTGAAGAATTGCAGCTGGAAGGCAGTCCTGTTCCGTACTTGTGGTCTAACAATTTTAAAGGTAGGATAATAACTTCTGCTGGATTCTTTATACTTATTTTCATTTGTGTGCAGTGTGTGGTGTGCTGTCTAGCAGTTTAGAGGTCAGCTGCTTGTTCTGTACTTGCATGTGTGCATTACTGAAGCCTGAGATCAGTTTAAAAACAGTTCTGGGGTGGCAGAACTGCTTTTAAAAAGAACATTTTGCCCAAATTCGACTTTGGTGGTAGGGGTACTTAAAAATGGATAACCTACAATGTTTGAGCATATTAGGGACCCCCAGGGTGTTCCCTAGATATCCCAGGGGTGGGGGATCAGAAATGTATAAGGTACACCCTTAAAAAATGAGTTTTTAGACGCCTGGGTAAAGTGAAATTTCACTTCCTACATTGTTGTTCAGTGCTACTTAAATTCAGCTTTGATGTTTGGAGCTTATATTTTTCGCAGTATGATTATTAGACATTACAAAGAAAAACGAATTTAGTGCAATTATTTTTAATTTTTATTTTCATATAGACACATTATTTATTTTTTATTTTTAATAATTATAACCAACCCTGTTGATGTTTCCACATATGAAAATCAAGCCTCATTCCTTCCCTTTTGCCTTTAAATGCATTTATTTATAACACTAAGCACAGAAGCTTTACTTCAACCTAAAATAGCCTGCGCCACTTTTTGAAGAACAGTAATAATTTAACATCAGAACCACAGATGTGCTTATTAAAAAGGCAACAAGAAAGAAAATTCCTACTTTTAATCCTTTCACTGTTATTCAAAATAATGAAACTGTCTTTTCTTAACTTTTAAAAATCCGCAGATTTTTGTGCACGCTTTCAAACCATGTTTGCACTAACTTAAGATCTATTTGACCAAGCATTTTTCCTTGTGGCTTGTGACCAGGAATAGCCATGAGTTATTTACTCAGCTGTGCTCTTTATGACCAGCAGGCGTCAACTTCTTAAGCTTTTTCAGGAGAAAACCCCTTTTACCCTATTGTATTGTCCTGAAAAAGTTTAATCTCCTTTTGGTGTGTCAGACGGCTTCTTCTCAGTGAGACAGCTTAAACACAGCTGTTTGAAAGCTCTTTTTCTGGCGCTGAAATGTAAGCACAGTCACAGCTTATTTTAAAACTCAGGCATTGCAAGTCAGTCAAAATCTATCGATCTGAATGTTTGTACAAAAGTTAATTACTCAGATAATGTGAATTCCTTTTAATATCTAATGCAATGTATCTAAGGAGAATGCTGTAACATTTTATATTGAGTCTAGGTGTGTAAAGCACACAATTTTGTTGTTTTTTCCTTTCTATGAGGCCTATTTTATTCCTATTGATTGTGAATTCTAATTTATCTTTACCATTGTGGCAATTTGCACCTCCAGACTTTGTCACTATTTTACTTCCAATGTGCTATTTAGCATATGTTACATAATTCATTTCTTGAATTTTAAAATGTAATTCTTTCAATGACAGTTTCATCACAGAATGACAGCAAAAACCCAATTGAACTCATTACAGACATTTTCAACAAGGAGGTCATACACTCAGAACACACAACACTGCCTGTTTAAAGCAAGCCATTCTCACACAAAAAACATAGGGGCATATTAACAAGCCAGGCGATAAAATTATTGCCGCTTTAGCGGCAGAAAAATGCCTCTAAAACGGCAATAATGGGCTTGATAATATGCTCTATGGAATTCCAATTGAAACCCTTGTTAGATGTGAAGGACATCTAACCTGAGCTTCAATTGGAATTCCATAGTGCATATTATCAAGCCAATTATCGCCGTTTTAGCGGCATTTTTCTGCCGCTAAAGCGGCGATAATTTTATCGTCTGGCTTGATAATATGCCCCATAGTCTGCTTACTGAAACAAGTACTGTCAAGCATGTTAGTCCGCAACCACATACAACAAAAAAAAATGAACTCACAAATCAACACTTAGGACAAAGCAAGAGACAGCCCACAGACTGTTCAATGTTCAAGAAGCCAAATACACCAAATTACCAGTTTGGCTGACAGAACACTCCGTATCACCACTTATGAATTTTACTAAGTGTGCAGATCCGGATCCTTTGTATAGATATATTTGGTTCCATGATGTACTAGTCACCAGGGAAGAAATACATTTTTTTTTAATATACCTAAACCTATTTAGGTATCCCCTCTGGGGGGAGTCAGCTGAGTACTTTCAAGATTCACATTGGTACCTCCAAGAAAGCAGCATATTCTACGAAGTGCGCTTGAAACAGGCATGCCAAGAATATTGTAAGATATACAATATTATACACAAAGTAGCACTTAACTCAAAGTGCGCCGTTCAAGTTTTAAAAGTTTCTCATTACCTGCCTATACAAATTGCAATTTGCATATTTCCAAACAAGTGAAAATTTTGGCCAAACAAGCAAACAAATGTCGACGACCTTACCAAGCACCAATCGCCAGCCTCTCACTGCCAAGTTCTGAGTGACCGAACGGTCCTTTTAGAATACTCACGCCAAACAAGGTCTCAGTCGGGAGTGGCTAACACCTGGAGGATCAGAGCAGGGAAACCAGAACCACATGGGTCTGCAAAGACAAAGAATCCGTGCGCAAGGTACCTCCTCAATTGATTCCTGTCCTGTCCTCCTCAGTAGATTCCTGTCTCCTCTCAAGATCACTCCCTTGGATAGCCGCTTCTCCGATGAGGTCCCTGTTCGGGCACCATTTCAAGAAATAAAAACCTTTCTAGGGGTTCACTGATACACCTGGTCCTTTAACCCAACAAAGAAGAGATTGACATGGAAGCTGTAATATAAAAATAATGCATTTATTAACCTTGCATGAGGGAGACTGTGTCATACAGTACCCTCAGGCCACTGTAGGAGACAGTCTAAGGGGTGCAGAGAACAGGGGTCGTTTATACCCACACAGGGGCTGAAAAGGAGGTGGTACAAGTACACATGAGAAGAGTTACACACATAGATGGTCATACAGAAAATGCACAGTCACCAAGTAGGAGGAGTAATGTGTTGCTGACATCAGTTAGAACAGCCTGACAGTTTCAGTCTAAGGCAGGTGCAAGGGCAGCTACAGACTCTTCTGAGCATGTGCAAGGCTCTGGCTCAGTGCTAAAAGAGTTAACTATATCACATGACACAAGCAGAATACAAAGGCAGTCAACAGTGAAGAGGGAGAAAGCACACGGCGAGCACATAGCTAACTAAAATGGCTGCCACAAACAAAATGGCTTCAGCAGATGCTAACAGCTATTGCAGCTAGTTTTCCACACTAGTTGCCAGATTATAAACATACTTACAATGCTCCAGCAAAGTAGTATGTTAAAGCACTTTATTATTGTCGGAGAAACCGAGAGAGACCCCTTGTCTTTTGAAGGGAATGGGGTACAAATTACACTTAAAAAAGCACAATCCCTATACTCTGACACAATGGTACCACACTTAAGACTCTAACACTCTTTAATATAAAAAGACATTAAATGTTCATTCCATTTATTTTAAAAAAAGTATACATGCAGTTCATAAAATCAATGATACCATTTCATAAGCTTAAAAACACAAAACATAACAAATACAGATTATCATATGTTCCACAGAACTGTTATGAGCCCGCATAACAGAAAAAGATTAGGAAGACAATACACTTTGTCATTAATTACGCATCCTAACGGGTCATATATATACGGCTGTGGTTGGTGATATATATACACCGTTATATCTACTCGCAGTCCACCACAGTTCTCCCTTGGATTGCGTTATTTTAGATGCGTCGACGCGTTTCGATGGTTATTCTTGTGATTCCATCTTTATCAAGACAGGTAATAGGCTTTGGGTCCTCTTCTATTTTACAGGGACCTACATCCAAGAAATAAATACTATTAGACTCATTATTATAATATGTGTTCGCTGGGAGCTTTTATTATTGTATCTAATTGGCTCTCTTTAAGGAGAAATATTTTAACTACTCCTCTACACTTGTATTGATTATTCATAATCATTAAAAGTGAGGTGGCGTTTCACCTTGTTGTTTCACTTTGATGTTCCGATTTTTATTCAATTTTCACTTCAAAGTCCACTTGTTGGTGCGTTGCAGATTATAGCTGTTTTAGTGCTGCAACATAAGTGATAATACTATCATGGCTTAATTAAAACATGCAAGCACTTATGCGCGCTACATCAAAAAAACTCGATATGACTATCTACTTACTGACTGAATTTTTTTAATTGTCCTGACACTGGTACTTATGTTCGAAGCCGTGGGTACATGGCATATCACCTTCAATGCTTCTCACCTATTATTTGTAAAAAGAGAAATGGTAATATATGTGCTCTTATTAATACCACTCGCAGTCTTCACTTATTTGCAGGGTGGTGAACCCTCGCCGATATCTATAAATGTTTGGAACAACTAATACTGTCGGTGAGCAAAATGGTCTCACCTTGTAGCCGAGTCGTCAATTTCATACGAGGTGACGGAGGTCCAAGTTACTCCTCCTATATTGTTCGTCACCTATTGTGGAAAGTGAAAAAGTAAAAGCGCTCGTATTAGCGCTACTGAAATAATTACTCCTAACTGAAATGGGATCTCAAAATCACCATTTCTGTTAAATGTTAGCGAAGAGTATAAACTAACTTTGCAATCTCACCTTGGGGCCTCAAATAGTCGGCTTTATTAGACAAATATTTGCTTGCCATACTGCTGCAGCATCAATTCCAATGCATTCACTGCCTGCTTGACGCTGTCCCTGCCTCTCATTCCCCAAAGTAGCTATATTGGGCTAGTTTGGGCTACTTTTTAGTTGGCTTTGGGCTATAGAAACCTTAAAAAATCTGACAACGCTGGATGCGGGTGTCTGTGTTGGAGCGCTACCGTCACCCGGGTTGCAAAAGCAAAAGTGTCACTCTGTGAACCAAGCCTCACAATATGGCCAACATGGAAGGTACGGGGAATTACTGACCCTATATTCATCCATAGTTCCACACAAGAAAGATGGTGGACATGAGATATCTGTGTAGATATGAATGTTTATTGCACATTCAGTGGAGTGTTGCAGCTGTAGCAATATAGGGCCATGGAAAGTTGAAGTTTCAGTTTTTGGCACATGAAGGGCAGCCAAATAGAGACAAAGTTGTTGTCGGAGTTAGGCTGCGCCAACATATGTACTTATACAATCCCTCCGACGATCCTCAGGCACTTATAAATTCAGTATACACTCTCCTTGCAGTGCTATAATGATGCAGTCTCTACGTACGTACTTGTACAATGACCGAGACAAAGTTACATACCTAAAGTTTTCCCCCACTGTCAAAGGTAAGATGGATGCATACGCTGTCCAGAGCACTATGTAATGTGGTAGGGCCTAGGGGCAGCATGTTGCATACATAATGAACACACGGACACAGATAGATAGTGGAACTGGGTACGGGCACGTGAGCTTGACTCCTTTTTATTAACAGGGTCACATGTCCAGTGACGTTTGTGGTGAATGCATGTGGGGTGATTGTAAGTCAAGCCTCCGTGAATGGTTGGTGGTGGCAACAAGTACAACAGTAATCATTGAACCAGAATGAGATTCAATCATAAAGGGTCAATGATTCACGCTGCACTAAGGTACGGGTACCAGATATGAAATTATAGAGAAAAGATTCTATTGTAAAGGGTTCATGACTTGTGATACACTGAGGTAGGACAGCAGATGTGAAATTATACACAAAATATTGTATCAGAAAGGGTGCATGAGTTGTGCTGCACTGAGGTAGGGTCATCAGAAGCATTCAGCATGTGCGCAGTCAGCGATGATGCATGGTCCGGTGGGGCCGCACTGGGAGCAATGTCTCTTGCCGATTGGACTGCGTCATCTGCGATTGCGACTCAATGTGAATTGTGAGCCCTGCTGTTTGCAGTGTAGGTGAATGGAACAAAAGATGAAACATTTATGAAACACACTGTCGAAATATGTAGGTTCCAGGGACGTTATAGATCAAATTGTGAGCTCTGCTGTCCGCAGTGTAGACTGCCATTCAGTGTTCGTTTGGACTTGCAAGATGAATTTGGTCATTATAGTAAAGCTGTAATTGACATAAAACAAGTTCTTGAAGCAAAGATACTAAAAGGATATTGTGTAGATTTGAGGGACGTTATACTTAGTTGGGATTTTCAGCAGAAACTACTTTAAACTTTGTTATTTCTTTTTGAAACTTCACATCACTGTTATCTTCCATCTCTTCTTCAACACATACACTTATCAAACTGTTCTTTTCTGTACACTTCTCTTGACTACCAAAGAAACGTAACTCAATATCATCACAAACGTGTTTTATATCAGTTATATTAAAACTCGGTTTGGTGCCGCAGCAAGACCTAGACTTATCCAGATGATTCCTCTTGACTTTGAATATAAACTTGCAGATGTCTATCGATCCGAACATTCGTAGAATCTAATTTCTCGATGTGAAAGCATCTTCAAGCTGAAGCTGTACAATTGTTTTGCTAAGTGTCTTCTCCTGTGAAATTTCTTCCCACATTTCTCTCAATTCTGTCTTCTCAGACTTGGTAATATATGACATGACATAGCGAGAAACAGCAATTCAGTTATCTGCAACATATTGTATGTCCATAATTGCATTCCACATTTTCAAAATCACCGGATTGTAATCATTAATGTACTTCGATTGTTGTGTTCTTTTTATATTATAAGTATTTTTGGGTGATTTTCGAGTGATAATATGCCTCTTCCAAAATCCAAACCACAGTTTGCTATGGCTCCCGCCCTGCCATAGCAAACAGCAGTGTCCCGGGGATGGGCACCCCAGGACACTGCAGGAGCTGGCCCTGGGTAGTGGCGGTCCCTTGTTTCAAAAGGGGTCACCTCAAGCAAAAGCCTCCTTGCCGTCCTGGTCGGTCTGTGACTCTCTCAGCTGGGCACCACAGACTGGATACACAAAGGATCAATTCTCCATTCTGATTTGTAACCCCGTCATTTGCCCAAGACAGTGGCAGGGGTACACACTTCACGTCCCAGTGCTTCCGGCTTTCTACCTTCACTGCGGTCCTAGTTGGACGCAATGCCTGTGCTGGTTACCTTCACTTTGACTTCAAGCTGGACTGGTGCTGACTCCTCAGGCTGGATCTGATGTCCGCGCCCCTCTGGCAATGGTTGTAAGGCAGCAAATATCTATTGGTGGACAGAACAAAAGGTCTTTAGACAAGGTACAGAAATAATCTATCAACAGAGAGGATAGTCTCAGAATACTTTCTAAGTCTTGGGGCGCCCCATACATTAGCAAGTCACCCAAGAACTTTCCACAGAACCACTTCATCTATCTAACATTGTACACTTAGGACCATGCTCTCATGTTATAGGCACAGCGGGAAAAATTAAAAATTTTAACGGGGATTCTTTTTCCATAAAGAACTAAAAAACTCAACGAAGTGGGTACATAAATTTCTCCAGCTGAACATGTTGTAACAAACAAACTCCTATAAAATAATATTTTCCTTCAAAAATGTTTGCTGAGGATCACATGCGTGCCTTCCCTGACATTATAAACCTTATGCACTCTACTTTTCACGATGTGGACTATGCAACATCATTTTCAAAGAAAAACCCTATTCACCAGCTCTAATAAGGGCTGTCAGCTTATTTACACAGACTAACTAATAAAAGACTAGCAATGCCCTTGCAAAACTGTATGTAGCATGAGAATAACATATAGTTTCCCCTTAAAGGTCAAATAAGGGAACAGCAATCCAGACTACTCATCCTTTCATAATTTCATCAGACAGGATGGGCAGTAACATGATGTATTTTTTATTCATTTTATTAATTCTAACAATTTTAAAACAGTATTACTGAATAGCCAATTAAATGTCTCATGGCCGTTTCGTAGACAGCTTAGACAGGCTCAAAAGAGAGTGAGAAAAAGAGAGAGAAAACATAAATTTGCTTACCCTTAATTTGCCGAGGAGCTAACCTCCTTTCCCCCATTTCGACAGTAGGAAACCTGAAACAGGTTAACTTCTGTCGACACTATCTATCCCTATTTTTTGGCAGCTGAGCACAAACAAACTTGTAAGAGGTAAATAGCACATTGAGCTAGCTAGAAAACATTAATAACCAACTACCAATTCCTTTAGCAATTGTACTAGTGTAACATGAGGGCGCATGAATGCAAACTAAATCCCATTGCCTCCTTATTGCAGCCCTTGCACAGTAATCTTTAAACTAAAAGCATTAGTGTTATAAACATGGCAGAGCTATTCTCTGCATACGACCTACAAACGCTGCTATCCCTTGATAATGTTATTCAATAGGATAAACCCCACCTGCATATCTCCTGCACTTGTATTATGTCTCAAGAAAACAGTGATATCCCCATGTGCTCCCAACAGAATATGCAATATTTCCTGCAGCTAAAATTGATTGATTGATTGGAGTACTTATAGAGCGCAACTATCACCCTACGGGCATCTTGGCGCTTGCATTGGGAACCCGTCCTGGTTTTTCCCTGTAAGATAACCCGTACTGGGCATCCCCAAGGTGAAAGCCAGGCATCCCGCCGCGGGGGGCCGTTGTGGAGATTAAGCAGGCTTGTTGCCCAGAGCTGCATAGTGTGAACTCGTGCTTAGAGTGGGCACCGAAACGAGAATTATCGAGTCCGTGGACAATTGGGTTCTGGACCCTGCCGTGTCGGGAATTGAACCCAGGTCCCGGGCCTGATCTCTGCTTCAGGGTATGCCTCCTCTAACCAGTGAGCTACACTTCTCCACTTGTTACCAAAAACAATGTCACTAATGTTACCAAAAACAGTTCTGTAGTGCGTTACCCTACATTGTGAGAATCAGGACTGTTACTGTGGCTCCCTGCATGGAAATTTCACGTTCAGTAGGGCTGGTCAGTTTCTAAAAAGAGACCTTGGCCTCTGACCCTTAAACCTGTTGTCCCCTGTCAGTAAGGCTATTCCATGCGGTCTTTCCAATTCAAAGCAACTTTGAAGAATTGCAGCTGGAAGGCAGTCCTGTTCCATACTTGTGGTCTAACAATTTTAAAGGTAGGATAATAACTTCTGCTGGATTCTTTATACTTATTTTCATTTGTGTGCAGTGTGTGTTGTGCTGTCTAGCAGTTTAGAGGTCAGCTGCTTGTTCTGTACTTGCATGTGTGCATTACTGAAGCCTGAGATCAGTTTAAAAACAGTTCTGGGGTGGCAGAACTGCTTTTAAAAAGAACATTTTGCCCAAATTCGACTTTGGTGGTAGGGGTACTTAAAAATGGATAACCTACAATGTTTGAGCATATTAGGGACCCCCAGGGTGTTCCCTAGATATCCCAGGGGTGGGGGATCAGAAATGTATAAGGTACACCCTTAAAAAATGAGTTTTTAGACGCCTGGGTAAAGTGAAATTTCACTTCCTACATTGTTGTTCAGTGCTACTTAAATTCAGCTTTGATGTTTGGAGCTTATATTTTTCGCAGTATGATTATTAGACATTACAAAGAAAAACGAATTTAGTGCAATTATTTTTAATATTTATTTTCATATAGACACATTATTTATTTTTTATTTTTAATAATTATCACCAACCCTGTTGATGTTTCCACATATGAAAATCAAGCCTCATTCCTTCCCTTTTGCCTTTAAATGCATTTATTTATAACACTAAGCACAGAAGCTTTACTTCAACCTAAAATAGCCTGCGCCACTTTTTGAAGAACAGTAATAATTTAACATCAGAACCACAGATGTGCTTATTAAAAAGGCAACAAGAAAGAAAATTCCTACTTTTAATCCTTTCACTGTTATTCAAAATAATGAAACTGTCTTTTCTTAACTTTTAAAAATCCGCAGATTTTTGTGCACGCTTTCAAACCATGTTTGCACTAACTTAAGATCTATTTGACCAAGCATTTTTCCTTGTGGCTTGTGACCAGGAATAGCCATGAGTTATTTACTCAGCTGTGCTCTTTATGACCAGCAGGCGTCAACTTCTTAAGCTTTTTCAGGAGAAAACCCCTTTTACCCTATTGTATTGTCCTGAAAAAGTTTAATCTCCTTTTGGTGTGTCAGACGGCTTCTTCTCAGTGAGACAGCTTAAACACAGCTGTTTGAAAGCTCTTTTTCTGGCACTGAAATGTAAGCACAGTCACAGCTTATCTTAAAACTCAGCCATTGCAAGTCAGTCAAAATCTATCGATCTGAATGTTTGTACAAAAGTTAATTACTCAGATAATGTGAATTCCTTTTAATATCTAATGCAATGTATCTAAGGAGAATGCTGTAACATTTTATATTGAGTCTAGGTGTGTAAAGCACACAATTTTGTTGTTTCTTCCTTTCTATGAGGCCTATTTTATTCCTATTGATTGTGAATTCTAATTTATCTTTACCATTGTGGCAATTTGCACCTCCAGACTTTGTCACTATTTTACTTCCAATGTGCTATTTAGCATATGTTACATAATTCATTTCTTGAATTTTAAAATGTAATTCTTTCAATGACAGTTTCATCACAGAATGACAGCAAAAACCCAATTGAACTCATTACAGACATTTTCAACAAGGAGGTCATACACTCAGAACACACAACACTGCCTGTTTAAAGCAAGCCATTCTCACACAAAAAACATAGGGGCATATTAACAAGCCAGGCGATAACATTATTGCCGCTTTAGCGGCAGAAAAATGCCTCTAAAACGGCAATAATGGGCTTGATAATATGCTCTATGGAATTCCAATTGAAACCCTTGTTAGATGTGAAGGACATCTAACCTGAGCTTCAATTGGAATTCCATAGTGCATATTATCAAGCCCATTATCGCCGTTTTAGCGGCATTTTTCTGCCGCTAAAGCGGCGATAATTTTATCGTCTGGCTTGATAATATGCCCCATAGTCTGCTTACTGAAACAAGTACTGTCAAGCATGTTAGTCCGCAACCACATACAACAAAAAAAAATTAACTCACAAATCAACACTTAGGACAAAGCAAGAGACAGCCCACAGACTGTTCAATGTTCAAGAAGCCAAATACACCAAATTACCAGTTTGGCTGACAGAACACTCCGTATCACCACTTATGAATTTTACTAAGTGTGCAGATCCGGATCCTTTGTATAGATATATTTGGTTCCATGATGTACTAGTCACCAGGGAAGAAATACATTTTTTTTTAATATACCTAAACCAATTTAGGTATCCCCTCTGGGGGGAGTCAGCTGAGTACTTTCAAGATTCACATTGGTACCTCCAAGAAAGCAGCATATTCTACGAAGTGCGCTTGAAACAGGCATGCCAAGAATATTGTAAGATATACAATATTATACACAAAGTAGCACTTAACTCAAAGTGCGCCGTTCAAGTTTAAAAGTTTCTCATTACCTGCCTATACAAGTTTAAAAGTTTCTCATTACCTGCCTATACAAATTGCAATTTGCATATTTCCAAACAAGTGAAAATGTTGGCCAAACAAGCAAACAAATGTCGACGACCTTACCAAGCACCAATCGCCAGCCTCTCACTGCCAAGTTCTGAGTGACCGAACGGTCCTTTTAGAATACTCACGCCAAACAAGGTCTCAGTCGGGAGTGGCTAACACCTGGAGGATCAGAGCAGGGAAACCAGAACCACATGGGTCTGCAAAGACAAAGAATCCGTGCGCAAGGTACCTCCTCAATTGATTCCTGTCCTGTCCTCCTCAGTAGATTCCTGTCTCCTGTCAAGATCACTCCCTTG
The DNA here is from genome assembly GCF_964204655.1 of Triturus cristatus. Taxonomy (NCBI): domain Eukaryota; kingdom Metazoa; phylum Chordata; class Amphibia; order Caudata; family Salamandridae; genus Triturus; species Triturus cristatus. The sequence continues at coordinate 2,493,236 of NC_140589.1, forward strand.
GATAGCCGCTTCTCCGATGAGGTCCCTGTTCGGGCACCATTTCAAGAAATAAAAACCTTTCTAGGGGTTCACTGATACACCTGGTCCTTTAACCCAATAAAGAAGAGATTGACATGGAAGCTGTAATATAAAAATAATGCATTTATTAACCTTGCATGAGGGAGACTGTGTCATACTGTACCCTCAGGCCACTGTAGGAGACAGTCTAAGGGGTGCAGAGAACAGGGGTCGTTTATACCCACACAGGGGCTGAAAAGGAGGTGGTACAAGTACACATGAGAAGAGTTACACACATAGATGGTCATACAGAAAATGCACAGTCACCAAGTAGGAGGAGTAATGTGTTGCTGACATCAGTTAGAACAGCCTGACAGTTTCAGTCTAAGGCAGGTGCAAGGGCAGCTACAGACTCTTCTGAGCATGTGCAAGGCTCTGGCTTAGTGCTAAAAGAGTTAACTATATCACATGACACAAGCAGAATACAAAGGCAGTCAACAGTGAAGAGGGAGAAAGCACACGGCGAGCACATAGCTAACTAAAATGGCTGCCACAAACAAAATGGCTTCAGCAGATGCTAACAGCTATTGCAGCTAGTTTTCCACACTAGTTGCCAGATTATAAACATACTTACAATGCTCCAACAAAGTAGTATGTTAAAGCGCTTTATTAGACAAATATTTGCTTGGCATACTGCTGCAGCATCAATTCCAATGCATTCACTGCCTGCTTGACGCTGTCCCTGCCTCTCATTCCCCAAAGTAGCAATATTGGGCTAGTTTGGGCTACTTTTTAGTTGGCTTTGGGCTATAGAAAGCTTAAAAAATCTGACAACGCTGGATGCGGGTGTCTGTGTTGGAGCGCTACCGTCACCCGGGTTGCAAAAGCACAAAAGTGTCACTCTGTGAACCAAGTCTCACAATATGGCCAACATGGAAGGTACGGGGAATTACTGACCCTATATTCATCAATAGTTCCACACAAGAAAGATGGTGGACATGAGATATCTGTGTAGATATGAATGTTTATTGCACATTCAGTGGAGTGTTGCAGCTGTATATAGGGCCATGGAAAGTTGAAGTTTCAGTTTTTGGCACATGAAGGGCAGCCAAATAGAGACAAAGTTGTTGTCGGAGTTAGGCTGCGCCAACATATGTACTTATACAATCCCTCCGACGATCCTCAGGCACTTATAAATTCAGTATACACTCTCCTTGCAGTGCTATAATGATGCAGTCTCTACGTACGTACTTGTACAATGACCGAGACAAAGTTACATACCTAAAGTTTTCCCCCACTGTCAAAGGTAAGATGGATGCATACGCTGTCCAGAGCACTATGTAATGTGGTAGGGCCTAGGGGCAGCATGTTGCATACATAATGAACACACGGACACAGATAGATAGTGGAACTGGGTACGGGCACGTGAGCTTGACTCCTTTTTATTAACAGGGTCACATGTCCAGTGACGTTTGTGGTGAATGCATGTGGGGTGATTGTAAGTCAAGCCTCCGTGAATGGTTGGTGGTGGCAACAAGTACAACAGTAATCATTGAACCAGAATGAGATTCAATCATAAAGGGTCAATGATTCACGCTGCACTAAGGTACGGGTACCAGATATGAAATTATAGAGAAAAGATTCTATTGTAAAGGGTTCATGACTTGTGATACACTGAGGTAGGACAGCAGATGTGAAATTATACACAAAATATTGTATCAGAAAGGGTGCATGAGTTGTGCTGCACTGAGGTAGGGTCATCAGAAGCATTCAGCATGTGCGCAGTCAGCGATGATGCATGGTCCGGTGGGGCCGCACTGGGAGCAATGTCTCTTGCCGATTGGACTGCGTCATCTGCGATTGCGACTCAATGTGAATTGTGAGCCCTGCTGTTTGCAGTGTAGGTGAATGGAACAAAAGATGAAACATTTATGAAACACACTGTCGAAATATGTAGGTTCCAGGGACGTTATAGATCAAATTGTGAGCTCTGCTGTCCGCAGTGTAGACTGCCATTCAGTGTTCGTTTGGACTTGCAAGATGAATTTGGTCATTATAGTAAAGCTGTAATTGACATAAAACAAGTTCTTGAAGCAAAGATACTAAAAGGATATTGTGTAGATTTGAGGGACGTTATACTTAGTTGGGATTTTCACCAGAAACTACTTTAAACTTAGTTATTTCTTTTTGAAACTTCACATCACTGTTATCTTCCATCTCTTCTTCAACACATACACTTATCAAACTGTTCTTTTCTGTACACTTCTCTTGACTACCAAAGAAACGTAACTCAATATCATCACAAACGTGTTTTATATCAGTTATATTAAAACTCGGTTTGGTGCCGCAGCAAGACCTAGACTTATCCAGATGATTCCTCTTGACTTTGAATATAAACTTGCAGATGTCTATCGATCCGAACATTCGTAGAATCTAATTTCTCGATGTGAAAGCATCTTCAAGCTGAAGCTGTACAATTTTTTTGCTAAGTGTCTTCTCCTGTGAAATTTCTTCCCACATTTCTCTCAATTCTGTCTTCTCAGACTTTGTAATATATAACATGACATAGCGAGAAACAGCAATTCAGTTATCTGCAACATATTGTATGTCCATAATTGCATTCCACATTTTCAAAATCACCGGATTGTAATCATTAATGTACTTCGATTGTTGTGTTCTTTTTATATTATAAGTATTTTTGGGTGATTTTCGAGTGATAATATGCCTCTTCCAAAATCCAAACCACAGTTTGCTATGGCTCCCGCCCTGCCATAGCAAACAGCAGTGTCCCGGGGATGGGCACCCCAGGACACTGCAGGAGCTGGCCCTGGGTGGTGGCGGTCCCCCAGGGCCATCACTGGCTCCAGGAGGGGGGCCGCACGGCCCCCCTCCCATCCAAGGCACAACCCTAGGGAGGTGGTGGTCCCCGGGGCTCGGGGGTCCATTACAGACCCCCAAATTTGCATTTTTGTGCCCCTGGGAGGTGGCGGTCCCCGAAGCATGTGGGGGGGCCCCCCTCAGGTTTATTTTTGTAAAAAAAACAAGCCCCAGGGGCCCGGTCCCCGGGGTTTGGGGGGGCCTTGGAGGCCCCCAAACATTAAAAAAACAAGCCTCTGGGGGTGGCGGTCCCTGGGGCTGCAGTGGGGGCCATATGCCCACACAAATATTTAAGAAAAGCCCCAGGGGGTGGTGATCCCCGGGGCTGTGGGGGTCCCCCTGGGCCCACTCCATTACTTTTCACCATACCCCCGGGACTTGGCCCACCGGGGGGGCTAAATAATAACTAAGCGCGGGAGCCTGCACTTGTTTTTTTTATTTTTACAGCGGGATTCGCAGATCCTTCGCAAATTTTGCCGTTAAAAAAAAAATCTTTTTTGGGCCCTGGGGGTCCTTGTGGGACCCCATGAGCAGGCCCAGGGGGTCAGGGTGTATATACCCTGCCCCTTTTCTTGTTTTTCGTGTTTTTTATTCTGATTTCTTGTGACTCGGTTCTTCCGAGTCACAAGTAACCCTGGGCGGACAACTACGCTACGCTCGCAAAGTTTGCGTAGTTTGTGCTACTTCGCGCTACTCGAATTGCACCTAGCACAGTGCAAAATCACGTAGCGTAGCATAGTTGGCATTTTTTGCTCGCTCACGGTCTTCAACGTCAAGTTGGCGACCGTGAGCGAGCAAAATGACATCCCAGCAAGATTTTTTCCTTGTTCGCGATCAGCAACATCAAGTTGCCGATCACAAGCATGGCAAATGAACCTCCCGGCGAGATTCTCAATGGGGGGAGGTCAGGTTTCTCATTGCGAGTGGTCGCGTATGCTCACAACTGCTCGCGATGAGAAACTACCAGTTCGCGTTGAGAAAGCTGCCGCTTGAATAAAAATCTACTAGAGCAGCAGAAAACAACAGCTCGCACTGTGCAAGATGCCGTTTTCAATGATTGCACAGTGCGGACAAGCATCCGGCACTGTGCAATCATCGCGAACAGAGCACTACGCTGTACGCGTAGTGCTACGCGTATCTCGCGAAGTGCACTTCGCGTAGCTACACGTAAATGTAAATGTAAATGTGGGTGTACTTGTAAAGCGCACTGTGACTCCATGGAGTATCCTGGCTCTGAAGACCGCTGGGGAACCCGTCCTGGTTTTCCCTGTGAGATGGTCCCTTTCTGGGTATCTCCAAGGTGAAACCAGGCATCCCCAGCGTCTGTGGGGGGCCGTTGTAGAGATGAGGCAAGCTTAATGCCCAGAGTTGCCGAGTGTGTTCCTGGTTAGAGTAGGTACCGAGGCGAGAATTATCGAGTCTGTTTTGACCCTGGTCCACAACCCTGCCGCGTTGGGAATTGAACCCTGGTCCCTGGCCGATTCTCTGCTTACGGGTCGGCCGCCTCTAACCAGTGAGCCACACCTCTCCACACGTAGCGCTACTACGCGAACTACGCCTAGGGTTAGTCACAAGATGGCTGCCAACGCTTCCTGGTTTGGAGTGTTGACAGCCAATTAGAATAAAGCTCGTGGTTGGGAGGGTCCGCGGATCCACCGCGGCCATAGAAATCGAAACTTTAATTTTTTGATTTTCTCAGCCACTACTGAACGTATTTACTCCAGTTAAAAAAAAGGTCTCTTTCTGAACCAAAACCCCAAAATAAATAAATAAAGGCCAGCCCCGGGGGATGGGTTCCCCGGGGCCAATAGAGGCCTCAAGAGGGGGGCCACGCAGCCCCCTCCCAAAAAAAAATGTATGTGGCCATGCCCTGGGGGATGGGGTCCCCGGGCCGGAATTGGCCACGGGAGGGGGGCCCACGCAGCCCCCTTCCCGTTCATATATATATATATTTTTTTTAAAGGGGTCAGGCCCCGGGGGATGGGGTCCCCAGGACCCAAAAAAAGGAAAAAGAAGGGGGGCCACACATCCCCCCTTCTAAAAAAAAGAAATAAAAAAAAGGCAACGATCGTGCCGGAGGCCCCGCCCCCTCCCAGCAACACTCTGCAAACACGCCCTGTGGTGCGTTTTAAGTTGGGGAATTAATTCCCTTTCAATACTGGGGGTCCCTGGGGGCCAACTAGCCCACCAGGTACCTCCAGTAAGCGCGACAGGGCTGAGTTGCAGAGAGGTGGTCCAGGCCACGCCCCTTTTTACACCTCTCTGCAACACAGCTCTGTGGCGCTTACTGGAGGTACCTAGTGGGCTAGTTGGACCCCAGGGACCCTCAGGATTCAACGGGACTTAATCCCCCAACTTAAAATGCTCCACAGGGTGCATTTGCACAGTGGTGAAGGGTGGGGGCAGGGCCTGAGGTGACATGTGTGCAAACACGCCCTGTGGTGGGTTTTAGGTTAGGGAATTAATTCCCCTTCAATCCTATGGGCCCCTGGGGGCCAACTAGCCCACCAGGTACCTCCAGTAAGCGTCACTGAGCTGCGTTGCAGAGAGGTGGTCCAGGCCACTCCCCTTTTTACACCTCTCTGAAATGCAGCTCTGTGGTGTTTACTGGAGGTACCTGGTGGGCTAGTTGGACCCCAGGGACCCTCAGGATTCAAGTGGACTTAATCCCCCAACTTAAAACGCGCCACGGGGTGCGTTTGCATAGTGGTGAAGGAAGGGGGCGGGGCCTGAGGTGACATTTGTGCAAACACGCCCTGTGGCACGTTTTAAGTTGACAACAACCTGCAGGTGGCGACTACAGCACATGAGTTCCTGTGTGCTGTAGTCCGCCAGTCATGGTCCACCCCGGGGCCAGCAGGATGTCGAAGATTTATAGCGCACTTTGTGCCATGGTTTGCCGGTCACTGTCTATCCGGGGGAGCATGAATCGCTATATTTCTTTTATGATTTTATTGTCAGCTAATAGTATTTTGTAGGGTTGGCAGGCTAAGCAATACATACTCTGCTCACACACAGAACTCTGCAGAGTTTTTGGGTGACTCCGCAGCATTCCATGGAGTGAAACTCCGCAAACACTGCCCAGACCTGCTCTAGATGCTTACAATTTATTTTAAATCCTCTTAAAGAGTCTTTAATCCAAGGGGCAGAGGGAAGAGATCTGGGGTTAGTATTGGGTTTGAGAGGAACTGCAGAATCAAGGGATGACTGAACTCAATTACCTATGACCAAAAGCTCTTTTTAAAGCAGTCCAAGAACTCTCTGGACAATCAAACTCGCCAAAAGCCCCCTGTTTGGACACAGTTCAGTGTAATACTCTTGCCGAATTTTTTACAGAAAAAATAGACCGTATTTATGCCGGTTTTGATGCCTCCCCACGAGCACTCGACATTCCTTTCAGTACTGATCCTGACAATGCCATCTCCCAGGATACTACTACCTTTGTCCCGCACACTTCTATTGACAAATGGGATTCGATCTCTTTGGAACTCTTCTCCAAACTCATGGCTAAAATCAAATCTGGCTCCCCACTTGATGCTATGCCTCCTCAAATTTTAAGCAGTCTTGATACTCCCGCTCTTTTACCCATCTTAGCCCTCCTGAACGCATCTTTGTTGGAAGCCACTGTCCCTGCAGTTTGGAAACACGCTATGGTGGTTCCCCTTCTCAAAAAAACCAACGCCGATCCCAATAACCCTTCCAATTTCCGACCCATATCTCTTCTCCCTTGTCTTTCTAAGGTTTTAGAAAAACACATTAACCTCTGCCTCTCCTCTCACATTGAGGCCACCAATTTCTTGCACCCATCCCAGTCTGGTTTTAGGGCTGGATTCTCCACTGAATCCACCCTGTTAGGTGTCACTGAGGCAATTAGACAACAGGTGGACAGAGGAGAGACGGTGGCGCTTATCCTGTTGGATTTAAGCGCGGCATTTGACACCGTCTCTCATGACATCCTCCTCTCCACCCTAAAGGCCGCTGGTATCCATGGCATGGCTTTAGCCTGGATTGCCAGTTTTCTGTCCGCACGCACTTTCCAGGTTTTTTCCCCTACTTCTGTTTCCTCTGTTCTCCCGTCCCCTCACGGTGTACCCCAGGGCTCTATCCTGAGCCCTCTCTTTTTCAATATTTATGTTAGTCCTCTCGCCTCTCTCGCAGAACAATCTGGTCTCTCTATATTTTCATATGCGGACGACACCCAAATTATTTTCTCTCTTTCTTCTAATAAACACGCCCCTACTTCTTCTCTTCAATCTGGGCTTATCAATATTGCCAACTGGATGCTGACCAATAAATTAAAATTAAACGGCGATAAAACCGAACTTCTTTTATTCGGCCCTGACACCTCTCTCTGGGGCCCTAAGCATTGGCCTCTGCAAATGGGTCCCCTGCCGGTTCCATCCACCATGGCTCGTAACCTGGGAGTTACATTTGACAGCCAATTGTCTATGAAGCAGCATGCTGTTAAAGTCTCAACCATCTGTACTAATATCATGCGATGGCTGAGAAAAATAGCATGGATGCTGCCGCCTGATACCCTACGAACTGTGGTCCAGGCTTTAGTAACCTCCAGGTTAGACTACGGTAACGTGCTCCTCCTTGGGGTTAACAAGGAAGTAACACGCAAATTGCAAGTGGTGCAAAACATGGCAGCTCGCCTGCTTTGCAATTTGCCCAGAACTGCCTCTGCTGCTGTCTCCCTGCGCAGCCTTCACTGGCTGCGCATCGAATCTAGAGCAAAGTTCAAAGCTCTCTGTTACATGCACAGGATTAAAACAGGCAACTCCCCCCCTTACCTTTCCACTCTGGTTCAACCATACTGTCCTGTGCGTACCCTCAGATCTTCTTCTCTTGGCACCTTCTCCGTGCCACGTTTCAATCGCACCAGAGTTGGCGGTCGCTCCTTTTCCTATCTGGCGCCATCACTCTGGAACTCACTCCCTATTTCTTTGCGCTTTGAAACTTGCTACCTGAAATTCAGGAAGGGCCTAAAAACCTGGCTTTTCTCTGCTTAATGTCTACTTTCATCTTGTCTCCCTGCTTCTCTTCCTCGGTTAGCGCCGGGAAACCCCCGGGTATCTGTGCGCTTTACAAACTCAAATATAATAATAATAATAATAATAATTAGTGTCCATTGACTGATTCAATTCTGGTACAGTTGCCTGTAAAAGTGAGCCAAGGATGGTGGAATTGAAGTGAGCATTGGGGATCACAGTTTTGCTCCGTTGTAGAGTCTGCATTTAGCTATAATGTGTGTTAGGGTCTTAGATATAGGTAAGTATTATGTTTTATTGTTGTTTACTACCTATCACCACTCTTTTTTAAGTGGCAATAGGTAGAGATTTATATTCATAATTTTTTATATATTTTTATTGCTGTCTAGGTAAAATTGTGCATTATTTAAGTAGTGCTGTAAGTTTAAGGTATTAAAGAGCTACCCTGCAGACCTTTTTATGCATATCTAAGTAAGTTATAAATAGAAAATAGACTTAAGTACACTAAATATATGTATGCAGCCTCCTCCACTACCCTTAATTGGCCCTGGGGACCCCATCCCCACGGTTGAATACAGTTAAACAGGGGAGGAGGTAATGCAGCCCCTCTCCCCACACCTTCTTGGGCCCTGGGGACTGCATCCCCTGGTGCCAAAATTTAAGGGGAGGGGGCAGGCAAAGCCTGCAAATAAGGCCAGTCCTGAATCCCCCTCCCTGAGCCGTATTAGGCCCCATGGATCCCAAACCCTGTGGGCATGTTTTTATATAAAGTGGAGGGGCCGCGAGGCACCCTTGCTGAGCCTTCACAAGCTCCTGTGACTCCGTTCCCTGGGTTGTCTATATTATTTTAAAAGGGAAGGGGGTGCTACGTGGCCCCCTCCCCTAGCCTCATTAGGTCCAGGGAACCCCACCCCTTAGGGACATATTCATGTTTAAGGGAACGGGGCCATGTGGCACACCTCCTTTAGCCCTATGAGGCCCAAGGACCCCATCCCATTGGGCTGTCTATTTTTTCAAAAGAGAAAAGGGTAAGAAGCCACATGGCCCCCTCCTCGATCCTCATTAGGCCCTGGTGACCCCCTCGCCCAGGGCTGAATTTATTTTAAAGGGGAGGCAGGTCGCGTGGTTCCCCTCTCTGAGCCTCATTAGGACCTGGAGATCCCATCTATACGAGCCATATTTATTTGAAAGGGCAGGAGGCCACGTGGTCCACTTCCCTGATCTTCATTAGGCTCAGGGGACCCCATCCTCCAGGGCCATATTTTGCTCAAGGGGCCGCAACAGTGCGGGCAGGGAAACAGAACACAAGTCTGCTCCCACTCCGTAGGAGCATTTTTAAAGCTCCCGCCCGCTGGGAGTGGAATTTGTACTTGCTCCCGATTTATGGGAGATTCAAAAATGCTCCCGCCAGACAGGATCAAACACATTTTCCTGCCCTTGCCGCAGCAAGCAGGGAAACTACTGTGTCCCAGGGTTGGACACTCCAAGATACAGCAAGTGAGCCAGCCCCGTGAGATTGGGTTCAAGGGGCCATTAAAGGCTCGGGTAGGGGGACCACGTGAACCCCATCCCTTTAAGCTTAAATGACAGCCAAATGACAGCCCTAGGAGATGGAGTCCCCAGTGCCAAATATAATTTGGGGGAGAAGGCCGTGCACCTCCTTGCCTTAGTAAATGGATTGGGCTCGGAGGATAGGGGCCCTAAGACCAAAAATGGCTCTGAGAGGGGGCCCGCATGCCCGCCTTTCCTTAATTAAAGAATGCTGCTCTAGGCTGCCAGGTTTTTTTTTTCGAGATCCTGCAGGAGTCACAGGGGATTAGGGAAAAAATTGTTGGCTTAAAAAAATAAATTGCTCGCGGCTGGGGGAGGGTCATACTGAGTTCCCTCCTCCCCCATAGGATTCTATCCACACGGGTTACCCTCCCTGCTTTTGCATTGAAAGCCATTCACATTGTCTGTACGTGTGCCTCCGTTCAGACACGTGTTTGAAACAAATTCATACTTATTGAGATCACAGTTGGTCCCTGCTCAGCCTGGTTCACACTCACATTTGTAACCATTGATATTATCTAGGCACATTGCCAAATTGTAATAACTAACAGTAGACAGCAGTGTGCTGGAGAGTACCCAGGCAAATTCTGACACAGTTTGATTGCCACAAGGTATGTCCTGCACAGTCCCTCCACAAAAGGTACAATATAATGTTTGGAAACTGTGAATTTTTTTAAAAAAAGAACAAAAGGTTAAAAGAAGATAGTATGACGTGGAAAAGAAGGAAAAACATGAAAAATACCTCAAAAAACGTTTTCTAATTGAATCGTTGAAGAAGCATGGAATACTATAACACATAAAAATAGAAAATAAGCTGAAAACCTTAGTCTAGTGGATACGTGCATTACCAAAGAATACATATACATATTAATATGTAGAGAGAGATTCAAGTTAGGGTAGTAAGAAAGTACCAATTGTGTTTTATGTTCACAGTGAACCAAGCATCTCTGTAATTCAACTAAAATCCATGAAGAAGATTTAGGAGATCATAAGGTGAACCAAAAGAACTAGACAACGCATCTTCAATGGTTTGAAGTCATCTGCTGAGTTGCTTGCTGATCCCGGCATAGAAGGTGTTTCTGTAGTCTAGTTTTCTTTTTTTTTTTTTAGTACGCAATATTTTGGATTTGGGGGTGTCGGGGGCTCACTTGACCTTCTGTTCCGTCTATTGGGATCTCTCCTGGGTAAACACATCGTATGCGTAGAGAGTTGTCTCTTTCCCTTTTCTTTCGGGCTCCTTTTTGTCCAGTTCCAGTGCAAATCAAATCTGGGCGGAACTAATCACTCTGACCACTCCTTCAAGTTTCCACTTGAGAGTTTTATGGCATTGCCTAATCATTGGACCTTGCCATGCATGTCCCCTTCTTTAACTAAGTTGGTTATACTTTTCCCAAATACTCCAGAATTTATGTCTTTTACCAGTATTACCGCTTCTATTTAATTTGCTTTTCCTTTGTACCGAGGCCAGCCATTCACTATGTGTTGTGGGTATATTCTTCACCCAATTAATACATATTTCTCTTCTTGCTAAAAGTATCAATATGAAGAGAATATTTACTTGATCTTTACTTACCTTATCGTTATTTGGATTTTGTTGACTTAACCCAAATATAACCAGGTCTATACTCACCTCTATCTGTTGACCCAACACCTTGGATAAGGTCTTACCCATCTCTCTCCGAAATTTCTTGAGGTGGGGGCACTGCTGAAATATGTGAAGGTCATCTGCGCCAACTTCCCCACACTTGGGGCAGCTTCTGGTTTTTTGGCTGCTGATCTTTGATAGTCTCTTTGGCGTCCAGTATGCTCTGTGTGTAGTGAATACATGATTTTTTCTCAGAGGAGCAGACTTCACAATTCGCCTACAAGTAGCCATTGATACTTGTGATTCATGTTGGATGTCCAGCTCCGGCAGTTCTCTCCCCCAGATCTTGTCTGGAATTGTATTCTCTTCTTCCCCTTCTGATGTTAAGGCACAGTACCAGTAAGGTATTTCTTTTTTGCTAATCTTATTTGCCTGTATCATTTCCTCTATATTCCTATTTCCTGTTTGGTTATCTTTCTGGCTCTTGACCCAGCTAGTCAGTTGGTAGTACTTGAATCTTGAAAGTGTTCCTTTCGTCTTCTCATTTAGGACTTCCCAATCTACAGTAGTGTTTTGGTCTATTAACTGGCCCCATTTTCTGATATTGTTATCTCTCAAGGGATTCGCTAGCCTGTCTCTGAGGCATTCTGGGGTCCCGGGACAGTCCCAAATTGGTGCAAACTTACTATAATACAGGATTTTCAATTCTCTTCTCATTTGGTACCAAAGACTTGGGGACCGATTCACAGAACTAACTTAAGACAAAATCCTAAACTTACTACTTTTGGTATTCACAGAAGTTAGGATTTTGTCTTAAGTTTGTCTTAAGACAAACTTAAGACAGACTTAAGACAGTCTTAAGACAGACTTAAGACAGTCTTAAGACAGACTTAAGACAAACTTAAGACAGACTTAAGACAGACTTAAGACATACTTAAGACAAACTTAAGACAAAATCCTATCTCAAGTCTGTCTTAAGTCTGTCTTAAGTCTATCTTAAGTCTGTCTTAAGTTTGTCTTAAGTTTGTCTTAAGTCTGTCTTAAGACTGTCTTAAGTCTGTCTTAAGACAGTCTTAAGTCTGTCTTAAGTTTGCCTTAAGACAAACTTAAGACAAAATCCTAACTTCTGTGAATACCAAAAGTAGTAAGTTTAGGATTTTGTCTTAAGTTAGTTCTGTGAATCGGGCCCTTGCTGCGGACCTAAGGGTCTTTAACTTTACCTTCTTGAAATACTTGGGGTGATCAAATTTGTACAAGTAGTGACTTCCGTCCTTTTTAACTAGAGCCTGAAGATGAAGGGGGTATGAGTCCAAATTTTCCAATAATTTCATGATATTTTTAAATTGAAACACCCTGCAATATTCCAGAATATTGGGGCTTGCAATACCTCCTTGTCCCTTGTTTCTTCTTAACTTCCTCCACGCAATTAGTGCCCCTTTGGCCACCCAGATGAAGCTGTTTAGTTCTCCCTGTAATTTTTTTTATCTGGTCTACTTTAAATTCCAGCGGGATGGTACTAAACAGGTATGTAAACTTTTGTGACCATAAATGTCAACGGAAGACCTCCCCATACTTTTAGTAGTTTCCTCACTTCTTTATGTACCCTGTGAAAGTTAACACTCGCTATCTCCTCAATGTTTTTTGTAAGATCTATCCCAAGGTACTGGGGGGCATATTAGCAAGAAGTTGCGATATTTATCGCAAAACGCACTTAGCGCGTTCATTTTCATCGCTGCCTATCGCCGGATATTTTAGCGGAGAAAACTTGCTATTAGCAACGTTTATCTCCACTGTGCTAAAATATCCAGAGATAGCAGCGAAATGCCTGAATATCGCTGGAAGTCCAGCGATATTCACGCATTAACGCCATGGTGGACTTAGCCTGATAATCCACCTCCCATTGGGGAATACAGGTAAGTAAGGTTTCAAGCAGATGTTAATTACTAGCGATAATCGCGCTTAGCGTGACTTTTTTTATCACTTCGCCTGCGTTGCTAATAGGCGATAGCTGTGTTAGCGACTGCTTTCAGTCGCTAACAGTTTGGGTACGCCCACTTTGCATGTCATTAGCGATAAATATCGCTGACATGCAAAGCAGGCCCCAAACCGGTCGCTATCGCCTGAAAGCTGTCGCTAACTGCTGTTAGCAGCAGCTTGCTGATAGGGCGATAGAAATATTGCCGCTTTAGCGGCAAAAAGTGCCGCTAAAGCGGCGATCAAGCCCTTGCTAATATGCCCCTTAATATTTTCCTTCACCAATGGGTTCTGGGAGTTGTTATTCCATTCTAGAGTCTCAGACTTTGATTGATTTACTAGAGATCCGGAGACCCTCCCATAGTATTGTAAGATATTTCCAATTTTGGGGAGCGAGACCATTAGGTTGCTGGTAAACACCATCAGGTCATCTGCAAATAATGCTACCCTTTTTTCCAACCCTGGAATATGAATGTTATTATAGCTTTTTTCTTCCTTAATAGGCATGCTAAGGGCTCAATATAAAGATTAAAAAGTAGTGGGGACAGAGGGCAACCCCAGTCTTGTGCCCCTCTTTATTGTTATCTTTTCCGTTAGAGTGTCATTCACTAGCACCTTGGCTGAAGGCATTTTGCAAATCTGTTTGATGGCGCTTTGAAAGGTCTCTCCAAGGTTGAATTTTTCAAGTGTTGCATTTAAAAAAGGCAAGCTAGCCCTATCAAACGCTTTTGCGGCATCAAGGGTAAGGATTGACAGGGGGACTGAGTGTAGAGTTGCTACATCTATAGCCACTTATAAGCTCATGTGTGAGTTCCTTTATTTGCCTTTCTTTAATAAAAGCTTTTTGGTCAGAATGTACTCCAGAACCTGCTACTTCTCCTAATCTTTTTGATAGTATTTGTGTACATCTTATAGTCCCTGTTTAGAAGTGAGAACGGTCTGTAAGACTCACATTTAGTATGGTCTTTTCCTGGTTTTATAAGGATGCCGATAATTGCATCATTCCAGGAAGGTGGAAGTTCTCCTTTCTTTATGAAAACCTCATTCAGGAGTTCTGTCAGGGGCGTAGCCAATATTTCCCTGAGATTTATATATAGCTCGTTTTGGAGCGCATCCGGACATGCTGCCTTGCCTTTTTTTAGCCTCTTCATTGCTTCTAAAACTTCCTGACTAGAAATCTCTTGATTTAGCTCTCGTCTTTGTTCTTTGTTCCATTCCATGACATGATGTTTACTGCCATTCAGTTGTTATCTTTGGTTTTGTTGAGTTGAATTTTGTTTGGAAGTGTATATCCTTTGTGTCTCCTTTGGGATTTTCTGGGCCCCTTTCTCCCTTATATTGCTTTAATTTGGACTTTTTTTTTTCCATTTTCTTCCCCATTTTGCTCCCCACCAAATGTGCTTTTTTATCTTATAAATTGTTTCTAAATGTTTCTCTTGACTCCCTCCCCCTGCCTGGAGAAGCCTCCTCTTTTCTTCCTTTGGCCATCAATCTGCCCTTTTGAGCTCCTTACCCTCATGATGCTTTATTTTCTTGCATTCTGTTCCATTTTACGCGTGTTTCTTTTGTTGCGCTTTATTGCGTTCTATAAAGCACCCCACCTCCTTGGGGTCCCTTATATTATGTATTTTGTTTTCCCACATTATTCTCAGTGAGGCCGGAAAACGCAACTGCACTGTTGCCCCTAGCGCTCTTAGTTGTTGCATAAGCTGCCCCAGCTCCCACTGTCTATCCTGGGTTGATTTTGAGATGTCAGATCTAATTCTGCAAGACCAGTCGTTCTTTGTGAATGGTCCTACCTTCAGGCCTTCGCTTAGGATCCTCTCTTTTAGCGTATATGTTTTGAAGTTGACCAAGATTTTCCTTGGGTTTTTCCTTGTTTTTCCTTTCCCAAACGGGTCTCAGTGGATTCTTTGGATGTCTCCTGAGAGGTCTGCCGTCTTTGTCCAGGGGAGTATATCTTCCAGTTACTTGATTATGAAGTTTTTGATATCCTCCCCCTCCAGGCCTTCTGCAACATCAAGAATAAGATTGTTCCTTCTGGCTTGATTTTCCAGAGACTCAATTTTGTCCCCGATCTTGTTTTCTTTAGTCTTCAGTAGGTCAATTTCTTTTTTGTTTGTCTCGACTTTCTTGTTCAGCACCTCTACTTCTAATTCCACCTCTGTTACCCTGTCAAAAAGCCTGTTTATTCCTGTATTTTTACTTGATTTTCTGTGAGGTTGCGAAGTTGGACCTCATCTCTTTCATCATCATCTCCATCATTATTTATGTGCTGGTTGCTTGTGCATGGCTTTGTTGGTTCTCGGATTTGTCTGTGAGCTGGGCTGTGATGTATCCTCCTTCTCTGTCCTCCTTCTCTGCCTGTGTTTGGTTAGTCAGTTCTATAGCTGGTTCCTTCTGGTCTACTGTCATTAATATGCTGAACCTGTTGCCATCCATTTTTCCTGCATTTGCTTCATCCTCACCAATGCTCTCCTTCTGGCCCTTTTCCTAATCTGTGTTATTAACTTTCTGTTTCTGTTTTTCTTGGACTTTAAAAAAGGACCTTAACAAAGGCGTTATTTTTTGTTTATTATTTAAGCCCGGTATTTTTAATTTAACTTGGCTTGCTCTGGACAGTAGTCTTCCCTGCTGCAGGAGTCTTCTTTTTTTTCGTGCTTTTTGGGGTTACGGTGTCTATGTTCAGTCTCTCCTTTAGAAGGATTTGTGGTTCCTTGGTTAGCAATTGCCTACTCCTTAAACAGTAACCAACTTCCTCCTTTTTTATTTGCCCTATTTCTAGTGAAGGTTGTGTGGGTTGGGGGGGCTGTCTCCTGATGACTCCAGACACACTTCCCACTGGTACTCCTTCCTTTGCGCCGAAATTACTGCAACAATCCTGCCTCCCTCCTGGTGAGACCGATGTTTCTCCTCAGAATAGCACTCTCGCGACTGCCCTCCTGTTGTTTCGGCACTCCATGGGCGCTTTTGTCCACACACTGCTAGCTGCGTTCACGCAACTGCATGGCTCCTCCTCGAGCTCCACTTTCTCCCTTCCGTCTTTCCACGTTGTTGTGTTTCTGTACGTCTCTCTTTCCTGATGCCCACTGCTCCAGTGGCCTCAGTGGGCTTTCGCGGGCTTTGGGACAACTTGCAATGGTTCCACATCTCGCTGCTAGACACTCAGGTAAAAATTCTGGTTTTCTTCGCCTTCCTTATTTCCCAGCTTGCTTACCAGCTTAAAAACTCCTTTTTTGGCAAAGAGCGAAATGTAAAGTGCTTAGTTTCATTCGTTTTAGATGTGCATTTCCTCTAGTATACTTTCCAGAGGGCTCGGAGCTCCCAACTGAACTCCTTAGTTGGCCGCCATCATTTGGTTCAGTTTTCTTGTGGCAAGAGCATTTGTGTGATGGTTTTTGATTATGTGGAGAAATTTGAAGATTTTTCTCAGCATCATCAGGTTATGGAAGCAGGAAGCTGTGACGGTGTGGGCTTGGGTGGCTATGTTGAACTGGTTGTCAATGATAATCCCAATGTTCTTAGTGTGGGTGGTGGGGGTGGGTGTGGGTTCGAGTTCAGCCAGCCACCAAGTGAAGTTTGATGGTGATGGGTTTTTCCTGAAGGCCCCGACTTCTGTGTTGTGTGTTAAGTTTGAGACAGTTGGTCTTCATATAGGTAGTGATGTTGGTCATGCAATGGGTGAACTTGGTCTGGGTGTTGGGAATCTTGTCCGAGAGGGAGCATATGACCTGGGTGTTATCAGTGTAGGACAGGATGTTGATGTCATGGGAGCGGATGATGCTTGCAATTGAAATCATGTAAGTGTTGAAGAAGGTCAGGCTCAGAGAGGATTTTGTGATAATTCATAGTTAAGGTTGCAGGCCTCCAAAGAGTGGGGGGCTAGTCTAATTCACTGTGTCTGTCATAAGTCACATACCTGGATCCCAGATGATTCTAATGGGACGGTAACACTAGTTTCCGAATCCTCCCGAAACTTGCCCTCGGTTTGCAGGTGTAGGCACTGCTCTGTTGGCAAATCACAGGGGGAAGGGGGTTGGGATGGAGAGAGCGTGTAGAATCAAAAATGCTGTGGCTCATCTACTAAACAGCAACACTGCAGCAGGCATTCACACCAGTCTGATGAATGGTACCGCCGGATTTGGCATTTATAAACAAACAAATAATAAGGCTTTAGTCTAGTATTAACTTTATCTCTTAAGGTATCACCTCACAAAAGCTTTTCGAATCTCAACCAACCTGTATTTTGCTGATGTCTCATTTTCATTTAGATTATCCGTAGAGGCCCCTTCATTAAAGTTCTCTCAACTTTAGTGGGTATGATTTTAGCATCAAACCTACAAGCAAATTTTGGCAGGGTTGTCTTCACCCAATCCCTTTCTGGCAGAACGCTGCCAACGGTATGTTTAACTTGAACAAAAACACTGGTTCCCTTTGTTTGCAATACAATGTTGCGACTGAGCTCAGTACATAGTAAAATCAAGTCTGTTAATGGGTCTCTACTTTTCTTCTTGTTCTTTTTTCCATCCAGGTGCAAGACTAATGCAGAACGTTCTTTGTGGTGAGGTCGAAGCGGGTGGATTAAGGGAGCGGGCAAGAGAGATTCCTGGAAACAGGTAATTGGCAGGTGAAGACGCTAAGAGAATGGGAGTAGTGTAGATGGTCTTTACATAAGAATGCTTTGGAACGTTCATAAAGGTTGCATTCTAATGGTTTGTAACACCGAACAGGTGCAGATAATGAACTTGAGAAAGCTACCTTCTAGAAAGTGCATTAGAATGTTCACAATGGTCGCGTTCTAATTACTTATAGCAAGGAACAGGTGCAGATGATTAATTTGATGAGGCTGTCTTCTAGAAGGTGTTTTAAATGTTCACAAAGGTCACTTTCTAATTGCTTATTGCACGGAACAGGTGCAAGGGACTCATTTATAAGGGCTGTCTTCCAGAAGGTTAAAGTTGAGGTCATCTATGCCGGTTGATTTATGCTTATGTTGGTCGATTTTCTGGATGTTTTGGTGGTGCCTGAAGCATGGTAAAACATTTGTAAAAAGCTATTAAGCCTTTTTCAAACAAACCAGGGAACACCATCTGCAGCTAGCTATTACCAACATTATGTAACATGGTCAAAAGTTGGGTGCTAGAGGGCGCCAAGCAAGATGGCCGCACTTGCGTGAGGCTCTTGCTGTTCGGGTAACAATCCTTAAAATATCCTGCCCATCCTGGCACATATAACTTCTAAATTACAGCCCTGACGCCGCTGGTGAAGCTGAGTGACGAACACCGCCCTTTCTGTCGGTGTTTGTACCTGTATGCCTGAGCGCTAGATCATCGGCCTGCGAGACCGCACATCTCAATCCGAGGGCGGGAGACGGTGACTGCACTCGGGCGGGAGGCCCCGCTGTGACCTGCTGCTGTGCTGCCGCCGTTGTGGGTATCGCGAGGAATGGTCCCGACTCCTGCCTCCCCGCCCGTGGCCTCGGCGCCTGTCCGGACTCGCGGCCGCCCGGGGCATGGTGTCCTGCGGCCTTCCGGGAGGCCGCTGAGGGGGAAACTGACTGGAGGCTGGGCCGGGCTGGAGACGGGGCACGGTGCCGCCGGCGATCGCAGTGGGCAGAAGGCATCCACATTGTGCCCCTAGAGGAGAACACCTTTGCTGGTGGCCCCCAACGTTGACTGCCAGTTGCTGTGACGATCGGCACCTGATTTCCCGGGTCTCCGTGAGCGGCTGCGGGGCAGGGCGCTTGGCAGTCGGCACGGACCGGCCTGCTGGAGCTGCGGACTTTGGGAGTGGCGAACCGGACCTGGGGTAAGTGCCCCATTACCAGTGTGCTGCATGATTGGGAGTACCTCTGAGGTGGCGGCCCATTTCTGGGGCCACCTCTGAGCGGGAGCCGGATCGGACTTTTGAGGCTCCCCCGCGGCACCCTCTGGTGTAGCGGGCCGGCGCGGGGTTTGAGTGGATCCCTGCTTTGTGACGGCTGGAGAGGCCTTAGGCCTGTTCTAAAATATCATTGCCTCCGCCGTGGCGCCGGGCGCCCAAGAGTATCGCGGGGGCCCCCCGGACCGGCAGGAGTCCCCAGTCACCAAGGTGATTCCACATACATTGGTGATGCACTCACGGCCTCTGATTGCTCCGCTCCTGTACTGTTCGCCGGGCTCGGCTGGAGGAGGAGAGAGCGGCCGCACGCCTCGGACATCGTGAGTGTGGCTGGGCCTCGCCGCCCTGTGTTCTACTGCTGGACGTCGAGGGCAGTAGAGAGGATTGGGCTGGCCTGCTTATCCTGGATTATCGGCTTCGGAGCCCCTCCCCCCGCTCGGGGCTGGCAGGACGCCATACTTGGTTCCCTAGACCACCGCAATAATATCTGTGAGCCCTTCGGATTGACCTACAATACACTCTCCTTGAGGATAGCTTGGAGCTCCCTGCCTCATTTCGGTTTGTGGGTCCCCCCATTCAGTTTGCCATGGGGAAGCCAGACGGTAAGCAATCCAAGCTTAATTTTGACACTCGCCGAACGCAATCAGACCCAGAGGGTAACCCGCCGAGGCCCCTGCCCCGTCCACCGCTGATTTGAAGGAGCTGTTGCTGGTGATGCAGTCGAGCTTGACTTCTATAGAATCCAAAATGGATTCCATGACGGCTCGGTTGGATGGCCTCACACATAGGGTGGACAAGCACGACGACCAGTTAAATGAAGCGGAAAGGCGAATTTCGGACTTGGAGGACACGTGCACTGCCACCACCAGCCGCACATCAGAGTTAGATAAAGTATTGAAAGCGATCGCTGCAAAGAAAGAGGAGCTGGAATCGCGATCGCGGAGGAACAACCTCCGAATTCTTGGACTGCCACAGGAAAGCTGGAAGAATATGTGGAACGACTGCTGGTAACACTCTTTGGCAGAGAGGCATTTTCATCGGTCCTCGTGGTGGAAAGGGCGCATCCGTTGCTGGCGAGTCACCCTCCCCCCGGGGCCCCACCGTGCCCTATCATCGCCAAAATCTGAATTATTGCGATAGAGACACTGTGCTTCGCCTGTCTAGGGAGAAAGGACGCTTACAACATGAGGGTATGGCCATCTCCTTATACCCCGACTTTACTATGGCGGTGCAGGAGCAGAGGCGCAAATTTCTTCCCATTAAGAAGAAGCTTCAGCAACTTAACATCCCATATGCTATGTTATTCCCCGCTCGTCTGAAGGTCACAGCTCAAGGATGTCAACATTTCTTTACAAATCCGCAGCATGCTCAGGATTTTATTAAGACGCTGCCTTGATCGCCAGCGAGCGGTTTGTCCCCAGGGCGGCCTGAAATGTAAAATGGAGGGGCGTCCGATGTTGAATAGCATCCCCCACTGCAAACTGGAGTCGACCCTGATACGGATATTGAAGCAGCCTCTGTAACTGTTATGTTCCGCGTTCTTGTGCGAACCCTGGCCGGCGATAGCATGCCCCTGCTATGACACTGAAGTTGTGGCCACCACATGCATATAGCAGTTTAACTTCGTAGTCTGTGCCTAATGCTTTATGTCCTATCACTCCAATCAAGTGCACATTTTCCACACTTCTTGATAGGCGACTGTTAGAATTGGGGGTCTCTGGTTGGCACAGGTAGGTACTTGTGACAAGCAGGGACCCTCTCCTCTAGTCAGGTTAAGGGGTTACACTCCTACAATAACCCCTGCTCACCCTCTAGGTAGCTTGGTGCGAGCAGACAAGGCTTATCTCAGAGCGTTATAGGTTAAGCATTTGTGACCACATACAGTAACTCAGTGACAAACCCACAAATGGACTCCACACTGGGATTATCAAAAATAAGTATTTTATATCAGGCTTGGCACAAGACCAAATAACGATAAAAAGGTCCACAATACTATTAGCAATAAACAGTTCTTTGTTACAGCGTACTTTAAAAGTTCTCTGCGCTTCGTTCTTCTTGGTTCGGCCCGTACGGGGATGAACTGGCCTACAGAATGAGTCTATAAGCGCTGCGGACGCTCCGGTGCGAAGCGTACACCCTACGGTGCAAAACGTACACAGTACCTTAGCTTTGAAGAGTTCGTCACAGACGCTGCGGTGAAGGCAATGTGTTGTACGCTGCGATGTCCTCCTTTCGCGGTGCGAGCTTACGGCTCGTTGGGGCCCTGAGTCGCGTTGCTTGAGGGGATGGGACGTTGTACGGTGCTTTGCTGTTCGTTGTGGCGTACGAGCTGTACTGTGGGAGCGTATTTCAGTCTGTGGCTGTAATGCGGAGCGTACGTACGGTGCGTACTCCCTGCTTCGATGCGAACGGCAGCCGTGACTTCAGCGCAGGGTGCGGGCTGTACCAACCAAGATGACTCTATGAAGCGCAGCGTTTGTACGTGGCGAAGTCGGCCAGTCACGGTGCGATCTACGGATCGTAGTATGCGTTGATTGAGGCAGACAAGCGGGTACGATGCGTTGCTGGACTCAAATTGGCGGTACGAGGCGTACACAGCTCCCGGCCTCGGAAAATGCTAAAAACAGCGTTTCTAGCAGCGGATTACGAGGCGGATGAAGTCCACTGGTCCTGGGACTTCGTTCAGGGGGCAAGTTCACTCACAAGCCCTTGGAGATTTTTAAGCAAAAGTTGAAGCAAAGTTTCTTTGTAGTCTTTCTCCTCCAGCAGCAAGGCAACCACTGCAGGCCAGTCCCCCAGGTCAGGGACAGTACTCCTCCTTACAGCTTTCCCAGTTCCTTCTCCTCAGGCAGAGGTTCTTCTTGTCAAGCAGGATCTAATTTCTTGGGAGCAGGGTCCCAATACTTATACCCCTAAATCCTTTGTTCATCTGGGGTAGAGTGGCCTTTGCCCAGCCAGAACCAGTTCCTGAGCACTGTGTTGACATGTCTCTGACTTTCCATTCAGGGTGCAGGGCAGAGACATCAGCCGCTCCACAGGAGGTGGAGCCAGCATTGTGGTGGCAGAGCACAGCCCTATTCAGAGTCCAGGTGCACTCCTCCCACCCATCTGGATGTAAATCTCTCTATTCACCACCAGGCTACCTAGCCCTGCCCTCTGGGATTCCCCAGTCCTGTCACTCACAGAAATCAGACAGCAGATACACATCATAGCAGAGGCCGGCTGAAATGGTAAGGCAAGCAACTACCAGCTTTCTAAAAGTGGTATTTGCAAACACAGAATATTAAAATAAACTTTACTAAAAGATGTATTTTATTATTCTGAGTTCAGGCATACTAAACTCCAATTTCTACCATGTTCCCTGGGTCTGTTAGGATCATAGAATGTAACAATTCAGCCCATTCTGGCCTATGGAGAACAGATAGCCTTACAATAGTGAAAAACGAAAATGGCTGTAATTCACTATTAGGACATGCCACACACATCAGGGCTTGTCCTACCTTATGCTTTCAATGCACCCTGCCCTTGGGCCTACCATAGGGGTGACTAACATGAAGTTAAGGGAAGGTTTAGGGACTGGCAAGTGGGTGCGCTTGCCCAGTCAGCATGACAGTACCAGACTGCATGCAGGCTCTGCAATGGCAGACCCTAGACACATTTTACCAGGCCGCTTCTGTGGGTGGCACAACCAGTGCTGCAAGCCCACCAGCAGCATTTGAATTTACAAGCCCTGGGCACTTCTGGTGCGCTTTACTGGGGTTTGACAGTAAAGCAAATTAGCCAATCATGGAATCCAACCAACATATACATTTTATACAGGGAGCACTTCCACTGTGGCACTGGTTGGCAGTGGCACAGTGCTCTGAGCAGCCAACACCAGCAAAACACATGAGGCACAGCAACAAAAAAGTGGAAGGGAGACTCACGCCAAGGTGCCAGGTCTAAGAGCGACAACGGCGCACTGCCTGAGATCTGAAAGTGGTGCTGAATGTGGGCACAAACGGGGTGTATGAGAGGCAACAGAACTCATTGGTCAGACTGGTGAACAGATAACCTGGGGCTGCTTCTCCGGCTTTGTGCTGCCCTGAGCGTCTTACTACTTATTTGTAACCACATCACGGATTGGCTGCTGTAAAACGCAAATCGTTCTGTCAGGATGGACCCATGCTAATGTACCCGAACACCCTCGCTGCTGCCGCCCACCAGGTGAACCCTATCACTGAACCTAAGTGAAATGTTGGGGGATGTGTCTACTTGTTCCCAGTTGGGACTAAGGGATGTGGGCTGGGGCGGGGCGTGGGAGGTGCAGGGCACAGCAGGTTGGGGTTGCTGTTGTGGGAGGGCTCAATGAGTGTTTGTTTTGTTATTATTTGCTGCTGCGCTATGCCAGATGTACACTGGGTGAAGGTCTAACATTGCCCTACGCACTCTGCGTTATTCCAATCCATGGTGGCATATTAGCAATGGAGTCTAGCTCCGGACCACTCAAGTATAATTTTTTAACTTGGAATGTGCGAGGGTTAAACAATCCCCGGAAGTGTCGTCACATACTTGCATATCTTGATCGCCACAACGTGCACTGTGCTATGTTGCCAGAAACACACCTATCCCCCAACCCAACTCCCTCTTTTGCCAAGCGCTGGGCGAGCCATCGTGGATTCTCGTGTTACTCGTCATATGCTCGGGGCACTACCATCCTGATCAGGCATACACTACCATACACCCTCATTGGGTCCCATGCTGATTCGCAAGGCTGATATAATATTCTATGGGGACGACTATTCGGACAGTCTGTTACTATGGTATCATGCTATGGTCCAAACGTGGATAGCCCAGAGTTTTTTCGGGTTTTATGGGGGAAAATTCAGGACGTGGGCACCACACATCTAATATGTGGGGGACTTCAATGTAACCCTTAATCCACACCTGGATAGGTCGCATCTGCAACCGCAGCACTATACAGCCGCGCAACTAGCCCTTAAACACATTGTTGAGGAACATGCCCTTATAGACCCATGGAGGACCCGTAATCCATTATCTCGCCAGGGCTCATGCTACTCCTCGGCTCATGCCTCTTGGTCGCGAATCGATTACTGGCTGGTGGATAGGGGATTTGACATATGGGCTTCATGCGCCTCGTATCTGCCCCGTACACATTCAGACCATTCTCCTGTATTGTTAACTCTTATCTCACCACCGGCGGAGTCTCCATTTCTTTTGTGGCGCCTTAATCCGCAGTCGCATTTGGACCCCGTGTTTAAGACTGAGCTAGAACACGAAATATCGGACTTTTTCACCCGTAACACCGGCTCGGTCTCCCACTACTCTACTCTCTGGGAGGCCTTCAAGGTGACAGTTCGCAGTCTATGCCTTGCGAAGAGTGGGGGAGTATTGAAAGACATTCGAAATAGACTTCAAAAGTTAGAAACGGATATTCGGAATACGGAATTGGCTCTTCAGAATGCGCATTCTCCGCCGCTGCAAGCGCACCTACGTGCATTGCTCACAGAATATCAAGACACAGCTGAGCGGGAGTGCAAATTCAGAGGTAAATACCACAAAGCTCGATGTTACGGGGAGGGAGAACTCCCAGGCCGGGCGCTGGCATCCTCCCTCTGACCCCCCCGGTTCGCTAATACCGTTTCAGAAATTACCGATGAGGACGGCCTCACGCATAGAAATCCCTCAGAAATACTCGGGGTATTTAAGAGATTTTATAAAACTTTGTATTCCACGCAGCGCCAGGCCCCGGCAGATTTTGACACTTTTTTTGAGGATACTGCGATCGCATGGCTGGGCGATGGCCAGAGGGAATACTTCTTAGCACACCATGAGGATGAGGAGATAATCTCGGCCATTATGCAATTGCAGTCAGGTAAAGCCCCAGGGCCGGACGGCTTACCGGCCGAGTTTTACAAGTTATACCGGCACCTCCTTATGCCGGTCTTGAGGCATTTATTCGAAGAAGCCCGGGAAACGGGTATTTTACCTCGATCAATGCGCGAGGCACTCATAATCTCTTTACCTAAACCGGGTAAACCGCCCACGCAATTAGATTCGTACAGGCCCCTATCCCTTATTAATGTCAATGCCAAAATCTTGGCCAAACTAGTTGCTAACCGTATAAGCCCTCTTATGCCGAGGCTGGTCCTCCCGGACCAGTCTGGGTTTGTTCCGACTAGGAGTACAGCCCATAACCTGCGCACTTTATTCGCTCTGCTTCATGACGTAGATACTGAGGAGGATGCGGCTGCCGTATTTCTAGATGCCACAAAGGCATTTGACTCGCTGGAGTGGGACTACCTGTCATACGTGCTGGTGCGCATGGGATTTCCATCCCCATTTCTCGCCTGGATTAATCTGCTATACACAGACAGAAAATCGACCTACAAAAATATCGACACAGAAATATCGAAGTCAAAAATATCGAAGTCCTATCTAAATAAAGGTATGTACAAAAATATCGGGAAAAAAATATAGTTGTCAAAAATATCGATGTTAAAAATATCGTTTTTTAAAATGCATTAATCATAATGTACAAATAAGTAAATAATACATATATTTAAAAAAATAGATATAAATATTAAACATATTTAAAAAATAATAACTAATACATATAGGTGCCGATTCCGATCCTGTAAAACCCGGGTACAAATGGTCGTACGGAGCGTTTTCTCCATACGACTCGTACCCGGGAATTCCACCGTACAAACCAGCAAGTACGATTCGTACAGAAATACCATTTCCGTACGAATCGTAAAAAACCCCGTACGGCGATCCTGGACAGCGCGTACGCGACGTCCGCACGAAGTCAGGCAGCGTTTTATGGACCAGCAAGTCCGATTCGTACCCACAGCACTCCGCACGGCTATATTTTTACAGAAGCCAAAAAGTGCCGGAAAACCTAAGTACACCGCGATGCACGAGGAAAAGGGGGCCCGCTACGCGACGTACACGCCATCACCCACATCGTACGTGTCATCATGTACGGTGCGTACCCCAAAATTGCATATGTATGGACCGTACCTCCCAACCCCCCTATGTACGGACCGTACCCACCACCCCCCCGTATGTACGGACCGTACACCCCACCCCCCCTATGTACGGACCGTACCCCCACCCGCGTATGTCCGCACCGTACCCCAGGTGTATCCCCAACCCGCGTATGTCCACACCGTACCCCAGGCGTACCCCCAACCAGCGTATGTACGCACCGTACCCCAGGCGTACCCCAATCCTCGCATATGTACGGTCCGTACATTCACGGGTGGGGGTACGTCTGGGGTACGGTGCGTACATACGCGGGTTGGGGGTACGCATGGGGTACGGTGCGGACATACGCGGGTTGGGGGTATGCCTGGGGTACGGTGCGGTCATACATGGGTGGGGTGTACGGTCCGTACATAGGGGGGTGGGGGGTACGGTCCATACATACGGGGGGTGGGGGGTATGGTGCGGACGTACGCAGGAGGGGTGAGGCTGGGGGGGCCGTACGACTCGTACCCCGGGCACAAGTGTACTCGGGGCAGGGCTCGTACAAAGTTCGCTCCGTACGGAGCCTTTTCCATGCACTTGTGTTTTCGGACATGCGGTACGGATCGTACTTGCGCGCTCGGACTTCAGTTTTACGATTCGTATGTAAAACTATCCGGGGACGTCTCGTAGACTTTTCACTAGGCGATTCGTATGTATTTTTCACGTACGAATCGTACTTCGCCGTTTGTACAGGACTTGTACAATTAGTACGTAAAAAAATACGGATACGAGTCGTACGGGGAAAAAAAATCCAGGATCGGAATCAACCCCATAATGTTAAAATTAATTAAACATCTACATATAAATTAATATATATGCTTACTCCACATATTGCAACATTAGGGAAAGCGTTGGATAGCGTAGGGGTAAAAAATACTATTCCAACTCGAGAGAGTGCAACAGTAGGGAAAAAGCAGGATAGCGTAGGGGTAAAAATTACTATTCCAACTCCAGAGAATGCAACAGTAGGGAAAGCGTTGGATAGCGTAGGGGTAAAAATTACTATTCCCACTCCAGTAAGTGAAACAGTAGGAAAAGCGCTGGATAGCGTAGGGGTAAAAATTACTATTCCCACTCCAGTGAGTCCAACAGTAGGGAAAGCGTTGGATAGCGTAGGGGTAAAAATTACTATTCCCACTCCAGTGAGTGCAACAGTAGAGAAAGCGCTGGTTAGCGTAGGGGTACAAATTACTATTCCCACTCCAGAGAGTGCAACAGTAGGGAAAGCGCTGGATAGCGTAGGGGTAAAAATTACTCTTCCCACTCCAGTAGGTGAAACAGTAGGGAAAGCACTGGATAGCGTAGGGGTAAAAATTACTATTCCCACTCCAGTGAGTGCAACAGTAGGGAAAGCGCTGGATAGCGTAGGGGTAAAAATTACTATTCCAACTCCAGAGAGTGCAACAGTAGGGAAAGCGCTGGGTAGCGTAGGGGTAAAAATTACTATTCCCACTCCAGTAAGTGAAACAGTAGGGAAAGCGCTGGATAGCGTAGGGGTAAAAATTACTATTCCCACTCCAGTGAGTGCAACAGTAGGGAAAGCGCTGGATAGCGTAGGGGTACAAATTACTATTCCCACTCCAGAGAGTGCAACAGTAGGGAAAGCGCTGTATAGCGTAGGGGTAAAAATTACTATTCCCACTCCAGAGAGTGCAACAGTAGGGAAAGCGCTGGATAGTGTAGGGGTAAAAATTACTATTCCCACTCCAGTGAGTGCAACAGTAGGGAAAGCGTTGGATAGAGTAGGGGTAAAAATTTCTATTCCAACTCCAGAGAGTGCAACAGTTGGGAAAGCGCTGGATAGCGTAGGGGTAAAAATTACTATTCCCACTCCAGTGAGTCCAACAGTAGGGAAAGCGTTGGATAGGGTAGGGGTAAAAATTACTATTCCCACTCCAGTGAGTGCAACAGTAGGGAAAGCGCTGGATAGCGTAGGGGTACAAATTACTATTCTCACTCCAGAGAGTGCAACAGTAGGGAAAGCGCTGGAAAGCGTAGGGGTAAAAATTACTATTCCCACTCCAGTGAGTGCAACAGTAGGGAAAGCGTTGGATAGCGTAGGGGTAAAAATTGCGATTCCAACTCCAGAGAGTGCAACAGTTGGGAAAGCGCTGGATAGCGTAGGGGTTAGATGAATTAATAATCAATTAAATAATTTGCTATTAAAAAATAGCATATTAATAATTAATTTACAAAATAATTATTAATAAATACCAATAAATTAAAATAAATATTTAACTAAATAACATAAAATTACATCCCACACTATTCCCCCTTTAACACACAACACACCACACATACAAAAACACAATTAATTTAACTATCAATTAATCAATTAATAACAATTAACAATACATTATTTATAATTAATATAGTTATAAATTAACTAGTTAATACATATTAACTACCAAAAAACAATTATTCACCAATTAATTATTAATTAACAATACATTAATTAGCAATAACAACAAATAAAAAGAATTAATAAATTAATTATATTTAATATATTTAACTAAGTAATAACAATTAATATTTAATTAACAATTAATAAATAATAAATACCAATAACAAAAAATATCATTCATGAATTTCATTTAATTACATCCCACCCTATTCCCCTATAAACCCACAACCCACTACACATAAAAAAATCACATAATTAATTTAATTATCAATTAATCACTTAATAAAAATAAATCACCAATTAATTATTAATTAACAATAAATTAATTAACAATGACAATAAATAAAAATTAATAACGTAATTATAACTAATATAATTAACTAATTAATAAAAATAATTGACAATTAATAATTAATTAACAATTAATTAATGATAAATACAAATTAAAGAAAACATAGTAATTCATTAATTATAATTAAATTACTTCCCACCCTATTCCCCTATAAACCCACAACCCGCTCTGATACTAAAACGCAAAATTTACTCTAACAAAATTACTAATTTCTAAACATTTATTTTTAAATGTATTAAAATACATTACAAAAATGTTTAACATACATATAAAATACATATTAAAATACATAACACAAAAAAAAATCGATATTATTGACAACGATATTTTTGCTTACGATATTACTTACTTCGATATTACTTACTTCGATATTAAAAAAAACAATATTACTTACCTTGGGGTCGATATTCTGGTCAACGATATTCTTGACTTCGATATTCTGTCCCTACGATATTAAAAACTCAATATTAATGTAGGTCGATATTTAAAATTCGATATTTTGACTAACCACCACACAGGGCTACGTGCTACAGTGATGATCAATGGAATGCGATCGTCCCCTTTTTCGCTGGCCAGAGGCACCAGACAGGGGTGTCCGCTTTCCCCCCTAATATTTGCCTTGGCTATTGAGCCCCTCGCCGCAAAGATACGGCAGCATCAACGCGAGTATGCGATCATTTACCCAGACAGATCCTTGTTTCGTTATACGCTGGCGACATCACATTATATCTGCGTCAGCCGGCTCAAATCCCATATTGCGGCTATTCATCTTGTTTGGGCAGCTGTCAGGAGTAAACATTAATTGGAGTAAATCCCAAATGTATCCCCTTACGGCTTCCACTGCTAAATTCCATCCAGACTTCCCCCTTAGGTGGTGTGACACCACCCTCACGTATTTGGGGATAATTATCTCTCGCACTCTGGAGGAGATCATGCGGGACAACTATGGGCGAGCCTTAGATTCCATCACTGATAAAATAGCTAGTTGGATAGCGCTGCTTTGTCAATGGCCGGCAGAGCAGCGTTGATCAAAATGGTTATCTTACCCAAACTTCTGTATCTCTTCGTTAATATCCCATATGCTCCCAGCCGTCATTTCTTCTCAGCGCTCAGAACTCAGTTAAAACGTCTTATATGGGGGGGGAAGCAGGCTAGGTTAAGATGGGATGTCCTCACAAGCCCCTTCTGTGCAGGAGGTTTTTTGGTCCCAGATGTGGAGCTGTACTTCAGCATGCCTACTGGATGAAGCCTCCCCCTTTCATGCCCCATCTGGCCATAGAAGATGGTTACATGGCCCCTATGCCGAGTACGGCATATCTAAGCATTGCTAGGACACCACGTGGCCTTGCAACCACCACAGTCCAGTCCACGGTTAACGCCTTTTTTTCTCAGTTTCAGACGGGGATGACGGGGACTGGTCAGAGGGATCATCAACTGATAGCACTGATTTGAGCTATAATGGCTGTGAGGAGACAGGAGGTGCTAAGAGCAAAACGGTGCAGAGAAAGAAAAAGAAAAAAACAGGGGGAAAAAGACTTGGCTTGGGATTATACCCCGACAAACCAACTTACCCACTCCCTGCCCCTGTCCCAATCAGGTAATGACCTCCCCGATACGGCTGCATCATCTTCCCCAACTCTGGGGGCTATCTTCCAAGCTATTTCAATGCACCGAGAGGAAACTCGACAGGATAGCCGCAAGGCGCAGCTTGCCATGCGGAAGATGCAGGGGGTAGTACGGAAGCTAACTAAAACATGTGGTTCATTTGGGGAGCGCCTAACCGAACTTGAGTCCAGAAATGTCACCACAGAATCTGATCTTTCTACAAACCAAGTATTGGTCGAGGCACACGAGGCACAGCTGGTAGATGTAAGATGGAAGCTGGAGGAGTTTGAGAACCGCCAACGGAGGAATAACATACGGGTTCTTGGGGTCCCGGAGGGGGCCGAGAAGGCCGATATACGTTCATTTGTAGTTGAACTTTTGCAAGAATCGCTGCCTGAAATCGGGTCCCATTTGTTCAAAAACATCCAGTGAAAGTGGGGACATTGCCTAGAGCTATTTTGGTATATTTTGGTAATTTTTTGTTACGTCAGGCAGTTTTTGAAAAGGCAAGGCCAGACGCAAAGAGGTCTATTAATGGGATATCCTATTTTGTTCGCCCTGACTTTTGTCATTCCACCGTTGAAAGACGGTGGCGGTTGCGGCAACTCATTAAAGCATTTCAGGATAAAAAGGCGCAAGCCTTTCTTAACAATCCTGCGACATTAAAAGTGATTTTTGAGGGGCAAACAAAGTTTTTTACATCAGAAATAAAAGCCAAAGAATACCTAGAAGGGCTACCCCATTAGGAGTGGGCCCGATTCTAACACGCTCTAGCGGTATCTAGTTTGGGTCCATCCCTTAATTGAGCTAATTGTAATAAGAGTAGGGAGTACGGCTCTAGGATGTAACAGGGCTTGGTATATAGTAGCTCTCAGCCTCGTCATGAGGTGCACTTCCATTGTGATCAGACTCATGACTGAGTCTGCAAGCCTCATGTGGGGAGGTGGGGGTTTTCGAGGGGTAGGAGGGGTGGGGGGGCAGCTCCGTGGGCGGGATGGGAGTGGGAGGGGAGGGGAGGGGGGGTGAACTGGGGGGAAAACAGGGGGACAAATAACATATCTAGAAATGAAAAGACAAGATTGGAAATGTTAAGGAAGCTAAATACAGAGCAACAGGAGAAAACAAGAATCCAACGTGGGAAGGAATCCGAACAGGTTCAGGGAGGATTTGGGAATTTGAGCTTAAGCTAAGATGGGGAGATTGACAATATGTTCATGGAACATTGCCGGGTTGAACGATAGGGGAAAGAGAATTAGATATGCTGAATTGGTAAGGCTTAGCCGTGCAGATGTAATATGCTTGCAGGAGACGCATATCCCCTGGGGCAGGAGAGATTTACTACGAATAGCAGGCTATAACCTACTTGTCTGCACAACTCAGACATCCAATACTCGAGGTGTGGCAATTCTAGCAAAGATCTCGTTGGGCACCATTAAGCGTAAGGTAGCAGACACCCTGGGTAGATGGGCGATTGTAGAACTTCCCATGGGTGCTACTGTCTGTGCAATTTATGGATCTAATCAAGACGATCCCCAGATAATGGAAGCCCTGGAGGTTGAGTTGGCCTCGTGGCTCACCCCTTTGATTCTCTGCGGGGACCTCAACATTTCCCTGGCTCAGGCTACTGGTAATTGGGGGCCAGGGGGATATGCTGGTAAAAAGCCGCGAGTCTATAGGTCATTTAACTCTTTAAAAGTCAGCCATGGTTTAGTGGACAACTGGGCCACGAAGAATCCGGCTAATCCCGGCTTCACATTTTTTTCGTGCCCCCATAAAAAATATGTCAGGATTGACTATTTATTTTGTTCTAGAGCTTTAGCAGGGTCGGCTCGGATTAAGAAACTCCCTAAAATAATTTCTGACCACAACCCCCTGATTTTAGAACTAGACCTAGCCAATTTTGAAAGGGTGCTAAGCAAATGGACTTTTGATAGGAAACTTCTCGTTAATTCTGAATTTATTGAATACATGAAAAACTGGACACGAGAATTTTTTGATTTAAATAGGTTTAGCGCCAGTAGGGGGGTGGTATGGGACTCTTTTAAAGCCGCTCTCCGAGGGGAGACTATTTCATTTGTCAATAGAGCCCGGAAGCTTCAGGAACAGGAGAATCGCCAATTAATGGAGGATTTGGCCAGGGCAGAAGAGCATCATATTTCACAGATAGCACAGGGGCAGGTGGGAGAACAAATACAATTGCGAATAATTGCACTCCGAGCGCAGCTAACAAACTGGCTTACAAAGAAATCGGCTGAGGAATATCAGGCTCACCGGAATAGTGCCTATGAAACTGGGGAACAAGTTGGCAGAAGGCTAGCCCTTCACACTAGGCAGAAGATCTCGTCTAATGCTATATCTACGATTAAAATAAACGGGCTTGTTTATACTGCCCCACAGGAGGTAACTAGGGGGTTTCATGATTACTATCAGAAGCTGTACCGTGACGATATTAACAAAAGTAGGGAAGAGGTTTCTCAAGGCCTGGCAGGACTGGTTACCGATATTAATGCTGGGGAAGGGTTGGATGGGCTAACCATACAGGAGCTAGAGGCAGAAATTTCGCTCGAGGAGGTAGAGCTTGCACTGTCAAGAATTGCTTTAGGTAAAGCAGCTGGTCCTGACCGGATCCCCCTTGAATTATATAAAATCCTAGGCATAGTTATTACACCTCTGCTCCTAGATTTATTTAAGGGTGTACAACACAATGGAATCCCTCCCGAGTCATGGAAAGGGACTAACATCATAATTTTCCCTAAAAAAGGGAAGCCGGTCGATGATCCATCTTTGTATCGGCCAATCTCTCTGATTAACTCAGATACAAAAATGTATTCTAATATTTTGGCTAATCGGCTGGGGAGGGTCATAGAAGGCCTTGTTTCCCCTTGGCAACATGGGTTTATCCCTGGCAAGGGAACAACAGATCATACCCGAAGAGCTGTCTCGATTGATATAGCGGCCAGGGAGGGGGACAGGATGGCTATGATCCTCCTCGATGCCGAAAAAGCTTTCGACCGGGTGTCCTGGGAGTACATGTGGCAGATACTGGAATTTTATGGCTTTGGCCCTAAGTTCATAAAGGCTGTGAAGGCTATGTATTGCCAGCCATATGCAAGACTGCAATTAATGGGGGGAGAGTCTGAGAATATTAACATTTCAAGGGGGACTAGGCAGGGCTGTCCCTGCTCCCCTATCCTATTTGCGCTGTATATTAATCCCCTAGTGGTTACGCTGCTACAGAGTTTGAAAATTGAACCGGTAATAACTAGGGGATTTGAGACTAAAGTATTGGCCTATGCGGACGATATTGCGGTCCTAACTACGAACCCTGCTGTGGCAATTGAGGAAATTAATCAGATCACAACAGGTTTTGGTCTTTTCTCCGGGTATGCACTGAATGCGGGGAAAACCATAGTTTTATGCACTGACAATACTGTCTTTAATGATCCTAAACGAGCAATCTCCGCAGTCTACTTGGGGGTTCGAATTAGCGCAAATGTGGAACAAATTACTAGAATCAATTTTGAACCTTTGATCAATAATATAGGAAAGGAATTAAGGAGGGTTAATGGGATACATCTATCTATTATTGGGAGAGGGAACTATTTAAAAATGACTGTTTTACCAAAAATATTATACTTGTTCCGGGCAATTCCATTACTCGTAGAGGATAATCTATTAAAGGCATTGGAATCTATCTGCTCCAGCTTCCTATGGCAATATGGAAAGATCAGAAGAGCTGCGAAATATATAGCATTACCTCAGGATAGGGGGGGACTTGCAGTTCCTAATATTACTTTATATTTTTGGGCAGCTTTTCTACAGCAAATGACCCCACTATTATCTACAAATAACACTCAGGAGGTACCTCTGGGACAGAGAATACCGACAATTTACGAGCTCTCCATGGGGAAGGACGCGCGTGGGCTTTTATTACGGCAATTGGAACCCAGCTATTACAAGAAGATCCGGTTCAAAGTTATTTTTAGCTCATGGAAAGTTTGGAAACCGATTGCTAAATTCATGGAGATTCCGAGATTCTCTAGATATACTCCTCTTTGGCGTTCGCAATTGCTGCCCCGTTTGGTTAATGATGTTATGGGGAAAAAGTGGGAAAAATATGGGGTAAGAACAATAGCGGATTTTTGTGGGGAAGGACAAGATTTCCAATTCCCTAGATTACAATTGATGTTTGGAATCTCAGATAATCAATATTTTAAATTTATACAGATTAAGAACATCCTTAATTTACGGCGACCCATAATTAGCTTAGCTAAATTACCACTTTTGGAAATAGCAGCAAAGGACTCTTGCAGGATTAGAGATTTTTATACATTACTTCTTGAAAAAAGCCCCGACGAATTGGAAAAGACAGAGGCATCCTGGGTAATTAAGTTGGGGAACCCAGATGTGGATATTTATAAATGCCTTTCCCTATCTTCAAATATTTTGGTATCCTCGAGCTTAAAAGCTCAAGTATATAAAACTTTGTTTAATCTTTACTTTACTCCTGCTAAATTATTCTTATGGGGAAAAAGGGCTGATGATAAGTGTCCGAGATGTGGGCTAGGACCTGCTACCCTGCTTCATATGTTTTTTGATTGCGAGAAGCTCGCCCCCTTGAAAGAAGGTTTGTTGCGCTTTTGGGAATCTCGGTTTGGCTGTAGGCTCAAAATAACACCAACTCTGCTGGTTCTTGGTTATGATAGCTCATTGGCTCTTAGTTCTGAACAAGAATATGGTCTGTTTTTAGGGGCTGCGGTATTTAGGATATTGTTAGCTGCAAGATGAAAAGATGCTGAGCCACCAAGTTTCCATATATGGCTTGCCAGAATGTTGAGAATATATAAGCAAGAGTTATCTCTTTATGCATGCCGAGGCAGACAGGCCAGAGCTAGGGGGAGGAAGATCTGGGCATTTATGGCTGAATGGAGTAGGGAAGCTAGGATGGAGTAGAGGAGGGGATAATGTTAGGGTACTAACTTAGGGAAATTTACGTTGAAACTGTGGCAATGTAATATAAATAGCTCTGGGATCCTCTTTAAAATAATAATGTAATTCTTCATTGTCTTTAATTTTTAAGTTGGTTGCTTTATTGCTCTCTGTGTCTTTTGTTCATGTTTTTGAAACCGTATGGATCTGCATTGTGTATCTCTAGATATGTTTCAATAAAAAAAAAAAAAATAAATAAAAAAAAAAGATTCCATCACTGATAAAATAGCTAGTTGGATATCGCTGCCTTTGTCAATGGCCGGCAGAGCAGCGTTGATCAAAATGGTTATCTTACCCAAACTTCTGTATCTCTTCGTTAATATCCCATATGCTCCCAGCCGTCATTTCTTCTCAGCGCTCAGAACTCAGTTAAAACGTCTTATATGGGGGGGGGAAGCAGGCTAGGTTAAGATGGGATGTCCTCACACGCCCCTTCTGTGCAGGAGGTTTTTTGGTCCCAGATGTGGAGCTGTACTTCAGCATGCCTACTGGATGAAGCCTTCCCCTTTCATGCCCCATCTGGCCATAGAAGATGGTTACATGGCCCCTATGCCGAGTACGGCATATATAAGCATTGCTAGGACACCACGTGGCCTTGCAACCACCACAGTCCAGTCCACGGTTAACGCCTGGCATGATCTTGGTAAAGTGACTCGCTGCACGCTACTGTATTCCCCGCTCTTGCACTTCCCGGAATGGCAGGATATCCCGGTCATGCAGGAGGGAGGATGCCGCCGACTCCTTCGCAAACTTTCTATTGGCACCTGGGGTCACCACTACACGGAGGGGAAGTTTAGTACCAGTGCGGAGTTTTTCAAAGATATTCATCCCACCCCACTGGACAGATTCTATTATATCAGGATACGGCAGGATGTGAAGGCCGCCACCCCCAAGTTCCCCACTGAAACTCGGATCATGCTCCCCTTGCATGTGGTCTTGCAACAGGATGTCCCCGCCCATGTACTTTCGCTACTTTACTGTACAGTGCAGGCGAATGGGAATTACGACCCTCCCTTAGCTCCGGCTAGATGGGAGGAGGAGCTAGAGCACCCCCTTACTGAGGATCAATGGACGTATTGTTGCAAGCAGACTGGTGAGATCTCTTCTAGCAGCAGATTCAGAATAATTCATAACAAATTTGTTCACCGGTTGTATTATACACCAGCGAGACTGTTTAGGCTGAAGATCCGAGATAACGATCGTTGCGAGCGATGTGGGAGGGAGGGAGCGGACTCTAAACATTTGGCATGGGATTGCCCGCCCATAAAGCGTTACTGGGCAGAAGTGCTTGGTGCACTGGACCTCATGACCTACACCTCCCCCATTGCGGCCAAAATGAGTAAATACACCTCTCTTGCTCTGCTCCTTGCTAAAAGAAGAATTGCTTGCAAATGGGGCAGGGGTAGAACCCCGAAGTTTAAGGACTGGATTCAGGACCTTATTTATTGCCAAGAGCAACTTAATACCTACGCGGATCTCCAGCCTCCCTCATCGCGTCCCACTGACATCTGGGGCCCTTTGCAAACCTACTTATTGTAGCACTCCAATGATACTGACACGGAAGCCCACCATTGAGGAATTGTTGTCTTCTTGTCAAATG
Source organism: Triturus cristatus (assembly GCF_964204655.1). Classification (NCBI taxonomy): domain Eukaryota; kingdom Metazoa; phylum Chordata; class Amphibia; order Caudata; family Salamandridae; genus Triturus; species Triturus cristatus. The sequence continues at coordinate 2,530,079 of NC_140589.1, forward strand.
CATTGCTGGGGTCATTACGTCCCGCACACTGACAGATGGGGGAGGGTGCGGCGACACTTCTGACTGTATAGGCTAGGAGTCCTTTTCACCCTAACCATGCTCCTTTTAGAACGCAGCGTTATTAGCGGCACTTTTTTTTTGTTTTTTTGGGGGGTTTTTTGGGGTTGGTTACGGTCCGGTTGACCGATTGTGTGTATAGCTGAAATACTTATACAAATGCTATCATTCGTTTAGCCTGACGACTCCACCAACGCGGCCGGCCTGATTGGGTTGTAGGCAGCTTGCTGTGTTACCCCTCTCCCCACCTGTGATGCAGTAGGATGTGTATACCTGACATGTTGCATTGCTAGCCCGATGGTGGTTGTAGGCGATATGCTGAGTTGTATATCTTCTTTTCTTGAAATACACAATAAAGGTGTTAAAAAAAACATGGTCCAAAGTTAGGGTACAAGATGTTTGTTCATTCATAAGTGTTGGGAGGAATGATATGAGTCATGCTATTATATTGTGAGTATATTTTGATAGTCAAGAGAGGTGAGCTGTACCAGGAATCCTGACAGTGTCCTTCCAGTCAGGAAGGAGCACATTCAATAGAGAAAGGATCCTTGGATTCCCATCTCATTCAGGTATCAGATGAGAATAAGGTGGGACATTATATTGAATGCCACAGGTGAGCTTCCAATACTGCCCATCAATGGTGTGAATGAGGGTTTTTTTCTGTTCTGTGATTGGGTCTGAAACCGGATTGTGTCATGCCAAGGTGTTTGTGGTCGTTTAGATGGTTGGTTTGTTACTAAGTTTCTCCAGGACTTTGGGGTATGGTAGCAGGGAGATGATTCTCTAGTGTTGTTGGGTTTGCAGTAGGCTTTTTGAGCTTGGGGAGTAGTATGGCATGTTTCTCTGCATCCGGGAAGGTGGTAGAAGAGATGGTGGTGTTCAGTACCAGGTGAGTATGGTGCTGATGGGCTGTAGTACTTTGGCGAAGGCATAGTGGGGCAAGGGTGAGATGGGTCCCTGGAGTGGATAGACTGCATGGTAGAGGCGGTTTTATCTATGGAGATGGTTGGTCGCGTAGTCATAGTGGTGTCTTTGGACGAAATGGGGAGCCATGTTGCGAAGGTCTGCCAGGACTGCTTTGGGGATGTGTCAAAGTTAATGTGAATGGAAGTTATCCTGCTACAGAAGAATTGTGAAAGCTTGTTGCAGAGGTCCTGTGAAGTAGTGATGCTTTTAGAGGAGGCTGTTATGAAGGGGAAATCTTTAACAATGACAAAGATCTCTTTGCTGCTGTTGGTGCTGGTATTGATGCGATCTCCGAGCGCAGAGTTTGTGGTTGTCCGGATCTTTTGATATCATTGTGCTCACCCTCCGAAACCACTCAAATTTCACTCTGTAGACAATTTATGCTACTCTAGGCAGCACCCTAAAATTTACTTAATTTAACACAGCATATGTTCTACAGGCAAGGACCACAGAAGACAGACCAGAGGTGATAAGTGGAGTCTAGGAGTGGACGCTACTACCCAGCGATCATTTAATTGACATTTATGCTAACTACATGCCTGCTGTTCTAGTCGGTGTCCTTTCAAGGTGGATGCTTTATATGTTTTATTTTGATGCAGTTTTCTGCATTGTAAACTTGGCCCAAATGCATTAGACCACATCAGAAGAGAACAAGCAAGTTATAGATAACAGTCATCACAAAACAACAGATAAACTATAAAAGAAAACAGAGTAAATAGTTCCCATCTGGATAGACAGCTCAAGTTAACAAAGAAGATATGAAGAACTGAGCCTAGCTTTATCCAAAGTGTCTCTCAAATAAGAGGGTTTTTGGTTCATTTATAAAATCGTCAAGACTAGAAGGTGTGGAAAGTGCAGTTGGGGCAGAGTTCCAGATCCATGCTACGCTTTCAGAGAATGCCTGGTACATATAGGTGCCGATACGGATCCTGTAAAACCCGGGTACAAATGGTCGTAAGGAGCGTTTTCTCCGTCCGACTCGTACCCGCAAGTACGATTCGCACAGAAATACCATTTCCGTACGAGTCGTACAAAAGACCGACCGGCAAAAAAATACATACAAATCTGAATCTGAACGGCGCATACGCGACATCCGGACGGAGTCAGGCAGCGTTTTACGGACCAGCAAGTACGATTCGTGCCTACGTCACTCCGCACGTAGCATTTTTTACGGGAGCCAAAAACTGCCGGGAAATTGAGGACGACGTGAAGCAGGAGCACCGGTACGAGACAGACAGCGATGGACCCAACCTACGCGTCATCCCGGCCCTCACAGCCTACGACCTCTTGTTCAGAAACCGCCGCAGACGCCGCAGAAGGTCAGAACAACCCCCAGGGGCAAAGGGGGGGGCAAGGGGCAGGAAACATAACCCACACCCCACAAAAAACAAATATATCCTGCATTAATTACCTCCATGGTCTGGTCACTTCGGGGGGCGTGTCCACCAATCCCACGTCCCGCCACAACGGAAGTGGACGTGGACGCGTACCCGTCACCACCACAATGGTGGTACGGGATGTACCCACGCCCCTCAGAGCGTGGGTACGGCCCGTACCACCATTGCAGGGGTGATGTAGGGGTACGTGTGTACGGACCGTACCCACGCCCCCAGAGCGTGGGTACGGTCCGTACACGCGTACCGCTACATCACCACTACAATGGTGGTACGGACCGTACCCACGCCCCCCAGAGCATGGGTACGGGCCGTACCACGTGTACCCCTACGTCACCGCCACAATGGAGGTACGGCCCGTACCCACGCTCTGGGGGCGTGGGTACGGGCCATACCACGCGTACCCCTACGTCACTGCCACAATGGTGGTACGGCCCGTACCCACGCTCTGGGGGGCGTGGGTATGGGCCGTACCACGCGTACCCCAACGTCACCGCCACTATGGTGGTACAGCCCGTACCCACGCCCCCAGAGCATGGGTACGGGCCATCCCACGCGTACCCCTACGGCACTGCCACAATGGTGGTACGGCCCGTACCCACGCCCCCAGAGCATGGGTACAGGCCGTACCACCCGTACCCCTATTACATGATGGATACAAGGCGTACACACGCCACGGATGTAGGTGTACGGCTTGGTGCAGCACATCAGCTGTAAATTGGGGGTGGTGTATGCCCAGGACAGCAGTGTACCACAGTAAGGGCGCAAGTGGGTGGGTGGGTGGGTGCAGAGGAATACCAGCAGTGGACAGGGACATGGGGGTGGGTGCAGAGGACTCCCTGCAGTGGACAGAGACATGGGGGTGGGTGCAGAGGACTCCCAGCAGTGGACAGAGACATGGGGGTGGGTGCAGAGGAATCCCAGCAGTGGACAGGGACATGTGAGGGGTGGGTGCCCATCACTCCCAGCAGTGGACAGAGACATGGGGGTGGGTGCAGAGGACTCCCAGCAGTGGACAGAGACATGGGGGTGGGTGCAGAGGAATACCAGCAGTGGACACAGACATGGGGGTGGGTGCAGAGGACTCCCAGCAGTGGACAGAGACATGGGGGTGGGTGCATATCAACTCCAGCAGTGGACAGAGACATGGGGGTGGGTGCAGAGGACTCCCAGCAGTGGACTGAGAAATGGGGGTGGGTGCAGAGGACTCCCAGCAGTGGACAGAGACATGGGGGTGGGTGCAGAGGACTCCCAGCAGTGGACAGAGACATGGGGGTGGGTGCATATCAACTCCAGCAGTGGACAGAGACATGGGGGTGGGTGCAGAGGACTCCCAGCAGTGGACTGAGACATGGGGGTGGGTGCAGAGGACTCCCAGCAGTGGACAGAGACATGGAGGTGGGTGCAGAGGACTCCCAGCAGTGGACAGAGACATGGGGGTGGGTGCATATCAACTCCAGCAGTGGACAGAGACATGGGGGTGGGTGCAGAGGACTCCCAGCAGTGGACTGAGACATGGGGGTAGATGCAGAGGACTCCCAGCAGTGGACAGAGACATGGGGGTGGGTGCAGAGGAATACCAGCAGTGGACAGTGACATGTGAGGGGTGGGTGCCCATCAATCCCAGCAGTGGACAGAGACATGGGGGTGGGTGCAGAGGAATACCAGCAGTGGACACAGACATGGGGTGGGTGCAGAGGACTCCCAGCAGTGGACAGAGACATGGGGGTGGGTGCAGAGGACTCCCAGCAGTGGACAGAGACATGGGGGTGGGTGCAGAGGACTCCCAGCAGTGGACAGACATATATGAGTGGGTGCAGAGGACTCCCAGCAGTGGACAAAGACATGGGGGGGTGTACATCATTATCAGATGACCCCAACTCCATGGGTGCATGTACGCGTCCCTAACTTTGGACAATGATGATAGTGCCATAACAACACATCACTGACAGCAGTGTCCCACTCCCAGGAGGATGGATGTCTTTCCCCCACTGCATGACACACCACATGTGGGTGTGAGGACAAATAACACATGCATACCCACCCCTGGCAGATGCAGCACAATACACACACTGAGATCATGCCACAAGACTGTATAGTCATGTCACTGCCTAATAAACTAAGAGAGCCAAAGGGAACACACACTGTCACGCACATCCCAGGACTGATAGGAATGTTCAGGTGCTGGGCCAGCCACCAAGATGTTGTCTGTCATGGAAGGAATAGGGTGGAGTTCCCACAGATACAATGGCCACAATTGTGAGTCAGGTGTTCAAATACCCAGCAGAACAAGTACCATATGTGTACTAGGCTGGGATTACACACATGCATTGTGCGGAAAAGGGACAATTTCTCCATGAAGGCATGGCAAAATACTCTATACACAAGTACAGTGAGTACCAAGGATGGCACAGACGATGCAGCCGGAGACATTGCTGAGCAGGCATGGCCAGAATGGAAGGGATCCATCACCAACAAAGGAAATGTAGACACAGGGCAACACAACAATTGTGCAACCCTCTGCAGGGGAGATGTCAGGTGCCACAGAGGAAGGAACACTCCTTGGGACAGTGTCTCCAAACACAATGAGCAGACACGACCAAAGATTCTTTGCAGAGACCTTGTGAGGGCACGCAGATACCAGGTTCCACCCCATGAGATGCAGACTACAACATGTCCATGAAACATAACACATTCCCACAACCCCAACTCCTGGAGCCTCAGCATCAACATCAATACATGAAATGCAAGACTTTTCAAAACGGAAAACAAAATGCTTTATTCAGCATGAAAAAATAAGATGTAGTAAAGAACACTATGTACAAAGGCCAATGGCCAGTCCCGATATGAAGTATTGGGGGGGACACATGGCCACGCGTCTCCCCTAGCTTGCCTGCACATACTAAACCTCTGGTTCAGCGACTGGGGGGGGGCATCATGTGGGGAAGGACCAGGCACCGCAGGGACAGGAGGGGGAAGGGTAAGTGTGGTGGGTGCAGGGACGGACGACTCCTCCACAGGGGGTGGGGCAGCGCCAAAGGTGGAGGTGAGCTTGGCGCTGCACACTTCTGCCAGTTCTTCAAACGTCTCCCCTGCACCCGGAGAAACAACAGGCCCCAAGGAGGGGGGGGGGTCGGAGGGATGGGTTGCAGCGCTACTGGGGGAGGTGGTGGACAGGCTGGGGGACTTAACTCCCCTACCCGTGGAGTGCCTTGACCGTTTCCGGCCAGGTGAGCAGCCCAGCCCAGCCCAGCAAAGTAGGCCTCCTTCTCCGAATCTGGGGCAGGGGAGGCAAGGGGAGTGACATCGGAGGGACTGGGGAGTGAGTAATGTGGACGAGGACTGTGGCTGTGTGCCTGCCTGTGTGCCCCAGACCCAGTGGGAGTGCCTGCTTCCCCCTGAGTGTGCGTGTCAGGAGGTTTGCGCTTGCCCTTACGTGGTGGTGTGCTGCTTGTGTCTGGTGGGGTGCGTGTGTGTGGATGTCTTGGTGTGCTTGGGACAGGCATGGGTGTGGGACTTGTGGATGGGGCAGAGGTAGGGGGGGCAGCGCTGCAGGTGACTCACTACTGCCGTCAGTGACGAGTCCAGGGACCTCAGCAACATCCGTTGGTCAGACATCGCTGATGACATGCCCTCCATGTACGACACCATCTGGGTCAGCAGTCTGGTGTGGCCATGGAGGAAAGTCAGGATCGATGTCTGCCCAACTTGCAACTGCCGCTGAATGTCCACAGACTCGGCAGTGAGGGCAGCAGGGGGGACAGGGGCAGGGGGTGCAGTGCCTGTGACGAAGGAGACACGGTGTGGCCTAGCACGGACAGAAGGGACCCGAGCAAGTGGGAGGGCGGTGATGGGAATGGAGGGGGTGGCGAGAGATGTACTGCTGCTTTCAGCTGTGGGAGCAGCCTCTGCCCCCTCTGGGAGCTCAGCCTCGGACCCGTCTGCCTCGTAGTCAGTGTTGGTACTGGGCAAGTCCTCCGCCTCACTCCCCTCGCCCTCCGTGCCACTAGATTCCACCGACTCCTCAGCAGTGGTGGCACCACTCCTCGATCCCTCCTCCACGTCCGTGCCGGTGTCTCCCTCGGTGTTCTCCGATGATGCTGTGGGCAAGGTGAAGAGACAGGAAAAAATCAGTCACCTGTATACATCTGGCACATGAGTCCAAACAAAATAGGCAACAGTGCATATCAGGAAAGGCATCATGAGTAACATCTAGAATACTCCCCACATATGTAAGCCCTGCACTCCCCAGTTGGTTGACCTACCATGCCACTTGGAAACAATGAAAATTAGGACACAACAGCAAATAACTTGAAATCACAAGATCATGAGAAGCTAGTATCTGGGATCAGTTGAGCACAGCAAGACTATGAAGGCATGCCACCTCTTGTTCACTGTGAACCAAACAGTATTGTCGCACCCAAGGCCAAATACCACATGCCAATGCAAAAGGTGTCCCCACACTCAGAGACCTGTGAGTACTTTGGAAACCCCAAAGAAATACATTGTGATTCCTGGAGGATCACAACCCTTTACACAATGGACATGTCTAGAATGTGTGAATGTGCCACTTTGTGAACAGAACACACATGTGTCTGTAGAACAGAAGTCACACAAGGATGTGCACACCAAACTACATGTACACAGTCATTGTCTGAGCTGCCAGACTCATTCAAATCAGCCACTGTTAGGCAGAAATGGCGTATCAGTAAGTACATATCCATGGCACCACGGTTGTCTGGATGACTTGACACTCGTAAGTTGGTATCAGCAACAACCAAGGACTAACCCAAATGCTACCACACTGTTGGAACATGTATATGTATGAACTCCAAACAAGTTTTGTTCAAACTGTGCCTTACTTTAAAATGTGCCAGCGTGTCCCTGGAAAGTGTAAAGGTGGTGTCTTGTGCACTTCCTTGGGAGACATCTGTCATGCAGGCACATCATTGTCCTTCACAACAAAACAACAAGGTCAAGCATTTGAAACATTGAGGCATGTTGACAGGTGTAGTGAGTGCCAATGGACATGTTCTCTGAGTAACAACTTGAATAATGTCATTTGTCACATGGCTATCCGTCACCTGATCACACAGTTGGCTACACATATGACCTACTGACTGTCATCTGGAGTGGCACACATGTCCACACCCAGGACAATGCATAAGCTAATGGGCCTGCAATTGTTTAGCAAAAAAGCCTAGTTGTACTGTGGGTTCCCCCTCATGGCAAGCCAGAATGTACCCACAGATGTCAGCAGACAAAGTCACAACTGTGTAGCATCTGAACCACACACAGGTGCCAAAAATGTACAAGCAGGATACATGATTGTCAAAAACTGACACAGGCTACGAAGCACGAACATTAAGCACTGGCCAACATCACAGGGGCACTGCACGATGACTTTCTGTACAGCGAATCATCACACACAAGTCAGAACTGGCAATGAAACATCAGGGTTGAACATGTACGCCCCTCCCGCACACACCCACCCATACCTGAGTCAATGTGACTGATACCGATCAAGAAGTGACACCTCTTATTCAGGGTTACAATAACTGTGTGTTCTCTATCTATGTCTGGATTTTTAATGTTTTTCCTTTCTGCCTCACTTCTTGCCCTCTCTATTTTTTACAGGCAGTGCGCTCTCAGGCTTGTCATTTAATTTAGTCCTGATGATGATCTATGTATTCCTTGTATAGATCGAAACGTCGTCGACTTGCTGTACAACATGCATGTTAAACACATGTGTTAAAAATTGTGCATGATTGTTTACCGTCTCAAAAGTTTGCCCCTTCACTCTCTATCGGCGATAAGCTTGTTTGTATAGCCTGAAAAATGTCTTTTAAACTGTGATTGTCCTTAATTGTGTTGTTTGTTGAAGGACGCAGGATTGCGTCCCACTCTAAAAAATGTCTGTGTGTATAATCATTCATTACGGTTATTATTAAAATTAGGTGTCCGGCTGGACATTTCATATCAATATAGAGCCGATTCTGGTCTATATTTATTCTCCTATACTTATTTGTTTTTGAAAGGACCTTTTGTTTTTCAAAATAGTAAGTACCCTAGGTCCTTCTTACCTTACGGGTTTCCCTTGTTCATAATTAATATTCCACAAGACCGGCGGCGCCCTCCCATATGCCCCAGTGAAGGTCTGCAAAATCTTCATTGTGTGCTGCATGCTGCACAACATGGCAGTGGAGAAGGCCGTGCCACTCATCCTTGATCCGGATGAGCAAGATCATCCATCCGTGGAGGATGAAGGGCTTGGGCACGGGGCAAGTGAGGATGAGGATGAGGACATCCAGAGTCAGCTTATCCGCAACTTCTTCTCATAATGGTGAGTCCCTGTGTCTGAGTGTGCACGCTTTGAGCCTTGTGTGGCATGTGTTGCAATGTGTGTGTCCAGCTGACTGTGTGCTAAGTGACTTGGAGGTGTGTTCTTATGTGTCATTCAAGTGATGATGTCATTCCACACATTTTAGCCTGGACACTAAATTTTTTAAGAGCATGGTGACAATCTCATTCCTGTAGAGTACATGTACATGTCTGCGGATTACTAGCTCTTCGCTGACTTGTTGTGTGTCTGTCCTCCCCAGGTTCTTGTGGCTCTCATCTGCTCATGTCATCATTGCCCTCCTGCTATTCCTCATGAGTATTGCAACGTGTGCTGGATCAGAGTTACATGCACAGACATGGTGAAAAGTCATTTTGGGTAAGGAGTGCAGCAAGGCATTTTGTGGGTGGTACGTGTTTGTGATTTGTGGGGACTGCTCCTGTGCATGTTGTGTTACCATGCATACATGTCGACTCACCATGGGGCACATGACGTGTTGCATGGCTCCCATGAATTGATAGTCACCCTTCCTGACAGTCATCTGTTTTGGTTTGTGGATTCTGATGAAGGCATCAATGTGTGTATAACGTTCCTCAGGAACATACGGGATGCTAATGGTGGACATAGTGTGGGACATCCCCATATGAGGCTCAATGGGGAATTGCAGACTCTCCGTGTGCAGCAAGGGGTGTTAGGCTCAACCCCTTCACTTGTGTGCCAGCTCAGTAGGATTTACCACATCTGTGTGTTGAAGGGGGTGTCCAGTGTAGGTCACACATGGTCAGCCAAATGACCTGTGAGTCTGTTCCAATTGATGCATTTCCCTTAGTGTGAGGCTGAGTAATAAAGGTGTCCGTCACATTCCAAGGTGCCTCATCTCTGTCAATGCAGGTCTCTTGCCACTTTGCATGCGGCATATCTGGCATAGTTGTGGAAGATTATGCATAGGAGTCCATGTGTAGTTTACCAACATGCATGCAGTTGCTTATGGATTAGGCTCCCTATTGGGCATGAAGTACATGGTCGTGTATGTTTTTGGGAATGTTGGTCCACACAATGGGCCATCAACACCTGCTGAGGGTGTGTCTCCTGTGCGCAGGTCGGCCTTCAGTTTCCTGATCCGGTGTCATGCTTCTTTGGTGATTGTGCATGCATTGTCTCTCGGTGTGCCATGTGACACTGGACACTCCTTAATTTACACACGCACCTGTTGCAGTTGTCCTTCTGACAACCTAGGCTTTGTGTGCAAATTCTGGCATTTGGCAAGGAGATGCCGCCTGCTGCTGCGGCCCCTGCAGCAAGGGCCCACAGAGTATCCAGATTTGGCAACACACACGCCTCCAAGATGCTCCTCACTTCCTCCCTCCACCCATTCATTTGGCTGTCTATGCCACTGTTGCCGCCACGCGGTGCCAAAGGCTGGACCATCAGCACATGCAAGGTGCACATTGCACCACCATCCTGTCCTTGCATAACCCACATCACACTACAGTCTGATGTGGCAGCCACACTCCGAGCTATGTCCTTCCGCACATCTAACGCCTGCTGTCAGACATACCCTGGGCACACACACGACACCTTTGCATGCTGAGTGTGCAACTCCAACTGCCTACACTGCGCTGTCCCACCTTCCAGGCCCTGTCACACCAACCAGGTCACGTCCATAATACTCCCCACCGGCTCTGTAGCCCAGCAAGGGCATGGGAGTGGGACTCAAGGCTTCAGCATGTAGTATGGTGTAATCGTCTGGGACATGGCACAGGTATCATCTCTCAGCATGTCAATCTACAGAGTGTCCAGGACCCCCCTCTCCACCATCACATGCACACAGCACCTCATCATCAGCTCGTATGCCATTGACAGCCAGGTGCTCCTCACCCTCAACAAAGACACAGACATTGGCAGTTCCATCATTCAAGTATGCATGAGATCCATTGATGAATAGCTGAACACAAGCCACCTGAGGCTGGGCTTGTACAAGACTGAGGTGATCATCTGAGGATTGTCCCCTTCCAGCTGGGTCAAGTGCTTGTGTCCCACCCGCAAGAGCCCTGCACAAGCACCCAAGCACCCAGTGGCCCCACACACATGATGGTGTGCCTCATGTTTGGCTCGCTCACATTTGCCATGCTTGTCCACAGCATCTGTACCTCATGCTGCAACGCCCTCTGCATTATGCACATGATCCACAGATAGATCCACTCCAAGAAAAGACAGACCATCCCCCAGGCCCATGACAACATCCGTGTCAAATACTGCCCTGCCCTCTATGGAGCAAGTACATCCAAACTCCCAGGAAACTTGTCCACATCCAGGGTGCATCTGCACACCTCAGCTTCAACACCCTGCGCCCCAGCCACCTCACCGTCCACCATAGATAGCTGCAATGGATCACTGTCTGCTGCAGGATGACCTCCACACTCCCCACCCACACTCAGGAGGCAGTCCACAACCCCGACCCCAAACCAACCTTGTACGTCTGTCATCCTAGATCCCGTTGGGCCATCTCCGTGCATCCAACCTTGCCCTGGCCACCGTTCTTCACATCCACCGTACTCCAGCATACGGGACATTGTTCTCCCACCTGGCCACACATACCTGGGACTCCCTCCCCCGGGAACCTCCACATGAGCCATGACCTCTACGCCTTGATGATAATCTCCCAAATAGGTCTGTCCGCACAGTTTAGCAAACCCCCCCTCAGCAGCCAGAGGCCATCACAGGTGAGTGTTGTGCTCCATGCCTACATTGAATGATACCTTGTGACCCATGTGTGTCCTGTACCAGACTCTGATCCCAGGGTATGGATGGCTGTAGTTAGTTCAACACTGAGGCATAGTTTGACATTTCCACACACATATGTTGTTGAATAATGCAAAATGACAGGAACGTCTCATGACCAAAGTAATATATTTATTTGTGGTGGGGTACGTGTTTTGGTAGATGGAATTAGGTGCTCTACCGGGGGAATAGAATCCAAAGTTCACAGGGGGAGATGGTATCCTTGGCAATGGAAGTCATCAGAGTCCAGGGCACAGTGTTGGTCATCATTGGTCAGACTGTGACCTGCAAGCCCATGTGGCAGAGAATGTCATTGGATGAGGTGCTGCTGTTGCGCCAGAGGGCCAGGTGCCAGGCCAGGTGACCTGGGAGATGTGGATGGTCCGCTGACTCTCACGGTCTTTTCCGTGGACGGCCCACCTTCCTCCGGGGACCCTCAGATGCAGGCCTTGACGATGTTTGGGACGCTCCGTCAGACGAATCCTCCTCCTCCCTCCCTGTGTCTGGTGCTGGTCTACGCCTGGTGGCACAGGGAGGGTTGCCCATGCTTTGGGCGATCTGACGGAGTGATTGGCTCATGTCCCTGTGCACCGCCAGGAGCTCAGCCAGTCTTGCCTCCATCCGTCCTTGGTGTTGTTGATGACTGGCATGATGCTCGACCTGCAGGTTCTTAATCTCATCGAGGGTCCCCTGCATCTCTGAGAGTCTCGACACGACCTGGTTGATGCCTCTGGTGTCACGCCGGTATTTGTCCAGGATGTTGCGTATGTGTGACATACCGGTGTCCTGAGCTGGCTGGTCAGGTTTGCGCCTCCGCCTGCCTCCACTCCCACCACCCCTGCCCACTTGAGCCTGGCCTGCCCTTGTGGGCACATCGGGTCTACGGGACCCCTGAGGGATGGCATTTGCAGGGTTGCCTGCCTCCTCCTGGGTGCCCGGAGAACCTTGTCCCTCCTGGTCAGACTGGCTCTTTTGTTCAGTGCGAGCAGGGCTCCTGGGTGTGTCCTGGGATGTGGCAGGAATGGGGGTGGTGGTTGGCACAGATGTACCTGACGCAGGCGCTGCAGGGGCTTGGGCACCAGAGGGTCCAGGTTGGTCGGGGTCATCCACGGAGTGGTGAGAGTCGTCGCTGCCGGTGGGATCATCTTCACGCGGAGCCTGGGACTGTGATTCTTCCCCCCCAGTGTTGGGGGGAGATCAACGACGTTGCCCTGTGTGTGAGAGAGAGACAATGTTAATGGTGTTTCATGCGACATCTATGTTTCATACATATTCAAGTTGACACAGTTCCTCCAGGTAGTTGGATGTGCCTAGCATTCCTCTCAATGTCCACTTGGGGATGGGTATGTTGCGGGGGACAGATTGGGATGTTCTCCTGAGTGTTTGACCTGTAGATTGATTGCTATGATGCTTAGTTGGCTATGGTTAGGTCTTGTTGTGTCAAATGGCCATTGTGGGAGTGTGTAAATCTGTTGGCTGCCCCGGGGGTGTGTGCTTGTGTTAGGGGGGGGGGGTTGATCGGGCATGCTGTTGTGTGTAGTGTGAGTTGTCATTGGGTCTCCCAGGTGATGTGTCTGTCCCCTCATGGTGCATGCTGGCATGACAGTGAGTGTGAGTTCCTGTGCTAGATACCTGTGCTTGTGGAGTTGGTGTTTGAGTGTACAGTGGTCCCAGGAGGGCCTTGTGCTGCATACAGCAGGGCCAGGTGTCAGCTACCTTGTCAGTACTTTGCCAGTCCCTGTGCATTGTGCATGGGTATGTACCTATGCCATATGGGCTGAGGGCATTGGTGTCTGCGTCTCATTTTCACAATGTGTTGTGTGGGGTCCACCCTCCCTGCCTCCCGGACATCCAGTCTTGTGTTTGTGGTTGTTGTAGCCTTGGACATGGCCTTGCCTTGATTTGTGAAGGGTGCATGGAGACGTTAGTGGCATGAGCGTGGTTTTTGAGTGTGGTTGTGTGCGATGAGTGCTTGGGGGAAGTTGCGTGCATTTGGTGTATATGTGGGGTGGACCCCATTGCCCCCATGTTACGTAAGTTGTTTGTGTACTCACCAGGCTCTGCGACTCCTTCGACTCCGTGTACTCCTACCAGCGGTAGCAGGGCCATCACCTTCTCCTCCCAGGGATGGTAGTGTACGGGTCTGCGGGGCAGCCCACCTCCAGTGATGTTACTCTGGGCATATTCTTCGTTCATTTTCCTCTTGACCGCCCTGCGCAGATCGTACCACCTGGCTTGGCATTCATGCCTGGTCCTTCGGATGGGCGCAACAGCATTCACCTTATCGACAATCCTCTGCCACATGGCAGATTTTTCAGCTATGCTGGTCTGTCTGACCAATGTTCCAAACAGCTGTGGCTCGACTCTGATGACTTTGTTGACAAGGAGGTCCAGCTCTGCCGTTGTGAACTTTGGATTCTTGTCTGTGGGCATGGTGTGGGGTGTGGATGTGGGTGTGGATGGTTGTGGGTGTGTGGGTGTGAATGTGACGGTGTGTGTGTGAATGTGAAGAGGGGGATGTTTGTGAAGGAGGTTGTGTTAAGGTGTGTGAGTGAAGGTGTAGTGAAGGTATCAGTAATGTAGAGTTGTTTCTCTGTGGGGTCTGTCAGCAGTGGGTCTGTTGCAAAGGCTCATGGGTTGTGTGTGTGGGCCCTTTTTATTGGTCCATTTTTGGGTGTGGCTGTGTTTGAATTTTGGTGGGTGTGTTATAAGAGGTGGTTGTGATTTGGTCCTCTGTTTGCCTGTTTGGATGTGCCAGGTCAGTCATTGAGATGTGTTTTGTAATGTAGACGTGTTTTGTGGTGTTGTGCGAGTCGAATTGACCCTCCTTGTGCTGTTTTACAGTGTCCTAGTTCTGTAAGAGTCTTTTTCGCATAGGTACGGTCCGTACATACGCAATGGTGGGTGAGGGCGCTGGGGTACGGTGTTGGAGTGCGGCGCGTACATGCGGTGGGGGTACGGTGCGTACACGTGCGTGCCTGGGGTACGGCGCGTACATGCGGAGGTACGGCGCGTACATGCGGGGGGGTAAGGCGCGTACATAGGGGGGGTACAGCGCGTACAGGTGCGGGCCTGGGTGATGGCGCGTACATGCGGAGGTACGGCGCGTACATGGGGGGAAGGCGCGTACATGGGGGTATGGCACGTACATGGGGGAGGTATGGCGCGTACATGCAGGGGGTACGGTGCGTACAGTTGCGGGGCTGGGGTACAGTGTGGACAGGGGGGGTAAGGCGCATACATGGGGGGGTACAGCGCGTACATGCGGGGGTATGGCGCGTACATGCGGAGGTACGGCGCGTACATGGGAGGTACGGCACGTACATGGGGGGTTAGGCGCATACAGTTGCGGGGCTGAGGTACAGTGCGGACAGGGGGGGTAAGGCGCGTACATGGGGGGTTACGGCGCGTACATGAGGGGGTACGGCACGTACATGCGGAGGTACGGCGCATACATGGGGGTACGGCGCTTACATGGGGGGTGTACGGCACATACAGTTGCGGGGCTGGGGTACAGTGCGGACAGGGTGGTGTACGGTGCTGACATATTTGGGGGTGGGGGGGCTGTACGGCTCGTACACGGGTATAAGTTTACCCGTGTACATGTGTGCTACTGCGTTGGCTCCGTACGGGCTATTTTACGTGCGATTGTGTATTCGGACGGACGGTCGGGATCGTACTTGCGCGCTCGGACTTGTGTTTTACGATTCGCACGTCCGGCTCACTCTCGTACACTTTTCCCGACGATATTCGGACGTAAAAACTTTCCGACGCACTCTCGTACTGTGGTAAATATTTCGTTACCGGTACTATTTTTTATGCGGTAAAGTCTATTAAGAATAACTCAGTAAATATAAGAGGCAGAATCCGTGGTATTAGAGGTTTTAAAAGGCTTTATTCCTATACAAAGGAAGACAATTCGAATTGTGGGCCTTCTATTCCATCACCACGAAAGTTCAGGAAGGAAGGAACATATATTATTGACAGATAAGCAGTTTTATAGAAAATGCATTACAGTGAAACAGATGCAAGAGGCGTGACAGCTGATAATTCAGATAAACTGTACATACGTAACTAATAGAGGCGTAAACATGGGTGTAACTAAAATACGTCATTAAACATGATGTCACAAGTGGGTGGATCCATAGAAGAATCCTGCAATGTCAGCAGAAATATTTGGCAGAGATGCGCGCGCAGCCGCATGACGGGTGATTGACGTGTAACTAGAGAGTGAAGGGGACTTGACATTTAGCTCTACATGTGGAGACAGAAGTCTGGGGTTATGTCAACCTAATCCCAAATCATATCTAATATCCTATGTTTAAAGAACTGTGTTATCCAAAAGGAAAGGTCTCTAGAATAGAATCTTATTCTATACTGACTATTAGTGCGTGTACAAGCGTCTAAGTGTCTACATGAGATGCGAGGGGGTAGGAATATTCCATGGTAACGGGGCTATGAATTACTTGCATGAGGACAGCGAGGCCTGGCCCCTTTGCACGGTAGCTGGAGGAATGTTTACCTAAACTGCTAGACAGGAATGCATCGGATGGGGAGCGGAATAGATAATCTTGAAGGTGAAATACAGTTTTTGGCAGGCAATAGGCTGGATCAGGCACCGTTAGCCGCGCAGGGAGTAGGACAAAGTTCATGGATACAGATGCAGGCTCGGACTGGAGCTTTCAGAGGCAGAAGGCAGAAAAAGGCTTGATGACAGAATTCGGGCCTACTCGCCTGAATCTGTGAAATGGTGAAAGTGAACCACATAAAGTCGGTGGCCTTTCATACTTAGGAATGGAATATCTGACCCATTCATGGCGGGTCTGAAAGAGGACATGTTGACGGTGGACGCACATATATTTGCGTCTTCAAAACTGGAGCAGGAGGGAACATACATGTACTTGTAGCATGCACATGGAGCCGTTGGGGTCTACGATAGGGGACATAACTGATCACAAAATTCATATTTCCTCATTCCCTCCTTGTCCCCTACGGACCCTCAGGAGATATCGATCTTCATTAATCCATCGATTTGTTCATATAACATCATTTGTTCTTCTTTCTTCTCGGATCTTGAATGAAAACGTGGATGTGGGATACACGATGTGGCACACAGACCACAAATCGCTGGCCCACATTGTAGACATAAGCAGCAACTGAATAGTATGAGAAAGCCAATACCTAGGAGGGATAGTATTCTCCATCCCCAGGCTGACAACACGCCCCAGAACCAACCGGACCAAGTCCAGGTGCCTGGACTCTGGTGTATCTGGCTTATAATCTTATGAAGGCGGGTTATGGCTTTATATACTGACGGCGAATTTTCTGGTATGAAAATGCAACAACTTGATCCGATGACCCTACAAGCTCCGCCCCTATCGGCCAGGATGACGTCAAGGACAAGACGATTTTGAAGCACAACAATCCGCATAGCAGACTGCTCTTCTGTTAAATTGCCTAAAGCGGAAATAGTCTCGTTTACTACTGCTTCAAGGGTTCTGGTTAATCTACGTATCAGCTTACTATTAGTGACTGTACCTATATAGGGAAAGAATCCTTTATTGAAATCTGTGTATTTTTCCCATGCTGTTTCAGTGTAATCGACAATTGGGAGATCTCTCTGTTGTCTATTGTGTACTAAATGGGTATTTCTATGATAATCAGGAGGAGCTAGGAAAACAGGTGGCAGAAGGAATGCTATGTAACAAGTACCATCCCAATCTAAAGGTAAACATATATATGCGGTCTGACCACATATGAAGTAGGAATGATGGGAAGCTCTAAATGTAGACTTGCCTTGATCACTGAATTTTATTACAGTGGTGCATTTACTATGGCCCATGTGTATGGAACCATTCTTTTTTATACATAATTCCCCTTTTACTGGGAATACTGACATGGCGGGCAAGATTGGTGTAGCTTCAGATTCAACGTTCAGGATCATGAGGTTAAGTGTAAAATTACCTAATCCATATACTTCATTTTCTAGATCAGTTCCTGTTCTTTTGGGGAGTCCCTCCTTGTTAGGGTAGCAGACTTTAAGTAAAACTAGGTTCAGGTTTCCCCAAACCCAGTTGTCTTGATAAACTGCGGAATTTGAATCTAGGGAATTAATCAAACTAAACCATGCTCCACAGGAGCCATTGTGTGTGAACGGATATGGAAAGAGGGGCAAAACTCCCTTATAGTTTTGATAGGGAGGGAGTCGGCCACATATCCAACAATTTGTGGCATTGCTGGTTTGATGGGAATGATGTAACATACTAATAAATGTGTTGTTGCGCAGCGCAAATCTATAGGACAACTCATGCAGAGGTAATTCGCTAAAAGAATGTTCTGCGGTTACATTGTAAGCACGCTTAAGAATAGGGTAATACATGTGCAATAGTATGCTAAAAATAATGATCAGAAGACTTAGAAAAAACAAAATTAATAATGTTACTGTACAGTGACTACGAAGTGATTTACAATACGCATGCTTTTTGAGCTGCATCTGATTATTTCTTTCTCTATTCCGGTCTAGAGGATACATGTCAGAGACAAATTCAACCGATTCACCTTGGAGAGGACTTAAACAATCAAATTGTCTGACTTACTAGACCTCAATTTTAGTTTATAAAGTTCTGGTTTGGTTAATTCAACCAAGGGGAGCTTTGAGTCTGTCTTTGAGGGAATACAGGGTTGAGTATTTATACTGGATGGTAGTCCATAAAATTTCTTGATATGACTCGAGTGCAACCACCCTTTGCGACCTTCGATCTTCACGGCTGTCCTTGTGGTCAGTAGAACTAACTTAGGCGACTTCCACCTAGGATCCAGTTGGGTCTTTCGGTCGAAATTCCTGACCAAAACCAGGTCACCAGGAACCACTTCATGGGGCTTCACCTCAGTATTATCGGGAAAAGCTGCGGTTACCTGTGAACGACAAGATTGTAGTGCAGACATCAAGGAAGCCAGGTAATCTGTCAGCATATTACAGTCAACATCAGTGATTTTGCGAGGTATAGGCGTCCCCCACATATTTGGTGGTCTACCGAAGATCACCTCATACGGGGATAGCCCTGTTCGAGAATGTGCTACCATTCTCATGTAAAAGAGCGCAACTGGTAAGGCTACTATCCAGTCGACACCTTTTTCCCTACATATTTTGGACAATCTAATTTTCAGAGTTTGATTATGGCGTTCCACGAGACCTGCGGCCTCGGGATGCCGGACACAGTGGAATTTCCATTGGTAGCCTAATAGAAGGGAAACGTGTTTCATTAGTTCGGATGAGAATGGCTGGCCGTTATCTGAGTAGACAACACGTGGTAAACCGTACCGTGGGAAGAATTCTCGAACTAACTGTTTGGCAGTAGTCGGGGCAGTGTAATCTGAAACCGGGTATGCTTCTGTCCAACGGGAAAGAGCACAGACAACTACGAGAACTTATTTGAATCCTCGACATCGTTCCATCTGGATATAATCCATCTGGAGGACTTCAAAAGCATGATCGGGAGTTTGAAATCCACCCTGTTCTACGGGGATGCTTTTACCTGGATTAAACTGACAACATATCATACAGGTACGAACTTTTTGTTTAGCTGCTGCTCGCAAGTGCTTATTGAACCAAATGTGTTCAATGCTGTCTAGCATAGCTTTTTCTCCTAGGTGCGCTGGACTATGTATTGTGTTAATGATGACTTGGACCATAGAGTCGGGAAGAAACCATATAGATTTTTCCTTCGTCATCCATCCTTGATCCGTTTGGATCCCTCCTAATTCAGTTCATTTCTTTATTTCTTCTGGTGTAGCATGTGTCTGTATGTCAATTACATCAAGGGCGGGATCCTTAACTGTCATGCAATGTGTTAGTGTCGGAACTATTGTCTTTGTCATGTCAGTTGTGAGAGTCTGATTCTGAGCAGTCTGTTTAGCTGTTCTGTCAGCTAGGTCATTACCCTGAGAAATGATATCGGTAACTTTTGTATGGGCTTTGCATTTCATAATCGATATTGCAGTAGGTAGATGAATCGCGTCTAATAGGGCTTGAATGAGGGGTCCGTGTTGGATGTGGGCACCGTGAGAAGTTAAATAACCTCTCTCTCGCCACAGTACGCCGAAGTCATGGACGACTCCAAATGCATAACGTGAATCTGTGTATATGTTGACTTTCTTATTTTTGGCTTGAATACAGGCTTGTGTCAGAGCGATGAGCTCTGCTGCTTGAGCTGACAAAGTGTTAATACAATTTGTTTCAATGACTTCAGTGTCTGTTGTGACTGCGTAAGCGGCCACTAACTCTCCTGTACTTGTTCTCATACATGACCCATCTACATACAATGTCAAGTCTGGATCTGACAAAGGGATATCTGTCAAGTCTTGTCTGGGTTTCGTCGTGATGGTAATGACTTCGACACAATCATGTGCCAATGGATCTGTTCCGCCCACTGGTAACAGTGTGGCAGGATTTAATGTATTACAACGTCTGATTTCTATGTGTGGCTGAAACAATGTCAGTTCGTAACCAGTGAGTCTCGCTATAGTCAAGTGTTGTGTTTGTGTGCGGTTCAAAAGAACCTCTACTGCGTGTGGTACTTGTACTGTCACTTGATGTCCTAATACTATGGCATCGCTTTGTCTGATAGCTAAAGCTGTTGCTGCCACCGATTTCAGGCACGCAGGAAGAGCCTGAGCTACTGGATCCAATGTACTAGAGAAATAAGCACATGGTTTGTGTGATCCTGCTTGTTCCTGAGTGAGTACTGACAAAGCAGTACCTTCGCGTTCTGTAACAAAGAGTGTAAACTGTTTACTGTAACATGGTGTTGCTAAAACAGGTGCTTGGCATAAAGCTTTCTTTAAGCTTTCAAAGGCGTGTGTATGTTCTTGAGTCCAAGGGAGGACAGTCGATGTGGCTGCCTCCTGTGTTGTTAACTGGATGAGTAGTTTTGCTAGAAATGCATATTGAGGGATCCACTGCCTACAGTATGAAGTGAGGCCTATAAAAGCCCGTACCTCCTTTTGTGTCTTGGGTGGTGGCATGTTAGCGATTAACTGGATACGGTCGGGTGTAAGCTGCCTTCCCTCCTTGGACAGCGAGTGCCCAAGGTAAACAACTCGCTGGACACAGAATTGCAGCTTAGAAGGGGACACCTTGTGCCCCTTGTCGGCCAGAAATTTTAAAACCGTCAGTGACGCTTTTTCACATTCAGGTTCGCTTCGGGCGGTGATCAGCAGATCATCGACATATTGAAGCAAGGCAGTGTTAACTGGCATGTGGATACTGTCAAGTTCTCGTTTCAGTGCTTGGCTATAGATGCTAGGGCTTTCTGTAAATCCTTGAGGTGCGCGTGTGAATTTAAAGCTTCGTCCATTTAAACTGAATCCGAACAGATATTGACTTTCCGGATCTATTGGGACGCTAAAGAAAGCATTCTTGAGATCAATTACAGTGAAGAACGTTGCTTCTGAGTCAATAGCTGTTAGTAATGAAGAGATATCTGGGACCACAGGGTATTGTGGTACAATACATTTATTTAATTCGCGCAGGTCAATAACTAATCGATATACTGGTGGTGCTTTTGGATCCGTTCTTTTAAGAATCGGAATTATCGGGGAATTACATATATTGGAGTCGGTTTCGACAACCACTCCTTGTGCAATGAGCTCGTCAATGATTTGCAGCAAAGCCACAACAGCATCGGGTGGTAACTTGTATTGTCGCATTCGTGGTAGTATTACTCCTGTTTTTAGTGTGACACGATATGGTGTAATATTCATGCAGCCAACATCAGTGGGGCCTTGTGCCCATAAATGTGTAGGTAAATTCTGCAGTCGGTGATCTATGTCTCTGGACACGTAGTGACCTTTGAAGTCACGTAGAAATAGTCGTACTCCTTCCGGAGAACAACATATTATGGCTCCTAGAGCTTTCAATGTTTTTATACCTAACAAGTTTTCTGGACATGATTTAGTGAGCAATAAATCTGTAGTACGTGTCAATGGACCGACTGTAAGTGGAAGAGGTTGTGTTACGTCATTAATTATGGGTTTTCCTGAGAATCCAAGGGAAATATTCTGTAAGCCTGAGAGTGGTGCCCCTGGAACTTCACTGCGTCTTATAGTTGTTCTGCTTGCCCCTGTATCAAGTAAAAACTTTCTGTCTTCCCCTAATAGTTCACTATGTACATAAGGTCCCTCTTGGTCTACAGGAACCTCAATAAGGGGTAAGCCAACTTCCCTCTCTAGGCTATCTCATGAGTATCGCTGATAATCGGGATAATCTGCTTGTGCATACTGATACATCTGTTGTGTTGTTGCTTGTGTTGCAGCAATAGGCTGCGCTTGTGGTGATGCTACGGTCTGTTGTGGAGCTCCCTGTTGCGGAGCTAGTTGTTGCGGAGCTAACCTAGGTTGTGCATGCTGAGGAATTTGTTGTTGATTCTGATCCTGTCTAGGTGGACGTGGTCTCTCCTGGGTTCTACCTGTAGCAATATTATGTTTCAGGACTGGACAATCGTGTATATAATGACCTGGTTTTTTACAATAGTTGCATGTCCCTTTCGTAGGACCTGCGGAATCACCCTTTTGATGACCATTAGCTGGGACTGACTGAGCAACAAGCATTTTCATTTTTGTATCTTTCATACGTCTTTGTTCGTGTTCTTGTTCTTCCTTTATTCTGTTGTGGTGATATTGTAACATCTGTAACATCTGTGATGGGGTATTACCTTGCCAGGTACTTTCGAATTTCAATACTCTATTCTTGACTTGCAGCAGAGAATTTTCAACTAATTTTGTCACAAACAGATGTGGATATGACTCACTACTGGCTTTTATGCCACTATTTATACCAAAACATTTTTCAAATCGGGAATAGAAATCACTAGTGTCTTCATCTGGTTTTTGTTTACAGGCTGAGATTGCACCCCAGTCTTCCTTTTTCGTAGTTAATAAACGTGGCAATACCTGTATTAGTAATCCTGCTAG
Source organism: Triturus cristatus (assembly GCF_964204655.1). Taxonomy (NCBI): domain Eukaryota; kingdom Metazoa; phylum Chordata; class Amphibia; order Caudata; family Salamandridae; genus Triturus; species Triturus cristatus. Next base: position 2,552,588 of record NC_140589.1, read on the forward strand.
TGCTGTAGTCTTTTCCCCAAGTCCTGCTCCTGCAGCTCGGGCCCTTTCTTCGTTTTCTAATGCTGTCCAATCTATCTTTTGGTCTCCCACCTCCCATTCCTTTTCTTTAAGTTTCTCATAAACACCAACTGGTAATAGGATTTTTAATATTTTCATGATGTCGGGGTAGGTATACTCTCCCATGAGTAACATGTCCTTTATTTCACGGTGGAAACCTGCTGGATCCTTGTCATGGCTGGGTACTACTTTCTTCATTTCTAATAATTCCAATTTAGTTATAGGCGTGTACACAAATACGCGTGTAAAATTATCACCGGCACCTCTAATTGGGTGCACTTCGCGTAACGGGTTCTGTCTATCTATGTGATACATTTTTCTTCCCATGATGGGAACTGGAACGTGTTCTGGGCATACGAAATTTAAATATTGGTTTCGGAATTCTAGAATTTCTTTAATCAAATCAGTACTTGACCCTCTCCATATATTCGTGAGCAGTTCTGTCAATATGTCAGGTAAGGGTCCTGGATCGGAGTGTTGGCTTTTATATAATATAAGGAGGTGTTGAATCATGTATATACTAGCTAAACGCTGTTCGTATGGGTCAAGATTCAGAAACGTGTGTGCAAGTACATCATCATTGTAGTCGCTGGGACTGTCAGCCCATTGTACTGCGGACCTGGCTAATTCTTGTTCGTCCATGGAATCGAGCATATGGTACCCCCTTCGATCTCGGAGTAATTTATCAACGGCTTGGAATAGGTGTTCGGGGGATTTTGTTTTTAACATAGGGTTTGGAAAATGTCTATTATATTCTGGACGTATTGGACGTATCGGGTCGTTAAAATCTCTAGTATTATTATGGGGTCTTCCTCTACCTACATAAGCTATCGTTTCTACTTGCTCTGATTCTTGCTCCTCCTCCTCTTCTGATTCTACTCTGTCTATTTCTCGTCTTTCTTTATGTATTCGTTCTACTTCCTTGCGGATCTTTCGACTCATGGCGATTATACACGCCTGTCTATCGTGTTTCTCTTCTGATATGTTCTGACCCCATTTGGCAAGTCTTTGCATGGTATCGTGATCTGCCCCGGGCCTGTCTTGATTCCTAATTACACAATTTATGAAAAAACGTAGTAGTTGTCTTTGGACATCCACTTTCTGATATTCCATAGCTTCGTTAATACTTTCTGGACCTCGCCCTGTGTGAACAAAGCGATATATTTTGTCTAGGTGTTCACCCATTCCTGGTATTGTCATTAAATATAATGTAGCTCGTCTTATACGTAGTGATGATATGAGCAATTTATCCTGTCTACCTGGTACTGGGTCGTATCTACAATCCACAAGTTGTTCTTTAAACATGTCGGATGTCGCTAATTGGGGGGTACGTTGGAGTGCTAAATCTCTAAGGGTCTGTTTATTTCGCGGCGGGGTGGCAAACATGTCTGTCGTACCTCCGGTAGCACCATCTGAGGTGCTAGGCACGAAAGGATTCGTTGGACGTAGGATAGAGATTGTAGATGCGGGAAAAACTGTAGAAACGGACGGACCTGTGGGAACTTGTGTAGGAGTTTGTAATTGCGGGGGTACAGACGAATGCTCTTGGTGTTGAACACCATCGGCAAGCGGTATGTGTGGTATGGCATTAGCATACTCGGGAGCTACGTCATCTAAATAGGAGGAAAGAAAAACGTCCTTTGCTGTTTTGGGATGTGTTTTGGGATGTGCTTTTATCGGGAGTAATGGAGGAGTTAAATCTTTTGGTATTTCCGGGATAGCCTTAGGTAACCCTTCGGCCAGAAGAGGATACATGCCATTCATAAGAGTGTTTCTTTGTCTATCTATTTGTTCTGAGTTTACTCGGGTACCTTCCTCAAGTAATAGATTTTCTCGGGTTTTATTTGAATTCTCTCTACCTTTCTCTTCCTGTCTGAGCGCTTTTTCTGTACGTCTATATGATTCTTTACGCCATAATTCAATGGCATCTTTCTGTGACTGTCTGGCTTTCTTTTTCCATAATTCTTCTTCTACTCTCATGATGCAATCTGCATCCCAGGTCCCCGCTGCGGGCCATCTCTGACTCTCTGGTAATTCTTTGGTGTAGTCCACCCATAAATCAAGAAATAATACGGCATCTAGACCATGCTTATGATACATAAAGTATCCTGGAGTGTCCCTAGGTGGAATGGGAACAGCTTCTTCGAGTACACCTTTTCTAGTTTTAATCTGTCTTAGTTTCGAAAAGAGCGGCATTTTTAGATCTTATTATTAGAACACACTTTATACGATGAACACAATAATGAACAGTCATTCACACCACAATATATAGAACGTATTAAAACATTTAACATTTAACAGTTTTAACGAACAATGATAACTAATAGAAAACTAGTTACTGACATAATACTGACACTAGATAATATTTATTTATATGCAAGACATACTATATATACTGCTAAACAGTACAGATACACTGCTGAAACAGTGCAGACCGGATTTGTGTACCCAAACCCGTCTTGACCGGCACAGACTATGTGCACGTAAAATGCCTCCCCGGTAATGGTACTCACCGGGTAGCTCGGAACGGAAGGCCTCGGAACGGAACTGAAACTGGACCGGACTGGACTCGACTCGACTGGACTCGAAATTTCGGAACCTGGTGGGCCTCTGTATACCTCGGATCTTGCTCTCTCAGCTAGGCTCTGGTCGGGATACTTCGCACTTCTCACCGCCTCGTCTGGGTGTTGATCGCAGCCTCAGTCGCTCCCGCTTGGCCGGAGGGAGATACAGGAAATCCTGCAGGTACGCGTTTTTGTCCGTTCAGCTGTGGCAGGAGACCGGGCCTGCAACGCACCGCCGGCGCGTGAGATGAGAAAGTGTCCCTATTCGGGCGCCAATTTATGTGGTAAATATTTCGTTACCGGTACTATTTTTTATGCGGTAAAGTCTATTAAGAATAACTCAGTAAATATAAGAGGCAGAATCCGTGGTATTAGAGGTTTTAAAAGGCTTTATTCCTATACAAAGGAAGACAATTCGAATTGTGGGCCTTCTATTCCATCACCACGAAAGTTCAGGAAGGAAGGAACATATATTATTGACAGATAAGCAGTTTTATAGAAAATGCATTACAGTGAAACAGATGCAAGAGGCGTGACAGCTGATAATTCAGATAAACTGTACATACGTAACTAATAGAGGCGTAAACATGGGTGTAACTAAAATACGTCATTAAACATGATGTCACAAGTGGGTGGATCCATAGAAGAATCCTGCAATGTCAGCAGAAATATTTGGCAGAGATGCGCGCGCAGCCGCATGACGGGTGATTGACGTGTAACTAGAGAGTGAAGGGGACTTGACATTTAGCTCTACATGTGGAGACAGAAGTCTGGGGTTATGTCAACCTAATCCCAAATCATATCTAATATCCTATGTTTAAAGAACTGTGTTATCCAAAAGGAAAGGTCTCTAGGATAGAATCTTATTCTATACTGACTGTTAGTGCGTGTACAAGCGTCTAAGTGTCTACATGAGATGCGAGGGGGTAGGAATATTCCATGGTAACGGGGCTATGAATTACTTGCATGAGGACAGCGAGGCCTGGCCCCTTTGCACGGTAGCTGGAGGAATGTTTACCTAAACTGCTAGACAGGAATGCATCGGATGGGGAGCGGAATAGATAATCTTGAAGGTGAAATACAGTTTTTGGCAGGCAATAGGCTGGATCAGGCACCGTTAGCCGCGCAGGGAGTAGGACAAAGTTCATGGATACAGATGCAGGCTCGGACTGGAGCTTTCAGAGGCAGAAGGCAGGAAAAGGCTTGATGACAGAATTCGGGCCTACTCGCCTGAATCTGTGAAATGTGGAAAGTGAACCACATAAAGTCGGTGGCCTTTCATACTTAGGAATGGAATATCTGACCCATTCATGGCGGGTCTGAAAGAGGACATGTTGACGGTGGACGCACATATATTTGCGTCTTCAAAACTGGAGCAGGAGGGAACATACATGTACTTGTAGCATGCACATGGAGCCGTTGGGGTCTACGATAGGGGACATAACTGATCACAAAATTCATATTTCCTCATTACACTTTTCCCGACGCTATTCGTAGTTATTTTTCACGTACGAATCGTACTTGTCCGTTTGTACGGTACTTGTACGACTCGTACTTAAAAAAATACGGATACGGGTCGTACGCAAATTATTTTTAGCGGATCGGAATCGGCACCATAATGTTATTGCCTGAATATTGGATGTCCCGGTAGATGGTATTCAGTATGTTCAGTTGAGGCGCTTCATGAGTGATACATGCCGTCTGCAGTCTTGAATGGAGCTCTTGCTTCCTTTGGGAACCATTGTAGGTTATGACTATGGGGGGATGTGGTCTAATTCCTTTCAGCCAGTCAAATGAGAGCACCTTTGAGAAGCATTGCTCTCAGGTGTGTTGGATGCGCTGCAGGGAGACCTGAGTTTATCTTCTATGTAAACCAATACAGCGGTGCTTGAACCTGACCTTCCTTTAATGTACAGGCATAAAGCTAAGCAGATTGACAAAGATGCACGGCCCCGAGGAGATTCGCTTCATTGTGACCTCTTCTCCTAAAGATTGTCATTAAGGTCTGATGCAGATGGATGCACTCAGGGCATCATTGACTATCATGAACTCTTGAAATTCCTTTGTAGGGTGGCGGGAGTACCTGTACACCTTGATATAGAAGGGGTTACACACCCACTCGCTCAAGGTGCAACTCGCCCTGAGCTGAACTGCAGACAGCTTGTAATTCAAGGAAGAGTGGCTTTTCTTAACATTACACTACATACAGGGGTTTTATTTCCAAGGGATGCAAAGTACATTTTAAGCAGCAAAAAGAAAATGCTGGAATGTGAAAAATACCCTTTTTTGTATGGTTTACCTAGGGCCTGTAACTTAAATGTCACTAATGAACTGCAGAAAATATTGTGGCACCACTAAAGGGACAATGCAAAACATGTCTCCAGGCTGCCCCGGCAGCCTAGATGTGGCATTTGAAAACTGCTGATTCGACCTTGCCGGGGCTAAACCTTCCTTTATAATACTTATAAGAAACCTCTAATGTAGGCCATAAAGGCCCGTAGAGCAAGGTGCAAGGAATATAAAAAGTAGGACATGTCGTTTACATTTCCTGCCAGTTAAAATTCTCCAAAGTAGTTTTTCACTGTGGAAGGCTGGTTCTCCATACAAAAGCACTGGGTTACATCATAACATCTATAATGCATAACTTCAGTTTGGGAATAGCTAGCAATAGCTAGAAAAATGATTCAAGGACATATTTTCATAGTAAATTAAACATCCAACCTAATGGTCAGGTCGGATTTGATATTAATATTTTGAAAATAGCACTGTTAGAAAGTTGTCATTCTGCTTTCTAAGTCAGATGTGCCTTTCTTCCAGTGTTCAATGTTAACTGAATGCTGAAGGCTCTCCTGTGCTCAGATATGCTTTGCTCCTAGATAGTGGACAAAGGGTTTGGTGTGTGGGGAGATGTTTTTCTCCCAGAACAGGTCGGCCTGGGAAGCTGTGCTCAGCCCTTTCCTGAACTTCAAAGGAACCGTAGTCTGTGACTGGCAGATGTAGCTCACACCTAAACCTGCCTCACGTTCGTCTCAGTAGGCAGCTTACCTCTAAACTCAGTGGAGGAAGCTATCCCAGATCTGACCACAAGGGATGGTTTTCACATTATCATAGACACAACTCTGGTTGGGCACAGGGGAAGAAATGTGCTGTCAGGTTTGTTTTATGTAGAGAGGTCCCTGTGGGATAAGTATACAGTAAAACAGACAGTAAGTGCTGGCTGACCTCCTGTTAAGCTCCCAGGATGCAAAAGCTGCAAGAAGACTACCTCCTTAACCAGCCCAGCTAATCAGTTCCAACTGTACCTGCCCTGCACCCTGCTGGTGGCTTCTGTTGGAAGTAATCCTGATCCCTAAGTGGTGTCCCTAAGGTCCTGTGGCCCTTAGAGAACTGTCAGGTTGTACTCCTCCTGCCAATGCTGCAAAAGATGGTACTTGGAAATGTTTGTCCATTTTTTCTAGGAAGAACTAGTGGGTAACAGAGACTGCCGTTAATCTGAAGCAATCAATGTGAAATAGTCAACTGGATTCAACTTGCTGGTCTGCCTCCTAAAGAAAATTAGACTTCCAGAAAACGTTCTAACTCCAAACGTGGAAGGCTTACCCAAGAGTGATGCAAAGCCGGAGCTGATTGAGGTCGAGACCTCACTGTACTGTTGATCAGCAAGCTGAAAGTACTACAACAGCCTACTCTGCCTCTTTCTGAACATTCACACTATATACTCTGTTCCCAGCCTCCTCACCACTGAGGGACATCCAGAAGATATCTACACACCCTACTACACCCCAGCCTGCCGCCGATCATGTTTTAGCCACGCATACCGTGTTTATTGTGTCTTGCATTCTTCTGTCTTCATATGTTTGTGCATCCTTCAGTGGAACAGCCTCTCCCCGGCACAAGAGATGCTACCTAAGCAATCAGTTAAGCAGAAGATGACCCTACGATAGCTGCCAATTAGGTCATATCCCCAAATAGTAGAGTCGATTGCACACTTCAGGCATGCTACTGATTGCTTCAGCAAATACTGGCTATACTCTCCGACCCCCTGCTGTGCATCACTGACATTCGCAACACGTGTCAAGCATTCCAATCGATATAAGAATCTGACTAAGTATCCTCCTGGCAGTGCCCTTACTGCTCATGACCCCCGTGGGGATCCTTTTTATTTACGAAGCTTTATATAGCGCAAACTTGACCCGGTATCGGGTATCGAAGCGCTTGCATAGCACCAGTGGCGTTACACGAGGATCATCTTGCACAGCTCTGAAGAATGGTGGTGCACTACCTTTGAGGCGTATCACTATTCAAGTTACGGAGTGGGTTTAATGCCTGCGAGCACTGATTCTTGTCTCCAGAACCCCTGCATTAAGACTGTACTTCCAGCTCCAAATAGAACGCTAGAAACTGCTTCTGTCTGGCTCAATCACTTGCACTGCATTACTCCCCAAGGGCCATATGTAGGTAGCTAAATACCAGCCGGTAACGGCCGAAAATCGGTAATTTTCCCGTTACCGACCGGTATTTAGCCCTTTCTAATGTAGGAGGCAGGTTTTAAGGATTCGGTAATTTACCGATTCCTTATTTTAAGGAATCGGTAAAATACCGAATCCTTAAAAGCTATGTAGGAGGCACTCAAGTGAGTGCATTTTTGCATTCAGGATTCGTTATTTACCACAAACTACAAGTTGGTGGTAAATACCGAATACCTTTAAGAAAGCAATAATTTGCTTTTCTCAAGGTGCCATGTGGCATGTGCGCCACATGTGCACACATGCATGATTCAGGGGTGCAACAGGGTGTCAATGTGACACCCTGCCACCCTTGAATATGCTCCCCCTATTACAAATTCTTTAAATAGCGATACGGTATTTACCGAATCGGTAATAGTGAATGGCTTCCCATTCATTCCTATGGGCATCAAGGCCCATAGGAATGAGTGGGAAGGTGATTCCTTATTACCGAATCGGTATTACCGATTCGGTAATAAAGAATATTACCGATTCGGTACTTTTTACCGAATTATTAGCTACATATGAAATACTGATTCCTAAATACCGAATCGGTAAAATTCGGTATTTAGGAATCGTTATTTCATATTTAGCTACATCGGTCCCCAAGTCTCTTATCTCCCCATATTCCGCTGGGTGATTGGACACGTTTTCAATGTCCCTGGAATAAATGTCATTGGAGGAATATATTTGGTCCCCGATGAGAATTTTATAGTAACATTTAGGCATCGGCTTTTCTTTTGGTGAGCTGTAGTGTATCATGGGATATATATATTCCAGGGATATAGATGTTCAACGGGTCATGTTGTGTCTGCTGAAGTACAGCCTGTCCCTAAATTAGTGAAGAGCTCGTTGTAGGAAATAGTAGGTGACATGTGGTTACTAGGGGGCATTATTTACAAGGCGGCGATAATAAATTATTGCCGCTTTTGCGGACGTTTTCGGTCCCTGGCACTATACAGGCCCTCGCGCTAATCCTGGGTGTAAAACGACGGGGCGCAGGGCCTGCCTGTGGGCTCCATGCGCGGTCTAGCGCTTGGAAGGCAGATCAGCATCAAAGCACGTTTAAACAACTGGGTTTGTGCTGCAAATTCGGGGTAAACCAGAGAGCACGCAACAAGTGAGCACAGATTGCGCCTTGAAGCGTGTCCCTGGGCGCCACTGGTTGACACACTCAGCGGGCACGCCCACCTGTAAAAGAGACGACAAATGCTGCACTTCAAAACGTTTCCTGAATATTTCAGGCAGTAAAAATAAGTTTGGTTTTATTCAGATATGAAGGGAAATGCTGACGGTTCCTAGTAACATCCTATGATGTACGTATAATCGAGCAGACCTATCTGTGGTCTCAAGAGGGACGTTTATGCGGTGAAGTGACACCAATAGTCTGGCAAAAAGAAAGTGTGTATGTGGTCTCCCAAAAAAACCTTTACAAACAAAGATTATCCACCGAAGAATAACGTCTGCGTGGGACTCACTGAAGGCGTCAGCAACGTGAAGCCATTATCTGACTCCCGGCTTCCCCACTTGAGCAAACTGCGTGATCTTCAGCCGACATTCCGTTCACAAGTGAACACACTGATAGTGGAGAGTATGCTCAAGATACAATAGGACGTGCACGAAGGAAGACAGTTGGACTCCTTGGAGATTGGTTTGCCGTTGCCTTGATTTCATGGCAGGGCCACTGAAACGATGTGATTTTGTGTCTGTGCCATTCTGCATAGTTTGTAACATCATCCATCATGGGCTGCAGCATCATCTTTAGATTTTAACAAAAAAAGTTTCTATTTCAAATGCATCAAAAGTTACCTGCTCTTTGTAACGGTCTAGTTGTTCAGGGCATATCCCTGGGCCCGGAAGGACCTGTACACAATGTATCACTCTCTGGCCAGGCGTGGCCAGAGAGCATAAATAAAGGGGCCGGGGTCGCTCGTGACCTTCCAGCTCATACCAGCAACCGAGTGTGCACTGTCGTCATTAATGCTGTCCATGTTGCATGGCCTTATGATTTATATGAACTCACCAGGGCCGCGACACTGGCGACGAGGGTGGGATAACATCGTGCCCACGACCCGTTGATGGCGACATTGTCGAGCGGCAACACCGCCTGGCCGGAAAAACTCAAGTCTGCGGCAGCCTGAAGAGCAAATACGCCTGCCGCCACGAGAAACGCCTTCGAAAAGCACGTGAAGGTAATGAGCCCCCATGACAGCCAGCGCTACCACTAGAGCTCGAACGAAGAGCCCAGCGCCTGGGGGGGCAAAGCACGCAAGACGCGTCTGGAACTTCCGGACAAGGCCGAGGGAGCGCGTCACATTGCGGGAGGTGCGCATGCGCACTAACGCTGCCCAGAGCTGGGAAGCCGGTGTAAAGTAAGCAGACGCGCTGAACAAACAAAACGCTCTGCAAGCGGCACGAAGAGCTCCCGCCAAGCGATGCAAGTACCATCAGCGGAAAGAACATAATCAGGCCCCACAATAAACAAGCACTGATCAGTGCAACCAAGCAAACAAGCACTGGGCAATGCAGACAATAAACAAGCACACAGCCAACTAATACAACAGTAGAAGGCCAGCAAACTGCTACAAGAAGGCTAAAGGCAGTATCTCACACTGACAATATCCCTCAGAGCCACAACTGAGCCAAAATACAAGGGAATAAATCCTGACCATGGTTGACCAGGCAGCAGCAATACCTCACCAGCAAGTTGCACCAGTAGCCCCTCCGGCATACATACATTCACAAGTCAGCGCCTTACCCCAGTTCAGTGAGTTAATTGACCCTGCAACAGCGTCACCCAGATGGAAAGTATGGATAAGTCGTCTCGACAACTATTTTATAGCCACCAGAGAAACTGACGGAGCAGTGAAGAGATCCCTCCTAGTGCATTTTGCAGGCGATGAAATATAAAAATTATTTGCGCATCTGCCGAACACAGGGCTACCAACGGATTATGACGCAGCGGTCAGAGCATTGAACGCACATTTTGACCACCAGCTCAACCCAGATTACGAGCGGTTCAAATTACGGCAGGCTCGACAGAGAGAGGCAGAATCAATGGACTCGTTCCACGCCCGTCTCCGAGAATTGGCCAGCACGTGCACTGAAGATGACCCAGTAAAAGAAACGCACGCGCAGCTAATCCTAGGATGCCGGAATAAGACCTTGTGGACTCTCATCCTTCGACAACCTCGCATACTGTTGGAAGATATACTAATCTTAGCCCGATTACATGAGCTTTCAGATGTCCGAGCGTCCGCGATGGAAGCTGCCCTCAACACCACAACTGAACACGCTGTAACTGTCAAGACTGAACGAGTAGACGCGGTGCGCGCACCAGCTCGGGGAACACGAGGGAGGTGGCCCAATAGAAACCCCCGACAGTTGCAATGTGGGTACTGCGGGAAAGAGGAACACCCACAAGACAGTTGCCCGGCGAGAGGAAAGACGTGCACAAGATGTGGCATTCCCAACCATTTCGCGAGTGAGTGCCGATGAGGCGCGAGACCCAGAGGAATCTCAGGGCGTAAACCGCCATACAAACAGGTGAAGCAGTTATCGCTGGATGGACCGGTACGTGTAAAATCAACAAGTACTGAGTCGCAGCATCGACAATACTTGGAAGACTCGTCATCGGAGGATGAGGAAGAATGCCATTTCGTGTCTTTTGTAAATGACCTCAAACGACGCCGACGCCCGCAGCCCACATGTGCCATCAAGATAGCCGGAACACCTGTCACAGCCCTCATCGACACAAGGGCGTCGGTGAATGTTATGGGATTCCAACACTATCAAACACTAACACCAAGGCCAGCGCTAACACCGTCCAAAGAGAAAATTCTCACATAGGCAGCCAGATCCCACTCCCGCTGAGAGGCAAAATGTCTGTACCCGTCCAAGCTAATGACCAGGAAGTCACTACAACATTCCACATTGTAGATAGGGAAGCAGACATATTACTTGGAAGCCACACGGCCGAAGACCTAAGTCTGGTCACGTTCGCCAACGCAGTGAAAACCATTCAAACAGAAGAAATCCTAGAACTATTCCCACAGCTGTTCAAAGGATTAGGAAACATGAAAAGGCCACCCATAAAGCTACACATTGATACGGTAGTGGAACCCGTCGCTCTACGGCATCGCCAAATTCCTTTCCATCTGAGGCCATTAGTTGAACAGGAGCTGACGAAGCTGGAGCAACAAGGCGTCATAGAAAAGGTGACAGGCCCGACCCCGTGGGTCTCCCCTATGGTAATCGCCGAGAAGTCCCGCCAACCGGGGAAGATCAGGATATGCATCAAAATGAGGATGCCCAATCAAGCGATCAAAAGAGAACGGCATTTGACGCCAACCGTTGATGATATATTAGCAGACCTTAATGGGTCACAATGGTTTTCCAAGTTGGACTTAAACACTGGCTACCACCAGCTGAAGTTAGACAAAGACAGCAGGTACATCATGACATTCTCGACACACCTGGGCTTGTGACGATACAAAAGGCTGAACTTTGGAATATCGTCAGCCGGGGAAATATTTCAAAATGCAGTGAAATAAGTACTGTCGGGATTGCAAGGTGTCATCAATGTCAGTGATGATATTTTAATTCACTCCGCAACCCTGGAAGATCACCACCGTCGACTCAAAGCAACCCTAAAACGGCTAGCTGAGCATAGGGTGACACTCCACAAAGAGAAATGTCAATTCTTTCAACAATCAATTGAATTCTTTGGGTATGTTTTCAGTCCAGACGACGTCAAAGTAGACCCCAAGAAGTCACAAGCAATCCAGCTAGTCCCAGCACCACCACCGCTTCAGAAGTCAGAAGCTTCATGGGGATGGCGACATATTGCGGGAGGTTCATCCCGAACCTTGCCACAATTGCGGAACCACTACGCAATTTGACGAAGAAAGACTCAGTGTGGCAATGGACTCGAGTGGAAGAAGAAGCCTTCCAGAAAATAAAATCGGCACTGCTAGCCAGCACAACCATGGCGTATTTCGACACCAGACGGAGTTGCTAGTGAATGCCAGCCCAGTAGGGCTAGGCGCTGTACTAACCCAAGAGACAGAGCAGGGGACCTGGGTGCCATTGGCGTTTGCCAGCAAAGCGCTAACGGCGATGGATGCCCGTTACTCCGAAATAGAATGAGAAGCACTTGCTATAAAATGGGCCTGCAACCATTTTCACTTATACGTCAGTGGACACCTGTTCAGAGTGGTAACAGATCATCAACCACTACTACCACTTTTCAGAGGGACAGCGCCCCATCCCCCACCCAGGATTGAGCGGTGGGCAATACAACTCCAGCATTATCAAATGGAACTGGCATACCGACCCGGAGCAAAAAACCCGGCAGACTTCCTGTCACGCCACCCAGCACAGCCGGCAGAAACAAACTCTGCTCAAGAGCGGAAGACAGAAGAGTTCATCAACATGATTTCCCAATGGGCATGCTCCCAAGTGATCTCAATGGAGGAAATAAGGTCACACATGGAAACAGACATGGTCATTAAGAGAGTGATGGACGCAATACAAAAGGGTTCCTGGGATGGTTTCCTGCAAGATGTCCAAGGATGGAACGAGACAGAGAGATCCCGGCTAGGGAAGATGTGGAAGATCCGGGATGAATTGAGTACCTCAGAATGCGGCATCTTGCTAAGAGGATCACGTATCGTCATCCCTCGAGGCCTGCAAGAATGCACGACCATACTGGCGCATGAAGGCCATCAGGGTACAGGGAGGATGAAATCCCGAATGAGAGAAAACTATGGTTCCCGGGGCTCGAGGAAGCCGTGGACAAAGTGGTCAGGAACTGCCCAGCATTCCAGCTCACAGGATGCACAGAAGCGCCAGCACCGGTGATAACCGAAGACCCAGCTCCAGCACCATGGTCATGGGTGAGTCTGGATTTCAGAAGTTTCCCCGACGGGAGGGTCACGGCAGCACTGGTTGACAGCTACACAAAGTACCCCTGCGTTGAAATCCTACCATCCACAGCTTCCAATCATCTAGAGCCGGTACTCACAAAGACATTTGCATTATTTGGTCTACCACACGTGATCGAGACTGACAACGGACCTCCGTTTCAAGGAAGCAAGTTCAAAGAATTTTTATCTCGGCTGGGGATAAAACATCACCGCATCACACCACAGTGGCCACAAGCCAATGGAGAAGCCGAGCGCTTTATGCGGATCATAAATAAGATCTTACGCATAGCAGTGGCTGAAACATGGACCCTGAAGCAGAGCTACAGAAATTCCTACGGGAGTATCGCAGTACACCCCACTGCACAACCCGGAGATCCCCGTGGTCGCTGATGCTAGCAGGACCCCGACGTGATAATTTCCCAGTGGCTGACAACTGCGAACTTGAGCCATACAACCCATCAAATACCCAACATCGAAGAACAATGACCAATGACAAAGCAAGTCACCGGAGGCGGGCAAAGACCCGAACACTGATGCCGGGGTGTACAGTACTAATCAGGAACCGTAGGAGTGGAGGAAAGTTCCGCATCCCATATGCAACAGGACTGTGGACTGTGCGTGAATTCCAAGGAACAGCCATAACAGTAGAGCGAGATGGAGAAGTAATAACTAGAAACATCTCATGGTTCAAGGAAGTACTTGGGCCAAGTAACGAACAGCCAAGCCCCGAGCAGTTAACAGACTTGAGCACTACATTCAGAAACATGGAACCTGACTGCACTGAGGAGTCTCCTCATAATCAATCTCCATCGGCATCGGAGACAGAGTGCAACCGTCCAGTAATGAACAGAGAAGAAGAAGCTGCCAGAAATACCAGAGGGCTAGGCAACGACAACCATCGATACAACCTAAGACCGAACCCTAGACCAAACCGCCGGCTGGCTGAGTTTGTGTGGGGACGCAATTTAGATGTAAAAGAAAAGAACTGATTTGGAATGGGATGGAACAATCTAGTTGTTCAGGGCATATCCCTGGGCCCGGAAGGACCTGCACACAATGTATCACTCTCTGGCCAGGCGTGGCCAGAGAGCATAAATAAAGGGGCCGGGGTCGCTCGTGACCTTCCGGCTCATACCAGTAACCGAGTGTGCACTGTCGTCATTAATGCTGTCCATGCTGCATAGCCGTATGATTTATATGAACTCACCAGGGCCGCGACACTCTTCACGGTCAGCAGCCAGTGCCCGTCACACATTAAAGACACTATCAGACAGGAAACTTCTGGGCCACTTTTTACACTCGAGGAGTGAGCTAAACCGAGTCCCTTCCATCTCCTCACATTAACCGTGTTTCTTGGAAGAGGCTGTGGTGAGTTCCAGCACCCAGCCCATGGCAGCTACTTCCGAGCAAAATTCAATCTCTATTTTTTATGAGAAGTAAACTGTCTAAATATATTGTATTAGGGTCGAGCAGTATATTTTCTGGTACTTCCCCGTGTTCCAGTTCTACATGTGTGTAACAATCTAAAACCCATTTATTGAGAGCAAATCGACGGATCAGTCGTGGAAAATCCTTTTACTTTGCTATGAAGTGATTTCTTTGACTGTTGCTGGCTGCGCCGAGGAGGCAGGCGATGCGGGGCTTGGACCCTTCCTGGCCGAGGATCCTGCGACCATGCGGGTACAGCCCCTAGAAGTAAAGAGGCGGAAGAAGAATGCAAGACCGACTTTGATGACGTTAGTAAAGGCTTTTAATAGTCGATTCAAATCCCATGCATGAGCGGAGCCGCTGAAGGCGAGCGCAGGCTCCGTGGATAGCACCGGTAAGCCCCACTCGTTGATAACTGAGACGCCCGGTGTTACCTGTGGCTCCCAGGGCCCGGGCTCTGCCACGGGTGCTCTCAAGTCCCCACAAAGTGATTTAGTTTGTTTACCCTGCTATAAAAATCAGAAGCAATAGAAAAATCATAAAGGCAGTTTGCGATCAATCACGAGGAGCATTGTTATTCAACAGTTACTAACCGAGATGGATGCGTTTGATGGCGCCTTATTGTTATTACTCGGTTCTGCCTCCCGCGCAGCCTTTCTTTATCGACCAGCGCGGTGCGGGCTTGAATATGGAAAGCACGGGCAGGCATGCACGTGTGTAGTCTGGGCATAGGCGGACAAAGCTATCCATGCCGACATGTCCGTGACAGCACTGTGAGAAGCATGGGTATATCTATACATTCCTGGCCTGCTCGTGACCCACGCTGTGCAACGCATAGATATGTCTATACACACCCGGCGGTTCGCTGATGTTGACTCTCTTACAGCCGCACTTCCGGTTCTGGGGAAGGTTTGTATTGCGCATGTATGCTAGACAGGTCAGGCAAAATATAGTGCGAATTGAGTTAGCCAATCCCAGGGGAAAAAAGCATTTATAAATGCAATAGGACTCGTATTTATGCGAGACCTATTGCATTGTAAACAAAAGTGCGGGAGTCGAAAAATGCACGAACGGGAGGGCGGGTATGGGTGAAGGGGGTGAGAAGTGAGGGACTGCGGGAGTGGGCAGGGGGGAAACACAAGGGAAAAATAGCATTACAATAAAGGGGCTGATAACCTCGGAAGTCTACAAATGACAACATGGCTGTGAAGAGGAGGGACTAACAATGGGAAAACCAATGAAAACACTGCATTTATGATGTAACCCAATCAAAAAGATGGGCGGAGAGTGGGCGGTGCTTAAATGAAGCTTCCCCGGGATAGTGTATACACCATGCCTCGCAGAGCGATGGCAGCGCGTTGCGCTGCAACGCTATATGTGAGACCTAAAAAGAAGCTGCTGGAGTCCAGGATTCCTCATACGCGTGCCACCTGTGATGCCAATGCTGGGCATTCCTAGACCTACTGAAGCCTAATGCTGATTGAAGACCACGCCTCTTCCTCCATCACCTGCAAACCCTTTCTCTTATTCTTACAAGATTGTTTCACCCATACTTTCACCATTCGTCATTTGTTTCCTATCTTTCTGCTCCTACCCCTTTTCTCCTTTTGGATATCTTGGTGTCGTTCGGAGTATGAAGATAAAAATAAATCCTACTCTCCAGAAATAATATGCTGTTGACCAACCCTTACAAGCACTGGTACAATTTAAGCTGCAGGTGCGACTCGTGGCAGTAACGAGACAAATACAAACCTTGGATCTGTTCCTTGGAGCGCATCGGCCTGTGCCCTCTCTCACTACACCTACCCATAGTTTTAGAAAGTATTTTAATGTGGTATGAGAAGAATCTTTAGCACAAGATTCCATCTAGCCTGCTTGAGCCGGACTCATCGAACCCGATGTACCCAGACCTCATTTTACTACTGTGATCTCTAGAGACTATGCCTCCGTCCAGCCCTCCTTTTGCTCATCTGAAACCTCGCCTTACTACTATGCTCTCCCAAATAACACGTTCTAGACTCTTCCCTCTTCTATCCCTCTACTATCCTTTTCAATCCAAATCAGACCCACATGTCCACCTCTCAAATGAACTCATATTTCCCTACACTAATCCACCACTAATGCTTTTTGGGTTCAGTAGTAGTGTGCTACTTTCTGCAAAGCACTTTGATTCCTCATTAGTGGTAGTAAGCGCTATATAAATACAATTGCACTATGCCAGCGCTGACTGCGAGCTCTGAGCTTCCCTATAAGAAGTGTGACCGAACCACTTGAAAAGTGCAGTTTTGTCACACACGTTTCAACAAACGCATCTCAACTATGCTGCCTCTCTTGCTCATCTGCGTTGTCAGTGGGAGTTTAATAGCGATAAACTTTCTTACACAGGCCGGCAGATAGAGCCTCTCGCTATGACACCATTTCAAATTCTCAACTTGCGTAATCACTCAAACCTGCAATTTGTCATGCAAGAAAGTCATACTTGTTTAAGTCAGTGAGCTATACATCCATCAGTTTGTTGAACAGTTTTACAGGTGGACAAAAAAATTACCAAGCAAATGTAAATAAATATTAGGCTGTAACATTTCCAATTTCATTTGTCAAAATTGCTTATAATACACCAGAGCTGCTGGCTTATGACTGGGGAACTAGGTTCCAATCTCGGTGTTGGCTCAACATGCTGTGAATCTGTGAAAATCACTTAATCTCCCAGTGCATGAAATAAATAATTAAATGTACCCTTGAGTATTGTTACTAGGGTTCAAGCAAAGCCCTCGATACCTCTGGGGCTAGTTTTCGCTATGTGAAATGGCAAAAGAATATGAATATATATATATCAACCAACTGCTCCACCAGTACGTCAAAGCCTGATTCCAGGACTCAAAGCGCTTTATTAGACAAATATGTACTTGGCAGCAGCCCTGCCAAGTACCACGCATCCGGCGTTAGTCTAACGCATTTCAGTATGGTGGTCCGCATCACCGCACTGAAATGGGACGTCATGCATTATAATCGCACCTTTTTAGCTGTCAAGCTGAGCGCTGCTATACTGCATGACTCATCTCGTGTGGCAGAGCGCTGTGCGCCCGAGATAACAGTGCACATCTTTCTCAAAATGAGGCTCAGCAGGTAAGGGATGGATGGACTAGTGTAGAAAAAATACGTACATTTCCCCTAACACTAAGAATTCCCAGGCATGCAAATGCGTGTTCAGAAGCTTGGCACTGTTTCATAGTCATGGTCATCGCATACAAAGGCGTTACAGATAAGTGGATAGAGCTTAGGCTATAGACATATGACATTAGCACATGCTCGTGACACAGAAGGTGAGGAAAACACGCAACTCTTCAGACTGCACTCAAAGTTAAAATCGGGCAGCCCTCCTAAACAAGCCAGGCGTTGTTATGTAATATTGAATAATGGAAGGCTCATTCAGAATCGAAAAGTTGGAGTAACGTATAGAATACTGAATGATTTATAAAGAAACAGATTAATTGAGTTATAAAATGCATTTTACAAATTTTAAACGCAATTATAAAACATTAGTACACAATGTAACCTTAGTCTACTAAAACGTACACAATAGGTTTAGGATAGCATCCTAACGTACACATTTTATTTTTCTCACAATGACAGTAAAGACTCCCGTAGTTAGAAGTGATTTCGATATTGGTGTGATGCGCTCTAGTTGTTTGAGCGCGAAGGCTGCCGGGAATGCGAGCGGCCATTTTAGATGCCGCTGGGGAAAGTAACGAGTGGACGCATTCCCGGCGCTCGGGATAGAAATAAACGTGCGTGAAACGTGAATTGTGTCAGAGGCCTCATTTAACCTTAACGACTTTACTACATAAAGTGGCGACGAGGCGGGATCAGGCACTGATACGGCCTACTCATCTACACGAGCCCGTAACCCATCGAGCCTCACCACAGTCCCGAGCGCGGCAGCGGAGCGCGTCACACCAGCAGGGGGGAACCATGAGTGCGAGGCACAGGCGCTGTCTTTTCCTAAAGGCCGATATTACCCTTACAGCAAGAGCGTGCACGTGCCACTGCAGCCCAGGAGTCACGGAGGCCAGCCAGCAGAGCCGACAGTTGATGCTAAGGAGAGTGAGGTCCTGGGGTTCTACCAGAGGTCAAGCTGGCATACACAGAGAGAGGAAAAGCTGCAGTCGAACCATTCTGTGGATCCAAGGCCAGGGTGAGCAGGACTTCCTCGCAGTAAGTAACCAGTAGCACGGCGGAGCACAGCAGACCATAGACACACATTCCTACGCAAATCAGGGGAGGCCACGAAGTCAAGCTACACGCAAGGGGGGAGCATAGCGCTGGAGGCCCCAGGTCCATCCCGAGTAGGGCGAGGAGACCCTTCACCTATGCAACCCGGTGGGTCAGGAGAGAGGCAAGCCCCAAGGAGCCCGCCAGGAGGAGACGCACAACAAGCCCCAGCCCAACGTGACAGGGGCAAAATGTGCGCACAGTCATCGTCACTCACCAACCTAGTACCTTTCTTACCCAAGAGTGGCAACCAGCAATGCCATGGGAAGACTGGAAGCGATATTTCCTGAACTATTTAGCAGCATTAGAGGAAGAAGGGGAAGGTGCGTTCTCCAGTTCAAGGAGGAGGAAGATATTCCTACACAACCTAGGCCCAGAAGGCATCAGAGTGTATGACAACCTAGTGAAGACGACCAGAGCTCCAGACGATACCGACGAGTTCCAACATGCGCTAGAAGACCTAGATTCCCATTATCACCCAATAGTGTGCACAGCCATAGACAGATGCAATTCCTTCCAAAAGCAACAAAGCAGCGGAGAATCGATAGACGAGTACGTGGCAGCACTACAGAAGTTGGCGGTGACGTGCAAATTTGGGGGCATATTATCAAGGACGGCGTTAACATTATCGCCGGTTTAGCGGCAGAAAACTGCCGCTAAACCGGCGATAATGCGCTTGATAATATGCCCTGGAGAATTTCCATAGAAGCCCATGTTCACACCAGAACATGGGTTTCTATGGGATTTCCATAGAGCATATTATCAAGCCCATTATCGCCGGTTTAGCCGCAGTTTTTTGCCGCTAAACCGGCGATAATTTTTAACGCCGTCCTTGATAATATGCCCCTTGATACCCTGCACGACGAACTCATCAGGGATCAGATCATAATGCATACCGCCAATACAGCGATCCAGGAGAAGTTTTCGGTTAATGGAGATGCACCCCTGAAAGAAGTAGTGGCTTTAGTGAAGAAAGCCGAACTGTCGAAGAGGTGCGCAGAAGCAGCAAAAAGGGAGAGCACCAACAGAACTCAAGTATGCAAGATATCAGACAAAAATAGACCTGAAACGACACAGCAACACACACCGCCAAACCCAAGGTACCAGAAGAAATACCCTCAGAAGTCCACGAGAACTCAGAGACCACAGGGAGAAGGCAGACATGCATGCTACAGGTGTGGCAGCCAAAACCACCCGAGCAATGACAAAGCATGCCCGGCGTTCAGGGCCAAGTGTTCTTTCTGCGGAATAATGGGACACTATGAAAAGGTGTGCCGAAGTAAGCTGAGTAGAATGGAAGTGAAGTACGTCAATCAGGAAGAGGACGGAGACGAGGAAGCCCAGGAAGGAGGTGACGAAGAGGATGAAGTCTTGTGTATAGACGACCAAAGTAAACTGCACCAGGTCCAAGAAACCGGCACTACAGATGTCGATCGGAGGGGTACAAGTGGACATGGTGGCGGACTCTGGCTCCCCGTACAGCATTATTCAACGGACCATATGGGAAAGAGACTTTGAACACAGAGTGGGCGGAGATCTGCATCCCACAGACATACACCCGGTCACGTTCACAGGAAAACCCATACCCATGGTGGGGTTTCGACCGTTGAAGTTCGAATTCAAAGGACGAGCCGCAGAAGGGAAGCAGAGAAAGGCCCCTCGGTTCTAGGGTGGATGGACCAAAGAGCTTTAGGAATTCAACTCAATCCAGGAGGGTTTACACAGGTGTTGATGATGGATGCGGCCCAAGCATACGAAGAAAGCGTGTGGAAGAAGGAACACCCGGAAGTCTTCAAGGGGGCGATAGGGCGGTTGACCAAATTCACGCACAAGATATGCCTTGAGGCCGGGGCGAAACCAGTAAGCCACAAAGTTTACAACATTCCCTTCAGGAACAGGGAGGCGGTCCAGGAAGTACTACAACGCCTGGAGAGAAACGATATCATAAAAGCCATCGAAAGTGCGGAGTGACTCGCACCGTTAGTGGTCGCACAGAAACCCAATGGGAAGGTGCGTCTATGCGTAGACTTGAGGGAGCTCAACAAGAACATTGTGGTGGACAAGTTCCCACTGCCCAGGATAAACGAGATGCTGGTGAAAACAAAGGGAGTCCAGTGGTTCTCGACAGTGGATCTCACATCCGCGTATCATCAAATCGCCCTGCACCCATCATGCAACCACCTGGCATCGTTCATCACGCCCTTCGGATGCTATAAGTTCCTTAGGATGCCGTTCGACTGCAGCGGTATTCCAAAAGCTCATGCACCGACTGTTCCAGAAGGTGGATGGCGTGCAATACTTCCAGGATGACATCCTCATCATGGGAAAATCAAAGGAAGACCATGATGCAGTGCTACACACGGTTCTGACCATACTGGCACAAAATGGTCTCACCGCAGAATGGGAAAAGTGCAAGTTTGGCGTGGGAGCAGTGACCTACTTAGGCCACGAGATCAGCGGAAAGGGGATAGAACCGAAACGAGCCAATGTAGCAGCCATCAGAGAAGCACCTACGCCCAAAAGGAAGGAAGACGTCCGTTCCTTCTTAGGCAGAGTTTTACAGCAAATTTGTCCCTCACTTTGCGTCAAAAAACACACCAATTGAGACAACTCTTGAAAGAAAAAAACACCTTCAAATGGACACACGAAGAGCAAAAGAAATTTGATCTGTTAAAGCAAGACATCTGTGCCGCCATCCCTCTCAAGGGGTTCGACCAAGCAGCCCTGTCCATACTAACCACCAACGCCAGCGACAAGGGACTGGGCGCGGTGCTAATGCAGAGATCCCAGGAGGAGGAAGTCACCACGATCAGCTTTGCCTCACGATCACTAGCACCCAACGAGGAAAAATTAAGCGTGATAGAAAAGGAGATGTTAGCCTCAGTATGGGCAATGGAATGTTTCAGACAGTTTTTGTGGGGTTCGAAATTTCTACTCCGCACCGATCACAAACCATTGGTGAGAGTCCTAACATGTTGTGGACACGCATACGCGACCCCCCATATAGCGAAGATGACCCTGAGACTACTTGATTATGTGTATGATGTGGAATACATTCCCGGCACCAAAAACAAAGTCGCTGATTTTTTAAGCAGAGCAGCCGCAATGGAGCCAGCAGCAGGTCAGGAGCCTTCAGAATGGGAAGACTACATGGCAGCACTCACACAAGACCACGAAGGAGTGATCAGTGCACAAGAGTGGGAGGAAGCGTACACTAAAAATGGACTAGCAGAGAGATTCAATAGAGTAATTATGGGGTCTGTACAAGCAGCAATAAGTGCAGGACAAAACTGGGAAAAGGAGCTCAAACGAATGCTATGGGCCTACCGCATCACCCCGTCAAACACTGGAAACAGCCCATTCAAAATACTCCGGGGACGTGACCCCTTCACGAGAGACAATCTGGCATGGAAACAATTAATCGTCCAAAGCAGGTGGTCACCAGCGGTGGTGCGTCGCAACATTGACAAGGCACAAGCCTTATACACCGCGTACTACAACAAACTACGGAATGTCAAGGACGTGACCCTTGAAAGGGGTGAGTGGGTGAGAGTGAAACAAGCTGTTCTCAAAAAGAAAGGAGACAGTAAATTCAGTCCACCGTTACAAGTGGTGGAGTCCTATGCCAGGTCAGCCCTGATGAGTGATGGGAAGGTATGGTCGCAGGACAGAATGGCGGGATGCAACAAGATCATGAAGTGGGAAGATCCGGAGGGGAGAAGTTCGTGTATTCCAGATGAAGGAAATGAGCCCGGTGCAGTACCGGAGCTGGAGCACACAGTGCAAGGGAACACCACTCCAAAAAGAGGTAGTGAAGACCAACACACCTCAGGGGAGAGTGGAGGCATAGAAACAACGAGTCAGCTCACACCAAGGAACCCAGGCGGCAGAATGAGTGAGAGAGAGCCGCAAGGAGAAGCAAAGGCAGGAGGAGGACTTCCAGTAGGTGATCAGAGCGTGGCCATCCTCCCTATACACTCCCGAACAAGGCTGGGCAGACTGGTCAAAGTACTCAAGAGGTTTGAAGACTTTGAAATGAGAGTCAAGTAAGACTGTAAAGTAATTATGCTCACTGTTCCTTACTTGTTAATTGGTAGGTGTCCAAAGGGGGGAGATATGTGGTGATGCGCTCTAGTTGTTTGAGCGCGGAGGCGGTCGGGAATGCGAGCGGCTATTTTAGATGCCGCTGGGGAACATAACGAGCGGACGCATTCCTTGCGCTCGGGATAGAAATAAACGTGCATGAAACGTGAATTGTGTCGGAGGCCTCATTTAACCTTAACGACTTTACTACAGTTATGGCACACATGCGGTGTGCTGACCCGGCAGCAGCATCCTTGCCGTGATGCTGGTGCTGCACAGCTCCTGAGGCTGGGGCTGTCGTGCTGCTCGAGCTGTTAGCGCCAGGATGCTCCTTACGGAGCGACAGTCGCCCTCTATAAATACCAATACCAATACCAATACTGATGGTCTGCGACTCCTGACAGTGCAAGTGTCAGTATTACTGCTACCACTGCACACTGTGCGGGTAGTACCATGGCTTTCTTTGCTTGCCTGCCTCCTTGCTATCTATCACATGTCCCCGTGTCTGCTTGGAGTTACCTGGGCGCCCTCGGTGTCCGGAGCATGGCACGTGCCAACTGACTAGCGCATACAATGGGGCGCTATTTTTGTGCCATCACCTGTCCATAGAAAAATATTTTTGTCCTGTACTGGCCTCTTGAATCACACTTGTTCAGAACATTGAACAGCGTACCCCAAACACTAGTCATGCCCCATCATACCTGCTGTTCAGTAAGTGTATGAAGAGGCCTCTCTTCAAGACCACTGAACTGTATTTCCGCCCAGGTCAGCATTTTGTTATCTTAGAGTCAATGCTCCTGATGCACTGAGAGTTTGTCTCCAAGTGCATAGATGGCATTATTTGTGTTTGTTCCTGCCTGCAGCCATCAGGCCTTCAATGGGGATCATGGGCAGGTAGACCTACGTTGGGACACTTTCCCTATGTGGCTCACTTGCCTTCCTAAAGTTCCTCTCCCGTTGACGTGAAGGTGTTGTGGAACTGCTGAGCCGGACAGGGTTTTCGACTATGGAACTGGTTCGGGTCACCCCTACTTGACCTGAGGCAGGGCAGTGCTTAATATGTAAAATAATTAGTGCTAGGCAGGGCCCGCACCAGGAGGCCACTGCAGCTTGCAGCACCAATCGCCCCATCTCTCTCGCCAGCAAGCGAGACAGTTCCGATTATTGACCGAGGCTGTGGCCTGTGCCATGCTACTACTAAGTGTGGGTGACATTATACTGTTCACAAGAAAGTGTCACTCATAGTCGCTGAATATCACTCATAAATTCACTGAAATTATGAAAAGGTCACATGTAAGCAATCTGAAACCTTGGCAGCTATGTGGCAGCCTGCTGCAGCACCAATCCCAATGCGTTTCAGCTCCGCTTGGAGCATTGAAATGAAATGAGTGTGGAGTCAAGTAAAGATGGCGACCTGAAATCTTTTCAGACTTAGCAAGAGCATACATTCTGCGCAGACCACTTCTGTAAGATGGTCTGGCCACAAATCTCCATTTACCGCCTGCTTGACGCTGTATCTGCCCCTCCTTCCTTAACCCCTTCCCCGCTGGGGTAATTCCCCCACGATGCGGAGGGGAGGTGGCCGCAGCACCGCTGTGCTCGTGACGAGCTCAGCTCATCATGACTCACAGTGGAGCTGTGCTCATGACGAACTGAGCTCGTCACGACCCCGCCCACTCATTAATTCTCCCGCACAGGCGGGGAATTAATCACGCGTAGGGGAGCTGCGGCCGTTATGACGAGCTCAGCTCATCATGAGCACAGCTCCACTGTGAGTCATGATGAGCTGAGCTCGTCACGAGCACAGCGGTGCTGCAGCCACCTCCCCCCCGCATCGTGGGGGAATTACCCCAGCGGGGAAGGGGTTAAGGAAGGAGGGGCAGATACAGCGTCAAGCAGGCGGTAAATGGAGATTTGTGGCCAGACCATCTTACAGAAGTGGTCTGCGCAGAATGTATGCTCTTGCTAAGTCTGAAAAGATTTCAGGTCGCCATCTTTACTTGACTCCACACTCATTTCATTTCAATGCTCCAAGCGGAGCTGAAACGCATTGGGATTGGTGCTGCAGCAGGCTGCCA
The DNA here is from genome assembly GCF_964204655.1 of Triturus cristatus. Lineage (NCBI taxonomy): Eukaryota > Metazoa > Chordata > Amphibia > Caudata > Salamandridae > Triturus > Triturus cristatus. Next base: position 2,577,502 of record NC_140589.1, read on the forward strand.
CATAGCTGCCAAGGTTTCAGATTGCTTACATGTGACCTTTTTATAATTTCAGTGAATTTATGAGTGATATTCAGCGACTATGAGTGACACTTTCTTGTGAACAGTATAATGTCACCCACACTTAGTAGTAGCATGGCACAGGCCACAGCCTCGGTCAATAATCGGAACTGTCTCGCTTGCTGGCGAGAGAGATGGGGCGATTGGTGCTGCGAGCTGAGCTCGTCATGAGTACTCAACCGGTTAAAGTAGCAATATTGGGCTATTTTGGGCTACTTTTTGGTTGCCGTTGTGCTAGAGAATGCTCTAAAAATCTGGCAACACTGCCCCCGTGAGCAATGAAGGACAAACAGCATCTATGCATAAAGTGTCTTTACCATTGCCACAGAAAGTGTTCTCTGATTTTTGCTGGGAGGCAGGGAGATAAGCATTTTGGTCACATGCATAGTGCCGGCGTCATCTTTACAAGGAGGGAGCTCTAAGAATGAACACGGAGGAGCTCAGCAGAGGAGTGGAAATTAGAGGAAAGAGAGTGAGGTGTGCCCCGCCCCTAAAGCAAAGACAGGTGATGCCACTTCCTTTTCAAGGAAGATGGCGTCCCTTTTCCTTCTCAGGAAAGAGGTTGTCATCAATAACTTCTAAGGGGCATATCATCAAGGGCTGGGGACATAATTATCGCCGCTTTTGCAGCCGTTTTTGGCCGAAAAGCGGCGATAATTATATCGCATTATTTGCAAGGACACACTAGCGCGTGTTTCCTTGTTTCAGCTCCCGTTTTGTTCACGCCTCGCTTTGCATCTCTAATGAGATGCAAAGGAGGCGTGCCTGACAAAACACCATGGGAAAATATCGCTACCCCAGCTTCGTGATATCATCAACGAGGGGTAGTGATATTTTAAATCCCGTTAACTATGCCTTAACGCAGGAATTTAACATCTGTTAAATTCCTGACCAAGGGAGGTGGATTATGGTGATACGACCACAGGGTCGTATCACCACGGCTATCTCCGTTTTGGGTGCAGCATCGTGGTTTCCCAGTGATGTTGGCCCATTTTTGCGCTAACGCTGCAATATTTATCACCTGGGTTAAACACGTTGAAAATAAATAACGCGCTAACCAGGCGATAAATAACAGTGATAGACGGCGATAAATATGAAAGCGCTAAGCGCACTTTGCAATATTTATCGGCGTCTGTTGCTAATATGCCCCTAGTTTTCTAGGTTTTACAGCTAGTTTCCTCTCTGAATCAATGGGTTGTTGACAGCCAGAGTCTAAGGTGCCACAGCTGAAAAATCTAGAGGCCAAAGACAGAGCAGCCATTTCATTAGCAGGCAGCAGCATGTCAGGGCGGGTATTTGATTGGCTGTGCGGATGGCAGAGTGATCCAAGCCGAGTGCCCATAATGCAAGAGGTGAGCCAAGAAAGAAAAAAAGCATATTTGCATACATGGCCTTTATCATTTCCACAGAAAACGTTCTTTGACTTTCGCTGCCAGGCAGAGACAAGGGTTTGGCTGAAATGCGCATTTTTCGTGCAGCCTGTGACTGTACCTGGAGGGAGAGTTCCTCGGAAGGGGGCAGCTTGGAGATAAGGCGCCCCCAGGATGCACTTCATCACTGTGACTCATCAGAACATTTCTAGGGAGTTGAGAAGTTCAGGAGTGAAGAGGCAGAAGAGACGCTTCCTACAGCACACCCAAGGATGGTCTGTGAAGGTGCACTCCAGCGCGTGTGAGGGGGGGGCGGGGGGGGGGGGCACCCTCAATCTGAAGCAATGGGGCAGGCCTAACAAAATGGAAAAGACTTTGTTAATTCAACGTGCAGATTGTTGAAATCCAAGAGGTGATAATACACATAACATAATTGAAATAATTATTATATAAAAACACTTTAAAGCCTCAAAAGTCCACTATAAGGCCACGTTTGAGACCATATAGTAACTTCTGTTATTGTTATTAGATCTTGCTCCAGATGATTACTCTACTCACCAATCTCAGATTTACAAAAATACTTCTTTAATCAGTATTTGTTTTCTTGGGTCCTGTGTTTTATCCAGGCTCTCGGGGTCCCAGTCCTGGTCTCTCTTGACTCACTTTTCGGCCATATGAGCGTGGTACTTTGGTGCCATGTAACAAATTGTAATTTAACATTAAAAAAAAACAATGTAAAATAAAAGAATTCCCCCCAGATTCTTCCTGGAACATTTCGGGGTGATCCGTCAAAAGGGGGCCAAGAAATGTGGGGGCACACATAATACTTTTCTCCCATGCAAATTCCGTAGTAAACATTAGGCGGGGCTACAGCCAAAACAATTGAACAGAATTACAGCAAATAGGGCATCAAGCTAGATCTTTGGGCAGAAATCATGCTTTTGTGAGCTTCTGTAAATACGATAACTAGTTTTGGAGGAATAGGGGATATAAATGAGCAGCTGTATTGTCAGTTGGGCTGAAATGCATCATTTCCACTGGTAAAGGTAAGACGGCCGATATATATATAACGTATATGCTAGGAGCACCCGAGGCAGCAGTTCCCCAACCCTCCAGGTCCTGGATAATTTATTGGGAGCCAGGTACGAAGGTCGTCCACTCACAGTCTGTGGTGATTTCAACGTAACATTTGAGCCACTCGACTGGGCTGGGGCCAATGATGTGAACGAGGAGGATAAACTCTGGAGGGTACCTCCTCTGCAGCGTACCCCTAATAAAAAATGGTCGCAAGCTCTCTCCAGTTGAATGCGATATCCTTAGAATACAGGTTAAGGGCCACTCACGGTAGAACCATCTCAGACAGAGGAGGACAAATGACCCACACTGGAACAAATGCATCAAGTAGGATTGACTACCAATTAGAGGATTTGACCCTTTGACCCCTGGTACGGGACATGGTTATAGTCCCGTCCTGTGATAGTGAACACAACCCCCTTATTCTGTCCATCGAATACCTCCGGGGAGACATCGGGAGAGAGCCCTTAATACCATTGGGTACAAATGCCCTAATTCCCTCAAATGACAAGCGCCTACTTAAATGGCCTGTGGTCTTGGTAGACGAATTTAAGATACAATCGATCAAGGACGCCTTAACTAATCATTTAGCGACCCTTGCATCAGCGACCACGGATCCGCCTATGCAGAGCAGGTGTAACATCGTCCATAGGGAATTCTTTGATCGCCTGACCTGCTTTTTCTTTGCCCCTATTAACAAGATCAGGCCATCACAGGGAAGTCTTCCTGGAAGACATTCATGGTTCAATAAAGAGTGTAGTGTCCTGAGAGGGATACTGACTGTAGCTATCAAAAATAGAGATCCAGCTAGTCTTTGTAAAGCCAGGAAGGAATATAAACAGGCGCAGGGCAAAGCCAAAAAAGAGTGGGATGAAAGGAGATGGGAAGACTTAGGGCAGGCCATTGGGCTCCCTGACAGTCAGATGTTTTGGTCTCTTGTGTCTAAAAGTAACTTTGAACGCTCTTCTCCTTTGGCAAAAACATTCCGGCCGTAGAATGGCATGAACATTTTAGTGAGTTATATTCCATCGGCAACACTAATGATAGTTCCCAGATGCTCCGTGATATAGGTGTTCCAACATGTACCCTTACATTTACTAGGGAGGACATAATGCGCTCCTTAGCTGCCATTATCCCTGCAAAAGCCCCTGGTCTCGATGGCATCCCTGGCGACCTCTTCCATGCTGATAGGGACAACTGGGAACCTATTTCATGAAACTGGCCAATGACATTGCTGGCGGGGGGGGGGGTATCCCGGACACATGGAGGGGGTGGAAGTAATACCCATTTTTAAGAAACGGGACAGGTCGAAGCCCACCAACTACCGTCCAATTAGCCTGATAGATTGTGCACAGAATGTCTTTGTTCCTTCCTAGCTAAAATCCAGACTTGGATGGACGAGAATGACATCCTCTCTCCTCTCCAGGCGGGCTTTCGCCGGAAGACTGGCACCATCGATCAGGCGTTTCGCCTTTTCTGCTGTATTGTAAGGTAGTTGTGCTGGGTAAAGGCAGTTTATATCTTGCCTTCATAGATCTTAAAACAGCTTTCGACCTAGCCCCCAGGGATCTACTCTTGCAAGTCCTTCGGACATGGGAATGCCTTTGGAAATCCTAGCACCACTGATCAGGCCGCATGAGGACAAATTTGCTTGTGTGAGGAGGTGAAACCATGGGCAAACCACCGAGCCATTTAAGATTCGGCAGGGGTATGCCAAGGGTGTGTCTTGGCCCCCACCCTTTTTTCCCTATATGTACATCAAGTAGCTGATCTTTTGTGTTTCATTCCGGCTGGCGCCCCCTCTCTGGCAAATCATAAAATAGCCACATTACTGTTTGCGGACGACACCCTTTTGGTGTCTAAAACCCCCATGGGCCTACAAAAACTTTTAAATCATTTTAAGGCCTTTTGTGATGTGAGGGGTCTGGTCATCAATACTACTAAAACTAAGTTGATGATGCTGAATCTCCCCAAATCTTTTAAAGGTAACTTGGTCTTAGACAATGTTCCGCTCAAGAGGATTGGTTCTTTTGAGTACTTGGGAATCAAGTTGTCCGAGGGAATGGCTTGGAAGAATCACTTAGAGAAGGCGTCCCTGAAATGTTCCCAGCTAACTGGGGCTTTGCGGCGGGAGCACTGCCTTTCTTATACCAAGCCTGTAGCCCCCGCCCTCAAACTGTACAGTTGCAAGGTAGTGAGTAGTGTGCTTTATGGGGCAGAACTGTGGGGTTCAGTAAATGTAAGCACTCTTTTAATAGTGGAAAACAAGTTCCTTAGGAGCTTGGTATCACTCCCCCAAAGCACTACTCTTCTCCCCTTGAAACTTGACCTGGGTGTCAAGTCTATTAATGACCAGGTGAGCTTACGCCCACTGCTTTTTTGGCATAGATTGGTCACTACTCCTGACTTGGCTCCCTATACCGCTGCTTTCACCGAAGTTTCTGCCTTGGACAAAAAACATAAAATTGGGTGGATTAAACACATAGGGGCAGATTTATGTTGCACTTGCGCCACTTTTGCGCCGCCGTTGCGTCACTTTTGTGACGCATCAGCGGCGCAAATCCTGCGCCATGGTGCGGGGTATTTACAACGTGACGCATCTGGGAGATGCGTCACGTTGTAAAGCCCTGCGCCACATGTAGGCGTTCCAGGGCAGGTGGGGGCGTTCCGGCGCAGGAACGCCTCCTAAAAGTGGCTGAGTGAAATCTACAAGATTTCACTCAGTCACTTTTAGGGCCATGCTGCGTCAAAACCCTGCGCCTGCTTGAAGCAGGCGTAAGGATTGACGCAGCATTGTAAAGATAGGGCCCCCCAGATCATTGCTGGAGCTGCGTCGCGCTTGCGACGCAACTCCAGCAATGCGCCACTTTTCGGCACAGATGCGTCACGCATCTGTGCCATTTTTGCCCAATGGTGCGCCGCATTATAAATGCGGCGCATCCATGGTGGCGCAGCAGTGGCGCATAATAACTGGCGCATCCCTGCTGATATGCAGGGATGCGCCAGTCGTCATAAATCTGCCCCATAGATTCCATCCGGGCAGGCCTAGGTTTGCCTATGGAGCTTGCTGGTCTCCCGCCCTCATACTCTAGGGACCAAATAAAATCTCAGTATTGGGCATGGGTAGAACAGAAGAATTTCTTGAAAATCCTTTATGGGAGCTTTACTGATGTTTTTACTGATATGAAATCCATCAGCTGGCTAGAATGCTATCTTGATTTTATGAAGGAGCCGGCAGACAGGAAATTGTACACACAGTTCAGACATGGCAGTCTACCCATTATTACCTTCACTAATTCCTGGCTGACAAATAAATCCCAGCCTAAGGGCGGTCCCTCCTGTTCATGCCCTTATGAAACAATAGGCCATGTCTCTTTTGCTTGGGTTGCTTATGCCAGACCCAGAAGGAATTGACAAGTAATATTCATGAATGCATTGGCACTTTAGCTTGTGTCCTGATAGGTAGAATCACTTAATAATGAGATCTGTCTAGTTCTTCTGATCCTTTTCTGTGCTTGTATATTTGTATTATGAATTTGTTATTTTTTATTCTCATGAGTCTGTATATGGAGTACCTCATAGTACCCTTTACCCTGAATGTTTTTAACTATGATTCATGTGTTTGTCTCTTTTATGGTACTGTAAATCCGAAATAAAAACTTTGACTATCATAATTTCGAGCCTACTGATTGGCGGTGGTGGCCATTACAGGACTTGGGGCCTTGGTCTCCTGCCCTCAAAATGTTATAAAGAAAAGTACATGACCTCTAGCTGTAGTTCTAAAAAAATCCTTCCCCAACTTAAATTGAATGAGAAATAATACTGGGTCACGGTGTGCTGCACAAAAATGTAAATAATGGAGAAGTCACCCTGTGGTGTTTCAGGGGCGGAGAGGTGGCATTTTTTTAAATTACTTTGTGGGGAGGCGCTTACATGTGCTTCCATCCCCGAGCCAGCTTCCATCCTCCAGGGGCCATGCAAACGTAAAGCCTTGGGCCAGCACCAATGTGTTGCAGACTTTTGCCTGCACTGGGCATGAGTCTAGTGGTGGGTGTTAGCCACCCCAACAATTTCCCTCCACAGCAGGGGACTCTACAGCTCCTGCTTGCAGTGGAAGCAACAAGATACAGCTCTCCTCAAGTGGGAGCTAAAGAATTCATATAGTGGCTCCTTCAGATTGCAGGAACAGGTGGTGTTGTAGGGGCCTTGGAGCTCCTGTGCATCCCCTGACTAAAATACATTTTAGCTGGTATTTCCAGTTGGGTAGTGGAGTCCCCCTAACAATGGATACCAGCTCTTGCATAGTACAGGGAGATGGCAGGGCCTCGGGGTCTTGGTGCCTTGAATGTGTGGATGTCCAGGGTTGGACAAGGGCACAGAGAAAAAAACTCAATGTTGCAGGGCGAGACCACAAAGAGTAATAATAAATAAGAGGGTGGAGTGTACCATTTATTATTCATTGCTACTGCCAATAAGTGCCCCATAATGCCCTTCATGGGCTAATTAGCGTATCTTTACTGCTTTGTGGTGCCCCATTGTGGACAGGCACCCCACCAACATGTTTAGAGATTGTTGTGTGGGTACTACAGGGAGTGCAGCAACTCTACAAAAATAATTTATGAAAACTAATCCATACAGAACATGACTAAAGTAAAGGTTTGTGCAATTTTTAGGTTTTTCCAGAGCTGGAGAATTCTATCTTTAGTTAAAGATTGCAGAGGGTCTTTGTGGCTGGTCTTATGGATACATTATGTGGCCTGAGGAGTGTGAAATAAAGAGTGTGGCGTTTTTATTAACTTTGTTTTTAGCTCAAATGCTTCATTCAACGAATTAAAAAATCCCAACAAAAGAAGAGCAGAAAGAAGGAACTGGGGTAGAAGAGGGGTGCAGAAAGAAGCACAAGTGGTGGAGAAAGAAGCAAGAGAGGTGCAGAAAGAAACAAAAGAAGTGGAGAAAGAGGGAACAGAGGTGAAGAACAGAAAGAGAGAAGAGTAGTGGAGAAGGAGACAAGAGAGGTGCAGAAAGAAGCAACACATGTGCAGAAAAAGGGGAAAGGGATGGAGAAAGAGACAAGAGGGGTACAGAAAGAAGCAAGAGAGGTGCAGAAAGTAACAAAAGAAGTGCAGAAAGATGAGAGGTGCAGAAAGAGGCAAGATGAGTACAGAAAGAAGCAACAGAGATGTAGAAAGGGGGAAGACGTGTGAAGAAAGAGGGATGCATAAAGAAGAAAGAGAGGTGCAGAAAGAAACAAAAGAAGTACCGAAAGAAGGAACAGAGGTGTAGAAAGAGGCAGGAGGGGTGCACAAAGAAGCAGGTGAGGTCCAGAAAGAGGGAAAAGAGGTGCAGAAAGTAAAAGAGATGTGCAGAAAGAGGCAAGAGAAGTGCAGAAAAAGAAAGAAAGGTGCAGAAAAAAGCAACAGAAATACAAAAAGAGGCAAGAGAGGTGCAGAAAGGAGCAAGAGTAGCTTGCACACCATTAGTAGCAATTTAACACCCATATTTAGCAATAAGTAACAGGTGACCATTCTAGGCTTACAAAGGACCGTCCACCACGTTGTAAGTGTGGCAGTCTGATCCTTTGGCTTCTTCCGGTGAGGAATGATCGGATCCAGTCTAGGGCTGTTCCTTGTATGCCAGCATCGTGTAGTCAGGCGATTAGAGTGCGGTGAGAGATGGTGTCGAAGGCCGCTGAAAGGTTGAGTAGGATGAGGGCTGTGTTGTGGCCTTGGTCCAGGAGGGTGTGGATGTCATCTGTGGTGGCGAGTAGGGCAATCTCGGTGCTGTGGTAGATGTGAGGAGGGAAGGGGTTGGTGGGGGCCTCGAGTGGATGCCTTTCATGGTTGAGGCAGTGTATTTGGCTGTGACCGGTGGCCAGGTGGAGATGGTGGGCTGGCTGGTGTTTTGGGGGCGGGGGGCTGGCTGTGGCATCTGGTGGATGGTCGGCAAAGTTGTCGTAGTGTTTTTTGATCTTGAGGTGGAAGTAGGTTCCACACTTATTGCAGAGGTCTTGGGACGGGGTGATGTCTGTGACTTTGCTGCGTGGGTTGGTGAATTCATGAATGAACTTGAGGGCAGCTTGGAGTTGGTGAGGATTTGGTTGTGGTAGTCAGTCATGGCGTCCTTGTAGGTGGTTTAGATTTCGGATGTCTTGGTGTTTCTCCTGTTCTTCTCCAGGCATCTGCAGGTGCGTCTTGCTTCTTGGGGATCGGTGGTGAACCAGGCAGCTTTCCTGGGGTGCTGTTTGTTGGGGTTGCGTTGCGGGGTGAGCTTCTATGCGCAGTTGGAGATCCAAGTTTGGGGTTCTCTGGCTGCGACGTTGGTGTTGGATGCCCGGGTGTGGTTGTCTCGGGTGAGGGTGGAGTTGAGTTGTTTATCGGTAACCTTGCTCCAGTTCCTCCGTGGTGTGCGTGGGGCTGGTTTGAGTGCCTTGTGTTTATTAACGGCGTAGTGTACACAGTGGTGGTCGGTCCATGGCGGTAGCGTTGTGTGGCTGAAGTGAACGCTGTTTCCTGCCGCAAAGATAGGGTCGAGGGTATTGCCTGCTCTGTGGGTCTGTGTGGTGACGAGTTGTTTAAGTCCGATGTTGGCGAGGTTGTCACGAAGGATGGTGAAGTTGGGTTCGCTGGGGTTGTCGAGGTGGAAGTTCAGGTCTCCAATGAGTATGTCATTCATTGAGGCGATGGCGTGGGGTGCGATGAAGTCAGTGACGGTGGTGGCGAAGGGTGTCCGGGAGTCGGGGTGTTCCTCAGAGTGTGGAGTGGTGGCTGGTCTGGATCTGGAAGTGCAGGTGTTCGGCGGAGGGGAAGGTTTCGCTGGAGGTGTTGAGGCAGAGGGTGCTCTTGTGGGCGATGGCGAGGCCCCCTACCGGGTGGATGGGGCAGTCCTTCCTCTGGATCTTGTATCCATCCAGGATGGCAGTGTTGATGTTGGGGGCAGAGGAGGCGTTGGTCCAGGTCTCCGTGAAGAAGGCGTTGTCGGGTGAGAGAGAGTTGAGTAGGTTACAGATTTCCACGATGTGTGCACCGAGCCCACTTTGAGGAGGATGCATCTTAGGGTGTCGCCGGTGCTGGCTTCAGCTGTGTTGGAGTCCGGGGTGGTGGTTAAGGTCTGGCAGCAGTGGAGGCAGGAGAACTGGCCATGGGTTATGTTTGGCGAAGCCTGTTAGCTGTCTCTGACTTTTCCGGGGTTGAGTGTGTGGAGGGTGGCTGTGCTGTAGCAGTGGGTGGCCCGAGATCCAGGGTTCCTGGTGCTGGTCGCAGTTGGTTCGAGATGGGCGCAGATGGGCTTGGCTTAGGTGCGCCTTCTGTGCGCCAGTGGCGCACATCCGCTGCGCAACCGCGCATCATCCGTCATTCAGTAGGGGAGGGGGAGGAATGATCAGCTGGGAGGCGGCAATGGGTGAGGAGAGGGGTGCGGGGCCACAGGGGCAGCAGCGGCAGGTAGCAGGAAGTGCGGGCTCCGAGAAGCCAAAAGAACAGATCAAAAGTTAAAAACAATGGATAACTAACTGATGTAATCATGCTATGCATCCTCAGGGGGTTGGAGGGTGGTTAGGACTGCTCCAAACATGGAGCAGGGCATGGGTGGATTGGCATGCCCACTCAAGTAAGTGCACAATGACTGTTTGGTCGTACCACTCAGGCCGCCCAAAGCAGTCATGCACACTTCCCTGTTCACAATGCAGACAGCATTACAGCCTGCATGGAGAACATGGCCACCCCCACAGCACCGGACTCTCCTGGACCTACCATCATTAGTAACATCACGTCTTCACCTTGCCCACCGGACACCACCGCCATCATTGCACCCCCTCGCAGCTGGATTAACGCCTGCGAAGAGCAACTCGTCAACTCCCTCCGCACCAACACTCCACCAATGCTTCCAAACGATGACACCGCAGTGCACAACCACCACCGATGGATCTCAAACAGCGCCGACATTAGGGCGCCCCCTCCTGAACAGCACTGCGTCAGTACCTTCAACCTGCCCAATGGAAGGCGTGAGGGTGAGGCAGTGCCACAGGGATAGGCTGGCCTCATGCATTGCTGGAGTTGCATCATGGTTGTGATATGACTGCACTAATGCTCGACGTTTGCGCCAGCAGATACGTCAGGATTCCTGACGTATCTGTCATTACTTGCATCATGGAACGCTGTCCAGTGATTACAGCGCATCCATGCTGTCGCAAGAGGGGCGTAGTGAGAAGTATTGCAACGCTGTCTTGTCGCAGCGCAGCAACACTTTTCATGACTGGGGCACAGGTATGCGCACTATCTTATTGATTGTGCACCATCCTGCACTGTAGTTTTTTCACAGGGCAGTGTTGCAACATTACTTGTAGCGCTGGCCAGCGCCAAAACCTGCAGAGATATGGGCCCAAAATATCACCAGTTTTAAGACCAGCTATTTTCTGGTCTTAAGTAACCGGCTCTAACTGCAGTTAGAGACAGTTTTTTTGCTCTTCAGAATTTCAAGGAGCCCCTTGATAATATGGAGTAGTGGTGTTTGCCGGCCTTTTTGCACGGGAAAGCCTACTTTGCATGTAATTAGCCATGAATATCGCTAACATGCTCTGAGACAAAAAAACGACCACTATCGCCCAAAACCTCACGCTAAGGCCCGTTTGCTGCAGCTTGCTAATAGTGAGATAAAATTATCGCCACTCTAGCGGCAAAAAGGTGCCGCTAAAGCGCCGATAGGCCCTTAATAATATGCCCCTGTGACGTTACACGACTGACAGCAGAACTGTTGGGGGCGACATCTTTGAGGAACATAATAAGTGCCTCAAGGCACTTTCAAAGCCCAGCACTTCTGCTTCATTGCGCCAATTGCCCCGGAACCTCACCTGCGCATCACCTCACACATTCATGAATAAAATTTTTCTTTTTTTTTAAATGGTATACTAGGAAAGGGCTTTTTTCACCTGAACTACATTGGGAGGCTATGTGTAGGGTTACCCAAGATGAACAGCGTATTCCTAAGTGCCAGTGAGAAATGCCTGGATGGGCTTTTCTTGAGCATTTAAAGGCTGGTGGTAAGCTGCTTCTTTCTGTGAACAATTAAATTATGAGAAAAATGTCAATGGATTAAATATGGAATACTTGGATTCCTGTCTGTTGATCTTTGCAATTGCTTGCATGGCTGTGTGGCTTGAACCTGTGGCGTGACAACGCACCAGATATTTCTGTTATCCTTGGGAAACCGCCATGAGAACATCAAATAAGCTTGGACACCTGTGAAAGGTTCATTTTGTTGATTTACCAAGACGATCAACACCCCCTGAAGAACAACAGTTTGCCCCAGGGTAAAGGAAAGGACGTCTAAGAATCTGGCAATAATATCTTCAACTTGAAAATAACTATTAGAGATCGTGCGGAGCCCTGGGGGTGAATGGCATGCCATCATCTGTGTATACATCAGACAAAGAATTTTGGGAGCCATAGCTGATGTTTTTAGCACATTCAGTCATGGATATAAATGTAAATCCATATTTGTAAAGCGAGAACTACTCACCCTTACGGGTCTCAAGGCGCTGTTGTGGAAATTAATGGGCATATCAACAACAACCGGCGATAATTATCGCTGAGCGCACTTAGCGCTCGGATAATTATCGCCGGCTAGCGCCGATTTTTATCGCTGAGATAGCGTGCTATTAGCAACGCTTATCTCATCGCCGATAAAAATCCTAGCGCTAACTGGCTAACGTGAGATTATCGCTGGAAACCCAGCGATAATCTCACGTTAGCTAGTTGATAGGGACTCACAAACTTAGCCATGATATCCACCTTCCATAGGATATCATGGCTAAGTCAGTCCTGAAGCAGGTGTTAGGAAAGTAGCGATAACAGGTGTTATCGCTACTTTTCCTGACGCTATGCTTCATAGCGTGGGGCTTGATGATAGGAGAAATGTCGCTTAGCGACATTTCTCCTATCATGTCAGGTCAGGAACGCCCACTTTGCATCACATTAGAGATGCAAAGCTGGGCGTTAGAAGTCCCCACGCTAAAGCAAGGTTTCAACCTATATTTAGAAGAGGCCCTCGGGCTCCCACCAGCAGAGGGACCCTAACCCACCAGGTGAGCATGGACAGAGGGTGAGTTGCATCTTCACGATACACAGCGTCCCTGGGGATACAGTCCTTTGTATGTGCGATTGGGACAGCCAAGGCAGCTACCAGTTAAACAGATTATGTCCAGCCTTACACAGTGTCGCACGGGTGCAGTAGTTGTGCCCTATTGATTCCCTATATTGTCTGTGCCAGAGGGGACCCGCAACCGAGGACTAAAACCACTAAAACCCTCAATATATATGATCATAGCCCCCTATTCAATTGATTCTGGCTGCCCCTTGGAGATCGGGGAGAATAGAAACTGCGCCCTATACAATCTATACGTTCGGGCCTCTGTCTTTGCCGGACTCAGATCCATAGTTTAACTTTAACAACTATTCATAGAGACTGCTCCCCCAACTGGTGTCTACAACATGAATAAGAATAAACTCCCTAGTGCGACGGCCAAACAAAACACCATGGACAAATATACAGGCGCCGCGGCCCACGCTCCTGTTCTGGGGGACCAGACTGTGTCCTTGCCTGACAATGCTGCCATACTGGCAGCCATAATGCAATCCAGGGATGCGCTGGAGGCTAAAATTGGAGCAGTCGGCTCGGATGTTATGCTACTCAGGCAAGATCTTCGCAATGCAGTACAACAAATAACTGAAGCCGAAACCAGAATATCGTCGGTGGAAGATATGGTGGTTACCCTTCAAAAGAAGGTATTCCCCTTGGAGACACTCACAAAGGGTCTAGTAACACGCGCGGAAGATGCTGAGGGGGCACACACAGAATAATCTCCAGGCCCTAACGGCTTCCCGTGCGAATTCCCCAAAACATTCCAGTCCCTATTAATGGCCCCATATCTGGCAGTACTTAATACTGCTATGGATAACCAGCGCCTCCCAAAAGATTGGTGCGATGCATAAATTGTGGTTTTACTAAAGCCGGGTCGACCCCCTGAATGCCACGCCTCATATCGCCCAATATCACTTCTTAATGTGGAGGCCAAGCTCTTAGCTAAGGTTATCGCCAATCATATAGTACCACATATTTCAGACTTGATACATCCTGACCAAGCTGGCTTCATGCCAGGTCATGCTACACGACACAATATTTGCCGTCCACATAATACAATTGTGGCAGTGGATTGTCTTGATGAGCTGGCGCACTTTTGCTTGCCGACATCGATAGGGCATTCGACTCTTAGTTGGACCTATCTCTTCGCACTCCTAAGTCGACTTAATTTTGGACCCTGCCGTCTTAAATATATTCAACTTCTCTACACTGACATTACCGCTGCTGTCAGAGTTGTGGATTCAACCTCTCACACCTTCCCCATTGGATGGGGCACCCACCAGGGTTGCCCTCTACCTCCGGATCAGTTCCCGCTGGCAATGGAGCCTCTTGCGGCCTGGGTACGGATAGATGCACACATTTGTGGTTTTGAATGGTCCAGGGAAGTCTTTGACCGCATAGCACTGTATGCGGATGATGTTTTGTTGTTTCTTACACAACCCGACCGGTCGGGACCAAGACTGCTTGGTGAGACATCTGGACTGTATATGAAAGCCCGGAAATCCTTTATATGGCTCTTGAGGGGTGGTTGCCATATGGGCGCGTGGGTCAATGAGGTAATGAGAGTTCAGGACGGGTTTAAGTTCCTCGGGGCTTTTCGATCGTCCTCCCAGGCCACGTCTTGGGAAAGGAACTTGGCCCCAGAGTGGGTGCAGATTAAGGCACAGACCCGCTCTTGGTCACATCTACTGCTCTCTTTGTTTGGCAGATCGGCCATCTTCAAGATGATCTCCCTGCCTCGCCTGCTATAGCAACTTCAAAACCATCCATACCCAATTTCACCCACCTGGTTAAGGCAAATGAATGCACCCATAGGTACCTGATCTGGGGTGGGTAGCATTAAAACCATGCTTTCAGTCTACATTTTGTGGGGGCCTTGCAACGCCGGACGTTCAGTCATATTACGCAGCCTCGCACCCCCTCATCTTGAATGATTGATGGTATGGAGATAGAGGCGAGCCTGCATATGCAGCTGAACGCTGGATAATGGGCAATGTGTCACTACACACAATCCTGTGTGCGGGCCCGACACTAAAAGTGCTACAACCGGCAACTGCTACAGTCATTAAGATCTGGAAACAATCACTACATAAAATGGGATGGTGGGACAGGCTTACAAAGGAAGCGCCCCTCTGGTATAATGGTCTAATCCCTTAGCTGTCTGGGTTGTCTGGCTTCTCCGGCTGGGAGGCTATTGGTATATCTGCAGTTGGAGATGTTCTCCATAGTGGGACATTAAAGTCTTTTCAGGAACTCAAACAGGAATATGAAATGCCTAGATCACAGTTTTATAAATATCTCCAATTCCGACATGCCTTTTCCCCTTACCTTCCACGCCAGGAATCTATACCTGATTTTAACCCTATTGAGGCCAAAGTATTCATGGGAGAACTGGGAGAGCATAAGATTACTAAAATATATCAAAAACTAGTCAGAAATAGTCCCACCACACTCAGCAAAACACGTGAAGCTTGGCAGGAAGATCTAGGCCCCCTGGATGACGAGGACTGGGCCGAGGCTCTAGAATCCCCTCAGGGCACGGCCATTGTGGCACGATTGCGACTTATACAATTTAAATACCTGCACAGGGTATACTATACTAGATATAAGCTCTGGCTCGCAGGGCTAATTGACTCTCCTCTCTGTTTACGGTGCCAAACTACAGATGGTACCCTTATTATACATACGGTGTGGCAGTGCACGGCTCTCTCCAAATTCTGGCAGGGTATACGTACATGCATGTCAGAGGTATTGGGGTGGGATATTCCAAACTCACCACGATTGATTTTGCTCCACATCACTGAAGGTATCAGGGTCATTTATAAAAACGGCACCTATTACTCCTCGGCCTAACACTGGCGAAACGAGACATAGCAAAGGCATGGAAAGACGCGTCCCCACCATCAGTAGGAGTATGGGAAGAGGGCCTTGATTTCTGTATGGAGCTGGAATTACCAGTATATTAAGCATGAGGCTGCACCCAAAACCACTTCAAGATTTGGAAGAGGTGGGCGGAGTACCGGGGTCTGTATCTGGAGCCCGTTCCAGCCGCATCAATAGACAATAAATGATGTGGGATAAATATGATTGTAAATGTTCTTTTATTCGATCTGGGAGGTTACATAATGCATGTACTCAAATCTATACCAAATGTATGACACAACTGTTTAATGTTGGGGAAACACGTTTGATTATATTAGCTTTTCAGTTGCTGTATTCAAATCAAAAAGTTGACATAATTAATGCTACTATTTGGAAGCCTGATCGTTTTATGGCGGCCAAATTCTCCAGGGATTGTTCACGCAGAACAAACTCTAAACATGCTATGGGGTCAGATCGCTTGATATAAAACACTGGTCCAGTCGACTAAATGTATTTGTCGCCGGCATATGAAAGGAGAAAGAATGTTTAACTGGGTTTCTCACTCTCCATATGTCCCATAGGTCCATACCTGTTAGGGTGTCTCTAAGGGCTCCAGTCATTTTCGGTTTGGTATTTTGTCTAGGGGGTTCTGTGTCTAAGGATCCATCAAGGACACATTAATATCTTCCATCATAATTACTCCCGCTCCTAAATATGGGGACGCTGCAGCCAGCACGGCCAGAAAGAAGTTGGGCAATCAGAATACGTACACATTGATAAGACATACCTCCTGTCCATCTAGTCCAGCGTGTAGAACCACATACTATCCGTCTGGATCGAATACATGATCAAGGTACTGGAATGGAATCCCAGGGGCTATCCAGATAAGGGCCCCCTGGAGAACCCTGAGTAGGATGTGGCATACATTTGTCCCCTCCATCTGCGCTTTATGCATGATATTGTGCCCCGCCATTTCCTGCAGGCATGCTATTGGAATTCTATAACGTTTTAAATAAGCAAACACTTGTCTTCTCTTTTCATACATTGCAATACCGCTTACATTCCAAGTGAGTAATTTCATCACAGGGGAAGCCATACCAACCATGTACTGGAAAGTTATTTTAGCTGTGAGTGGTCTTACTATGACACAGATACATAATTTAACATAGGGTCAATCGTCCCATGCTGAGCTCCCTCCCATTTCCCAATCCCCAGTAAACTCCAACAACCCACAACATATCCCTCCCTAACCCTCCCCTTGGGCAGTGGTATGAGTCCCATTCCCCTGCAATAGAGATCTAGGACCCAGTTCCCCCGCCCCAATCCCCCCTCCAATTTTCCTTTGAAACATTAATCATCCACATTATAATTACCCATAACATTGGGCTAACTTTCTTTCGGCATTTTATGATGTAACTATAATAGACTAAGCAGCGAGTGCTTTGCCAGTGGTCAAGCCATTGCCAAAGTGCGAGGTCAGAGCCTCTAGCACTCCCGTCGAGCCTCAACCTCAGAGGGTGGCATGAACACCCCGCCATATACAGGGAGTACATACTAAGTTAAGTATCCCATAATACATACGGCAAATGCTCTTATCCCTTTTAAGACTTATCTGAGTTCTTGGTGTACAGGTTTCAGTTCGATTCTTGGAGCACGCATTGTCCTGCTGCGAGGCAGAAGACAGAGGGAGAATGTCTTGTATGGCTGTATCTGATTCTGAGGATTGGTTCTGCCATTTGTAGCATTCCATCTGGGCCCAACTGGATCCTGCCCTTGCTGGACGACCCCTTCCATGGTGTTTGGGTGGGTAGTCTGTCTCGATCCCTTCTAACTTCTGGGTTTTTTGTTGATCTTAGCCTCCCAGAGTCTTCGACTCGTTGTGGATTATTCGTGTTCACAGAGTCCAACCATTCAGACGCCTCTGGAGCTGAAAAAAAGAATTAAGCCTTGCCATTGTGTTCGATTCTTAGTTTAGCCGGGAACAGGAGGCTGTATTTCATCCTGGTTTCCCGAAGCCTTCTCTTGACTGCCAGATATGTTCTCCTCTGATTCTGTACTGTTAGAGTGTAGTCGGGGTAGATCGTTGTGCGGTCGCCCTCATAGAGTGGCGCTTCTCTGTTGCGGGTGGCCTGAAGAATAACATCCCTATCACGATAGTTAAAGAAGTGCGCTATAATGGCTCTTGGTGGGGCTCCCGGCCTGGGGGGTAGGACTAATGCTCTTTGGGCTCTCTCAATGCTAAAAAAACTTGGAAAGTCTCCTGGAAGCAAGCACCACAGTTATGCACTCTTCCAAAAATAGTTCCACTGAGAGCCTCTCTGCCCGTTCCGGAAAGCCCACAAATCTTAGATTGTTCCTTCTGGAACGCCCCTCCTGGTCCTCTGCTCGATCATCAAGTGTGACTACTCTTTTTTGTAGATTCATGACTGTTTCACGTAGGGACTGGACCTCAGTTTGCGGCACCTCCACGTTTTGTTCATTTGTGATGACCCCGTCCGCTACTTTCCTCAGATCACATCTCAACAGATTGACATCAATAGCTAGCACATCTATCTTATTTACCATATAACTTTTGGTTGACTGGATGGCCAACATAATGTCTGCCAGGGAAGGCTCTGGTATTGCCTGGTTCACAACCTCCCCAACTTGTTCTCCTGTATTACTTATTTGGCCATCCGTTTCTTGGGGGCAGGATTGTACATAATTAGATATCTTGTTGGCTTGCACTGGGTTACCTTTATCTTTGACCATGGTGGCGTGTGGTTTTCCTCACATTTCCAGCGTGAATGCGTTCACACTGTGGGCTGGGGTTTCCTTTCCAACATCGTGTCAATCCCCCACTGTATCCCCACATGGGTTTTCAATATTGCACTGTTTTTCATGGGCCTCCGTGTCTTCAGTGTCAGTCTTGCCTCAGCAACCCGCCCGGTAATGGCCTGGTGTAATTCGCCTTTACCGCTGCTTCAGTTGGGGGTATGACTAGGCCGTTTATATTTGTTCCACCTGCTCTTTAGTGATTCCCTGCGGCTCTCCGTTGCCACTCTCGAGTAGGTTCTGGTGGGCCACCCACGCCCGCTCACTGTTTCAGGTCCTTAGGGCCTACCTCTTCTCTCCGCTAGGCCCCGTCAGGCCGATGTAGGCTGCACGCGTTCTCTGCGCTCTCTCATGGGTCTAGATCTGGTATCCCAACATCTTTTCCTCAGCGGGTTCTAGTGAGTGTTAGTGCCTGATGGGGCACCAGCGAAGTTTCTTCTCCCCGCACCTCTCACCTTCAATTTGATTGATTCTTACTCTATCTGCGTGAGCAGCATGAGTTCAGATCCAGGCACTCGGCTCTGTTACTATGCCTGATGTCGTTCAGCTATGATTTCTCCATCCAGGGTGTCTTCGGCCACAGGAGCCCCGGAAAGGTTTTCCCACTTTCCACACTCGCCTCAGCGTCTTGTCCTGTTGAGACCCAGTGTACTCCACCTCACCTGGTGGATCTTTTGGGAGTCCGGGTCATACTTGTTTATTTTTTGCACCCTGACTCTTCCTGGGGGTTTCCAGCTTTGGACCACGGCTCTCGGCTGCTGCTCTCAGACAAGTCCCAGCAGGGCACCTGCAGACGCCCACTGTTTTAGGCCCTCACCGCTTCTTCCCTTCCCTCCTCCTGGATCCATCAGGCCAGCATAGGCCGCATATTTATTCTGTGCCTGGGATTCCCACACCTCTTCTATGGCAGGCCTCCAGTAAGTTTTTAATGCGCAATGAAGTCCCAGTGCATATGGAAGTTCCTGTCCTCCCTCCGCTCTCTTTTGGTTTCCTCAGTACTTACTTCATTTGCGTGGTCGGCATGGGCTCAGTGCGCCATCCACAGCTCTGGCATCATCCAATGTCGGATACCATTTGTTCTCTGGATCCTGCACTGGACAGAGCAGGGCTGACGATCTCCAAGCCAGGTACCAGTGCTCCGTCACTTTTCCTTTGAAGCGTTCAGCAGTGATTTCTATATCCAAGATGGTGCCGGCCCCCTGGAGCCTCGGTATACTTTCCCCCGTTCTCTCCGCCCTGTGTCACAGGAGGTAGCTCCTTGGTTTCAATACTTCCGTTTGTGTTTCCCTGTTCGTGTGCTCGTATTTTCAGGATTAATGTGGGATACACATTGCAGGATTATGATGGATCTCCCTGCCGCTAGAGGGAGGCCGAAGAGCACGTCTGTTCAGCCATCTTGCTAGGCCACGCCCCCATCGAGTATGGAGCATTGATTGTTTATATACCATTATATAACATTTTGTTTACCTTGTAGAAGATGTTTTATATTGCAGTGGAAAGAGTGTTTAGTGTCCAACAAGTTATTTAAATAGGCTTAGATTAAAGTGGTATTAATTGGAGTGAGAGTAGTAAATGTTGCCCCTTTAGTGTCCAACACTTTCCCCAGATTGGTACAGATTGGAGTGGTAATAGTAAATGTTATCATTTCAGTGTCCAACACCTTGCCCAAATTGGTATAGGTTGGAATGGGAGAAGTACATGTTACCCTTTCAGTTTCCAACACCTTCTCCAAATTGGTATAGGTTGAAGTGGGAGAAGTAAATGTTACCCTTTTAGTTTCCAACACCTTCCCCAAATTGGTATAGGTTGGAGTGGGAATAGTAAATGGCACCCTTTTAGTGTCCAACACTTTCCTAAAATTTGTTTAGATTGGAGTGGGAATAGTAAATGTTGCCTCATTAGTGTTCAACACTATCCTCAAAGTGGTATAGATTGGAGTGGGAGTGGTAAATGTGTTCCTTTTAGTGTCCAGCACCTTCTCCAAATGGGTATGGGTTGGAGTAGAAGTAGTAAATCTTACCTTTTTAGTGTCTAACGATTTTTTCAAATTGGTTTAGATTGGAGTGAGACTAGTAAATGTTGCCACTTTAATGTCCAACAGTGTCCTAAAATTAATTTCGATTGGCATGGGAATGGTAAATGTTGCCCCTTTTTTTATCTAATACCTTCTTGAAATTGGTAGATTGGAGTAGAATAGTAAATTTACCCTCTTAAAGCCCTATTCCGATCTCGTACGGAAAGCTTTCCTACCGACTCTTCCCCGGAATGCTTTCCAAACGAGACGATTGCGAGCTGTCCGAATGACTGAGTACGATGCAATGGATGCAAACTCCAACCGACACGCTGGGAGTCCAAATCGTCCGACCAAGTCGTTCAGAAACCAGCCCGATCCGAACAAATTGTATCTGATCGCTGAAACAGCATTATGGGCATGAATCAGACACGGTTCAACCCATGAGGGGAACGGCCGACCGGGAGACTACATCCCCAGAATCCCCTAACCCTGCGCTCCCAGTGACTCCGCAGCTGCGCCAGGAGGTGCCACAAAAGCATTGCTACACTCCCACGGGATATCTGAGCGTCTCTTTTTTAGTGGAATCTGGAAGTAACGTGTTTCCCCCCCTCTTTTGCAAACTCAGACATTTGATGATCAGCTCATCGGTAAACAGGATTTTATATTATAAAGTGTTCTTCTATTGATCAGCCATGAGTAAAAGGAAGCTACCTAATGGTCAGGGGGACTCGCAGAGGTCTAATGCAGTTGGCACAAGTGGGACTATAGATTCTAACGAAAGCTGCAAATGTTATTACAAAGGAAATAGCCCTAACTGAAAAAAGGTTGTCTTTGGAATCTGAGAAATTAGTACTGGCATCAGCAACGGAGGATGAAAGGCTGATGATCACTGGAATGATATCCCTGCCAATGTCTGGAACACCATCGACAGCAGGTCAATGCGAGGAGGAGGGAGCACCGAGCTGCACTTCCGTTGCAGTCTCGACTTTGGGTGAGGATTTGGGTAGCCCACCTCCCAAACGAAAGAGAAAAGGCAGCAGAGGAACTTTGAGGAAATCACCGCAGCCTCAAACTCTCAAACCCCCTGTTGTTTGCACCTGTGAATGTAAAATTGATTTGTTGCTGGACAATCTTACTACTAAGCTGAGGTTTTTGACTAAGGACTTGTTGGTGCCCATATTTTTTAAAATGGATGACATTGAGCTGAAACTTAATTCATTTATCTCCATGCATAAACCATGTCCCTCTGTTAGTGATATAAATACAAGGGGGAGGGGGGACACCTGTCCGGCACCTGGTAGTGTGATCCAAGTGCCACATATGAACATCTCCCAAAATAACACTGCACCATCTCTAATTAGCAATCCTAGCATTAACTACATCTACCACTAAGCTGGGGAGACTGCCACTGCTCCGCCTACGGCCCACACAGAAGGTCAGGTAAAAACTAAGGCGGGCCCATCACCCACACACCCCTCCTCAGCCCCAAACATGGCCATAACCAAACATTTCAGTACCATCGACCTTCCCCCCGAATCAGCACCTCTAGTCGCCATCTTAACAGGGGTGCCCACACTTACCCCTGGTACCAAGGAAACAACTCTGGATCTTATGTATAAGACGGCTCATTGGTGTAATAACAATATGGAAAATGGCCCACAGTTCACTGCTGACATCATTATGGCCATAAGGGAGGGGTGGGTAGGCTATGGGACTAGGAAAGCTGTGGAGGGAGACTGTATTATTGTCAATTTTAAGAATCTCATGCAGGCAAGAGCAATGGTAGGCTGTCAAGTCAGGGATGGTACTAAGTCCCGAATTAGAATAGCCTCTTTATTATCTTTTTATCCCCCTAAACTCCGATTGGCAGTTTTCATTCAAGCCGGTTAAGCCCCATCAACAAAGAAATGCGAACTCAGGGTTAATTTTGACGAACCGTTTTTTACCTTTAGATCACCCATCGAGCCTTGATGAAAAGACTGACTATTCCCTGTGGTTATAAATACCCCAGGCAAGCAGCTGTTATTAAACACCTCCACCAACCCATGTGTTTTTGTGCCCACACCTCCCCCTCTACCACTGCTGAATAATGTATCTACACCCATTTCTACCCTTGTTAATTCTGTTGATCCTACTGCGTAGCGCTGGGGGTCCGCACTGTACATACGGGGGTGGGGGTACGCTCCGTACATACGGGGGTGGGGTCACGCTCCGTACATACACGGGTGGGGGTACGCTCGTACATACATGGGTGGGGGTACGCTCCGTACATACGGGGGTGGGGGTACGCTCCGTACATACGGGGGTGGGGTCACACTCCGTACATACACGGGTGGGGGTACGCTCCGTACATACGGGGGTGGGGTCACGCTCCGTACATACACGGGTGGGGGTACGCTCCGTACATACATGGGTGGGGGTATGCTCCGTACATACGGGGTGGAGGTACGCTCCGTACATACGGAGGTGGGGTCACACTCTGTACATACACGGGTGGGGGTACGCTCCGTACATACGGGGGTGGGGGTACGCTCCGTACATACGGGGTGGGGGTACGCTCCGTACATGCGGGGGTGGGGGGTATGCTCCGTACATCCGCGGGGGGGGCTGGGGGTACGGCGCGTCCATCCGCGGGGGGGCTGGGGGTACGGCGCATCCATCTGCAGGGGGGCTGGGGGTACGGCGCGTACATGCGGGCGCTGGGGGGGTGTTTGGCGCGTACATGCGGGGGCTGGGGGGGTGTTCGGCGCGTACATACAGGGGTGGGGGGGACGGCGCATACTGACGGGGGCTGGGGGGGTGTTCGGCGCGTACATCCGCGGGCTGGGGGGGTGTTCGACGGGTACATGCGGGGGCTGGAGGGGTGTTCGGCGCGTACATACTGGGGCGGGGGGATGGCGCGTACTGACGGGGGCTGGGGGGGTGTTCGGCGTGTACATCCGCGGGCTGGGGGGGTGTTCGGCGCGTACATGCGGGGGCTGGAGGGGTGTTTGGCGCGTACATACTGGGGCGGGGGGGACGGCGCGTACTGATGGGGGCTGGGGGGGGGGTTACGGCGCGTAACGGGCCCCCTATTCCGCTCGCATCGCGGCGTACTTCGCTTTTCCGGCACTTTTTGGGTGCCGTAAAAATATTGCCGTCTGGACTGCTGTCGGTACGAATCGTACTTGCTGGTACGTAAAAACATGCCTAACTCCGTCCGGACGTCACGTCCGCGGTGTCCCGGATCACATTCGTATGTATTTTCCTTTCGGTCGGTGTTTTTTCCGACTCGTACGGAAATGGTGTTTCCGTACGTATCGTACTTGCAAGTTTGTAGGGTTTTTTTCCCGGGTACGAGTCGGACGGAGAAAACGCTCCGACCGACGGTTCGTACCCGGTTTTTCCAGGATTGGAATCGGCACCTCTATGTGGTGATCATGACTCAGACACAGCAGAATCAGAGTCAAAAACTTCCCCCAATGCACAGTGGATCACACAGTCCACAAAAGCAGGGACTATGTGTAGCCAAAACATGCTTTCACAAATTATCCCCTGGGACTGTGACCAAGCCTAGGAGGGTAATCTACAAGTGTTCTCTCAATATTGTAATGTGACTCACAAACTGTGTGTTGTGTGCCTCTCCAGGTCAGCTCATCATTGGAGTGTGAGATATCAGTTACAATGTACTATATACCACAAAAAAAACATTGCATCCACACATGTAATGCACAAGAACAGCATTATTTGTACTTGTGTGTGCCCTGCCGAACAATTATTGGAAGGACGCAGTAGCCGCATCCAAACCGAGTCTGTCGCACACATTGGTTGTTGGTCGTCATGGTGAATGACGTGGGTGAGTATTTGAAGGACGCGGTAGGCGCATCATAACAAAGTCTGTCGCACCCATTGGCTGTTGGTCGTCATGGTGAACGACGTGGGTGAGTAATCAAAGGACATGGTAACCGCATCCAAACCAAGTCTGTCGCACCCATTGGCTGTTGAACATCATAGTGACAGACACGTGTTTCGTTTTTTGTCCTGTTCACGTGTGAAACAAGTCGGTGACCTTCCATCACCAATGTATCTAAGTCAATAGTGTTACGATGCGGGAATTTTGAACATCACGGTAGGCGTGTCGGATGCTAGCAATGTTATGGATTGGGCGGATTTAGATAATGCAAACGAGTCAGACCTATCGCTTTGTCCGCTAGGAAAATAGACCGCCTCTGCTGTACATATAAAAGTCAATCTGCTCCCTACAGACCTCACTTGCCTGCACTACCTGCACATCACCTCAATCTCCCCATATCTCTGCTGCTGTGGCCACATCCTCTGGGAGCTGCCGTGGCACGCACAGTGGACAGGGCCCCAGCCTTCACTGAAGACGAAGACCAGGCCCTGCTGGACAGCCTCCTTCCACTGTACAGGCAGCTGTACAGCAAACCAGAGGAGCAGGCGAGTGATGATTCCACTGCCTTTTCATTATACATGGTCAAAAATGTGCACTGCTAGTATTGAGAATCTCAAGTGGGAGCATGCAAAAAGAGTTCCCATAAGTTATGCTGTGTGTAGAATTGTGTTCTGGGCAGGTGCACTGCTGTAGAAGTGTGTGTACTGGGTGGTGTTGACTTCTCAGCACTGTTCAATGTTCATTGCACACAAGACAACTGCCCATAATGCCACTTGGTCACCCCTTAGGCATTGTTGCAACCTTATCCTGAACAATGTGTAATATTGTATGTGCCGGAAAAATGTAGCATGTGACTCAAAGGACCCTCACAGGTCGACTCCCATCAAAGGCCCAAGATGTGGCAGACCATCACCCGAAAAGTTCGCTCAGTGGGGGTCACCAATGGATGCGTCTGACACTGCTAGAAGCGGTTTGGGAAAAAGGGGGTGGTGATGGACAGAGTTTCTGAATGATGCAGAATACTCTTACCAAGTCAAGAGATCATGGTTTTAATCCATCACCGTTTTTTAGCTCACTGCACCATCCCAGCTCAGAACCTGGCTACATGCAAATTAGTCTGTACCTGTCCCAGTGCATGATGGGAACAGGGCAAACCAAACTACCAAGCCAATTCTTATACTGGGAAGGAAACAAGCTTCCGGGGACCGGTTTCTGGCATCACAGCCTTCGTCGGCCCGGCTTGCCTGAATCCTGATGGTGCAATGAGCAAGGGACTCACGTCTGAGCATACCCTCCCACACTGAGTGTGGATAAAATCGATTTGGGAAAAAGGGGGTGGTGATGGACAGAGTTTCTGAATGATGCAGAATACTCTTACCAAGTCAAGAGATCATGGTTTTAATCCATCACCGTTTTTTAGCTCACTGCACCATCCCAGCTCAGAACCTGGCTACATGCAAATTAGTCTGTACCTGTCCCAGTGCATGATGGGAACAGGGCAAACCAAACTACCAAGCCAATTCTTATACTGGGAAGGAAACAAGCTTCCGGGGACCGGTTTCTGGCATCACAGCCTTCGTCGGCCCGGCTTGCCTGAATCCTGATGGTGCAATGAGCAAGGGACTCACGTCTGAGCATACCCTCCCACACTGAGTGTGGATAAAATCGATTTGGGAAAAAGGGGGTGGTGATGGACAGAGTTTCTGAATGATGCAGAATACTCTTACCAAGTCAAGAGATCATGGTTTTAATCCATCACCGTTTTTTAGCTCACTGCACCATCCCAGCTCAGAACCTGGCTACATGCAAATTAGTCTGTACCTGTCCCAGTGCATGATGGGAACAGGGCAAACCAAACTACCAAGCCAATTCTTATACTGGGAAGGAAACAAGCTTCCGGGGACCGGTTTCTGGCATCACAGCCTTCGTCGGCCCGGCTTGCCTGAATCCTGATGGTGCAATGAGCAAGGGACTCACGTCATTCAGAAACTCTGTCCATCACCACCCCCTTTTTCCCAAATCGATTTTATCCACACTCAGTGTGGGAGGGTATGCTCAGACGTGAGTCCCTTGCTCATTGCACCATCAGGATTCAGGCAAGCCGGGCCGACGAAGGCTGTGATGCCAGAAACCGGTCCCCGGAAGCTTGTTTCCTTCCCAGTATAAGAATTGGCTTGGTAGTTTGGTTTGCCCTGTTCCCATCATGCACTGGGACAGGTACAGACTAATTTGCATGTAGCCAGGTTCTGAGCTGGGATGGTGCAGTGAGCTAAAAAACGGTGATGGATTAAAACCATGATCTCTTGACTTGGTAAGAGTATTCTGCATCATTCAGAAACTCTGTCCATCACCACCCCCTTTTTCCCAAATCGATTTTATCCACACTCAGTGTGGGAGGGTATGCTCAGACGTGAGTCCCTTGCTCATTGCACCATCAGGATTCAGGCAAGCCGGGCCGACGAAGGCTGTGATGCCAGAAACCGGTCCCCGGAAGCTTGTTTCCTTCCCAGTATAAGAATTGGCTTGGTAGTTTGGTTTGCCTTGTTCCCATCATGCACTGGGACAGGTACAGACTAATTTGCATGTAGCCAGGTTCTGAGCTGGGATGGTGCAGTGAGCTAAAAAACGGTGATGGATTAAAACCATGATCTCTTGACTTGGTAAGAGTATTCTGCATCATTCAGAAACTCTGTCCATCACCACCCCCTTTTTCCCAAATCGATTTTATCCACACTCAGTGTGGGAGGGTATGCTCAGACGTGAGTCCCTTGCTCATTGCACCATCAGGATTCAGGCAAGCCGGGCCGACGAAGGCTGTGATGCCAGAAACCGGTCCCCGGAAGCTTGTTTCCTTCCCAGTATAAGAATTGGCTTGGTAGTTTGGTTTGCCCTGTTCCCATCATGCACTGGGACAGGTACAGACTAATTTGCATGTAGCCAGGTTCTGAGCTGGGATGGTGCAGTGAGCTAAAAAACGGTGATGGATTAAAACCATGATCTCTTGACTTGGTAAGAGTATTCTGCATCATTCAGAAACTCTGTCCATCACCACCCCCTTTTTCCCAAATCGATTTTATCCACACTCAGTGTGGGAGGGTATGCTCAGACGTGAGTCCCTTGCTCATTGCACCATCAGGATTCAGGCAAGCCG
The DNA here is from genome assembly GCF_964204655.1 of Triturus cristatus. Lineage (NCBI taxonomy): Eukaryota > Metazoa > Chordata > Amphibia > Caudata > Salamandridae > Triturus > Triturus cristatus. Next base: position 2,604,870 of record NC_140589.1, read on the forward strand.
GGCCGACGAAGGCTGTGATGCCAGAAACCGGTCCCCGGAAGCTTGTTTCCTTCCCAGTATAAGAATTGGCTTGGTAGTTTGGTTTGCCCTGTTCCCATCATGCACTGGGACAGGTACAGACTAATTTGCATGTAGCCAGGTTCTGAGCTGGGATGGTGCAGTGAGCTAAAAAACGGTGATGGATTAAAACCATGATCTCTTGACTTGGTAAGAGTATTCTGCATCATTCAGAAACTCTGTCCATCACCACCCCCTTTTTCCCAAATCGATTTTATCCACACTCAGTGTGGGAGGGTATGCTCAGACGTGAGTCCCTTGCTCATTGCACCATCAGGATTCAGGCAAGCCGGGCCGACGAAGGCTGTGATGCCAGAAACCGGTCCCCGGAAGCTTGTTTCCTTCCCAGTATAAGAATTGGCTTGGTAGTTTGGTTTGCCCTGTTCCCATCATGCACTGGGACAGGTACAGACTAATTTGCATGTAGCCAGGTTCTGAGCTGGGATGGTGCAGTGAGCTAAAAAACGGTGATGGATTAAAACCATGATCTCTTGACTTGGTAAGAGTATTCTGCATCATTCAGAAACTCTGTCCATCACCACCCCCTTTTTCCCAAATCGATTTTATCCACACTCAGTGTGGGAGGGTATGCTCAGACGTGAGTCCCTTGCTCATTGCACCATCAGGATTCAGGCAAGCCGGGCCGACGAAGGCTGTGATGCCAGAAACCGGTCCCCGGAAGCTTGTTTCCTTCCCAGTATAAGAATTGGCTTGGTAGTTTGGTTTGCCCTGTTCCCATCATGCACTGGGACAGGTACAGACTAATTTGCATGTAGCCAGGTTCTGAGCTGGGATGGTGCAGTGAGCTAAAAAACGGTGATGGATTAAAACCATGATCTCTTGACTTGGTAAGAGTATTCTGCATCATTCAGAAACTCTGTCCATCACCACCCCCTTTTTCCCAAATCGATTTTATCCACACTCAGTGTGGGAGGGTATGCTCAGACGTGAGTCCCTTGCTCATTGCACCATCAGGATTCAGGCAAGCCGGGCCGACGAAGGCTGTGATGCCAGAAACCGGTCCCCGGAAGCTTGTTTCCTTCCCAGTATAAGAATTGGCTTGGTAGTTTGGTTTGCCCTGTTCCCATCATGCACTGGGACAGGTACAGACTAATTTGCATGTAGCCAGGTTCTGAGCTGGGATGGTGCAGTGAGCTAAAAAACGGTGATGGATTAAAACCATGATCTCTTGACTTGGTAAGAGTATTCTGCATCATTCAGAAACTCTGTCCATCACCACCCCCTTTTTCCCAAATCGATTTTATCCACACTCAGTGTGGGAGGGTATGCTCAGACGTGAGTCCCTTGCTCATTGCACCATCAGGATTCAGGCAAGCCGGGCCGACGAAGGCTGTGATGCCAGAAACCGGTCCCCGGAAGCTTGTTTCCTTCCCAGTATAAGAATTGGCTTGGTAGTTTGGTTTGCCCTGTTCCCATCATGCACTGGGACAGGTACAGACTAATTTGCATGTAGCCAGGTTCTGAGCTGGGATGGTGCAGTGAGCTAAAAAACGGTGATGGATTAAAACCATGATCTCTTGACTTGGTAAGAGTATTCTGCATCATTCAGAAACTCTGTCCATCACCACCCCCTTTTTCCCAAACTGCTAGAAGCGGTGGCAGGACCTCCGGGGCTGGACTCGGAGGATTGCTTGTGTTACACTGAACCTGTCACCTCCACCTCCACAAAAGAGGTGACAGGACCCTGATCCCCACATGCTCTGTATTCTGGCAGTGGTCTTCCCTGACATGGATGGGCAGTTGAAGGCCAGACAGCAGCAAAGACGGGTGAGGATGGGGGTGAGTATGTGCCATGTCACACACATATGTTCAACATGCATGTTGCAGTCTTGCACCCTGCTGCCTCTATAACAGTTCAAGTCATCAAAACACACATATCTGTGTAAAGAGATGCATATGCACCAAGACTAGTAAATTCCATGTTGTGCCCCTCTACAGCTGTGACATGTGTGTCACTTATGCCCAGGCTAGTGACTGTAGTCCCATACTCACGTGATCGGCACAATCTACAACATTATGTGCATGTAGATGTCCTTCTGGAGTGATGCAATTGGCTGACATGTGTCAGCATAGTGACTAATGTATGACCTGTACTCAGAGTGCCTCAAATATATATGTGCAGTATGTTGCAAGTGAAGCACACAGGTGTGTGATGCCAATGCTATACATCCTAGCTGCAGATTACACTAATGTGGATGCCTTGTAGAGGTAATCGCGGTCATTCAGGCAAATTTCGGTCCCAGCTGTACTGCTCAGCGTAATCACATGTATCTCATAGGTATGCCAATTCCAGGCCACTGTGACACTGGCTTGTCACATGTTAGCATGTGTCATTCCTTTTTCCACTTCAAAATGCGAAATGACATGTATCACACTCTGTCACATTGACTACACGTGACAATCTTTGACAGACACAGGTGATCACTGTTGGAAACAAGGGTATACTTCAAATGTATTGTTAATGTTTTGCAAACACAACTGTTCACATGTGTGTAAACTCTCTTGACTGCCTACTTGTGGCTTGGTCATCCATGTGCATGCTGCGTTACTTTCATCATGATGGATGTCAACTGTGCACCCAATTTCATTTGTGAGTCCACAACCCTGATGGTGAACAAGAGCAATGTACATTTGCCTAAGTATGCAAATTGTGTGTACCACGTAAGGCACATGCAGACTTGGCAACCAAAGGTGTGGATTGAAGTAGTCTGGACAGGACTGGGACACAGTGGTGACTGGAATCATGTGATGTTGAGGCTCTGTACTGCTAGTACATACAGATGGGGCACCCAGACAGGCCTGTGTCACATTGTACCTCGTGAAGCATTGTAATGATGCAGTAACTGGTCTTCAAATTGTGTTTGACATTGCACAAATTTGTAACATTTGGACTGTATGCAATGTGCATGTCATCATGGGACAATCCCACCAAACCTGTCCATGGTCGACATAGGACAGTGGGCCAAGTGCCTCTCACCCTAGATAGGCCCAACACCTTGTGGTTTACAAAAAGAGAATCAGATGTGTGACCTGACAGTAGAGGAACAAAGACAGTGGACACATGAGCGCTATCACTGTTATCTGTGTGAAATGAGTCATTCACCGACTATGGAAGCCTGCTGTATTGCAGGCTGATCATTTTCCCAGTAATGCCATAGCCATGGCTTCCAAATTTGATGACTGTTTACCATGTCACGTTTCTAAAGTGTGCATCCAATTTGCTGTGTCAGTTCAAGACTCCCTTGCAGGAGATGAGACAGGTATGTCATGACACAAGACCATCTAGCCCTATCTAGTCCGAAGCTGCCCACCTTCCCCTCCCAGCAGCCTGGTAGAGTCAGCGCTGTCCGCTCCGCAGAGCTGCCACCGCTGCACCTGCGTGCGGGTACCACAGAGCTCCCCGAAACAGCCGCTGTTTCGCTCCGCCTGCAGCCATGTGGGAGCAGAAGAGAGGGTGAGTACCGGATTCTCCATGGAGGTGGGAATGAGGGAGCGGCCCATGGGGCCCTGATCTGCGGGTGAAGCGGGCGGTGTCACTGCTATAGGTGCTCACTAGGACTCCTTGCCCCCTCCGGGAGCTGTGCCCCTGGCCAGCGGGATGTGCACCCCTCCCCCTCAGTGAGATGCCTCCGGGCTGGTATATATATGTGAGGCAAGTTGAGTGTGAGATCGCGCATGCGTGGAGATAGCACCCTGAACATGCTGGTGCTTATATATCAAGTGCTAGAGCTGCTGATCCCGGCCCCTCCCCGCCCCCCACATTTACCTTAGAATCCCAGCTGCCCCTCTCCAGACACCCTGGGGTTCTTTCCGAGAATGATTGTTTCCGTGGTTTTCTAAAAAGCACCCCTTCATGTACCTGACCCTGCCTTGCCTCGCACAGCTGACGTTCAACCTGTACTCCAAGGGTCGTCGCCATCCCTGGATGCCCGTAGGAGCCCCCATTGCCTGGACACACACACACACCTTCAATATACGCTGCGGGATTTGCTCTTTTAAATTATATTCTCTTTACTAAACTGAATAAATCATGCAGTTGGAACAAGCTTTTACTGAAGCAACGGGCCCCCAAAACACGTAGGGGCAGATTTATGTTAACTGGCGCATCCCTGCTGATATGCAGGGATGCGCCAGTTAACATAAAATTATTATGCGCCACAGCTGCGCCACCATGGATGCGCCGCATTTATAATGCGGCGCACAATGGGGCAAAAACGGCACAGATGCGTGACGCATCTGTGCCGTAAAAGTGGGGCATTGCTGGAGTTGCGTCGCAAGCGCGACGCAGCTCCAGCAATGTTCTGGGGGGCCCTATCTGTACAATGCTGCGTCAATCCTTACGCCTGCTTCAAGCAGGCGCAGGGTTTTGACGCAGCATGGGCCTAAAAGTGACTGAGTGAAATCTTGTAGATTTCACTCAGCCACTTTTAGGAGGCGTTCCTGCGCCGGAACGCCCCCACCTGCCCTGGAACGCCTACATGTGGCGCAGAGCTTTACAACGTGACGCATCTGCCAGATGCGTCACGTTGTAAATACCCCGCACCATGGCGCAGGATTTGCGCCGCTGCTGCGTCACAAAAGTGACGCAACGGCGGCGCAAATGTGGCGCAAGTGCAACATAAATCTGCCCCGTAGTGTTTCTTATTTGCGACCACATGCACGCGTTTGTGAAGTAAACATGCAAACGTGTTTCGCGTTGTTAGTAAAGAGCTTAAACAGGTGTTTTTGCTCCTCGTTGGCCAGGGTATAACTCTTGCTAGAGTGATTCTGTTGGTGATATTAGGAACTGGCTGTTTAAAAAGCGATTGGGCAAGCTACTCTCAAAACGTTGCCATCACTTGTGTCTGGCAGTTACACCTGTTATCGACCAGGGGGAATAGAGGACATGGCTGGACTTAAACCCACCGTGTCCTTCAGAATACCGACAAATCTCTGCAAAGGACATAGTCCATTAAGAAAGTGTCAGGAAGGAGGACTGACCCACCGCACCCTTCTCCCTCTGGCCGCCACCCCCCACAGGCGCGCCCACTGACAAGCGGTGTGCTTTGTGGCGGACAATAAGTCTTCAGCCATGGTCACCCCTGTCATACAACTTTGGAACCGTCCTCAGTTTGGGGGTATGTGAAGAGGCTTCATTTTTGTTTTGCAAAATGTGAAACGTGAGCACGTGAGTCGACAAAAGGTAAAAGAGTTCGAAAAAACTAAATCTTGGTATTTTGATAGACCACGAGACAGTTTTAATTGATTATGAATAAACACACTTGTGTGTAAAACAGCATAACTGTACTGCGTCCATCACAGGGACCTTCTTATTTGATACAAAACACGCGAGGACTATTTACCTCCAATGTACCTGGGAGCAGCGAACGGCGGAGCCCTCTCACTGATCTGTCTGCCGGAACTAATTATCTCTAAAGTAAACATTCCGTGTAGTGGAATGGAAGCACGCACCGTTCCCCTGGGCACAGGGGGCCCGATTCACAGAACAAACTTAACACTAAATCCTAAACTTAGTACCATTCTGGTATTCACAGAATGCACATAGTACTTCTGGTATTCACAGAATGAACTTACTACTTTTGCTATTCACAGAATGAACTTAGTACTTTTGCTATTCACAGAATGGATTTACGACTCCTAAACTTACGTCCGCACTCGGGCCGGAAATTCCGGCCCGGAGGCGGGGCTTCCGGCCCGGAGGCGGAGCTTCCGGCCCAGAGGCGGAGCTTCTGGGCTGGAGGCGGAGCTTCCGGCCCGGAGGTGGAGATTTCGGCCATAGCTAAATCGGCCGGAATCCCCACCTCCGGGCCGGAAGCTCCGCCTCCGGCCCGGAAGCTCCGCCTCCGGGCCGGAAGCTCCGCCTCCGGGCCGGAAGCCCCGCCTCCGGGCCGGAAGCTCCGCCTCCGGGCCGGAATTTCCGGCCCGAGTGCGGACGTAAGTTTAGGAGTCGTAAATCCATTCTGTGAATAGCAAAAGTACTAAGTTCATTCTGTGAATAGCAAAAGTAGTAAGTTCATTCTGTGAATAGCAGAAGTACTAGGTGCATTCTGTGAATACCAGAATGGTACTAAGTTTAGGATTTAGTCTTAAGTTTGTTCTGTGAATCGGGCCCAGGGAGAGGCCATTGAAGAGCAGGGGCCTCTCCAGTGCTTCCACCAACGTGTGTTCGCGCTCCCCTTTCCTGCGGGCCCCCTCGTGCCCAGTACCAGCTGCGGCCACATGGGCTTCATCTCAGATCCCTTATGTTAGTTCTCCCCTGCATAAGTAACTCAATAGACAGCATTACATTTGTCTTTGCTATTTCTAGACCAAGTCTTGCTGCAATTTACAAAGCCTAAGAAAAGCACTTCAAGATATACGAGTTTAGACTACCAGCTATACAAAAATAACACTTTAAATATGCACTTCACAGTGCAATTCAATAATATGCCTCATAGTATCAAAGCTTCCATATTAAAGAACAGTCGATGTTGTAGAACCCAGGTTAATGTACTGCATAGCTAAAACATAAAAGGTCCCAAAGGCAAGACCTATTGACTATGCCAATGCTTGTTATATTAGTAAGTTATAGTGATTAGTCACCTCTGTGGCAGGGATATAGCCTAGTGCTATATTGTTTTGTATTTAAACGCAAATTGACTGTTTTAGAGTATTAAACACTTAGGGGCGATCACAATGTCGTTAGAAAAGGCTCCAAACGGGAATCGGATCAAGTGAATCCGATTCGGAGCCTATGTTTCGACTGAATCATCCACCTTTTCTGATGACCAAGTATGATGCATGTAAGCCATCCGGGTTGACCGAATTGATTCCAGACGCGATTCAGGCAGTCCGACTCATTCGGAGCTGAATCATGCAGCTCAATGGGGACGGGTGATGACCGATTCTGACAGCCGTACCGACTCTGTTTTGCCAAGAGAAACAGCTGTGGGAATTGGACTTTGGGGGCCCTTAGCAGGCCCCCCTTCACCCGGAGCCCTCTGAATCAGATGCAGGGGAGTACCCGTGGGTCCCCCCTTTCCATGCATGCACATTGTGGCAGGCACCAACTACCCGTTTTTACTTAATGGGTACTCGCAAATTGCAAATGTCTTCCCATTCATTCCTATGGGTTTCTAGGCCCATATGAATGAATAGGAAAGTATTCCTTAATTGCGAATCACAATTGGAGATCAGCAATTAAGGAATATTAAGGAATCGCAATTAATATTGTGATTCCTACATACATTCCATTTTGCGAGTCCTCAATAGCGATTCGCAAAAAATCGTTCTTAAGGACTTGCAAAAAGGGCTTTTCATACATATGCCCCTAAATCTTTGGGAGGAAGCGTAGAGGATCTGCATTATCTCAAATGTCCTAAAACCCAGTGTCAGTCAGTGGTTGTTTCACATCACTTATCCAGCCTGTCTTGTTTTTCAAATTCAAGGAACTGACTTCCTTAAGAGCATTGGCATATAGACGTAGTTCAGGGGTAGTCCTAATTCTCCTCCAGAAAAACAAGGGGCATAATCCGGCCTTATCTGCGATGGATTTCCTGCCCATATCCAGCCTTAAGGGACTGGAGTGGGGTACTCCGAGGTAGCGACACCAAACTCCTCAAAAAAGTAAGCTCGGATCTCAGACATTTTGCTGGTTTCTGATAGTTTTCTTTTCTTGCAGTTTATTACTTTTTCAAGCCATGTAGTTTTCTTTTAGGAAGCCAATGTAAAGAGAAATACGTTGGAGAGTGATTTATAATTAATAGCTATTTTACAATTTTACATTTATTAATATGTTCCTTTTGGTTTACCTATAAAGTGTTAGGTAGTTTTTGAGATGTATATATTTCTTCTTTAATCTTCTGGTTATGGAATCTGGCAGACTTTCCTGGTCTTGCCGGTTTCTCATTTCTGTAGTATTTAGTAGTTTAATTTATATATTGTTGATTCCATTGTTTGTTTGATCTTATTGGTTAAAGTTGTTCATACTTTGGGCCTTATTATGAGTTTCGCAGCCTGATCGTCCAAAAACCATGTCCGTGACCTCCAGTAGCCCACAGCACTGGCGTTGCAAAGACGGCCGTGTTATGAGTTGACCACGGTGCCGGCAGTGTGGATGCAGAGATCTTGCAGTAGTAGTGAGTATTTTTACCAAATATATTGATGCCTGTGTGTGTATTTCAATGCTTTTGTGTCGGATGCACACATGCATGATACATGTGAAAAAATATCGTCCACCCATTGCCGGGGTCCGTCCCATATGTGGGCAGTCCTGCCAATGGGTATATGGTACAAAAAGGACTCACCTGTAGATCCTCGCAAACAGGGTCATATTCATTGTGGGGAAGATCTTGCTGTGAAAGGGGGCCTAGAAGAAAGGGATCTGTGTCAGACTCTGCCTGAAAGAACAAGAAGAGAGTGAGTACACCCCCCAAATCTTTTGTGCCCGCCACCTTGAAGCAGGAGGTTGGACCACCACCGTCAGCTTGTGGAAAATGCAACTCGTAATACGGACGACAGTACTGATCCCCTGTACCACCCTATGGAGGCTGCCTTTCCCCAACTGTGAACCTGGCAGTTGGCTGGCGGACTTGGGGGTTCAGCTGCAGTCTTTGAAAAGGCAATCTGCCCAAATCATAATATGGCGGTCAGACCCCAAGCTCTCCATGCTCGGACCACCACCACTGGTTCAGCAGTCCACAGGACAGCCAAACTCGTAATGAGGCCTTTTAATTTTATTGTTTGGCTGAGATTTACCTTGAATTTTTTTTTATCAATTATGTCCTTCTTTGGCAAATGCTAATTTATGTTTTATCTTTGAATGAATTATATATAGTTTAATAGAGCAGGGAGGAATTGGAGGGCACCATAGGTGCCCCCTCTGCCCCCAACTGGAGGCAGTTGGCTGAAGGGGGGCCTGCTATAGGCCCCCAAAGTAATTTTCCAACAGGCTTTCCCAGTATGGAAGGCCTATCGGAAATCGACATCGCAATCCGGAAGGCGTCAAATGCTGTCAATACGGATTACGTGCCAGCCATCCATATGGATTACGTGCCGGTTCCGACTAGGTGACGGGCTCCTTGAGCCCGTCAGAAGCCAGCCAGAATGTGCGTCCGGTTTCAAAACCAACAGCCTCTATTGTAATGAGGCTGCCAGTCTTGAAACCATGATGAGGCTCTATGTGTTTATTTAAAGGTGAAACCAAAGGGGATGATGGACGGAGTGTTGAACATTGCAAGCACTCACCCCCAGTCAACTGATCTGGGTGTAATCCATCACCGTTCTTTAGCTCACTCTGCCACCCCAGTTCAGACATGGCCATATGCATTTGGTTTTGCTTTGTTCACCCTAAGTTGGCAGGGTATGCCCAGACGTGGGTCCCTTGCTCACTTTGCCACTGGATTCAAGCTAACCTGGCTGATGACGGCTGATTAGCCGGAAACCGGTCCTAGGAAGCTTGTTTCCAGTCCAGGGAAGACATGGCTTGGCAGTTCAGGCTGGACTGTTCCCATGAGGCACAGGGTCAGACTGATTTGCATATGGCCATGTCTGAAATGGGGTGGCGGAGTGAGCTAAAGAATGATGGTGGATTAAACCCAGATCAGTTGACTGGGGGTGAGTGCTTGCAATGTTCAACACTCCGTCCATCATCCCCTTTGTTTTGCTTTATTTAAAGGTGAACATATTTTTGTTTATGATATTTGTGTTTTCAGTATTGGTAAAAATCTATATTTTTAACAACAATGTTTGTGTTGTTGATATTTTGTGTTTTACTAGTCCAGTTTAGGATGTCGATATTTTCATTATCAATATCTATTTTCTGATATTTTTGTTTTTCGATATTGTATGCATCAATGTTATGTCAGTGATCCCTATGCTGCCCTTTAGAATGTAATACCGCGGCAAGACTCGAAATAAAGGACCTATGCACAAACAGCAAAAATGCACTCTATTACCATGGATGCACTCCCCCAGGGCAGCCGCAAACTCATGCTGCTGTGGGGGAAAGCGCAATCCTGTGAAAAAAGGAGCTGCTGATTTACAGTCGCTCAGAGTTTTCACAGTGCAGGTGCCAACCCGCCCGCACTTTTGAAGGGGTTAGAGATCCCCTCTCAGGTGGGTACAGTCGGTGACTGGGGGGTTCATGGCACCCCCTTTCCTGCCTCCAGAGGGCTGCCATCAGGGGGCACACTAACAGCGCGCCTCTTTTTCGACGGTGCACTCTCAGTGCACCTCCTGAGGCCTTCTTTGCCTCTGAGCCCACCTCTGTAATATGCCTCGGGCGCAGAGGCAAAGGGATTCCCTCATTTGCATGCAGCAAGCACCCATGCAAATAAGGGAATACCCCCTGCAGATAGCGTTGATGCTTTAAGTGCGCCAGCGCTTTCAGTATTACAGAAGGGACCGAGTGCCCTGGGGCACGCAAAGCGTGTGCAAATGGCTGTTGTGCTACCAAGGCAGTTTATGGAATATGGCCCTAGGTGTAAATCCATCAAACCTAATGTACATTGCCTCAGCGGTGAATTTTGGCTAGTGTATTTAGAACTGCAAATTGCAAATTAGGAAAACAAGTTTCACCTCAATAAAGAAATACACACATGGGAAACAGAACCACTTGGGCGTACAAACAGAAACCAGACTCTGAGCCCTGCTTCTCCCATTGTGCTGGAAGACGTTGTGAGCAGGACAAAAACAACAGACGTCCTGTGTGTCAATGTGTGTCTCTGAGTGTGTTTGTTTGTTTTGAACATTCAGGTGCCGATTCCGATCCTGGAGAAACCGAACCGTCGGACGGAGCATTTTCTCCGTCCGACTCGTACCCGGCCAAAAAACATTACAAAAATGCTAGTACGATTCGCATGGAAACACTATTTCCGTACGAATCGTACAAAACACTGACCGCCGAAAATATACATACAAATGTGATCCGGGAAAGCGCCGACGTGACGTCGGGATGCATTCAGGCTGCGTCTCACGAACGAGGAAGTACGATCCGCACCGACGTCACCCCGCACGGATTATATTCTCCGGCTGCCAAAAACTGCCGGGAAATGAGGACGACGCGCACAAGGAGCACCTGTACGCGACGGACAGCCATGGACCCAAAACTACGTGTCATCCCAGCCCTCATAGCAGTCCACCTGCTCTACAGGAACCGACGCAGACGCCGCAGAAGGTCAGAACAACACCCAGGGGCAAAGGGGGGGGCAGGGGCAGGACACATAACCCCCACCCAAGTCACAAATCAGACATGCCCTGGACATACCTGGCCTGCAGGACCTGGTCACCTCAAGCGGGTGGGGGCGTGTCCAGCAACGCAAGCGTCCGCCACAACGGAAGTGGATGTTGACGCGAACCGGCAACACAACAATTCCGGTACGTACCGTACCCACGCCTTAAGAGCGTGGGTACGGGTCGTACCACACCCACCCCTACGTCACCCCAACAATGGCGGTACGGCCCGTACCCACGTTCTAAAGGCCTGGGTACGGGCCGTACCAGCATTGTTGGGGTGATGTAGGGGTACGCGTGGTACGACCCGTACCCACGCTCTGAAGGCCTGGGTACGGTGCGTACCCCTACGACACCCCATTGGGGGTCCGCATCGTACCCACGCCTTAAGAGCGTGGGTACGGGTCGTACCACGCGTACCCCTACGTCACTCCAACAATGGCGGTACCGCCCGTACCCACGCTCTGAAGGCCTGGGTACGGTGCGGACCCCCAATGGGGTGCCGTAGGGGTACGCACCGTACCCAGGCCTTCAGACCGCCATTGTTGGAGTGACGTAGGGGTACGTGGTACGACCCGTGCCCACGCTCTTAAGGCGTGTGTTAGACCCGGCCCTCGTAACATAGTCAGACCTGACCCCTGCACCTCACACCAGCCCCGAGCCCACGGCCTAGCCGATCCTTCCCACCAGAACACACACACCCGACCCGGACTTCCCCCGTCCGTGGCCTTCCTCCTTCGGCCACCCCGGGCCCGCGTGCCCACTTCATGCACCAAGATGGCCGCCGGCCCCAGCGCGACCCTATCCTATGGGCGCCACTCCGGCTGGAGGACATCGCGCTCCCCTTGGGATGAGAAAGGGAGGAGCAGTTCCATCACACCTCTGCGCTTCCCTGGGAAGGTGGGTTTCGATCGACCCACCGGCCTCCCCGAGGGCTGGCTCCACGCCTGCTGGGTGTCTGGGGCTCCTCCCGACCCGGCCCTGAAAGGATCAAAGGACAATGGCAGGAAACCCCCAACAAGCGACCCCCAGGTGACAAGACCCCTGCCTGCACAGACTCCGGACATCAAAGAGGAGTCGCCCTATAACAAGGGGTGCTCTGGGACTGTCCGGCAGATTCGCCTTGGAACACCTGAGCCCTGCTGAGTGACTCGCGGCTCCCCTGAAGATCGTAAGACCTCCGAACTTGTGCTTGAGCCCTGCTGAGTGACTCGCGGCTCCCTGAAGATCGTAAGACCTCCGAACTTGTGCTTGAGCCCTGCTGAGTGACTCGCGGCTCCCTGAAGATCGTAAGACCTCCGAACTTGTGCTTGAGCCCTGCTGAGTGACTCGCGGCTCCCTGAAGATCGTAAGACCTCCGAACTTATACTCGAGCCTGCTGAGTGACTCGCAGCTCCCACAGACTCTCTTGGTTCCACCGGACCCCACAACGACAAGCGTATCCCCCAGCTCGAGGATTGTGAGCTGCGCGCCGGGTACGCTCCTGTATTTGATTCTTATCCCCCAAAGACTGTCCCGCTACCTCCTAACCCCCCTCCAAGACTTTGTGAGCCCGCGCTCTACTTGTATATATTTTGCCTTGCTGATCATAAAGATCCTACAACTCCGATCTGATAAAGATTTGCCCTTAAGAACTTCTCGTGTACTGTCTCTCTGTCGTGTGGTGCCGAGTGTATGATCCTAGATACGAGGTTCCTCCCCTGAGGAGTCTCCCGCCAGTGCCCGGCTACGATACCTCGAGGGTGGGTCTCAGGGCAGTCAGGGCCCCTTCCGTGTCCCTCTGAGGTCACCTTCTAACATTGGTGGCAGCGGTGGGATTCGGGCCCATAATCTATAGATCGTACCGTGAACGGCTGACGCACTACCGACAAAGATGGCAGAAGGAAACGCCGCGGTTCTCATAGAAGACGACGCCAGTACCGTGTTCCAGGTGGAACAGCTGGAAGAGTACACTCACAAAGAACTAAAGCAATTCTGCAAGGAACTCAGAATCGCTACCACTGGTCTCAACACCAAAGAAGATATGCAAAAGGCACTGAAAGCTTGGGTGGATTCTGGAGCCTCCCGCCCAGAAGGAGCGGGGGAGCCCCACGACGAAGCTGGACCCTCCCAAGGAGAACGCAGCAGCAACCAGGTGCGAGGCTTTGTACCAGACGGGGGCCTATCCCCGGAGGAACTCGCAGACAGAGAAAAAAGTCGCCATCACGAGCTCGAATTAGCCAAACTCAAAATTGAGGGCGAGTTGAAATTAGCCGAGAAAAAGCTAGCAGTAGAACAAGGAGAACTAGAAGAGAAGAAACTCCAACGAGAACACGAGGGAAGGAGACTTCAACTGGAACATGAACGCAGCTTGAAGGAAATAGAACTGAAAGCAAGAAGCGAAGAAGCGCGGCCCCCGGGGCACCGGGAGGCGGCCGCCCCGACAGAGCAGAAGGTCCACATCCCCAAGGATGTGGTCAAAGAATATTACAAAAATGATGACATTCAGCAGTGGTTCCGGGCCTACGCGGTCGTCATGACCTCCCATCGGGTCCCACAGAAGGATTGGGGGGCTGGGTTATGGGGACGATTCCTGAGCGAAGGGAGAGACACCCTGCTCGACCTACCCACCTCCATGCAGACCTCCTAGAACACATGAAAGCGGCCCTCCTCACAAGGTACGGCCTCACCCCGGAGATGTACCGCCAGCGGTTCCGGGACTGCAGGCAGATCCCGGGTACCACCTGGGTGGAATATGTGAATTTCTTCAGCCGCGCCTTCGGGTGGATCAAGGGCAGCAAGGTAACCACCCTGGAAGAACTAGCCGACCTTATGTTGTGGGAGCACCTGGCTGCCAACTGCTTTGTGGAACTACGCCAGCATCTGCTTGACAGCAAGCTCACGGACCCGAGGAAGCTGGCTGTCAAGGCGGATCGCTGGACCAACACCCAGGTCTCCCGGGGCCCTGTAGGAGAGTACCCCCGAGCCAGTCAGGGACCACCCCGCCAGAGAGGGGGGGGGAACCAGGGAGGGCAGAGAGAGTCCCAGGCTAGTCCCCCGAAGTCCCAATCTCCACCTTTGCCGGCACCCCCGCCAGCTGTATCCGGCCCCCCCCTGAGACGGGGCACCGGGTAACCATCACTTGTTTTCGTTGCCAGAATCCCGGGCATTACGCCAACGACCCTGAATGCCCCATGGCCCCACGCACCACCCAGGCAGCACCCCCCGCTAGACAGATAGCCAATGTAGCCCTGGGGGAGGAGGTTGAGGAGGCCGAGGAGTGGGAACCCGCCGCTATGGCCCTAGTATCCTTAGGAGATAGAGAGATGGTCCCTGGGAGCCTCTTGCCCTCTAACACAAACAAATATGGGCAGCTCGTAACGATCAATGGCCACCAAGTAGAAGCCCTCCGTGACACAGGGGCCAGCATCACCGGGGTCCTCAGCCACGTAGTCCACGAAGACCAGGTCCTCCCCAACGTATTTTGCCCTGTCATTTCAGCCGACAACACAGAAAGCCTATGTAAGGTAGCCCTGGTGCCCTTTGAGTGGGGAGGGGTGGTCGGCAAACTGAAGGTCGCAGTGAGAACCTCCCAGCCCGTCGACTGTCTCCTGGGGAACGACCTGGAAAGTTCCCCCTGGGGACAAGTTGAGCGCAAGACCCACCTAGGGATGATGGGCCTCCCTGAGTGGGTGTGCGCCACCACTCGATCCATGGCGGCTCGACTGACCCCCCTGAGGGACGTCGATGACGCCCCGCCCCCTGAAGATGGTATGGTCCCGGCCGAGGGTCCCCACATCCCCCCACCAGAAGAGTCGATCACCAGTGACGAACCCCCGCCTTCCGACTCCACCCCAGACACCGAGTTAGGCGATCTGCCCGAATTAGCCCAGTGGCGCCACGAGGGGGGCCCCTCCCGAGAGGAGTTCTGCCGAGAGCAGGCTACCTGTCCCTCCCTGGTCGGGCCCCGGCAGCAGGCAGAGGCCCAGGCCGCAGGCGACCAGACGGGGACGCACCGGGTATACTGGGAGAATGACCTTTTGTACAGCGAACAGAAGTCGGTGGAGCTAGGGTCCGGCCGGGTGCTGGTGGTCCCCCAACGCTTCAGAACCCTCCTCCTGGGCTTGGCCCACGACGTTCCCCTCGCAGGCCACTTGGGTCAGGACAAAACATACAGTCGCCTCGTGACTCACTTCTACTGGCCCAGAATGAAAGCGGATGTGGAAGCCCACTGCAAGTCCTGTCCCACGTGCCAGGCCAGTGGGAAGAGTGGAGGGAAGCGCAAGGCTCCCCTCCAACCCTTCCCTGTCGTCAGTACCCCTTTTGAGCGGGTCGGGATCAACATTGTAGGACCTCTGGACCACGCAACTTCCCAGGGGCACCGGTTCATCCTCGTCCTGGTGGACCATGCCACCCGTTACCCTGAGGCCATCCCCCTGCGTACCGTCACGGCCCCCGTGGTGGGCCGGGCGTTGATGGGAATCTTCTCCCGCATGGGTTTTCCCCGCGAGGTCGTTAGCGATCGCGGTACCAACTTTATCTCCCGATACATGAGGTCCTTATGGCAACAGTGCGGGGTGTCCTACAAGTTCACCACCCCGTACCACCCCCAAGGAAACGGCCTGGTAGAGCGGTTTAACCGGACTCTGAAGAGGATGATCGCGGGCCTGGAAGAGCCCCTCCGGCGTAAGTGGGACCTCCTGCTCCCCTGCCTCCTATTCGCATACCGAGAGGTTCCCCAGAAATCCTTCGGTTTCAGCCCATTTGAGTTACTCTACGGGCACCCCGTCAGGGGGCCCCTCAGCCTGGTCAAGGAAGAGTGGGAGGCGGCGCCCTGAGGCCCCCTGAGACGTGTTCCGTTACGTCCTGACCCTCTGAAATCAGACTAGGAGGTTTCGGGAGATGGCAGAGGCCAACCTGGAGGCGAGTCAGGAGGAGATGAAGCGCTGGTACGACCAGAACGCCGCGCTAGTCGAGTTTCAGCTGGGCCAGCTGGTGTGGGTTATGGCCCCCGTGAAACCCTGCACTCTCCTGGATAAATGGACCGGGCCCTTCAAAGTAGTTGAGCGGAAGAGCCCGGTCACGTACTTGGTAGACGTCCAGTCACCCCGGGACCCCCTCCGGGTCCTCCACGTGAACCGCCTCAAGCCCCACTTTGTGCGGACGGAGCTGAGCCTCCTGCTGGCCACTGATGACGGGTCCGAAGAAGAGTCAGATCCTCTCCCTGATCTTCTGTGCACCAAGGAGAAGGACGGCTCCGTAGAGGGAGTGAACCTCTCCCCGTCTCTCACTCCCCAGCAACGTGAGGATTGCCGCCAGCTCCTAGGGCAGTTTCCTGACCTTTTCTCCTTGGTCCCCAAGGTCACCGACTGGTGTGTCCATGATGTGGATACCGGGGACAGCCCGCCAGTAAGACACCGAGCCTACCGAGTCCCTGATCGGGTCCGGTCCTGTATCCAAGCCGAAGTCTCAAAAATGTTGACCCTAGGCGTGATCGAACCCTCAGACAGCCCCTGGGCCAGCCCCGTGGTCCTGGTCCCAAAAGCAGCTGCCCCCGGGGTCGCCCCAGAACTCCGCTTCTGCGTGGACTACCGGGGACTCAATGAAGTCACCCGAGCCGATGCCCACCCCATTCCCTGAGCCGACGAGCTCATTGACCGGCTCGGGGCTGCTCGGTTCCTCAGCACCTTCGATCTCACCAGCGGCTACTGGCAAATTGCGCTCACAGAGGGAGCCAAGGAGCGGTCCGCCTTCTCCACCCCGGATGGGCACTATCGCTTTCGCGTGATGCCTTTCGGGATCAAAAATGCCCCGGCCACCTTCCAGCGACTGGTAAATAGAGTCCTGGCCGGGCTGGAAAAATTCAGCGCTGCATATCTCGACGATATTGCAGTTTTTAGTTACGAATGGAGTGAGCACCTCCAGCACCTCCGGAGGGTGCTAACCGCCCTACGCCAGGCGGGCCTCACCGTGAAAGCCAGCAAATGCCAGATTGGGCAAGGTTCGGTAACCTACCTGGGGCACCAGGTCGGAAGCGGGCAGGTCGCCCCTCTACAGCCCAAAATCGACGCCATCCTAGCCTGGGAACCCCCCACTACCCAAACAGAGGTCCGAGCCTTTCTGGGCCTCACGGGCTACTACCGGAGATTCATCCGGAATTACGGCAGCCTGGTCGGTCCCCTCACGGGACTTACGTCCAAGAAACAGCCCAAGAAGGTACAGTGGTCCCCTGCCTGCCAAGAGGCGTTCAATGCCCTGAAAACGGCCATGTGTACGGCCCCCGTCCTCCAGGCCCCCGACTACTCCAAAGAGTTTGTGGTACAAACTGATGCCTCCGAGCATGGCATCGGGGCAGTCCTCTCCCAGGTAAATGACCAGGGTCTAGACCAGCCCGTGGCCTTCCTCAGCCGAAGGCTGTTGCCCCGGGAACAGAGATGGAGTACCATGGAGCGCGAGGCGTTCGCCGTAGTCTGGGCCCTCAAGAAACTACGCACTTACCTGTTCGGCACCCATTTCAGGGTCCAAACCGATCATCGCCCCTTGCGATGGCTCATGCAGATGCGAGGAGAAAACCCCAAGCTTCTGCGGTGGTCAATCTCCCTCCAGGGGATGGATTTCACCGTGGAACATCGCCCTGGTACGGACCACGCCAACGCCGATGGCCTCTCCCGATTCTTCTGCCTCAGCGAAGAGAACCCCCAAGAAGATGGGTAGTTCTCTCCGGCTTTCAGCTGGGGGGGACGCGTGTTAGACCCGGCCCTCGTAACATAGTCAGACCTGACCCCTGCACCTCACACCAGCCCCGAGCCCACGGCCTAGCCGATCCTTCCCACCAGAACACACACACCCGACCCGGACTTCCCCCGTCCGTGGCCTTCCTCCTTCGGCCACCCCGGGCCCGCGTGCCCACTTCATGCACCAAGATGGCCGCCGGCCCCAGCGCGACCCTAGCCTATAGGCGCCACTCCGGCTGGAGGACATCGCCCGCCCCTTGGGATGAGAAAGGGAGGAGCAGTTCCATCACACCTCTGCGCTTCCCTGGGAAGGTGGGTTTCGATCGACCCACCGGCCTCCCCGAGGGCTGGCTCCAAGCCTGCTGGGTGTCTGGGGCTCCTCCCGACCCGGCCCTGAAAGGATCAAAGGACAATGGCAGGAAACCCCCAACAAGCGACCCCCAGGTGACAAGACCCCTGCCTGCACAGACTCCAGACATCAAAGAGGAGTCGCCCTATAACAAGGGGTGCTCTGGGACTGTCCGGCAGATTCGCCTTGGAACACCTGAGCCCTGCTGAGTGACTCGCGGCTCCCCTGAAGATTGTAAGACCTCCAAACTTGTGCTTGAGCCCTGCTGAGTGACTCGCGGCTCCCTGAAGATCGTAAGACCTCCGAACTTGTACTTGAGCCCTGCTGAGTGACTCGCGGCTCCCTGAAAATCGTAAGACCTCCGAACTTGTGCTTGAGCCCTGCTGAGTGACTCAAAGCTCCCTGAAGATCGTAAGACCTCTGAACTTATACTCGAGCCTGCTGAGTGACTCGCAGCTCCCACAGACTCTCTTGGTTCCGCCGGACCCCACGACAACAAGCGTATCCCCCAGCTCGAGGATTGTGAGCTGCGCGCCAGGTACGCTCCTGTATTTGATTCTTATCCCCCAAAGACTGTCCCGCTACCTCCTAACCCCCCTCCAAGACTTTGTGAGCCCGCGCTCTACTTGTATATATTTTGCCTTGCTGATCATAAAGATCCTACAACTCCGATCTGATAAAGATTTGCCCTTAAGAACTTCTCGTGTACTGTCTCTCTGTCGTGTGGTGCCGAGTGTACAATCCTAGATACGAGGTTCCTCCCCTGAGGAGTCTCCCGCCAGTGCCCGGCTACGATACCTCGAGGGTGGGTCTCAGGGCAGTCAGGGCCCCTTCCGGGCCCCTCTGAGGTCGCCTTCTAACAGCGTGGGTACGATGCGGACCCCTATGGCACCCCAACAATGGTGGAACGCACCGTACCCATGTTCCAAAGGCATGGGTACGGGCCGTACCCAGGCCTGCAGAGCGTGGGTACGGGAATGTACGGAGCGTACCCCCACCCATGTATGAATGGAGCGTACCCACACCCCACCAGTGTATGTACGGAGCGTACCCCCACCCGTGTATGAATGGAGCGTACCCACACCCCACCAGTGTATGTATGGAGCGTACCCCCACCCGTGTATGAATGGAGCGTATCCACACCCCACCCGTGCATGTACGGAGTGTACCCCTACCCGTGTATGTCCTGAGCGTACATGGCCAGACATAGGAGGGGTGGGTGCAGAGTCCTCCCAGCAGTGCCCAGACACAGGAGGGGTGGGTGCAGAGTCCTCCCAGCAGTGCCCAGACACAGGAGTGGGTGCAGAGTCCTCCCAGCAGTGCCCAGACACAGGAGGGGTGGGTGCAGAGTCCTCCCAGCAGTGCCCAGACATAGATGGGGTGGGCGCAGAGTCCTCCCAGCAGTGCCCAGACATAGGAGGGGTGGGTTCCTATCACTCCCAGCAGTGCCCAGACACAGGAGGGGTGGGTGCAGAGTCCTCCCAGCAGTGCCCAGACACAGGAGGGGTGGGTGCAGAGTCCTCCCAGCAGTGCCCAAACACAGGAGGGGTGGGTGCCTATCACTCCCAGCAGTGCCCAGACACAGGAGGGGTGGCTGCAGAGTCCTCCCAGCAGTGCCCAGACACAGGAGGGGTGGGTGCAGAGTCCTCCCAGCAGTGCCCAGACATAGCAGGGGTGGGCGCAGAGTCCTCCCAGCAGTGCCCAGACATAGGAGGGGTGGGTGCCTATCACCCCCAAACAGTCCCCAGACACAGGAGGGGTGGCTGCAGAGTCCTCCCAGCAGTGCCCAGACACAGGAGGGGTGGGTGCAGAGTCCTCCCAGCATTGCCCAGACATAGGAGGGGTGGGCGCAGAGTCCTCCCAGCAGTGCCCAGACACAGGAGGGGTGGGTGCCTATCACTCCCAGCAGTGCCCAGACACAGGAGGGGTGGGTGCAGAGTCCTCCCAGCAGTGCCCAGACACAGGAGGGGTGGGTGCAGAGTCCTCCCAGCAGTGCCCAGACATAGGAGGGGTGGGCGCAGAGTCCTCCCAGCATTGCCCAGACACAGGAGGGGTGGGTGCCTATCACTCCCAGCAGTGCCCAGACACAGGAGGGGTGGGTGCAGAGTCCTCCCAGCAGTGCCCAGACATAGAAGGGGTGGGTGCAGAGTCCTCCCATCAGTGCCCAGACATAGGAGGGGTGGGCGCAGAGTCCTCCCAGCAGTGCCCAGACAGAGGAGGGGTGGGTGCCTATCACTCCCAGCAGTGCCCAGACACAGGAGGGGTGGCTGCAGAGTCCTCCCAGCAGTGCCCACACACAGGAGGGGTGGGTGCAGAGTCCTCCCAGCAGTGCCCAGACATAGGAGGGGTGGGCGCAGAGTCCTCCCAGCAGTGCCCAGACACAGGAGGGGTGGGTGCCTATCACTCCCAGCAGTGCCCAGACACAGGAGGGGTGGGTGCAGAGTCCTCCCAGCAGTGCCCAGACACAGGAGGGGTGGGTGCAGAGTCCTCCCAGCAGTGCCCAGACATAGGAGGGGTGGGCACAGAGTCCTCCCAGCAGTGCCCAGACATAGGAGGGGTGGGTGCCTATCACTCCCAGCAGTGCCCAGACACAGGAGGGGTGGGTGCAGAGTCCTCCCAGCAGTGCCCAGACACAGGAGGGGTGGGTGCAGAGTCCTCCCAGCAGTGCCCAGACACAGGAGGGGTGGGTGCCTATCACTCCAAGCAGTGCCCAGACATAGGAGGGGTGGGTGCATTTCACTCCCAGCATTGCCCAGACACAGGAGGGGTGGGTGCAGAGTCCTCCCAGCAGTGCCCAGACAAAGGAGGGGTGGGTGCAGAGTCCTCCCAGCAGTGCCCAGACACAGGAGGGGTGGGTGCAGAGTCCTCCCAGCAGTGCCCATGGAAAGAAAAGGGTGGAGTACCCACAGATACAATGGCCACAAATGTCAGTCAGGTGCCCAAAGACCCTGCAGAACACGTAACACATGTGTGCGAGGCTGGGAGTACACACATGCATAGTGTGTAAAAGGGAACTGTTGGACAGGCCACATGAAGGGCTTGCTCCCTCCCCGCATGACAGGGCCCAAGCCCCGGACTCCCAGGTGTTACCCACAAGGGCAACCCGCACCCCGTCTCCCAACGGAACTCCTGCCCCCGGACAGCCATGTATCATGGGGCCGAACCACTACCGACTCCCCCGGCCGGATCAGCCGCCATCTTGGACACTGCGCCACGAGGCCGCGTGGCCTCGGCTCGACCCTAACCCTGGGCCTGGCCGGCCCCGACATCCCGGCACCACCATCCACCCAGGAGGTGAACGGACCACTTGGCAGGTCAATGGGAGAAGAAGTGTCGATGGCTCTCCCCCGCCAGGTGCCGATCGCCCTCCAGCTCCCCCAGGCGCTGGCTCCACCCCCTGCTGGGTGTCTGGACTCCCTCATCCCGGACCCCCCGACCTCCAAGTGCGAGGGTCCGGACATCAAAGGGCGCCAGACCTATAACTAGGGCAGCTCCAGAGCAGGAAGGCAGTTGTATCCTGGAGTCGAGAGACACCGAGAAGAACTCAGCCTTGACGGACTACTGGCGCTGCCGTAGCCCTGCCTTGTGAAATATCGTCCTGCCTGCTGGCGCTGCCGCGGCCTTCTGCATCATCCATCCTCGTCGGGACCTGCTGGCGCTGCCGCGGACCGTTGTAACGACCACCTTCATCGGGACCTGCTGGCGCTGCCGCGGACCATGTAACGACCACCTTCATTGGGACCTGCTGGCGCTGCCGCGGACCGTGTAACGACCACCTTCACCGGGACCTGCTGGCGCTGCCGCGGCCCGTCCAAGCTAGAACACCGAGCTCGAGGATTGTGAGCTATCCACCATACCATCTCAGCTACCAGATTGGTAACCAGACTGTCCCGCTACCCCCTTTTCCCAAACCAAGAGACTAGAATCGAGGGGACCCCTGAGTCCAGACCTCCTTGTACCATTTCATCGTACCTTAAGAAATCACCTATAAAGAACGTTAAATCCTATCCTTGTGTGGTGTATATCTGTGGGGGGGAAGTTATTCATCTGTACGATCGCTGGAGACGGCTCTCCCCAGAGACCTCTCCCCTTGTCCTCGGCCGACCCTCCCGGTCCGTCTAACATTGGTGGCCAGCGGCGCGATCCGAATCAACGCGTAATCGTACAGAGAGTAGCTCACCCCACGACAAAACCACGATGTCAACCAAAGAGAGCGGATCCACCGAGAAATTCCAGATGGATAAATTGGAAGAGTATAGCCATCGTGAACTGAAACAATTCTGCATGGAACTAGGCATTGCTACCACCGGCCTGAGTACCAAAGACGATTTGAAGCACGCCATTGAGTCGTGGGCGGAAACCGGGGTCGCCGGATCCCCAGACCAAAACGGTGCAGCATCGGAGGGGAACGCCACGGCTCCCGAGGAGCGAGGAACGGGCCTCTCGCAGGAAGAGATCCAAGAAAGAGAAAGAAACAGATTACATGAGTTGGAAATGGCACGACTCAAAATGGACGGTGAACTAAAATTAGCCGAGCAAAAACTGAACCTAGAACATCTGCGGCTCCGAGAAGAACGGGAAGAAAAACAGAGGCAGAGAGAGCTCGAAGAAAAAAGACTAACATTCGAACATGAGCGCAAACTGGCAGAAATATAACTACCGAAACAGAATAAAGAACCGGAGGTGCCTGAGCGACCGCGCACCCCGGGAGCAACCGAAAAGAAAGTCCACATCCCCAAGGATGTTGTCCGAGAGTATGTCCGAGAGGACGACATACAACAGTGGTTCAAAGCCTACGAGATCGCCATGACCTCCCACCGGATCGATCGGAGTGACTGGGGAGCCGGCCTATGGGGGAGGTTCGTCAACGAAGGCCGCGATGCCCTACTGCAGCTCCCAGACCATCAGATGTCATCCTATGACCACATGAAGGCTGCCCTCCTCACCCGATATGGGCTCACACCCGAAATGTAGCGCCAGAGGTTCCGAGACTGCACTCGGATCCCGGGTACGACTTGGGTGGAATATGTCAACTATTTCAGCCGAGCCTTCGAGGGTTGGATCAAGGGAAGCCACGTAACGACCTACGAGCAACTCTTTAATCTCATGGTGTGGGAGCACCTGTCTAACAACTGCTTCGTCGAGCTCAGGCAGCACCTCCTCGACAGTAAATTGACTGACCCACGGCAACTCGCCGCCGAAGCTGACCGGTGGGAAAGCACCCGAGTGGGCCGGAGAGGGCCACACGAGCAAAACCGGAACAACCAAGGTCAGCACCGTCCCCGAGGAGGAGGAGGAGGCCAGGGGCGAGGGAGAGACACCGTCCCGGCCACTCCCGCGGCCAGCACCCCGCCCCCGGCCGGCCGGGGCAACCCCCCGATGCGCCCGGGGTTCCGAGCCAACGTCACGTGTCACCGATGCCAGCGAGTCGGCCACTACGCCAATGACCCGAACTGCCCGCAGAACCAAACGCCAAAACCCCGCCAGGTAGCTGCCGCCGCCCTGGGGGGAGAACAAATCTCCGAGGAACAAGAAGAATATGAGCAGGCACAACAAGAGTGGGAACCGGCCGCCATGGTTCTAGCGTGCCTAGGGGGAAAAGACATGGTCCCGCGGGCTCCCCTACCCGCCAACACCAGAAAATATAGCCAGTGGGTGAACATTAATGGGCGCCGGGCCGAAGCCCTACGTGACACAGGGGCCAGTGTGACAGCCGTCCGCTGTCACCTGGTAAAACCAGAGCAGATCCTGCCGAACATTCTCTGCCCCGTCCGCTCAGCCGACAATTCCGAGAGTCTATGTCGGATGGCCTGCGTCCCCTTCGAATGGGGAGGGGTCTCCGGCATGTTGAAGGTGACGGTCCGGGATGATGCCCCCGTGGACTGTCTCCTGGGGAATGACCTTGAGAGTTCCCCGTGGGCCGCCGTCGAAAGAAGAGAGCACCTGGGGATGCTGGGCCTCCCGGACTGGGCGTGCGTAACCACCCGGTCCATGGCCGCCCGTGCCATCCCCCGACCAGAAGAACCAGAATGGCCAGCACCTCCTCCCCCGATCGCTCCAGTAGAGGACACCGACTATACCGACCCCCCAGAGCCAACCCCCAAAGGGGTCGCCCAGCCCCAGGACCTTCCCGGCCTGGCTCAGTGGCGTCAAGAAGGGGGGCCCACCCAGGAACAGTTCCGCCAGGAGCAGAAGACCTGTCCCTCCCTCGAGGGACTCCGCCAGCAGGCCATCGCCCAGAGCGCAGGGGACTCCACCGGAGCCCATTGGGTCTATTGGGATAACGACCTGTTATACAGTGAACAAAGAATCGCGGAGTTAGGGGCCAGTCGAGTGCTGGTGGTGCCCCTCCGTTTCAGAGACTTCCTGCTAAATTTGGCCCACGATGTCCCCCTGGCTGGACACCTGGGCCAGGACAAAACCTACAGTCGCCTGGTGACCCACTTTTTCTGGCCGAGGATGCGAAACGACGTCCTCAACCACTGCCGGTCCTGCCCCACGTGCCAGGCCAGCGGGAAGAGCGGCCGCAAGCTCAAAGCACCTCTGCAACCCTTCCCAGTGGTCACCACCCCGTTCGAGAGGGTAGGAATAGACATTGTGGGGCCCCTGGACCCCCGCACAGCACAAGGACATCGGTTCATCCTGGTACTGGTGGACCACGCCACCCGCTACCCCGAGGCTGTGCCCCTGCGAACTGTAACAGCTCCGGTGGTCGGCCGAGCCCTAATGGGGATCTTCTCCCGGGTGGGCTTCCCCCGGGAAGTCGTCAGCGACCGAGGCACAAACTTTATCTCGAAATATATGAAGTCCCTCTGGCAACAGTGCGGGGTCACCTACCGATTCACGACTCCCTATCATCCTCAAGGGAACGGACTAGTTGAGCGATTCAACCGCACACTCAAGGGAATGATTGGGGGATTGGAAGAGCCCCTCCGTCGCCAGTGGGATGTACTACTTCCGTGCCTCCTCTTCGCCTATCGAGAAGTTCCCCAGAAGTCCCTCGGTTTTAGCCCTTTCGAACTCCTGTACGGGCACCCTGTGCGAGGGCCCCTCAGCCTAGTCAAAGAAGGTTGGGAGATGGCCCCCCTAAAGACCCCTCCAGACGTCTTCAAGTACCTCCTGGCACTACGCACTCAGACCCGGCGATTCAGGGAAATGGCAAAAGCGAATCTTGAGGCCAGTCAGGAGGACATGAAAAAATGGTACGATCAGAATGCCTCCTCCGTCGAATTCGAACCTGGTCAACAAGTGTGGGTGATGTCCCCCACCGAACCATGTGCCTTGCAAGATAAGTGGACGGGGCCCTTCAA
This sequence comes from Triturus cristatus, assembly GCF_964204655.1. Taxonomy (NCBI): domain Eukaryota; kingdom Metazoa; phylum Chordata; class Amphibia; order Caudata; family Salamandridae; genus Triturus; species Triturus cristatus. Next base: position 2,630,531 of record NC_140589.1, read on the forward strand.
AGTGGTCGAACGCAAGAGCCCCGTCACCTATCTCATCGATATGGAGTCCCCCCGGAACCCCCTCCGGGTCCTCCACACCAACAGACTCAAACCCCACTTTGTGCGCTCGGAACTCAGCCTCCTGATGGCTACAGACAGTGGGGCGGAAGAAGACTCCGAGCCTCTCCCTGATCTCCTGAAGACTCAGGAGAAAGACGGTTCCGTGGACGGGGTCCGGCTCTCCGATGCCCTCACCCAGAGCAACGCCAGGGCTGCCGGGACCTCCTGCTGCAGTTTGCTACTCTGTTTTCCCTCACCCCAGGGATCACCCCTTGGTGCTTGCACGACGTGGACACTGGGGACAGTCCCCCTATCCGACACCGGGCCTACCGCGTACCAGATCGGGTGCGGGCCTGCATCCAAGAGGAAGTATCCAAGATGCTCACGCTCGGGGTCATCGAGCCCTCGGACAGCCCCTGGGCCAGCCCGGTCGTGCTCGTCCCCAAAGCCGCTGCCCCCGGCACCACTCCTGAACTCCGATTCTGCGTCGACTATCGGGGCTTGAACGCTGTCACCAGGACCGACGCTCATCCCATCCCCCGAGCGGATGAATTGATCGACCGCCTGGGGGCTGCCCGCTACCTCAGCATCTTCGACCTGACAGCGGGCTACTGGCAGATCGGTCTCACACCCCGGGCCCAAGAACGGTCCGCCTTTTCTACCCCCGATGACCACTACCACTTCAAGGTCATGCCCTTCGGCATGAAGAATGCCCCAGCTACTTTTCAGCGTCTAGTGAACCAGGTCTTGGCGGGGCTCGAAGAGTTCAGCGCCGCCTACCTGGACGACATCGCTGTATACAGCCGCCACTGGTCCGACCACCTCCACCACCTCCGAGAGGTCCTGCAAGCCCTCCAGTGGGCCGGCCTCACGGACAAGGCCGGCAAGTGCCAAATTGGTCAGGGGTCCGTGACCTACCTCGGACACCAGGTGGGAAGCGGTCTGGTGGCCCCTCTGCAACTCAAAATTGCTGCCTTCTTGGGACTCACCGGCTACTACCGGCGGTTCGTGAGGGACTATGGCAGCATTGTGGGGCCCCTCACGGGTCTCACGTCCAAAAACCACCCGAAGAAGATTAACTGGACCCCCGACTGTCAAGCGGCCTTCGAGAAGCTGAAAGCCGCCCTGTGCACCGCCCCTGTGCTCCAGGCCCCCGATTACAGTCAGGAATTCATTGTGCAAACGGACGCCTCCGACCACGGCATCGGGGCGGTTCTTTCCCAGCTGAACCCTGAGGGTCTTGACCAGCCGGTGGCCTTCATCAGCAGACGCCTCCTGGCCCGAGAACAGCGCTGGAGCACAATCGAGAGGGAGGCCTTCGCAGTAGTGTGGGCCCTCAAAAAGCTCCGGCCCTATCTCTTCGGTACCCACTTCCGAGTGCAAACCGATCATCGACCCCTGCAGTGGCTAATGCAGATGCGGGGGGAAAACCCAAAACTATTGCGCTGGTCCATCTCCCTGCAGGGAATGGACTTCACTGTGGAACATCGACCGGGCCAAGACCACGCCAACGCAGATGGCCTGTCACGCTTTTTCCGCCTCGACGAGGAGAGTCCCCAAGAGGATGGGTGACTCTCCCCGCCTTCAGCTGGGGGGGACGCATGTTGGACAGGCCACATGAAGGGCTTGCTCCCTCCCCGCATGACAGGGCCCAAGCCCCGGACTCCCAGGTGTTACCCACAAGGGCAACCCGCACCCCGTCTCCCAACGGAACTCCTGCCCCCGGACAGCCATGTATCATGGGGCCGAACCACTACCGGCTCCCCTGGCCGGATCAGCCGCCATCTTGGACACTGTGCCACGAGGCCGCGTGGCCTCAGCTCGACCCTAACCCTGGGCCTGGCCGGCCCCGACATCCCGGCACCACCATCCACCCAGGAGGTGAACGGACCACTTGGCAGGTCAATGGGAGAAGAAGTGTCGATGGCTCTCCCCCGCCAGGTGCCGATCGCCCTCCAGCTCCCCCAGGTGCTGGCTCCACCCCCTGCTGGGTGTCTGGACTCCCTCATCCCGGACCCCCCGACCTCCAAGTGCGAGGGTTCGGACATCAAAGGGCGCCAGACCTATAACTAGGGCAGCTCCAGAGCAGGAAGGCAGTTGTATCCTGGAGTCGAGAGACACCGAGAAGAACTTAGCCTTGACGGACTACTGGCGCTGCCGTAGCCCTGCCTTGTGAAATATCGTCCTGCCTGCTGGCGCTGCCGCGGCCTTCTGCATCATCCATCCTCGTCGGGACCTGCTGGCGCTGCCGCGGACCGTTGTAACGACCACCTTCATCGGGACCTGCTGGCGCTGCCGCGGACCGTGTAACGACCACCTTCATTGGGACCTGCTGGCGCTGCCGCGGACCGTGTAACGACCACCTTCACCGGGACCTGCTGGCGCTGCCGCGGCCCGTCCAAGCTAGAACACCGAGCTCGAGGATTGTGAGCTATCCACCATACCATCTCAGCTACCAGATTGGTAACCAGACTGTCCCGCTACCCCCTTTTCCCAAACCAAGAGACTAGAATCGAGGGGACCCCTGAGTCCAGACCTCCTTGTACCATTTCATCGTACCTTAAGAAATCACCTATAAAGAACTTTAAATCCTATCCTTGTGTGGTGTATATCTGTGGGGGGGAAGTTATTCATCTGTACGATCGCTGGAGACGGCTCTCCCCAGAGACCTCTCCCCTTGTCCTCGGCCGACCCTCCCGGTCCGTCTAACAGGAACATGTCCACATGAAGTAATGTCAATAAACTCCATACACAAGTACAGTGACCACCAAGGATGCCACTAATGATGCAGGTGGAGACATTGCCCAGCATGTATGGCCAAAGTTGAACGGATCCGTCACACACCAAGGAAATGTAGGCACAGCTCAGCACAACATTATGGAAACACCCTGCAGGGAAGATGTCAGGGTCCACAGAGGGAGGAACACACCTCGGGACAATTTCACCATACAGTAAGAACACACATGAGCAAAGATTATTTGCAGAGCCCTTGTGATGGCACACAGATACCAGGGTCCACCCCATGAGCAGCACACCACAACATTTCCCAGACACCTAACACATTATCACCACCCCAAATCATGGAGCAGCACCACCAACAGCAATACCAGAAAAGCATTAGTGTACAAAGGAAAAAAAAAACATTGCTTTATTCATCATGAAAAAAATAAAATTGTCAATAAAAGTGCAATATGTACAAGGCCCATAGGGCAGTCCATAGTCCAATTCCTGGTGGGGGACACATAGGGACGCGTGTCCCCTAGCTTGCCTGCACAGTTCATACCTCCTTTGCTTCCACGGGGGGGGGGCATCATGTGGGGGGGAAGGACCAGGCACCGCAGGGACAGGAGGGGCAAGGGCAGGTGTTGTGGGTGCAGGGACGGAGGACTCCACCACAGGGGGTGGGGCAGTGCCAAAGGTGGTGGTGAGAATGGCGCTGCACACGGTTGCAAGGTCCCCCAGCGTCTCCCCTGCACCCGAAGGAACCACAGGCCCCAAGGAGGGGGGGGGTCGGAGGGATGGGTCTCAGCGCTACTGGGGGAGGGTGTGGACAGGGGGGGGACTCAACTACCCTGACCGGGGACTCCTTTGACCGCTTGCGGGGTGGTGTCACTTTGGGGCTCAGGGACAGAGCGGCCATGAAGGAATCTCTGTTGGAATCAAGGCCAGGAGAGCTGAGGGGAGTGGATTCGGAGGGAGTGGGTTGTGAGGAATGTGGACTCCCACTGTGGCTGCGCGTCTTCCATTTGCCCCCCGACCCAGTGGGTGTGCCTACTTCACCCTGTGTGTGCGTGAGAGGAGGTGTGTGTTTGGCCTTCCCTGGTGGTTTGGTGCCTGTGTCTGGTGGGGTGCATGCATGGGGACGTCTGGGTGTGCGTGGGACAGGCATGGGAGTGGGAAGTGTGGATGGTGCAGGGGTAGGGTGGGGATGCAGCGCTGCAGGAGATCCACTGCTGCAGTCAGTGTCGAGTCTATGGACCTCAGCAACTTGCTTTGGTCAGACTGCGCAGCTGAGATGCCCTCCATGTATGCCTCCATCTGGGTGAGCACTCGTGTGTGTCCATGGAGGACATTAAGCAGCGCAGTCTGACTAACCTGCAACTGGCGCAGGATGTCCACAGACTCGGCATTCACGGCAGCAGTGGAGACAGGGGCAGGGGGTGCGGTGCCTGGCAAGAAGGAGACACGTGGTGACCTAGGAAGGGACCCGAGCAAGTGGGAGGCCGGTGATGGTAATGGAGGGGGCGGGTTGAGATGGAGTGCTGCTTTCAGCTGTGGGAGCTGCCTCCGCCCCCTCTGGGAGATCAGCCTCGGACCCGTCTGCGTCATAGTCGGTGGTGGGACTGGACAGGTCCTCCGCCTCACTCCCCTCGGCCTCCGTGCCACTCGATGCGCCATACAAGACAGCACTGCTGGCACTGGTGCTCGATCCCTCCTCACGGTCTGTGCCAGTGTCTCCCTCGGAGTCCCCCGACGATGCTGTGGGCAAGGTGAAGAGACAGGAAATAATCAGACACCTGTATACATATGTCACACGAGTCAAATCTACATAGGTCACAGTGCATAGCCTGAAAAGCAACATGAGTAACATCTACAATACAAGATACATATGTAAGCCCTGCAACACACAGTTGGTTGACCCACCATGCCACTGAGAAACAATGGAGAGCATGACACAACAGCAAATTACTTGATATCAAATTTGACAGAGGAGCCAGGCTCTGGGGACAATCGTGCACAGCATCTGCACCACACAGCGTTGCCAAAAAAGGGATGAGTAGTGACCATGTATATTAAATTTTTGCACATGCTGCAAAGCTAAGACATTAAACCATGCCCAACATGACTGGGTCACTGCACCTTGAGTGTATGTGCAGATAAACATCACACACTGGCCAGACCTAGCAAGGAGACTTCATTTTTTGACATGTAGGCCTTGCCCGCACAAACCACCCCCTACCTGAGAAATGTGATTGAGACAGAGGAAGTACTTACACCTCTTACTCTGGGATGAAAACACATGGCCTGCACTAAATCCTGATTGTACACAAACTACCCCTGGTGTGCCTGTCCACATATATCATTGACAATCAACCATCATCAGATTGTCGTACCAAGACACAAAGGCACTGGCCACTGTGAGTATGCACAAGCAAAATTGGGTCACACTGTACAGTGGACACATGTAGCACACTTCACGTAAATACAGATGAGGCCAGGGTACAATGCCACAGAGCCCAACCTATGCCGAAGACACAGAGAATGTCCACATTGTTGGATGACACACATGATACCTAGGAAAAGGTGCCCCAGGGCACGGTAGTGGCCACACTCCTCCATGGTCCTGGATGGATATGACTGCAACTGAAGCAACCGTCCCTGCACTATGCATTATTCCCACTCATGCACATCGTGTCAGAGGGCACAACATTGGACATGCATGCTGTAAGGCAGTACACTTTTAAGACACACTCCTATGTCGGGACTCACCATCAGTGCCAACTGACATGGACCCCACAATGACTGAACTGGCCAGGGCACAGGCAAGGTCCCAAAACCTGTTACACACCACCCCCACACATGATGCTCCAAGCCTTGGGCACTTGGATTAACTGCCAGCCTAGATAACCTTGTGCAAGAGTGACTACACACAGACCAGGGAACACATGGCAAGGAGGGGAAGGGAGGGAGAACAGCACCGGTTTACTTAGGGGAACAGGTTATGCACTGCACATTTAAACACTGGCAGTGCATCCATGCAACTGCGCACTTCCAAAAGCTGGTGACACACAACAAACACACATGTACCTACTCCCTTCCTGCTGCTGCTTCTCCCGTAAGCGCCTATCCAAGTCGGGGAAGACCACCGCCAGCACACGCTTATGGATGTGGGTCAGACGCCGGCGCCCACGGTTCTTGTGGCTCTCAGGTGAGTCCCCCAGCAGGACCCGTGCGATCCTCCTCGTCCAGCACCGGATATCCTGCCAGCGTTTCCTCACCTGGGCTAGGCGCCGCTTCCGACCCTCCGTCTTCCTCACGGCACTGACGGCTTGCTTCCATATCTCCCCCTTGGCATGGACGCCTACCTGTGAGAATGCAAAAGTGAGAATACTTTAATACACCTGAGCAATGACACAGAGACACACATATTACTAATTTTTCTTTTTTGAACAGGCCATGGTATGCAGGCAACTCATTGCACCTTTGTCATAGGGACATTATCCTCTGGGGAAGGCCAAATGCACTACGTGGCATTGAATGTACACAGGTGGCATGAGGGGTGCCACACAATCAATGATCCTGGACCACACTGTGCATCACAAGCTACACCAGGATTATGTACAGCACCTCAAAGCAGTCACATGCCCCAGCCCACTGACGCAACCTCAGCGGAGTACACAGACACACACAGGCACAGGACAATCACCTGCCATTGACAACTGCAGGTACAAACCTCACTCTGCCCATGTGCCACTAGACTAGGGGGTGTCACAGGTGTGGGGCTGGCTCAGCACGGCAGTCACACAGCACTGCTCCCTGCTCACATCAGATGGGCAGGGCATATCCATCCCTCATGCAGCCGGCGTGCAACACTCCACATATGCACTCACCCACATGACAGGGGACTCACACACACACACCAATGTCCAGGGGACGAACACATCATTTGGACACTCTCAGCACAGGTACACTAAACAAACACACATCTATGGGTACTGTCACCTGTCACACTGGGGGGACCACAGAATCACATAAGGACTGTAGAAACAACATTCCCAGGAGGAGTAGCCAGGCTGAATGTTGCATGCACCATGCATTGATTGTCACAGTAAGCACTATGCAAGTGAGGAGTGCACACAGGAACTACAGCATGCTCTGCATGGGAGACATGAGGCATTCCCCACCCTGGGACCCACTCTAAACAACATTGCATGTCTGTCACACATGGACACAATGCCAGAAGTCACAGTCACAAAAAAGGGGCACAGTCTAAGCTAGTGAAGTCAGCACCCACCTGCTCCCCTGGTCGACCATACAGCATGGTGTACTGTGGGAGGATCACATCCACCAATGCCAGATTCTCCTCCATGGTGAATGGCTGGGCCCTCTCCACAGACCTGGACATGGTGCCAGAGGAATCACGAGCAGCAGCAGTGTTGTGGAATGAAAGGATGTGCAGGCAAGTGCTCTCTCATGGGACCTGGCTGCCTTATATCAGCCTTGCTGGCCTGTTTCATTTACAGGAGTACAGAGTGATTGGTCAGTCACATTAGCATCCTACGTTTCCTCCAATCACTGTAAACCTACCCCAGTGAGTGGCTTTGCATGGTTTAAAAATTGAGCATGATGTCAAGTCCACAACCACTTTGCAACAAAGTATATTGTTTCCAACTGACTTCTGCTGGCCACCTGATGCAAAAATTCAAACTTTAAACTCGGTCTCCATGACAACCAGCATGCATTTAGGCCCTTATACTTGTCCCTCATGTGTCCCCTATGTTATTTCAATATTTACACACAGGTACGGTGCGTTCCATGGACCTAGGGCACCCCAAATGCAGTGAAACGGATCATACAGGCGTGTGTACGGTCCCTATCACTATGGGAAAGCTGGCGTATGCGTACGCCATAGTAATACGGACCGTACAGGCGTGTGTACGGTCCCTATCACTATGGGAGTGCTGGCGTATGCGTACGCCATAGTAATACAGACTGTACACACGCGTGTACGGTCCCTATCACTATGGGAGTGCTGGCGTATGCGTACGCCATAGTAATATGGACCGTACACACGCGTGTACGGTCCCTATCACTATGGGAGTGCTGGCGTATGCGTACGCCATAGTAATACGGACCGTACAGGTGTGTGTACGGTCCCTATCACTATGGGAGTGCTGGCGTATGCGTACGCCATAGTAATACGGACCGTACACACGCGTGTACGGTCCCTATCACTATGGGAGTGCTGGCGTATGCGTACGCCATAGTAATACGGACCGTACACAAGCGTGTACGGTCTGTCTTACTATGGCGTACGCATACGCCAGCACCCCCATAGTGATGGGGACCGTACACACGCGTGTACGGTCCCTATTACTATGGCGTACACAACCGCCAGCACCCCCATAGTGATGGGGACCATACACACATGTGTACAGTCCATCTTACTATGGCGTACACATACGCCAGCACCCCCATAGTGATGGGGACCGTACACACTCGTGTACGGTCCGTCTTACTATGCGTACGCATACGCCAGCACCACCATAGTGATGGGGACCGTACACATGCGTGTACGGTCCGTCTTACTATGGCGTACGCATACGCCAGCACCCCCATAGTGATGGGGACCGTACACACGCGTGTACGGTCCGTCTTACTATGGCATACGCATACGCCAGCACCCCCATAGTGATGGGGACCGTACACACGCGTGTACGGTCCGTCTTACTATGGCGTACGCATACGCCAGCACCCCCATAGTGATAGGCACCGTACACACGCCTGTACGGTCCGTATTACTATGGCGTACGCATACGCCAGCACTCCCATAGTGATAGGGACCGTACACACGCCTGTACGGTCCGTATTACTATGGCGTACGCATACGCCAGCACTCCCATTGTGATAGGGACCCTACACACGCCCTCAGAGCGTATGTACGGTGCGTTTCACACCTGACAGTGGTGACAGGCGGCACACAGGCAGGAATAGAGCTGTCATACTTGGCAAAGGCTGGACATCAAGGCATTGTCTGTGCAGTACTACATGTGTCGGGCACAGGTGTGTCAGGCTGTGATGTGGCACATTACTCCTGAGGTGTGAAGCAAATAAATGTATGATGAGCTGTGTACACATGTCATGTGTGATGGTGCACTATGTGCCACACATCCCCTTCACTCATTTGACATGTGTGCATGTAGTACAGACTTGGTGAGCCATGCGTCACTGGCATGGCACAGTCACCGACACCCGCAACTGTCCCCTGATGCCAGGTACACGGAATATTATACCTGAGATGTGAATGCCCGCATTGCACGCTGTAACTATGTCATGTGTACCCATAGGTTTGCTGTAGGTGTTTGGTCAAATGCATTGGCAGTTGCTGCAACCAACATGTGTGTGTGTGTGTAGATGGGCATGGCACACTGTTAGGCACACCAGCACACATGTGTAATCCGACGTAAGGTGTGTATGTATGCATCGACACAGAGTTTCAAAACTAGGACATATCTGCATACTCTCAATGTATGTGTGATCAATCTTGACATGTACTCTTTCATGGCAAGGTGTGTGGTCTGTCCTTTTTCTATGACATGTGACCTGTGCCTCTAGTGTTCCACAACCTGTCTGTATGATTAACATACTTATTCTGCACATATGCGGATGTCTGGCACTCCTGTGATGCGTCTGCCTGTTCACTCACACTGGCCCAGAGCTAGTTTCATGCCATGTCATATTGAGGTTGAGAATCAACGTTTGTAGCTGGCTCTTGGTAGGAGTGTCACCTGCCTGGCATACGTGTCCAGGATATGTTGCACAGACCTGACTCTGTATGTAGCATATGTGTATTGCCTGTTGACCATGTGCTCAGTACTTTGACATTGGTGTTGTACTGTACTCACTCTTCGTTGTCCCTTCAAATTTACTGCAGGGCTCTGCCTCTCCCCCGACCAATGCCAGACTTGGCTGCCCTGAGGGAACGTGACTGTATACGCCGCTACCGCTTCAGCGAACCGTTGATTGAGGACTTGACCGCCCGGCTGGAAGCACACCTCCAACCGCTACACAGGTATCCTACTGCACTGACACCCAAGATGAAGGTGATGGCAGCCCTACATTTCTTTGCCACGGGTACCTTTCAATATACCATTGCTCATGTTGGTGGCATGTCCCAAACCATGTTCAGCCGTGTTCTGCATGATTTTTTAGAGGCCATGTTGGATCACCTGGATGAGTTCATTAAATTCCCAACTCCTGAGCAGTTGACAGGTGTCAAGCGTGAGTTCTATGCCCTGGGAGGGATGCCCCATGTCATTGGGTCCATAGATGGAACACATGTGGCTTTGGTACCACCACAGGCACAGGAGGTGGCGTATAGGAACCGCAAGCATTACCACTCCAATAATGCCCTTGTGGTGTGTCTTGCCAACATGGTGAATTCACATGTCTGTGCTCGTTTTCCAGGATCAGCACACAATGCCTACATCATGAGGCATAGCAGGGTGCCGGAAATGATGCTGCAGCTGCGCAACGAACGTGCATGTATTGTTGGTGGGTATACTCTGGCAGTCCTGTATTTAGCGTCATCTTCCTGTCTTACTGCTTCTCCTGACCCCCTTTTGTCCATGATGTTTCCATGTAGGGGACGCTGGCTTATACGTGTCCAGTACATGCACATGCATGCGGATGTACTTCTTTTGGCTGACTTCTGGTGTGTCTCCCATCCACAGGTACTTGCGCATGCTGTCTGCTGGTGGCATTGTTGTGCTCCTGCTATTGCTCATGAACACAGCAACATTTGCTGAATCAGCGTGACATGCACGGACAAGTTTGAAAATCTCCTTAGGGTAAGGGATGCAGCACGGCTTTTTGGGAGTGGTATTTGTTTTGAATGTGTGTGCACTGCTCCTGTTCATGTTTGGTTACTTTGAATACATGTAGAATCACCATGGGGCACATGACATGGAGCTGAATTCACCTGAATTGATGGTCAGACTTGGTGACAGTCATCTGTAATGGGATACTGGATTGTGATGAAGCCATCAATGTGTGTAACACTGCCCTCGGAAACATACGGGTTGCACCGGGTTGACATGGTGTGTGAATTCCCCATTAGGGGCTCAATGGTGTATAGCAGCCTCTCCGTGAGCAGCAGGGGGTGTTTAGCTGTAACCCGTCACTTGTGTGCCAGTTCTATGGATTTCCAGCATCTGTGGTGCAAAGGGGGGTGCCAGTGTTGGTCCCACGTGTTCATCCACATGACCTGAGTATCTGTTGACAGAGTTGCATTAGCATTCCGACACACATGACTAATAAAGGTGTCCCTCTGCCTCCAAGGTGCCTCATCTCTGTCAATGGTGGTCTGTTGCCACTGTGCATGCGGCATGTCTGGCATAGTCATCAGAGATAGTGCATATGAGTCTATGTGTAGAGTAGCAAGATGCAAGATGTTTGTCAGGGATTAGAATCTGTATTGTGCATGATGTCCATGGCTGTGTAGGTATTGTGGCATGTCAGTCTCCACGATGGCAACTGTGCTAGTTGTGCATCCATTGTGTGTGTGTGTGCCATGTTGAACCAGACATTCCTTCCTTGACATACACCTTTTGCATAGTTCCTTCCTGAGATCCTTGTCTTTGTGTGCAACTTGTGGCATTGTTTTCTTGACATGGCGCATGCTGCTGCAGGCCCTGCAGCAAGGGCACCCAGTGTCCACGCAAACAAGCTGGTGTTCATCATGGATTGCTTGCTGACATGTGCTATGCTGATCAGCAGCATCTGTGCCTCATGCTGCAGCACACTCTGCATTATGCACAAGATCCCCAGTTCCATCCACCTCAAGGCAAGAGAGACCATCCCCCAGGTCAACTACAACATCTGTGTCTAATCCTACCATGCACTCTACGGACATGTGCGTTACAACTCCCATGATACTTGTCCACATCCAGGGTGCATCTGCACAGCTCTGCTTCTACATCCGGCGACCAGGCCACATCAACGTCCAACAGAGATGGAGGGAATGGATCACTGCCAGCTGCAGGATGACCTTCTCAATCCACGCACACACTCAGGATGCAGCCCACAACCCCAACACAACCTTGTGGCACTGTGATCCAACACCCCATTGTGCCATCTCCATGCATCCAACCTTGGCCGGCCCACCATTCTCCACATCCACCTGACTCAAGCATGCAGGACATGGTTCTGCCACGTGTCTACACATACCTGGGAGTAGCACCCCCAGGACAATCCACATGATCCCTGACCTCTGCGCATGACTGTTGCTCTTCTAAATAGGTCTGTAGGCACAGTTGTGCGGGCACCCCCTCAGCTGGTTGGGCCCATCACGGGTGAGTATGGTGCTCCATGTCTGTATTGGATGATACATTGTGACCCATGTGTGTCCTGTGCCAGACTCAGACCCCAGGGTATGGATTTGTCGGACCCGGCCTCGTGGCGTGGTCCCGAACCCTCCTACCCAACCCGACGGGGGCAGCCCCCACCCTTCGGGGTCCTTCCGGATTGTACCTTGCTACCCGCACCAGCCTACACGACACGGCTCGCCCCGGCCTCGGCCCCAGCGAAGCCCCGGCATCGAGGCACCAAGATCCGGCCAGGGGGGCACCAAGTGGCCACTCCACCGATCCCGGAGGAGGGGAGTTTCGATGGGACCCCCAACCATCCCCCAACGCCTGGTTTCGATCACCCTCTGGCCTTCCTGGGCGCTGGCGCCTCTCCCGCTGGGTGTCTGGCCTCTCCCAGCCCGGCCTCTCCGCCCCCCGGACGCAAGGGTCCGGACATCAAAGGGCTCCAGACCTATATCTGGGGCGAACCCGCACCAGGACAGTAGTTGTATCCTGGAGTCGAGAGCCCTGCTGATCGGATCGCGGCTGACCCTACGGAGAAAAGACTCTTGCATGGAACTGTACCTCGAGCCCTGCTGACTGTGTCGCGGCTCCACCTTGCCGAGAATAAGATCCTCACGGAAACATCGGGGCCCTGCTGACGCTGTCGCGGCCCAACCTCGCTGAACTACCATCCAAGCCCTGCTGACCTCGTCGCGGCTCGACCTAGCGGAACTGCCATCGGAGCCCTGCTGACTTAGTCGCGGCTCGAGCTAGCTGAACTGACCCTCCGAGCCCTGCTGACTCTGTCGTGGCTCGACCTCTTCGAGCCGCCCTTGTGTCCGGCCCCCGACGCTCCGACTCCCGGAGTCCCTCCCAGCTTGAGGCTTAATACCTGGGCGCAGGGTACCCCCGTACCAGGCTGGTACTGAGACTGTCCCGCTACCCCTTCCCCACAAAGACATTGAGACTCTTTTCGGATCCCTCGATCCACCTGTACATATTGCCAAAGAAACCGACGATAATTACCGATAAAAATATATGAGAACTGATACCAGTGTCGAGTCCTGTGTGGTGGTGTTACTGGGCTAGTACGATCATAGGAGAAGGACCTCTCCTAGGAGGCTTCTCAGCGGCGCTCGGCTACTTCCTTGCAGTAAGGAGGCCCACTGGGTGGTCCCGCCGACTCCCCAGAGGTCCGCCTTCCAACATTTGGTGGCCAGCGACGGGATCCGAACCGGACGCAAATCGTACAGCAAGTAACTCACCCGCTACCTAACCAGACGCAGAATAACCATGAGCAGCCAGGAGACCACCATGACCGTGGGGTTCCAACAAGAACGGTTGGAGGAATACACCCACAAAGAACTCAAACAGTTCTGTAAAGACAAGGGCATTTCGACCACCGGATTAGGATCAAAAGAGGACATGCAGAAAGCCCTAAGAGCCTGGGTAGAGTCCGAAGTAGCGTCGCCCCAAAGCGAAGGAACATCAGAACTAAACGTAGCCTTACAGCCAACCACGGCCCCGGCAAATGGGGGAAGAAACAGCATGGAAGCCGGCCTATCCCCAGAAGAGATACGGGAGCGGGAGAAGGTCCGGACCCATGAGTTAGAACTCGCACGACTCCGGCTGGACGGAGAACTCCTGCTGGCGGAAAAGAAGTTGGCCCTAGAGCAACTACGGTTGCAAGAAGAGATTGAGGAAAAAAAACGGCACAGAGAACTGGAGGAGAAAAGGCTAACCCTCGAGCACGAGCGGAGCCTCAAGGAGCTTGAACTTAAGTCCAAAAAGGGGGAGACCGGCACCCCCGGAAACAAGGACACTCCTCCACCGACAGAGGCGAAGGTACATATCCCCAAGGATGTCGTCAAAGAATACTACAAGAACGACGACATCCAACAATGGTTCAAAGCCTACGAAGTGGCCATGACCTCCCATCGGGTACCCCGGAAGGATTGGGGTGCCGGCCTATGGGGACGATTCCTCAGCGAGGGTCGAGACACCCTGCTACAGCTCCCGGACAACGTGATGACCTTGTACGATCACATGAAGGAGGCCCTGCTCACCCGCTATGGCCTCACCGTGGAAATGTACTGCCAGCGCTTCCAAGACTGCAAGAAACTCCCCGGTACCACTTGGGTGGAGTACGTTGACTTTTTTAGCAGAGCCCTGGAAGGGTGGGTCAAGGGCAGCAAAGTCACCTCCTACGAGCAGCTGTTCGACCTCATTGTCTGGGAGCATCTCTCCAACAACTGTTTCGTCGAGCTAAGACAGCACCTCCTTGACAGCAAACTGACCGAGCCGCAGAAGCTCGCCGCCGAGGCCGATCGGTGGGTGAACACCCGGGTCCCCCAGCGGAACGCCACAGGACCCCCCCACCAGCGCGGCAGAGGAGGAGGGTCATACCGGAACCAAGACTTTACAGCAGGGCCGCCCCGGAGTCCTCCTCGGGGTCCACCCTCGAACCGCACGTCCCCGACCCTAGCATGAAGGGGGACAACCCCAGCCCGACCAGGACCTCGGCCAACGGTAACCTGCTACAGCTGCCAACAACCAGGGCACTATGCCAGTGACCCCACCTGCCCCATGAACCGACGAAGCGGGACCACAGGGCCCCTGCCCCGACAGCTGGCGGCCGCCGCCCTGGGGGAAGGGGAGAAGGAGGAAGAGAACACCGAAGCCGGGTCCACCGAGTGGGAGCCGGCCGCCATGTCCCTCGTATGCCTGGGCAGCCGAGAAATGGTGCCCCAAACCCCCATCCCGAGCAACACCCAGAAATACCAGCAGTGAGTCACCATTAACGGACGCCGGGCCGAAGCCAACCGTGACACTGGAGCCAGCGTGACCGCTGTCCGCTGCCACCTGGTGACCTCCGAACAGATCCTGCCTCATGTACTGTGCCCCGTCCGGACGGCTGACAACACCGAGAGCATGTGCCGGATGGCCCGGATTCCATTCGAGTGGGGAGGAGTGTCAGGCCTGCGGAAAGTGACCGTCCGCGACGACGCCCCGGTGGACTGCCTCCTGGGGAACGACCTGGAAAGTTCCCCCAGGGCCCAGGTTGAGCGCCAGGAGCATCTAGGGATGCTAGGACTGCCCGAATGGGCCTGCGCCACCACCCGGTCCATGACCGCTCAGGCCCACCGACCAACCGTAGCGGCGGCACCCGACGAGCCCGAGGGGCCTGAACCACCACCTCCCTCTGTCGAGGAGGAACCCGACGCGGATGCCGGGCCGTCCGAACTTCCCCAGAATGAGATCGCCTCCCTCGGCGAACTCCCTGAACTTGCACAATGGCGCCACGACGGGGGCCCCACAAGGGAACAGTTCCAGCAAGAACAGAAAACCTGCCCCTCCCTCGAGGGGACCAGACAGCAGGCGGCCGCCCAGGCCGCCGGTGACCCAACGGGAACTCACTGGGTCTATTGGGACAATGACCTGCTCTACAGCGAGCAGAAGATCGCAGAACTAGGGGCCGGTCGAGTGCTGGTGGTCCCCCTCCGATTCCGAGGTTTCCTCCTCAATCTGGCACATGATGTGCCCCTCGCCGGGCACCTGGAGCAAGACAAAACATACAGCCGCCTGGTGACCCACTTCTACTGGCCCCGAATGCGTAGGGACGTGGACAATCACTGCCGGACCTGCCAGACATGCCAAGCCAGCGGGAAGACTGGGGGACGGGTCAAAGCCCCTCTCCAGCCCTTCCCGGCAGTCAACACCCCGTTCGAGCGAGTAGGGATCGACATAGTGGGGCCCCTGGACCCCAGAACCGCCCTGGGTCACCGCTTCATCCTCGTTCTCGTCGACCACGCCACCCGATACCCTGAGGCCATCCCTCTCCGAACTGTGACAGCCCCCGTGGTGGGCCGGGCCTTGATGGGAATCTTCTCGAGAGTGGGGTTCCCCCGGGAGGTGGTGAGCGACCGAGGAACGAACTTTATATCGAAATACATGCGGTCCCTATGGCAACAATGCGGGGTCACCTACAAGTTCACCACCCCGTACCACCCCCAGGGGAACGGACTAGTCGAACGTTTCAACAGAACACTGAAAGGGATGATCAAGGGCCTAGAAGAGCCCCTGAGGCGGAAATGGGACGTCCTGCTGCCCTGCCTCCTATTTGCCTATCGGGAGGTCCCGCAGAAGTCTCTGGGGTTCAGCCCCTTCGAACTCTTGCACGGACACCCTGTCCGAGGTCCCCTTAGCCTGGTCAAGGAAGGCTGGGAGACGAACATCCGAAATGCCGCTCCCGATGTCTACCGGTACCTCCCGACCCTGCGGAACCAAACCCGGAGGTTCCGGGCAGTGGCCGAGGCCAACCTCGAGGCCAGCCAAGAGGACATGAAACGCTGGTATGACCAGAACGCCTCCTCCATTGAGTTCGAGCCAGGCCAGCAAGTCTGGGTCATGTCGCCCGTGGACCCCTGTGCCCTCCAGGACAAATGGACCGGGCCCTTCAAGGTGGTGGAGAAGAAATGCCCCGTCACCTACCTAGTCGACCTGGAGTCCCCCAGGAACCCCCTCCGGGTTCTACACGCAAACCGGCTCAAACCCCACTTTGCCCGAACGGAACTAAGCCTGCTGCTAGCTACCGACGATGGGGGCGGAGGCGACTCCGAGCCCCTACCCGACCTCCTGAGGACCTCCGACCAAGACGGCTCCATAGAGGGCGTCAAACTCTCCACCACCCTGACCTCGGATCAGCGCCACGACTGTCAACAGCTGCTGCAACCCTTCGCTGCCCTCTTCTCCCTCACTCCCGGGGTCACTCCCTGGTGCGTCCATGACGTCGACACCGGGGACAGCCCCCCCGTGCGACACCGAGCCTACAGGGTGCCCGACCGAGTGCGTGCCTGCATCCAAGCCGAGGTCGCCAAGATGCTAGCCCTCGGGGTCATCAAACCTTCCGACAGTCCCTGGGCCAGCCCAGTGGTCCTGGTGCCGAAGGCCGCCACCCCAGGCACCACCCTGGAACTCAGATTTTGCGTGGACTACCGAGGGTTGAATGCCGTCACCAAGACCGATGCCCATCCCATTCCTCGGGCAGACGAACTAATGGACCGCCTAGGAGCCGCACGCTACCTAAGCACCTTCGACCTCACTGCCAGATACTGGCAGATCAGGCTCACCCCCGGCGCCCGTGAGCGATCCGCCTTCTCCACTCCCGATGGGCACTACCACTTTCGGGTGATGCCCTTTGGCATGAAGAATGCCCCAGCGACCTTCCAAAGACTAGTGAACAAGGTCCTGGCCGGGCTGGAAGCGTTCAGCGCCGCCTATCTGGACGATATTGCCGTATTCAGCAGCCACTGGGCCGAGCACCTGGGGCACCTCGGGGAGGTTCTGGCCGCCCTCCAGAGGGCCGGACTCACGATAAAGGCCAGCAAATGCCAGATAGGCCAGGGATCCGTGACCTATTTGGGTCATCAAGTGGGGAGCGGCCAGGTGGCTCCCCTCCAGCCAAAAGTGGACGCCATCAAGGCCTGGGAGCCCCCAGCCACCCAAACCTGTCCGGGCCTTCCTGGGCCTCACGGGCTATTACCGGCGGTTCATCCAAAACTATGGGAGCATTGTGGGACCCCTCACGGAGCTTACGTCCAAGAAGCAACCCAAAAAGGTGAACTGGACGCCCCGCTGCCAGGCGGCCTTCGAGACCCTCCAGACAGCAATTTGTACCGCTCCCGTGCTGCAAGCCCCCGACTACAGCAAGGAGTTCATAGTCCAGACCGATGCCTCGGAGTACGGAGTTGGGGCGGTCCTGTCCCAAGTAAATTCGGAAGGCCTTGACAGACCAGTGGCCTTCATCAGCCGGCGACTGCTGCCCCGAGAGCAGAGATGGAGCACCATCGAGCGAGAGGCCTTCGCCGTGGTATGGGCCCTCAAAAAGCTCCGGCCCTACCTTTTCGGCACCCACTTCCGGGTCCAAACCGACCACCGGCCCTTGCGGTGGTTAATGCAAATGAGAGGAGAGAACCCGAAGTTGTGGCGATGGTCCATCTCTCTGCAAGGGATGGACTTCACAGTGGAACACCGGCCCGGCAACGACCACGCCAATGCCAACGGCCTGTCCCGTTTCTTCCGCCTTGGCGAGGAGAACCCCCAAGGAGATGGGTGACTCTCCCTGCCTTCGGCTGGGGGGGACGCCTGTTGGACCCGGCCTCGTGGCGTGGTCCTGGCCCCCTTTTCAGGCCAACCGGGGACCTCTTCACCCTTCGGGGTCCCCCCTGGATTGTACACATCTACCCGCACCAGCCAACGTGACCCGGCTCCGCCCGGCCGCGGCCCCAGCGAAACCCCGACATCGAGGCACCAAGATCCGGCCAGGGGGCACCACGTGGCCAATCCCCCGATCCCGGAGGAGGGGAGTTTCGATGGGACCCCCAACCGTCCCCCAACGCCTGGGTGCGATCGCTCTCCGGCCTCCCTGGGCACTGGCGCCTCTCCCGCTGGGCGTCTGGCCTCTCCGCCCCCCGGATGCAAGGGTCCGGACATCAAAGGGCTCCAGACCTATATCTGGGGCGAACCCGCACCAGGACAGTAGTTGTATCCTGGAGTCGAGAGCCCTGCTGATCGGATCGCGGCTGACCCTACGGAGAAAAGACTCTTGCCTGGAACTGTACCTCGAGCCCTGCTGACTGCATCGCAGCTCCACCTTGCCGAGAATAAGATCCTCACGGAAACATCGGGGCCCTGCTGACGCCGTCGCGGCCCAACCTCGCTGAACTACCATTGGAGCCCTGCTGACCTCGTCGCGGCTCGACCTAGCGGAACTGCCATCGGAGCCCTGCTGACTTAGTCGCGGCTCGAGCTAGCTGAACTGACCCTCCGAGCCCTGCTGACTCTGTCGCGGCTCGACCTCTTCGAGCCGCCCTTGTGTCCGGCCCCCGACGCTCCGACTCCCGGAGTCCCTCCCAGCTTGAGGCTTAATACCTGGGCGCAGGGTACCCCTGTACCAGGCTGGTACTGAGACTGTCCCGCTACCCCTTCCCCACAAAGACATTGAGACTCTTTTCGGATCCCTCGATCCACCTGTACATATTGCCAAAGAAACCGACGATAAATACTGATAAAAATATATGAGAACTGATACCAGTGTCGAGTCCTGTGTGGTGGTGTTACTGGGCTAGTACGATCATAGGGGAAGGACCTCTCCTAGGAGGCTTCTCAGCGGCGCTCGGCTACTTCCTTGCAGTAAGGAGGCCCACTGGGTGGTCCCTCCGACTCCCCAGAGGTCCGCCTTCCAACACTTATTTTACATTATATTCTCATGTTCCAGTTACTCTTCCTACACACCCTATATCTGCACCTATGCACTCTGTATGGGCTATGTGTGTGGAGCGCCTCCCAGCCGCCAATAGTGGAAGCACGTCACCCTCGGACTGTCCTCTCTCTCACAAATCAGTGTATGAACAAGTGAGCTGGCACCTGAGTGGTTGCAGCTATGAGTACAATACCTGCTTCTGCAGCCTACCATCCCCAGAGTTTAATGTCACAATGCAGGAAAACTCACATCTGTGGGATTTGTTTTTTAATTGATTGTACTAAAGTGAAGTCTGACAAGCTGCATGCAGTTATTATAAACTGGTACACATGAAAACATATGATTATATATTATAACACCGAAAAAGAGAAGTCTGGCTATATGGGGGCAGGTAACTAGCATAGCACCAGCACATGGTAGGCCATGGCAGTGCATACTTTCTTGAGTGAAAAGATAAATTCAAATTGAAATAAGGGCCAGTGGTGAAAGATGGTTCAGGCTGGCTTCTAGCAGCCACGGCACAAATTAAGTATTGCACATGTAATGCTTCTTCTTTGCTCTCTTGTTCCTCACAGACTCCCCGCTCTGTCTGCAGTGAGAGCTGCCTTCCTGGGTACCGCAAGGTGCCAATAAAAGAAAAGCCCATTTGCAGCTATTACTGTGCGCTGTGTGCAGAAGGAGAGTTTTCAAATAGGACTGGTGAGTGAAACATTCAGACTCTTAAGCCTTAAATACATGTCCATGTAGGAGAGTGGCATCGACTGCATAGTTGCCCCCAACTTTTTGCTGATGTTTTTGTGACTTTAGCCAGACTGTGGCCCTGCTATCCAGGACACCAGCCTATCTGCTTCCTCTGTTAAACATTGTGAGCACCCTAGGTACCAACCAATTGGATGCTGAGGGTGCCCTGCCAGTCCCTTGTAGATGGTACCCTAGGTATTTAACCTTTAAATATTCAACCGCGACATTCTCCATAGGCTAACATTGCGATCCCGATAGCAGCTCTTTACACTGCACGCGTCTCCCGTGGGTCCCCTTCCTCATAACTGTGGGTGGATTCTGAAGGGGCAAGCGATCCTGAATGCCCTAGGCATTGCCTGTAGAATTGTCGTGGTTCTTATACCACTATTTTAGTATATGGTTTGGTTCCCCCCTGGGGCCCATTGATTTCTGTGCTATTTATTGTGTTTATAAATGCTTGTTTGAAGTGTAACTTTGCCACTAGTCACATAAAGTGTCTGTGGGATTCTGCCTAGAATAAATACATATATTTTATATATATACCTGTGTGGACTACTCTTTCATTTGGTTATTCAAGAGGTTATTATGGTAAAACAATGAGCTTAACACTCCTTCAAGACTTAGCCTGAAGGCTGCTCTCCACAGCTACCACTAGGATAGCTTTCTTTAAAGGTTGTCTTAAACCTATCATCAATAAGAGTCGAATTGGACTGGTGCAAGGTGTCCCTATAACTAGGAACAGCATATGCCAGGCCAACTTCTCACAGTCCAACACAGTGCCTGCAACATAACACTTGCTAGGATAAGAAATACGGGTGTTTATGTGGAATGCGATCTGCTACTCCCACCACCACCATTCTGTTATCAACATGTACAATAGCACATTACATCTTTCATCTTCCACAGAAGCAGGATAATGATATCAGCAATCCACACTTAGAAACATTACAACTTCACCACCATGCAAGACACAAACTAGCATCCTGTTACTGCTCAAAACAGAGAGCACTGAAGCTTTCCCCACAGTAGCCGCCTGGACATTGTTCAAACCAACCTCTCAGAAGAGACATTTGGTATTCTGGCATTCAAAAAAGATTCACATGAATTCCACCTACCTCACCTCACTCCATTAACAGTATGGTCCTCAGTGCTTGGGTAGGTGAAAGTCCAAAGTGGTGAGTCACCAATTTCAGTATGAAAAATGCCCAATCGGAATTGGTGAAGAAATGATCAGATGTAGACCGAACAATTATCCCACGCAGGTCCCTGTCATGGATGGAAGCAGAGTGTCATGATACTCAGACAGACCAATGGCAGAAGAGAGTGGAGACACCAGTGGCGGCTGCTCTCAGAAGCAGAAGTGAGGCGGGGAGGGGGAAGAGAGGGAGGAGATGCAAACTGAACCCTTATCCCACGCAGGTCCCTGTCATGGATGGAAGCAGAGTGTCATGATACTCAGACAGACCAATGGTAGAAGAGAGTGGAGACACCAGTGGCGGCTGCTCTCGGAAGCAGCAGTGGGGTGGGGAGAGGCAAAGAGAGGGAAGAGATGCAGACTGAACCCTTATCCCACGCAGGTCCCTGTCATGGATGGAAGCAGAGTGTGATGATACTCGGACAGACCAATGGTAGAAGAGAGTGGAGCCACAGGCTCTCTGTATCTGTATGGGTATAGATTTATATGTATGGAGAGATGTCATATTTAAGGATTTTTATTACGTGATCCTGACAGATAGCAAAGAGATCCTATCAAGAATTATTACAGTGCATTTCTTCCTCTAGGATTTGTCAGAGGCTGTACCCAACACTAAAATCATTCCCTACAAAGGTCATTTCCCATTCCGTGGAACAAAATACCTACCCGTAGGCTTCAATAAAAAGGGATAAAAACCCGCCCTTAAACTAGTGCTGATTTTAAGATCTGCTTTTCACCATCAACCCTGATGGGTTTATCATCACTTTCATAATGAACAGATCAGACCTAAGGCAGCAGAAATATTTATTCCGAGTGAACTAATCAGGCCTTTAACTTTTATCAATGGTTTATCGATGTAATTAACTCAGGGCAACTGTGCTGAGCATCAACGGTGCTGAGCATCAACGGTGCTGAGCATCAACTGTGCTGAGCATCAACTGTGCTGAGCATCAACTGTGCCGAGCATCAACTCCGCTGAGCATCAACTGTGCTGAGCATCAACTGTGCTGAGCATCAACGGTGCTGAGCATCAACTGTGCTGAGCATCAACTGTGCTGAGCATCAACTGTGCTGAGCATAAGCTTCCCCACAAGGTAACCATCTGGCATAGAGTGATAAAATCTACAAAATTATACACAATTACATTTGGAAAAGCAAAACAGTATCTGTTCTAATCGGGCTTAACAAGAATTCTCAAAGTGCAAATCTTCGGTACTCATGTCCTGTCAGAGGGGGTAACCAACACCAAAGCCCTCGCCTGCTAAAGTGATCTGTGAGATTTCATGTAACAAAACAAAACATTTAGGCTTTAATGCAGAATAATAACAATCCGCCCTCTAATGCCTCTTGACTTTAAAATACGCTTTTCACAATCGATATGTCAGACCTGTTGCCTTTGTCGTAACTTTTCCTAATAAATAATCAGGCACATAGCCTTTATCATTGGCTTGTGACCATAACCAACTTAAGCCCATTGTATTGAGTGTGAGCTTCCGACAAGGCAACCGTCCGGAATACAGTCATAAAAGTCTGTGTTAGTGGAAGCGCACAAACTAGGCCCAATCAAATCCTGCACTCAGGGGGCCCAACATGTGAGTGAAGCCTCGGGGCCCAATTCACAAAGGTAAATATAGACCTGAAGTCTAAGTTTAGATGAACAGTAGTAGGGCCTCATTTATGAAAAGTGTTGCATCGCTGGGGTAAACCAATAGGGGTACGCGTGGTCCGACCCGTGCCCACGCCCAGAAGGCCTGGGTACGGTGCGCACCCCTACGGTACCCCATTGGGGGTCCGCACCGTACCCAGGCCTCAAGAGCGTGGGTACGGTGCGGACCCCCAATGTTGGGGTGCCGTAGGGGTCCGCGCCGTACCCAGGACTTCAGAGCGTGGGCACGGGTCGGACCACGCGTACCCCTACATCACCCCAACAATGCTGGTACGGCCCGTACCCAGGCCTTCCGAACGTGGGTACGGGTCGTACCGCCATTGTTGGGGTGACGTAGGTGTGTGCGTGGTACGGCCCGTACCCACGCTCTGAAGTGCTGGGTATGGCGCGGACCCCTACGGCACGCCAACATTGGGGGTCCGCACCGTACCCATGTTCCAAAGGCATGGGTACGGCCCGTACCCAGGCCCGCAGAGCGTGGGTATGGGTATGTACGAAGCGTACCCCCACACGTGTATGAATGGAGCGTACTGCCACCCCACCAGTGTATGTCCGGAGCATACCCCCACCCGTGTATGTATGGAGCGTACCCCCACCCGTGTATGCATGGAGCGTACATGGCCAGACGTAGGAGGGGTGGTTGCCTATCACTCCCAGCAGTACCCAGACACAGGAGGGGTGGGTGCAGAGTCCCCCCAGCAGTGCCCAGACACAGGAGGGGTGGGTGCAGAGTCCCCCCAGCAGTGCCCAGACACAGGAGGGGTGGGTGCAGAGTCCTCCCAGCAGTGCCCAGACATAGGAGGGGTGGGTGCCTATCACTCCCAGCAGTGCCCAGACACAGGAGGGGTGGGTGCAGAGTCCCCCCAGCAGTGCCTAGACACAGGAGGGGTGGGTGCAAAGTCCCCCCAGCAGTGCCCAGACACAGGAGGGGTGGGTGCAGAGTCCCCCCAGCAGTGCCCTGACATAGGAGGGGTGGGTGCAGAGTCCCCCCAGCAGTGCCCAGACACAGGAGGGGTGGGTGCAGAGTCCTCCCAGCAGTGCCCAGACACAGGAGGGGTGGGTGCAGAGTCCCCCCAGCAGTGCCCAGACATAGGAGGGGTGGGTGCAGAGTCCCCCCAGCAGTGCCCAGACATAGGAGGGGTGGGTGCAGAGTCCCCCCAGCAGTGCCCAGACACAGGAGGGGTGGGTGCAGAGTCCCCCCAGCAGTGCCCAGACATAGGAAGGGTGGGTGCCTATCACTCCCAGCAGTGCCCAGACATAGTAGGGGTGGGTGCAGAGTCCCCCCAGCAGTGCCCAGACATAGGATGGGTGGGTGCAGAGTCCCCCCAGCAGTGCCCAGACACAGGAGGGGTGGGTGCCTATCACTCCAAGCAGTGCCCAGACATAGGAGGGGTGGGTGCCTATCACTCCCAGCAGTGCCCAGACACAGGAGGGGTGGGTGCAGAGTCCTCCCAGCAGTGCCTAGACACAGGAGGGGTGGGTGCAGAATCCTCCCAGCAGTGCCCAGACACAGGAGGGGTGGGTGCAGAGTCCTCCCAGCAGTGCCTATGGAAAGAAAAGGGTGGAGTACCCACAGATACAATGGCCACAAATGTCAGTCAGGTTTCCAAAGACCCTGCAGAACACGTAACACATGTGTGCGAGGCTGGGAGTACACACATACATAGTGTGTAAAAGGGAACATGTCCACATGAAGTAATGTCAATAAACTCCATACACAAGTACAGTGACCCCCAAGGATGCCACTAATGATGCAGGTGGAGACCTTGCCCAGCATGCATGGCCAAAGTTGAAGGGGTCCGTCACACACCCAGCAAATGTAGACACAGCACTGCACAAATGTCTTCACAACACCCTGCAGGGAAGATGTCAGGGTCCACAGAGGAAGGTACACACCTTGGGACAATGTCACCATGCAGTAACAGCTTACATGAGCAAAGTTTGATAGCAAATACCGTGTGATGGCACACAGATAACAGGGTCCACCCCACGACCAGCACACTACAACATATCCCCGACACCTAACACATTATCGCCACCCCAAATCATGGAGCAGCACCACCAACAGCAATGCCAGAAAAGCAGTAGTGTGCTAAGGAAAATAAAATAGCTTTATTCAGCAATGAACAAAAATGTATTGTATGAAAAGTTCCATATGCACAAGGCCCATAGGGCAGTCCATAGTTCTAATCCAGGTGGGGGACACATTGGGATGCGTGTCCCCTAGCTTGCCTGCACAGTTCAGACTACCTTGTCATCCACAGGGGGGGGCATCATGTGGGGGGGAAGGACCAGGCACCGCAGGGACAGGATGGGCAAGGGTAGGTGTTGTGGGTGCTGGGACGGACGACTCCAACACAGGGGGTGGGGCAGCGCCAAAGGTGGATTCGAGCACTGCGCTGCACACTACTGCCAGGTCGCCCAGCGTCTCCCCTGCACCCAAAGGAACCACAGGCCCCAAGGAGGGGGGGGTCGGAGGGATGGGTCGCAGCGCTACTGGTGGAGGGTGTGGACAGGGGGGTGGACTCAACTCCCCTGACGGTGTCCTGCCTCCACCGCTTGCGGGGTGGTGCC
This sequence comes from Triturus cristatus, assembly GCF_964204655.1. Classification (NCBI taxonomy): domain Eukaryota; kingdom Metazoa; phylum Chordata; class Amphibia; order Caudata; family Salamandridae; genus Triturus; species Triturus cristatus. The sequence continues at coordinate 2,656,078 of NC_140589.1, forward strand.
ACACTGGGGCTGATGGACACACTGGGCAGGACTGACCCTGTGTCCGACTCTTGGCCAGGAGAGCTGAGGGGAGTGGATTTGGAGGGTGGTGGTAGTGAGGAATGTGGACTCCCACTCTGGCTGCGTGTCTTCCGTTTCCCCCCGACCCAGTGGGTGTGCCTACTTCACCCTGTGTGTGCGTGCCAGGAGGTGTGCGCTTTGCCTTTCCTGGTGGTGTGGTGCCTGTGTCTGGTGGGGTGCGTGCATGGGGACGTCTGGGTGTGCTTGGGACAGGCATGGGAGTGGGAGGTGTGGATGGTGCAGGGGTGGGGGGGACATAGCGCTGCAGGAGACCCACTGCTGCAGTCAGTGTCGAGTCTATGGACCTCAGCAAGTTGCGTTGGTCAGACTGCGCAGATGAAATGCCCTCCATGTATGCCTCCATCTGGTTGAGCACTCGGCTGTGGCCATGGCGGACATTAAGCATCGCAGTCTGACCAACCTGCAACTGCCGCAGGATGTCCACAGACTCGGCATTGGTGGCAGCAGTGGAGACAGGGGCAGGGGGTGCGGTGCCTGGCAAGAAGGAGACACATGGTGACCTAGCACGGCGGGAAGGGACACGAGCAAGTGGGAGGCCGGTGATCGGAATGGAGGGGGTGGGTAGTAATGGAGTGCTGCTGTCAGCTGTGGGAGCAGCCTCCGCCCCCTCGGAGAGCTCAGCCTCGGACCCGTCAGCGTCATAGTCGGTGGTGGTTTGACTGGACAGGTCCTCCGCTGCACTCCCGTCGGCCTCCGTGCCACTCGATGTGCCAGCCAACTCAGCACTGCTGGCACTGGTGCTCGCTCCCTCCTCACGGTCCGTGCCAGTGTCTCCCTCGTAGTCCCCTGACGATGCTGTGGGCAAGGTGAAGAGACAGGAGAAATCAGACACCTGTATACATATGTCACATGAGTCAACTCTACATAGGTCACAGTGCATAGCCTGAAAAGCAACAAGAGTAACATCTACAATACAAGGTACATATGTAGTCCCTGCAACACACAGTTTGTTGACCCACCATGCCACTGTTAAAATATGGAGAGCATGACACAATAGCAAATAACTTGATATCAAATTGTACAGAGGAGCCAGGCTCTGGGGACAATCTAGCACAACATCTGCGACACACAGCGTAGCCAAGAAAGGGATGAGCAGGAACCATGTCTATCAACTCTTGGGACATGCTGCAAAGGTAATACTGAAAACCATGGCCAACATGACTGGGTCACTGCACCTTGAGTGTTTGTCCACACAAACATCACACACTGGCCAGACCGAGCAAGGAGACTTCAGGTTTGGACATGTAGGCCTTGCCCACACCAACCCCCCCCCCTACCTGAGACAATGTGATTGAGACAGAGGAAGTACTTACACCTCTTAGTCTGTGATAAAAACACATGGCCTGCAATAAATCCTGATTGTACACAAACTACCCCTGGTGCACCTGTCCACATATATCACTGACATACAACCATCATCAGATAGTTGTACCAAGACACACAGGCACTGGCCCCTGTGAGTATGCACCAGCTAAATTAGGTCACCCTGTACAGTGGACACATGTAGCACAGTATACGTGAATACAAATGAGGCAAGGGTACAATGCCACAGGGCCCAAACTATGCTGAAGACACAGAGAATGTCCACATTGTCTGATGACACACATGATACCTAGGAAAAGGTGCTCCAGGGGACTGTAGTGGCCACACTACTCCATGGCCCTGAATGGATATGACTGGAACACAAGCCACCATCCCTGCACTATGCATATCTCACACTCAAGCACATCATGTCAGAGGGCACAACATTCGACATGCAGGCAGTAAGGCAGTACACATGAAACACACACTCCCATGTCGGGACTCAGCATCAGTGCCAACTAACATGGACCCCACAATGACAGAACTGGCCAGGGCACAGGCAACGTCCAAAAACCTGTTACACACCACCCCCACACATGATGCTGCAAGCATTGGGCACTTGGATTACCTGGCAGCCTAGAAAACCTTGTGCAAGAGTGACTACACACAGACCAGGGAACACATGGCAAGGAGGGGAAGGGAGGAAGAACAGCACTGCTTTACTTTGGGGAACAGGATATGCACTGCACATTTAAACCCTGGCAGTGTATCCATGCAACTGCGCACTTCCAAAAGCTGGTCACACACAACAAACACACATGTACTTACCCCCTTCCTGCTGCTGCTTCTCCGCTAAGCGCCTGTCCAAGTCGGGGAAGACCACCGCCAGCACACGCTTATGGATGTGGGTCAGATGCCAGCGCTCATGGTTTTTGTTGCTCTCAGGTGAGTCCCCCAGCAGGACCCGTGCGATCCTCCGCATCCAGCACCGGATATCCTGCCAGCGTTTCCGCACCTGGGCTAGGCGCCACTTCCGACCCTCCGTCCTCCTCACGGCACTGACGGCTTGCTTCCAGATCTCCCCCTTGGCACAGAGGCCTACCTGTGAGGATGCAAAAGTGACAATACATCAATCCACCTTATCAATGATACAGAGACACACATATTACATTATGCATGTTTGAACAGGCCATAGTATGCAGCCAACTCATTGCACCTTTGTCATAGTGACATCATCCTCCTGGGAATGGGCAAATGCAGTAGGTGCCATTGAAAGTACACAGGTGGCATGAGGGGTGCAACACAATCAATGATGCAGGCTCACACTGTGCATCCCAAGCTACACCAGGAATTTGAACAGTACCCCTAAGCAGTCACATGCCCCAGCCCACTTACGCTACCTCAGCAGAGTACACAGACACACACAGGCACTGAACAATCACCTGGCATTGGCAACTGCCGCTACAAACAGATGTGGGGCTGTCTCAGCACGGCAGACATCCAGCACAGCTCCCTGCTCACATCAGATGGGCAGGGTATATCCATCCCACATGCAGCTGGGGTGCAACACTCCACATATGCATGCACCCACATGACAGGGGACTCACACACACACACCAATGTCCAGGGGACGACCACATAATTTGGACACTCTCACCACAGGTACATTGAACAGACACACATCTGTGGGTACTGGCACCTGTCACCCTGGGGGGAGCACAGACTCACATCAGGACTCTAGAAACAACATTTTCAGGAGGATTAGGCAGTCCGAAAGCGGCATGCACCATGCAGTGATCGTCACAGTAAGCACTATGCAAGTGCGTAGTGCACACAGGAACTACAGCATGCTCTGCATGGGAGACATGAGCCCTTCCCCCCCCTGGGACCCACTATGAAGAACCCTGCATGTCTGTCACACCTGGACACAATGCCAGAAGTCACAGCCACAAAAAAGGGGCACAGTCTAAGCTAGTGGACTCTGCCCTCACCTGCTCCCCTGGTCGACCATACAGCATGGTGTACTGTGGGAGGATCACATCCACCAACGCCATATTCTCCTCCATGGTGAATGGCTGGGCCCTCTCCACAGACCTGGACATGGTGCCAGAGGAATCACGAGCAGCAGCAGTGTTGTGGAATGAAAGGATGTGCAGGCAAGTGCTCTCTCATGGGACCTGGCTGCCTTATATCTGCCTTGCTGGCCTGTTTCATTTACAGGAGTACAGGGTGATTGGTCAGTCACATTTGCATCCTACGTGTCCTCCAATCACTTTAAAACTACCCCAGTGACAGGCTTTGCATGGTTTAAAAATTGAGCATGATGTAACGTCAACAACCACATTGCAACAACGTATATTGTCTCCAACCGACTTCTGCTGGCCACATGATGCAAAATTCAAACATGAAACTCGGTCTCCATGACAACCAGCATGCATTTAGGCCCCTATACTTGTCCCTCATGTGTCCCCTATGTCAATCCTATGTTAAAACACAGGTACGGTGCGTTCCACAGCCCTAGGGCACCCCAAATGCATTTCAACGGACCGTACACGCGTGTGTACGGTCCCCATCACTATGGGAGTGCTCGCGTATGCGTACGCCATAGTGATAGGGACCCTACACACGCGTGTGTACGGTCCGAACTACTATGGCGTACACGTACGCGAGCACTCCCATAGTGATAGGGACCCTACACACGCGTGTGTACGGTCCGAACTACTATGGCGTACACGTACGCGAGCACTCCCATAGTGATAGGGACCCTACACACGCGTGTGTACGGTCCGAACTACTATGGCGTACACGTACGCGAGCACTCCCATAGTGATAGGGACCCTACACACGCGTGTGTACGGTCCGAACTACTATGGCGTACACGTACGCGAGCACTCCCATAGTGATAGGGACCCTACACACACGTGTGTACGGTCCGAACTACTATGGCATACACGTACGCGAGCACTCCCATAGTGATAGGGACCGTACACGCGTGTGTAGGGTCCCTATCACTATGGGAGTGCTGGCGAATGTATACACCACAGTGATAGGGACCGTACACGCGTGTGTAGGGTCCCTATCACTATGGGAGTGCTGGCGTATGCGTACGCCATAGTGATACGGACCGACCCTACACACGCGTGTACGGTCCGTATCACTGTGGCGTACGCATTCGCCAGCACTCCCATAGTGATAGGGACCCTACACACGCATGTACGGTCCGTATCACTATGGCGTAGGCATACGCCAGCACTCCCACAGTGATAGGGACCCTACACACGCCCTCAGAGCGTATGTACGGTGCGTTTCACACCTGATAGTGGTGACAGGCGGCACACAGGAAGGAATTGAGCTGTCATACTTGGCCAAGGCTGGACATCAAGGCATTGTCTGTGCAGTACTACATGTGTCGGGCACAGGTGGGTCAGGCTGTGATGTGGCACCATACTCCTGAGGTGTGAAGCTAATTCAAGTATGATGAGCTGTGTACACATGTCATGTGTGATGGTGCCCTATGTGCCACACATCCCCTTCACTACTTTGACATGTGTGCATGTAGTACAGACTTGGTGAGCCATGCGTCACTGGCATGGCACAGTCACCGACACCCGCAAATGTCCCCTGATGCTAGGTACACGGAATGTTACCCCTGACAAGTGAATGCCCGCGTTGCACGCTGTAACTATGTCATGTGTGTGTCATGTGTTCCCATAGGTTTGCTGTAGGTGTTTGGTCAAATGCATTGGCAGTTGCTGCAACCAACATGTGTGTGTGTGTAGATGGGCATGGCACACTGTTACGCACACCAGCACACATGTGTAATCCGACGTAAGGTGTGTATGTATGCATCGACACAGAGTTTCAAAACAAGGACATATCTGCATACTCTCTATGTATGTGTGATCAGTCTTGACATGTAATCCTTCATGGCAAGGTGTGTGGTCTGTCCTTTTTCTATGACATGTGACCTGTGCCTCTAGTGTTCTGCAACCTGTCTGTACAATAAACATCCTTCTTCTGCACATATTTGGATGTCTGTAACTCCTGTAATGCGTCTGCCTGCTCACTTACACTGGCCCACAGCTAGTTTCATGGCATGGCATATTGAGGTTGAGAATCAACGTTTGTAGCTGGCTCTTGGTAGGAGTGTCACATGCCTGGCATACGTGTCCAGGGCATATTGCACAGACCTGTCTCTGTATGTAGCATATGTGTATTGCCTGTTGAGCATGTGCTCAGTACATTGACATTGGTGGTGTACTGTACTCACTCTTTGTTGTCCCTTCTAATTCACTGCAGGGCTCCGCCTCTCCCTCGAGCAATTCCGGACTTGGCTGACCTGAGGGAACATGACTGTATACGCCGCTACCGCTTCCCCCAACGTTTGATTGAGGAGTTGACGACACGGCTGGCTCCACACCTCCAACCGCTACACAGGTATCCTACTGCACTGACACCCAAGATGAAGGTGATGGCAGCCCTACATTTCTCTGCCACGGGTGCCTTTCAACATACCATTGGCCATGTCGGTGGTATGTCCCAAACCATGTTCAGCCGTGTTCTGCATGATTTTTTAGAGGCCATGTTGGATCACCTGGATGAGTTCATAAAATTCCCAACTCCTGAGCAGTTGACAGGTGTCAAGCGTGAGTTCTATGCCCTGGGAGGGATGCCCCATGTCATTGGGTCCATAGATGGAACACATGTGGCTTTGGTACCACCACAGGCACAGGAGGTAGCGTATAGGAACCGCAAGCATTACCACTCCATTAATGCCCTTGTGGTGTGTCTTGCCAACATGGTGATTTCACATGTCTGTGCTCGTTTTCCAGGATCAGCACACGATGCCTACATCATGAGGCGTAGGAGGGTGCCTGAAATGATGCTGCAGCTGCGCAACGAACGAGCATGTATTGTTGGTGGGTATACTCTGGCAGTCCTGTATTTAACGTCATCTTCCTGTCTTACTGCTTCTCCTGACCCACTGTTGTCCATGATGTTTCCATGTAGGGGACGCTGGCTATCCCAACATGCCATGGCTGATGACGCCTCTCCGCAACCCCAGCACGGCTGCCGATCAGCGCTACAACAACGCCCATGGGCGGACCAGGCGAGTGATAGAGAGGACGTTTGGCCTCCTGAAGAGCCGATTCCGTTGCCTCCACAATCCCGGTGGCGTACTCCCATATGCACCGGTGAAGGTCTGCAAGATATTCCTTGTGTGCTGCATGCTGCACAACATGGCAGTGGAGAAAGCTGTGCCACTCATCCTGGATCCAGAAAAGCAGGACCATCCACCCGTGGAGGATGAAGGGCTTGGTCACGAGGCAAGTGATGTGGAGGAGGAGGAGGCGGTAGAGGACATCCGGAGTCGGCTCATACGCAACTTCTTTGCTTAGTGGTGAGTTCCAGTGTCTGAGTGTGCACGCATTGGGCCGTGTGTGGCATGTGTTGCAATGTGTGTGTCCATCTGCATGTCTGCCAAGTGAGTCAGAGGTGTGTTTGGATGTGTCACTCGAGTGATGGTGCAATAGAAGAATGTTTTTCCAGAGTCATCATTGTCACCTAGCATGTTGAAAACCTTATACGTGTCGAGTACATGCACATGCATGCGGATGTGCTTCTTTTGGTTGACTTCTGGTGTGTCTCCCATCCACAGGTACTTGCGCATGCTGTCTGCTGGTGGCATTGTTGTGCTCCTGCTATTCCTCATGAACACAGCAACATGTGCTGAATCAGCGTTACATGCACGGACAAGTTAGAAAATCTCCTTCGGGTAAGGCATGCAGCACGGCTTTTTGGGAGTGGTATTTGTTTTGTATGTGTGTACACTGCTCCTGGTCATGTTTGGATACTTTACATACATGTAGAATCACCATGGGGCACATGACATGGAGCTGAATTCACCTGAATTGATGGTCAGACTTGGTGACAGTCATCTGTAATGGGATTGTGGATTGTGATGGAGCCATCAATGTGTGTAACACTGCCCTTGGAAACATACGGGTTGCACCGGGTTGACATGGTGTGTGAATTCCCCATTAGGGGCTCAATGGTGTATAGCAGCCTCTCCGTGAGCAGCAGGGGGTGTTTAGCTGTAACCCGTCACTTGTGTGCCAGTGCCATGGATTTTCAGCATCTGTGGTGGTAAGGGGGGTGCCAGTGTTGGTCCCACGTGTTCATCTACATGACCTGTGTATGTGTTGACAGAGTTGCATTGGCATTCTGACCCACATGAGTAATAAAGGTGTCCCTCTGCCTCCAAGGTGCCTCATCTCTGTCAATGGTGGTCTGTTGCCACTGTCCATGCGGCATGTCTGGCATTGCTCTCAGAGATGGTGCATATGAGTCTATGTGTAGAGTAGCAAGATGCAAGCTGTTTGTCACGGATTAGATTCTGTATTGTGCATGATGTCCATGGCTGTGTAGGTATTGTGGCATGTCAGTCTCCACGACGGCCACTGTGCTGCATGTGAATCCATTTTGTGTGTGTGTGCCATGTCGAACCAGACATTCCTTCCTTGACATACACCTTTAGCATAGTTCCTTCCTGAGATCCTTGTGTTTGTGTGCTACTTGTGGCATTGTTTTCTTGACATGGCGCATGCTGCTGCAGGCCCTGCAGCAAGGGCACCCAGTGTCCACGCAAACGAGCTGGTGTTCATCATGGATTGCTTGCTGACATGTGCTATGCTGATCAGCAGCATCTGTGCGTCATGCGGCAGCACACTCTGCATTATGCACAAGATCCCCAGTTCCATCCACCTCAAGGCAAGAGGGAGACCATCCCCCAGGTCAACTACGACATCCGTGTCTAATCCTACCCTGCACTCTACGGACATGTGCGTTAGAAATCCCATGATACTTGTCCACATCCAGGGTGCATTTGCACAGCTCTGCTACTACATCCGGTGACCAGGCCACATCAACGTCCAACAGAGATGGGGGGAGTGGATCACTGCCAGCTGCAGGATGACCTTCTCAATCCACGCACACACTCAGGATGCAGCCCACAACCACAACACAACCTTGTGGCACTGTGATCCAACACCCAATTGTGCCATCTCCATGCATCCAACCTTGGCTGGCCCACCATTCTCCACATCCACCTGACTCAAGCATGCAGGACATGGTTCTGCCACTTGTCTACACATACCTGGGACTCCCACCCCAGGACACTCCACTTGATCCCTGACCTCTGCGCATGACTGTTGCTCTTCTAAATAGGTCTGTAGGCACAGTTGTGCGGGCACCCCCTCAGCTGGTTGGGCCCATCATGGTTGAGTATGGTGCTCCATGTCTGTCTTGGATGGTACATTGTGACCCATGTGTGTCCTGTGCCAGACTCAGACCCCAGGGTATGGATGTTTGGAGTTACTTCTGAAATCAGGCATGGGTTGACTTTACAACACACACATGTAGTGGAATAATGCAAAATGACGGCATCATCTTGTGATTGTGATGAATTTTATTAGTGCTGGGGTACGTGTTTGGGGGGGTGACAAGAGGTGCTTGGCGGGATTGTAGAATCCAAAGTTCACAGGGGGAGTTGGTATCCTGCCATTGAAAGTCATCAGAGTCTGTGGCACAGTCTTTGTCAACATTGGTCAGACAGTGACCAGCAAGGCCATGTGGCAGAGAATGTCATTTGCTGCTGTGCTGCTGTTGGGCCAGAGGGCCAGAGGGCCAGGTGCCAGGCCAGGTGACCTGGGAGATGGTGACTCTCACGGTCTTTTGCGTGGACGACCCACCTTCCTGCGGGGACCCTCAGAAGCAGGCCTTGACGATGCTAGGGACGCTCCGTCAGATGAATCCTCCTCCTCCTCCCTCCCTGTTTCTGGTGCTGGTCTACGCCTGGTGGCACAGGGAGGGTTTGCCAGGCTTTGGGCGATCTGACGGAGTAATTGGCTCACGTCCCTGTGCACCGCCAGGAGCTCAGCCAGTCTTGCCTCCATCCGTCCATGGCGTTGTAGATGACTGGCATGATGCTCGACCTGCAGGGTCTTCATCTCATTGAGGGTCTCCACTACCTGGTCGATGCCTCTGGAGTCACGCCGGTATGTGTCCAGGATGTTGCGGACGTGTGACATTACCGGTTCCTGAGCCAACTGGTCAGGTTCGCGCCTCCGCCGTCCTCCACTCCCACCACCCCTGCCCACTTGCGCCTGGCCTGCCGTTGTGGGCACATCGGGTCTCCGGGACCCCTGAGGGATGGCATTTGCGGTGTCGCCTGCCTCCTCCTGGGTGCCCGGAGAACCTTGTCCCTCCTGGACAGACTGGCTGTGTTGTTGTGTGCGGGCAGGGCTCCTGGGTGTCTCCTGGGATGTGGCAGGAATGGGGGTGGTGGTTGGCACAGTTGTACCTGACGCAGGTGCTGCAGGTGGTTGGACACCAGAGGGGCCAGGTTGGTCTGGGTCATCCACAGAGTGGTGAGAGTCGTCGATGCCCGTGGGGTCCTCTTCACGCAGAGCCTGGTCCTGTGAGTCTTCCCCCCCAGTGTTGGGGGGAGATCGACGACGTTGACCTGTGTGTGAGAGAGACAGTGTTAATTGTGTTACATGCAACATCCATGTTCATTCATTTTTGATTCGGCACAGTTCCTCTGGGTGGTTGGATTTGGCTAGCATTCCTCTCACAGTGCACTTGTGCATGGGTATGTCCCTTGGCCACAGCTTTCGACACTTTACCTATGTGTGACACAATCTTAGTTGATGCATCTTTTGTGAACGCAGTCTGCAGTGTAGTGAGCGGGCGTAGCAAGCCATGCAGAGCCGCCTTACGTGTTGCACTGTACGTGGCCAAATGGTGTTTTTTCCATGCAATTTGAGAAAGCAGGTAGGTAACTTAACAATTTGTGACAGGGTTCTGACAAACACAGTGGGTGGGTATACTGGGTGTAAGGTTCTTCTATTTGTGCCTGCAGCACGGATGTACTCGTGCACAGATTGACACATGGCCCATTGTTTATCAAAGGTTGAAGGGGGGGTTCACGCAGTGCCAAACCTTGTCTACATGCACACAGTCCACCTGCTGACGAGCGGACATGGCCACACCACCCAAGGGTGATTTGGTCTCCCTCTGTCTCCCTTTCTCCCTCCCTCTGTCAGCCTCCTCCCTCTGTCCGTCTCCCGTTCTCCCTCCCTCTGTCAGCCTCCTCCCTCTGTCCGTCTCCCTTTCTCCCTCCCTCTGTCAGCCTCTTCCCTCTGTCCGTCTCCCTTTCTCCCTCCCTCTGTCAGCCTCCTCCCTCCCTCTGTCTGTCTCCCTGTGTCCACCTCTGTCTCTGTCCCTCTCTCTGCCCCTCTCCCTCCCTCTGTGTGTCACCCTCTGTCACCTCAGCCCAGCTTCCTGGGCACACACAGTTTGCAGGTCTTTCAAAGGCCATTGGCTTGTTCATGTGGGTTTGTTTCTTCTCTGCGGGCACCCATTGGGTGGAGTTTCTGAGTCTGCGCTGCTGCTGTGACGGTGTGTGCTGACACTCTTTCAGTGTGATGCGTCTTCATTAGCTGCTGTTATGTGCAAATTGTGCCTTCATACCCATGTCGTCCTGCAACGCGGCCACCATTAGCAGGCAAAAGAGTACTGTGTGGGGACACACTGTTTGTATGGCTGTACCCTAAGCCATATGGGCTGAGGGCATTGTTGTGTGCTTCAGAGTTGGTCTATGTTAGTTTTGAGGCCCACCCTCCCGGCATCGGGGACATCCTGTCTTGTGTTGGTGTTTGTGTGGCCTGTGACTTGGCATGGCCTTGCTTGGGGCATGGGGCATGGAGGCGCTAGTGGCATGTGTGTGTTCTTGGAGTGTGGTTGTGTACGGTGCAGGCTTTGTGGGGGTTGCGTGCATGATTGGTATTTGGGTTGTATATGGCATTCCCCCCATGTGAGGTGAGTTGTTTGTGTACTCACCAGGCTCTCGGACTCCTTCTAGTCCGTCTACTCCCACCGGCGGCAGCGTGGCCATCACCTTCTCCTCCCAGGGATGGTAGTGTACCGGTCTGCGGGGCGGCCCTCCTCCAGTGATGTTGGCCTGGTTGTGGTCGTCCGTCATTTTTCGGCGGACCATCCTCCGCAGATCGTACCACCTGGCTTGGCACTCATGCCTGGTCCTTCTGGTGGACCCAACAGCATTCACGGAATTGACTATCCTTTCCCACATGGCAGATTTTTCGGCTATGCTGGTCCGTCTGACCAATGTTCCAAAGAGCTGTGGCTCGACTGTAACGATTTCGTCGACAAGGACCTCCAGCTCCTCCTTTGTGAACTTTGGATTCTTGTTAGTGGGCATTGTGTGGGGTGTGGGTGTGGATGGTTGTGGGGGTGTGGGTGTGGATGGTTGTGGGTATGTGAGTGTGGTTGTGCAGGTGTGTGTGTGTGAATGTGATGAGGGTGTGTTTGTGATGGTGGTTGTGTGAAGGAGTGCAAGTGTAAGGTGTATTGATGTATGTAGTATGGTGCAGTGCGTTGACTCTGTGGTCTGGCAGTAGGGGATCTGTTGCAAAGGATCATGGTTTGTGTGTGCTGGGCCTTTTTATTGGTCCATTTGTGGGTGTGGCTGTGTTTGAACTTTGGGTGGGTGTGTTATAAGGAGTGGTAGTGGTTTGGGCCTCTGTTTAGCTGTTTGTCCGTTGCAGGTCAGTGTATAGGATGTATTTGGCCTTGTTGGATATGTTTAGTGGTGTTGTGTGCATCGAATTGACTCTCCTTGTGTTTTTTTAGTTTGTCCTGGTTCAGTACGAGTGTTTTTTGCGTCTGTACGGTGCGTACATGGGCCATGTTGTTGTACAGTGCTGTCCTTTGCTATGGCTTAGTATGACTCGTACATGCACGATGTTGGATGAGGCTGCTGGTGTGTGGGCCTGGGGTAGGGTGCGTACGAAAACGGGCAGGGTGTTGGTCCGCACCGTCCATTGGTGGGGTGTTTTGCACCATACATACAGGGGGGGCTGGGTGTAGGGTCCGTACATACACTGGTGGGGTGTGGGTACGGTCTGTACATACACTGGTGGGGTGGTGGTACGGTCCGTACATACACGGGTGGGGGTACGGTCTGTACATACACTGGTGAGGTGGTGGTATGGTCCGTACATACACGGGTGGGGGTACGGTCCGTACATACACTGGTGGGGTGGGGGTACGCTCCATTCATACACGGGTGGGGGTACGGTCCGTACATACACTGGTGGGGTGGGGGTACGGTCCGTACATACACGGGTGGGGGTACGGTCCGTACATACACTGGTGGGGTGGGGGTACGCTCCATTCATACACAGGTGGGGAGTTGGTGCGCTCCATGCATACACGAGTGGGGGTACGGTCCGTACATACACTGGTGGGGTGGGGGTACGGTCCGTACATACACGGGTGGGGGTACGGTCCGTACATACACTGGTGGGGTGGGGGTACGGTCCGTACACACACTGGTGGGGTGGGGGTACGGTCCGCACATACACGGGTGGGGGTACGGTCCGTATATACACTGGTGGGGTGGGGGTACGCTCCATTCATACATGGGTGGGGGTACGGTCCGTACATATACGGGTGGGGTGTGGGTACGGTCCGTACATACACGGGTGGGGAGTTGGTACGCTCCATGCATACACGGGTGGGGGTACGCTCCATACATACACTGGTGGGGTGGGGGTACGGTCTGTACACACACTGGTGGGGTGGGGGTACGGTCCGTACATACACGGGTGGGGGTACGGTCCGTACATACACTGGTGAGGTGGGGGTACGCTCCATTCATACACGGGTGGGGGTACGGTCCGTACATACACGGGTGGGGTGTGGGTGCTGGAGCAGGATTTTCTGATGAAAATCTATTGGGTTTTTAAGCTCTGGTTTGTCTATTTGTCATAATTAAAATTAGTAATTATTAAAATATTAATTATTTGTTTTGTGTATATGTTTAAACTTATCAACGTGAACTAATGAGAAGAAAACTGACATGAGGGAATGCTTTCGTATTGCTATTTAATAAATGTGCATGTTTTATTAAATAAACGTTGCTGAGTGCTGTTTATTTTAAAGCACGAAACGCTTTTGAATTAATGCTTTTCTGTGTTGCAAAAGCTAGATAATTACATACACATAAGGGTATTAGTGGGGTTAACACTGTTTAATCACTATGATGTGGTAACGTTGTTTTTGTCTCTTTTAATTAAGATGGTCCATTTTGGCCTAGCATAAAATGTCCGCCGTTAGCAGCCTGGCCTCGAGTGAAAGATTTGTGATGAGAGGGCCTTGCTGAATATGGTTGAATCATCTGACTACAGTCTTCGCCTGGTTAAAACTTTCCGTGAGGACAGTAGCAGTGCTGGGCAAGTCTCCAAGAACCAAGAAATGTTTGAATAGCCTTGGAGGACAAGGGAGCCATAAAGAATGAACTGAATGGACTCTGAAGTCATCGTGTTAGCACTGAGGAAATGTGGATGTTGAAGGATACTTTTTTTAGTTCCTGTTCTGTTTTTTTATTTTTGTGATTTTTCCTGAGCGGAGATTTTCCAAATGTAGCGATGCAACATCCTTTCCTGCTCGCTCTGCTCAGCGGTTCGGCGGACGTGTAGAACATTTAATGTTTCTATAATATTGCAAGTTTCATTATAAATATTGTTAGCCTAGAGAGGGTGGGAGGCCACTTTGCCACTTCTTCCCAAACCTGCGTTGGTGAGGATCGATGCTGTGAGGACGGTGACTCGGGAGATTTCTACTGAGAGACTTGTCCTGATGACCCATTCTGACATTTAGCTAGAATAGGTAATTATGAGAAAATGATTTAGTCTGATTAATTTCTTTGACTAATTTTAGATAAAGAATCATAATTTTAAATACGGTGTTGGTGATTATTTCTTGTCAATTATTGAGTACTCTATTTGATTATTGTTGCCTACTTGGTTTGCCCTTCTCTAGTGTAATAGAGTCAGAGATCCCCATCTGGATGCTCATCCATTGGTAATGTTACAACAGTTTAGTTGAAGTGATTGCTCCTATCCTTAGAAGAGTATAAGAGTCAACTTATATATACAAGGCTAAAAATAAAGGATGGATGAAGGGCACTACAAAAGCAAACGAGCAGACCACCCCTTGCTGTTGTGACAACAGCCTAGTACGTGGCATTTACTTTCTCTTTCATATGCTAAGGAATGTACGATGTGGCTTGTAAGCATGCCTCTATTCCTGAAGGAAGGGATCAACTATGCAGTGAGTACCAGTGTGCTTGTCTCTTCATCACTTTATTAGTAGGACAGCCCCACCCTTGCATTCATACATCTCAATGGTACAAGCTCTCTCGACAGAAAACATCTTCCTGAATACATAAGCATCACCAGAACAGGATAACATTTTGTTTGGAAAGATGAAGATACTACATTATTTAGATGTTCCTTCTACAAAGTAAAAAATACCAGAATAACTCATTAAACCTTCATGTCAAGCCAACGTGTTTCAGCTCCTTTGTGTAAAAGATAGATGTCAAGGGCATTCACCAGGACTCTTGTGATAGTACATCCTACTTACATCTAGGGTGACCCCAGTACCAAAATTGCTCTCGTTCTCCAGTCTTTTGCTTTTTTCTATTAAGTGCACAAATTTGCTGGGTGATCCAGACAAATTTAAAATAAATGTCTTTGTGCTCCTCTTGCAGCTCTCCAACAATCTTCAGCCAATCCCTGGTATCAATCAATCAATCAATCAGGGAATTGTAAGCGTGCTAATCACCCGTGAGGGTCTCAAGGCGCTGAGGGGGTGTCTCCAAATCTGTATAGCCGAAGGGCCAGGTCTTGAGGGTCTTCCTGAAGGTGTTCAGGGAGGGGCCTCGTCTGATATCTGCCGGTAGCTCATTCCAGGTCTTGGCTGCAATGTGAGAGAAGGATCTTCCTCCTGCCGTAGCTCTGTGGGGTTTCGCCAGCACTACGTTGGAAGATCAGAGTTTTCTTTTGGGTACGTGGAAGTTGATTCTGTCATGGAGGTATTTGGGTCCGTTGTTGTGTTGGCATTTGTAGGCGTGAGTGAGGATTTTGAAAGTGACTCTTTTCTCCACGGGGTGCTAGTGGAGACTTTGTAATTGTTGGCTGATGTGTTTGTGCTGAGGACGAGTCTGGCAGCGGTGTTCTGTATCATCTGGAGTTTGCAGTGTAGGGACTTGTTGATGCCGGTGTAGAGTGCGTTTCCATAGTCCAGTCTGCTGGTGATGAGTGCATGGGTGACTGTCTTCCTTGACTCAGGGGGGATCCACTTGAAGGTCTTGCGGAGGATGTGGAGGGTGTTGAAGCAGCTGGAGGTGACAGCGTTGACCTGTCAGTTTATGGTGAGTAATGAGTCGAGTATGATGCTCAGGTTCTTGGCGTGGTCTGAGGGGGTAGGTGGGCTTCCGAGGGCGGTCGGCGACCAGGTGCTGTCCCATGCAGAAAGGGTGGCACCGAGGATGAGGACTTCTGTCTTCTCGGCGTTGAACTTCAGGCAGCTGTTCATCATCCAGACTGTGACGTCTTGCATTCATTTCTGGAAGTTGAGTTTGGCAGTGGTAGGGTCTTTGGTGAGGGAGAGGATGAGCTGGGTGTCATCGGCCTAGGATACGATGTTGAGGCGGTGTTGTCAGACAATGGCTGCGAGGGGGGCCATGTAGCTGTTGAAGAGGGTGGGGCTCAGTGATGAATCCTGTGGGACTGCGCAGGTGATTTTCATGGGGTCAGAGGAAGGGTGGGAGTCTGATCCTTTGGCTTCTTTCGGTGAGGAATGATCAGATCCAGTTGAGGGCTGTTCCTTGTATGCCTGCGACATGTAGGCTGGAAACTAGTGTGCAGTGGGAGATGGTGTCGAAGGCCGCTGATAGGTTGAGTAGGGCTGAAGAGTGGGGTGGTCTCTGTGCTCTGGTTGCTTCGGAATCCAGATTGGGACTTGTCGAAGATGGTGTTCTCTTCAATGAATCGTGTCAGTTTCCTGTTGACTGTTTTCTCTGCAACTTTGGCTGCGAAGGGGAGGAGCGAGATGGGCAGATTATTCTTGAGGTCGGTAGGGGTCAGCTGTGGGCTTCTTGAGCAGGGGTCTGACTTCTGCGCGCTTCCAGATGTCAGGGAAGGTGCCTGTTTTGAAGGTGGTGTTGATGGTGCATTGTAGTTTGGGTGTGATGGCGGCCATGACTCTGCGGTAGATGTGTGGGGGGGAGGGTTCAGTGGGGGCTCCCGAGTGGATGCTTTTCATGGTCGAGGCAATGTCTTTGGCCGTGATCGGTGTCCAGTTGGAGATGGTTGGCTGGCTCATGTTACTGGGGGGCGGGGGGGCTGTCTGTGGTACCTGGTGGATGGTTGATCAAGTTGACGTAGAGGTTTTTGATCTTCAGGTGAAATAGGTTCCAAGCTTATCGCAGAGGTCTTGGGATGGGGTGATGTCTGTGGCTTCGCTGCGTGGGTTGGTGAATTCTTGAATGACACTGAAAAGTTCCTTGGAGTTGGCCAGGATTTTGTTGTGGATAAAGTTCCTCTTGGTGGCTCTGATCTGGTTGTGGTAGACCATCATGGCGTCCTTGTAGGTGATGTGGTTTTCGGTTGTCTTGGTGTTTCTGCAGTTCTTCTCCAGGCGTCTGCAGGTGCGTCTGGCTTCTTGGCAACTGGTGGTGAACCAGGCGGCTTTCCTGGGGCATTGTCTGTCGGGGTTGCGTAGCGGGGCGAGCTTGTCTGCGCAGTTTGAGATCCAGGTGTGGAGTTCCCTGGCTGCATCGTTTGCGTCGGGTGCCCAGGTGTGGTTTTCTCGGGTGACGGTAGAGTTATGTTGCTCGTCAGTAACCTTGCTCCAATTCCTTCGTGGTGGGCGTGGGGCTGGTTTGGGTGCCTTGGGATGTTGATGGCAAAGTGCACGCAGTGGTGGTCGGTCCATGGCAGCTGCGTTGTGTGGCTGAATTGGATGCTGTTTCCTGACATGAAGATGGGGTCGAGGGTGTGTCCTGCTCGGGTGTTGATGAGTTGTTTAAGTCCGATGCTGGCAAGGTTGTCACGAAGGATAATGGAGTTAAGGTTGCTGGATTTGTCTAGGTGGAAGTTCAGATCTACAATGAGTATGTAGTTTGTTGAGGTGATGGCATGGGGTGTTTGGGGGCCGGGGGGTCTGTAGATGAGGGTTCCTTGTAGTGTGGCTTTGGGGGTGATCTGGATCTGGAAGTGCAGGTGTTCGGCAGAGGGGAAGGTTTCGCTGGAGGTGGTGAGGTGGAGGGTGCCCTTGTGGTTGATGTCTAGGCCCCTTCCTGGGTGGTTGGGGCGGTCTTTCCTCTGGATCGTGTATCCATCTGGGATGGAGGTGCTGATGTCGGGGGCGGAGGATGCGTTGGGCCAGGTCTTTTTGAAGAAGGCGATGTCGGGAGAGAGAGAGTCAAATAGGTTTCACATTACCATGGTGCTTGTGTACGGAGTGTACGTTGAGGAGGATGCATTTTAGGGTGTCGCAGGTGCTAGCGTCGGCAGTGTTAGACGTTCAGGGAACAGAGAACTGGCCATGGGTCTTGTTCGGGGAGGCCTGTTGACATTCTCTAAGTCTTTTAGGGTTGAGTGCAAGGGGGGTGGTGGTGTCGTAGCGATGGGAAGTGGGAGGTCCAGGGTGCCTGGCGCTGGCCGCGGTCGGGTCGTAGACGAGGGCAGATGGCCTTACCTTTGGCGCGCCGGCAGCTCACTCGCTGCGCGCGGCCGCCATTAAGTTTGCGAGGCTGGAGAGGCTGGGAGGCGGGAGTGGGGGAATTCTGGGGGGGAATTCCAGGGGGGAAATTTCAGGGGGAGGGGCCGCATGGGCAGCAGCGGTGAAAGGTGAAAGGAACAGGCAGGTATGAGAAAATAAAAACAGTTGTGGAATTAGAGCAAAACTTCGATGGGCACAATAACAGTGGCACAACAGGGAAAAAATTAAGAAAAAAAATGGCTGAGAAAGGTTATGGTGGTTGCAGGCAGTCTGGTCCCATTTGGAGCGGGCAGCTGGCACATGAGTGGGCAGCAGCCTCGAACCTCCCAAGGAGGAGGCTGGGGTCTGGAGGCAAGAGACGGCACAGCGGAGCTGCGGGGAGAGAGTGGACCTAGACCAAGGGTCGGAGGTCTTACTCTCTGGTATCCGTTCTACCAGGTGCAGTGTTACTGCCAGTTTCCTGTCTAGGTTTGCAGGGTGGGAGGCTTGATCATGTTTGCATTAGAACAGACACTGATCCTACTATCAAAAGATGTCAACAATGATCACTTTATTGTTCCTAATAAAACATTCTCAAAGTAATGTCAGAATATGTTTTATTACCTTATCAAAAGACTAATTGTAACAGCTTGAAAGAGTGGAAATGGCTGATATCATTTTTGCTTTCTTGCAGACATGGAAAGCTGCATGCAGTGCCCCGAGGACCAGTGGCCGAATGACAGGAAGGATGGGTGCCTCCTGAAGGTCATTGACTTCCTCTCATACAGTGATAGCCTTGGTGTGACTTTGGCCACTGTGGCCATTATCTTCTCCTTGGCCACTGCTGGAGCGCTGGGAATCTTTATCAGACACCAGGACACCCCAATAGTGAAGGCCATAACCGTGATCTCAGCTACACACTCCTTGTCTCGCTAATTTTGGCCTTTCTCTGCTCTCTCTTATTTATTGGGCAGCCTGCAACCTTCACCTGTCTGATCCAACAAGCTGCATTTGGGATTATTTTTACTGTTGCTGTGTCTTGTGTTTTATTAAAAACCATCACTGTAGTCATTGCCTTTAATGCCACTAGGCCTGGCAGTAAATTGAGTCGATAGCTGGGACCCCGGATGTCTGGCTCTGTTGTCTTCTTGTGCACACTGGGAGAAGTGGCAATCTGTGTCTCTTCGCTGCTCACCACTCCACCTCACCCTGGCACTGACATGCACTCTGAGACTGGCAAGAAGATCCTGCTGTGTGACATGGGCTCGGTCACTGCCTTCTACACTGTGATTGGCTACATGGCCCTCTTGGCCTTTGCCAGCTTCATTGTGGCTTTCCTAGCCAGGAACCTCCCAGATAAATTCAACGAAGCCAAGTTCATCACATTCAGCATGCTGGTGTTCTGCAGCGTCTGGGTCTCCTTCATCCCGGCTTATGTCAGCACGAACGGCAGGTACATAGTGGCCGTGGAGGTCTTCGCCATCTTGACTTCTAGCGCTGGACTTCTGGGCTGTATATTCATTCCCAAATGTTACATCATTCTGTTCAGGCCAAACATCAACACCAGAGAACGTTTTACTTTGTGTGGCCATTCATAGTTTCACACCGGAAATTTGGAACTCCCTCCTAATTGAATGTTAAAATATAGCATTTTCTTGGAGGGGGATCTGGAGGGGGGCAGAATATTGAGTCAAACAATTGTACCTTTCTTTTTTACACCCATTGGGCTCTCTGCAAGAAATCATTAAAAATGTTTATAGTGAAAGGTGTTTATTGAGGGCAGCCAATAGGGATGGTTTTGAGTCCCTGCTGATACAGCTCAATGAGTAGGAATGTTTGGTTGGTTGAGTGAGAATAGAGGACTGGAATATAACTGAGCAGCTCAAGCTGTGATTCCATTTGCTTTATTGTTGTTTGAGTCTAGTTGCTGTTTCTCACTCTGGAAGGGCCAGTCTTGCAGCGCCTCATCTAGAGTCTATAAATATACATGTTTTGTTCCTGAGTAGCCTGTGCGAGGTGTCCTGGGTATTTCAAGGAGTCGCTTTTGAGGCAGTGAGTTTGTAAATGCAGCTTCACCCTTTATTGCTTCCAGTAACTTCACGTGGATTTATGCGCAAAGAGCAGCGTCTGTATGTGGTTCACGGCAGAAAAGACAATCTTGGGAGGCTTTTTAATCCTGTAATATGGTGTAGTCATGTTCTGTGTCCTGGGATGCAGTCATATGTTAACAAGTGGCTGATTGTTGTAAAACATCACAGTTTAGTTGCAATGCAAGTGTTTAAGAGTAGGCCTGGGCTAAATTTCCGTTCCGCTCGCGAAAATTGCGATAATTTGACATTTTCGCGTTCCGCGGAGAGCGCGAAAATGTCAAAATTTCCGCATTCCGCAGCTTAGCGATAATTTGTTTCTTGCTCGCGCTGTAAAATAATACATTCTCGCGCGCGCGCGATCGCCTTACCTGAGTCCCCGCATTCGCCGACAAGTTTTCCCGATCCGGTCGCGTTCTCCACGAGATGTTGGATTGTTGGTAGCCATTTGCGCTGTCTCGCGACAGTTCGCGCCCGCAGTAATGTCATTGGTCGCGCGATCACGTCTTTCTTCTTGCGATCATGCACCGCGAGAAGAGTGAAAACAAGATGGCCGCGCCTGCGAGCAACTGCATGGGTAAGTTGGCGAGCCGCGACCACGCAGAAAATACCGCGAACGGGCGGGAAAAAAACTTCTGCATCTTCGCGATATTTCCGCGTGTTTGTGGAGATTTTTAACATTTTCGCGATAATTTGCGAAAGTCACTTTCGCAAATTCCGCCCACCCCTATTTAAGAGCCGAGTCTGTGTTAATGAATTCGTACATTGTATTAATCCAATTAGTTTTTGCTGTAATATTTCTTTACTGAAATGTATATTTCCAGACCAGAACGAACTGTATATGGTGAGTCAGAACAACTAGGTCTTAAAATGTATTGCTTCCCTAGTGTTTGTGGCATACATTATCATCAAAAGTAGACAATAAAGAAAAATAAAGTAAAACATATTATTTGTGGTATTTGGACAAAGGAGGGTATATGAAATACCAGAGGTGACACTTCCATTTGTGGTTAGAGGTAATCGGTTAGAGATACCGTTTAGTCCTTCTGAGTAGTTTAAGCGGGCGTCCCTTCATATAACATGGAGCCCGGTGGCACAAACCGTGCACTATCAACCTCTGACACCATCATCGATGCTACAAGTTTCCCAATGTCCTGTCTGCTTTCCTGTTATGCTTTAGTAACAGCTGGAATCCTAAATGTTCTACTTTGGTATTGGTGTTCTGTCCATACTTTCTTCAGGATATGGGGGGTTGTTTCTGTGGGGTCACACTACGGTATGTGTATGTGTAGGAAGAGCTGAGGTGTTACATGAACCGGACGGCTGTCAGAAATCATTGCAAGAGTTCGAATGACTCTCCCTCATTTGTATCAAATTCCCATCCCTGTGTCGATGACTGGAGACCAAGGGGCAAAATGATCCTACTTTCACGCAACACAGCGAGACAACGTGCTGCGCAGCGTGACAGGGAAAGAGCAGGAAAGCACCTTATCTACCGAGAGATGTCAGGTTCCTGCTCTCTGCCTGTGCTGGTGCACACTCTGCTACAAGGGTGCCTGCATTACATTGATTGCTTTGTGCAGGAAGAGACACTAAATTGCAAGGAACACAGGCATTTTGTATTGTAACCTATAAATAATTTGTTCATATGAGTCTTTTTTATTCATTTCAGTAATCCATTCTTTACTCATTGGCTGGTTAGTCAACTACCAATGTCAGAGTATGCACATCTTAGCTATAACTAGTGCAGGTGATAGCCGTCTGCTACAGTGAGAAGAAATGCCTGAGATACCAGTTGCATCAAGTAGAAGTGGTTGTTTGTTAGTGGAGGATATTTCTCTGGACCACAGAGCCATTTAAAATGCCTTTATGAACATACTGTTTGGTATACAACAGGGGACAGATTTACCAACATTTTGCACCATGGTTGAGTCACATTTGTGATGCAGCCCCAGTGCAAAATGCTAGTAGATATTTACAAAGCCATGCCGGGGACAATCAGCGCTGCCTTTCATGGCTTTTTAAAGAAATGAAGCGCAACGCAGTGGCTTCTGCCGCACATCATTGCATTTCACTCTGGGAAGACTTCCATGGCTGGAGCATGGGCGTTCCTGTGCATTCACCAATGGATTTCAAAGGTTTGTAAGACATGGATTGTGTGAAATCACTTTGCCTTTCAGATGATGGTGCGATGAGAAGTAAAGTGTCTTCCTCTTCTCATTAGTTCCTCTTTCTATTCAGACATAGAAAGAGGGAAATTCCTTGAGGGATTGTTTTTGAGCAGGAAGGTGTCTCTTTCTGCACAAAATCAATTATCCTTGTAATGCGGGCACCCTTGCATGTGGTGCATGGGTGCCTGCGTTGGGACTAGGCTGTCTGAAGTCTACCAGCGCTATGAAAGTGGATGTGTGCCATATCTTTGTAGATATGGCACATTACTGCTCTCCCCCTGTCATGCAGCCCAGCGCTGAAAGTTGCCTTGCTGCACTGCGCTGCACGAAAGGTTAGTAAACTTGGCCCCATATTTTGAACATATAAGAAAGAAAAATTTACACATCCTTTTGCATAAACCAGTTTCCTGTCTGAGATTTGATGGGCAGCTGTTGTGATATCCTTGCAAGAAGTTACTGAAGCAGGTGCGGTGGGTATTCATTGGAGATGCAGAACATCTTTTAATAGACGTGTTGATGAACACGTCCACTGAGGATGCGTCCAGTGCGATGTTCTTTCTTTATCGAGCTGAAGCAATAAACATTGTTAGCAGCTATCAGAATATGTGGCTGACGCACCCACTCCACAGCGAATGATTAACATCTAGCAGTGTTAGCAGCTATCAGAATATGCGGCTGACGCACCCACTCAACAGAGAATGATTAACATCTAACACTGTTAGCAGCTATCAGAATATGTGGCTGACGCACTCACTCCACAGCGAATGATTAACATCTAACACTGTTAGCAGCTATCAGAATATGGGGCTGACGCACTCACTCCACAGCGAATGATTAACATCTAAGAGTGTAATGTGTTACCTATACAAAGGTTTGTGTCTATTGATTACAAAATTGTACTGCGTAACATCTGAATTTTAAATTTAATGGATGTGCAGTTTGTATATTCAAAGTGTTTGATGTATTTTATTCCTGAATACACATTAAATACCTTGAATTGATCAGTCTTCCAAAGCTGTCTCCATCTCTCCACTGATACTGGTGTACGAGCCGCACAGTATTCGATGGGATACATCAGGCAGCCATGTATCCACAAGGATTTCTTCCTGTGTGGTTTTTAGATGCTGGTTGAGGCACACAGAAGCTTGTGCCTCAAATTGACTAGTGTTTATTTATTATACTGAAATGTGTGAGAGTATTTGCCCCTTCACCCCTAGCTGATTTCACAATGGGTTCAATGATCTACAGACACATAGGCCCATATTTACTAACATTTGATGCAACGCAGTGCTGTAACACAACCTGCTGCGCTGCATCCAATGCAGAGCACATATGGCACATTCCTGTGCTCGCTCTGCGCTGGCACACTGAGTGCCGCCTGGTGCAAATGCAATGGTGCAAGGGTCCCTGCATTACAGGCCGGATTGTTTTGGGGCAGGAAGGGACACCTTTAGAATGCAGCACATGTAGAAAGAGGAAACAAACATAGATCTCCTTATTATGCCTCAGTAGGGATGGAGCAGCATTGTGATGCATTCTTAGGATCACTAACCATAGTGAATCTGGGAATGGCCCAAAATCTGTTGGTGAATGTGTGAGAGTGCCCACACTCCACCCATGGAACGCCCACACTCCACCCATGGAACGCCCACACTCCACTCATGAAACGCCCATACTCCACACATGGGACACCCACACTCCACCCATGGAACGCCCACACTCCACCCATGGAACGCCCACACTCCACCCATGGAAAGCCCATACTCCACACATGGAACGTCCACACTTCACCCATGGGACGACCACACTCCACCCATGGGACGCCCACACTCCACCCATGGAACGCCCACACTCCACCCATGGAACGCCCACACTCCACACATGGAACGCCCACACTCCACCCATGGGACGCCCACACTCCACCCATGGAACACCCATTCTCCACACATGGAACACCCACACTTCACCCATGGAACGCCCACACTTCACCCATGGAATGCCCACACTCCACCCATGGGACGCCCACACTCCACCCATGGAACGCCCACACTCCACTCATGGAACGCCCATACTCCACACATGGGACACCCACACTCCACCCATGGAACGCCCACACTCCACCCATGGAACGCCCACACTCCACCCATGGAAAGCCCATACTCCACACATGGAACGTCCACACTTCACCCATGGGACGACCACACTCCACCCATGGGACGCCCACACTCCACCCATGGAACGCCCACACTCCACACATGGAACGCCCACACTCCACCCATGGGACGCCCACACTCCACCCATGGAACACCCATTCTCCACACATGGAACACCCACACTTCACCCATGGAACGCCCACACTTCACCCATGGAATGCCCACACTCCACCCATGGAACGCCCACACTCCACACATGGAACGCTCACACTTCACCCATGGAACGCCCACACTCCCCCCATGGGACACCCACACTCCACCCATGGAACGCCCACACTTCACCCATGGAATGCCCACACTCCACCCATGGAACGCCCACACTCCACACATGGAACGCTCACACTTCACCCATGGAACGCCCACACTCCACTCATGAAACGCCCATACTCCACACATGGGACACCCACACTCCACCCATGGAACGCCCACACTCCACCCATGGAACGCCCACACTCCACCCATGGAAAGCCCATACTCCACACATGGAACACCCACACTTCACCCATGGAACGCCCACACTTCACCCATGGAATGCCCACACTCCACCCATGGAACGCCCACACTCCACACATGGAACGCTCACACTTCACCCATGGAACGCTCACACTTCACCCATGGAACGCCCACACTCCCCCCATGGGACACCCACACTCCACCCATGGAACGCCTTCCCAATGCAGGGTAATGCAAGTTAGGGATTTGCGCTGCCTTGATTAGTCTGGATTTACTGAGCCACGCAGGCCTAATCCAGGTGGTTTAACGTGATTTAGTAAATATCACTGAAGCCCTTGCTTTGCCGTACCTATCTTTGTGTGACACAATGGCAATACAAGGGCTTAGTAAATCTGGGCCACAGAGCTCCTCATCTCTAGATAGTGACAAATGTAATGAAATACTATTGTTGTTTCTGTCATCTCAATATTCTTCGGCTTCTCCTAGTGCTCTCACCTGTCCTCATCTCTCCCCCTCACTAGTCCATGAACTCCATACACAAGGCCTGATTCACAAAGGGATTTACAAGTAGCATCTTTACGGGTGCGGAGTGTCTGCACATAAAATGTTAGGAGTGTTTCTATGTGTGGAGACTGCACTCTTAAAGATACTACTCCTAAATCTCTTTGTGAACACCAACGAATCGTAAACTTACACAAAAGTGGGAGTTTGCCTTTGTGAATCAGGCTTACAAGGTTTCCAGCCCTTCACTCTTCAGTGAATCAACCCCACATCGTCCCCACAACCCACCAAATGCAGCAAAGAATTTTCAACACAGGTCTATGAACAAATATTTAACCAGAGAGAGTCCACAGGGGTATAGAATGGGGCACACTAAACTCATTAAAACACACAAGGATACTTCATATGCATAAACCTAAAAAACAATAGGGTATGTTTGTGCCTGAATTAAAGAAAGCCTTAAAATGCCATACTAATTTTAACCAGGAGAAAGGTGACAAATACAATTCTAAATAAATTGACAGACCACCTTGGACACAATTTTAACCATTGTTTGACTGTTCCAGTACACCTGTACCAAGAGAGGGGCTGACACTGCACACAATGATACGAAATGCAGAGAATATTACAATTTAGAATTGCTTTTATAAAACATTTATTATTTTTGGGTGGTCCATTAAATAGAGTTAAATGACATTAAAACTTGAAAATACATGTTGGCACCCATAATTTGTGTTCATGTTGTGATGGAATAACTCATGTTGTATCTATGCTAATGGGGAGCTCTTTGCTTTGATTGTATTTCTAGATCCACCCTCAATAAGCCTTACAGGATCAAACCCTGTGATTACTTATGATTCTAGATTGGATATTCATTAACATCATCAAGGGACGGCAGGGAGTCTTCACCAACTTTGTATTGGTGTCCACATGCAGTAGGCTAACCCATGAATCCAATCTAACTCTTGTTCCCTCCTCTAATTTGTAGCTGAATTCTCCATCACATTGGTGTAATGTATGAATGAATGAATGAATGAACGAATGGGAGTATTTGTATGGTATGCAGCAGGCAGTGCTTGAAAAATCTATCTATGTGGCTCCTTGTTTTCTGTATTGGGAGTGAACTGAAAGGTTTAGAGCCTCTTACAAAAGGCACTTGGAGGGACACTGATGGGATAAAGGAAGGATGTTCCAGAGCTGAGCTCCTGCAGATGACGAATTGTCTCCCCTAATATAATTTAGAGCTGTGTTACATCGGCATAGTGACGTAAAGAGAAGCCTCAGGATTTGAATCACAGCAGCAAGAAGGGAATCAGGAGGTGCAGGAAATTGCTACAAGGCATTGAGGAAAGACATTAGCCAATCAATCATATGGGATCTATACCCCAGAGAGTGTAGTCTATGACAAGAATGAAATGTCCCACAATTCCAAAAATAGCAGAGGCCCTTGGACCAAGTTCCTGCAGGTATCTAAACGTGAATTTAGTACATATTTATTTGAGCAAGGAGAGGCGTTTTTTCGTAGTCAACACCAGAAAGTCTACGAAGAAAGTAATTTTACGGGTAGATTTCTGGCTTGGCAGGCCAAAGAACAAGCTGCCTCCAATCTAATTTGGGGTTTAATTTGTCCCGTCACTAATCAATATGTGACTGAATCGGATGGGATAGGTAAGATAATGCACTTTCACTATCAAAAAATATATAGCCATCAGCATGAAATAGATCAGCTAAAATGTAACGCTTTTTTGAGAAAGGATGTGATCCCTTCCCTTTCCGAATCTGAGCAATTAAATATGGTTAATAAATTTTCCTTACAAGAGGTGCAATCGGTAGTGAAAGAACTTCCTTCAGGGAAAGCTTCCGGTCCAGACGGATTACCCGCGGAATTTTTTTAAGTCTTTTTTCCTGCCTTCTCTGATATTTTTTTACAACTCCTTAATTCCATAGTCACTGGAGCTTCCATTCCAGATTCGTTTCGCGAGGGTACTGTGGTCAGCTTTCTGAAGAAGGGGAAGGACGCTAAGGATCCTAATTCATATTGCCCCATTACCCTGTTAAACTCGGACTATAAGATCGTTACTAAATTACTCGCTATTCGATTTAACCATATTGCCCCAGATTTGATTCATGAAGATCAAAATGGGTTTATCTCTGGCAGACAATTGATGACTAATACTCATTATATCTTTCGGAAGCCCTGGATTACTTTCAGACACTGAGGATTCCAGCTCTAATTATGTTATTTGATGCGGAAAAAGCTTTTGATTTGGTGGTCTGGGAGACTCTTTTTATTATTTTGCAATACTTTCATATCCCATTAATTATTATTAATTTTATTCGTAATCTTTACACAGGTGCTAAAGCAAATATTATTATTAATTCATTGACAGTAGGATCTGTGTCAGTTAATCGGGGTACACGCCAGGGTTGCCCTTTATCACCAATTATTTTTGCTTTTTTTATTGAACCCCTTGTTCTAGGACACCCCCGCGCCGCACGGCCACCAGCTGCTGCGTGTGCCCCCTGCCTGACTGCCTCACTGCCGCCTCATGACCACGCCCCCTGCCTTCGAGCGGCGTGGTCCGTGCCTGCCTGTCCTGCCCCTGCTGTGTTTGCTGTTGTGCCTGCTTAAATTGTTTAATCTCATCTTTTTGTTCCTGTAATAGTTGTAAACTTGTTTTTCCTTCCTGTTTGGACGTTTCGTTGCCCTTCGTCCTCCCTCCCCGATTCCCGCCACCGCCGCTAACCCCGCCCCTTTTTTCCTTCTGTTCCCTCCCCGCTCCCGCCTCCCAGCTGCTCCGTCCCCCCCACGCACTTGGCCATATATGGCGACCGTGCGACGCAGGTGAGTGTGACCTAGTTCTAGGACACCCCCGCGCCGCACGGCCACCAGCTGCTGCGTGTGCCCCCTGCCTAACTGCCTCGCTGCCGCCTCGTGACCACGCCCCCTGCCTTCGAGCGGCGTGGTCCGTGCCTGCCTGTCCTGCCCCTGCTGTGTTTGCTGTTGTGCCTGCTTAAATTGTTTAATCTCATCTTTTTGTTCCTGTAATAGTTGTAAACTTGTTTTTCCTTCCTGTTTGGACGTTTCGTTGCCCTTCGTCCTCCCTCCCCGATTCCCGCCACCGCCGCTAACCCCGCCCCTTTTTTCCTTCTGTTCCCTCCCCGCTCCCGCCTCCCAGCTGCTCCGCCCCCCCGCGCACTTCGCCATATATGGCGACCGTGCGAACGCGCAGCGGTCACGCACAGCGGTCACGGGCAGCGGGCGCGCCGATTGTGCGCCGAAGGCGCGCCAAAGGCAAGCCCGTCTACGCCCGTCCGCGCCTGGACCGGGCCCAGTGCCAGGACCCCTGGCCCACGAGGACCCCGGCCAACCCACCTGACGTACACCGCCGCCACCCTCAGCGCACTCAACACCGGTCGACTCCCAGGATGCTACCAAGCCACCCCACGACGCACCCACGGACCCTTCAGCTGCCACGCCTGCAAGTTCACCTGCATCCAGACCTGCCTCGCCAAGCCGAAGCCGAACACCAGCAGCAACCACCTCAAGTGCATCCTGCTCAACCCCCGCTCCGTCCACAGACACGCCATCGAACTCTGGAACCTCCTCGACACCACAGCCCCTGACGTGGCCTTCCTCGCGGAGACCTGGATGAACGCCTCTTCAGCGCCCGACATCGCCATCGCCATCCCAGAGGGATACAAGATCACCCGAAGGGACCGCACTGCCAACCAGATGGGAGGAGGCATCGCCATCATCCACAGGAACACCATCCGTATCACGACCAACACCGACAACACCCTTACCACCGCCGAACACCTGCATTTCCAGATCCACACAGACCCGAAGACCACCCTCAGAGGCACCCTGATCTACCGACCTCCAGGACCACGCACTCAATTCAGCGAGGACATCGCCGACTTCGTCAGCCCGCAGGCCCTCCCCTCCGCTGACTACATCCTCCTGGGGGACCTCAACTTCCACCTGGAGAACAACAACGACCGCAACACCAGCACCCTGCTCGACAACCTCGCCAATCTTGGACTCAAGCAGCTGGTGTCCACCCCCACCCACCTCGCCGGACACACACTCGACGCAGTCTTCTCATCCAGCACAGACATCGCCTTCAGCCACGCCACAGAGCTTCAATGGACGGACCACAGCTGTGTCCACTTCACCTTCAGAAGAACGACGACCCACCACCACCAGCAACAGATTGCCCGCAGAAGCTGGAACAAGATCACAGCCGACCAGCTCGCCACCTCCCTGAGCCAGCACCCTCCTGCCAGCTCAGCGAACCCCAGCCAGGCCGCCGACAACCTCACGAAGTGGATCAGCAACTGCGCGGACGAACTCGCCCTGCTGAGGACCCCGCCCAGCAGACCCGGCAGCAAGAAAGCCCCATGGTTCACCGACGAACTCAAGAGCTCCAAGAAGAACTGCTGAGCCCTCGAGAAAGTCTGGAGAAGGGAACCAACACCGGACAACATGACCACCTTCAAGCTGGCCACCCGGAAGCACCACCAGCTGATCCGCGCCGCCAAGAAAACCGCATTCAAGGACCGGCTAGACAACAACGCACACAACTGCAAGGAACTCTTCAACATCGTGAAAGAGCTATCCAACCCCAGCGCAGGAAACAACGACATCACCCCATCGCAAGACCTCTGCAACTCCCTCGCCTCATACTTCCACAACAAGATCGCAGACATACACAACAGCTTCAGCACCCAACCAACGCACACCACGACCGAACCACCGCCCCCCACCACCACCCTCTGCACCTGGACTCCGATCAGCACCGAAGACACCATCCGCATGATGAACTCCGTCCACTCCGGATCTCCGACCGACCCTTGCCCTCACCACGTCTTCAACAAGGCCGACGCTGTCATCGCACCCCACCTGCGGGACATCATCAACACCTCCTTCGACACCGCCACCTTCCCTGAGAGCTGGAAGCACGCCGAACTCAGCGCTCTACTCAAGAAACCTACAGCGGACCCCACCGAACTCAAGAACTACCGCCCCATCTCGCTCCTCCCGTTTCCAGCCAAAGTCATCGAGAAGACCGTCAACAAGCAGCTGGCCACCTTCCTTGAGACGAATGGATCCCTCGACCCCTCACAGTCTGGCTTCCGAGCCAACCACAGCACCGAGACCGCCCTCATCGCTGCCACCGATGACATCCGAGCCCTGATGGACAACGGAGACACAGCGGCCCTCATCCTCCTAGACCTCTCCGCGGCATTCGACACTGTCTGCCACCGCACCCTAGTACAGCGCCTCAGCTACGTCGGAATCCAGGAGAAGGCACTGGAATGGATCATCTCCTTCCTCGACGGAAGAACACAGAGAGTCCGCCTACCACCGTACAAGTCAAAAGCCTCCGAAGTCATCTGCGGCGTCCCTCAAGGTTCCTCCCTGAGCCCCACCCTCTTCAACGTCTACATGAGCCCCCTCGCGGCCATCGCACGCAAACACAACCTCAACATAATCTCCTACGCCGACGACACCCAGCTGATCCTCTCCCTGACCAACGACCCCGCCGCCGCCAGAGCCAATTTGCACGAAGGGATGAAAGATGTAGCCGAGTGGATGACGACCAGCCGCCTGAAGCTGAACTCAGACAAGACGGAGGTCCTCATCCTGGGCTCCTCGCCCTCCGCCTGGGACGACTCCTGGTGGCCTCCCGCCCTGGGCTCCACACCCAAACCAACAGACCACGCGCGCAACCTGGGCTTCATCCTGGACTCCTCCCTCTCCATGACCAGGCAAGTCAACGCCGTATCCTCGGCGTGCTTCAACATCCTACGCATGCTACGGAAGATCTTCTGGTGGATCCCCACCGAGACCAGGAAGACCGTCACCCAGGCCCTCGTCACCAGTCGACTGGACTACGGCAACGCCCTCTACGCCGGTACCACCGCCAAGCTCCAGAAGAGACTCCAGCAGATCCAGAACGCCTCAGCCAGACTCATCCTCGACATCCAACGAACCAGCCACATCTCCGGACATCTAAGAGACCTGCATTGGCTCCCCGTCAACAAAAGGATCACCTTCCGCCTCCTCACCCACGCACACTAAGCCCTACACGACCAAGGCCCGAGCTACCTCAACAACCGAATCAACTTCTACGCTCCCAAACGCTACCTCCGATCAGCCAACCACGCCCTCGCCGCCGTCCCCCGCATCCGAAGAGCAACAACAGGAGGAAGGTCCTTCTCCTACCTGGCCGCCAAGACCTGGAACTCCCTCCCGACCGACCTGCGCCGGACCCAAGACCACCTCTCCTTCAGGAAGAAGCTGAAGACCTGGCTGTTCGAGCAGTAACGGCACCCCCCTCCCCCCAGCGCCTTGAGACCCTACGGGTGAGTAGTGCGCTCTATAAATGTCATTGATTGATTGATTGATTGAATTGCAATTCGGCAGTGTGCAGAGATTTCGCCTCCGATTCCATCAATGTCAAAGATAAAACTTTACGCTGACGATATTATGCTTCTCATTAAATCCGATTTGCTGTCACAAGTTTGTGTATTTCAGCTCTTTGAGGAATTTGAGACTTTCGGGGGCTATCGTATTAATAAACAAAAGACAGAAATATTGGTCTGTGGTAATCAGAAACCTGAATTATATCCGGATTTAAGGGGCTGCATTAATAATAAACCCAAAAGATATCTTGGGGTTTTTTTCACCGCCTCAGTTAAAGATCTCTATAGTCTTAATTTTGATCCCCTCCTTCGGAAAGTTGGCTCAATGCTTACTCGCTGGAATAAATTACCACTATCAATCTTGGGCCGAGTCGCGTTGATTAAAATGTCAATTTTACCGTTGTTTAATTTTTTGTTTTCAACGATTCCCTGCTTTCTTCCAGGTAGTTTTTTTACTAAAATCGAATCTATATTTTTGCGCTTTTTGTGGGCACATAAAATGCCTCGTATTGCGCTGAACACTCTTTATGAGAATTTACATAACGGAGGCCTCGCACTGACGAATATTAGAGATTATTATAATGCTTACTTTGCTCAGTATTTGACTCGATTTAAACCTTCAATATCAAACTCTAACGTATTTCTTAGTTTTTTTTTTTATTTAATTTTTTCGGAAAGTCAAATTTTTCCATCCCTTCAAGTTCCTAAATCTCCCAAATTGGTCAGGTACAAAATAATTGCCTGGTTTTTTAGGAAGCGTACGGCTATGCTTAGAAGATATTCTCTTTCTCTGTTCAATTTTTCATCTTCGTTGATTAATCTACTCTCATTTTATGGACAGGTGGTTGGTTCTGATTTAATGGGTCATTGGACAAATGCTGGATTTAGCAAAGTGGGTGATTTCTTGCAATATACAAGGTGGATAACTCCGCCGGAGATGCGATTATTAATTTCAAGAAACTTTTTGTTAGCCGGGTCTTACACTCACATTTATCAACTCCTCCAGCAACATACTCCCACATCTTTTACTCAGATCGCTTCTTTAAACAATGATCTTTTTTTTAATAATAATTTGATAAGGAAACCCGGAGAGTGGAAGCGTTGCCTCGCTCAATCAAGACAAAGGGATCTGTGCTCTAAAGCTGTAAAAAAAAATGGTGGTAACAAGAAAACCATGTTTTGACATTGTCTACGTGGCGAACTATTAATAAGCTTAATTTTTCCACATTAAGGGGAGCTAACTGGCGTAGAATGCTATTTTTTGGAAAATGGCTTCTGTATCGTACCCCGGCGGCAATAGCCAAAATGTACAGCAATTATTTTCCGAATTGTTTTCGATGCTTAAATTTCGCCCCTGCAAATTGGACTCATGTAATCGCCGATTGTTGTATGGTTAAAGCATTTTGGGATGACATTTTTGTTTTTTTAAGCTTTAATTGTCATATTCAGATATCTTCAAATGTAAAACTGATGGTTTATGGTTTTGATTCGCATTTCAATTTATCTGTATCATCCGCTAAATTAGTTTATATTTGCATGGCAGTTGCCAGATCGTTGTTACTTCAAAACTGGCGTACAAATCGTACTCCATCTATGCACGAATGGTTTTCCAAAATGCAAAGAGTAAAGATGAGTGAGCGAAGTTACGCTTTGAGGATTGGGGGGGGAAGGAAATTTGAAAAAATCTGGGGGTCATTTTTTGATTAATTTGTATAAATCTCTTGGCTGCCTTTTGAGTATGGAAAATTGCAAATTAACTATTGGTCTATATCCGTTGTTGAAAGCGGGGCATGCTCTATGAGAAAGTTTTGGGCTCCATTATTTTCTTTTTTTTTTGTATATATTTCGTATTTTCAATATGTATGACACCATTCAACTTCAATAAAAAATTTTTTTTTTTTTAAAAACAAAAAAAAAACACATCATCCCCACAACCCACCAAATGCAGCAAAGAATTTTCAACACAGGTCTCATGAACAAATATTTAACCAGAGAGAGTCCACAGGGGTATAGAATGGGGCACACTAAACTCATTAAAACACAGAAGGATACTCCATATGCATAAACCTAAAAAACAATAGGGTATGTTTGTGCCTAAATTAAAGAAAGCCTTAAAATGCCATACTAATTTTAACCAGGAGAAAGGTGACAAATACAATTCTAAATAAATTGACAGACCACCTTGGACACAATTTTAACCATTGTTTGACTGTTCCAGTACACCTGTACCAAGCGAGGGGCTGACACTGCACACAATGATACGAAATGCAGAGAATATTACAATTTAGAATTGCTTTTATAAAACATTTATTATTTTGGGGTGGTACATTAAATAGAGTTAAATGACATTAAAACTTGAAAATACATGTTGGCACCAATAATTTGTGTTCATGTTGTGATGGAATAACTCATGTTGTATCTATGCTAATGGGGAGCTCTTTGCTTTGATTGTATTTCTAGATCCACCCTCAATAAGCCGTACAGGACCAAACCCTGTGATTACTTATGATTCTAGATTGGATATTCATTAACATCATCAAGGGACGGCAGGGAGTCTTCACCAACTGTGTATTGGTGTCCACATGCTGTAGGATAACCCATGAATCCAATCTAACTCTTGTTCCCTCCTCTAATTTGTAGCTGAATTCTCCATCACATTGGTGTAATGTATGAATGAATGAATGAATGAACGAATGGGAGTATTTGTATGGTATGCAGCAGACAGTGCTTGAAAAATCTATCTATGTGGCTCCTTGTTTTCTGTATTGGGAGTGAACTGAAAGGTTTAGAGCCTCTTACAAAAGGCACTTGGAGGGACACTGATGGGATAAAGGAAGGATTTTCCAGAGCTGTGCTCCTACAGATTACAAATTGTCTCCCCTAATATAATTTAGAGCTGTGTTACATCGGCATAGTGAAGAGAAGCCTCAGGATTTGAATCACAGCAGCAAGAAGGGAATCAGGAGGTGCAAGAAATTGCTACAAGGCATCAAGGAAAGATGTTAGCCAATCAAACATATGGGATCTATACCCCAGAGAGTGTAGTCTATGACAAGAATGAAATGTCCCACAATTCCAAAAATAGCAGAGGCCCTTGGGCCAAGTTCCTGCAGGTATCATAGATGCCAGAGAAAGAGACTGCGCCTAGGCCTCCTGTGTAGTGAATAATAGATTGTTGGTTCCAAGGCTTCAAAGATATCTTGAAAGGGGGATCTTTTTCCAAAACCTTTGGCTACAGGGCAGTCCTAGGAATGAGGAAATAAAAATTATGAGACCTCTGTGTCCCCTTGGGCCCCCCCAACGCTCTATGTACACATGCATGTATGACATGCATTCTCCCTCCATGGCCTATCAACCTGTCTATCATGATGCTTATGCTATAACGTGGCCTGCCATCATCCAGTCTCCCATGAGAGAAACAACAGAATCTGCACTGAGGCCTACACGTTTTGCATCATGTTTTCCTGCATTTTCATGAAAATCCATGTTTGTGGCTCAGCCAGAGCCGAAAAGAGGTTTCAGGCCTCAGACGCTCTGAAAGCTGCAGCTGCGTATCCTTGGCCTCGCACACTTGGGCCTCAGCCAAAGGGGCCCAGTCCGGGGTGCCGAGACAGTATTGAGCACGGTTATCTGCTTACTCCTACTGAAACCACATTCCTGCCTGGAGAAGAAGGAATAAACACGACCCGTCTGCAAAGGAGAAAGCCTAGCCTTTCTGTCTCTTTTTGTGTGATTACAAAGCTCACGTCAGTGAAAAGCCCATAGCCCCCATGTAAGGCCTACGCAGTAAATGAAGAAATAGATGCCACATTGGCTCTTGGTGATGGGCAACCTATGTCACAAATCAGTCCCTGCTCCAGACTTCAGATATCAGATAATACAAGATGTGCTGGTCGTCCTGACACTGAAGGCCTCACTTCCAGACTCCCCGGTTGCACAGCAACCCTTCCCCACGTCAATTACACGTCATGCTCGAGTTGAGCACAAGTAAGGCAAAGTTCCAGTAAAGTTCCAGCTGATCACGCAACCCCCTCCAGGTATCCACCCACCTATGACATTCACCAATGATCATCACGTGGACGCCCACATGGACGCCCACCTTCACGCCTACCTACACACCCACATGCTCTTATCTCATTCTCTCTTGCTCCGCCTGAAGCACTCCTGCTTACGTATAATATCAAATGTATATATACTGTACTCTGTGAATAAAGTTTGAGAATATATTGAGAATTCCCAGCAGAAGACCCTTCCTGATCCCTTGTGGTGATGGAACTATTCTCCCTATAACTCGAGTTATTGGAATAAAGCCCTTTTGAGCCTGATACCACAGACTCAGCCTCTTGCTTTATGCATGATCATATTGATATTATAGAAATTCTGAGCGCGTAATACTTTATTTACGACATTTAATGGCGCCCGAATAGGGACAAATCTCTTTTCCCACACGCCGGAGATGAAGGTCCAGTTTTGCCCCCTTCCACAGCCGTGACGGACTTCAAGTGCGCACGTCGCGGGTTTTCCCGCCAACTCCCTCAGGCCAACGAAGGAGACGGACTGCGACCAGGCATCCATACGAGGCGGTGAGGATTGCGGATCGTCCCGACCCAGAGCCCACCCTGCAAGAGAGCTGTGTCCGAGGTTTCTAGAGATCCACCTACGATACGCCATTCCCTGCGCAGCGTCAAGTGTCCGAGGCCTTCAAGTTCAAGTTCAAGTTCTGCTTCCCGGTGAGTTTTTCATGGGGGTTGCAATAAAGACGGGTTCATTTAATGAACACGGTAAAGACGTGTCTCACTTGTGAGACCGGTATGTTCAAGAGCATGCATCAAGAATTAAAGAATTAAAGAATTAAAGTCCAAGTTTTCAGGTGCACCGGTATAACTGTATGAATGTTATTGTCTTAGTCAGGTTCAGTTAGGTTTGAATGTGTCAGGTTTTTATGTAAGTTTGTTTCATTGTGATTTTTGTTTTTGGGTCATTGTGATTTTTGTTTTCGGTTACATTCCAACATGCTGTTGTTTTCAAAACTGCGTAAGATATGTACCAGGAAAGGTGTACTAGAGGAACCAGTTAACATTCCGCCTAGAGACACACCTGTACATTTCATGTACTGTAAGCATGGTTTAGATGCCGTGTTGTTTTTAGAGCTATGGGTAGATTACACAAAGGATTTAGAGACACAGTATAGATGGCCTATCACGGGAATGTGGGATGCGGAATGCATTATGAAGGTAGAGGAAGGTAGAGGAAGGTAGAGGAAGAGCTATGGAAGAGAAAATGTAGACCTGCTCAGAAGGATGCCATTGAGCTTTGGCGCAAGGAGTCACATAGAAGAACAGAGTAAGTGTTTCACAAAGCAGAGAGAAGTAGACAGGAGTCTGAAAAAGCCAAAGAAAAGAAATTACAGGAGGAAGGGGAGCGGGTTAAAAGAGAACAGGCTGAAAGAGAAAGAAATACTGTTGTTGCTGGTATTTATCGCGTCCTTTCAGAGGAACGAGCAAGAGTGGCCCCAGTAGAAAGACCAGTTAGAGTGCCACCGCAAGTACCCCGATACATATAATAATGATATAGTAGCCCAAAGGTTCTTGAGCCTCCCACCAAACGAACAGCGCATAGCTGGTGTTCACATGGTCCAACATTTGATTACGTTGTCAAAAGGAAATTGAGAGGGGTGTAGCTAGAAAAAGAGCAACACCTGTGATTTGATGACACCCCTAATGTACAAAGTGTTCACGAAAAAATAATTAGTGATCGGTTAAAAGTTTAGCTTGAGAAAAATTGTGGGTATTTCGAATTTGCAAATTGTTCAAGAATACAGGTTTGTGTTCTTGGTGGTTCAGTGAGCCAATGTGCTGGGTCCAGACGGTTGTGGGTCCTGATTCACGCTGAACATGCAGAGACTCCCACCTATTAGAGGTTGATAAAATAAGTACCATTGTGTGAAGTACTACCCAATATCTGCCCTGTACTAGTAAATTATGTGCAGTACATTATTCACAGTGAGCGTTTCTACTAAACTGAGATTAGAAAAATAAGATTACGACCCCCTGAGAACAAATTGTATATAAAAACGATCTTTCAATAGGGCGAATTATTGCAGTTTATATGGAATTGAGAAGACTTTTTGTCTTTGACAGCTTCAGAGTGAGGTCCGTGCGCACCGCAGCGGCCCTCCTACTCGTCGCGGCTTAGCCCCCGCTTCAGAGTGAGGAGAGGGTGGGGGCTGAATAATGCAAAGCTATGCAGAAATCGGAGACAGATTCTGACCTTGAAGCCAAAGTGGGGGCCGGAAAAGGAGCAGAACAGAGACACTGCTTAGAAAGCTTCTCTGACATAGCATCTGTGTAATGCCTGCAGCCGGAGAGCCTGGAGGGCCAGGAGTAGATAAAAAAAAACAGATGGCTGGCAGCCCAGGCTCAAGCCGCGCTGAGGGGCTATTTTTAGCTTCTCTGATAAGACAGGGCAGCTGAGAAACGAAAGTCAAGAAGCCTTCCTTTGTTCGATTCTGTGCAAGACCAGTGCCCCGAGGAAATGTCTATGTTTTATTTTTTAGCAAATGTTACATTGCTTCTAGACAAAAAGTAAAATGATGCTCTTGCTTGAAATTTTAAGGGCTATATGCCTATATAAAAACGATTTTCAAATTCAGACAATTTTAAATTGTGGCCCAAAGCTGCCACCAGTTGGATTGGCAAAATGATCCAAAGGTTACAAGTATGAGAAGACACATGAGATATGCGCCTTCAAATAGGAAATCAGGGTACATTGTGTTGAAATAAATGTATTTTTTTTGTCATAACACCTTTCCAAAAAAAAATGTTTGTGTGTTTTTTATTTTTGATTATTTTTGCTGGTCCTATGTGTCAGAAATAACGCAGTCAGTCCAGCTGACAGCTGCTCATCATTAGGATGAGCTTCTGTCAGATGGGGGTGAATAGGGCAGGAAAATCAGTTATTGATAATAAGCCTGACAAATTAAGCAGGCCAGAATGTTCGCCTCTGAGCTGTAGGTACGGTAATTGCGCATCACTGCTCATTTATATATGTTATTAGTTATTACTAAATTTCACAGACATAATATTACTATTATCATGCTGTCAAAATAGCAGACAACACGTTATCAGTGTATGTCTAATTGGTATTGGAGATGAATAAAAGAAGAAAAAAGGTTATGCAAGACTAAAATATGTATCACATGACTGCCCTTCTCTTATAGACAGGCAGCCTCGGTCATATGTTTCCAGATTGGACATTAAGGAACAATTATGATCTGTACACTGGCATCTTAACACTTGAAATGCCTGTTTTAAATAAGGACTGCCACCCCAGAGTGACAAATGAGGCTCGGTATTTAGGGTAATGAGAAAATATCTGACAGGATTTCCTTTTTAAAGTCTGTTTTAGTAAGCCCATTCTTGTAAATGGTGGCGCCAAAAGTTGACATGTTTTTAAATTAGGCTATTGGGTTTGGGCTTCTGAAGGGAGACGTTTGAATATGAAAGGCGAGGGATGCAGCTTATTGTATAGGAGGCAATTATTGCAAAATGACTGATTTCTTTAGCAGATAAATTATTAATTATGAAATTACCAACATTAATAAATGTTCTTAAACTTGGTTTTCCAAATATTTAGGAAGCTTAGCATTCCTATTAGGGCCTCCTAGCATTAATATTGACTTCAGGTTGGTGTAGGTTCATGTAATAGGGACATTTGCATATGAGATGTCATTTGGCCAGCTTATGAGCTGACACAGTGAGGTTTGTACATTTGCTAGAAGGATTTCTCGCCATTTCACATACGCTGTGTATCTCCTATAATTTTGCTTACGCCCAGTTGCTACAGACAGGGATTAATAGTGTTGACAAGACACAGGGTTTGATAGTGTTTGACAGCAGTGAAATCTGTTTCAGATTTCCTCCTGTCAAAAAGGGGGGAAGGTGGAGAATATTGGCTTCTTGAGGAGAATATTGGCTTCCTGCTGGCCCCTGAGGAGGTTCGCTTCCCGCTAGCCCCTTAGAAATTAAGCCCCTTGGAAATTAAGCCGAGGAAATAGGTATGTTGCTCTTCCCTTTTCTCATGTTTTTTTGTGATCTTTCGGGGGAATTAGTTGTGGGCAGTTTTTTTTTGTTCTACTAGGCTTAGGCGACTGACACCAGAACATATTCAATTAATTTCTGGCCTTTCACAGCCCAAGACACAAAAGGAGGTACGTGCATTCATTGGCCTCACTTCATATTGCAGGCAGTGGATTCCCCAGTATGCTTACATAGCCAAGCCCCTAATACAGTTGACGACACAGGAGGCAGCTTCTACTAATGTCCTCCCTTGGACACAAGAACACACTGTGGCATTTGAAGAATTAAAAAGAGCTTTATGTCAAGCACCAGTTTTAGCGACCCCTGATTACAACAAATCGTTTATGCTTTTTGTGACAGAGCGGGATGGAACAGCACTATCTGTCCTAACACAAGATCATGCAGGAAAACACAAGCCCTGTGCTTATTTTTCTAGTACATTAGACCCAGTAGCACAGGCTTTGCCTGCGTGCCTAAAATCTGTTGCAGCAACGGCCTTAGCCATAAGACAAAGTGACTCAATAGTGCTGGGCCACCCCCTGACAGTACAAGTACCGCACGCAGTGGAGGTTCTCTTGAACCGGACACAAACACAACACCTGACTGTAGCGAGACTGACAGGTTATGAGCTGACGTTATTTCAACCACACATAGAGATCAGACGATGCAACATACTGAATCCTGCTACTCTTTTGCCCTCCAGTACAGAAAGCGTTTCCCCACATGACTGTGTTGAAGTAATACATATCGTGACTAAGCCAAGACAAGACTTGACCGACGTTGCACTCCCAGATCCTGACCTAACACTCTATGTTGACGGCTCATTCATGAGGACGGGGGCGGTAGAATTAGTGGCAGCATATGCAGTGACCACTGCTACTGAAATCATAGAGACTAAAAGAATAGACATACTGTCAGCACAAGCAGCAGAGCTCATCGCCCTGACACAAGCATGCATAAGAGCTAAGCACTTGAGAGTAAACATTTACACCGATTCACAATACGCATTCGGGGTAGTTCATGATTACTGAGTACTGTGGAGAGAAAGAGGTTTCATGACCTCTCACGGGGCCAAGATACAGCATGGCCCCCTTATACAAGCCCTTCTGGAAGCGATACATTTGCCGACAGCCATAGCTATCCTGAAATGCAAAGCACATACTAAAGCTACAGATACCATGTCTCAAGGCAATGATCTGGCAGACCGAACTGCTAAACAGACAGCTCAGACCCCACTAGACATGACGAACTCACAGATACCATCAATGACAAAAGCCATGACAGTCAGGGATCCTTCCAAGGATGTACAAGACATACAGACACATGCTACTCTAGACGAATTAAAGAAATGGTCGGAACAAGGAGGGGTACTGACTGATCAGGGTTGGATGACTAAGGGCAAAGCAACATGGTTTCTTCCTGATTCGATGGTACAAGTGATCATAAATACCGCACATAGTCCTGCACACTTAGGAGAGAAAGCAATGCTAGACAGCTTACAGAATATATGGTTCAACAAGCACCTGCGTGCAGCAGCGAAACAAAAGGTCAGAACCTGTATGATCTGTTGCCAATTCAATCCTGGTAAAGGCATTCCGATGGAACAAGGTGGATTCCATCCACCTGACCACCCTTTTGAAGTCCTCCAAATGGACTATATCCAAATGAACAGATGCAGAGGTTACAAATATGTCCTGGTAGTGGTATGTTCCCTATCAAGATGGACAGAGGCCTATCCAGTCCCTGATTATACTGCTGTAACTACCGCCAGACAATTGGTGCGAGAGTTTTTCCCACGTTATGGATTACCGCGTGTCATATATTCCGACAACGGTCAGCCTTTCTCCTCTGAACTCATGAAACAGGTGTCCCTTCTGTTAGGGTATACCTGGAAGTTCCACTGCGTACGACATCCTGAGGCAGCAGGCCTTGTAGAAAGACACAATCAGACCTTAAAGATAAAACTAGCAAAGATTTGAGCAGACAAAGGTGTAGATTGGATGGTAGCCCTGCCGGTTGCCCTCTTTTACATGCGAATGGTAGCCCATTCTAGAACAGGCTTATCTCCCTATGAAGTGGTCTTTGGTAGACCACCGAATATGTGGGGCACTCCGATGCCTAAAAAGATTACTGATGTTGATTGTAACATGCTGACAGATTACCTGGCTTCCTTGATGTCTGCACTACTCTCTTGTCGTTCGCAGGTTGCTGCTGCCTTCCCTGACAACACCCAGGTCAGGGAACACTCCATCGCTCCTGGATGGAAGGCGCCGAAGTCAGTGCTCTGGACCACGAGGACAGCCGTTAAAGTCAAAGGGCGGAAAGGATGGTTGCACCTTCACCACTCTTTTACAAAGGAAAATAACTTTTCAGACTTTGAGCCCCCTTTTCTAGAGGAGACTCCTCAGCAGGAGTACAAAGCTAAACTTAGATCTAAAAAGTCAGAACCCGTTTGATCAATTAAGTCCACTAGGTGGTGAAGCGGTTGAACATGTATTCTGGCTTGCATAAGATCTTGGACAATGAAAATGATAAAAAGAGCAAGATGAAAATGATAAAAAGAGCAAGATGAAAAACAAATACTGTAAAATATTACGTAGTAGATGTATAGTGACTTTGATTTTTCTATCTCTTCTGTGCATCACGATAATATGTATCAGCTTAATACTACATGCTATTTTTCCTCCTATTGCCTCACTCTTACACTCCTCCACTAATGACACCATAAAGCACACATTTAGTGATCTGCCATCCCATGAGCTATCATATCGACTTGCCTTACGCAACAATACCTTTATTCAGATGCTGCACCATTCACATCAGACTAGCAATGCTACAGACTGCTGGGTCTATGGCCGACTTCCCCCGTATCAAAAGATGAAGGGAGTGTTGCCTCTTTTCCCATTTCCATTCTCCCATAATGGTTCTTGCGGAGCATGGTTTGCCTTAAATGACATCCATCAACGGTGATGCCAAAGAATGTCAAGACAAGGAGTGTAGAGGCGACTGGGTATGGGGTAACTTGAATAAAGTCATGAATGAAGCATGTTTCCCAGATGAAGAAGGTCTTCCCCAAAGGAAAGGTACAGATCTAGAAAATGAAGAGTATCTGCAAGGAAATGCGACCCTCGACTTTATAGTGTTGAATGTTAAGCCCATACACAATTTAGGTCCATCCTCAATTACAGTCCTGCCAGTAAAAGGGAACTTGTGTGTCAGAAAAGAAGGCTCAGTACATTTGGGGCACAGCGAGTGTAATACTATAATAGTGTTTAAAGACAAAGGAAAGTCCTATTTCAGAGCATCACGACACACCTACTTTATTTGTGGCCAGACAGCCTATGTACAGCTGCCCTTGGACTGAGGTGGGACGTGCTACAGATCATTTCTTTCATTCCTAATAATGCACCGTCTGTATACAAAGCAATAACAAGGCTCCACAAGATTGCCCAAAGCATACACCAAGACCCAGGCACGTGGACTTGGTCCAGTTGGCTCTGGGGAATAATATCGGCATGGGGATGGAAAGTGTTGACCGTCTGTGGATTAATACTACTAATGACATTCAGTTGTTGTCTATGTCTGCAGTGTGGCCCGGCCGTTTGCGGTCTGTGTGCTACTGCATGTGTTCCACATCCCCATTTACAGAGCATTGAAAATGGAAAAATAATGCTGCAAGAACAGATCAACTGTCTCATGAGAATAGATGTGACATGAGGGTCCACTAGGGGACAAGGAGGGAATGAGGAAATAAAAATTATGAGACCTATGTGTCCCCTTGGGCCCCCCCCAACGCTCTATGTACACATGCATGTATGACATGCATTCTCCCTCCATGGCCTATCAACCTGTCTATCATGATGCTTATGCTATAACGTGGCCTGCCATCATCCAGTCTCCCATGAGAGAAACGACAGAATATGCACTGAGGCCTACACGTTTTGCATCATGTTTTCCTGCATTTTCATGAAAATCCATGTTTGTGGCTCAGCCAGAGCCGAAAAGAGGTTTCAGGCCTCAGACGCTCTGAAAGCTGCAGCTGCGTATCCTTGGCCTCTCACACTTGGGCCTCAGCCAAAGGGGCCCAGTCCGGGGTGCCGAGACAGTATTGAGCACGGTTATCTGCTTACTCCTAC
The DNA here is from genome assembly GCF_964204655.1 of Triturus cristatus. Classification (NCBI taxonomy): domain Eukaryota; kingdom Metazoa; phylum Chordata; class Amphibia; order Caudata; family Salamandridae; genus Triturus; species Triturus cristatus. The sequence continues at coordinate 2,700,167 of NC_140589.1, forward strand.
TGAAACCACATTCCTGCCTGGAGAAGGAGGAATAAACACGACCCGTCTGCAAAGGAGAAAGCCTAGCCTTTCTGTCTCTTTTTGTGTGATTACAAAGCTCACGTCAGTGAAAAGCCCATAGCCCCCATGTAAGGCCTACGCAGTGAATGAAGAAATAGATGCCACATTGGCTCTTGGTGATGGGCAACCTATGTCACAAATCAGTCCCTGCTCCAGACTTCAGATATCAGATAATACAAGATGTGCCGGTCGTCCTGACACTGAAGGCCTCACTTCCAGACTCCCCGGTTGCACAGCAACCCTTCCCCACGTCAATTACACATCATGCTCGAGTTGAGCACAAGTAAGGCAAAGTTCCAGTAAAGTTCCAGCTGATCACGCAACCCCCTCCAGGTATCCACCCACCTATGACATTCACCAATGATCATCACGTGGACGCCCACATGGACGCCCACCTTCACGCCTACCTACACACCCACATGCTCTTATCTCATTCTCTCTTGCTCCGCCTGAAGCACTCCTGCTTACGTATAATATCAAATGTATATATACTGTACTCTGTGAATAAAGTTTGAGAATATATTGAGAATTCCCAGCAGAAGACCCTTCCTGATCCCTTGTGGTGATGGAACTATTCTCCCTATAACTCGAGTTATTGGAATAAAGCCCTTTTGAACCTGATACCACAGACTCAGCCTCTTGCTTTATGCATGATCATATTGATATTATAGAAATTCTGAGTGCGTAATACTTTATTTACGACAGGACAGTATTGTGTAGTTTCCTCTAATCATCAGAAACTGTGCGCTTGTGTACGACATAAACTTAGGGATAATGCCAGAATGATTCCGTGCATCTCAGCAGGATATGTTGTCCCTTAGACCAGCTAGCTTACAGTGCTACCATTAGCCCCCATCAACCTAGACAGGGAATGAACAGTTCTGGCATCCACTAAACATGACAACGCTGTTCCCTCAGGAACTGTGGTAACAGACTTAGAACTTTTCACTCATGGGTGATTGCTTCAGCACGTAGGGACCTCTCAAAGCCAGCAGAAGTGCCTCCTCTTTCTATACTTGGAAACAGATGTTTATATATACAAAAAGGCAACCTTGCCTTGGGCTGAGATTATGATCAGGGTGCTATTGTTTGCATGCTACAGATGGCTGTGTCGTCATATGGATGTAAATAACAAACACATTTGCACAACATACCTGTGGGCCTTGTACACAATGACATTGCAATATGATCGTGTTCTTGCAAAATGTATTGGTGTAGGCAAGGTCGGTGACTCCAGGACACTAACCCAAGTGTCACAAATGCCAATGTGTGCCATAAGTCGATGTGAAAAAGTGTAGGCAATTTTAGGAAAGATCTGTGTACATGTAAAAATGGAAATGTTTCCTACTAGGCATCTTGGACCAAAAAAAAACCACTCCTGGTACAAATGTTGGCTAGGAAGCTATCTAAGGAACAAATACTGACACTAAAATTTGAATACCCAAAGCATAAAGAAAGCTAATATGTCTTAAATTTATAAAAGTTATGAAATGTAAGGCAATTTAAAAGAAATGTGCAAGTAAAAATCAGGGCAAATTAAAAACCCCACTAAACGGAAGAGCCAGATGTTTACATGTTCTGAGTGGTAGACGAAATATTCCTGTTCCCAGTGTCCAGAGAGGATGATTCCAGAGGCATAACTTGGAGCAAGTTGATAGAACAATTATATTCCCATCCACCCCCCACAGCAGCCACTGAGGGAGCGAAATCTGCCAATTGGTGTTCTGTCGAGCAAGAGCCAAGATCAAAACTACAAGCCATGGAGGCAACCCAGAGAAGCTCATAGGATTCGGTCAGAAGCAATGGAATCCTCAAGGGACAAATATACAAATGAGTCTTTAACCGGTCCATAAGCATGTTTATGCCTTAAGGTTCAACCAACTGCGACCTCAAGTACAAGTCCAGGTCACACTTGTAAGTGTACAAGAGACATTGGCTGGAATGAGAGGGACCAATGCTCATACAGTTCCCGAAGCAAAGGTACGCCGAAGCAATGCACCATGCGTTCATGGCACAACAGGAAGTAAGGCATTGCCATCTTCATTTGATCTAGAAATGGGACATATATTGAGGAGTAAAAATATTAAAAGCAATGTCTCTACAATTTGGAGCAGGACCAGCGAAAGCCATCCAAAAAAGGCATCCGAGGACGGAGTGGATAAAAGATGGAATAACTCCAAACACCTTCTGGAAGGTGCTGACCAACCCAGAGCCTATGCTCCTGAAAACCCCAGATATTCCAGTTGTACTAGACATGTCAAAAATATGATGTTGTGGGAAGTAGGTGTGGCGAAGCACCTCTATCTCCAAAGAGGAATGCCCCACCTGAAGTTCAAACATCTCTTTGGCCGAAGTTAAGGCCACACCATTTTTTAAATGATAAGGTTTTCATTTTACTCAGGGTGTTAATACGCACGTTGGTAAGATTAATTGAAGACCATATCATATCCTCCCTTAACTGTATGGGTAAGCAGAAACAGGACTTGAGTACAACACGTAACAATGGAGGATATGGTTACCACATAGGCAACCCCTGGTTTCATTCTACAGCAACCTTGACTGTTCAACATCACGTAACTCTTTTTCGAGGGTAATCTGAAAGTTGAACATATCTTGGCCACCGGAGACCCTTTCAAGTAGCAAGAAAAATTCACCACAGAGACATTACATGCTCTGTGCAGCGGAAAATCTTTGCATACAGGGAACCCACTTAAAGTTTTCCCACAGTCAGAACCACTGAGAAAAATGTCAGTATCCTTATTCAGGCACCGGAATTTGAAAGGAAGCTTCCAGTGTTCATGTGTGTACCCTTCACCTAATGCTTCATATCTGTCCACTTGATGGTGTTGTAGACAGTACACAAAGTGAAAAGTCGTAATTAGTAGTGTAATATAGCCATGGATTATCCAATCCAAGGATGCTATCTCAGCAATGGTAAAAGGTAATTTCCCTAGTCTTTCAGTATGTCAAATTGTTTATTTTGCATCCTTTCATGTCATAACTATCTGCTGTTCTGAAAGGCGATATGGTGAAAACAGATTTGTGATGTTAATGTGTTGCCACTACACCTGGCCAGGACATAGTGTCTGTAGTGTCCAGCTCAACAACAAAGTTGACCTAAGTTGGGACTGTCCGTGTTGTAATGCAAACATGTCTTGTTGTATGACATCTAATGTGGATGAGACAATGTTACCCAAGGAATATCTTCTGGATGATAAGGTAGTCATACCGTTGTCCACTGCTGCAAAAGCCTGTTCTAGATCGGCCCTGGGATTTTTTATGCAATCTTTCAGCATCCTCTTGTTGAGATCATTTCCCTGTAGCGTTATAGACGGCAAAAAGGAAGAGTTTTTGATGTGGTTTTTGTAGATTCCATAAAAATGCCCGCATTTCCAGGTCATCAAATAAAAGGTCATCAACACAAAAAGGAGCACAGGGGGAAAACAAGTCAGGCCGCCCCCCACTCAACAACCAGGACCTGACTCAATGGACAGATATCCTCAACTTCCAGACACTAGAGGGGTCTATGATAGGCCAGAGAATCACTTTATTCTCCAACAACCAAATTTAGAAAGTGCCTCTTTTGCAGGGTTAGCCCCACTTTTTGCCTGATGCCACATGGGATTTAGAAAGTACTTATCTCAGAACTGGGTTCTTGGTCTTACAAAATACATAAAAATCAATATTATGTTTATAAATTGGTCTTGGATTTATTCTTGAGTGTATGTATCAATAATTACCCCTGTGAGTACAAAAAATGCTCACCACTGCCCTCTGGTAAGCCGAACCTCTCATCCACACTACCACAAAAAGAACCTTAGAATTGTCTGCTTTTACCTCTTTATACCATTTAGAGGATTCACCCGACTCTCTGCACAGTGTACCTTGTTTTAGTTCACTGTATAGAGAGCCAGCTTCCAACTTTTGGTAGTTCAGCGGTGGGAAAGAAGACTTTTCCTTTGCGGGAACGACTGTGTCAATAAGTGACCACATGAATAAATGCAAAAATTGTCTGTAGTTAGTTACATTTTCCAATTGGTCTATTTTTTTCGATAATTATAATAAACAACTGCTAGGGCCTTGGCTAAGTTCCTGAAACTAAGTGGTTAGAAATTTAAAAATCTGCACTTTAGTTAGGGCAAAGTATTTAATATGGTTATTTTTTGTAACTTCATAAAAAGCTCCTAAATTTAGTAAAATAATGCCCGCTAACAATAGCTGAGCTCAGAAGCTCGACCTGACCCCTTACATGAACCTGAGCCACGCTCTGTGTAGGGCTCTCTGTAAGGGTTATGGTATCAAATCAGGTGAACGCCCTAAGAAGGAATATCTAAGACATCTGACAGCTCAGTCTGAGAAATATAATCCAGAACTAGTCGCTCAATCTGGGGATGATGATCCGACAAATGGAGATGATGATGAGAATGGACACGAGTCAGTTCCCTCAGACACATCCGAGGCCCCCTCAGATGAGGACCTCATGCTAGAGTGATTGACCAGGAGACTGAACTTATAAACTTAGCTCCTGGAAATAGAAAGACAAAGGAAAGCGATGGGCCTAGGACATATCTCTGATGGCAGCATTAAAATAACTAGGGAGAGTGAATGTTCTTGGGACTCAAAACTCCCCAAAGGGATTGTCCTTAAATATTTAGAATGTGATGACATCATCAAATGGTTCACTGCATTTGAAGGTGGCTGTGAAGCAAGAAAAGTTGCTAGAAAAAACTGGGCTCCTCTTTGTGTGAACTATTCACAGGAAATTGCATGGATTAACTCCTGACATTGAATGAGAAAGATGCTGAGTCTTATGACCTCATGAAGGTTTGGACTCACCACTGAGGAGTATAGAGTAAGATTCAAGGAGGCTAAAAAAACAGACTCCGTTCTAGGTGGAATTTGTTGACTTTTCAGTGAAAACACTAGGTGGTTGGTTAACAGGTAACAATGTGAATGACTATGAAGGACTTTACAATTTAATTATGAAGAGGCATCTTTTAAGTAATTGTTACAAGGAGAAGTTATATCAGCATCTGGTAGACCTAGGTCCCCACTCTCTTCTGGGTCAAACCAAGGGTGCCAAAACTAACACTGGTGGGGGTGATCAAAAAAAAAGACCAAAAATACCTCCCAAGGAAAGATGGTGGCCAAAAAGAAAACAACAAAAATGAGTCTTGTTCAGACCCCCAAAAACCTGTTCAGGTGGGTGGGCCCAGAAACTCTTCACAGCCCAAGGTACCAGAGTTAGGACTGGGACCCCAATGGGGCTTGGTGTCATGACTGTAAGGCACTTGGACACCAAAATGGAGACCTTAGCCATAAAAACAAATTTTTTTTTTTTTTTTTTTTTAAAGGTTTTTATTGAGCAATAATTCGATTACAAGCACGGGCCTACAACCACCAGGGCCGGCCGCTAAGGACAGAATGAGATATACATTTATCAAAGCTGCAGTCGGTTCCCGGGGTTCGGCCCCGTAGTGACTCCGGATAGTTCTAAAGGAACAGGAGACTTAAATCCAACAAACACAGAAAAACTAAAAGACAAACAAAAGGCGAGGCATAAAGACAAACAGTGCAGGTCAGGCTTCCGCCGGGGAACTCCAGTTCAGACCATTAAGCAGCACGCGAAAGGAAGGAGTACCGGTAGGCTGGGGACGGGGGGGGGGGGGGCAAGGGAAATGAACGTCCATATGTAGTCATTCCAAAAGATGCCCGGAACCGTCAAGGGTCAGGGGGACATGGCGATATCGGTGTCCACCAGGGGGGGCGTACAGATACCCCCGCGATACGCATTCCATTGCCCCCAGATTCTGCCCCATGCCCCCGGCTTACCACGGGCAACATACACAGTCTTCTCCCTGAACATACACCAGTCCATATTCTCCTTCCACACTGACACGGTGGGCGGCCGCTGGGCACCCCAAAGCTGCGCTATATCTCTCTTGGCAATCATGTTCCCCAGGGCCGCCCACCGAGTCTGAGCCGCGCTATAATCATTGGGCTCCCACACATTCAGGACACAGCGACGCACCTCCGGCAGTAGCACAACCCCAGTGACCTGTCCCATAACCGTATGTACCCGGCGCCAGTAGTCCGCCACCTCGCGGCACTCCCACAGGATATGGAGAAAGGTGGCGCTGAGCCCACAACCCCGCTTACAGAGCCCATCGTCGGAATACCCCATCGAGACCAAGCGAGGACCCGTCACATACACCCGGTGAAGAATCTTAAGCTGCACCAACCGGAGACGGGCCGGAATGGCGACCTCCTTGGGGGACGACAGTGCAGACTGCCAGTCCTCGTCGTCCAATTCCACCCCATCCCCCGTCCAAGCCTCCCGAAGGCGCACCAAGAGGTCAGCCCGATGATTAATCAGTTTCTTATAAATTAAAGAAATAGTACTGTCAGGGACATGTCCGTCAAGTATGCGGTCCTCGAGGGGCGAGGAAACCGGGATCTTGGTCCCCTCTCCAAAGACCGAGAGCAGGGCGTGTCGAACCTGGGCATAGCGGAAGAACTCCCTGTCCGTAAGCTCATATTCGGCCTGAAGAGCCGCGAAAGTCTTAACCGCGCCCTTATGCCACAGGTCTCCCACTTTGCTGATACCAATCGTGTCCCACTGGTCAAACCCCTTCGTAGTCCAGAGGCTCCCCAGGCGATCGGAGGCAAACAAAGGAGTAGCACATGTCAGTCGCTCACTCCAGCCCGTGGCCGCAGTGGCAGCCCTCCAAGTCCTCACCGCAATCTTAGTAGGACCCGTAAGGGTCCGGCCAGCCGAGCGGGAGTAAAGCGCCCTGTTATAGTCCCCGCCGGGAAGCAGGAACTTGTCCATCTCATACGCCGGATTCAGGCCAGGCGCATACGTGGCATGGTTGATGGCCGAAAGCTGCGCGGCCCAATAATACCTGCGAATGTCGGGAAGCGCGATGCCACCGTCGTACCAGGGTAGAGTAAGCTTAGCCAGAGCAATGCGCGCCCGCCCGTCCCACACCAGTCTCCTCTGCAGGCTCTCTACCTCCCGAAAGTAGGCCACTGGGATGACGTCGAAGGAATTCTGGAGTGCATAGAGGAACCTGGGAAGGGACATCATTTTGAACAGCGCGGCCCGACCCAGCGGGGACAGGGGCAGCCTGCACCACCGGGCCGTGTCCTCTCGCAATCGCCGAAGCGGACGCAGGAGATTCTGCTCATAGCGAGCCACCGGGTCCAGCGAAACGTATATCCCCAGGTACTTAAAGCCGCTCAGAGATACTCGGATCGGAAGCCGAGGCGGCAGGAGAGGAGGACCACCGGCGATCGGATAGACGCAGGATTTAGACCAATTGATCGTGAGACCCGAATTATTCCCAAAGGAAGTCAGAACGTCAAAGAGGACGTTGAGCGACTGCCGCGGTGAGGTGAGATACAGGAGAATATCGTCCGCATACAGCGAAACCCGATCTTCAAAGCCCGGGGCCCACCGGATCCCTCTAAGCGAGGGCTCCCAGCGGAGCCAAGCAGCGAGTGGCTCCAGGGCGAGAGCAAAGAGCAAAGGGGACAACGGGCATCCCTGCCTCGTGCCCCTGCCGAGGGCAAAGGGCCGAGAGACCCGCCCATTCACCACCACCTGAGCCATGGGTCCCGTGTAAAGAAGCTTCACCCAGCCAATAAATCCTTCCCCAAAGCCAAATTTAGCCAAGACAGCCCAGAGGAATGGCCACTCGATGGTGTCAAAAGCCATCGTGGCGTCAAGAGAAACCAGCACGGCCGGTTCGGAGAGGAGCTCCGCCCTGGCAAGGGCGCCGTGAAGACGCCGCAAGTTAAGAGCGGTGTTACGATGCGGGATGAATCCGCATTGGTCCGGATGAATAAGATCGCACACGACGCTCAACAGACGAGTGGCAAGGACTTTCGCCAAGATCTTAGGCTCCGCATTTAGCAGTGAAATAGGCCGGTAAGAAGTACAGCGGTCTCGCGGCTTGCCCTCCTTGGGGATAACGACTATCGTGGCCAAACGCTGGTCGGTCGGGAGGGAACCCGCCGCCAGAGACTCACGGAACATGCGACTGAGGAAGGGCGCAAGCTTGTCAGGGCGCAATTTGTATAGCTCAATGGGCAGACCGTTGGGACCCATAGCCTTGCCCGAGCGAAGGGAGCGGATCGCGGTCGCTATTTCATCCGCCGACAAGGGGGCGTCCAGCCGCTCACGGTCCTCGACGGACAAGCCGGGCAAGGCGATATCTCTCAGAAGAAGGCGAGAGTCGTCCTCATCCCTGTCAGTCACTGGGGAGTACACAGCCCGGAGGTGGTCGGCAAAACATTCCACAATCTCGTCAGGCTCCGTCACACACACACCATCCGCAGCACACAACTCCGGGACCACACGATTCACGCTCTCCTTCCTGTCCAGCCACGCGATCAACTTTCCCGCCTTGTCCCCGGCATCGTACAGTCGACCCTGCTGCTCCCTATACATAGTTTTGGCCGCGTCAGTGACCAGGGACCTATATTCAAACTGTTTCAGGCTGAGGGCATGGAGCCCGTCCGGAGTGACATTCGCCTCCAAGGCCGACTCCAGCCCCGAGATGTCAGTCTCCAGCCTCACCACTGCCTCACTCTTGACCCTCTTAGCCACCACTATCTGGGAAAGGGCGTGTCCGCGGATCACGGTTTTAAAGGCTTCCCACAGGGACATTGCAGACGACACCGACCCCTCGTTATCCAGGAAGTATTGGTCCATAGCCTTAACCAGGCTGTCACGAGTCGTAGGGTCTCGCAGGTACCATGGGTTAATGGGAGCGATCCGCCCTGCAGACCGCGGCCCGGTGTCAAAAAGAAGCCACAGCGGAGAATGGTCGGAGATACCCCGCGCCAGGTGCCTGACCTCTCGAATCCGACCAGTCTGCGCCGCGGGCATCAGGAAGTAGTCTAACCTAGAGAGACTCCCATGCGCCCCCGAGTGAAAGGTGAATTGACATTGGGTCGGATGCATTAATCTCCAACTATCCACCAGGCCGAAGGTATCCAGCATCCCACCCAGCCATGCCTGGGCAGCGGGGAGGGTCCTTGGTGGGTGACGATCCAGTTCCCCCGAAACCACAGAATTAAAGTCCCCGCCCATAAGCAGGAGGCTGTCCGGAAGGTCAAGCAGCATTCGACCCAAGTCAGTGAAGGTGGAGTTCTGGAGGCCCGGGGGAACGTAAACTGAAACCAGGGCAAGGGGCTGCCCCTCCCACCTCCCAATCAAGCACACATAGCGCCCTCTGTCATCCGAGACTATCTTAGTGATCTCCACCGGAAGTGAGGTTCGCAGGAGAATGCCCACCCCCCTGGAACCAGTTGTGAAACCAGAATGGGCCACGAGGCGGTATCCCCCCCTGTTCATTGCAAGACAAACATTGCCAACCAGATGCGTCTCCTGGAGAAACACCACGTCAGGAGTCAAACGACGCAAATATTGCAGTACTACACCCCGCTTGATACGGTCCCCCAACCCATTGACGTTCCATGACATAAGCCTCAACCCGTCCCCCCCCATCCCCCCCAATAGATCAAGGGTCCCCCAGCCTGCAGCACAGTTCCCAAATGTGGACAAAAATCAGTACCCCGCCCTGTAAACAAAAAACACACAACAAAACAACCCCTCCTCCCCCCCAACCCCACCCCAGGACAAACTCCCCCCACCCTGCACCCCTGCGGGCCAAAAAACCCCCCCAACTTGCAGTGTGCCTGTCGCCCCTCTAACCCCATTCTACAAAAAGACCCCAGAGGAGGTAAGGGACCCGTCCCCTCCCGCCCCCCTCACTGGTCCTGGTAAAACACAATATGCAGATGAAATAAGACCCAACTGTACAGTGCAAAACGGCAAAATCAAGGACCAAAAGTCATTCTTAAGGGGACCCGTCACCCGCGGTGCCCGCGGAGGGTCTGGGACGGCCACCTCCGTCCGGCAGAGAGTCCAGCCAGTCACTTACAGCCACAGGAGAGTCAAAAAAGGCTGTCCGATCCCCATGTTCCACTCGGAGTTTTGCAGGGTAGAGCATCGAATATTTTAGGCCCAGCTCGCGGAGACGACGCTTCACCCCCTGGAATTCCATCCGTTGTTTCTGGACCAGTTGCGTGAAGTCCGGATAAAAATTGATGGTCGAGTTCTCATAGCGAACCGGGCCGTGGGCCCGTGAGGCCTGCAGAATAGCGTCACGGTCCCTGTAGTAGAACAGTTTGGCCACGATAGGCCTCGGGGGGGCCCCCGGCCGTGGCCGACCGCCCGGAACTCGATGGGCCCGCTCCACGGCAAAGAACTTACTTAGGCCAGCCGGGGACAACTGTTTCAGGATAAGTTCCTCGACCACGAGGTCAACCGGGCGGCCGTCGGAGGACTCCGGTACACCTATGACGCGAATGTTGTTGCGTCGGGCCCGTCCCTCGAAGTCCTCAAGCCGCCAGGCCATCTGATCGTTAACCACCCTGATGTCTCCAAGCGCGGCCCGCAGATCCAACACCTCCGCACCGAGGGTGGAGGTCCGCGTGTCGAGAGCCTGGACCCTCTCGTTAGTTTTGGAGAGGTCGGCCCGGATCAGGGTGACATCAATCGCGACAGTGTCAATCTTACGGGCCAGGGCCTCATATTGCGTCGCGATGGTTTCCCTAATGCCATCAATGGCGCCCATAATGTCCTGTAGGGATAGTTCCGTAGAGACGGTCGCGCCTCCCTCCGCGGTGTCTGAGGGGAGGCCAGCAGCGCCAGAGGGCCCCCTGCCCTGGGTGTAGCGGTCCATGTTATTGCTCTGGACTGGTCCCCCGCGGAGGGAAGCCTTGGTCTTGCGGCCCTCGGGACCCCCTTTGCCCCCCATGTGAACACGGTCACTCAAGGGGACCTCCAACCAAGAGGTGTAAGGGCACCAGCAAGAAGACCAAAAAATGTCAATATAGGGGGTCCGAGGCGATAGGCACGCTAGTGGCAGTTGAAAGGAAACCTCATGCAGAGGCCCAGGAAGCACCTCGCCACCCCGCGCGCACCCCCCTGCCGGTCTCCTGAAGTGCAAAACCGAAACCGAAAGTGAGGGATCGGCAGCTGGCACCGCGCTGAAGCCGCTGTTGTTCAATTGCAGCCCGGCCCCTCGGGTCAACTTCACCCCGGTCACCTCCGTCGGGTGGGTCCCAAAAGTTCCGACGACGACAACTCAGGATTCCCAGGTCCGATTTAAGTTTTGAAAAGAGATATATGCTCAGCTGGTCTTTATCTCCCAGATTCCATAAGCCACTTCAGGATATTCTCAGGATAGATTCCGAGGAGCCGAGAGGGTCCGGGGAGCCCTGTGCTCACGCGACCATCTTGGATGCGCGCTAAGCTCCTCCCATAAAAACAAAATTAATTTCTCTCACACACCTGTAGTAAATGCACTTGTGAGACTCCAGATGGGATCACAGGTGAGCCCTGGCCATGTCAAGTTGCTCACTGAGGCAACTCTAGTCTCAGAGGGAGGGGTGGATGTAGCTACCCTGGCTGTTTGGCCCAGTAACCTGGAGAGATACAGACAAGAGCCAAATATAAATGAGATTAGCGGGGAAGCGCTGAGGGGCATTGGTGCTAGCATCACCATGGCGGCTGAATCACTGGTGTCCCCAGACCAATTTCTCCTTGGACAGACCTATTCAGTCCTTAATGCTAATAATCAGGCTAAGGAATACCAGTGGCCTTGGTGACCTTAGATTTGGGAGGGGTAAGTGGCCTTTAAAGGGTACTGATGTTGCCTGCTGTCCTTGTACAATGTCAACTTGGAAATGATTTAGAGTACTCAGCAAGGGTTGAGGTAGAACGGAAAATCTATGCCTCAATGCTGGGAATACCCAAATGTGTGAGTGTGTAAAAACCAGAGAACAAAGAAAACTTCAAAGTGAAGAAGAAGTATTGTAGTCTGAAATTATTGACCAACCTTCCCAGAGAAAAGGCAGAAAGTCTTCAATGCCAGCTTCAAAACAGACACCAGACCAAGTCCCCTCTCCCCAGGGAGAATACGTGTCAGCCCCAGAGCAAACAGAGCCTCAGGAGCTTGGGCCCTACATGGCAGAGCTCCTAGACCCAAGGGGGATTTTCTAGGGAAGGTCTGTGTCAGGGGCAAAGAACCTACCTCACTCTTAAAAGCCTGAGGCAGTAAGCTGCTGATCAGAAAAAGAAAAGTGTCAGTGGTTCCCACAGGACCTATTGGAAGGAGGTATTCCTATACACTGAGGCCAGAGACCCCGAACCTGGTGCCACTAGGAGAGTGGTAGTGCCTCAGTAGTTTAGAGAATTCCTCCTCACATTGGCCCATGACTTTCTGCAGCTGGCATCTTGGCCAGGCAATAACCTGGAATAGGGTAGTCAACCACTTCTACTGGACCAAAATGTCCCATAAGGTGAAGGATTTTTGAAATTGTTAGTGGCAAGACATGTAGCACCTGAAGGCCCCCTAAATCCTACTTCCAGTGATTGTGGTACCCTTTAGAAGGGTAGGGATTGACATTGTTGATCTCCTTGACCCTCCAAAAGCATCAGGGAATACATGTATTCTGGTGGCAGTCGATCACACCACAAGGTTCCCTGAGGCAATTCAACCTAAGGACCACCATTGCACCTGCAGTGGCTAAGGCCCTCCTTGGTATTTTTACTAGGGTTGGCTTTCATAGGAGGTATTATCAAACAGAGGAACAAACTTTATGTCTTCATACTTAAACCAAATGTGGGCTGAGTGTGAGGTGACCTATATGTTCACTAATCAAACCATCCACAGACAAATGGACTTGTTGAAAGATTCAACAAGACATGGCACGATTGGTGGACTCCCTGTAAAACTGAGAAGGAGATGGGATGTTTTACTACCTTGCCTTCTTTTTGCTTACAAAGAGGTGCCACAAAAGGGAGTAGGGTTTTCTCCCTTTGTGCTTTTGTTTGAACACATTGTGAGAGTCTTGTCAAGGAAGGATGAGAGAGACTCCGCCGGGACCTAAGCAAGGCTTTGTGGATTATGTGCTTGGCCTATATTCAAAGAAGGCTAAATACATGAAAAACGCAAACTAAAACCTTGAGGACTCCAGAAGCTCTGCTATGATCAAAAGGCTTCTATGATGGAGGTCCAACCAGGGCAGAAGGTATGGCTTTTGAGGTTTGTTTCATCTAAGACCCTCCAGGGCAAATAGACTGGGCCATACCCCCTCCTTGGCACATGTAGAAACCCCAAGATGGAGATACATGTGCCCCATCCAAATAAGGGAATCCCTTTGCCTATGCGCCCTTACCATCTTACAGATGCAGGCACAGAGGCAAAGAAGCTCTCAGGAGGCGCAGTGACAGCGCACCACCTAAAAAGTGGTGCACTGTCAGTGCGTCCCCTGATCTCAGCCCACGGGAGGCGGGAACGTGGGTCCCATGGACCCCCTAGACATTCCCTTGCTGGTGGATGCAGGCACTCAGTGCACCCACCTGCAAGGGGGTTCCTACCCCCCTTCCAGTGCAGGTGGGTTGCCCCCTGCACTGTAAAAACACGGAGCAGCTTCAAAGCAGCCGCTCCATTTTTCACATGAATGCGTGTTCATGGCTGCCCTGGGGGCAGCTTGTTCATCATAATATAGCGCATTTTCTTTCATTGGGCTGTGCGCACCTTTTAAAAGGTGTGCCCAGCACAATTAAGGGAAATGCATGGCATGTAATATAGCCCCAGGACCTACCCAATCTGTGGTGTATTAATACCCGGGGTACTGGACCCCCAACTGCAATCACCAACAAGAAGTGTTCACACTGGCCTCACAAAGCACCAGAAGAAAACACCATTCAGGGATGCCTAGACATCTGAGACCCACTTCCTGAGTGACCCAGCTATCTTGAGAGTTGCTCTCTAAGTTGCCGGCTCCCGACCACGAGGACCTCAAGATGCACGAGGCCCCCTGATCTGTTTGCTCTGCACCTGACCCCATCGGCCCTAGCACCGATTGACCAACTGTGCTCTTGTGGTTCCCGAGCGCTTGCGACCTCCCCCTCAAAGCAGCCCCACCAGACTTATCTGCAAGTCCTCCGTGCAGTGTGTTTTCAAGTCATCCCCTTTATCATTGTGCATCAGCTTCCAAGCCCCTCAGCACTCTGCTCCCGGCCAATCCAGGATATGCCAGAACTTCCCCTGCTGGAATTTTAGACCTGGTCCCGACATTGACCTAAAACGAGAAGATGAACTTCGCGAAAGCTTTGCGAGGCATGCAGTAAACACTATAGTGTGGAAGCTTTGTGGAAGCTCCGCCCACTCTCCGGCCCATCTTCTTCATTGGCTTAGGTTCTAAAAGCTGCCTTCCGATTGGTTTTAAGCTTGTTAGTCCCTCCCCATAACAGCCATGTCAGTCAGTTGTGTCCTTCCACGGCTACTGGCCCATTCACAGCACAGACTACTTTCTTCCTGTGCCCCTTCCTCCTGCATTCCGAGGCCTTCTCGCTGCCACCTCCCCCTCTTGCCTCGTCACCCGCACGCATTGCTATTTGCAATGCAATAGGTCTCGCGTAAATGTGAGTCCTATTGCACTGCCAATGCTTGTTGGTATTACTCTAATCTTTCACGCAGTGCTTTAGGGTCACGACATTATATAACCTCTCCTGTAGATGAGACAATATCCACGGTTCAGGAATTAGACGAACGAAAACGTATGCTATCCGGCTTTCCCTTATTCGCCACGCCAATGTCAGTGCCGACAGAGCCCACAAGAGGGCAGCAGATCTCCAAACAAAATGACTTCCCAGCAATTTATTTTCAAGACAATTAAACTGTCTATCTCAGAACCATCATTTTAATTTATGCTGCAGAATATGAACATTCTCTATTTCCATACATGTGGGCTAAGTAAAATTCAGCAAACTAACACACTTAAGAACTGATTTCAGACTTTTTCAATTGTGCACCCTAGGGAGTATTGTCCTCTTGTTCCCATCACGATATTGCTTCAAGAGGAAAGGTTTATCCATTTGTTAAAAAGAGCAGCTTAAGTGTTTTTTACACTGGAAAATAAAAATCCGGGATTTAATTTAAAAAAATCCAAGATTTAAGTACTCGAACATTCCTTGCTAAGCACAAACGTGTCCCCTACCTCTCCTGGCCTGACCAGCCTCCTGTATGTGACAATCTCTTGGGGCTCCCAGGCATTTCCAAGGTCACAGCGCGGGCAAGAATATGTCCTCTCGGAGGAAGAGAGGCTCTGCTGCAGGGTGAACCGTGCGCAGCTTGTTCTAAAACCCACGGCATAGCAAATATGCAGTAAGTATGTTTTAAAAATGACTTAAAAGGTTTGTCTTTGCTACAGAGTACATGCAATTCTCTTAGTTTATTGACTCGTTCAAATAAGTGAATTGTGTAGCTGTGGTGCCCCAGACCCCTGGACTGCTCACTTCACTGGTGTTACATTTTGAAATGGTATCAAATCAGGTGAACACCCCAAGAAGGAATATCTCAGAAATCTGATAGCTCAGTCTGAGAAACATAATCCAGAACTAGTCGCTCAATCTGAGGATGATGATCCGACAAATGAAGATGATGATGAGAATGGACACGAGTCAGTTCCCTCAGACACAGCTGAGGACCTCATGCTAGAGGGATTGACCAGGAGACTGAACTTAGAAGCTTAGCTCCTGGAAATAGAAAGACAAAGGAAAGCGATGGGCCTAGGACATATCTCTGATGGCAGCATTAAAATAACCAGGGAGAGTGAATGTTCTTGGGACTCAAAACTCCCCAAAGGGATTGTCCTTAAATATTCAGAATGTGATGACATCATCAAATGGTTCACTGCATTTGAAAGTGCCTGTGAAGCAAGAAAAGTAGCTAGAAAAAACTGGGCTCCTCTTTGTGTGAACTATTCTCAGGAAATTGCATGGATTAACTCCTGACATTGAATGAGAAAGATGCTGAGTCTTATGACCTCATGAAGGTTTGGACTCACCACTGAGGAGTATAGAGTAAGATTCATGGAGGCTAAAAAAACAGACTCAGTTCTAGGTGGAATTTGTTGACTTTTCAGTGAAAACACTAGGTGGTTGGTTAACAGGTAACAATGTGAATGACTATGAAGGACTTTACAATTTATTTATGAAGGGGCATCTTTTAAGTAATTGTTACAAGGAGAAGTGATATCAGCATCTGGTAGACCTAGGTCCCCACTCTCTTCTGGGTCAAACCAAGGGTGCCAAAACTAACACTGGTGGGGGTGATCAAAAGAAAAGACCAAAAATACCTCCCAAGGAAAGATGGTGGCCAAAAAGAAAACAAAAATGAGTCTTGTTCAGGCCCCCCAAAACCTGTTCAGGTGGGTGGGCCCAGAACCTATTCACAGCCCAAGGTACCAGAGTTAGAACTGGGACCCCAAAAAGGCTTGGTGTCATGACTGTAAGGCACTTGGACACCAAAATGGAGACCTTGGCCATAAAAACAAAATGAATTTCTCTAGCACACCTGTAGTAAATGCACTTGTGAGTCTCCAGATGAAATAATTAAGTAAACAAGGCTCGGTGTCACGAACAGAAGTATGGGCATGGTCTTCAATGCTGTGTCATGTTAGTGATGCTCGCCCTCGTTCATATCTGCCAAGGTTTCAGATTGCTATGTATGATATTTTGATAGTTTTGTTGTAATTATGACTCAGCCTCCTCATGAATTTGCAGCAGTTTTAAGATCTTAGAGTTTCTCGTTGCTCAAATGGGTCAGATTTCTGATATTTATGTTTCTCTTATCTTTTATTGGTTGGTTTTGCTGGCGAGAAAAGTGTCACTCACAGTGGTTCTAATGGCACTCATAATTACACAGAAATTATGAAAATGTCACGCATAGCAATCTAAAACCTTGGCAGCTATGCTCTAGGGTAATTTCTGCGTTTCCTGCCTCGTGCTTCAGCTGCTCAGTGTTTCTCCCACCGGGACACCGGAGCAGTAAACCCCGAGCCCTGCAGCGCACAAGGAACTTCACTTCCAGTACAGCCCATCAAAGGAGCAAGTTGGTCAGTGCACCAGCCTGAAGCACCTCCACATGCGGGGTGTGGGAGCATGCGAGTGGAATGTGAATAGGAAAGCACTGCGCCACAGTGCGATGAGTGCTGTGTGCATCGTCAAAGGAAAAGTATTTTTCAGATGGTTCAGTGCTTAATTTGTCAAATAATGAGTACTGGTGCCCAAAGCGCGGCTCGGAAGCCCTGTTAAATAAATGTCGGTGGGCCGAATACCAGGGCTCTCTAGAACTGAAACCACCCCAGGCCTCTTTAATCCAGCACCTGACACCCTTGGCTCGTTTATTCCTCTTGCTGGTTCCTGCTGTCTCCCTTTGTGATGGTTCTTAAGTTAAATCAGGGTCTCCTCTTGACCCCTGTCGTCAGGGTCTCCTCTCGACCCCTGTCCTCACTTGGTCTTCGCCCAGATCATACCTATAATCTGCCCATATGTTACCCCGCTACTCAATAACTTGCTAGATACCGCAGTATTCCCAGAAACATGGAAACAGGCTGTAGTAATCCCCCTTCTGAAGAAAGCAGGAACAGAAGTGCGTAATCCGGCAAATTATCGACCTATTTCCCAACTGCCGTACCTTTCCAAAGTCAGGGAAAATTGGTTAACAAACAGCTGTCTAACTATCTCGAGTCAAACGGTCTTTTAGACCCCTCCCAAACTGGCTTTAGAGCCACCAATAGCACGGGAGCAACTCTCTTTGCCGTGTCAGACAATATAAGATCCCTGGTTGACCAAGGGAAAGCCGCCGCCCTCATTTTATTAGACCTATCGACGGCGTTCGACACTGTTTCACACAATCGCTTACTGGAGATTCTTCATGGGAAAGGAGTCCATGCTAAAGCCCTTCAATGGCTGAGCTCCTTCCTGAATAATAGAACACAGAGAGTACAAATGGGGGGGTTCTCATCTAAACCAAAACCCATCAGTTATGGTGTTCCTCAGGGGGCATCCCTGAGCCCCACTCTCGTTGTGTCATCTCTGGCAAAAATCCGTGAGAAGTGGGGCTTGGGAATCTGCTCCTATGCTGATGACACTCAACTGCTGATAACCATCGAAGAACAGCATGAGAGCACAAGATTAAAACTAAATAACTGTCTCTCGGAGATGGCAATCTGGATGGCAGAATATTGTCTTAAATTAAATGCAGGGAAATCCGAAATGGTACTCTTTGGAGGAGCCAAACTTGTCTGGAACTCCACTTGGTGGCCCCAGACACTGGGGGATGCCCCAGCTCCAAAGCAATGCGCAACAAATATGGGGATCCTCATGGATAACACCCTATCCATGCAGGACCACGTGCGGGCCCTGTGTGGAAGAAGCTTCGCGATGCTGAAGCTTCTAAGGAGGCTATTTCCCTGGATCCCGCAAGCTTGTAGGAGAACTGTCACACAGGCATTACTTACCATCAGACTGGATTATGGTCATGCATTATTTATGGGAATGGCAGACTACCTTTTCACACGACTACAGGTGGTGCAGAATGCCACAGCCAAACTGGTATGTAATAAAGACAGACTCAGTTCATCCTCCGAGTGCCTGAAACTACTTCATTGGCTGCCAATGCGCCAAGGAGCGAAATTAAAGCTGCTCAGCTACACACACACAAGGCCCTGCACCAACGGAGCCTCTCATCCTGCAGAGGAAAGTTGAATACTATGTACCCGCGAGGTGCCTAAGATCGTGGTCCCTGGCTCTAGCTAGAACAAAACGCATTAAGAAAACAAGAACAGGGGGTTGCAGCTTCTCATACCTGGCAGCTAAACACTGGAATGACCTACCACAAGAACGCCACCTCACAGAGGACTATCTTGTCTTCAGAAACAAAATTTAAGACTAATCTGTTCTCTGGAAAATAATATTGGTCAACCTCATGAACCACTCATGAACCACTCAGCTACACACCAGAAGTTCTAGCATAGCGCTGTGATATCCTCTGGATGAATGTCGCGCTTTACAAATACAAATACAAATGCTTAAGTCTTTCTCATCCTCCTTCTTTCCCGTTTGTGTGTTTAGGTCGAGCATACAAGACCTCTTGTATATACTTTAGTATATACTTATTATATACTGTAGTAATCAAGCTGATGCAGGAAGTAGAAAGCTGGTAGTTTATTAGCTACATGGACAGCAGAGCAGGAAGACCAGCTCTGCAACAGCTCCAACAAGAAAATACAAACCAATATCATTCCTAGGCAACCAAACATCCTAGAGCACATCAACATCAGAGTAAAATACGCTGCAGTATTACAAAGTAGATAAGCTGCAGTACAACATATCTTCTCTTCTTCCAAACAATAAAAAAACACAACAACAAAAATATAGAAATACAAATGAGAGAGAGAGAAACTTTGTTTATTTAGACCATAGTCTTTAAACAATACACAAAGCATAATAAGGATCCAACTACTGGTGACAAGGTAAGTTCTATAACAAAATAAGTTAAAATTAAAATACATTTAAAAACAAGGTAACACCCTCATACAATCATAATTCATTAAACGAAAATTCTAAAAACATCTAAATCCCTAAAACTCTCTTCAGTGGGAGAACACTAAAATACGTTTAAAATCAATGCCCCTCCTTTAATTTCTCCCTTACGAAAACTTTCGTTGCTTTCAAAAATTTTCCCATTGCAATTGCAATAGAAATACAAATGAAGAAAGAGCAAAAAAAAGCAACAAAAAAACATTGGGGCAGATTTATGTTTCCTGGCGCATCCCTGCAAATCAGCAAGGATGCGCCAGGAATGATGCGTCACGCAAGTTTACCCTTGCGCCACACATGATGCGCCGCATTTACAATGCGGCGCATCATGGCGCAGGAATAAACAGATGCGTGACGCATCCGATGGCGTAAGGTTGGCGCAGTGCTTCAGTTGCGTCGCAAGCGCGACGCAACTCCAGCACTGTTCCAACCTACCCTATCCCTAACATGGTGCGTCAAGCCTTACGCCTGCTTCAAGCAGGCGCAGGGTTTTGGCGCATCAGCGTTGGGAAAGTGACTCAGTCAAATCTTATAGATTTGTCTGAGTGACTTTTCAGGGGCGTTCCTGCGACGGAACGCCCCCCCCTCTGTCGACACGCCCACGTGAAACCTGACGCAGGTTTTACGTGGCGCAGGGCTTTACATCGTGACGCATCTCCATAGATGCGTCACGATGTAAATATGGCGCAACGTGGCGCAGGGTTTACACCGCCGCTGCGTCACAAAAGTGACGCAACGGCGGCTTAAAAGTGGCGCATCTCCAATATAGATCTGCCCCATTATGACTTGTACCTGGCAGGCCTAACAATATTTCCAGAACTTCTCTTGGAATGTTTTTGGTCACAACAAGGAAGAGGACTTTTTCTTGAAAGTGGAACAGTAGTACTTTCATGAACCTTAACCACCCTGTTGAGGTTCCACCAATGGCTTCCATCAACCATTACAGCATTACCAAGAATCTTGAGAACTTTTGACAGGACAACTAAATTTGCTGTCACCTTTCTTAGTATGAACACCACTTTTGATTTTAATAGTGTCCCCCACTTCCAGTGGAGCTACTTTAACACCCTTGCGAGAATCAAACCACAGCTTTTTGTTTGGATTGTGATGTCAACATATTCTCACTGGCTAAGGACAATAAGTGAGCAACATCAGACTCAGATCTGACCCATTTGCTCATCCAAGCAGGTCTGAAACTGGTGTTTGGCTTCCGTACTCTCAACAACTCAAAAGGTGAAATTTTAGTAACAGAATGGGGTGTAGTTCTACAAAACCAAATCATAGCATTAAGTGCTTTGCAAGTATCATGACCACCAGCTCTGGCCCACTTAATACATTCCCCCACCACCCAATTCATTCTTTCAACCAAGCCATTACTTTGTGGGTGATAAAGCAAACTTTTATGGTGTTTTACTCCAGAATCATGTAGAAAAGACTCAAATTCAGTACTAATAAATTGTTTTCCATTATCCGAAATCAACGTCTCAGGAAAACCCTCTCTCAACCACACGTTCTTAAGAAAATCCACAACAGCTTTAGTGTTGGCATCTTTC